>NW_025814823.1:165056875-166357500 GCF_022079265.1 Lynx rufus
ACCCAGCAATTGCACTACTAGGTATTTACCCAAAGGATACAACTATGCTGCTTTGAAGGGGCACATGCACCCCAGTGTTTATAGCAGCTCTATCAACAATAGCCAAAGCATGGAAAGAGCCCAAATGGCCATCAACTGACAAGTGGATAAAGAAAATGTGGAATACACACAGACACACACACACACACACACACACACACACACACACACACACACAATGGTGTATTACTTGGTGATCAAAAAGAATGAAATCTTGCCATTTGCAACAACATGGATGGAACTAGAAGGTATTATGCTTAGCAAAATAAGTTAGTCAGGGAAAGACAGATATGTGATTTCACTCGTGTGGAATTGAAGAAACAAAACAGATGAACATAGGTGAGGGGAAGGAAAAATAAGATAAAAGAAGAGAGGGAGACAAACCATAAGAGACTCTTAAATACAGAGAACAAACTGAGGTTTGCTGGAGGGGTGTTGGATGGGGGGATGGGCTAAATGGATAATGGGCATTAAAGAGGCACTTATTAGGATGAACATTGGGTGTTATATGTAAGTCATGAATCACTAAATTCTATTCCTGAAATCATTATTGCGCTATATGTTAACTAGGATTTAAGTAAAATTTAAAAAAGAAAGAAAGAAAAGGAAATAGTTAATAAATTTCTTAGGACTCAGGAAAAAATAACATATGGGGGGGAGGCTCTCTGTCTTTTGTCTTGTGGCCTTGAATCTTGAATAACACTGGTACTTTCTGTTCTTTAAAGGCTAGATAAAAGTCAGCCTATAAGTCATCTGTTCTAGGGTCCTTTGAAAAAGTAGATCTTTAATTTAAGAAACAAATCAGATGAAAGTAGGGGAAGAGAAGGAAAAATAAAATAAGATAAAAACACAGAGAGAGGCAAACCATAAGAGACTTTTAATTTTCTTATTTTGAACGTTTATTTATTTTTGGGACAGAGAGAGACAGAGCATGAACAGGGGAGAGGCAGAGAGAGAGGGAGACACAGAATCGGAAACAGGCTCCAGGCTCTGAGCCATCAGCCCAGAGCCCGACGCGGGGCTCGAACTCACGGACCGCGAGATCGTGACCTGGCTGAAGTTGGACGCTTAACCGACTGCGCCACCCAGGTGCCCCCATAAGAGACTTTTAAATATAGAGAGTAGGTTGAGGGTTGATGAAGGGAGGTAGATAAGGGATGAGCTAAATGGTTGTTGGTCACTAAGGAGGGCACTTGTTGGAATGAACCCTGGGTGTTGCATATAAATGATGAATCACTGAATTCTACTCCTGAAACCAGTACTACACTATATGGTAACTAACTTGAATTTAAATTAAAAAAATAAATAAGTAAAGTCTTTAAAAAGAAAAAAAATGTAAACAAAATTTGTTAAGTTTAAAAACCTGAATGTGATATCTCTATAAAGATAAATTGTAAATTATTAGAAATTTACCTAGCACGTAGTATCTGATTACTCAGAAAAGGTTCTTTCTCAGTTTAACATATAATAAAGAATATTTCTATTTCTTGAGTTTTTATTTTCATTTTCCTTTTGATTATACTTATGACATAATGACTTGTTCTAAGAGTTGTTCTTTACTTTTTACTATTACAGGTGATTATGATAAAACCTGCTATCATGGAACTAGAATCCCTTTATATCAGGCAGCCACTGTTACAGGACCATAGGGATAAATTTTTATTATTTCCATCTTACAGATGAGGGCACCAAAACTTAGGGAACCAAAGAGATAAGCCAAAAGTCACAGTCTATTTGGCCACCAAGCCAGATCTTACTTAACCCCAAATCAGTCTGATTCTAGACTAGTATCTTTGTACAACACAGTGTTAAATGGTTTAAAGCAAATTGAATTAGGTGTGTGATCATAAATTTTCATGACAAAAGTTGGTCTTTTAACTAAATCCAAATTCAGTGAAGAAAAGCTTGGCTTGGCAGTTTAAATTGGTAGGTTTTTACATGGAAAGCTTTCATTCTGACACAAATTTAACCTACTAAATTAGGGTAATAGGCCTGATATAATAGAGGTGTAGTGATTAATGTAGTATATCTTGGCTGTAACAAGACTGTTGTACCACATTACTTACATATCAATAAATTTGTTAAAATACAACTTGAATTACCAAACTGTTAGCAAAATAATTATTATATACTATCTGTGTTAAGAATTGTTTATGAGAGTGTAATTGGATGGATGCAAAACCAAAAAAGAGATTTGTGATATCAGGAAATACATGAGCTGTTCAGGAATCTTCAAAGTACAGTTTTTGGATAAAAGCTTGAAAATGTATGAAACCTAAAGATAGCTACATTAAGTATCTTTTTGTACCACACATCATCTAGTTATTAATGTATTCATTTGTGTATTAATCTGTATAATTTAGGGTGTGTGTGTGTGTATTATTTGTGAATTAATATAAATATATACTCACAATTGTAATTAGCTCTTTCAAAACATTATTATAACTTTAATTTTTAAAGAGTTATAAAATATGTGTTGTGGTAGACAGAATAATGGCTTCCCAAAGATGTGTTCCCATAACTTATGATTAGGTTAACTTCATAGAAAAGGGAGCTTTATAGATGTGATTAAGTGTGATTAAGGGAGCTTTGTAGATGTGGTTCCAATGCAGTCACAATGGTTTAGTTAAGAGGAAAAGCAAGAAAAGAGAGTCAGAGAGATAGATGTGACAAGGAGAGGAGAGGAGAAAGAGAGGAAGAGAGGAGAGGAGAGGGAGGTTGATTTGAAGATACTACTCTGTAGGCTTTGAAGATGTAAGACAAAGCCATGAGACAGAGAATGCAGATCAACTCTAGAAGCTGTAAAAAATAAGGAAATAACTCCTTATAAGAGATTCCAGAAGGAATGCTGTCCTGCCAACACCTTGTCTTTAGGAATTCTCAACTCCAGAACTACAAGATAACAAACATGTGTTGTTTGAAATTATTAAGTTTGTGTTAATTTGTTATAGCAGCAAAAGGAAACTAAAACACAAATGTGTCACTGTGCATATGGTGTGTATTAGTAAGCACTTGGAAAGAGTAGGAAAGGAAAGAAGAGTAGGAAGGAGGGGGAAGTGAGGTTGGAAAGAAGGGAGGAATAAATTGAATTAGATTGTGAGGCAAAGATGAGGTACTGGTGAATCAGTATCATCTAGGATTTTTTTTCTTTTTTTAGTTAATTTTATTTTTTTGAATTTTGATCAAAATTTGTTAGCATATAGTGCAACAATGATTTCAGGAATATATTCTTAATTCCCCTTACCCATATAGCCTAGCCCCTTCCACACCCCCTCCAGTAACCTTCTGTTTGTTTTCCATATTTATGAGTCTCTTATGCTTTGTCCCTCTCCCTGTTTTTATATTATTTTTGTTTCCCTTCCCTTATGCTCATCTGTTTTGTATCTTAAAGTCCTCATATGAGTGAAGTCATATGATATTTCTTTCTCTGACTAATTTCCCCTAGCATAACACCCTCTAGTTCCATCCACATAGTTGCAAATGGCAAGATTTCATTCTTTTTGATTGCCAAGTAATACTCCATTGTATGTATATATATATATATATATATATATATATATATATATATATATACCACCTCTTCTTTATCCATTCATCCATCAATGGACATTTGGGCTCTTTCCATACTTTGGCTATTGTTGATAATGCTGCTATAAACATGGGGGTTCATGTGTCCCTTTGAAACAGCACACCTGTATCATGGGGATAAATGCCTAGTAGTGTAATTGCTGGGTCGTAGGGTAGTTCTCTTTTTAATTTTTTGAGGAACGTCCATACTGTTCTCTAGAGTGGCTGCACCAGCTTGCATTGCCACCAACAATGTAAAAGAGATCCTCTTTCTCTACTTTCTCACCAACATCTGTTGTTGCCTGAGTTGTTAATGTTAGCCATTCTGACAGGTGTGAGGTGGGATCTCATTGTGGTTTTGATTTGTATTTCCATGATGATGAGTGATGTTGAGCATTTTTTCATGCATCGGTTGACCATCTGGATGTCTTCCTTGGACAAGTGTCTATTCATGTCTTTTGCCCATTTCTTCACTAGATTATTTGTTTTTTTGGGTGTTGAATTTGATAAGTTCTTTGTAGATTTTGGATACTAACCCTTTATATGATATGTCATTTGCAAATATCTTCTCCCATTCTGTCCGTTGCCTTTTAGTTTTGCTGATTGTTTCCTTCGCTGTGCAGAAGCTTTTTATTTTGATGAGGTCCCAAAGTTCATTTTTGCTTTTATTTCCCTTGCCTCCAGTGGCGTGTTGAGTAAGAAGTTGCTGCAGCCAAGATCAAAGAGGTTTTTGCCTGCTTTCTCCTCAAGGATTTTGATGGCTTCCTGTCTTACATTGAGGTCGTTCATCCATTTTGAGTTTATTTTTGTGTATGGTATAAGAAAGTGTTCCAGGTTCATTCTTCTGCATGTTGCTGTCCAGTTTTCCCAGCACCATTTTTTTGAAGAGACTGTCTTTATTCCATTGGATATTCTTTCCTGCTTTGTCAAAGATTAGTTGGCCATACATTTGTGGGTCCATTTCTGGGTTCTGTATTCTGTTCCATTGGTCTGAGTGTCTGTTCTTGTGCCAGTCCCATACTGTCTTGATGATTATAGCTTTGTAGTATAGCTTGAAGTCTGGGATTGTGATGCCTCCTACTTTGGTTTTCTTTTTCAAGATTGCTTTGGTTATTCGGGGTATTTTCTGGTTCCATACAAATTTCAGGATTATTTGTTCTAGCTGGTGTTATTTTGATAGGGATTGCATTGAATATGTAGATTGCTTTTGGTAGTATCGACAATTTAACAATATTTGTTCTTGCTATCCAGGAGCATGGAATCTTTATTCTATTTTTTGTGTGTCTTCTTCAATTTCTTTCATAAGCTTTCTGTAGTTTTCAGTGTATAGATTTTTCACCTCCTTGGTTAATTCCTAGGTATTTTACAGTTCTTGGTGCAATTGTAAATGGGATCAATTCCTTGATTTCTCTTTCTGTTGCTTCGTTGTTGGTGTATAGGAATGCAACCAATTTCTGTGAGTTGATTTTATATCCTGCAACTTTGCTGAATTCATGAATCAGTTCTAGCAGTTTGTTGGTGGAATATTCAGGGTTTTCCATATAGAGTATCATGTCATCTGTGAAGAGAGAAAGTTTGACCTCCTCCTGGTCGATTTGGATGCCTTTTATTTCTTTGTGTTGTCTGATTGCAGAGGCTAAGACTTTCAATACTATGTTGAATAACAGTGGCGAGAGTGGACATCCCTGTCTTGTTCCTAACCTTAGGGGGGAAGCTCTCAGTTTTCCCCATTGAGGATGATATTAGCACTGGGTCATTCATATATGGGCTTTTATGATCTTGAGGTATTATCTTTCTATCCCTACTTTCTTGAGGGTTTTTATCAAGAAAAGATGCTGTATTTTATCAAATGCTTTCTCTGCATGTATTGAGAGGATCATATGGTTCTTGCCCTTTCTTTTATTGATGTGATGAATCATGTTAATTGTTTTGTGGATATTGAACCAGCCCTACATCCCAGGTATAAATTCTGCTTGGTCATGGTGAATAATGTTTTTAACGTATTGTTGGATCTGGTTGGCTAATATCTTGTTGAGGATTTTTTCATCCATGTTCATCAGGGAAATTGGCCTATAGTTGTCCTTTTAGTGGGGTCTCTGTCTGATTTGGAATCAAGGTAATGCTGGCTTCATAGAATGAGTTTGAAAGTTTTCCTTCCATTTCTCTTTTTTGGAATAGCTTCAAGAGAATAGGTGTTAACTCTTCCTTAAATGTTTGGTAGAATTCCCCTGGAAAGCCATCTGGCCCTGTACTCTTGTTTTTTGGCAGATTTTTGATTACTAATTCGATTTCCTTACTATTTATGGGTCTGTTCAAACTTTCTATTTCTTCCTGTTTCAGTTTTGGTAGTGTATATGTTTCTAGGAATTTGTCCATTTCTTCCAGATTGCCCATTTTAATAGCATATAATTGCTCATAATGTTCTTTTATTATTGTTTTTATTTCCACTGTGTTGGTTGTGATCTCTCCTCTTTCATTCTAGATTTTATTTATTTGGGTTCTTTCATTTTTCTTTTTGAGCCAGCTGGCTAGTGGTTTATCAATTTTGTTAATTCTTTCAAAGAACCAGCTTCTGGTTTCATTGATTTGTTCTACTGTTTTGTTTTGTTCTTTGTTTTTTTTTTTTGTTTTTTGGTTTTTTTTGGTTTTTTTTTTTGGTTTTGATAGTATTAATTTCTGCTCTGATCTTTATTTTTTCCTGTCTTCTGCTAGTTTGGGGTTTTATTTCCTGTTCTTTTTCCAGCGCCTTAAGGCATAAGTATAGGTTGTGTATCTGAGATCTTTCTTCATTCTTTAGGAAAGCTTGGATTGCTATATACTTTCCTTTTATGACTGCCTTTGCTGCATCCCAGAGGTTTTTGGATTGTGGTGTTATTATTTTCATTGGCTTCCATACACTTTTTAATTTCCTCTTTGACTTCTTAGTTAGCCAATTCATTCTTTAGTGGGATGTTCTTCAGTCTCCGAGTATTTGTTACCTTTCCAAATTTTTTCTTGTGGTTGATTTCAAGTTTCATAGCATTGTGGTCTGAAGATATGCACGGTATGATCTCCATCTTTTTGTATTTGCTGAGGGCTGATTTGTGTCCCAGCATGTGGTCTATTCTGGAGAATGTTCCATGTGCCCTGGAGAAGAATGTATATTCTGCTGCTTTAGGATGAAGTGTTCTGAATATTCTAAGTCCATCTGATCCAGTGTGTCATTCAAAGCCATTGTTTCCTTGTTGATTTTTTGATTAGATGATCTGTCCATTGCTATGAGTGGGGTGTTTAAGTCTCCTACTATTATGGTATTACCATCAATGAGTTTCTTTATGTTTCTCAGTAATTGATTTGTATATTTGGGTGCTTTCACATTTGGCTCATGAATGTTTACAATTGTTAGGTCTTCTTGGTGGATAGACTCCTTGATTATGATATAATGCCCTTTTGTATCTCTTGATACAGTCTTTATTTTAAAGTCTAGTTTGTCTGATATAAGTGGCTTTCTTTTATTGACCATTAGCATGATAGCTGGTTCTTCATCCCCTTACTTTCAATCTGAAGGTGTCTTTAGGTCTAAAGTGGGTCTCTTGTAAACAGCATATAGATGGATCTTGTTTTCTTATCCATTCTGTTACCCTATGTCTTTTGATTGGAGCATTAAGTGCATTGATGTTTAGAGTGAGTACTGAAAGATATGAATTTATTGCCATTATGTTGCTTGTAGAGTTGGAGTTTCTGGTGGTGCTCTCTGGTCCTTTCTAATCTTTGTTGCTTTTGATATTTATTTATTTATTTATTTGTTTACTTGTTTGTTCGTTTTCATTTTCATCTTTTCTCCTCTCAGAGGGCCCCCCTTAAAGTTTCTTGCAGGGCTGGTTTAGTGGTCATAAACTCCTTTAATTTTTGTTTGTCTGGGAAACTTTCTATCTCTCCTTCTATCTTGAATGACAGCCTTTCTGGATAAAGAATTCTTGGGAGTGCCTGGGTGGCTCAGTCAGTTGAGCGTCTGACTTCGGCTCAGGTCATGATCTTGCAGTTCGTGGGTTTGAGCCCTGCCTTGTGCTCTGTGCTGACAGCTCAGAGCCTGAAGTCTGCTTCAGATTCTGTGTCTTCCTTACTCTCTGTTCCTTCCCTGCACACACTGTGTGTGTCTCTCTCTTTCTCAAAAAAAAAAAAAAAAGCATTAAAAAATTAACAATTCTTGGCTGCATATTTTTCTGATTCAGCACATTGAATATATCCTGCCACTCCTTTCTGGCCTGCCAAGTTTTGGTGGCTAGGTCTGCCGCAAACCTGATCTGTCTTTCCTTGTAGGTTAGGGACTTTTTTCTCCCTTGTTGCTTTCATGATTCTCTCCTTGACTGAGTATATTGTGAATTTGGTTATGATATGCCTTGTTGATGGTCGGTTTTTGTTCAATCTAATGGGAGTCCTACCTCTCTAATGGGAGTCCTGGATTTTCATGTCTGTGTCTTTCCCCAGGTTAGGAAATTTTCCGCCATGATTTGCTCATGTAACTCTTCTACCCCTATTTCTCTGTCTTCCTCTTCTGGGACTTCTGTGCTTCTGGTGTTGTTCCTTTTTAATGAGTCACTGATTTCTCTTAAATAGTGCTCTTTTGCCTTAATCTCCCTCTTTTTTTTTTTTTCTGCTACTGTTATTCTCCATAATTTGTCCTCTATATCACTGATTCTCTGTTCTGCCTCATCCATCCTTGCCACCATGGCATCAATTCGTGATTGCAGCTCAGTTATAACATTTTTTAAATTTCATCCTTACTAGTTTTTACTTCTTTTATCTCCACAGAAAGGGATTCTAATCTATTTTTGACTCCAGCTAGTATTCTTATTATTGTGATTCCAAATTCTGGTTCAGACATCTTGCTTGTATCTGCATAGGTTAAGTCCCTGGCTGTCGTTTCTTCCTGCTATTTCTTTTTGGGTGAATTCCTTCATTTTGTCATTTTGTAGGAAGAAAGGAAATTAATGAGGTAGAAAAATTAAAATTGAAAAAAATTAAAATTAAAATATTAAAATTAAAAAATTAAATACACACACAGAAAAAAATCAAATAAATGATGCTAGATCCTAGGTGTGTTTTGGTCTGGGTGTTGAAAGTAGCTTGATAGATTAGAGAAAAAAGAGGAAAGAAGGAAAAAAAAAGGAAATCGTTTGAAAATTTGAAAAATGAATACACTGAAGTAGACTAAAATGAAATGATGTCAGTAAACTAGAATTTGAAAAAATTTACACAAAATTTAAAAATATAGTAGAAAAAATTAATGAAAAATATTTTTAATAAAAATTAAAAATAAAGACGAATTTTTTCCTCTCTTTGTATTCAAGAAAGAACTAAAAGAGAAAAACGAAAAAGAGAAAAAAGAAAAAAAAGGAAATCGTTTGAAAATTTGAAAAAGGAATACACTGAGGTAGACTAAAATAAAATGATGGAAGTAATATAGAATTTGAAAAAATACACAAAAGTAAAAAATATACTAAACAAATTAATGAAAAATATTTTTAGTAAAAATTAAAAAGTAAAATGAATAATTTTTTTTCTCTTTCTGTATTCAAGAAAAAGAAATGAAAAAGAGAAAAAAATGATAAAAGAAAAAAAAAAGAAAGGTGATTAGATGGACTTGCTAACAGACTGAAATATGACTGAAATCACTTTGTTTTCCCCTAGAAGTGAGACTATAAAGCACTTTATAGTCCATAAACTAAGCAGGCGATAAGACTTGTGTTCTTGAAGAGTGAGGTTGGCCCAGTTCGGCAGGGCTTAGTGTAACAGCTCTGTTCTCCACTAGATGGCACTGCTAGCCTACTGGGGTGGATTGTTGTGGAGCTTGTAGATGTATATGTGTATGCTCGGGAGCGGTGAAAATGGTGTCACCCAGGTACCCAGTCTCTAGTATCGGAACTCTGTTCTCCCCCATCAGCAATCATGCACCTGTCCTTTGTCTTCAGCTTTTGTCCACTCCCCTCTTTTACGCTGTCTGTGACCAACCCCCAGGTGGCACCTCTCTCCCGAGTTTTGTCTCAGATGTGGCTGTTTTCCCCAACTCCTTACTTCTGAGAGACTGTAGCTTTGACCTGTTCCCCCTCACTGTAGAGGGTCTCATCGAGTAATGGCCACACCCAGGATAGTTTGCATTACTGTGCTGCTGCCGAAGCCTAGAGACTGTGGCCAGGTGCCAGGCCACCCCAGAAAAAGTTCACAACATAGTATGGCAGCAACGTTTCAGGGATTATGGAAAATCACAACACACATCTGGCACCAGGCTTAACCCTTAATGACCTTGTTTCAGCACCAGCAAATGTGGCTGTTCTCTGGGGTCTCCTGGGCCCAGGTTGCCTCCCAGCCTCTACCAAATGTCCTTCCAGCAGTGGAACCACTTCTTCCCATAACCTCCCAGACCACACTCTGCTCCTGGGGATTCGCCCTTCCCACCAGAGCTCCACCAGGTATTGAGCTACAGAATTTCAGACTCTGCGCTCCCCCTGTTTACAGTCTTAATTGAATTTAAACCCTCTACTTTCTCCTTCCTCCCTTTTTTAGTTCAGTCCCTGCGGCTGTTTCCAATTTTCCACTTTCTCTCCAGCTGCTTTTGGGGAGGGGTGCTTTTCCTGTATTCTCCCCACCGTCTCTGTCCTTTCTCTGCATGCAAAAAGCACCTCCCTGCCCTCCACAACTTCTCTCTCCCCAAGTTCACTTCTGACTTCTTTGGTTCAGGTTGTGCAGATTGTTGTGTTAATCCTCAGATCAGTTTTCTAGGTGTGCAGGATCATTTAGTGTTGGTCTGACTGTATTTCGTGGACATGAGACACACAAAAACTTCCATGCTGTTCTGCCGTCTTGGCTCCCTCCTAGGAATTTTTTTTTTTTTAAACAGAGTTATTCAATAGTAAACTCCAGCCTAGGGAATTAGAGAGGAAAATATTACATACTACCGATGACACCTAGTTTTTATGCTGAAAAATATAGCTATATATAGGATTTGAGTTTTAGCAGTATTGTGGCTAGTTAGAAAGGAAACCAATTGGGATAACAGCTATTACAACAACATGGAGAACACAGGACAATAAACAGTTGTAGTTTTTGTGACTTTCGTGATATCATAATGCCTATAAAGGTATCAATTTTACATGAAATTTTCAAAGTAGGTTTAGTTCACTAAGTAAATTATAGGTATGTGTGGGGAGGTATGTGAATTATTTTTATTCCTTTCTGAAACTAGCTTTACCAAATACTCTACAAGGTAGTAAGGAAAACTGTACTCTATATGTAATTTTTTTGATGAATTTGAATCTGTGATCATAGCTCAAGCTTTGTTGCCCCAATACAATAGCCACTAGCCACACATGACTATATAATATAAATTTGCATTAATTAATATTAAATTAATTTGTTGCACTACATCACAACTATCTAATAGCCACATATGACTACTGGAGACCAGATTGGAGAGTGCAGTGGAACATTTTCATCATCACACTGTTTCCATATTAGATACTATATGTCTAAAGTTTTGGGGTGCCTTGGTGGCTTAGTCACTTAAGTGTCTGACTTCAGCCCAGGTCTCGATCTCATGGCTGGTGGGTTCAAGCACCGCGTCAGACTCTGTGCTGACAGCTCGGAGCCTGGAGCCTACTTCAGATTCTACGTCTCCCTCTCTCTCTGCCTTTCCCCCACTTGTGCTTGCTTACTTGCTCTCTCAAAAATAAAGAATAAAAATTTGTTTAATAAATAAATTTTAGATTATATATTTAATGAATTGTGAATGAGCCACTTAACATCTGTTAGAAATATAAAAAGCTCATTATCAAGTATAAAAATAAATCTTATGTAGACTGAGGACATCTTTCTTAATGAGTCATGGATGTTTGGGGTGCCTGGATGGCTCAGTCAAGCATCAGGTCATGTTCTCGTGGTCTGTGGGCCCAAGCCCTGCATTGGGCTCTGTGCTGATAGCTCAGAGTCTGGAGCCTACTTTGGATTCTATGTCTCCCTCTTTCTGCCCCTCCCCCACTCACACCTCTCTCCTAACCAGATAAATCCAAAATAAGAAGTAATAAAAATACTTCATCTACTTTTTAATGCTCTTATGCTAAACAGTTTTTCTTCTGTTCCCAGAATAATTTTGGTGTTTACCAACTGAAAAAGATTCATGGGGTGATTCCTGGTAGGAAATTACCTTGAGCCTCTGCCACAGCTGACCTAACTTCTCTGTTTAGTCACACTTCACTTTATTAGAAATTTTATGGGTTTGCTGTATCTTTCACACATTTTACAGACACTCCTACATTTCAGAAACATTTATTGAGCACTTCCTATGTGTCAGACATATATCTGTTTGTGTTTTAAGCAAAGAGATGGTTGTACCTTTTATTCATCTCATGAGTAGAATCCAAAATGTCACAAGTGTGCCCTCAGATCAGACTTGTATTAATTTATTGTTAATGTTATTTTTTGTAAAAAATGCATTTAATAAAAAATTGTCATACAAGTTTATCTTCCTGATACCAAACTTCTTGTGTCATTTAGCAAGTTTCCTACTAACCCTTCCATAGGCTTAGTTTGGATTCCTAGAAGCTGATGCAGTCAACTTGTTGGACTTCACTTGGGTTCTTTTACACTTTCATTCTCTATCTTTTCTTTGGATAACTATGTCAATCCTGTGGGTCATTTATGCTGATGACTCCCAAATCAATGTCTCTCACTCAGAACTACCTTCCAAATTCCACATCCAAATACTTACTGGGGCACTTCCACTTGAGTATTGTCCAGCAAATAGGCCAAGCCAGAACCTGAAGTGTCACTTCTATTCTTCAGTTACTTTTGCATCTCATAGATGAGGTTTGCAAACTACTTTCACTCGTCTTCCTAATTATCCTTAAATTCTTTACTTTTACTGCATTCTCATTGTTGAATCCTAGGTTTGGGAAATAATTTCTCATAGGTTTCATTGAAAACTAAAGTCTGAAGGTGACTGGGTGGCTCAGTTGGTTAAGTGTCCAACTTTGGCTCAGGTCATGATCTCACGGTTTGTGAGTTCGAGCCCCGCGTTGGGCTCTGTGCTGACAGCTCAGAGCCTGGAGCCTGCTTCAGATTCTGTGTCTCCCTCTCTCTCTGTCCCCTCCCCTGCTCGTGCTCTATCTCGGTGTCTCAAAAATAAATAAACATTTTAAAAATTAAAAAAAAAAGAAAATGAAAGTCTGTTTTTTTTAGCTTCCGGTACCAGTGCATTTCAATATAACTCTTCGAATTCTCTTACAAATTTTTTAAATGTAACACATATCATTATTATATCCCTTTGTTTAAAAGTTATTCTTGGGGCGCCTGGGTGGCGCAGTCGGTTAAGCGTCCGACTTCAGCCAGGTCACGATCTCACGGTCCGGGAGTTCGAGCCCCGCGTCAGGCTATGGGCTGATGGCTCAGAGCCTGGAGCCTGTTTCCGATTCTGTGTCTCCCTCGCTCTCTGCCCCTCGCCCGTTCATGCTCTGTCTCTCTCTGTCCCAAAAATAAATAAACGTTGAAAAAAAAAAAAGTTATTCTTAGGCACTCTCCCATTGTCTATAGAGTGAAATCTATTCTGCTGAATATGACAAAAGGATTCAATGTCATATGACTATGTATGAATATATTACACTGAGGAGTATATTTCTCACATCATGTGAGGTAATCTCTGACTCACTCTTCAGCATAATTCCACATAATGTTAACTGTCATATATTCCAAACAGACTAGATTTCTCATCTATGCCTTTGTACATATTCCTTTTCTCTCTTCTCTTATAGAAACATCACATTCTTCCATCATCTTATATTCTTGGCAAACATACATGAAGCCCCAATCCATGTGTTCCTCTTCTGTTGTCTTCCTGTGACCAAATGAAATATCATTTCAGAACCAATGAAGTATAGTATTTACCATATTCTTTCATGATACGTATAAATCAGGATTTTTCAGTCTCAGTGCTATTGAGGTTTTGGGTCAGGCAGTTCTTTTTGGGGAGCCTTCCCTTAGCATTTTAAGATGTTTAGCAGCATCCCCAGCCTGTATGAAATGACACCCTACCCTGATCCTGACATCAGAAAATGTCTCCAGACATTTAAATGTTCTCTGGGAGCCAAAGTAGTTTCCAGTTGAGAACTACCACTCTAAATAAATCTGTATATCTCTATCTCTATCTATCCATATCTATATCATCTAGCTATATCTATATCTATGTATCTGTATATCCACATATAGATATATAGATCTTTCTGACTTATGATTATAATGTTCCTTGGCACTTAATACTATGTCTAGCACATTAAAGGCACAACATAGATACTTGTAGTTTGGATGAATGCAAATAATATCTTAATATATTCTTGAATAAAATTAACAATGGAAATATCAGGATACATATTAGTTTCCTACTATATTGTTTTAATTATAAAATGAGTAGAATTTATAACTTGGTTCTGTTGTGTTCGGACAGAGTCAAGAAGAAAAGTTTCTGGGACACTTAGGTGGCTTAGTTGGTTGAGCACCCGCCACTTGACTTCATCTCATGTCCTGATCCCAGGGTCGTGGGATTGAGCCCCGCATCAGGCTCTGTGCTGAGTGTGGAGCCTGCTTGAGATTCTCTCTATCCCTCTGCTCCTCTCCCCCACTCACACACACACACACACACACACACACACACAAACTCTCTCTCTCTCTCTCTAAAATAAACTTTAAAAAAAAAGGAAATTTTCTCTGATCATTAACCATTACCTTCCTTGATTTATATATTAACTCAGCTATGAATTTATTCAGTGGGTAGGTCAGTATCTATGAGAGTCATGTATTTAAGGTTGATGTGGGAGGCTCAGAAATGAACAACATTCAGGCATATAGCTCAAGATCCAAAGCAGGGTATATATATATGGAGAAATAATTGTAATGTGTAATATTAATTACAATTACAATTACAATTAATATTGTAATATTATAATAATGTAATAAATTCTCTGCTACGTATAGAGTTCAGATTGGTTTTCAGCACAACCTTCCCTGGTCTCTATAGCATTTTGTTCAGCACTAAACCTTACAAGTTCAATCCAGCTAGCTAATCTTGCATTTTATATATTCCAAATTGACATATCCCAGTTGGAATCAAAAAAAATTTTTTGCCTTTAGTTTCCCACTCTGATAAGAGGTTGCTTCCTTGATTGAAGTTGCTTGACCTTACCAGTTGCTTGAACTCGTAAGTGATGGTTATAGATGTGTACTATGGTGGAAAAAGGATGAATTTGAGAATGAGGCTGACATAGATTTGGGTAAGACAAACCATAAAATAGGAGTCATTTATAAAGTATGTTAACCGCTTTGTGCAGTGTATAGTACACATGAATAATGTTCTAGAAATTCCTTTAAATAATTAGTGGATACAGCATGGGTAAGTATATTTCATATATCCAGTTATTTAATGGTCAGGATATGATGAGTTGGGGTGTGTGTGTGTGTGTGTGTGTGTGTGTGTGTGTGTATTTATATATATGCATGCAGACATACAGACATGTTTTATTATATCTATTACACCAAATATTTGATTAATTAAACCCCTTCATTATCTGATAAGATTAAAACAGAAGGTGTTGTGAGAATGTTGAATTAACATGTATATGTGTGAAGGGTTGTAAGCTATGTATGTTACATGGATAACTCATTACAAACTCGCAAGCCAAAAAAATACTTTATTAGGAAATATTTTTAAATTTAATCCAAGTGTTTGGTCCAATTTGATAATTATTTTTCTGAGTGTATAATAGCAGAATGGTTTAAAGGAGTAGAAGTGGATAAATTAGGGCAGAGTTTGAAAAGTGAATAATAAAAAATTGGGAACACAGAAAGAAAATAAATGTTACTTTTCTTCAGAGTAAAACAGAAAAGGCTTCATGGAGCTCATACTTTTAAAATGGTTTTAAAAGAGAACAATTTAAGGAAGTTATTATAAGTTAAAAAAGGATGTTTGGAGAGGGAAGAAAAAATGTGAGAAAAACCGTGGATAGATAGGCAATTATTGAACATATGAAATTAATGCTAATCATTAAGTCATTATTCAGTAAATATTTCTCAATTCATGAAATTAAATCCAAATACTAAGCAGAAAGGGAAGATTTTTCATGCTGTGGAAACTGTTAGGAATTTGAGCTGAAGTTACACATTGGTGGCCTACAAACCAAATATGTTACATATATATAACTTCAAAGTGTTTAGAAATATTAGCCAGTTTTAAATATCAAATCTCTCATAAAAATCCAAAATTCTCAGTAATCATAATATCTAGACACACTAGTCTTTACCACACTTAAACCCTCCTATAGCATCTTGTAAGCAGTCATCTTGTGTCATCTTGTAAGCAGTCTGCCTCTCCTTTCCAAATGGCAGGGCTTTATGACTGTCAGGGGAAGGACCCTCTATACCTTTGCCCATACTCCACCCTAGAAACTTCTCACCCCAGGAAAGGGAGCTAGACCCTGGGACCTGAATACTTACTTAACACTCTTCTTTCTTCCAAGCCTCTCTTTTTTCTACTCTTTCTTCTGAGAAGTATGTTGTAATGGAACATCCTCTTGGGGGGGAAAAAAATCTCTGCTTTCTTCTAGATTTTCTGCTATTTGTAAATAAGGATGAAAGAACTCTGTCTCAAGAAACATTGTCTCTTCTCTCAAAATTTCTGTTTTTCAGGAATCCAAAAGTATTTTTTGCTTTGTCCTAGCTTTGCAGCAAACTTCTTTTGTATTAAATATATTTAAGTATCAATAATGCATTTACCAAATGCTAGGATGATGAAATTTTAAAAGATGTAAAAATCAGCAAGTGTTATAAAGGGCTTCAGGTTAGGATATAATGACTTAGTCTCAAATTAAATCAAATTAAACAATTATATTAGATGTATTTTACTGTTAATTTATTGTAATTATTTCCATTTACAAAATTTTCCTTATATTTTATTCACATTGGCTGTGGTATATTATGATTTTTCTGTATACCACAGACCACCATCAATAAAGCAAGAACTACATTGCTTTATAAAATGTTCATATGTTAAATGGCAGTAGAGTCAGGAATACTAAATATGAGATTACTTTGTCTTTATGCTTTGCATTTTAGATTGCCACAAATATTGCTAAAATCTAATAATAAACAAAGATCATAGATAGTGATTTTTATGGGGAAAAGGACTAAAGTTGAAAGAGCAGTGTATTGTTTGGAATAACTAGTATGACATTAGTTGTTGGAAGCTTTCTAGATTATATTTTAATTATTTAATATTAGTCAACAATAAGGAACGCTCTTCTATTCATGTCCAAATATATTCTTAGAATGTGTGATTAACTCTCTGTTACATCTGAAAGATATCCTGCTTGAAAAGATACTGTGATTGATTATAAGTCTGCAGACCAATATCCTCCTGCTTCAAAATTCAAGTGCATTATCGTAGCACAGAGGGTGTTATGGCAGATGTCATCCAACTGCTTCATAGCTGCATGATCGATGGTGCGAGTGGTGATTGATGCTATTGACATGCCATGACACCTAAAATAGAGTCTGTCTGTGTGCATGTCAGGGGGAGGGATATGTCCATATTTGGATGAGACAATGAAGGCTGAATTGTAGGACTTGAAAAGTACTTGGCCACAGAAAATTGGTAAATTGCATAGTGAATGTAACAGCTTTTTATGAAAAAGGAAGAATATAGTATCAGCAAGGAAACAGTGCTGTGAGAAAAAAAAGAAAAGAAAAAAAGGAGGTGGAGGGGAGGTTGTTTCAGTAAACAGAAAATGTATGGCTTTCCCTTTCCAACTATATTTATATTTTGCTTAGTTTCATCATTAAGTGTAAGAATGGGGGCAGAAAGTGGTGATGAGTTCTCTTGTTTAACAGAAATGACATTTTTATCTGTCACACTTCACTAGTGGAGGAATGAGGAAAAGAAAAGGGAGATATTGAAGGATTTAAGGTTAAGAGGTAAATTGCATGTGGTGTAACTATTTTGAACCAAATCTTACCTAAAATATTATCTGTTTTTCAGCTGAAAAAAGGATAGGTAGAGAAAGAAATATATCAAAAATCTGTTGATATTAATTTTATATAATTAGTTTAGAAAAGCTTATTTTGAAACTTGCTTTAAGAATAGGAACATATTAGCTCAGCAAGGAAAGAAAGCCTTGTTAGAAAAGATGCATTAAACTGTGAATATACATATGAATGTAAATAATTTTATTCCATCAGTCCTCATGAGGAGGGAAACCTGATACACATTATTGAAAAGAAATGGGAGAAGAGGAACATGTTCCCAAGATACATTGTGCGGTGACGGATGCTAAGTGCAAATGAAGTTAGTACTTGGACATTCAGCATTATTAATTATATTGTTCCCAGTATTTCCTTCCTGGGGAAGCAGGTACTCACTCTTTTCTTATGGTGACATCAAAATTTTCTTCTTTTTGCATTTACTTAAAACCATAATCATAAGAGTACAGATAATGTACAGAATGTCACGTTGCAAATTAGATAATATGGTTGATTTTTGTGTATAAGAAGCAAGCTCCTGAATTTGTAGAAAGAAAAAAAATCACCTAAGTCAAATAATAAAATATTTATTTTTTAGTTTATTATTCTGCATACGCAGAGTTTTCTTTATTACACAAACAATATCTTAGATAAATTGAATAGTTAACTATGTTCCAGGCCCTGTTCTAAACTAAGCATGAGTATATGAATTCCAGACAAGGTTATACACACACACACACACACACACACACACACACACACGCTTCTAATTTAATACCCATAGTCACCATATGAGTTAGATATAAATGCTGTTATCCCTGATTTACCAATGAGGCAAATGAAGGTAAGAAAGAATGTGTTTGAATGGAGATATCTACTGTTAAAAGATAAACTGAGGCATTTTAAAATTTTCAAGTGTTTCTTTAGGCAAACATGAATTTGAATCAGGCAGCCTTAAGCCAAAGTGGTGCCCCACCAATAGGAACTAGGGGAGAAGTCTTTTATAGAGAAGATATGGAATCAAAGTGAGGAAATTATTTGATTGGCTATAGCTTCAGTGGTTGCCAATTTTGGGAACGCCTAGTTGGCTGTGATTGGTTGTTCTGAAGTTTTGTCTTCTCAGATTCCAATGCACTGACTCTGGCTTAGGTTTTGTTTTGTTTACACAGGCTACCAAAGTATTAAAGTCACCCTTAGTCTAATGGCATCTTCATTTAATTATTTTAACACTACTTGGGTAGTCTGGCTTCTGAGGCAACACTCTTAAATGCATGTTCAATGTGGATGGTTTGTAAATATAGAAAAGCCCAAAGAGATTGTTAATACTATTTTAAAGCCCTGTACTCATGCACATTACAAAATCATGTATAATATTTAAAAAAATATCCTGTCTTCTGGATTCTTCATTTGGAGGTTTAGAACCTCTAAAAAGCTAGTTTTATGTGCTTTTCTCCTTTTTCTTCTTTAGAGAGAGTTTCTAAATCTTTCCTTTAATTCTCAAAGGGACATTTGACCAAAAACACATAAGAATAATTTATCTAATCCAAACACCTAATTTTACCTGTGAGAACAATGAGACCTAGAGGTGTTGCTAGATATGTGAATGGTCCAGCTATGGCTGACTTTGGCCAGCGTGCAGCCCCTGATGGAAGAACGAGTCAGTGCTGTCTGGAGAAAAGAAAGTGGACTCTGAAGGAGCAAGACCAATGAGTAGAGCATGTGGGAGAAACCGTCTCTAACTCAGACTTTTCATTGACTTCCCAGGTATCTACTGTGCTCTCTCTTCACTCCTCTTACATAATTCTAGCCCTCACTCCAGAAATTTATTTTACTTTTTCGGATATTCAAGATGTTCAAATTGCATCTGTGAAATATACACTGCCAAAACTTTTTTTTTTGGAAAATTCTACCCTAATAGTTTTATATAGTTGCATAGTCATATCCTCTTGTTCACTAACAAGGAAAGCAAACCTGTAACATTTTATTTTGTTGGAAGAAGGATAGAGATGAGACTCTAATTTTGTAAATAAATTTATAAAATACTAGGATGCTAACTTTCTGCATTAATTTTGGGATATGATCTTATAAATTTTTATTTTGAGAAACTAGATTTATTATTGGCTGAACTTAGCCTGACGTCCTCAAAAAAAGTGAATTTTAGTGTAGAATATAGACAGCCTTAATCCAGACAACAATATAATACTTTAGCAGCCAATCCTGACAAGACCACTCAGGATGCAATCTAGTGCTGCTAGTAACAATATACATCACTGAAGATAAACCCAGAATAAATAACATGCTTGATGCTTCTAATTTCTTAAAATCAACATAAAAACCTTGCAAGTTATTTCATGCCAGGTTTGACAGGTGGTGATAATGTTTGAGGAGTCATAGAGTATGCTGCTGTGATAGCAATGAATAGTGCAGCATTTGAGGTGTGCTTGGGCAGAGAGTGAAACAAACCTCAGGAAGTTAAATTGAAGTGTGTCATAACATACCACTTTGCTGAGATGTCTTTAAACTACCTTGAAATATTTTCCACTTTTCAAAAGTTTCAGAGATCAGCAATGCAGAAAATGGCATTCAGATGAAAAGATGGATGGTAATTGTACACAATTAAGAGTTTGAAGAGAACAGAAAGCTCTGTATCACAAAGTTAAGATTTCTTTTTTATCTGTGACCTTACTAGCTTTGTGTAAAGTATTCCTACTTCATATGTATAATTTCTACTAATTACAGGTTTTCACGTTGTTTCTTTGTGCACTATGAACCTTCACCTCTGAATACCCATATCGAAGGTTTTTCATGCTGTTTTTTTTTGGGGGAGGGATATGCACATAAAGTCAGATAAGTGTTATTTCTAGTATTACACTAAACTGTGCAGTGGATAGTATTGTGACAATCAGATTAAAGATATTATGAAATATTTTCTGTATGAGCTACTAAGTGTAGGAACATACTGTTTGGAATATGCTTCCTAAACTGAGTTTAAAAATTAGACAGAAACGACATTTTCAATGGACTCTCTAAAAAAAAAAAATCAAAATGACAATCCGTACCAAACATAAAATAGATTATATAAAAGTTTCATGATCTTATTTTTTAGACCAAGGAAAACTTGTTTTTTAACTGTTATCTTCAGTTTATTTAAGAGCAAAATTGATAAATGTGTTTATATCCTTGCTCCTAGGAATATTTTAAAGTCAAGGGAGATGTGTTTATCTTCTTTCATGTGGAATGCTATCTGTGACTGTTGGAAGAATTCCTGTATTTTTATTCCTTCAATTTAATATAACATTAATATATATATTATTGAATTTTTACCAAACTCAGTACTCATGTTCATTGCAAAATTTTCTCAAAGATAGGTAGGCCATGGCCCAGGGCTAGGGTCCTTATGTAAGTAGACTCCAGTTAAGAAAGGTTTAAATAGAAAAATTCTTTAATGTATACCAAAATCAGAACATAATAATTCATTCTTTTCTAGATATCTAAACTTCCAAATAAGTTGACTGTGATTTAGATAAAAGAGACCTTTAGAAAAGGTAGAAACATCTATAGTAATAGACTAAAGAACCGATGGAAGACCAGAGGAAGAATTTGCTAATTTGGCTTATTATCATTTTCAAAAGAAGAATATACTATATTATCATGTAAAAAGTCTTCTTTTTTATTATACAATGGAGACTGTAAAACGGGATACTCATTTTGACTCTTCTTTTAAGTAGTTTTATGACCTTGGATAATTTTTCTCATTTGCAAATGAGACATTTTAAAATTCCTTATATTTCTCATTGTATAAATATATTATTTCCTATCCTCACCACAGTAAACATTTTTTCATTAGTGAGGGCAATCAAATATAAATTCTGCACAGTGGAATATTTATAAAATATTTTTATCTATGAATGTAGCCTTGTGAAAAAGATGAATTTTGATACTAGTGAAGCCTTTTAATAATTCCATTAAAAAGAATTTATTTGAATATTTCTTATTTCTATGTAAGATTTCATGCTTAAAACATAAACTATGCAAGACGACATGTTAGCAAGCATGGAAAAACAAATTCTCCTTCCATTGAGTAGCATCCAATATCACAAGCAAACAACGCTGAGCAAAGCTGTGGATTTCACCCTGTAAATCATAATTCAGTTTGAATATGATTCTTCTATGTTAAGTGATAAATTTTCTTCTGGTGTTCAAGCAGTAGGACAGGTCCCTGTGGTGGGAACATATGTCTGTCTTTAAAACTGCTGATTTGAAATGGTACCTCTTCAAATGCTCTCATTATAAACAACCTTTTATAATGACTCCATCTCTTCCTTTTAACAAGATAATTTTCTAAAATGAATTTACTGTCTGTTTAAGAACTCTGTGACCATCTCTAGAGATGCTCCTTACACACTAAGTTTATTTTAGAAATTAATATTGTTAGAAGATAACATAGAGCCACAATAGAAGGTTAAAAGGAAACTCCTCCCATAGTCCTGACAGAAAAGAGAAAGCAATCTTAAATCTTGGCTTCTCTCCTCATACATACAATAAGGGTGCCAATAAGTGCTGATTATGATGGTGGTTTTTATGAGGTAGACACCTGTTAAGTAGGAACTGGACTGTAACCATCAACTCATTTCCCACACACCACTAAACAGCTATCCATTTCTAATGACTTTTGGCCAATGTTCATTTCTAGGCCAGTAGTTCTAATATGGCCCAGGTTGCTATTGCACTGTTTAAGCTTCCCTATGTATAAGAATGAAACAAAACTGAAATGTTCTCTTTTGAGCAGAAATATAATACAAAGTGGTACATTACATCATGATAAAATTAAAACTAATTTTGACTAAAATATTATTCTCATGTGTAAGTACAGGAAATATGTATGTGTGTATATAACGCTCATGTAAAAGACACATGTACTCTTAATGTTATAGCCATATATGTGTGTAAGTTCATAAAGAGAGGTATTCATGAATACATCACAACATTGCTTCAGACAACCTTAATATTGAATAGTGCTGCTATGCACATGTACACCCCATAGGGTTTTTATGCAGTATTTCCAAAGCACAGCTCCAGATATATTAATACCTTAGTAAAATATCTTCACTGGCATCCTATTTCTTATAATTTCTGAGCAAGGTGATCAAAGCCCTCCATAATCTACCCAGTCTACTTTTCTAGGCTTATCTTCAGGTATCTCCTTCCTTCTCCACATGAACCTATACCTTTTGTTCCAGTTATATCTAGCTGATCTTTACTTCATTATAGACCCTATACTTTCCTAACTCTGTACATTTTCTCATATTATTCTCACTGACTAAAAGTCCACCCCCTCCTATAAGGCTGCTTAGAAAACCTGTGTTAATTTCCCCAAGTCCTATTCAAGTGTTGTCTTCATACATTCTTCCTCTGCCCTCTTATTCAGAATTAATCTTTCTTTAACACTCACCTAGTAATTTATACCTCTCTCCTATATTTGATCAACCATGTGAATATTTTACTCTCAAATCATTTTATTTGT
Organism: Lynx rufus; assembly: GCF_022079265.1. NCBI lineage: Eukaryota > Metazoa > Chordata > Mammalia > Carnivora > Felidae > Lynx > Lynx rufus. The sequence goes on from NW_025814823.1 coordinate 165,080,040, forward strand.
TCAAATGCTTATATTCCTGACTGGACTATAAATTACATGGAATCCAGGGCTATACCCCTAACGGTTGGCCAAAGACGATGCCATGTTCTAACATGTACAGGAGCCAATGTGTGACAAGAGTGATGTGGAAGGAAGGCTGTAAACAGAGTTTAGGCTGTCAGTTGGTAAACGAGAAACTCTTAAAAATGCTTCTTGATTATATTCTCTACATTTCTGTTGGTTCACACTACTTCCTTGAAAATATTTTTCATCTCTTTCTTAACGTAATGCTTATGTCAATTATTACTTTTTTGTGTGTGAAAAAGGTGTCCTTTTGGAGACTTTTCCTCCTCTTCAACTCTATACAGAGGGTTCACTATATGAAAATGTTAATGGAAACTCAAGAGATGCTTATTGGTGTGCCCTATTTCAATAAGTCAGTCTAACATCCAGATGAAAAATCTGCTGTGATTTTCACATTTAAAAACTGAGATACCATCTGACAACTGGAAAGCAATATGCAAATAGACTTGCTGTGATTTTAAGCAGCTTTCTCTGTAATTCAGATTTGCACAGTGCAGAAAGTCTCCTGTGCTTTCCACACATGTCCAATGTAATTGTTCTATCTGATATGAACCTGTCCCCTTGTCCCAATGCTAAAAATAGTACTATGGGAACTAAATTAGGCTGGGAGAAAGAGACTGAGCCTACCAAGTATTTTCAGAACAACCCCAAAGGTTTTTCTCTGTTCATCTAATTTGGAAATGACATTGGTGTTAAGACTCTAGTGGATCAGTTCCAGCCCAGACAACCCTGGTTTTATGTATGTATGAAATGAAATGAGCTTTGGGTTATAGCTAATCAGCTTAATAACAGTATCAGCATCTGCTCAGTCTTACTGCTATTCATAACCTTGGTTGGGTTCCTATTTTGCATCCCAGTCTCCCAGCATGTAGATTCTTATCTTATAACCCAACTCAGTGTCTTGTACCTAAGAGATAGTTTCCAACTGTTGATGCCCATTTCTTCCTTTTATACTGCTACATTTACTCTACCTAGATATTCCCTTTTTCCTGCTCTCCGATATTTATAGAGTTTAGCAATCTTGCCATGCCTTGCTTGGCTGTTTATCCTGTATTTTTTATCTCTGCACCTCACAGGGTGGTTTTAATTTTTAATACTATCTTCCAACACTTTGCTTGCTCTTACTATACATATTTCTTGCTTCATACTCTTGGCTTAGAAAAACATCCATTCATCATTTACCCATTTCATAAGTGTTTGTTTGTTTGTTTTAAGATTTTATTTTTTAAGTAGTCTCTGCACCCAATGTGGGGTTTGAACTCCCAACCTCAAGATCAAGAGTGTCATGCTCTACCAACTGAGCTAGTCAGGCACTGCACAAATCTGTTTTAATGCCTATATTCTTCCTGTTGACCCTCTAGTACCTGTTTTAAATGCCATTACCCTCTAGTACCTGTTTTAAATGCCATTCTGTTAACATCTAATTTAGAAGACAACTGATAACTAATATTCACACTATCAATAAGTATGTCTCCTCTTCATATGTTGAATTTAATAGGCCTTCTAGAAATGTATAAATAGTATTTCAGGCCTTAACTCCTGCCTTTTAATTTTCAGGTCCCAACTTAAATTAGCAAGAGAACCTAAGAACTAGTAATGAACTATACTTAGTTTGCTAACTAATTGTCTATAGTTTCCTCTTCCTGGAAAGAGGGTGTTATGTAACTCCATACTTTCTGCTCTCAGTCATAGATGCTTGTATCTTCATTGTGCACCTTCCCTAAGATCAATAAGTCTGTAGACTGACAAGTCATCTGTAGCTTGCCCTAGTTTGAAAAGATGAAGAGAACCAGTTGGATTACCCCATTTAGCAATTTGAAGTAAGAAAAGTTAGATAGCCATGGAAACTCAGCATGGAAGGATGATATGAGATAGAATTACATCTATGAAGAAAGGTTCAATTTATGAAGACCCAGATATCATGAGGGAAGTTAAACAAAATGAAGTAAGGGACATTTATACAGGAAAGAAAATGAAAATAAGGGACTGAAAAATGGAAAATATTCAAGTCAAAACTTGACATTAATAGGCAGAGCATCAGCTGGGAGGCCTCAAAATTCTTACTGTCAAACTTTTTGGAACTGTAATGAATCCTTCCAATTTTAATAGAAGAGATCTCTCCTCACAAGATCTAGTGGGGTTCTTATATTTCTACATTTGTCTTTCCTAATATACATTGATAATATGAACATTATTATGCCTATTTTTTTTAAAAAAAAATTCCCACTGGGGCGCCTGGGTGGCTTAGTCCGTTAAGTGTCCAACTTCGACTCAGGTCATAATCTTGTGGTCCGTGGGTTTGAGCCCCACATCAGGCTCTGTGCTGACAGCTCAAAGCCTGGAGCCTGCTTCAGATTCTATGTCTCCCTCTCTCTCTGCCCCTCCCCTGCTTGTGCTCTGAATCTTTCTCTCTCTCTCAAAAATAAATAAACATTAAAAAAAAATTCCCATTACTTGAAATAATTTCAGTGTGCCTCTGTTGTTTGCAACCAAAAGTGCCAAAATACAATATGGGGTTTATTTTTTGCCCACCATCTGCACTTGCTGCATCAAAAGTAATAAATATCAAAGGATGAATTATTCCTAAAACAGGACTATTTTCTTCTTGTTTGAATGCTTCATAATTTTAATTTACTGACCTAAAAATCATGTATGACATATAATTTCAAAATTAATTATGATGATAAAATATTTGTATATGATAAAAATATTGATATATGTTTATATCAATATCAATATTTATATAAAAGTAAATATTCTTAGATCAGTTAAAAAGATAAACAGAACCTAATCTTATTAAAAGATAACATCCCATTCTTATTGAAATAAACTAAATTTTATGTAGTATCATGTTTTAATTTGTTTTCTATATTGAACTAAATATTTTATGTGATTTGGTGATATATGATTAGAAGACATTATTCATTCTTTGTGAACCATTGTGTTAGGCAGCCATGAGGCTGGCCTTAGTGATCATCACCTCTGGTATTCATGCTCTTTTGCAATTTCCTCTCCTTGAGTAAGGTCTAGGATTACTGACTTGCTTTGAACAAATAGAAATGGCACAAGTGATTGTAAGTTACTTCCTAGATTAAGTTTCTCAAGGAGACTGTGGCTTCCATTTTGTAGTCTCAGTGTTGCCCTCTTACTTGGTAGCTCTGAAGGAAGGTGAGCTGATTGTAAAGGCCAGAAAAACAGCCATGAATTGAGACCCTTAGTCCAACAGTCAACAAGAATTGAATCCTGCCAAAACTATGTAAATGGGTTTGGGAGCATATCCTCCCCCCTGTCGAGCCTTCATATGAGAATCAGCCCTGGCTAATACCTTGATCACAGGCCTCTGTGGGACACTGAAGCAGGGGTACCCAGCTAGTCATGCTGTGATTCATGACCTACAGAAACTAAAATAATAATTTGTTGATTTATTCACTGTGTTTTAGAACAATTATTTAATCAGCAATAGGTAACTAATGCTGCCATAAAAATTGTTAGTTTTTATTGTTGAAAATTATAAAGATGAACAAAAGTGCCTAGTTGTGAAAATAATGAAATACCATCTTATTATTTCTAGGGAGATAATAAAGGAGAGGATCTCACTTGTCTCCTCTAATATTCCTATACATAGTAGCAATCATCAGATTTAAAATCTAAATATTTCTCCTTGTTAATTCTTGCTAGATTAAAAAGTTGCTACAATGTGCTATGATCAATAACTAATAACCCACCATATCTACATACCAGTTTTTGTAAAATATCAACATAACTTTTTGTCCATTACACTTCAGCTTCACTGATTTTCTACAGAGTATTTTCTTCTTTTGTGAGTTGATTTTTTATACTTGCTTTACTTAATCTATTGCTATTATACAAATCACTCCAAAACTAGGTGGCAAAAATAACAATCATTTATTTGCACATGATTCTGAAACAAGGTTCATTTTTGTTCAGTGTAATCGGCTGGGGTCTCTCATGCATTGCATTTGTTTGGGAATTTGATTAGAGCTGAAATATCCAACATGCCTTAGATCACATGAAATGTGCCTCACTGACTATGCCTGGAACAGCTACGGCCTGGCCAGGCAACTTTTATTTTCTCTGATTGGTTTCTACAGCAGATTAGCCAGAACTTTTTACATGATAGCTCAGGGCTCCAAGAGATTGAAAGGGGAAGCTGCCAGACCTTTTTAGGGCAAGGCAAGGTGCATGTTGGTTTGCAACCCTCCCATGAGCTTTCCTGGTATAATCTGAAATTGGCTTCTGTACTCAGAGGGCAGGGACAGACCAAAGAAAGAGGCAGGCCAACCCCAATTGGTAGGTGGCAGTTTGAATAAACAAAGGAAACTCACATACTGGCTTGTCTGGTGTGACAGCAAGACAAATGAATCCACACAACCACCTGCCAGATCTTAAAAGTGTATAAAGAGGACCCATCTGGCCTCAGTCACATATACCATGCACTTGCTTTTGACACCACAATACTATCTGAAGACTATGTCCTTGGTGCAGCCTCTGGGAGTGAGAAAGTAAGTGGAACCCATGTTCCAAGGATAAGGGAAGGAGTGAGGACACTCAGAGTGTCCAGGCCCATCAGTGGTCATGTCATTTGATCATGTTTCCCAACAGGATGGGACTAATTCAGTGTCATTTTCACTATACTCCATTGATAAAAATAATTCCCAAGACCAACCCAGAATATTATAGGTGAAATAGTGTGATACCTTGATGAGAGGAACAGCATCTGCCTACTGGAATGGAAGAGATGATGGTGGTCATCTTTGAGAATTATATATGACCATGCCCAGGAGCTTTAGCTGTGTGATACCTGTTACTGGTTATGGATTCTAGAAAGAAAGATTTGCTAATAGTCAAAGTTTGCTGAACTAAAATATGTGTTGCTTTATTTATAATATGTAATATGTAACATATTTATACACACACAAATGAAGTGAAAATCATTTCTTTCTTCTGTAGATTTGAAATTATAACTCTTAAGACCATAAATCCTAGAAAAGGTGGAAGAGACTGAAACATTTTTAGATGGAGCAAGGGATATTAAAGTCCCAAAATAAACACTGAGTGGCAGAGGAGTCAGCAGAAACTTTAAAGTTTTGTGGAAAAAGACGATGAAAGGAAAGCATTGAGAAAAAAAAAAAGTAGGTAAAGATAATCTTTAAAGAGTTAGAACAGTGCCTGCCTCTATAGTTTAAACAACCGAGAAGAGATGCAGTTTCCCTGTCAAAAGATATTAATAAAAGAAATAGCCACATGATATGTTCTAGAGATTTATAGTCCACATTGTGATTTTTTTTGAGCCCCTGTTGCTTTCAGAAGTATGGTATTCACATTGTTAAAAATACAGTGGGAGTGAGATAAACTGTATTTGTAATCTTAAAATTTTAGCTTGCTTTAAAATATGAAATCTTATCTTATTTTTGGAGGAGGATTGAGGAGGGTGCTATCAGTCAGTAAAAGTAAATGGAAGGACTTACATAAGGTATTTGAAGTAGGATGTAATGTGCACATTATAGTTCAGGGAATTTGTGGAAGCCTGGTATCAAACAAATAACACTGCAGAAACTGAATTAAAGGCATACTCCTAGACAATTAGAATGGTGTCTAAAGACTACATTAATTCTGCAATATTTAATTTGTGTATTAACTGCAATTAAACCATCTTTAATTAACACTTAAATCTATTCCAGAATGATTTATATTAAACAGTTTGCTAAGAAATGATCCTAAAATATTGGTCTTATTTATATATAACACTTTAATTGAGATGTAATTATATACCTTAAGATTTACACATTTAAAGTGTATAATTCAGTGGTTTTTAGTATATTCACAGAGTTGTGCAACCATTACTACAGTTTAATTATAGAACATTTTCATCACCCCCAAAGTAATTCTGGTACACATTAGCAGTCACTCCCATTGCTACCCAGCACCCCACACCCAAGTCTGGGCAACCACTAACCTATTTTCCATCCCTATAAAGTGCTTATTCTGAACATATCACAAAATGTTATCATATATTGTTTTTATGAGTGGACTCTTAAACATATGTTTTTAAGATTCATCCATATTTTAAAATGTATGAGTGCCTAATTCTTCGTTATTGCTGAATAATACTCTCTTGATACATTACCTTCGTTTTGACCATTCAGCAATTGGTAGGCATTTGAATTGTTTCTACTTTTTGGTTATTGAAGAATAATTATGCTTATGACCATTCATGTATGAGTTCACAAATGGACATATATTTTCATTTCTGGTGGCTATATCTAGGAGTGGAATTGCTGGGTCATATGGTAAGTCTATGTTTAACATTTTAAGGAACTGCCAAAAAACTTTTCCAAAGAGGCTTCACCATTTTACGTTGCAACAGCCACAAATGAGAATTCTGATTTCTCTACATCCTCTTGTTATTGTCTCTCTTTTTTATTATAACCATCTTGGTGAAACTGAAGTGGTATCTTAATGTGGTTTTGGTTTACATTCCTTAATGACTAATGATCTTGAGAATCTTTTCTTGTACTTATTAGCTATTTGTATATCTTCTTGGAAGAAATGTGTATTCAGATTGTTTGACCAATTATTGATTTGATTGTCTTTGTTTATTGAGTTATAAGGGTTCTTTATATATTCTGGAGACAAGATCATTTAGATGTATGATTTGAAATATTTACTAGCATTCTGTAGGTTATCTTTTAACTCTCTTGATGGTATTGTTTTGAGCAGAAACATTTTTATTTTTATTTTTCTTAGAGATTGAGAGCAGGGAAGGAACAGATTGAAAGGGAAAAGGAGAGAATTCCAAGTGAGCTCCACACCCAGTGCGGAGGAGCTGGACTCAAGATTGTGTCTCACTACCTTGAGATCATAACCTGAGCTGAAATCAAGAGTCAGACACTTAACCGACTAAGCCACCCAGACACCCCAAAGCACAAACATTTTAAAATTGGATTTAGTCCAGTTTACCTATTTTTCCTTTACTGTTTGCAATTTTGGTATTATATCTAAGAAAATATTGCCTAACCCATGGTCACCAATTTACCTATTTTTCCTTTACTGTTTGTAAGTTTGGTATTGTATCTAAGAAAATATTGACTAACCCATGGTCACCAAGGTTTACGCACATGTTTACTTCTTAAAAATTTTAGAGTTTTAGCTCTTACCTTTAAATCTAAGATACATTTTTGAGTTAATTTTTTATGTATGTTAAGAGTTAAGGATCCAACTTCTTTTTTCCATTTATTTATTTATTTATTTATTTATTTGGTACCCTTGTTGAAAATCAGTTGGCCATAAATCAAATTGTTATTTTTGGATCCTCGATTTTATTCCATTGATCTATATGTCTCTTCTTATATCAGTACCACACAGTCTGAATTATCATAGTTCCCGAATTGGTTCTTCTTTTTCAGGAGTGTATTAGTTACTTATGCATCTCTTGCATTTGCATATGAATTTTAGAATCAATTTGGTATCTTTTTTGCAGAAAAGGCAGTGGACATATCCATAGGTATGTGTTGAACCTGTAGACCATTAGGGGTAGAATTGCCATCTTACCAACATTAAGTCTTGGAATCCATGAACAAGGGATGCCTTTCCATCTTGTTAAACCTTAACTCCTTTCAGCAATATTTTGTACTAATCAGTGTACAAATTTTATATTTCTTTAAAGTTTATTCATAAGAATTTTATTGTTGTTAATGCTACTGGAAATAATTTCCTCAATTTTATTTTTGTACTTCTCATTGTTACTGTGTACAAATACATTTGAGTTTTCAATTTGATCCTTTATCCTACAACCTAGATGAACTGTTTATTAGTTCTAATGTTTTTAGTGAATTTCTTTGGATTTTCTATTTGTAAGCTTATGTTCTCTGCAAATGGTGATACTTTCATGCCTTACTTTCTAGTTTTTATTGCTTTTATTTCTTTTCTTTGACAAATTGTCCTAGCTAGAACTTCCATTACATGTGAATAGACAGCCTTGTCTGGTTCCTGATTTTAGAGGAAAAGTTTTCAGTTTCACCATTAACTGTAATTTTAATTGTGGATTTTCATACATACCCTTAATCAGGTTGTGGAAGTTCTCTTCTATTCCTAGTTTGAGTTTTTTTAATGAAAGGGTGTTGGATTTTGCTAAGTGCATCTTCTGTATCAAAAGAGATGATCATGTAGTTTCTTGCCATTTATTTTATTAATATGGTCTGTTACATGAATTGATTCCCTTAAATTTAACCAACCTTTCATACCTCAGATAAATCCCATGTGGTTATGCTGTTTAACCCTATTGTTGAAATTGGTTTGATTGGATTTTGTTGAGGATTTTTGCATCTGTTTGCAAAGCATATTGGTTTGTAGTTTTCTTGTATATTGTTAGTCTAGGTTTGGTATCAGTTTTAGCTTTCATGGAATGACTTGGGAAGTGTTCCTTCATCCTCAGTTATTTTGAAGATTTTGTGAAGAATTAGTATTTATTCTTTTTTTTTAGATGTTTAGGATGATTCACCAGTGATGCCATTTAGGTTTGGGCTTTTCTTTTGAGAGAGTTACTTATTACTAATTCAAACTTTTTACTTGTTATAGTTCCATTCAGATATTATACTTCCTCTTGAGTCACTTTTGGTAGATTTTGCCTTTCTAGGAGTTTGTTCAATCATTTAGTTTATCTATTTTGTTAGCTCACGGATGCTTACAGTATTTTCTATCATCTTTCCCCCCCTTATAATTTTGTAGTAATTATTATTTTTCTTTTGTGATTTTAGTAGCTTGTGTCTTCTTTCTTTTTTTTTTCTTAGCCAATGTAGCTAAAAGTTTGCCAATTTTGTTGACATTTTCTTTTCTTTTTCTTTTATTTTTTTTAGTTTCTTTATTTGAGACAGAGAGAGAGCGAATGAGTGCACAAGCGGGGGGAGGGGCAGAGAGAGAAGGAGAGACAGAATCTCAAGCAGGCTCCCTGCACCATCAGCACAGAGCCCAATGTGGGACTTACATTCATGAACGGTGATATCATGACGAGCTGAGATCAAAAGTCAGACGCTTAACCGTCTGTGCCACCCAGGCGCCCCAACATTTTCAAAGCATCTTTTTGTTTGTTTTGTTGATCTTTATTGTTTTTATATTTTACATTTTATTTATTTCCACTACTCTGTATTACTACCTTCCTATGCTTGTTTTGAGTTTAGTTTTTATTTTTCTAATTCCTTAAGATCTAATTTCTTTAGCTACATTGAAGTTTTTTATATGTAGTGCTTTTATTTTCATTCATCTCAAAATATTTGCTAACTCATTCATCTCCAAGTAGGTTTTTTAACTCCCCATTTAACATTTTTTCATCCATTAATTTTTAAGATTTTGTGTTAATTTCAATTTATTTATAAATGTCCTTTTGCTGTTGAATTATAAATTAATTGCATTGCATTTAGAAACATACTTTGTATGATTTCAATTTTTTTAAATTTATTGAAGCTTGTTTTATGAGCCAGCATATGGGCTCTCCTGTATAATGTTTTATGTGCACCTGGGAAGAATGTGTGCCCTGCTGTTGTTTAATAAAGTGTTCTATACACATTTCTTACTTCTAGTTTATTTATAATATTTTCAAGTCTTCTATTTCTTTTTTCTTCTGATTTTTTTCTTGAAAAAATGATGTCCTTGAAAGTAGACATATTGAAGTCTTTGAAAATAATTGTTCAATTTTAATTTCTCCCTTCAGTTATTAGTTTTTGTTTTACATATTTTGGGGCTCTGATACGTACATAATTCAAAATTAATTAAAATATGAACACAACATGCCAAAATATATACAGATAATCTAAAGTAGTGCTAAGAAGGCACTCTCTTGATAAAAACTATCAAACCTATTGTACTGTTAAAAATGTAATGACCATAGTTTGATTTAAGACGTTTATTCAAAAATGTTAGTTGAGAGATTACAATTTTGTTGTTTTTTTTCACTGTGTCTAGGTAATATACACCAGATTGAGGTTTCTAAAATGATCCCAACTAATAAGTTTTCAATTTTTTCCAGTTAAATTGCCTTTGAAATACAGATTGTTCAGACTTAATACTTACATGATGACACTTTTTATTAATTTTCAATCTATTAGCAGTTTTAATATGCTTGTTTGAACTTGTTTGAACATAGTCCATAGCTGTGTCTCACACTCAAACAGATGAATCAAAACATACCTCTGCAGTTGAATCACTCTACTGACACTACAAGTTTCTTCCATTGCTGGCGTATACTTGTCTCTCTCTAAGGTTTTTCATGATATGGAATTATAAAAAAACATTATCAGATGCAAGCCTAATAAAAACCATTTTGACAAGATAATGTATATTAGTGAATATATTACTTAAAAGCAAATTACTTTTGAAAACTCTGAGATGTACAAAACTAAGTGAGTCAGTCAGTAAAATACAGGCTGTATGCTAGATAAAATAAACAGAAAACAATGATGAAGTAACCTCAGAGGAAATTTATACTGAACTAAACTCTGGGAGGGTGATAAGATAGATCAAAGCACTGAACCTAGAATGAATTTTTGTATGTGTCAAAGGAAAAAAAAAATAAGTATAGATTCTAGCCACATAAAACTGTCAGCTTGAAAATATATTGCTTGCATGGTCAATCACTTGGATAGCATTATTTTGTGATATATTAAACGTAGAAGCTATCTCTTATGGCTTTTGAAGTATGACACACAAAACATTCAATAATCTTTATTTTTATGTTATGTTCAATATAAGAGAAAACTATAATAAAATTCATCCCGACAATACTGGCTATAGATAGATATACTTTTTTCTTCTTTTGATAATTTTTATACATTAGAAAATCTTTTTAAACTAATTTTATTTATGGTTTCTATATAAAATTTAGTAGCAGTAGAAATTAATACAATTACTGGTCCAAAGTCCTATAATTTAAACTTTCATTTTATAGACAGCCACTTAAGAACACATATTTGAAATAGTAAAGTAAAATGAATCTCATTTTTATAGTCCTTTTTGTTTCCCACATACTGTGTACTAAGATAATTTGCACAAGCGGTCTATAGGAAATATTAATATGTCAGTTTTATCAATTGATATTTCCTTTAATGTTTCTTAAATGATAGGGATTTATAACTAGCTTTTGGACAATAAATCTTATTTTTTTAATTAACTGGTAGTGAAAATATTAGACACGTGTTATTTTGTTTTTTAAAGTATATCTTTTAGTTTGGATAAACATTGTGAAAATAAAGATCCTGAATATTTGAATCAGACAGAAGGGAAGTGAATATAAAACCTCTAAAGGAAAATATTAAATATTGTGATCCACTGAATATGTGAATTATACTTGAAAAATTTTACCAGTGATGTATCAAAGATTCATGTCGTGCTGAAATTTCGTTTTTCTCTTCATTGTATGTACTGAAATGCTTTCTGCATATAAATAGCTCTGTAGTTCATTTTGATAGCCACAGTCCCTTTGTGACTTTTAAAATTAATTCTGTTGGCAGCTAAAAAAATACTAATACCTAACCAGGAACAGAGAGTTACTGTTTATTACTTTTTTTTTTAACTCTATACATTGGTGAAACTTTAGAATAATAGCCAATAGTTGCAGAGTAGCTATATGCTTGCCATATATGTGATCTTGATCTGAGATTGAGAGACAAGATCACACTCAGATTTATGTTCTACAATTGAAGATGCCTATTTTCAGGTTGGATTATGAATTTTGTAAGCAGTAAGATTTGGCATGCATGGTTTATTGAAAGTTTCCTTAGCAAATAACCTCCTTTTTCCCAATGATTTTCAGCGTCGAAGGGAAACACTTTCAGTGAACAATTTGTGGTTAATGCCGTTCCGTAGGTAAAATCCCACTGAGAAGTGCTCTAGCTAACTTGCTCTGGGTTGTGTTCCAACTTAGTTTAAGGGACTTTAGGGGACACACTCCTGCTGATTCCACTGTTCTTTCCTGTCTTCCTTTTTTTGTAATCTTGACCCAAAAACTATTTTAAGTGATGTCTGATTTGGCTTCCTGTGGTTCCCAAATGTTCACTGACAAAGGATTATTGAAAGAATGTGTGACTCTCCCTTTCTTTTCTTGAATTCAGAGTTTCTGATGTTGATATTAATGTGAAAGGGTCATCCACAAAGAGACAAAGAACACTAATGTTGTAAGGCTTCTCAGGTCTTCTCCTTTATCACAGTTGGGGGGACTCCAAACCATTGGGATCAAATATCTTCTATCACCTCCTTAAAAACATCAGCATCTGTGTCATCATTGGTCTGTAGGCTGTGAGGATTATTCCTAAAGTATCCCTCTCTCTCTGTACAGTCCATCAATTGAAAGCTATAGAACCATGGGATTGTAGGGCTAAAGGGCACCTTGAAGGTCAAATCGCCCAACCCCTTTCCTTTATAGAGTTAAGAAATTGAAGCCTATAGTGAGTAGGTTATTTGTCCATGAGCATGGATAAAGATACAGAAATGAATGAGAACGTAGATCTCTGTCTACAGCAAGGGAACTCCACACTTCATGTGCATTAGTGCTATGGTTTTCCTTGTTTCCTTAATACCTAAGTCATCAAACCTTGTTCAGATACTAGAGAATCTTCTGACATGATAGTTGAGTTGAAGAGACAACATTCTTTAACAGTAAACACTAAATAGAGCTTTAGATTACAAGAATTCTAAAATGTCAAAATTATTTGTTTTTCTAAACATGTCATATTGTCAATCTAGTTTTCATATCAAGCAAAAAGTGATATTGGCTTTTATCCAAAATGGTAGGGGCTTCTATTCAAAGGAACAACAATAAGAAGTCTTTGGTGAAAATAAAGTACAGCATTAATATCTAACTGTAAGAATAGTGAATATGGACTCTCAATGAAGGATATCTACTACAACTGGATTCATAACCAATATAGTTTATCAAATAAGTTTATAATGAAAAATTGCCTTGAGGACTGCTAAGAAAAAAGAACAGTATCTTCAATTATAATTATAAAAACTATACCTTCAATTACTTGAAGGTATAGGTTAACTTGAAACGTAAATGACTCAGCATGAGTCATACAAGTAAGAACTTCTATGTTACTCTTGTAAAAGTAGCTCAAATTCATGTTCCCAGAGTAATAGCACATTTCAACTGAAGAGAGATCAGAAGTAAAGGAACAATGTGCTTTACTTGTGGTGAAATGACACAAACGTGTACTACAAAGAAGAGGAAAAGTTAATCTTCCTTTTATTTTGAGATAAAATAGAAAAGATTCAGAGAAACAAAGAGAAATACTGGTCAATAAACTGTTTCCCTCCATGTGTTTCAAGGGGTGAAAAGACTTTTAGAGATACCTAGTCCAAACTTCTTCCAAATGAAGGTGGAAGGAAAATTCAGTCAGTCTTAGCGTAAATGTTTTCCATTCAGATGAGTCTACTTCTTTTTTTTTAATTTTTTTTTAATTTATTTTTGAGACAGAGAGAGACAGAGCATGAACAGGGGAGGGGTGGAGAGAGAGGGAGACACAGAATCTGAAGCAGGCTCCAGGCTCTGAGCTGTCAGCACAGAGCCTGACGTGGGGCTTGAACTCACAGACTGTGAGATCATGACCTGAGCTGAAGTTGGATGCTTAACCGACTGAGCCACCCAGGTGCCCCAGATGAATCTACTTCTTTATTATAGGTAGCCTCTTCAGTTATTAGCTAGGATTTTATATCTTCTTCCACAGATTGAGTGAACATCTGCATCCATGTATCTACTTCAAACATATACCTTGCCTTTTTCTATTAATTTTAGGTTAAATTTTCAAAAGAATATTTTTAGCATTAAGGTCAACTTCCATTTATCTATGATATTGAATAAAATTTATAATATTCAATATTTACAGCAAAAATATATTTTTCATCATTACTCAACATATGCATCTGTATTTTATTTCTCTTCATTTCTAAAGCTCTATGATTTTTATAGCTTTATGAGGCTAGATTCTTAAAATAGAAGCAGGTGGAAATAGTATGTTCATATATAAGCAAATAATCTCTTTATTTTGATATATTCATAGTGGAAAGAACATTTTCATTGCTGGTCTTGGCATATATGAATAATGCTGGAGAATTATATATATATAGATGTCTCTCTCTCTACATATATATGTACATATATATATACATATATATGTATATATATATGTCTTTATATATACACACATATATATATACATATATATGTGTGTATATATATATATATATCCCAGAGAATTATATTTTTTAAAATTACAGAATTTTTGCTTACTGTAAATTTTTTTTAAATTTCATGTTGAAAAATGTTTGGTCTTGTGTGTTTGATTTTCACATTAACTTAATATAAAATAATTAAGTATTATGAATGCTTAAAAATTTATATTATTTCAAAAATGGCTATAAATGATACTATGCAAGGACAATTTATTGAATATTCTAAGCCACGTGCATTTTTATGGAATTTCATGTTCAATCTTTGAAATGTGTATGAAGAGGCAGAAAGTCATATGGGTGATATTCATGCTTTCATCAGTTTGGAACCTTTATGTAAAGAGCAATGGCTGGTTCAAGTCCCCAAGCGTTTCTTCCCATCACTGCCACTTTTTGAAATTAGAGAAGGTCAGACACTTGAATACTAATAGCTGGGCATTGGGGCAAGGATGCATGCAAATACTGGTGAAATAAGAAGCAATGTTCTCAAGTAAATTAGCTCAAGTCCATATCAGCCTGTGAGCCTTTTCTTAGCCAGGTAGAAGAGAACTATTCTAACTCTGAAATCCACTAGCAAAACCCCTCACCTTTTAAAGGCTGACATCTTGGGTGTGAGACCTATATGGTAGTAGAAGGTTTAATGTTTTGCTTCACCATCTTGAAATTATCAATAATTTTATTTTTGAACTACTTTTTTAATTCCAATGTAGTTAACATACAATGTTTTATATTAATTTTAGGTGTACAATATAGTGATTCACCAATTCCATATGTTACTCAGTGTCCCTCAAGTTAAGTGTAATCTTAATCCTCTTCACCTATTTCACTCATCCCTTACCCACCTCCCATCTGTTTGTTCTCTGTAGTTAAGAATCTATTTCTTGGTTTGTGTCTTCTTTTTTCCTTTTTCATTTGCTTTGTTTCTTAAATTTAACATATGAGTGAGATCATAAATCATTTATCTTATATTGACTGGTTTATTTCACTTAGCATTATAGTCTCTAGTTCCATCTATGTTGTTGCAAATAGCAAGATTTCAGTCTTTTGTATGGCTGAATATTCCAGTGTGTGTGTGTGTGTGTGTGTGTGTGTGTGTGTGTGTGTGTTTACTTTTTAATTGATCCATCTATCAGTGGACACTTAGGCTGCTTCCATTTATTGGCTATAAGTAATGCTGCAATAATTGTGGTACATACATCCCTTCAAATTAGTGTTTTCATATTCTTTGAGTAAATACCCAGTAGTGTGATTATTGGATTGTAGGGTAGTTCTGTTCTTAAGTTTTCAAGGAACCTTCGTACTGTTTTCCACAGTGGCTGCACCAGTTTGCATTCCCACCAGCATGTTAGTTACTTCCTTGTATTTGCCAACCAGTTATGTTGAAAATGATAACTTAAGAAGGAAAAGGAGATAAGACAGACCATAGTTTCTTTCCTTTCAGTCCTTTCTTACACATTACTAAGCCTGAGGTAGGAAGTGTTGGTAGAATATGTTCATATCAGGAAATAAATAGTGGCTGAATTAGTTTTGTAGAGTATTTCATTTTTCTGTAAAAGTGAAATACATAAGCACATATAGACTAATATTATGAAGTGTGTAAATTCAGTAACTCCATGTACATGTTAAATGTTTATTTATTTATTTTGAAAGAGAGAGAGGGAGAGAGAGAACAGAGAGAAAAAATCCCAAGATGCTTAACTGACTGAGCCACCCGGGTGCGCCTTAAATGCTCTTAATATTTGCATTTTAAAATGAAATTACACAATATAAAAATAAACATAAAATTCATACTAATAATTTAAAATTTTATTTTTTCTTTATTTAGAAATATTTACTTTTAAATTAAGCCATAATACCTTGGAAATACTGTGGAAAGATTCTGACCATTGCTAGGATAGTATGATGTTAAAACATTTTTAACAGGCCTACTCATTTTCAGAAAATGACTTTTTAAATAAACTCAAAAACAGTGATAACCTGAGTCACCTGTGTGAATGAATTATATATATATGTCCTTCTTTTACTTATAAAAAAAGTACACAAAACAAGAGGTTTATTTAGTTTGGAGTTTTGCCAACTAATCTTTACAGATTGAAATCCCTAAGGACACGTTTTTACAAATAGGAATGTATGAAGTTATTCACAAATTCAGCAGCCCTACTTAAAAATGTCTGGAAAAGTGTTTTACACATGAATGCTCCATAGGGTATAATCATTGAATACTTATTGAAGATTACATATGAGCTTCAGTCCTGAGGAAAAGGTGATCTGAGTAACAGCAGATTGATGGATACAAATGACTCAAGTACTTCTCATATTCCAGGCCAGTTATCTGTGAACTAAGGAGGACCTCAACAGTAGTTCATAATAACTGATTTGGAGCTGTTATAGTCATTTAGATTAAAGTCTGTTTAAATATTTGGCTACATATGGTAAATCAAGGCAGATGAAAGCAAGTGTGAACCTATAGGCATGCTGTTAGTTAATAGCCCCAAACCACAGACCTTAGTCAGTTTCTATAGTTCTGAGAAACCCGTGCTGTTTTATTTGAGACTATATTCATGGAAACATAACTTGGTGCAAATGTACACTACCTTCCATAAATCTTAAATTTCATAAGTTTCCTTTCTTGAACCAAGACTACAGTTTCCATGCTTATAATTTGATCAGTATAATCAACTAGTTCTAAAGTTACGATATGATTTTGTGAAGTTACCTGACATCTTCAAGCAGTAGCTTCTTCCATATGTAGAGTGTGACTAAATTATACCACAGAGGGTTTTTGAGTAACAGTTTATGCAAAGGAGCATTTCCCATATCTCATGTTCCATAGTAATATAACAGCATCAGAGCTTATATTTAAGAAATTGTGATTGGGAGAAGTTTCACATTCTAATAATTTAATTTTTGATTTTTTCTTACTGTGTATCAACACAGGTTTTTGAAAAAAATATATATTTGAAATTTACTTCCTCTGTTATACATACATCCGTTATTTGTGCTAAAATTCTACAAAGGATTTTAGAGCCAATTTGTTGAAAAAGCTTGACATAGCATTTTGTTAAGAGTATGGAAGATAAAGTTCATGGGGGGGAAAATTGGTCATGAATATCTGAGATGATCTGAAGTAATAAAAACATTGACGAATCCATTATTGTGCTCCCCGTCCTGTGAAGGAGATCTGGATAGTCATATAGAATGCTGTCTTAACACCCACAATTCCATTACCATTGAAAACGTAAGTACTGACCTTGTCAAAAATGGACATACACTTTTTTCTTTGCCTAAAAGGAATTGGATGTTTAGGCTCTGATATTCAGGACTATTTCAGAAAAAAAAATAAGATTTCACCGGTCCTTATTGTTCATTCTCTTACCTCCTTGTAGGTCACTACCTTGTGCTCATGCATGTCATCATGAGTATATGAGGTTACATGTTGCTTACAAGTGCCTGCCCACATACATGTATATGTAGGGCATCCAGCTCAAACATTTCACTAATGAAAACTATGATTTTTTAAATTTTTTAAAAAATGTTTAATGTCTCTATTTATTTTTGAGACAGAGACAGCATGAGCAGGGGAGGGGCAGAGAGAGAGGGAGACACAGAATCTGAAGCAGGCTCCAGGCTCTGAGCTATCAGCACAGAGCCCTACAGCGGGTCTCAAACTCACAGACCGCGAGATCATGACCTGAGCTGAAGTTGGAGGCTCAACTGACTGAGCCACCCAGGCACCCCTGAAAACTATGATTTTATTTTTTAAATTTATTTTATTTTATTTATTTTTTAATATGAAATTTATTGTCAAATTTGTTTCCATACAACACCCAGTGCTCATCCCAACAGGTGCCCTCCTCAATACCCATCACCTACCCTCCCCTCCCTCCCACCCCCATCAACCCTGTTTGTTCTCGAAAACTATGATTTTAAAAACACTTCAGTTCTATTCTTTTAAAAATGGTCTGTAATGACTGTCAAAATAGACTTATAGTTAAAATGATCTAATTATAGCTCAATTTGATATGTTCCCCTTGCAAAAAGAATATCCCCAACAATCTTTGATCGTTATTTTTAAAGTTAGCAAAGATTTCTGATTAAAAAATGTTCTACACACTCCTAATACCTTATCTTAACCTCTGCCTTTCTCTTTGTCTTCTATCACATATCCATTCAATCATTGTAAAAACCACTTTTGATCAAGGATGGGCTCATTCAAAAATTCATATTTTCTTCTTCTAATTATTTTTGTGCCCTTTTATTTCCCTTTATGAAACAAAGGAATGAAAGACGAAATCTTACAGAGATGCTGTTCACTGTTGACTGGTATACAAATATATTCAGCAAATAAAAATCCAGAAATACCTTTTATACACTAAAGAAACATACTGCTTTGAGGAAAAATGACATTCCAGATTTTTCTTATAAAATGAAACAGCTTGACAGCATTCAGTTCTTTCCCCCCTTTCATGACCCTGATAATTTTTCCTGGCACCATTTGACTCTACTAAGTGTCTATTTACTCCATCACTATCTACAGCAAAGGAATATGGATAGTAATATTGCAGATACATGAAGTACAAGACATTCTCAGTTGCCCTTTCCCAGTTCTGCTGGCACTTGCTGACAGTTGTAAAAACTTGTTGTTGTCATAAGCAGAGACAACTGCAAAGGCACAAAGGGAACAGATGTATGCTATAATAATAACAAGGTGCCACTTAAAAAAAATACTTTTCAGCTTAGGGCTACATTTAAACCTTCAGGTACAGTTCATGAAACTCATAATGTGGAGAGTGAGTACTGCTGGTGTCTTTGAGAGTCTCTAGGGGACAAGACTCTGAGATATTGTTATCATTATCACCATCTTGCTAACTGAATCACAGTTAGTACCTTGGTTATTATACCTAAGGGAGTGACTTACTACCCTCTAGGTTGAAATAAAGGGCAAAATGAGATTCTTCCATTGTTGGTGAGTGGAAAACATTCAGGACACACAAAGGAAAAGGCATTCTATTCAATCTCAATCTTTTAAAAATAGAGAACTAAATTATTCTGAATATTCAATCCTCAGTTTGGTCATATAAAATAATTGAGCATAGATTTCGACTAAATGGAATGCAGATGGAAATCTTTGTACAGTTAGATGTATTCTTCCTTCTGAAATATATGCATGTCTATTTTCATAGAATTGCAAAAACAAAGAGGCAAGATTTCATGCAAAAGCAGAGTTGCACTTGAAAATGAAAGGATGTTAACATGCCACAGACTGCATGTTTTTAATCTCAGTTAAGATGTAAAATTTTAAGATGCTGTTGAAGTAATTCAGTTAAATAAAATAAAGGTAATATTGATGAAAACCACTTTCACTTTCATTGATTCATAAACATTGGAGTGTAAATGTGTAGACTTTTTTTCAAACCCTATAGATAGAAATGAGTGTTCTAACTTTAAATATCTGGAAAGGAAATATAAATTGTATGTTACACTTGGACATGAAATAAAATGGTCATTGTGTTTTGATGATGAAAAGTTGACAATGCCCTATATTGCTAACGAATTGTATTTTTTACTCCTTTTCCTGACGTGCCTAATTTTATTTTTTCTATTGTTTCCTATTGTGACCTTGATTTATTTCAAAAGGAATTGTTAAGTGCCTTGTCTATTTGCAATGGCTTAATGTGGGGTAGGCAGATGAAACACAGTGACTTCTCCAAGTAACTTCTGGCCTCGTGATTCTCTTTTTATTTGCTAAATTGCCACATTCTGAGAAATGGTTAAAAGATAAAAATGTCACTAGAGCAGTTTTATGAATTACTTTCCAAGTAAATCTTAATGACGAGGACTTTTAAAACACTTGAAATATGTTTATAAATAATTAAACTGGATACATTGTAGGAAAGAGTAGAGGGTACTAGGATGAGTGCTTTTGACAGGGGCAGATGACCATTCAACTTTAAGTGTGAACCATGAAAATAAAAGCAACTGTGCTTGATCATTTACTCAGCACTAGAGGCAATAATCAAGTTCCTCAAATCAATCACACCATCGAAGAGTGATGGCAGGGAGCAGACGCTTTATCAGCAAAACTGCGTATTTTGTATCAGTTTGTCTCTTTGTATTTTTAGACATAAATCTTTAATGTGGAGTTTGTGTTCAGACAGCATTCTCTCCTCCCTACAGGTGTTGACAACACAATAAGATTTGTGGATTTTGAGCACCTGAGGGAAAAATTGTCATATGAGCAAAAATTGATATTATTACATTATAAGACATACTTTAATAAATGTATCGCTTCATCTCAGAGTAACAGTATTTGGACAGACAGTTTAGAAGAAAAATATCTCTATTTTAGCAAATTATATTTTATATCAGATATGGATATTAATATAGATAGCCAAGAATGTTGATCAATTTTATAATATATTTTGTATATTAATATAGATATTATTAGCAAGCAATGGTAGTTCTGTTTTATAGCTCTTTGAATCAAATCAAGAACACTGTATTTCCACTCATATTAGAACCAGCATTTTTTTTGCTGTTGATTTTCTCACTAAATATTCATGTTTTGTTTTGAAAGCTGTTAAATTGAACTTAATATCACATTGTTTAAGTAACATATTTCCCAACATTAATTCAGACAGACATTGTTACTGTATTTTGCTTAATACTGCCTAAATATAAACTCTTGAATGTTATGGAGAAAGGATAAAAGGGACATGAGAGTTATTGATTGCAATATGAATTTAGCTGTTAATGATTATGTCCATGGGAAATAGAAAATTCAATAGAAGTTGGAGCAAAGACTATCTCTATTTTCTCATATCTAACTTATTTCAAACTGATAGATAACATGATGCCAAACCTTGTGTAGTGAAGTATAGTTGAATTGCTAGTGAATAGGAGTGTGGTTGATGGACTTTATTGTATAAAATGTGGTACAGTTTTGCTCTTATGCTTACTAAATGTGAAAGCCAACACAAAATAGTAAATACTAAAATACTTGAAATATTACTAAATGCTTGTCTCAGTTTAACAATTTTACATTTAGCTTAAGCTTGATGAAAGTTATGTTCCCCCTGAGTCCCCAAGTATACAGCATGGAGGATCACTTACATTTTAAAAAGTGACAACTTGACATAATCATGTAAGTTTGATAAATGTATATTATGTTAAGGTCAAGGGCTGTCTAATTGAATATAAATCTACTGACCTTGGCAGATTCACCATACCCATTTGAAAGTCTTATTATGTAATATTTTTTGTCATTTGCTTAAAAATTTTAAGTAGCAAATGTATATGTATTGTGTGTATTCAAATTTTACCACTTGAAATGTCTACACACTTATAAAACATATTGTCTCTCTAATGTTTATTTTTATGTTTTTTTCTTTGATATATTGTGCTGTTGTGCAGGTTTTATAATGTTGAAATACTAATCCATGCTTTGTCTTCTGCATTATATCTGGATTGTTATATTGGGTAATTTGTGTATACTTATTCTTCTGATGCCATGTAGTTGCTTGCGGAAATTATACATTTAATGTTTGTTTGAGCCATTAAGTTTTGTGAATGCTATCTTGTTGAAAGTCATTATTATAAGTGGATACTAGCCTATCATTTACATCCCTGGATGGAGGATATCATTATGAGAATTTTCCAATGGATGGCCTAAATAAAAAGTTTGATTATTTTTGTTTGAAGGAAATGCAAAGGGATTTGCATTCACAAGTGATAGATATCACTGATGTATAAAATTATGTCTTGCTTTTGCTTTATTTGAGATCTTATTTTGGCCTCAAAAAAAAGCAATTTTCAAAAGTAAAGTAAAAAATATATCTACATTAATAGATACGTGTTATGATTAGCAGACCATTCAAAAACCAATGACTTTATTTCCCAGTGCCCAGCAATAAAAAAGGCAACAAAGTATATGCTGATGATTTCAATAACCTGGTGTTCAAAAGGCTAGAAGCTTGTAAACCAGAATCTAACATAATTCTTCACATAATATCAAGAGACAATATACATTTATCTTTAGTTCAAAGGTAATGTTAATGCTCTTTGTTTTGAACATATGTGCTATATACTATGTACTATATTTTATAATATAGTCAGGTGACTAAATTGTCAGATGTCAATTAGCAGTGTCCTCTTTTTTATGTTTATTTATTTATTTTAAGAGACAGAGAGAGAAAGAAAGAGTGTGAGAAGAGGGGAGGTGCAGAGAGAGAGAGGAAGAGACAGAATCCCAAGCAGGCCCCATGCTGTCAGCACAGAGCCCAACGCAGGGCTCAGTCTCACAAAACGTGAAATCATGACCTAAGCTGATGCCAAGAGTTGGTCTAACAGTCTGAAATCCCCAGGTGCCCCAGCAGTGTCGTCTTAAACAGAAAATACAAGTTTACTGAACTTAAACTTTGAACCACATATTTCTTAGATGACTTCATAAATGTTTAAGTTGAAAAGCTGTACAGACATTGTGCCTGGTGAGTCAAAAACTAAGTGTAATACCTGGCATATGTTTGAATTTTTGTTGTAGGCAGAGGGACGATAGCCTCCTAGATCAGTATTTCCCAGAATTTAATTACTGGGGCAATGTCTCTGCAGAATTTCAGTAAGTATTCACACACACACACATTCACACACACATACACATGCATACACATGTGCAAACACAGTTTTATAGTCAAATACATTGGGAAACTCTTGGTTAAACAAAGGAAAATTCATCTCTTTATGGCAAGCATTCTAAGATACTATAACCACAATAATTTAAACTGTCTGAATCCAGAATATGCATATATTAGATAAGGTATTCCCAAAGGACATAGAAAGAATTTTTATGGAATATCACACAAGAATGTCATTCTCTGAAATTCTTTAATATTCTAAATTTTTTTATTGTTACTAAGTCCACTGTAACTTGGAAATTACATCTTAGTTAAATTTGCATTAATACTTATGACTTCTTACAACTTCAATATTGGCTTCTAGGACCTTGTGCTTTCCTTATCATTTGTATTCTTCCATTCATAGGAGAAAACAAATATTACTATTTTTTTATTGACAGTCCACCAAGAAGTTAATTGACCATGAGGGCTTCCTCCCCTTACCATCATTCTGTCTCATGATATGAGGCAAAGCTCTTTCTTTTTCTCTTACAAAATGGAGGAAGGTGAATAATGAGCTTTCATTTAAGTCTGATATTATGATCAGGGGCATTTTGTTGGGAGATGGAGTCCAATTTGAAATTATAAAGGTCTCTCACAGTACTTACGGTCCTGCTGAAACTACCTCTTCCCAGCTTTGACATTACTCACATCCAGGATTGAAGGCAACTGATCTCAAAATCCCCCATGCACATCGTGAAACCACCAGTTCTGATCCACATCCTCCCTGTCCTAGAACTATAGACTTTCCAGAAGATAACTCCATAGAAGACCATAACTGGAACTAATTATCACATCCCCATAAGAAACCATCAAAATTAATTCAAATACTCTGTGTATCCTCATTTATGTCAGCATTCTAATTAGTTGAAACTCATTTCTTCCTTAATCATTTGGATTCTTAAATACACAAAACTCTGTATATCTATTGAAGTAACTCATTCTGTAACAACATAAACTCTTTCATTTGATCATCGAACAGAGAAAATCTCCTCTACCCTCCATGTATTTCAATATGCCTTCCACTTCTTGTTTTAACTGAACTCTAGATATTACCTAAGGACACTTCTTTCCCAGAAACACTCTCTAATAGTCTTCTGCTCACACTTCAACTAGCAATGGTTCAGGAGTTAGGATAAGTTTTATCCATCATCATGCAAACAAATGGATACAAAATAATCTGCTTAAAACATATCAGGAGAATATGTGAATGTTTTTCTGAATAGTTGTAAACACAAAAAAATATCATTGAGTTCTATCACCTTGCTTACTACCTTTCTTTGATCAGTTTTATATTATTCTTAGTGATGTTAATATATAGGCAATGTATCCAACACTTTCTAATTTTAGTTTTGTACTTACCTCACCTCCAGTAACTTTGTCCTACACTTTATGTCTATCACCCATTCCCATCATCATTCCCTCCAGATGTTATCATTACCAATATCTGGACCACCTCCAAAGTCTTAATTAAAAATATTCCAGGGGTGCCTGGGTGGCTCAGTCAGTGAAGCATCTGACCTCAGCTCAGGTCATGATCTCACATTTCTTGGGTTCGAGCCCCATGTCTGGCTCTGTGCTAACAGCTCAAAGCCTGGAGACTGCTTCAGATTTTTTGTCTCCTTCTCTCTCTGTCCCTCCCCCATTCACGCTTTGTCTCTGTCTCTCAAAAATAAATAAATATTAAAAAAAAAATTCCAGTGTTAGGGTGCCTGGGTGGTTCAACTCTTGATTTCAGCTCAGGTCATGACCTCACAGTTTGTGAGTTCAAGCCCCATGTCAGGCTCTGCTCCACTGCTTGAGATTCTCTCTCCCTCTCTCTTTATGCCCTTCCCCCACTCAAAGGAACATGTTAAAAACTATTCCAATGTCTGCCTTCTAGTTTTATATTAAAATATAAACTCTTCAAGAACCCCAACTCTCCAAATTCTTTGATTCTACCATGCTCTCTCTTCACTGAAACCAATAGTTCATTGTTGATCTCCCTACTTTGGTAGTTACTCCCCATATTGCTAACATTAGATTCCTTGGGCTATTACTAAAATCAACTCTTTGCATTTACCCTCAGTTCCCTTACTTTTTTCTTGCTTTCTTTGAACAAGCTAGCTAAACCATAAATTCTACTATCTGTTTATGCTCAGCTTACACCAGGACAGCTGGCCAGGATTGGAAAAAAAACCAAAAAACACACAACTAATCTCAGTGATCTCACTCTAAAATATAACCACAAAGCTTAAGATGGCCATCATGACATACACTACATTTCCTTAGAGAGTATATTTTCCTCTTCTCCTCTCTTTGCCAACCACTGTCCACCCTCCTCTACCCCAGCCAATTGCTCTCAGCAATGCTCAGAATTGCTTTTGGTTTCAGGTTACAAAAAGTTAAGTATAACAGACTGATTTTCTCAATATCTCCTGTCTTGAAGACCAGCCAGTTTCACAAGATATCAGTGTATCCACTGGCTTCCACATTGAGGAAGCATAGATCAAAATTGATCACTCTCTCAAAACACTTTGATCACACAGCTACTGTGACACACATTTGTGTATTTTTTATTTTTTGTTTTTAAACTCATTGGCCATTCATTCCCAGTTTTTGTTTTGTTTTGTTTTGTTTTACCGAATAATCCTTTCTCCATCTCAAAAAGTTGTAATAGCACCACTTCCAGTTGAAGAGTATTTTTTCTTATCTTTTGATAGTCACAACTATATTACAACTTTAGTTTACCATATATAAAAATGATGACACAGTTTCAACTTTTTTCCCTGAAATATAGACTTCCATGTCCAACTGACTTATTAATAGTTCTACTTGCATCTTACTAGGAACCTCAAACATAAAATATCCTAAACCAAACTTTTATTGCTCAAACACACTCTTCGTTTTCCTTTGGTGTACCACATTTCAGTAAATAGCATAGACAATCCCCAACTTTTGATGGTTCAGCTTAACATTTTTTCAACTTTGTGATGGTGTGAAAAAAATACTCATTCAGTAAAAATTATACTTCAGATTTTGAATTTTGATCTTTTCCTAGGCTAGTTGTATTTAATATGATACTCTCTTATGCTGTTTAGTGGCAGTGAGCCACAGCTCCCACTCAGCCATGTGATCACAAGGGGAACAATTGATACACCTACAACCGTTCTGTACCCATACAACAATTCTGTTTTTCATTTTAAGTATAGTATTCAATAAATTAAATGAGATAGTCGACACTTGATTATAAAGTAGGCTGTGTGTGAGATGATTTTACCTAACTATAAGCTAACACAAGTCTTCTGAGAACGTTTAAGTTTGGCTAAGCTAAGTTATAATGCAAAGTAGGTTAGGTATATTAAATATATTTACACTTAGACTATTTTTAACTTATGATGGGTTTATTGGGACACAATCCCATCGTCAGTTGAGGAAGGTCTATAAGCCTTTCACCCAGTTGTATAAGCCAGAAACCTCGGAGTTACCCTTTACTGCTCTTTAAACTCATACTCCATATTGATCTTTAGAAAATACATTGGTTCTACCTTTAAAACATATCCTGAATCTGACTTCTCATCCTCACTCCCTCCACTGACCCTTTTATCCAGGCTCTATTATTTCTTGCCTTTATTTTACAATAAAGCTTTTACTTGTGTCTGTGCTTCTTCTCTTACTCTTTTCATTGCATTTGTTAAATAGTCTTTTAAAACATGAGTCAGATTATGTCTCTTCCCAGCTTATTATCTTCTAATGGTTTCTTGCTGGGTGACTGTATCAAGTGTGAATAGTAAGTACATACTGATGTATAGACCAGACATAGATATAATTTATGCAGGTAAGCAAGGTTTGCTTGTCTAAATGATTCACGGAGAAGTCGGTAGAGTCAGGATTCTTGGTAGAGAGATTAGAATCATAGTACAAGAGATCTGTGAGCTTTAGGGTCATAGAAATATTCTCTAAATTAAATTTAAAGTTTTAGTGAATAAGTTAAAATTATAATACACCTCCTGGAAATTTAACTATCTCCAATCAGGCCCATATCTACATGTCAGAATCGTCTAGCATTTAATCTTGTAGGCTTTATCTTTGCTCATTTACCTGGACCAGAGTAATCGCTTCCAAATTAAAGATAGAAATATATTTACTAGGGAAAGTATATAATCCCCAGGTATGAACAAAACTGTCATTTCTCATGAATGAGAATCTAGCAGCCTAGTCTATCTTTCCTAAACTAAGGGCTAAAGAATTGAACTTTGTTGAATTTTGTTGAACTTTGTTGAACTTTGTGCTCCAAGTCTGTCTGCAACCATTGTCTAGAATCTATCCAACACTTGCCACACTTAAAATAGAATCTAATTTTGGAAGGAGCTATAATGTATTATGCTAAGCAAAATAAATCAATCAGAGTAAGATAAATACCATAAGATTTCACTCACATGTGGAATTTAAGAAATAGATGAATTTATGGGAAGGGAAGAGAAAGGGAAGAGAGGGAAACAAATTACAAGAGACTCTTAACTATAGAAAACAAACTGTGGGTTGATGAAAGGAGGTGGAAGGGAAATGGCCTAGATGTGTGATGGGTGCTAAGGTCACTTGTGATGAGCACTGGGTGTTGTATGTAAATGATGAATCATGAAATTCTACTCCTGAAACCAATGTTGAATTGTATGTTAACTAAAATTTAAATTAAAAAAAGAACGTAATTTCTTTACTAATGCCTATAAATCCAACTAATGCCTATAAAATCCAATGAAGTCTGTCTCCTACAAACATATTCATTACTATCTTCACCTTTTCTTAGTATGCATCAGGTACCCTGGTTTTCTCACCCCGAAACACACTGTGAACTCCAAGTTTCAGAGTTTTGTACCTTCTTTTCTTTTTGCCATAATGCTGTTCCTTCAGAAATGCACATTACTTACCTTGCTTACCCCTGATTTTATTTAGTTTTGACTCAATGTCAGTTCCTTAGAGAGACTTTATCTTACTATCTAAATAAAAGGTCATCCCTCTTCAGTGTTACACTGCTTTCATTTTTCTTCATAGAACATATTAGTCTCTGAGATTTTTTCTTGTTTGTTGTTTTTACTGAATGAATAAAAAATGAGTTATGTAATTGAATATGTGTGTATTTACCTGAAATGTCAAATATGAAAAACATTTAATAACAAAACTCTATTAAGCTTTTAGTTTAATTGGGAAGGCTCATAGGTTTTCTGTTGTTTCACTTCACGTTCTAATGAGTATCACAATTAAGTGTTGCTTTAATTAAAAAGCATTTTTAATGTATGTAACCAAAGTTGTTTACCCTGACAGCTTCTTCTGACATGTTAGTAATTTCAAATTCATTCATCTAAAATGTAAATCAGCATTACATTTAATGCAATCAAAAGGTTATTGGGCTTGAAAAGCTCAAAACAAATGAAAGCATTTCTAAGTACTAAGAGAGTAAGGACTCTTAAGAAGGAAATGTATGTTTTTTCCTGATATCTGTGTTTTCAACTGAAGTGCAATTCTTCCTCTATCTCACCTTTGGGGAATCAAAAATGAGAACTCAACAGGAAGGAAAAGTGTGATAGTGTAGGTTGTTTGCTCTTGAAAACTTATTAAATTCTGAGAGAAAACAAGATTCAAAATAATTGAAAATGCTCATTTTCAATTTGCCTTGTTTCTGCTAGTAGATGTTACTGTTGAAAAAGTAAAATGTGAAATTAAGAAATAGTATGAGGTGCTTCTAATATGTACTTTTTGCCTGTAAATTACTAATTCTTTTATATTGGAAATATCTCCCCACCGCACCCCACCCCCTCTCTCACACACACAGACAGATGTGTGTTTAACAAAAATAATGTATATACAAAAACAGTTTTCTGAATTTCAAAAAAATGTATCATGGATAGAATTGCAAATAAATTCCATGATCAGGGAGCATAGTTTTTGAAAACCTTTGCTCCAAAGAACAAGATTATATTTCAGACTTACTGAAGAGCCTGCTGTTGAAAACCTCAGTGAGTGACTGAGTAGTATTGTGTATTTGACGTTATTACAGATCACTGTTGTGTTAAACATCAAATGGGGATAATCTTTCCTTTGATTTTTGTGTGTGTTTGTGTGTCTTCTCCCTAAGAATAACTGTGTTCATAAATTACTGCTTCTAACTGAAACACTGATAATTCTTAGGTGAGAATGAGATTGGTTTTACTTTTTCCAATTGATCAAGACAGTCCCAAGTTCATTAAACAAATATTATAACTTCAGTTCTGATACAGAACAACTAAAAGGTCTTTTGTTAATCTTCTTCATCTTACTTCAATTCCACCAGATTTGTTTAGCCCTAATTAGCCATTAGCCCTAATGTAGCTAATGGTTTTACAAAACAAAGCAAAACAAAACAAACAAAAGCATACCTTTTTATGCACCATAACTTTTCAATGCTGACAAAATTTATTTTTCTTTTTCTGGTTAAATATATGAGAAAAGTTGTTCTCAAGTAGAGTGTTCCTTCTTTCTTTTTCTGAAAGTGTCTAATTCATTATGGGGAAAATTATGAATTAAGCACTAAAGTAAATTTTCTTTGTTTAATATACTTCAAAGAAATGGTTAGAATAAATGAAGTTAGGAATAGAAACACTAGATATGATACTTAGCTATAATAGTAATATTTTATTTGTTAAAATGCAATTATCATATCTTATGTAAGATGAGAACTTATAAGGTATACATCTAAGCTATCTGGTGAGAGTGTTTTATTTAATAGAAAAATTCATATAGTAACATTAACTTCCTTCATCTTATCCAATCATTTGCATGATTCCCTAGTATATCCTTCCCAGGTGCAAATAAAAAAACCTGGTTGCTTTAGTTTGTATAGAGGCATTAGTGTCACCTCAGGGTGTCTTAGGTCCCACAGACGTGGCTTGTCTCTAAGCATTAATAACCCAACATGTGGATAAGTGTATCCTTGAGTTTTCCTTTCATTTGTAAACATAGAGAAGACCAGTTTTGTTATTGAGCTAAAGAAACTCATAGGAGATATCTCTAAAACACTATATGCTAATCAAGTCTTTAAATGCATCTTTCGTGGGGTGCCTGGGTGGCTCAGTCATTTGAGTGCCCATATTCGGCTCAGGTCATGATCTCATGGTTGGTGAGTTCGAGCCCTGCGTGGGGCTCTGTGCTGACAGCTCAGAGCCTGGAGCCTGCATCAGATTCTGTGTCTCCCTCTCTCTCTCTGCCCCTCCCCCGCTCATGCTCTATCTCTGTCTCAAAAATAAATAAACATTAAATGCATCTTTATTATTCTATATATATTTTACATATTCTATATATTTATATATTCTATCTTTTTGAAGAAATAAATATTAGACCTTCTTATTTTATCCTCCATGTCTTTGAGTTCTTTATTTTTAATTTCTTGACTGCTCTGTATTGTATCCTGGTTAATTTATTTAGCTAGTTCTCTGTCATTAAAATCTCTATCTATAGTTTTGTCTAAAATGCTTTTTAATATTTCTACCACTCCATCCTAATAAAGCTATCTGTTAACCCATTTTAAAATGTATCACTTCCTTCTCCCATGTAAATAAACAAGCAATGTAAATTATCACAAATAATTACAACTTATGATATATAGTTATTGTATGATTATTCTAACTTCTGTAATGTTTATTTTTGAGAGAGCGAGAGAGACAGAGAGACAGAGTGTGAGTGGGGGAGGGGCAAAGAGAGAGAGGGAGACACAGAATCTGAAACAGGCTCCAGGCTCTGAGCTGTCAGCACAGAGCCTGAAACGGGGCTCAAACCCACAAACAGTGAGGTCATGACCTGAGCCAAAGTCGGATGCTTAACTGACTGAGCCACCCAGGCACCCCATTATATAATTATGCTAAACAATTATAAATTGTATTGCTGGTTCACAAATGTGTACAAAATGATATTGGCCAGTAAGTGTCCTTCATGCTGTCATTGATTGAATTTGGCATCAAGGGTGGGAAAATCTCCCCTCATTTGGAAGACTTGAAAGACATGTTTTTTGAGCATGTACTCAGATACTTTTATAAGGATATGGGTGCTTGAATTTTTACCAAGTGAACAAATCCAAATAACCACCACCAAAGGAATGGAATATTACCAGTATCTAGAACCCCCTGGGACCCCATTCCTAGATTTTACTATTCCTCTTGCTCAAGGATAATGACTATTGTGACCTAAAACAACATAGATTGCTTGAGGCTGGTTTTTGTTCTGTTTTATTTGTTTAAGTTCATAGGAATTAACTCTTCAGTATCTGGTATTTTTTATTAAGAATTAGGTTTGCAGAATTCATCTTTTTTTGGTTTTGTTTTTTCTTTATTTATTTATATTGAGAGAGAGAGCACAAGCGGGAGAGGTGCAGAGAGAAGGAGAGACTGAATCCCAAACAGGCTCCACACCATCAGTACAGAGCCCAGTGAGGGGCTCAAACTCATGACCTGAGCTAAGATCAAGAGTCAGATGTTTAACCGACTGTGCCACGCAGGTGCCCCATCATCCTTGTTGTTTTTAACAATAGTTTATTTCCATGACTCAGTGTTTCCTATGAATATGTCACAATTTTCTTTTCCACTTAGATAGACATTTGGATTTTTATATTTTCTGACTACTATGAATAATGCTACTGTAAGTAACCTTGTACATGCCTTATGTGTGAACATACTTTTCTGTTGGATATATATAGGAGAGGAATTATGGGATCATAGAATCTGCCAAACAATTGTCCAAAGTTGTTTGAACCAATCTAAAATCTGGTAGATTGATCCTAAGTACTAATTCAACATATTTAATGGTAAGTATTCTACTCATGTTACATTTCTTCTTTTTTAAAAATAAATAACAGGTTTGGAGACTACCATTTTGTCTGAGTTTTCAAACTTTTAACACAAAGATTTTCCTATTGTATATTTCTCTGTTTATTCTTCATTTATTCTCTTAATCCATTATTCCTGAGGCCTACTAATTTTATTAGTCTTTTCAAATAACCAGCATTTGGTTTTGTTAATTTTATTTTAATTTTGTGTCCTGTTTCATGTCTTCTCATATTTTTAATTGTTTTCCCCTTCTACTTTCTTTAATTTATATCCATTATTGTCTTCACTTATTTTTTGAATACTTTTTTTTAATTTAACTTTATTATGGTATAAATAACCTATAATAAATTGCACATACTTAAATTGTATAATTTGATGCCTTTTAGAAATAATAGACATTTAAATTTAGGATAGATTTAGATTGATAGAAAAATTACAAATACAGTATAAAGAATTCCCATACACCCTATATCCAGTTTCCTGTTTTCACATCCTATATTAGTATGGCCTATTCATCCATCACAATTAATGAACCAGTATTGATACATTAATATTAAGGTCCATAGCACAAGATATATACTCTTAGCAAATTATAAGTATTCAATATATATATATATACAGTATTATTAACTATAATTACCATGCTGTACATTGGATTTCCCAGAATGTATTTATCCTATAAGTGTAAGTTTGTACATTTGGAATAACATCTCTCTATTTCTCTAACCCTCTAGCTCCTGGAAACCAACATTCTGTTCTCTGTTTTTATAAGTTTCAGGTTTTTTTAGATTTTACCTATGAGTAAGATCACATAGTATTTGCTTTTTATGCCTCGCTTATTTCACTTAGCATAATGTCTTCCAAATCCATTCATGTTGTCACAAATAGCAGATTTTCCATCTTTTTAAAGCTTGAAAAATACTCTATTACATCACATTTTCCTTATCTATTAATCCATTGCTGGATACTTTGGTTGTTTGCATATTGTTGCTACCTTGAATAATACTGTAGTAAATATGGAAGTGCAGGTACGTTTTGAGCACACGATTTCAATTCATTGTACTCAGAATTGGAATTCCTGGATTATCTGATCGTTCTATTTTTAATTTTTTGAGGAAACTCTATACTATTTTCCTTAATGGCTGTACCATCTTACATTCTCAACAAAAGTTACAAAGTTTGCTTTTTCTCTATGCTCTTACCAACACTTATTGTCTCTTTTTGATAATAGGCATCCTAACAGATGTGAGGTGACATCTCATTGTGATTTTGATTTGCATTTCCCTAATAATTAGAGATGTTAAGCACCTTTTCTTGTACCTGTTGTCATTTGTATATCTTCATTAAAGAAAAATCTATTCAGGATTTTGCCCAGCTCTCCCTCAGATTGTTATTTTTGCTATTGAATTGTATGTGTTTCTTTCCTGTGTTGGATATTAATTTCTAATCCGGTAAATGGTTTGCACATGTTATCTCTCATTCCTTAGATTGCATTTTTATTTTATTGTCTCTTTTGCTGTGTGTAGCTTTTTAAAAATCTGATATAGTTCTACGTGTTTGTTTTTGCTTTGATTGCTTATGCTTTTGAAGTTATAGTAAAAAAATCAGTGCCAAGACCAATGTCAAGACATTTTTTCTCTGTTTTTCTTTTTTTTTTTCTAGAAGTTTTGTGATTTCAGGTTTTACATTAAGTGTTTAATCCATTTCAAGCTATTTGTTTTTAATAGTGTAAGATAGGGGTCCAGTTTCATTTTTTGTGTGTGTGAATATACAGTTTCCCAACACCATTTAGTAGAGATTATCCTTTCTTCATTGTGTGTTGTTGGTGCTCTTTTCAAAATTTAGTTGACCATATGAGCACGGATCTATTTCTAGGATCTGTTCGGTTCCACTGATCTATGTCTATTTTTATACCAATACCATACATACTGTTTTGTTTACTTCTGTTTTTTAATGTAGCTTGAAATCAGGAAGTGTGATGCCTCTAGCTTTGTTCTTGTTTCTTGAGATTGGCTATTTGGAGTCTTTTGTAGATACATGTTAATTTTAGAATTATTGTTTCTATGAAAATTGTCATAAGATTTTTGATAAGTTGCATTGAATCTGTAGATTGTTTTGGGAATTATGAACATTTTAACACTATAATTCTTCCAATTTATGAACACAGAATGTCTTTCTATTTATTTGTGTGTTCTTCACTTTCTTTCATTACTGTTTTATGGTTTCAGTGTACAGATATTTTACCTCCCTAGTTAAATTTATTCCTAAGTGTTTTATTCTTTGTGATGCTGTTGTATATTGGATTGTTTTTTTAATTCCTTTTGAAATATATATATAATATATTGTCAAATTGGTTTCCATACAACACCCAGTGCTCATCCCAAAAGATGCCCTCTTCAATGCCCATCACCTACCCTTCCCTCCCTCCCACCTCCCATCAACCCTCAGTTTGTTCTCAGTTTTTAAGAGTCTCTTATGCTTTGGCTCTCTCCCACTCTAACCTCTTTTTTTAACTCCTTTTTTTGAAGGAAAAAGCTAGTGTACAGATATAGGACTTATTTTTTCATATTGAGTTTGTATCCTGCAATGTATTAAATTCATATTTTTACATATAAGACCATGTCATCTACAAAGAGACAATTTAACTCTTTTTTTTCCCCCTTGATTTGGATGCCCTTTATTTCCTTTTCTTGCCTAAGTGATCTGGCTAGGCCTTGCAATAATATGTTGGATAGAAGTAATGGGAGTGGTCACTTTTGTCTTCTTTCTGACCTTAGAGGAAAAGCTTTCAGCTTTTCACCTTTGAGTATGATGCTATCTGTGGACTTGTCAGTAATGACCTTTATTATGTTGAGGTATATTCCTTTTATTCCTAATTTTTTTCAGAGTTTTTAACATGAATGGATATTGAATTTTATCAAATGCTTTTTTTTTTGCATCTTTTGAGATCCTATAGCTTTTATTCTTCATTCTGTTAATGTGATGTATCACATTTATTTATTGGTATATGTTGAACAATCCTTGCATTCCAGAACTTGTCCCCCTTTTTCATGGGTTATAATCCACTTGATCTGCTGTTGAATTCAGTTTTGTAATATTTTGTTGAGACATCAATACTTAGACATTGGTTTGTACTTTTCTTTTCTTGTAATATATCGTCTAACTTTGTTATCAGGGTAATACCGGCCTCCATCTAAAGATTGACTTCTTTAAATAATTGATGGACTTCACCAATAAAGCCCTTTGGTCCTGGACTTTTGGTAAATTTTTGATTATGATTTAGCCTTCATACTAGTTATTGATCTATTCAAATTTTCTATTTCTTTATGATTCAGTCACGCTAAGTTGCATCTTTCTAGGAATACTTCCATATCATCTACAGTATCCAATTTGCTTGCATCCTATTTAGTTTTAAAAAATGTACACTTTTTGACATTACTCAAATAGTTGGTGTAAGATTTAGCAAGTAAGTATTTTTAAGAAATTTAGTATATTTACAAATCCAGGTTATATCATTTCACTTCATATTGTTCCTCAAAGTGGAATGTTTATTTGTTTGTTTGTTTTTAATAGAACCGGTGGAAATCCAACTCTTTTGAATAATCAGGGGTGAAGAACCTCTTTGGTATGCATAGGTCAACTTCAATTTAACATATGTATGGCACCTGTTAAACATCATTTTTTAAGTAAGTAATTGAGCAAGGAATGAAAACATGAAAGTAAAGGAGGAACTTAAATATTCTCTTTTGGAACAGAGTCATACTCAGACACATCTAAAAGAAATTATAGAAACTAAAAACATGGCTCTTATTTAAATCTGGCCATCTTTTCTAATACTCTTATTCCTTTTGGGATTCCACAGAGCTTGCAGTATTTTAACAGTGGAAGTAAATGTAATATTTATTTACATGTCTTCAGTTCATATTACTAATTTGAATTGGAATTCAAGTCTTTTTGACCATCTTGCATTTTTTTTCTGTTTCATGTTCAGTGTATTGTTTTGACATATCATTAAAAAGTTCAGCGAAAAGCACTCACAGTTCAGCAAGTGGTCTATAAGAATCATTAATCCTCCTATGATCACTAGCATGAAGTTGAGACGAGGAGTATACTTATTAGGAGATCTTAGAAAGTAGGTCAGTCAGTTTTATTGACAATGTCCCTTTATCAATCATTTGACTTCATTAAAATAAAATTTTAAAAGCCTCCCTCTGCATCAGAATCTTTCAAATATTCCCTAAGCAGGTAATGCTTAAAGGCACAAAACATTCAATAAAACTGACTTGGAAAAGGATGCAATGGAAAGTGGGTTCATCAAACTCTTTAAATTACCTACACTGCTAGAACTTTTCTTTTTCCCTTCAGTGTCACAAACTTCAGTTTCATAAGTGTATTTAGTTAGTTATATGTTAGATCTGTTCTGTACAATAACATATAGCCAATAACAGTAGCCAAATGTCACTATTTAAATTTAAATAAAGTAAAATTAAGTAAACTTTGAAATGTAGTTTCTTGGTTCCTTTACTCATATTTCAAGTGCTCAACTGCTGCATTTGGCTTGTGGACACCGTTATGAATAGTAGAAATATAGAACATTTCCATCATCTCATAAATTTCCATTAAACAATATTTTTTTATATCTTAGTGGCGAATTAGATAAACTTTCTCTTCACTCACATTATCTCAGTAAGGTTCTTCCATACAACCCCCACTAGCCATAGAGGATCTGCAATCTGCATGTTGGATGAACCTTCTCTAAAAGTATATGTCTGTCTTCCTATACCCTCTTAGGCTCTTTTCCCCCAAGCAATTCAGGGGATTTGATGCTAGCCATCTTCAGTCTTTACCACTTTCTAGGCAGAGCATTATAGCTATGGATTCAGAATGGGGGACAAAATAAGACTCTTTGCTATGCTGTGACTTTGAAGGGAAATATTAAACTGAATAGAATGTATGTGTCAACATAAAAAAGATACTGTTCATATACATTGCATTGTCCCTCAACTTGTTCCTGCTATACATGAGCTTTCTTTCAGACTACTCATGATAGAGGTTTAAGAGCTTTGATTCTGGAGGTACAGTGCTGTTTTAGTGATAAAAATAAGCCTTAATATTTTTTCTTTGCTTTATCTATTTTTATGTGGGCAGCAGATAATTTCTAGAATTCCTACGAGATGTTCTAATGGAATAGCAGATTGAGCTGCCAGCAGTGTCAGTATTGCAAGATAAAAACATAATGCCATGAATCTATATATCAAATGTTGTGTTGCAAATGAAACACTATCTACTCCATGTAAAATCAGCTTCTCAGCCCTATCTTTGAGCTGTTTTTCTTTGATTCCACAATGTCAGTGAAAGGCTTAGGTAACCCACTCCATTCCCCCTTGAGGCCGTATGGAAAAATTATTTCAGCATTGCTTTATGAAAGGAGTATTGAATCATTGGTTGTAAAGAGAAAAATCTAATTAAACCTCGATAAAGTGTTTGTCACTCTGACTCATGGAAGACAGCATTGTGTCTGACTTGTCTTGAATCGACAAGAATGAGCTAAGGATTGGTGATTTTAAAGGTTAGGAAGAATATAAGGGCATGGGGATCTGAATGCTTTCAGATCACTAAAGAAGTTACAGAGGATTATAAATTTATTATGGACTATGAAGCCATACGCTGGCTCTGAAACTTGATTATTTAAGGAGTCACTTAAAGTATCATAGACATGCTAACACCCTAGGAGAATCTTAATGCAGTAGCCTTTGGAGAAATATACCAGTGGGTCAGCCTGATTCAGTGTATCACACTGTGATTTGGATTTATAGCTTGTGTGTGTTTTTTTATGCCTTTAAATTAACTGAATAAAATAAAAATAAAACTCCCTGCATACAAAGTTAAGATAATTTTCAAATGAAAGTGACACAGTTTGCTCTTCTAACCTTGCTTTGTGTTTCAGAATCTTTTTCTTTTTCCCAAAACAGACTTTGACTTACAGATAAGGTTCATGACTTAACAATTGCTGGACCAAAAAAAATATCCTTTTCAAAAGGATGACAACCAAAGTAAAACCTGTCACTGAAAGCAATAAAAAGATTAGGTGAAAAAAGTGTGGAGGGTGTGGGAGGTGGGGAGAAAGGTTCAGAAGGGAGGCTCTCAGTCATTCCAGTCTAAAAGCCATTGTCAAGTTAAAAAGTCAGGAGATAAGTGTTAAACCTCACAAAATAAAAATGCTGAAAGATAGGATGGGAATTAAAATACAGGAAGTAGATGAAGCAAACAAGCAAACACAGCAATAGGTATCAAAATAGAGAAGACCAGCAGAGTGATGAATTAAGGAAAATCAAGTTATGCCACAACAAAATTAGTTTTTATGCCAAGGTTGAAACATCTATGTGTTTATCTATGAACACTGACTGGCCATTGGGTCCTTAAAAGTTTCACTGAGGTATCTCAGTCCAATATTGTATTTGTGTGGTTCTTAACCTTTTTAAAGCAATGGATCCCCTTTCTTGGAAAATGAACAGGCTGATGTACACACATAAAATCCTAATCCCTATCCTATATTAATACTTTCTACAGCACCTATGGTTTTTCTTCCAGTCTTTGCTGTTCTAATTCTAATGAGCAACATTTCATTATTTTATTTTATTTTTTTTCAATATATGAAGTTTATTGTCAAATTGGTTTCCATACAACACCCAGTGCTCATCCCAAAAGGTGCCCTCCTCAATACCCATCACCCACCCTCCCCTCCCTCCCACCCCCCATCCACCCTCAGTTTGTTCTCAGTTTTTAACAGTCTCTTATGCTTTGGCTGTCTTCCACTCTAACCTCTTTTTTTTTTTTCCTTCCCCTCCCCCCATGGGTTTCTGTTAAGTTTCTCAGGATCCACATAAGAGTGAAACCATATGGTATCTGTCTTTCTTTGTATGGCTTATTTCACTTAGCATCACACTCTGCAGTTCCATCCATGTTGCTACAAAGGGCCATATTTCATTCTTTCTCATTGCCACATAGTACTCCATTGTGTATATAAACCAGAATTTCTTTATCCATTCATCAGTTGATGGGCATTTAGGCTCTTTCCATAATTTGGCTATTGTTGAGAGTGCTGCTATGAACATTGGGGTACAAGTGCCCCTATGCATCAGTACTCCTGTATCCCTTGGGTAAATTCCTAGCAGTGCTATTGCTGGGTCATAGGGTAGGTCTGTTTTTAATTTTCTGAGGAACCTCCACACTGCTTTCCAGAGTGGCTGCACCAATTTGCATTCCCATCAACAGTGCAAGAGGGTTCCCATTTCTCCACATCCTCTCCAGCATCTATAGTCTCCTGATTTGTTCATTTTGGCCACTCTGACTGGCGTGAGGTGATATCTGAGTGTGGTTTTGATTTGTATTTCCCTGATGAGGAGCGACGCTGAACATCTTTTCATGTGCCTGTTGGCCATCTGGATGTCTTCTTTAGAGAAGTGTCTAT
Source organism: Lynx rufus (assembly GCF_022079265.1). Taxonomy (NCBI): domain Eukaryota; kingdom Metazoa; phylum Chordata; class Mammalia; order Carnivora; family Felidae; genus Lynx; species Lynx rufus. Next base: position 165,119,312 of record NW_025814823.1, read on the forward strand.
TCATGTTTTCTGCCCATTTCTTCACTGGGTTATTTTTTTCAGGTGTGGAGTTTGGTGAGCTCTTTATAGACTTTGGATACTAGCCCTTTGTCCGATATGCCATTTGCAAATATCTTTTTCCATTCCGTTGGTTGCCTTTTAGTTTTGTTGGTTGTTTCCTTTGCTGTGCAGAAGCTTTTTATCTTCATAAAGTCCCAGTAGTTCATTTTTGCTTTTAATTCCCTTGCCTTTGGGGATGTCTCAAGTAAGAAATTGCTACGGCTGAGGTCAGAGAGGTCTTTTCCTGCTTTCTCCTCTAGGGTTTTGATGGTTTCCTGTCTCACATTCAGGTCCTTTATCCATTTTGAGTTTATTTTTGTGAATGGTGTGAGAAAGTGGTCTAGTTTCAACTTTCTGCATGTTGCTGTCCAGTTCTCCCAGCACCATTTGTTAAAGAGACTGTCTTTTTTCCGTTGGATATTCTTTCCTGCTTTGTCAAAGATTAGTTGACCATACGTTTGTGGGTCTAGTTCTGGGGTTTCTATTCTATTTCATTGGTCTATGTGTCTGTTTTTGTGCCAGTACCATGCTGTCTTGATGATGACAGCTTTGTAGTAGAGGCTAAAGTCTGGGATTGTGATGCCTCCTGCTTTGTTCTTCTTCAAAATTCCTTTGGCTATTCGGGGCCTTTTGTGGTTCCATATGAATTTTAGGATTGCTTGTTCTAGTTTCGAGAAGAATGCTGGTGCAATTTTGATTGGGATTGCATTGAATGTGTAGATAGCTTTGGGTAGTATTGACATTTTGACAATATTTATTCTTCCAATCCATGAGCAGGGAATGTATTTCCATTTCTTTATATCTTCTTCAATTTCCTTCATAAGCTTTCTATAGTTTTCAGCATACAGATCTTTTACATCTTTGGTTAGATTTATTCCTAGGTATTTTATTGTTCTTGGTGCAATTGTGAATGGGATCAGTTTCTTTGTCTTTCTGTTGCTTCATTGTTTGTGTCTAAGAATGCAACTGATTTCTGTACATTGATTTTGTATCCTGCAACTTTGCTGAATTCATGTATCAGTTCTAGCAGACTTTTGGTGGAGTCTATCAGATTTTCCATGTATAATATCATGTCATCTGCAAAAAGTGAAAGCTTGACTTCATCTTTGCCAATTTTGATGCCTTTGATTTCCTTTTGTTGTCTGAGTGCTGATGCTAGCACTTCCAACACTATGTTAAACAACAACGGTGAGAGTGGGCATCCCTGTCGTGTTCCTGATCTCAGGGAAAAAGCTCTCAGTTTTTCCCCATTGAGGATGATGTTAGCTGTGGGCTTTTCATAAATGGCTTTTATGATGTTTAAGTATGTTCCTTCTATCCCGACTTTCTCAAGGGTTTTTATTAATAAAGGACGCTGAATTTGGTCAAAGGCCTTTCTGCATCGATTGACAGGATCATATGGTTCTTATCTTTTCTTTTATTAATGTGATGTATCACGTTGATTGATTTGTGAATGTTGAACCAGCCCTGCATCCCAGGAATGAATCCCACTTGATCATGGTGAATAATTCTTTTTATATGCTGTTGAATTCGATTTGCTAGTATCTTATTGAGAATTTTTGCATCCATATTCATCAGGGATATTGGCCTGTAGTTCTCTGTTTTTACTGGGTGTCTGTCTGGTTTAGGAATCAGAGTAATACTGGCTTCATAGAATGAGTCTGGAAGTTTTCCTTCCCTTTCTATTTCTTGGAATAGCTTGAGAAGGATAGGTATTATCTCTGCTTTAAACGTCTGGTAGAACTCCGCTGGGAAGCCATCTGGTCCTGGACTCTTATTTGTTGGGAGATTTTTGATGACGGATTCAATTTCTTCACTGGTTATGGGTCTGTTCAAGCTTTCTATTTCCTCTTGATTGAGTTTTGGAAGAGTGTGGGTGTTCAGGAATTTTTCCATTTCTTCCAGGTTGTCCAGTTTGGTGGCATATAATTTTTCATAGTATTCCCTGATAATTGTTTGTATCTCTGGGGGATTGGTTGTAATAATTCCATTTTCATTCATGATTTTATCTATTTGGGTCATCTCCCTTTTCTTTTTGAGAAGCCTGGCTAGAGGTTTATCAATTTTGTTTATTTTTTCAAAAAACCAACTCTTGGTTTCATTGATCTGCTCTACAGTTTTTCTAGATTGTATATTGTTCATTTCTGCTCTGATCTTTATTATTTCTCTTCTTCTGCTGGGTTTAGGCTGCCTTTGCTGTTCTGCTTCTATTTCCCTTAGGTGTGCTGTTAGATTTTGTATTTGGGATTTTTCTTGTTTCTTGAGATAGGCCTGGATTGCAATGTATTTTCCTCTCAGGACTGCCTTCGCTGCATCCCAAAGCGTTTGGATTGTTGTATTTTCATTTTCATTTGTTTCCATATATTTTTTAATTTCTTCTCGAATTGCCTGGTTGACCCACTCATTCTTTAGTAGGGTGTTCTTTAACCTCCATGCTTTTGGAGGTTTTCTAGACTTTTTCTTGTGGTTGATTTCAAGCTTCATAGCATTGTGGTCTGAAAGTATGCATGGTATGATTTCAATTCTTGTATACTTATGAAGGGCTGTTTTGTGACCCAGTATATGATCTATCTTGGAGAATGTTCCATGTGCACTCGAGAAGAAAGTACATTCTGTTGCTTTGGAATGCAGAGTTCTAAATATATCTGTCAAGTCCATCTGATCCAATGTATCATTCAGGGCCCTTGTTTCTTTATTGACCGTGTGTCTAGATGATCTATCCATTTCTGTAAGTGGAGTGTTAAAGTCCCCTGCAATTACCACATTCTTATCAATAAGGTTGCTTATATTTGTGAGTAATTATTTTATATATTTGGGGGCTCCTGTATTCGGCGCATAGACATTTATAATTGTCAGCTCTTCCTGATGGATAGACCCTGTGATTATTATATAATGCCCTTCTTCATCTCTTGTTACAGCCTTTAATTTATTTTATTTTTTTTATATATATGAAATTTATTGACAAATTGGTTTCCATACAACACCCAGTGCTCATCCCAAAAGGTGCCCTCCTCAATACCCATCACCCACCCTCCCCTCCCTCCCACCCCCCATCAACCCTCAGTTTGTTCTCAGTTTTTAACAGTCTCTTATGCTTTGGCTCTCTCCCACTCTAACCTCTTTTTTTTTTTTTTTTCCTTCCCCTCCCCCATGGGTTCCTGTTGAGTTTCTCAGGATCCACATAAGAGTGAAACCATATGGTACCTGTCTTTCTGTGTATGGTTTATTTCACTTAGCATTACACTCTCCAGTTCCATCCACGTTGCCACAAAAGGCCATATTTCATTTTTTCTCATTGCGACGTAGTATTCCATTGTGTATATAAACCACAATTTCTTTATCCATTCATCAGTTGATGGACATTTAGGCTCTTTCCATAATTTGGCTATTGTTGAGAGTGCTGCTATGAACATTGGGGTACAGGTGCCCCTATGCATCACTACTCCTGTATCCCTTGGGTAAATTCCTAGCAGTGCTATTGCTGGGTCATAGGGTAGGTCTATTTTTAATTTTCTGAGGAACCTCCACACTGCTTTCCAGAGCGGCTGCACCAATTTGCATTCCCACCAACAGTGCAAGAAGTTTCCCATTTCTCCACATCCTCTCCAGCATCTATAGTCTCCTGATTTGTTCATTTTGGCCACTCTGACTGGCGTGAGGTGATACCTGAGTGTGGTTTTGATTTGTATTTCCCTGATGAGGAGCGACGCTGAACATCTTTTCATGTGCCTGTTGGCCATCTGGATGTCTTCTTTAGAGAAGTGTCTATTCATGTTTTCTGCCCATTTCTTCACTGGGTTATTTGTTTTTCGGGTGTGGAGTTTGGTGAGCTCTTTATAGATTTTAGATACTAGCCCTTTGTCCGATATGTCATTTGCAAATATCTTTTCCCATTCCGTTGGTTGCCTTTTAGTTTTGTTGGTTGTTTCCTTTGCTGTGCAGAAGCTTTTTATCTTCATAAGGTCCCAGTTATTCACTTTTGCTTTTAATTCCCTTGCCTTTGGGGATGTGTCGAGTAAGAGATTGCTACGGCTGAGGTCAGAGAGGTCTTTTCCTGCTTTCTCCTCTAAGGTTCTGATGGTTTCCTGTCTCACATTTAGGTCCTTTATCCATTTTGAGTTTATTTTTGTAAATACAGCCTTTAATTTAAAGTCTAGTTTGTCTGATATAAGTATGGCTACTCCAGCTTTCTTCTGGCTTCCAGTGGCATGATAAATAGTTCTCCACCCCCCACTCTCATTCTGAAGGTGTCCTCAGGTCTAAAATGAGTCTCTTGTACACAGCAAATAGATGGGTCTTGTTTTTTTTTTATCCATTCTGATACCCTATGTCTTTTGGTTGGTGCATATAGTCCATTTACATTCAGTGTTATTATAGAAAGATACGGGTTTAGAGTCATTGTGATATCTGTAGGTTTCATGCTTGTAGCGATGTTTCTGGTACTTTGTCTCACAGGATCCCTCTTAGGATCTCTTGTAGGGCTGGTTTAGTGGTGACGAATTCCTTCAGTTTTTGTTTGTTTGGGAAGACCTTTATCTCCTTCTATTCTGAATGACAGACTTGCTGGATAAATGAATCTCGGCTGCATATTTTTTCTGTTCACCACATTGAAGATCTCGTGCCATTCCTTTCTGGCCTGCCAAGTTTCAGTAGAGAGATCAGTCACGAGTCTTATAGGTCTCCCTTTATATGTTAGAGCACGTTTATCTCTAGCTGCTTTCAGAATTTTCTCTTTATCCTTGTATTTTGCCAGTTTCACTATGATATGTCGTGCAGAAGATCGATTCAAGTTATGTCTGAAGGGAGTTCTCTGTGCCTCTTGGATTTCAATGCCTTTTTCCTTCCCCAGATCCGGAAAGTTCTCAGCTATTATTTCTTCAAGTACCCCTTCAGCACCTTTCCCTGTCTCTTCCTCCTCTGGAATACCAATTATGCGTATATTATTTCTTTTTAGTGTATCACTTAGTTCTCTAATTTTCCCCTCATACTCCTGGATTTTTTTATCTCTCTTTTTCTCAGCTTCCTCTTTTTCCATAATTTTATCTTCTAGTTCACCTATTCTCTCCTCTGCCTCTTCAATCAGAGCCATAGTTGTCTCCATTTTATTTTGCAGTTCATTGATAGCATTTTTAGCTCCTCCTGGCTGTTCCTTAGTCCCTTGATCTCTGTAGCAAGAGATTCTCTGCTGTCCTTTATACTGTTTTCAAGCCCAGCGATTAATTTTATGACTATTATTCTAAATTCACTTTGTTATATTGTTTAAATCATTTTTGATCAGTTCATCAGCTGTTGTTATTTCCTGGATGTTTTTCTGAGGGGAATTCTTATGTTTCGTCATTTTGGATAGTCCTTGGAGTGGTGCGGGACTGCAGGGCACTTCCCCTGTGCTGTCTTGAATAACTTGCTTTGGTGGGCAGGGCCACAGTCACACCTGATGTCTGCCCCCAGCCCACCACTGGGGCCACAGTCAGACTGGTGTGTGCCTTCTCTTCCCCTCTCCTAGGGGCGGGATTCACTGTGGGGTGGCTTGGCCCATCTGGGCTACTTGCACACTGCAGGCTTGTGGTGCTGTGATCTGGCATATTAGCTGTAGTGGATTGGCAAGGTGCACAGGGGCTGGAGAGGCAGGCTTAGCTAGCTTTTCCTTTGGAGATCTGCTTAGGGAGGGGCCCTGAGGCACCGGGAGGGAGTCAGACCCGCAGGAGGGATGGATCTGCAGAAGCACAGCATTGGGGGTTTGCCTGGTGCAAGCAAGTTCCCTGGCAGGAACTGGTTCCCTTTGGGATTTTGGCTGGGGGATGGGTGAGGGAGATGGTGCTGGCTAGCACCTTTGTTCCCCGCCAAGCTGTGTTCTGTCATCCGGGGCTCAACAACTTTCCCTCCCGTTGTCCTCCAGCCCTCCTGCTCTCCGAGCAGAGCTGTTAGCTTATAACCTTCCAGATGTCAAGTCCCGCTTGCTGTCGGAACACACTCCGTCTGGCCCCTCCGCTTTTGCAAGCCAGACTCCGGGGCCTCTGCTTGGCTGGCGGGCTGCCCCTCCGTCCCTGCTCCCTCCCGCCAGTCCGTGTAGGGCGCACCACCTCTCCGCCCTTCCTACCCTCTTCCATGGGCCTCTCGTCTGCGCTTGGCTCCAGAGACTCCGTTCTGCTAATCTTCTGGCGGTTTTCTGGGTTATTTAGGCAGGTGTAGGTGGAACCTAAGTGATCAGCAGGATGCGCGGTGAGCCCAGCGTCCTCCTACGCCACCATCTTCCCCAACATTTCATTATTATAGCAGCCCTTTCTCTTGACAGATATCTATTCACAGTAAATAATTTCTTATTCTGAGGGTAAATATGCCTGCATGTAAACTAAGCTAATAGTGCTAGTTTTGCTGTCTTGAACAACACAGAAAAAAAAAATCTCTTCCACCTGATAGTCCTTTTCATATTATAGTGTGAAACCTGTGTTCCATGACTTGTTTCTCTAGACTAAATTCTTCACATTTTTCAACTAGTTAAAATGACATTTTCTAGAAAAGAAAGACTTGGACTGCCAAAGTGACATTCGGGACTTTTCAAATCCCTGATAAAATTAATAATTCGACCCTGGGTTGTTATTATTGCTCACCCTATAAATTCTACTTCATACAAATTGGTCTGTCCATATGTAGACTGTAGACTTTCCCACCTTTATGCTTATGTGCTTACCCCTGCCTAGAATTAACATTCATTTCCTGCCTATTCAAATCCTACCCATTCTTCATAATAACATATATTTAATACTATGTGTATAAAATATCTAATGTTTTACATGTGTTATATTATTTAACTTAATAAAAACTGTGAGGGACCCTGTCATTCCCAATTTCACAGACAGAGAATGTGATGCACATTATGCTAAAGGCACACAACGTGATAAATCCACATAGTTTCACTTTAACTACCTCATGCCTTCAAAACCTCATTCATATGCTACCTCATAAAATACATTTTTTTTGTAGTAATCTTATATCTCTTTAGGGACAGTAACCAAGGTCAGAAGATCTTTAGATAAGCTAAATCTATGAGATACCTTTGGAAAATTCATTTACAATGCTGTTGTATTAAAAAGGAGCATTCATAGGTTGAATATGGAAAAAGCAGCCAAGATTTAGAGTTTTCTAATCATGTGTTATAAATAAAGATAATCAGGTTTAGAAAGGATTGAGAAATGAGCAAGATTCACAACTACAGGGATTACAGAATAAAACAAATGGCTAAAGAAGGACTTTTCAGAACAAAAACACGTATATAAAACCAGGTGCACTTTCATTTGTGCATCAGTTTGCTCAAAAGATAGAAAATCAAAATGCCAGATAGTGCAGGATAATAAAACTAAATTATCTGCTTTGTATTGTTGGCATCTATTCATAAGCTGGGTGTTTATTAAAAGCATATCTAATAAATTATAATTGAGCTCATATGATCAAGCTCACAATCAATATGGGAATGGACTCCAGAAAGGCATAGATACCCATGGGCATGATTTATTGGGAAACATGAATGTAATAATCTACCACAACCTGTTCTCTGAACCCAATGATTAAAGACTCTTTCATATGCAAACTACACTCACACTCTCCCAGAACCCCCCAAATATCTCGTCTTTTCATGGTGTTCAAGAAAATGAATTTGGTGCTCTTAGGAAGTATGAATAACTTTTAAGACTGGAAAGCTTAATTTTGTCTAGAAAGATAGAACTCTAGAGTGAAAGAGGGGAGAAGACTAGAAAAGGAAGAGAAAATCAGCCCCTGACACCAGGGATGGATCTGGATACTAACATGTAGGCCACAGTGTTGGGAGCTGTCGTGGTATTTTCAGCTAGATTGCAGTATTCTTCTGGTGAAAATAAATAATTTCAGAGAACACAAACACAAGATAAAGACAGTTTGAAACCATAATGAAATGAAACAGACAAAAAAATCACCATTACATAATTGTGTCTAAGCACAAACAAAAACAAGATCATTATGATGAAAATACCCCTTTCCTGGCTAAAATTAACATCCACTAAGTACTTACCAGTGATAGCTTTAGCTTCACTCTAGTATTTCCTCCTTCTAGATAATATTAAGATATCAAATCTTTTTTTTTTCATTTTTTAAAACGTTTTTATTTATTTTTGAAGGAGAGAGAGAGAGAGAGAGACAGAGCATGAGCAGGGGAGGAGCAGAGAGAGAGGGAGACACAGAATCAGAAGCAGACTCCAGGCTCTAAGCTGTCAGCACAGAGCCTGATGCAGGGCTCGAACCCACAGGCTGTGAGATCATGACCTGAGCCGAAGGCGGCCATTCAACCGACTGAGCCAACCACGTGCCCCAAGAAATCAAATCTTAAAGTCACTTCTACCGCCTAAGAAAATTAAATTTAGAGCAAAACCTCACTTCCTGGAATCCTCCCTCAAATTACAGAACACAAGCCCAAATTCTACAATAAGCAGTTTCTAATATCCTCTTACTGAAATGCCCCATGGTTTCCCATAGTGTTCATTCTCTCTCAGTGCAGTGAGTCGATAAATCCACCTTGTTCTGTTAAAGGTGTATCATGGTGGTCTTTGGCTGGAAACATTGGCATTGGCTCTGTCATACCTGAATTCCCTGATCTGCTCATCTTCATGAGGTCTGGGTGAAGACGAGGCTTCGCAATTACAACTACTCTTGATCTTAAGATCTCAAAACCAAAACAAGCAAACAAGCAAGCATCCACTCTATAAATGTAGACAAAGGCAGGATAACCATAAAAGCTGCTTGAATTCTTTCAAAAAGGGGAGGAGTGAGAGACTTTACTAAATGCCTCTCAGTAACGATTCTGAAATCTAGCTGAACGTAGGTTTACAGGGTCTCCTCTTCTAAGGGCAAGGAGTATTCCTTGATTAGCATCCTGTTCTGTTCCCTGGGAATGGTCCCTAATCTATTATTCTCTCTAGTATTGATTCTACTCTCTGAGTGTTTGGCTCTGCCCTCTGAAATGTGTTTCCATTTTCTTAAGAAATGGGTGCATTTGAAGCTGAATAGATTTTTGAAGTCTAATCTCTGCAAAAAGTTGATGGTCCAGAAGCTACTTTTTATTTTGGATTGTTTTTGACCTTTTGTATCCAAACTCACAACTATTGTAAAAAATTCTCAGTTTCCTGTGAATCTAATCATGGCTTATTACATGCTCTAAAAACCATATCCAAAATTCTTTGGGCTTGTTAGACTTCTGTGTAATAATATCTACAAGTTGTTGTTTTAGTTCCTTGCTTAAAGTTCATGTATTCAGACATTAACTTCACATTTCTAAGGTCTTAACACTCTCAAATGATCCTTAGAATGAAGACATTTCTTTGAGAATCTTCTGTTTTAGGCAGGCAGAGGGGGTTTCATAAAGTTTTATTTTTTGACCCACCAATTCTCAGGTGCTCTATATTTCCTTAAAATTCTACCTGAAAACTAAACAGTTCTTTCTTCACTTTCTGTCTGTATTCCTGTACCTCTGTCTGTCTGACTGTGCAGCTAAAAGCAGCCAGACAACTCTGTACATGTTCTCCTATCACTTTGCCACCACAGAACCCTCCTTCCAGCCTCCAGGAGTGGTTTCCTCACTGTCTTTTCAACTTTCACTAATGGTCTGTTCACCATTTCTCTACCCTCCACTCTGTGCCAGTCACAAAATCAATGCCATATGTTTAGTGTTTTTGAAGGGTCGCATCCCAGATTTAAGTTCCAGTTTCTCTTTCAGTTACTTATACTTAAAACAACAACTAGTTATTTGCTTGCTGTTCTACAGTCTGGGCTGAACTCAGATGGATGGTTTAGTCACATTGCACAGGTTCAGTCATCTAACCATTTAGGGCTAAGTCATCCAAAAAGGCTAGAGCCACATGGCTGGAAGTTAGCTGGGGCTGTAGGTCAGGGTAGTTTGGTTCTCCTCCACATAGTCTGTTTTGACGCATAGCCTGGGATTTTTACAAAGCGGTGGCACTCTTTCAAGAAAACAATCACCAGTGCTGAAGTGTTTATCAGGCCTTAGCTTGTATCATTTTTGCTGATGCCTATTTACCAAAGCAAATCACAGGGGCAAGCTCATTTAAGTAAGCATATACTAAGAGATATGAAATATTAGTGGACACTAATGTAATCACCTACCAATTTTATCCATACGTACCTGGACAGTGGGTAATAATATTTTTTCTGGATTTTATATCTTACTTAAAATGAGATTTAATTAGCTTTATAATAAAGATATTAACATATATTTAATGTTAACATATCTTAATGAATTCTTTCCTATGTAATCATGTTGTTTCAAAGACAGAAGTAATAAGTTTGGATTTGAATACATTTAAATGTTATACTTTATAATATATATGGTTAAAATTTACAAGTGATTTATAGCTTGTCAAAACAATAAAGACAAATTTCCAATATTGTGCTGCTAATATTTAATAATATTCTTATTTATTTTTTTCTCTCTTCACCTATATGCTATGACACTGTACTAATATACTACAAGAATCTTCACAAATAGAAAATGCATGTAATTTCCATTTTACTTAAATACTGTACTTATGAAGAAGAGTCAACACAGTTATTTAGGAAAATTCATACTTGACCATTTTATTCAGTACTTATCTGATACTTTAATACATTTCAAAATAAAATTCACACCATCATTCAAATTTACTTTATTTTCTGTCTTTCAAGAACAATGATTTCTCCATTAAATACTCTCCAAGAAACCCACTATGCATAACAATTTTAGAAGATCATATTGCCAATGTGTTGTAACTGTCTAACATTTTTAAAAGTCCCAACTAGAAAGATTTTCTTTTTTTCACTGAAGTACCAAATAACACAAATGCTTTCAGGTGCTTAGACTAGCTTAAAATCTATGTATTTGCCTGTATCTTCTAGTAATTCAAATGTTTCTAGCCACATAAAATTTGGCTAAATTAACAAATCCTTTCAGTAAATATAGCAAATAAAATATTGTAAGGAACACCCTTTCTTCTCCATTCAACACTTAGATAACGTTTGAGGTCACATAGACTTTATTATGTTTATCCCACCATCCCTGCTGGTATTAATAAAAGCCACATTTTATTTAAATTAACCATCTCCATCTCTTCCTATAGGCTCTTGTTCAGACAAGGTGAGCATAGATAATAGTTTGCAGAGAGTAAACATGCAAGCCCATGAACAACAACAACAAAGAAGAATGAAATAAATTGTTTCTTGATGTCTTATACCTAGGCCCACTTAATCAATTATAATTATAAATCCTCCACAATTTTATTTGATTTATTTATTGCTGACACAGATAGCCACCAAGTAGGAAGTCAGAAAATGGGGGAGAAAAAAAGAAGATAAGGCAGAATTTGTGATTTATTCTATTTCTTATCATGTATACATGAGTACTAATGAGGAAACGTATCACTGTCTGGTGCATGGATATGAGGGGATTGTGCTACTTCCTACTTACTTAGTTTCTAATATGTGAATGCATGTAGACATATAGGTACAGGAAAAGAGAAAATAGTGAGCAGAATAGAAATCCAGTACACCAATATCCCATTCAATTTAATGAAGACATCTGGACACATAAACAGTGCTAGAATCTAAAATTCTGTGTGGAAATTTTACTGGCTATTTTGCACAAATACTTGTTTTGTTGTGTCATTTGGAAAGAAAACAATAGGGCTTAAGGGAGAATAATGTTTGACAACAAAAAAGATATAGGAGGGGCACCTGCCTGGCTTAGTCAGTAGAGCGTGCAACTCTTGATCTTGGGGTTGTGGGTGTGAGGACCACGTTGGGTGTAGATATTACTTAAAAATAAAATCTTGAAAAAAAGATACAGAATATATGGCTTACAATAAGAATCATGTCCGCTGAAAAAGTAGGGTCTGGCTATCTGAGACAGTATATTAAGCATGATGTGGTGAAACAGTAAAATGCTGAACTCTTGCTACTAGCCAGGAATAGGGATTATACTACATAAGCTTTATTGTGGATTTTATTATTGTTCTTAATGGAAATTTATTTTCAGAATGATCACATTCGGGGACTTGACTTCCTGAAAATATAAAACAGGCAGATAATCACACTTCCCAATACTGTAACATACAAAAAAACATATAGGGATAGAACCGAGTGCTCAAATTTAATGGAGGGAGAGATTGAGAGGGAGCAGGTAGAGCATGATACAGCCACTATAGGTTAGCAAGTAAACTGGGAAGACAGCAATGAAACAAATCCTTTGTTTTTACAGTTCCTCAGGTACTTGGACCAACTTAGAGAAAGTGTACATGAAATCAAATGAATATATACAATATTACCAAGGGATTCTAGTTCAAGATGGTGGAAAGAGCACAGCTCTTTGCCTCCCCTGGTCCTTATCTCATTTAGCTCAGAAAAAAAATCCCATTTACCCAGTAAAATAACTACCATAATAAAGGAGAAGAAGGGGGGTTAAAAAGGAGGATGGGGTGGAGGCCACTGCAAGGCTGATAAAACAGAAAAAGGAATATTTTCATGAATTTCTGAAATATCCAAAGCAAAATGTAAATGTATCAGTAAATTAGAGCAGAGAAAACTCATACAAAAACACTTGAAGACAACAGCTACAGCAGAGGTGGAAACTAATGTATTTGGCAGAATGCAACAGAACCCAGGATCAAATTCAGGCTTCCAGGAGGCAAACAGGAGGGCATGAGAGGACTGTGAGGCAGATAATTATGGACAGAAATTGTCAGACTACCCTAAGAACTGTCAGGTCAGTCAAAACCTCTCTTCCATGGATGCAAGGCTTCAGGCTGCGACATTTAATTCCCCCTGGAGTTCAGAGAAAGGATGAGTAAGAGTGGGAGATGTACCCCGGAGAGGGTACATAGTGTGGGTTTTGGAAAGGGGTGAGAAAAAGGGCAGATTCTAACATTGCTGTGGAGTACCACAGAGAGTCCAAGAGTGAATAAACTGAACATTTATCCACATAAGAAAGGAAAAAGTTATATACATGTGTGTGTGTATATATATATATATATATATATACATATACGTATATATATACATATATAGGTGATTTTTATTATATACATATATGCTATATATATATATATATATATATATATATATGCTAAAACTAAGTAATTAAGAAATCATTATTTTCTTTGTTGTTATTTTAGGATTCCTAGTCTCAAGCTAAAGGAGGATTACTCTCTTTTGAAAGTTATTCTTTTTCCTTTTGGCAAGCAGAAGAATCTAGTTTACACAGTGGTCCCTGAGTAACTTGACAGAGGGGCCTTGGTGTCAGGTCTGGAACTGTCTATTTATTCTTCCAAGGGCAGTGATAAGATAGAGATAATAAAATAAAGTGGATAAAGAATCATGAATTGAAATAAATTTTCTGGATTATAGATTGAGCTTCTTTACTTTAAATAATCTATTTCATATTTGTTAATCCTCTTGCTTAATTCTGTCTAGAGTGGGAAATAGTGGGTATGGATGAGTTAAACTAAAGGGCAGGCAAGAGATTTTGAACAGGAAGGTTTTGGAAGTTTTAACAGCTTGTTTATAATACTGGAAATTCTTAGAACAGAAGGTACATAATTTTTAAAGGCTAACATGAATGATTCTGTTTCCCCTTATACTTGTTCCCCTTCATCAGTATGGATAATCACAAACTGAATAAATAAGAATATATGTTCATAATACTGTTAGAATCTGTTATTGTAATGGTATAAATACTGTTAATCAGATGAAATTGTATGACCTAAAAACATAAGGAAAATCACAGAGACTTCATTTGTCCATCCATTTCCTACACAAATAACTACATTGATAAATAGAAAAGGATATAAAGATTGGTGTGTGAAGACTGTAGTTGACTCTTCCCGGTACATATTTACAAGTAAATTGTCAACTTTTAGCTTTACTTTAAACTGGGTTGTCATTGCAAGCTTATGTTATGACTTTGCTGTCCATTTATTATTTTATAAAGATCTTTAACATATTTATTTAGATTAATTCATATACCACCAAACTGACTCTTTTAAAGTGTGCAATATTTTTAGTATACTAAAACTGACTCTTTTAAAGTGTCAATATTTTTAGTATACTGAGAAGTTACAAGATGAGAACTAAAAATGGAACATTGGTTTTAGTGAACTAGAAGTCATCAAGGATCTTGTCAAGAGCAGTGTCCATGGAATGGTAGGGAAAAAAAAGACTGGGGTGGGTTTCAGAGAGAATGAAGGAGAGAAACTGGAAAACTCTCAAGTATTGAAAACCCTTTCAATAAGTTAAATTGTGTTGTAAAGGAGAGCAAGAAATAGAACAAGTAGAAGAATAAATAGGGTCAAAAGAAGGTTTATTTTTGAACTTGGAAAATTAAGTATCTAGAGAAGTTCATAAATTGACACTAAAGTGTTACAAATGAAACTACAAATATTATAGGTTTGTTTTTTTTTTCACTCTAAATTCTGAGAGCATAATATATACTTAATTTTTGTTTATTTTATTCCACATAGCATTCTTTCTACCTGATGTTGATAATACCAAACTTTCATTGTGATGTTTTTCTCTTTTGATATCTTACTTACTAATAAGACAGTGAAAATACTGTTTTTCCTTCTTAAGAAAAAATACTTAAAAAAAAAAACACTCTGGGGCGCCTGGGTGGCGCAGTCGGTTAAGCGTCCGACTTCAGCCAGGTCACGATCTCGCGGTCCGTGAGTTCGAGACCCGCGTCGGGCTCTGGGCTGATGGCTCGGAGCCTGGAGCCTGTTTCCGATTCTGTGTCTCCCTCTCTCTCTGCCCCTCCCCCGTTCATGCTCTGTCTCTCTCTGTCCCAAAAAAATAAATAAACGTTGAAAAAAAAAAAAACACTCTGGATTTTAATTCACAGCATCATGTCCCTGCTGAGTCTTAAATAAAGGAAAAAAAGAAAGAAAAAGTTCTAAATAAAATTCTAAGAATCAGTAATCAGGCAATTGTCATCAATTTTCCAAAACACATGAAAAGGAAGCCATCAATGTATTTTGCAACTCTTGCAGACTCTAGACTGATATTGATTTCTTTATTGATTTTCTTAATATTTTCTGGGGAGTATTATATGTGCATACTAAGGTATTGGCATTTTAATATCTTTCTCTGGGGAAAAATGAATGCAAGTTTTTGTTAAAAAGAAATGCTAAGTAATTGCACATCAACTTCAATACAAACAGGTAAATGAAAGGTTGGCTGCTTTTGTTTATTGCGACTCATGTGTCTCCTGAGGCTTAGTTTCCCGGTAATCATTTTAAAAAGGCAAGTGTCTGTAGATTATTTACCTCTTTACAAGACTTTACAAGATCTTATAGGCACATGCCCCTTTTATTAAAACCTGATCATGATGTGCTAAATGTCAACAAAGTCATTTAATCATGCAGCACCATGCATTTTTTATAATGATTCCTTTTAGGGCTTTTACCAAAATGTTTAGCAGGCCCATCTCACAACTGTTTTGAAAGAAGTATGTTAGACTATGAATAGGAAAGCAGCAATGGATCCTGTCTTCACTCTATTTGGTGTCTGCTTTTTGGGCTTGAAGATAATTAATAATGGCAAATGAAAAGCCAGAAAATAGGCTGTCATGTTCTATTTCTGAAAAATCTCCTTGACATTAATGTCTTTTCAAGCTCTGTTTTAAAAAATATTTCCTCATCTTGCCATTGTTTCAAGATGACATGATAGTAATAATATTTTTGGATATTAAAAACAACAAAAACATTCAAAGATGTGTAATGAAAAGTATTATTGGAGAAGGCATTTTGTGATCAAAAAATAATATTTAGGTAAAAGTAACTTTTCCCAAAATATTGGAAACTTAATTTTTAAAGAACATCATTTATGAGTCAATATATAGATGCATATATAAAGACAATGTATCCTAACTGAACTAGAAAAATTATCAGATAGCTATTAGATATTGACCTAAAAATTAACATTTGCTCATTTTTAAAAATACAGCTTTCATGAATGTAGTGCATAAGTTTATACTTAAATATCGTTAAGGAAAATCTTCTTCATAGATCTATTTCAAGTTTCAACCATGATAATGCTTGCAGATGATAGAGTAGATATATCATAAAGTAATTTATCTGTAATTTCTCATATGGAAAACAATTTTAAAAAATCATGAAGTTAATATGATGTTTTCATAGTAGGTGGAAATGTGTAATTGTCATTTATTCTTTAGAATAGAAGGCTACCCTATTATTCCAGACAAGACAGAAAATTCTGGGAAGATAATCACCCTGGCTTCAGAGGTACCTTATCCTTCATCAGATGTGAAGGTGAATATGACTTCTCCTGATTAGAATAAGAATAGATTTCTCAAAAACAAAACCAAAGGAAACCATAGCAAACCTTAGTTAGGGTCATTTCTACAAGCAATCACTTAGAAAATAGACCTATTTTTATCTATTTTTGTTAATAAATCCTGAAATAATGATAGAATTTTGTTTGACTTAAGACAGATCATAACTGTTATGTTCTTTGCTTTTGAAAATGAAAATCTGTTCCTAAATTGTGAAGAAAAATCAATGACATCCCTCACTGTTTTTATTTTTTATTCCTAATATGTTCACAGAATGAAAATATGTTATGCAAATGATAAGAAGTAATGGTTTAGAAATAGAGGTTTTGTAGGTCCCAAGATCGTACCTGTATTTCTTACTCCTATAACTCCTCAGGCTGCATGCAAACCCATTCTAAAATGTTTCTTGTTAACTTTTAGCAAGATACATACATATTAACATATTGCACATTTACATATTAAGACAGTCCATTCAATTCAAGTTGCATATTCAGAAGACTACTGTATTATAATGCCTCAGTCTATATATAACTACTAAATTAAAAGACTACTCACGCTATGCAAGAAATGAGAACCCACTTGAACATTATATTACTCCTGTAGAGAAAATAAATGATAGAATAGTAGCTGAACTTGCAACAAATAGTTACATAGTTAAGATGATATATTTTGTTTATATAGTTTTCAACATTTAAAATAAGCTAATTACAAAACACAAAACAGGCAATTACCATTACAGAGAAAAATATAAATATGAAAAAATTTTATTTTTACTTTTGTAAAAAGTTCATCAAAAAAACTTGGAATAGGGAAGAAATCTGAAAGAAGAATAGGAAATGAAAACAGACACAATATCCTCATCTTTAGGAAAGTAGAGGCACATATTAATTTTGACAGTCATGAAGAGATGTGTTGACATGGTGTTAGAGTTGTGCAGGTAACTAACAGAGGGCCTAAAACAAAAGTTGGTGAAGGAGGCTGCCTATGGAGATTTGGATGAGAGTTCAGAAAAGATACAACTTTTAATTCCAAGCTTTTTAGTATTATTTTAAGTGCATGAAGGAGTTGATTTTATTAAATCATAAATGGTACGAGGGTAGGCCTTTTCATGCTGGTTTATCTGCATCCAGAATGGTGCTTAGCACAAGTAGGCCCTCAGCACATATGTGTTGGACGAAATAATTGTGGAAAATTTGCCTTTACTTAACTGTAGGTTCTAAACCCATCTTGTCACTCACTACTTGGACAAGTTGCTGGAATTTTCATTTAGGTTTGTTTGTTTGTTTGTTTGGACAAGTTGCTGGAATTCTCATTTAGGTTTGTTTGTTTGTTTGGTCCTTGGGTAATTTTGTACAACAGCAGGGTTGAATACTTGTAACAGAGACAATTGGCTTACAAGACCTAAAATATTTACTATCTGATCATGTACAGGAAAATTTTTCTGACCTCTGCCCTAGAGCAAGGTAAAAAAGGAAACAAAGGAGAGTTCATATTTCTCCGGGCATGTGTAAGCAGGGCAACTGTGTGTATTTGCAGAATTGTTCTAATTGAAAGATGCTAATTTGTCACAGACCTGGTTCAGCCCTCAGTGTGGACTACGGGATCCCAGCTACATGACATCCATAATTAGCACACTCAGGTCACCCTGCAGATAGAGCAAACTTTCAGGTCATATGAAAATGTGGACCCTTGGGACCGAGGCAATGAGGAGGATCCTATCTAAACAACATGCAGTTTTTGGGTGCCTCAGAAGTAAAGAGCCAAAGTAAAGAGGTTGAGGGTTCTCTCCTGGTTCTGTCTCATCTGGGAGTTTTAACTATCATGGGGCTTAGAACCTGGGGTGCTTAGATCAGTCACATGAAGGGAAGAGATGGTCACTGAAAAACACTTGGGATTGTATGGTGTATGGAAATAGCCTCATGGTTTTGGAGAAGTCAGGTAGGAGCAATGGAAAACAATGAGTAAAATAAATTTAAAAACAGTGTCAAGTGATTACATGGTAAACTAATCCACAAATTGAAAGAAAAAAGAATAAGGTGCACCTCCTATATGCTACATACACAAAACACTTGGAAATTTTGTGTAAATTAAAACATACGTGTGGACTTGCAGATTTTTCTGCAAGATTTTTCTGGTGGGAAATAGTTATAGTGACCATATCAGTGCTTTGGATCTACCAGAAGTTGGATATATAGATCTATTTTTAATCAGGTCAGCAAAACAACAAAACCTTTATTTCAGTTGTACTAGTAGGAAAGCAGTAGGTATACCAGAGTGCTCACTCTGTAAAGCAAGGAATTGCAAATTTGGAAGACATGAGTATATTAAAGATGTCTTCCAGCAAACTAGCTTATGTCATACTAGCTTTTTCAGGGATGCATTAAGTAAACATTTAAGTGCCTCCTAAGGGCATCATGATCATTGGAGAATGCAGAGGAGAATGGTATTTCAAATATTTTTGCATCCAAAAATTAGCGTATTAAATTGATTAAAACAAGAGTGAGTTTTATAAAGTGATTCTGGACCTAACTACTTCTCCAATCTTCTCATTTCTCACTCCCTTTTCCCATCATTGTTAATTTCTTAATGTTTCAGCCCAAATTTCTTAGTGTTTCACCATAACCTATACAATCCTTTGCATCCCTCTGTGATGGCAAATAGTAAATGCAGTGGGCTGGCATTGTTAATTTACTTATTTTGGGATCTCCTGTTTTCTACAGGTCCAAGGTTAATTGATTAACCTACAACAACATCAATAACAACAAAAGTTACCCCCAAATCATCCCTTCATGCATTCATATATATCACTGTATATCTTACAGTTTAACTGTGAATTTCATAGTGTTTAAAACTAAAGGAAGAAGGAAAGCCACTGAAACCATATTCCCCTTTTGTATGGAAGTTGATCATTTCCTGAGTGTTTAAACACAGATACTGTATTTAATCCTCACACCAGCAATAGTAGGAATTATCATCCCCTGTTTTACAAACGTGGAAACTGTAAACCAGTGAAGCCAAATAACTTGCCCAAGGTCACAAAACTAGAAAGTGCTATTACCGGGACTTACGCCAAACTCTTTTGATTTTCTTCCAACACTCTTTCCATTATGTGTGGATATGTGCCAATCTGAACTGAAATACTGTGAGAGAGAATGCTTGTAGCTGGATAATCTGTATATGTAATTTGAGATTCACTTGTAGCTCAATAACATTGTATGTTTGCTGGAGAGAAAGACATGGTAAGTGGGTAGGTCCTACTGGGAAGGGCCGACTTAATTGTGATTCTGGGGCAAAGCTCTTGTACTTAAACTAACAATTCCTTGGGTAATGTCATTAGAAGTTTATGCAGCTGAGAAAGTGGTGTCCTTGGGAAACTTCTCTAAAGAGATACCTTGGTTTTATTAACTTCATTACTTAATTAATACTCTAGTCTGATATCAAGTATGAGGTTTCTGAAACTTTGCAAAGCAATCCGATTAGTATTAATTCTGTTTCTGTTTGGTGCATGTCTTATTTGTTTTCCTATTTCTACAATTCCCAGAAGGATTTTTTTTCCCTGTGAGCAGAAGATGTTTATGGAAAATCTTATTTTAAAAAAGTCACAGATGTAGCTATGTGCAAGTGAAAAATGTATCACACTATCATCTTTTGTCAGCATGAAGACATAAGCCATTGTGGGAAAAAAAAGGAGAATAAGAAGTAGGCAAACAGGCAAACCAAACCTGGAAGTGATCAACATCAAACTGTGTGAACATTTTGAAGAGATTTTTAAAAAGTGATAAAATAACATGACATATAGGAATTCCATTATCTATCTATATTGTTTCCAAAACTATCTCTTTACTCATTCTTTGACTCTCAGTACTTTATTATCAGTATTGTAACATAGTTTAGCAAATGAGAAACCAATTGGGCATGTATACAAAAATGTGACTAAGGGAACATCAGATTGGGGCATATGACAGAAGTCTGTCACTCTGAAATTACGTAAAGGAGACGTCTGTTGCAAAGCCCTGATCAATGCTTGGAAGTCATGTACTTTGCTTTTTAGACTTTTGGAGTCACTCCACTTCTATTATATCTAACAAGATGAAGCTGACTAGCTATGAGCTTGTAATCCATGGAGAGAGGCCAATGGTCCTCTAAAGCAAAACAAATCACAATCAAAAAGCCCAGACTCTAGGGACAGATAAATTGAGCTTAATTTTCCATCTTGCTCATTTGTCACTTTACTTTGGTTTAGTGACTACTTCTCTCAGAGCCTTGGTTTTTACACCTGTAATAATAATTTTAACAGTAATAATAATAATAACAGTGACAATGTTAACCTTTCACGTATTTTGAGCAATTACTGTGTGTGAGGCATTTTTCTAATTTCTTGGCAACTCTTTGTGGCAGGTACTGTTATTATCATACTGTACAGAAGAGGAAATTGATGCAGAGTTAACTATCATAAATCATCTGAGTCATTGTCTTAGGAAGTGGAAGAGATAGGATTTATACCCAGGTCGTCACTTTCAAGAGGTTTTGTGCTCAATCACTACATTATGCTGCTTTTTGTTACTACTATCTCAGTTTGTTTGTCTGCAAAATGGTATCATAAAATCCCTACCTCTTTTATGAAGATTAAACAACTCAATAACTGTACAGTATTTAAAACAATTCCAGACACATAGTGAAACTTTATAAATGTTTGTTAAGTAAATAAAATAAAATTTGTCCAATTACAGTGCTGGCACTTGGTGAAACAGGCATTCTTATCCACTGAGTATATATCTAGATCCCTCACTCTAAACCACTACATTTCTGCTTCCTGACGTTGCTTTTAATTAAAACTGCTTTGCACAGATATGCGATACTATAAATAATCTGTAAATTCCTGGTGTATAAAAGTATTTAACAAACAATAGCATTCATTATTGAGCATCCCAGAATGTCATATCTGACTTGATAAAGTCATTGGTTTAATTATTTATAATAATAATAATGTTAGTTGAGCCTTTACTTTGCACCAGGGACTCTACTAAGACTTTTCATATGTATTAACTCATTTTTTTTCACCAACTACACTGAGAAGGTACTATCTTAATAAACTAAGGAAGGAGAAATTAATAAACTTGCCCAAATTGCCAAACATTCTAAGTAGAAGAGCAAAGATATGAATTCAGATTCTCTGGCTGCAAATTCTTCCCTTTTATCCACTTCATTATATCACTATTTCACTCTTGTGGAATGCATTCTGACAACACAATTTGGTAGAAAGACTCTAGACCATGAATTTTAGATTTGGATTTGCTATCAAATAACTGTAACTTTAAACACATGACAGCCTTTTTTCAGCACTCTCATCTGTAAAACAAAATCATTGAACTAGATCAGAAAGCTTTTACTTATTATTTATTTATTTATACAAAAAATACATATTGAATATCTGGCATGTGCTAGGCTCAGTGCTAAATTATACCTCACCAAGATACGTATGCAAAGAATCCATTCTTCTGCTAAATCAGTGGTTCAGAAATTCTTCTTTTAAGAATATATGTTGAAGTAAAACTGCCTTGGGATCTGATGACTACTTTACCTTCAAAACATTCTTGTCAGTGAACACTGCTGTTACCATCATTATTGCTGTTACTGGCATTGGAGTGGAGACTGCAGACCACTCGTGTAGAATTAAAAATAAGAAAAAAAATTCTCCAACTTTCTTCTCTACATACTGTTTCTGAGGATGTGATTTTTATTACATCCTAGGAAAAAAATTAGATTGCCATGGTTATAGACCATAATTTAATGACTCCTTGTGTTTGCTAGTCTGTAGTATTTGACTTTCTGTTCATTTACAATATACCCTACTGGCACGGAGTCAGTAACATTTGTGAGTTCTCCTAAATTCTACACATTTTGGCTTTATGTAATGGCATCTTTCTATCTCAAATTTGCTCAAAATTTGTTTTCTATCTGAGCCTTTAATAGTTCAGTGATAAATAAGATATATGTATGTATGCTTGAATGTTTGAACCAGAGCAGACTGTGATAGGGATTGTGCTATCTTTTACCCACAGTTAATTTTTGTGGAGCTCTTTCTCACTGATTAAGAATTGTTTAATATGCATTTAAGAAGTGCTAAGTCTTAATATTGCCTATGTTTTAAGTGCATTATATACGTATATATAATATTTGACTAAATATGATGATATGACAAATTTAGAAATGATATAAGCATTCATTGATTTAATAAATTTTTGCTTAATTTTTTTTTCTTCCAAGTTTTTATTTAAACTTCAGTTAGTTACATTCAGTGTAATATTAGTTTCAGGTGTAAGACTTAGTGATTCATCCCTTACATACAACACCCAGTGCTCATCACAAGTGCCCTTCTTAATACCCATCATCGATTTAACCCATCCCCCTGCCCATGTCCCCTCCAGCAACCTTCAGTTTGTTCTCCACAATGAAGAGTCTGTTTTATGGTTTGCCTCTCTCTCTTTTTTCCCCATATGTTCATCTCTTTTGTTTCTTAAATCCCACATATGAGTGAAATCATGTGATATATGACTTTCTCAGTCTTTACATGTACTAACTTGCTCAATCTTAGCACAATTTTAAAATGATATTTTGGCATAAACTATATTTCTCAAAGAGATGCAGTTGCCCAAATACTTTTGACTTGAAAGCAATAATTTTCACTTTCCTTTAGAAAGGAGTCTTCCATTATCGAGGAGAAAACTTACCTAAAATGAGCTAAAGCTAATTAGAAATTTTGCTGACTCTAGTTACAAATGACTCTTAGAAATTGCCTTGCCATAAGTAAATCCAGATTTAAACTAGTCTTTCTCTCTGACTCCCCTTCTCCTTCCATCTCTGAATCTTTTCCTTGACTGTTTCCCTCATGAAAGCCTATTGTTTTATCACTTAATTGCCCTTAGGAATGCACAAAATAGGGTCCACAATATGTGCCACATTATCAATTCTCCTAGAGCAGGGGTAGGGATGGGAAGAGGTGGACAGTAAGATGGAGATGGTTGGTCACATCAGTTAGAAGGAAAGCCATTCTGGAAAAGAAAAGAAGGCTCTCTTATGAGAAGAGGGCAACAGAGATCCTAGGCAGGTAATAGACAAACAGAGAAAACAAAAGCAAACATCACTACGTCTTTACACTTGATGTCACTTACATTAATTTTCTGTAAACACTCATAAAACTTATATTAGGACATGCTTCCTTGATTGACAACAAACACATTTAATGATAAATATGGAGGTAATTTTCTATTAAAATTATTGGTAGATTGAATTTTATTCTTCTGCTTCTGATTATTTTTCATCATTCTGGCTCACTCAATTTTCGCATTTATCCTTCTTTCTTTTCCATCCTAGAGGAGTCAGACAACAATGAATGGGGAAAGAGTTATATAGAATTGGCAGGACTATAGTTGATTTTTTCTTTTATTTATTTATTTTTTCACTGTCTGCGTTTTCAAGCAACTCAAATACCTAAGTGTAAAACACAATAATTGCATAAGATTGGGCAATGATTCAAAATACTTTGGAAGTCTTGGTCTTCAGACTTAGCTGTTGAAATTGAGTTGGTCAGTGGCAATGTACATGCTTTGTAGAGGAGTCATGATTTCATTAAATTGTACATTGATAATCCTTTTGTGAGATCTTCGCATTCTGGGATCATATAGTCACATACACTTGAGTTTCCTTTGTTCAAAATCGCATGAAATATAGTCTATAAGTGAATGCTTTAAAGATAGGTTTGAATCAAAATGTTAGAATTTGATAGGTGAGCTAGTCAAATATTGATGTAAAATATTGGATTAATTTAAGAAAATATGGCATCCAGTTAATTAGCCTTGTATTTATTTCTCCAAGGAAACAGATTTATTCATCATCTTCCACCATTCTGCCCTTGAAACAATGGAAACAACAATCTCATTAGGATCAAAGTCATACTTATTTTATGAATTCAAGGAGATGCCCTCATGTCAGTGTAGACTGACAACTAATAGCTGTATATGAAATATATAATTTTTATTTTACAGGATACAGGATTGGCACAGTCTCAAGTATACAACCTAACATTTGGGGTGCCTGGGTGGCTCAGTCGGTTAAGCGTCCAACTTCAGCTCAGGTCATGATCTCACTGTTGGTGGGTTTGAGCGCCACATCAGGCTCTGTGCTGACAGCTCAGAGCCTGGAGTCTGCTTCAGATTCTGTCTGCCTCTCTCTCTGCACCTCCCTCCTTGCACTGTGTCTCTCTGTCTCTTGAAAATAAATAAATGTTAAAAAAAAAATAATACAGCCTAACATGATAATGCAGAAATAGAGAAAAACACATCTTCCTGCTAGTTCGAAGACTGAATTTGAAGAAAGTCGGTGTGTATCTAAGCAATAATCAATCTCTCCATCAGAGCCTTTAAGGATCAAGGACTGCATCTTTATGAATGACTTTTTCTTTACTAGAAAAGGTAAAGATCAAGTTAGATGACATCTTGTATAGCTTGAAGACAGGTTTCATTTTGTTTGTTGATTGTTTGTTTTAAGAAAAGCACACACATACACACACCACACATTGCTATGGGATTTTAAATGATTGTAAAAAAAAAAACAAAACCCTGCAGCAAGCTGATGGAGGTCTTCCACAAAGCATAACATGCGCTCATATTTTTTTTCTTAAGATATGTTTAGACAAATTAAATCAGGCTGAAATTAACAACAAAGCCAGTTCTTTAGAGGGAAAGAGACCAGAAAAGAGAAACTTAAGGAGGTTATGTATAAGAGAGGATATGTCTCCTGGTGGTAATTTGTGTTTGATAATAAATTTATTACTTATTCCAAGAATATATGAGATGGCTTACAATTTAACATTCCTTCATATTTTTGTCAGGAGAAAAAATCACCTGTTCCCAAGTTGATGTGCATGAGTAGAGTTCTTTTTCACATTATATTTGCTCTCCAATAACCAGAATAGGTGACATTTAAAAAACTTCCCAGGTGGTTTTGAAATACAACATTTCCACCTCCATCACTAGTAAAGGAACAGAGTTAATGAATATTCCTCTCTGGCACTATAACCTTGATTTAGTTTTCTGGCATCTGTAACCAAAAGGAAAGCATATTGTATCTGTATGCTGGTTTCAGACAGTTTTGCTGAAGTTGTGTTAGATTAGTTTGTGTCTAAGGGATATTCTATAAAATTATGGGTTTTATGTGTAGCTATGGTTTTTGACAAAGATTTAAAAATGCTTCTATAGCACACATAATGTGTAAAAAAAATTCAGGCTACCATCTCAGATGTACAAGACATCTTACTCTTTTATTTTGTAATAACTAAACTAACATCTATTTTGGAGGTCCCATTATTTATGACAAAAATAAATCTAAGTTGATTCAATTCTAACTTCATTTCTGGATAGATGTGCTTAATATCTTTTGGAGTGGTATAATGACATAGGTTTTTTGAGTTACGGGGATTACATAATCATTGTTCTCATATGTCAAAACTAACATTCTCTGGGTGTATGTCCTCTGATCTTTCCCTCTGTTGTCAATTTATTCAGAGAATCTCGATGTTTGTTATTGACTTCAGGTCAACAACTCTGCTACTATTCAGCCCTTTCTGTACTCTTTTATGGCTATAAAAACTTAGTGTGGTTTTCTCTAAGGCACTTTGCACTTTTGTTATAGTCCAAAAAAGGCAAAGGCTTTCTATTCCTCAGGACATTCTGATTTTCTCAGTACTGTGTCAGAATGAATGGAACTGTGGGATGATAACTGAGGCCATTTCTATATTAGACTCAAGAGGGATCTGTGAGTTTGAATTCATTTCTAGGCATTAAGTGGGAAATAGGGCACAGTTTCTTGGTGCTTTTGAATCCTTTAACCTATCTGATATGTCCATTGTTTCTTTGTGATGACATCTACTCATTCCTACCTTTCTTTCTCTCAAACTCCTTTTTTTATGGTATGAGTTTCAAAATTCAGAACAAAAATTGGCTACTTTATATCTCTCTTCTTTTCTTCTGTGATATTATTTTTTTATTTTTTTAGTGTTTATTTATTTTGAGAAACAGAAAGAGAGAGCAAGGAAGGGAGGGGCAGAGAGAGAAAGAGAGGAAGAGAGAATCCCAAGCAGGCTCCATGCAGAACCTGTTGCAGGGCTCATACTCACAAACCATGAGATCATGACCTGAGCCGAAATCAAATATCAGACACTTAACCAACTGAGCCACCCAGGCACCCCTGTAATATGCTTACTTTAAAGCAACATCTGTCTTAAGTTTTATATGTTCAAATAGAGAAGGATTACTGATGAACAGGAAATATTGGCAGAAAATGTTAGTAGCTTCAAATAAAATCTTACATTTATAAACTAGATGTTTTGTTATGACAAAGTGTACCATTAGATTATAGTTCAGACTTTGTAGACTCTTCTCTTACCTTCTCAAATCAGATTCTGCTACATGGATTCTTTTGGGAATCACTACTACTCATCAGCATAATGGGTCCTAAGATGAGTGGAAATCCTACCTCTTCCCACGATATGCAGAAATGAAAGAAACCTTAAGGAAAATTGCCTTCCAACAACCAGACTGAACCCTTGGGATATGGGCAGGTAAAAGAGAAGGCAATTGGTTGTCAGGAAGAGGGGTTCATTGATTTCTATACAAAAGCTAGCAACCATTCTATCAATCTATATATTGAGTTATAAAACTATTTGATATATCACAAATAAATTAACATTCATTTCATGTGAATCTTAAACTTTTTAAAAATTTTACTTTGTTTAATGTTTATTTATTTATTTATTTTGAGAGAGAGAAAGAGAGCATGGGTACGTGTACATGCATGCACTCAAGTGGGGGAGCGGCTGAGAGAAAGAATCCCAAGCAGGCTCTGCACTGTCAGCCCAGAGTGCCTCACAGGGCTTGATCTCACAAACCATAAGATCATAAGATCATGACCTGAGCTAAAATCAAGAGTCATATGCCTAACCAACTGAGCCACTCAGGCACCCCTAATTTTAAACTTCTGAATAAAGTTTCTATATTAGATAAATTTATCCCCTATAATTTTGGTTCATATACTTTATTATGTTATGGAAGTCATCCTTAATTTAGAAGACTTATTTTGAAAAGGCAAAAGAAGTTTTTCTTCTTCCTCCTAGTAGGATTTGATCCAGCATTTGGCAGATAATTTCTTCCAGGGCAATATAACATAGGCTTCTGTTGGAATTCTAGAAGTTTTAGAATTGGAAAGTGTTCTTAAAAATGATCTTCTCTATTCTCTTAGTCCATTTAGGCTGCTATGGAATTTCTTTTACAAGGGCACTAATTCCATTTATTAGGGCTTCACCCTCATAACTGATTAAGCTCCCAAAGGTTCCGTCCACTAATACCATCTCCTTTAGGAGTTAAGATTTCACCTCATGAATTATAGGAGATCACAAACACTTGTAGACCATGGCATTCTCATTATATAAATCAGAAACCATACTACCAAGTAGTTTCTTGCCCAAGAAAATTTATTCAACATGTGTTTATTGAGTACTAGTAATATGCTAGGTACTGTGCCAAACCACAGGACAAACCTCCCCAGGGCTTCTAACTATGGAATTACACATCTGGCAAGGATGTTTCAATAAGAACATAATCATCTGTACTTTGTTAAGTGTTAATTTTATAAAAAGTAATTCATTCTTTAAAAATACAGAGCAGGGGCACCTGGGTGGCTCAGCTGGTTGAGCGTTTGACTTCAGCTCAGGTCATGATCTCACCCTCCGTGAGTTCGAGTCCCATGTCTGGCTCTGTGCTGACAGCTCAGAGCCTGGAGCCTACTTCAGATTCTGTGCCCCTCTCCTGCTCATGCTCTCTCTCTGTCTGTCTCAAAAATACATAAAAACATTTAAAAGTTTTTTTTTTTAAAAATACAGAGCAAACAGAGATTAAAAAAAACTTGAGCTAGGGGTGCTTGGGAGGCTAAGTTGGTTAAGTATCTGACTCTTGATTTTGGCTCAGGTTGTGATCTCAAGGTTTGTAAGATGGAGCCCCACATCAGGTTCTGCACTGACATCACAGAGCCTGCTTGGGATTCTCTCTCTCCCTCTCTCTGCCCCTCCCCCTCAAATAAATAAACAGCATTAAAAATATACCTTAAAAAAAAAAAAACTTGGGCTACATATCTTTCAATAAGACAGTCCTCCTCAGAGAAAACTCCTGTGAGAACTAGTCTTAGGAACAAAGTGTGTTCCTCTCAGTGGTACAGATTTGAAGATTATTCTTAATTACAGCCATTGTTCAAGTGAGAGAAAATATGTGATCACTTCTTTTCCTTTTAGATTATTTTTTTCTACTCCAAAGACACAGATTATGCTGTCCAGCTGTCTAGAATGTTAGAACCAGATTAGAAGTCTCATTTTTAGATTTCTTATGTAGTTGAAAGGGATACATTCTTACTTTGAGGGGAGCAACTTTAGGGGAATTTGTATAACTTGTGTGGACCTGAATGATACATGGAAATGTTTTCCATAGACAATATAGAAAAAAAAAGTCTCAACATAATATCTTTATTATCCTTGTTTAATTGTATTTTTCTGGTTCCAAAATAGTATCACTCCGATGTGGATTATTTTAAAAATTAGGAAGATGAAAATAAGAAAATATCATAAAAATTGCTCATAATTCTGTCAGTGAGAAAACTATATTAATATGTTTTATAATGTACATTAGTAATATTTTTCTATACACATGGTCCTTTTAAAATCACTATGATCATACTATAGATATTTTTGGTCTTTTTTTCACATTATTTATATTATCAATTTTGTCTATATTAAGTAATTTCCTACAGCATGGTTTTAATGTCTGAATAATATTTCATTATTTGTCTGCCATGGATTATTTAAACTACTTTTTTCTAGTTGCATTTTCAGATCATATTATTCCCATTTTATTTCTTTTTTCAAAGGACAAAATCATTGAAAGAGTTTTAGAAACACAGGATCATAGGTTTTTAAAGTCTTTCTGGTAAGGCATTTTCCATTTTCTTTTTCTATTCCCTTATCTCTTTACTATCAATTGACAGAATGCTAATTTTTTATAAAAAGTAATTATGGCAGCATCTCCTTCCGTTTTAAATAAGCAGCAACTTATTGGAAAAATTGCTGATTTTTCTTTCTTTTTTCTTTAGAAGGAAAATGTCTTTGGTTCTAATTAGCAATTATCATGAATTACCAAAGGCAATTTGTATTTCATAGAAATATTTTCTAAGCTGATCCTAAAGTAGATACATGGAAACTTATGGCACTCCTCTTTGGTGCTCTTTGAATACTGGAGTTTTGCTTCAACCAAAATATGTTAACTTTAACAATTTATTCTACCTTCCAAAATACTTACATCGTTATGTGTAACGGGACAATAATTGTACCAAAAATGAGTTCTGATTCAATCACCTGAAAACATACCTGTCCAGCCAAGCAAAGAGTTCATTTTGTAAACGAGAATGAAAAGCACATCAATCATGACATGTCAGGAAGAGCGGAAGGAGAAACAAACCAAAGACAAGAAACAAACTTGGAGACCTCTATACTCAGCTCTGTGCCATTTTACCCACATTCTTCATGTGAAATTATGTACATCATTATGCAGACTTATGGACAGAGCAAGTGTAGAGGGTGGGATTTATTGAGTGTTTCAAATTAGAATAATGAAATGCTTTGAGTTAAGTTTTTAACTCCAAGACTATTTTTTAATGAATAATATTGATATTAGCTTTTATAGTCATAATTTTTTATTAAGTTTATTGAACTAAATAAAATAAAATAAAGGTAAATTATTTTATTTAGAACATTAGAGGTATATGTTTGTTAAATATTTGGAAATAATTATTTATAGGCAATCATAAACCATTTTATCAAAAACCATATTATCAAAAAATAACTTGAGAAAAAGTTAGTTCTAGAAGTTTGGGTATGGGAGAAACAGTGATAAATTCTTTGGTAAGCAGAAAATTAAACCAACTTTATATAATTGCCTGACAAATTTACTTATTGAGAATTAGGCTGGAGGATTAACAAATATGAAATAGATTACTTAAAGCAAAGAAGCTCAATATTTAATCCAGTAAATGTATTTCAGTTCATGGAGATGTATTTCAGTTCATGGGTGTTTTGGTCTCTTTTATTTAATCCTTTTCATCTTAAATTTGGCCTTCAGTTTTGTGTGGAAGGACAAATGACTGTTATCTTTACAACCAACAATGATGTCTTTCAGATAAAAAATGTAATTCAAGAGTCCTATTTAAACAACTGGATATTTAACATCTTGTTCTAATTAGAGGATCACAGTAAATCTATCTGACTTGCTACAGATTTTCAGGTGGCCTACGACACTAAGGAAATACAGTGTTCTATCTTGTATTTTTAAGTTATTTTACTCTACAACATTGTGGTTTGCAAATGAGTTAAGGTAACATGTAGCCCAACATTATGAAAAACAATAAAAACCAATGTTACTTTTAGTTTTAAGTGTTTGAAATTTTAGTATTTCAGTAGGCATCCCAATTTCCACCTCAGATTACTTAAAGGGTAAGAAATATAAAGAACCTAAAATTTAAGATGAATCCATAATAAAAAAAAATTAGTCTTTTATAGAAGTAACATATTAAGTGCATCGTGCTGGGTTGCATGAGTAAGTTTTAGGTTGTGTGAATATGATGCTAAAACTCTGTATGTTTAAGATAATGTCAGTTTCCAAAAGGAGGGAGAGATGATGTTCTTAGAGCACCGAGCAACCTTTCCCTCTACACAGCTGCCTTGGACTCTGCAGAGTATTCTTTACAGAAGTGAAGAGCACTTGATGAAGGAAGTTAAGCAGAAGCAAGGGCATGTGCTGGCGAAAAAAAGACGTTACGTACACAGATTAAAGAAAAGATTTCTAAGAGATGCAGTCACCTCAGTGACACATTTGGGGGGAAATTTTTAGCTACAGAAATTAAAAGTTTCATGCAGAAAGAAAGGTATTTGATTTTTAGGAAGTGGAACCTTCCAGACTACATAAAGCAAAATGAAAAGCAGCTCATGGATAAGATGTGCTGTTGTCATCAAATCACAAACTAATTAAAATGATGAAGTTATAATAATGGTAAAATGGTGATGCTAAGTAATCTACTTGAGGATTTGAATGAAGTCAGTGTCTTTCAAAAATTTTGGCCCTGGCCTTATCCTCAAGATTAACATGCATAAGGTATAGAACTAACTTCCTTTTCCCTCTAATGATTATATTTTTGAATTAATAGCATGTAGTCTTATTTTCTGTTACTACATATTACCACAGTTTATTACTAGCTTTTGGACACGCATGAAAGAAAATAAAATATTGTTTTCATTTTGCTAACATGTATTTATTCAAGGCTACAATCAAAAACTCACTTTTAGGAGAACTTGGGTGGCTCAGTTGATTAAGTCACCAATTCTTGATTGCAGCTTGGGTCATGACTTCACAGTTTGCAAATCAAGCCTGAGCCCCACATCAGGCTCTGAGCAGACAGAGTGAAGCCTGCTTGGTAGTCTCTGTCTCGGCCCCTCCCCTGCTCTCTCTTTCTCAAAATAAATAAGGTTAAAAAAAACACTTTTGTTTTCTCCCTATAAATACTTGATTTTGGAATTTATATACATAAATTGTGTGTTTGAGAGAACACAGAAATCCAGTCCATTGCAATACTGAATAATTTGGCTAATCCTTAATTCACGCTGACACAGTCCCTAGGAATCTGTGTCCAAGGAAGGGAAAATGAAAGTTTTGAAGTAAATTAGTCAAAACAATCTTGTGTTTAGAACACTTAACTTATTTACATAACACAGTTCCCTTATCAAGTTACCTTATTTTGACTAGACCTGATCCTTTACACTATTAAAATTAAGATTATTGTATTTTTCTCTCACTACTGTTATTTAACAAGTACTGGAAATCCTAGCCACAGCAATCAGGAAACAAAAAGAAATAAAAGGTATCCAAATTGGCAAGGAAGAAGCCAGACTTTTACTATTTGCAGATGACATAATACCGTATACAGAAAACCCAAAAGAGTGCACCAAAAAATTGCTAGAACAGATACACAAATTCAGGAAAGACCCAGGATACAAAATCAATATATAGAAATCTGTTTCATTTCTATACACCAATAATGAAGCAGCAGAAAGAGAAATTAAGGAATTCATCACACATTACAATTGCACCAAAAACAATAAGAAACCTAGGAATAAACCTTACCAAAGAGGTGGGAGATACATATTCTGAAAACTACAAAACACTGAGGAAAAAATTGAAGGTGACACATGGAAATGTAAAGACATTCCATGCTCATGGAATAAAAGGACAAGTATTATTAAAATATCTAAACTACCCACAGCAGTCTACACATTTAATGCAATCCCTATTAAAATACCAACATTTTTCACAGAACTAGAACAAACAATCTTAAACTTCGTATGGAGCCACAGGAGATGCCAAATAGCCAAAGCAACCTTGAAAAAGAAAAGCAAAGCTGGAGGCATCACAATTCTGGACTTCAGTTTAAATTACAAAGCTATAGTGATCAAGACAGTATAGTACTGGCACAAAAATAGACACATAGATTATGAAAAAGAATAGGAAACACAGAAATGAACCCACAGCT
Source organism: Lynx rufus (assembly GCF_022079265.1). Taxonomy (NCBI): domain Eukaryota; kingdom Metazoa; phylum Chordata; class Mammalia; order Carnivora; family Felidae; genus Lynx; species Lynx rufus. Next base: position 165,152,385 of record NW_025814823.1, read on the forward strand.
ATATGGTCAACTAATCTTCAACAAAGCAGGAAAGAATATCCAATGGGAAAGAGTCGGTCTTCTTCAACAAATGGTGTCAGGAAAGCTGGGTACAGCATGCAAAAGAAAGAAACTAGGCCACTTTCTTACACCATACACAACAATAAGTTCAAAATAAATTTAAGATCGAAATCTGAGACCTGCTGAGGCACCTGGGGGCTCAGTTGGTTGGGCTTCCAGCTTCAGCTCAGGTCATGATCTCACAGTTCATGGGTTCAAGCCCTGCGTCGGGCCCTGTGCTGACAGCTCAGAGCCTAGAGCCTGCTTCAGAATCTGTGTCTCCCTCTCTCTCTCTGTCCCTCCCTCTCTCTCTCTTTCTGAAAAATAAGTAAACATTAAAAAAGTTAAATCTAAGAACTGAATCCATAAAAATACTAGAAGAGAACACAAGTGGTAACTTCTTTGACCTTGACCATACCAATTTATTTCTAGATATGTGTCCTGAGGCAAAGGAAATAAAAACAAAGATAAACTATTAGGATTTCATCAAAATAAAAAGCTTCTGCATACCTAAGGAAGCAATCAACGAAACTGAAAGGCAACCTATGGAATGGGAGAAGATATTTGCAAGTTACATATGTGATAAAGAGTATCCAAAACATATAAAGAACTTACAAAACTCAACACTCAAAAAACAAATAATCCAATTAAAAATGGACAGGAGACATAAACAGACACATTTCCAATTAATACATCCAGATGGCCAATAGACATATAAAAAGATGCTCAACATCACTGATAATCAGAGAAATACAAATCAAAACTACAGCGAGAGATCTCCTCACATCTGTCAGAATGGCTAAAATCAATAATACAAGAAACAATAGGTGTTACACGTAAGGATGTGGAGAAAGGGGAATGCTTTTGCACTGTTGGTGGAAATGCAAACTAGTGCAGCCACTCTAGAAAACAGTATGGAGTTTACTCAAAAAGTTAAAAATAGAACTAACCTGCTATCTAGCAATTACACTACTAGATATTTACCAAAAGAATACAAAAATACTAATAAAAAATACAAAAATACCTTCACCCTGATGTTTGTACCAATCATAGCCAGATTATGGAAACAAACTTAGAGTCCATAGACTAATGAATGGATAAAGAAGAGTGGTGTATATATACAACGAAATATTCCTCAGCCATATAAAAGAATGAAATCTTGCCATTTGCAATGATGTGGATGCTCTAGAGAATATTATACTAAGCAAAATAAGTCAGAGAAAGACATATACCATATGTTTTCACTCAGATGTGGAATTTAAGAAAGCAAATGAACAAAGGGGAAAAAAAAGAGAGAGGCAAACCAAAAAACCAGACGTAACTATAGAGAACAAATTGATGGTTACTGGGTGGGGGGATGGGTTACATAGGTGATGGGGATTAAAGAGTGCTCTTATTGTGATAAGCACCAAGCCTTGTATGGAGGTGTTGAATCATTATATTGTACACCAAAACTAATACTACACTGTATGTTGACTAACTAGAATTTAAATAAAAGCTTTAAAAAAAGAATTATTGGATTTTTTTTGGTACTAACACGATGTGAACATTCAAATAGATTTCTCTGATTGTATTTGTTTCTTTTGTTCTTACTGTATAAATCAGGACTGATTTTTAAACCAATGTTTTATCAGTTATTGACAAGATTTTTTCCCTGATGAGGCATGTATTAAAATATGCAGTGAATAATTATTCACAAGGAATCATACTATCCATTCAATATCATTTTACTCTTATTTGATTGGCGGTGTACCAAAAATTGGATGGTTAATAGGAAATCTTTGCATTACTGAGCATTTACCAACTCTGTCTACCTGGCCCTTTGTTAATGATATTCTCCTTTATACAACATAAAAATTACTAATCATTTGTTTATAAAATTAGAAAAATCTACTTAATTACAGTCATTCAAAACCTGTACTTTACTCTAACTATGTTACTGAGAAAATTAAATTCAATTTCTACATCTCAGACAAATCCATCTCTTTTTTGTTTTAGCAGTTTATTTTAAACATAATTTAAATTTACCAAAAATTGCAAAAAAAATTACTGAGATTCCCATATGCCCTTCACTTAGCTTCCTCTGATATTATCTTTTATGTAACCATACCATAATTATTGAAACCAGGGAATTAGCATTGGTTCAGTAGTCACAGACCTTGTTCAAATTTCAGCAGCTTTTCCCCCACTAAAGTCCTTTGTTTGTTCTAGGATTCAATCCAGGAACCCATATTTCATTTCATTGTTATTTCTACTTGGACTCCTCCAGTCTGTGATAGTTCCTAAATCTTCTCCTGTCTTTCAGAATCTTGACACTTTTGAGGAGCTGAATGGCTCAAGTCAGTTAACCGTCCAACTTTGGCTCAGATTATAACCTCATGGTTCGTGGGTTTGAGGCCTGCATGGGGTGCCATGTTCGCAGTGCAGAGCCTGTTTAGGATTCTGTCTCTGTGCCCCTCATTCATGTGAGTGCTCTCTCTCTCTCTCTCTCTCTCAAATAAATAAACTTAAAAAAGAAAAATCTTGACCCCTTTGAAAATTACTTATCTGAGCATTTACCTTTAATGCTCCTTTAATTTCTTTTATGTTTAATCTCCTTTAATTTCTTTTATGTTTATTTATTTTTGAGAGAGAGAGAGAGAGAATGTGAGCAGGGGAGAGGCAGAGAGAAAGGGAGACACAGAATCCAAAGCAGTCTCCAGGCTCTGAGCTGTCAACACAGTGCCAGATGGGGGGCTGGAACCACCAACCACAAGATCACGACCTGAGCCGAAGTGGGACGCTTAACTGACTGAGCCACCCAGGCACCCCTCCTTTAATTTGGATTTGTCTCATGTTTTCTTTAGAGCAATTGTGTTGTTATGTTTAATACTGTTTAATTCATTTGTTAGTGCATGAAATCCACTTTGGCTTTGCTCCACACTTGATTTCAATGTTTATTTCTGGGAGTAGTGAAGGGTATGTAAAACATTAGTATGTTTCTAAAAGTCCGAGTTATAAAATAGTTATACTCACAGAAGGTTTACTTCCTCTTCATCTCCACTGCTTCTTTCCCCATTCTCCCGTTCTTATCATCCCTTGGCTATGTTCCCTACAGGTAACCAGTGAACTTATACGTTTCTATATTCTCATGACCCTCTTCTTCATATAAAGGGTAATATAAATGGATACTGTTTTGGAGTTTTGCTTTTTTTTTTTTTTTTTACTTAACAATATGTTCTATAAACCATTCCATTGTCAGCTGGTAAATGTCTTCCTCATCATTTTTTACAGCTGCATAGTGTTCCATTGTATAGATGCACCATGGTTTTTTTCAACCACTCTCCTTGTATAAGTACTTGGGTTGTTTATAATTTTTCACAATTACAAGCAACACTATATTAAATAATCTTGTGAATATATATTTTCAAATAACTGGAGCTACATCTTCAAGAGAGTTTCCAACCTGTAATTGCATAAAAGTAACTAAGAAAGTATATAAGCACTTTTATTAAGTATAATCAAATATATGCACAAAAGTGTTGTGATACTTTGCATTATCACCAGCATTGTATGATAGTGATTATTTCCCAATAGATGCCTCCAAAACGTACTGAAGAAAGATAGATAGATAGGTGGTAGATAGATAGATAGATAATTCCCAGTCTGATAGGTAAAAAGTATTATCTTAATTTTTAAGAAGAATATTTATTTTAGGGTTATAATTCTTTTATATGTGCTATATGTTGCAAAAGTTTTCTGTCAGTTTTACAGTATTCATTTTTTTTTATATTGAGTTTTGCCATGGAATTTTTTCAAAGATTATTTATTTATTTTGAGCTCAAGGGAGAGCAGAGAGAGAGAGAGAGAGAGAGAGAGGGAGAATCCCAAGTAGGCTCCACGCTCACAGCACAGAGCCCAATGCAGGGCTGAACCCATGAACCGTGAGATCATGACTTGAGCCGAAATCAAGAGCCGGATGTTTAATTGTCTGAGCCACCCAAGCACCACATCCATGGAATCTTTTAAGTAACCAAATTCAGCAGTATTTTCTTTTTTTTGCTTTAGATTTTGAGTCAGTTAAAAAGCCTTTCTGTACACCAAAGTTAAAGCATATTTTGCCATCAGTCCATTTGCTATGTTTTTGGTAGTCATTATTTAGTTGGATGGAGCTCATCCTTTACTGTATTCCTCAAGAAGTGGTGATGAGTACATAATTTCTTAACTTCTAGTTAAGCTCTTTTTCTATTGCCCTTATATTTTAAAGACTGCTTTAGCTAGACATGAAATCTGTTTTCCACAGTTTTTTCTTTATTATTTGTTTTTAATGCTGATTGATTGTTGTTTGTCTTTTAGATTTATTTTGAAATATCAGATGCTAGAATTTTTTTTTTTGAGTTTGTAAGTTATTTGAATTTTTGTTTAGTGTCCTTGATTTTATTTTTATCTTTGAAATCTATTTTTCATAAGATACATTTTGTTGTCCATCATTCTGGGTAAATTTTCTTAGATATCCACTAAGCTCTTTTAATGTGTGTAGATTCAGAATCTTTTCTATTTCTGGAGTATTTTTTTGGATTATAGTTTTAGATATTCCCTTCCATATTCTACTTCAGGGAGTCTAATAATACAGATATTGTTCCATTTTGTCTGTCTTCCATTTCCACTATTTTCTCCTTTTTAATATTTATTTTTTTCTTTATGCCATTGACATTTTCTTGGTCGATTTCTTGCCTTTCTTCAAAGTTCCTTAGTAAATTTGGATTTGTGTCTATTCTACCCTGTGCATCTTATAATTTTCCTTTTATTTCTGAAGTAATTTTGTCTTCTCCCATTATATTTTAGAGTTCAATCAACTGTTTTAATTTCTCCCACATTTCTCTTACATTTTTGTTCATAGTTTTTCAATTCCCTGAATATTTAACATATCCTCAAATGCTTGGTTGAGTACATTTAATTCTATTTTACTTCTGCTCCATTCTTATTTTTTTCAGTGGGAAATTTTCCGTAGTTGACTTTTGTGAAAATGTGTTTCCTGTTTTACTACAGTAGTTGTCTACAAACTTAATCCTTTATCCTTTGTTTACTTTTATGATATTAGAACATTTTCCAGACTTCTAGTTTAATGGCATCCTTTTCTACTGGCCTATCAAAGTCCAAGCATATAATGTGGGTTTCTGCATCTATGTTTTACTGATAGCAGAGTAGTTGTGAGTCTTGTGAGTTGTGAATTTGTCTTTCAGGGTCCTAAAATTTCCACTTTTTCTCCTTTTCTTCTTTACCACCTAGTTGCCAAAATTTGCTTATTTCTTCTGTTTTGCCTTTGTGTCCATTAAAATCTATGTCTTTGGAAGTGGGTCTATGTAAATCAGGCTTGCCCATGTAAATCAAGCCTATACCTTTGAACAGCCTGCCTGGCCCTTTATATGGGGACTGGCCCATTAAATTATTCTTAATTTTAAACCCCTTCCCTTAGTCCATTCTCCTGTCTACTCAGTTACTTATTTTGTATTTCCAGATTTGTGATTGGTTTAATCTTCCTGATGTTTCCACAATTTTCCCTTAGTCCCTTCTACTGGTATCAACTCTTTGTTTTCCATTTATATTTTTCCTGGTGTGGCTTTGTTCACTACAAAGCATTGTTTTACAGTAGGGGTGTGGTGGAAGCATGTAGAACCTAGACAGGAATTTTTTTTTTTTTTTTTAGTCACAGCTATTTTTTCAGTGTTTTGCATACTCTGTCTTCAAGCAATACTAATAGTATGGTTCTCCATAGCATTTTCATATCAGTGAGGTCATTTTTACCTTTTAGGGACAAAATCTGGGGAGGCTAATTTCTGCTGACCTACCATTTTCTTCCTCTATTTTATTCTTAAGCTCAAATTTTCTCAAATGGTTACATACTAAAATTGTACAGATAATTTGGATGTTTTTCTCCTTCCCCCTTCTGACCTCATTAAAAATGTAAATGCCACTGAACTACAACATCTTATCAACACATTTTATTACTTTTCTTGACCTTTAACAATAGTTTGCAAGTAATTATTTTAGCTTCAAATAATGATTATAATCCATCATCACACACTTCAATAATTGTTGATCTGCATAGAAGATTGTCTCATATGCACATTAATTGTCTCTGAGTAAAAGAAGTTTATAAGTTAGTAACTAGCAATATTCCAGGTTCTTAACAATAGATCTTTGTACATTATATACTTCAAATGAAAAAAAATGTAGACTTGTTGAAATTTTCTCTTATTTGACTTTCAAATTATTCTAGGATAATCGCTTAATAGAGCAAAAGTGCGGCCCATTATTCTTATTTTGTAGTTTTTTCCTTCCACAAACTGCCTCAGGTGGTATGAATGACAATCACAATTATACTTGCTTTGAACTCTATGCCAATATAATTGCCTTACCAGCAGTTCTGCTCACTTCTTCCCTATGTTCTGAGTCATCCTCAGAGCTGTTGCATAGGTCATGAATTCTCACCAGTGCCCAACTTGTTCTATTTTTTCTTGGAGTACTGCCAGACTTTATTTCACAGTCTCCATTGCAGTTTAGTATGGATCTATGACTGAGTTATGATCAATGAATATGAAGGACAACTTCTAGATCTGGTGTTTAGAAATACCTCACTCATCATTCTTTCCCTTCCCCTAGCTATTGGCTTACTGTAATGAACGCACACAATACAGAGGAAGAAATGTGGGTTCCTGAATGAATTTAAAAAGCATGGCATGCCCCCCTATCCTAGTTTGGATAAAAAAATAGCTTTCATGATGAAAGCTTCTGAAATTTTTATTAATACAGCAATAAACTATTGCTAGCTAATTCAGGTACAGTTACCATGTGAGATCAAAACTTACTATGCTTCTACCACTAAATTCTTGTAAATGAGTAAGATTTTTCCCACCAATGTAGTTACAATTGTTAATGTTCTGTTTCTACTGAACTAAAGTTTCATTTTTTCTAGAAGTACTTGAGTCTGCTGAGATATTCTGACCTTGTAGACATTGCAGTTTATTTTAGGTCCTCAGAATTAATTTTCACCTTGTTTCACAGCTTCCTTCATCAAGAAACTTGGAACAATTTGCTGAGACTGAGCCAGAGAGTGTATCACTATAACATCTGTATATGATATATTCCAAATTATTCCACTCTGATATTGTAGACACAGTGAGACTCCACCCAGGTCCTTGTTTAAGGAAGGATTTATTTCCATCTGTGGGAGTGCTGTCACCAGCAAGCCTCTAGGTTTCAGCTCCTTTAGGAGTTGCCTCAGCTTCAGAGAGCTGCCCTACCCAAGGTCATGCCCTCCTTAGAGTAGCCCAGATCTGGCTGATGAGTGAGGTGGAGTATTAAGATCTGGGCACATCAGCCAGATGCAAAACACTGAAGGGCAATATTGACTTCAGAGCTTTCCATCATTTTGGGTGAGATGTTGTTGGACCGATACCATAATTGGATAATTCAGCTTACCTCTGACCCCACCTTATTTTTCCATAGATGTTGATTCAAATAAGCATCTTATAACCCAAACTCCATTTCATTGTTTGTTTGCAGAGCACCAAACTCACTGTGTATGCCTGACAATCCATTATATTTTCTTCAAAGCTAAACAGGTTTAAATTTCTTTTTTTTCTTTCTTTTTTTTTTTTTTTCATTCCAAGCCTCATAAAGGCCTTTTGGTTATCCTCAATTGTTTTTTGGCAAGAGTTCTTTCTAGGTCTGAATATAATACTTATTATGATTTAATTGACAAAAAATAATTGTATAAGTAAATAAAACAAACCAATCTAGTAACAACAATAACAACAAAATAAAAAAGTAGCCAGGCTGATAAAGGAAATCTTAAAAAGGAGAAAGAACTCGGTGTAATAGTTATATTGCAGTGTTACAACCAAAGTAACACTGGTCCTATATTGAACAACATACAACATTACACAGTTTTAGTGAGAGTACCTACATTCCACAATGGCTGCTTTAAGAAATCATTTTAGTGAAAATAAGAACTGCTTCTCCCTCCCACTTACTCTCCTCCAAAAATAAAGTTAAAAGCAAAAATTTACAACATCAAGGCACATGAATAAAAGAACCAATGAACAAATACATTTAAAACGAATCAACCAACCAACAAATAAGCCCACTCATGTTGTCTTGTCATAACAATTATACTATGTCCCTTGTGTCTCAATCAATATGGAGATTGAATGTTCCTGGAAAAGTGGATTTGTACCTACCACTCTTATTCTGCAGTGGTACTTGAAGGATCATTTATTGTGAGCATCAGGAATAACAACTGGAGTGCAAAAACAATATTAAGGCAATGTATCCTGTAGTACTTTGCAGCTCAACTGATAATAATAGTTAAGTAAACTAGATACTCAAAAGATGGAAATCAAAAAGGATGGAAACAATTATAAATGAAAGTAGTCTGAGAGAGCATAGTACAAACCTGAATGTTGGTGGAGGGTTGCCTTTTATGGAATGGGGAATATTCACTGCTAGTTTTAAAAATACTTCTACTATTTTGAAAGTAACTTAAAGACAAATTTGAAACAAGTGCCTTGGATATGTTGTAGAGATTATGTATTCAGTTAAGAAAGATTTTGATTCAGTGACCAAAAATATAACATTAAAATATTCAATCTGCAAGTTTGATATTTGATAGAGCTAAGGTTGTTTTTTTTTTTTTTCTGAAAAATACCCCATTATGCACAGAAATTCCAGAGTATCTGCAGATTTTTGAAACGGCTGTATTAGGACTCAGTTTCAATTCCCAAAGAAAGTCTTGTTGGCAGAACAAAAAGACATAAGATGTGCTTGAGAAAGTGGAAGTAGTTGTTCTGTGAACAATTGAAACATCTAGTGCCCTAATTATTATTATTATTGGAAAATTAGTGATTTGTAGTAATATCAATAGGTATTTAATTTAATTGAAGGATAGGAACTTCTTTTTCCCGCAATGTCCAACTGAGACAAATAATGTGTAGAGATTTCACATGTTTTCTTAGTAACAATTAATGAGTGACAGATTTAGCAACAGAATATGTATTGTCTGGCTCTCAAGGCCAGGTAGCTCCCTTCCAATCTCTGTGAATATGAATTCAATTACTGACCAACTATTGTATTTCTCATAAAATGAGTAAGTTGGTAAATCTCTGTCAGAGTAGTAGTAGCGCCATATATTAGAGGCTAAATGAAAGAAAGAAGAACCTCTTATCAAGTAAAGCACCAGAAATGAAAAAGACTTCCACTCTCCTGTTGAGTGCTGCAAGGAAGAAAGACTATAAAATAGAAATTAACAGTTCTCTGCTTTCTGATGTAATATGTCTGTTGTCTTGAATTAACCACAAACTCATATACCCAACCACTGTGTGACAAATCATATGAATTGGAGTAGAATCATAGTGAAAATATTTGAGTCTTCCTCTCATATGTAGACATTCTTTGGAACCTATCATCAGCCTGTAAATATCTACTACACATTATAAATTATAATTATGCAGCCATAAAATGTTATAGCACCAAAGAGTTTAGTATATTCAATATTTATTTGATTTTAAGAAGATTTCAATACATATTTTATTTAGATAAAATTCAATCTAATTAAGAAATCAAATGAATTGTATATTTTATGTAATGTATTATATAAACTGTAAAACGTGTAAAATATAGATTATATTAAATAATGAAAATAAATTAGGTCCAAAACACTTTTAAGATACTCTACAAATGACATTTTAAGAAAAATAGCAGATGTATGAAGCTATTCAGTGGTGTGCTTTGAAATTTGTCAGTTTAATTTAATTTAAACATGTGTCAAGTTTTGCCAAATGGAACAAATTAAACTCTTTTCTATTTTTTATGCCACACCCAAACCTTAGTCACACATGTCTTTTATCTGAAACTATGCTCTTTTTTCTTAACTAATTCAGCAAACATGTAAGATGTTCTTCATATAGCTCTCCAAACTTTTTTCTTCGGTAAAGAAATTTTTTTCTTGCTTTAACCACATGATCAAATGATCATATGGGAACTACTATATTTTGCATATACCAATATTCTCCCACCATTAATTGGCCCGAAGATGGCTACTTGACTCAAGGTAGACCAATAATTTCTACCTCACTTTAGTCCAGGTAGTTTATTGAAGGACAGTATATAGGATTCTCAGAGAAACAGAACCAATAGAATGGATGGATGGATGGATGGATGGATGGATAAAGATATTATTTTAAGGAATTAGTTCATGCAGTATGAAGCCTGACATGTTCAAAATCTTCACAGTAGGCTGGTAGATAAGAAATGGAGGGCAGAACCAAGCTTCCAGTTCAAGTCCAAAACCCATCTGCCAATAGAAATTCTTCTTTTTCCACATAGGTCAGTGTTTGTTCTGTTGGATAAGGCCCACCCATGTTAGGGAGGACAATATGCTTTCATCAAAGTCCACCAATTTAAATGTTAATCTCATGCCAAAAACACTCTTCTGGAAACATCCAGAATAATATTTGACCAACTATCTAGGCACTGTAGCCCAGCCAAGTTAATACATAAAATTAATTGCCACAGGTACTTTCATGAAGCTGGATTAGTCAGTACTCTTGTCATGGAAATCACGCAAGCCATCTCAGATATTAATCTGAAAGTTTCCAACTGCCACATTTTTTAGTTGTATAGATAAAGGTATTCAGAGACACAAAAAGATAGCCCCTCAAAAAGTAATGATGAGAAACTGGAAGATAACTGAATATAAGAACCAGGAGTTCCTAAGGCAGGAGAAGGTGGTTTTCATGTCTCAGTTCAGAGAAAGGGAATTTTTCCTTCTTCCACTTATTTTTTCTGTTCGGCCGTCAAGGAATTGGATGATGCCCACTTGCATTGGTGAGGACAGTATTCTTTACTCAGTCATCGATTCAAATGCTAATCTCTTTTGGAGACATTCTCACAGACACACCCAAAAATGCTTTACCAGCTCTCTGGGCATCCCTTAGCCCAGTCAAGTTGACACACTAAATTAACCATCACATCAATCAATACATGCTAATAAGAAAAAGATGCCAATAGTTTAAGGCAGGATTTCTCCAAGATTTTTTAATGGAGCCCTTTTAAAAGAAAACATTCTCAGTTAACCATTAATTTATTTTTATTAAAATATTAACTTTAAATTATGAATTACAATTATAAATTCCTTATGCTTGTAACTATTACATACCATAATAATAAAAATACAAGAATAAATGCAAATAAAACTAGAAAACCAATTTTTAAAAAGTAAAACTAACATTAACCTAAGAGGATGAATAATGATTAATTATTCTGGCCACACTTTGATCATGGTATTTGGTATCGCCTGCTAAGACATGGGTTTTATTTTACTTTGGCATATGTCTTAGTTTGCTAGGACTGCTATAACAAAGAGCCACAAACTACATGGTTTAAACGACCGAAATTTATTATCTCATATTTCTGGAGGCCAGAAGCCTAAGATCAAGGTGTTGACAGGGTTGGTGCCTATTGAGAACTGTAAAGAAGAATCTGACCCATGCTTCTCCCCTAGCTTCTGTTGATTTGCTGACATTCTTTGGCATTACTTCGTTTGTAGATCTCTGCCTTTATTTTCACATTGTGAAATGTGAAATTTCCCCTTTTCTTAAGGATACTGGTCTTGGTGAACTAGAAACCACCCTAATGGCTTTATCTAATTATATCACCAATGACTCTATTTCCACATAAGATCAGACTTACTGGTGTTAGTGCTTCAACATATGAATAGGGGTGGGGGCACAATTCAACTCATAACAGTATGTCTCTATTATTTTGGACATTAACCATGTGAATAAAATTTTCTACTTTTCTCTATTTGAACTTCTCTGAAGCCTCCATTCATGTAATATGCCATGACTGTTTTTTCTTATTTACTTTTTAAAATTTATACCTCTTAACGTGATTCATCACTTAATCATTGAAACCATCAGATAGCAAACAAATTTAAACTCACTATCCAGATTCATAATATGCTTAAGCTACATTAAGTAAAATGATGATTTACTTTACAACTTATTGTAGAAATTCTCAGTTGAGAAATACGGGTTTGATGTGTGTAACAGATGCCTTGTAGCCCCACCCACATCTTCTTGACACTCACAGCCCTGACAGCTTCTTACTACAAACACCTGTGACTCCATGTCTGGAGGCATTCTCTGGCTATAAAAATATTCTCAGTCTGTGGTCAAGGGTCAAAGCAGAGTGCAAACAATTTAATGCCCCCATGAGTAGTATACAACTAGTTGATGGATGGAGTTGAATGGGAATCACACTTTGGGTGGAATAACTTGGAAGCATTTCCTATTGGAATCGAGCTTCAGTAACGTACAAAGGTAATTTTCTCACGTATGTACCTGTATTAACTTCCTTTCCTTCTCTGTCTCATGCTTCTGCTTTGTTATTAGTTATTCTTGAAAAGACCTACCTAGTTAACTGCTTGTACCTATGAAAAGGTCTGCTTATGGAGGAAACCAGGATGAAATACTATGTTAGCTATAGTTCAATGCATAAATTTTAATGAGGACATTTCTAAATCATCATCTAAAGGAACATTTTTGTTTAGGGGAGCTACACCTTATCAGTGAAAGTTCTGTGAATCCCAGTTCTAAAAATCTGTCATATTCTAAAATATATCTACTTTCAGTCCTCCTCTCATTCCCGTGCCCCTTATAGTATCTCAACGTTTCTCACATATTATTTTTACAGCCTCCAGAAATATGATCCTAACTCCACTCTTCCCTTTTTAAAATACATACTCCAAAATAGCTTCCTGGTTAGCTCACTCCCTAGCACTCTTTACCAAATACCCTTTGCTCTAGTCACAAAGAACCACTGGAACCTTCTCTAAAATGATTGATCTTCTCATGAGTCTGTACCTCATTCATGGTTTTCCTTCTGCCTGGAATGATATTAAAATTCTCCAGCAGAATTTCTGCCAGCGTTTCTTGACTCTACAAAGAACGCTTCCCTTATCCTCTAGCGTCCGTTTTACCCCTTACTCATAGCATGGACTCCCTCTTATTTGTGATATAATTTTATACCTCTAGCATTATTAACACATACCAAGATATTGTACATGTTTTCACATGTTTTTCTTCATTTGTTAAATGTTAAGACACCTTTAAGAAAATCATATTCATTTCAATGTTTCCTGTGCCAGATTGATAGGTGTTCAGTAATATATTATTTGAATATGTGGTTGGACATTATGGTAACATTCTAGACTCCTGCTTGGCCTAGAACTTGGATCAGTATGGTGAAGTACTTTACTGAAGATTTTCTGGCAAAGTCATCAGGGTCAATGGTCAAGTGAGAACTCATCCCATCCCCCATTCCCAACCTTCAGTTAGATACTTCTGCTATCCTCTCAGACATGCATGCAACAAGAGGACCTGGGATTGTCATGTCCTTAGTTTTGACTAAGAAAGTGAGATTTTTGAGCTGAGAGGTGATGATAATGGTCTGGAGATTGGCATTAGCCTATTACCTAGAGAAGATGGTGTGGGGAACATCAGGGAAACTACAGTGCAGTTAGACATACACATTCAGACTCAGGAAAAGAAAGGGAGACACCGCATTCCTGCTTTTGCCTGGGTTGAGTATGACTGCACACTACTTTTGGCCATGTAGCTTCACCCAGCCTATTTCACCATCTGTTGGAGTAGCTCTCCTGGTTTTTAGAGAGGGTATCAGAACAGACAGCTTCTATAAAGAGCCTTTTATCCTGTCCACAGCCTCCTTGAAGCCAATCCAAAAACTGTCAGCTTTGACTCGGGTTTGCTACTGCTAAATTGCAAACAAGCACATCAGTTATTACAGGTTCTGGAGGTGGAGAAACATACACTGGTTACTTCATAGCAGTGATGGTCTGTTGTTTGTATTTGAGGATAATTAGGGAGGAAAGGAAGCTACTTTAGCAGGTACAGTACCGGCCCTCACGAAAAACTGATTTTTTTTTTTTTTTACTTTGTTGGAGATATAGTAGCTGAGTCAATCTTTTTCAGCCTAATAATGGAGTCAGTATTTTTCAGCCTGATTTTTCATTCTAATCAGGTTAATGTGAGTCTTCATCCTTTGCCTATGTCTTAAACATCAATAATTATCAGAGATTTAATTCACCTATTTTCTCAAGTTTCTTTACTTCTCTACTAACTCATGTATAATTTGCTTCAGTGTTATAAGTAATACACATATGTCCCAGACTTAATTCTTGGCTCTAAGTATGATTATATTTTTAACTATATTTAAAATAATCTAATGTGGGGATACCTGGGTGGCTCAGTTGGTTAAGCATTAGACTCTTGATTTCAGCTCAGGTCTTGATCTCAGGGTCATGAGTTCAAGCCCCACATTGAGTTGGAGCCTACTTAAAAAACAATAAAATAATAAATAGAATAGAATATTAGAATATCCAGGGAAATCTTCCCATCATTTAGCCACCCTAACAAAATTATTGTGACTGTTTAAAAGTTCCACTTAAAATAAATAAATAAATAAATAAATAAATGTGTGTGTGTGTGTGTGTGTGTGTATGCATATAAAATTTTAAATAGGCTCCATGCCAAATGTGGGGCTTGAACTTATGACCCTAAGATAGGAGTTGCATGCTCTACCGACTGAGCCAGCCAGAAACCACTTTATGTAGCTTTAAATAATAATGTATTTATAATTGTGACCTGACTTTCATTTGACCCTATATCTACATGCTGTTTAAAAACCTTCATAAATTATTACCACTAAGATAACAACTATAATCTAATTGACCATTCCTTTATCACTGAGTACATTGCCCTCAGAAGTTTCATGTAACATTTCAGGGAGCATTTGCATAGTTAGAACTTCTATCCTGCTTTTATTTTTGCATAGGAAAATGTCTCATAATTTAATAGAAATTAAGGATGGATAGGGTCAAAATGTCTGAGTTTATAGCTTTTGATAAATATTCTAACAAAATATTCCATAAAAGTTGTGAATGCATATCCTTTTTGTGGTTGTAATTTTGATCTCACATATTATTGTATAATTTTTTACTTATTAAGAGAAATAAACTTACATTAGCGTTTTCAATTAGGTTTACTGTGATTCACTTGAACAAGTTAGAATACTTGTATATTTGTTTACCAGGTAACTTTCTGGGTTTGTGAATTGTTGTTTCATGTTATTTCCTGTATTTGTCAGCAGCTTTCTATTATAGTTCAGTATTGTGTTCACTTAGATATGCTATAGGACATTTTTGTATGCTTTTTTAAACCTTTTACATAATTTGTGATCATACTATAAATATCTTCATGTCAATAATATGTTGACATGAGCAAATTTATATTATTATAAAGCCCTAAGAAATACTATTATTAACAATATCCTGCCATGTTATAGAACATTTACCTATGTTTTCTTCAATTTTTGTCCTGTGAAATTTTTTTTTGCCTTCCCTAAAATAAATAATAGTGAGAAATCTATTTGTGAAGATAACTTTTCTAAAATTTGTAGTTATTTCCTTCAGAGAAAGAGTATTATTTGTGCTTTGTATAGTTTTTGGCCCATAATTGAGTCTCAGTAAATATTTTTAATTAATTATATGCATGAATTTAGTGTCGAGAATGTCTGAGGTCTACCTTGAGTAGATCATATCTAACATATTGAGCAGAATCTTGATCATATCTTAGGAGGGAGATGGTCAACAAGCTTTGATTTTTCTTTCTGTCAGGATACTGAAAGGATTTTAAATTCTAATATACTAATTCAGTTTCAAAATTAGGACTAGAAATGTAAGGTTATGGAAAGACATTAAAATCTGTGTTGGAACACATACAGTTCTTTCCAAAGAGTGATACGTCCTAAATATTCTGAGGGCTTTTACTCATCCTGCCATTGTTTCATATTAATCTTTCACCAGTTAAAATCTCTAACACGTGTTTTTGTCATGCCTCATCTTTACCATGCTATGTTATATTTGCGAAAAAGAAAAATGTTTTTCCAGCCTAAGATCAGTCGTTTCCATTTAATGTTTTAAAATTTCATCTCATTATTTTTTGCTTGTCTTTTCATTTTATTGACATCATTTTGTATTCTGACTCTGTTCTTTATAATATTTGTTAGCTCTCATAGCTTATGTGCCATGTATATAGTTGATGAAAAAGACCTCAATGTCCTCCTTCTGAATATTAGTTTTAGATCCCTGCTTCCATGTCACCTCACCACCTGCAGCCTTTTCAGGTCTTCAGGAGTCCATGAAATAGCAACTTTTGTAAGGATTCTTCAGTCAGCTATAAACACGCTGAATTTTACCATCATCTATGTTTTCTTTATTATTCATAAAGTCTTAGGAAACACTAATTATTGGCACTTAAATTTTATTTCATCTTATTATAAATAACAACATGAAAATATGTTTTTGAAATTCTTTTCTCTCTTATTCAGAATCACTGATGTAATCATCTATTTACTAATCATAAATACAATAAATAAAATAAAATAACTGTAATAATAGTAATAATAAATAGTCATGAAATGGATAGTCATATACTAGTTATCCTTATTCACCAGCCAGAATTTTAAAATATTGCCAAACCATAACAGCCAACCCTTACAGTGCCTCATCATTTCATCATGTTTTAATGTGAATCTTAAGTATAAGGATGAGGGAAAGGTGCAAAAGGGAGTGAAAGGTACTTACTACTTATATCAGTTCTTTTGGGAGGATGTAGATGCTGTTGCCTTGGCATGACACCCTCCTTCATGCATATGTATTACACTCTCATATTGACAAATAGCAACATATGTTCCTATAACATTAACTGGAGTGCTGCATGATATTAAAGATTCAAAATCACCACAGATGCTAACAAAGATCACCTGAATATTACATAGCTTCTTCTACAATTTTACCAACTTTCATGTGAGCAGTTGTACCTGGATAATCACAGCCATATTCAGATTACAGTTCATAATCCGTCCCCTTTAAAAATTGAGAACACCACCTGCTTTCATTCTGCTTAAAAAAAATAAGGTTTGATGAGATTAGGAAACACATCCAGTCTTTGTTTTTAGCTGGCCCATTTTGAAAATTGGGGTCATGGATGATGGCTTCCTGAGTGGGGCAGCAAAAGCAATGGTAATGGAGAAACATTAAAAAGATTCAGATGTGTGGTTCTAAGCAGCATTCGCAAATGTGTGAGTGCATTGACATGCTTGATTATGCAAAAGCTGAGCTGTGCAAATCATAATAATAAGCTTTCTCATTAGATTTCCTGCATTTTCTGCTTCTTGATCAGCCAGAAATACGGCCAAGTGTTCCCATTCTTTTGAAATTTCCCATTTACACTTGTTTCAACTACTCAGAGAAAAATAGGGAAAATAGAGCAGTGAAATAAGATTTTAATTAAAGGGGAAAATGGAAAATGTTCAAATGTGTACACTCAAAAGACGTGTACACTTTGGTTATAGTCAGCTTGAAAACAAAATTTTACTTAGCACTCATAAAAGTTAAATCAGTTCGTAAGTCAATTACTAAGTGAAGAATGTAGTTCAACTATTTTAAAAAGTAAACCTGAAAATGATAATTGAAGAAGGCTTATCAAATCATTTATTTTACAGAAAAGTTTTGTTCACAGAATCAGAGCCATCCAGAATAAAGCATAATAATAATAATAATAACAACAATAATAATAATAAAGAAGAATTATTTTAAAGGAATGATAAAACTAAAAACATTTTAGTTTTCAAAGATATGTTCAGGTATCTTCAAAACCATTTTACTTGTTCAAAATATTTTCTTTCTGTCTTTAGTGGAAATAAATAAATGTAATACTTTAGGAAAACTATAGATAAAATTAGGAACTCATTCAATATAACCAACACAGTCTTTACACTGGTAATGCATCAGTGTATATCTTATAGATAAATGATACATTAAAGTGATTTTGTGGTAATAATTATGCCATTCATTTGGCTTCCCAATTTAGTATCAACTAAGATAGTGACCAAGAGAAGCTGAAAAAAATCTTGGTCTAAATTATATACATTGGCATTAGATATTCAACAAATGAAAGCATTTTCTCTTGCTGTAGATAAAAGCTGAGGCATTTTTTCCCTTTATTTATGTGGAGACAAATACTAATTTGCTTGATTGTACCATTATATTTGAAATTATGCTGCATATATTATGTATGTTAGTGTTATAGTGAGAGAGAATCACAGTTCCATCCACCTCTGGACTTCCCAACCTCAAGGAAACTGCAGTTCTTAAAGTCTGATCCTTGTTGTTTCATCACAAATCAAGAACAAACATATGCCATAGGGAGATGAGGAACTCCAGCTTCCAAAACCTGCCTGGATTAGGTTGCACATCCAATGATCTCCTATAATCTGTCTCCGTGCCCCACTTTGGTTCACCCCAGCCACTCACATATTTCAAACTTTAGTTGCATGAATATTGTGACTAGTAGAACATTCTATTATTTTGTAAGTATAAGTCCATGGTGTCATCTGGTGTATCCCTTCTATGCCCTACATTTGTATTTTACTTTTCTATATCTCATACACTCTACTCACTGAATTTTAGTGTTCATTCACTAAATTCTTATAACAAGCAGATGTGAAAATCACACAGGTGTCCACTCAGGAAAAGACTGTACAGCCCTTCCCTGGAGCTCAGTATGTCTCAGCACCACAGTCCTCATGCTGCCCATCTGTTTTTCACAGTGCTCTTAATTTCACATACTCTTAGGTATAAAGACTGATGGTTTCATTCTGTTATCAGTCAGACACATGTTTTAAAAAAGAGACTTATTACAATCCCCTTTCATCTTAACTTTATGGGAATTATATTACATGAAAGTCTTTCTACTTTCTTCCCTCCATGACCTATGCTGTTTTCCATATTCTTCAGAGTATAGAAAATGTTCCTTAGGACCACTATATTTACTCTGCCCCCACCACTCAACCTCTCTGAACCCCCCTATCTTCCTGCCCTCCTCCCCCCAACATATGTGTTACTACTAATCCTCCCTGTGAATTCCAACTTGCCCCTAGTCTGCATTTGTTAAGTATTCACTATGGGAATCTAACCCAAATCCTTTTAAGGGCCCTGTGATGTGATGTTGAACTTCACATGAGTCAAATGATAAAAGGTATATGATTAAGATTTTAAGAGCTTGAAACTTAGCAGTTTTGGATACTTCATTATATTAATAACCTAAATTATAATTTTTTTAACATTAGGAGGCAAGAGAAATTAACTTATTTCAATAGTTAAAAGTAATATGCAATTCTTACTTATCATTTTGTAGAGAAAAACATTTAGGTTTGAATATTTGTATCATAGGTAGCAGGGACAGCTCTAAACAAAACAGATAATGGAGAATTATTGAATGAATTATGCTAGGAGTTATCTATCCCTGACCACTCCTCACTCTGTACCTACCTCCCTCTACTTGGAATGTAAGCACTTTCATCATGTTTCTTGTCCATCCATAGGACCATACACATTTACCACCTAATTTCTCTAGTAATATTCTGCAAATTTGTTTCTCATCTTACGAGCTTTAATAAGATTCAAATGACTAGCTGTAGTGTTATTTGTAAATCTGTTTTCATAGAGTGTTCAAGATACACAATTCTTTAAGCCAAAGTTGTAATTTAATGGCAAGGTGCTTACCCAACAATTGACCAGTGTTTTTTTTTTTTTTTTTTTTTTTTCTTTCCTCACCAGACTTGTGTGGACTATGAGCACCATAAAAGCAAATACTTAGCTAACAATATTATGTTATGTATTTGACAGTAGCTAAGAGAGTAGATTTAAAAAGTCCTCACCGTAAAAAAATTGTAACTATGTGAGGTAATAGATGTGTATGTGTGTGTGTATGTGTGTGTGTGTGTGTGTGTATGAAATCATTATGTTGGTGTATCCCTATAATATATATCATTTGATATATATCAAATCATTATGTTGTATACCTTAAACTTGCAGAATGGTATATGTCAATTATACCTCAATATAGTCAAAATAACTGGGACAAAAAAGTATCTCCTTTCTTCCCGCCCCCCCCCCCCCACTATTATGTACTCAAGGCTGGAGTACAGAGTATAGTAAAGAAAAAGTAGTCAGCATTTTTAGAATTAATTAAATGAACATGAGTGTCTCTAATCCTAAAATGAGATAATGTTTTATACAAAAAGCAACACTGCCAATGAATATATTTTATATACATGTATAAATCAGTAATGCTAAGCACTATATATAGAAAGCAGCTTATATACCCATATTTGTTTAAAAATCAGGGGTGCCTGGGTGGCTCAATTGGTTGAGCATCCAACTTCAGCTCAGGTCATGATTTCACGGTTTGTTGAGTTCAAGCCTGGCGTCTGGTACTGTGCCAACCAGCAAGATTCTGTGTCTCTTTCTCTCTCTCTGCCCCTCCCCAACTCACGCTCTGTCTCTATGTCTCAAAAATGAATACATGTTAAAAATATTTTTACATAAAGCAATAAAAAACAAAAGACTCACTTCATTTTATTTTTAGGCAAAGTTGTATAATTTATTGAATTCTTAAGGTGTTAGTAAACTATTGAAAATCTGCAAGAACCTTGCAAAGCATCCTCTTTAACTCTATATTGTCTTTCCTTAGCACTTAACATGTTTACTTTCATCAGTCAGTCTAGTAACATAATTTTTACTCAACTCCAGATAATTCTTTAGTGGGAAAGATTTTTCTCCTTGTTACATTGTAGGAAATTGTTTCCATGTGATATCTCTTACTAGAGGCTTTGGTCAAAGTTGGTCAAAGAGGGTGTTATTCAACACCCACTTTGACCTTTGACTCTTCCAAAAGATGCATCAGAAATATTCATCAATCCTGGAAATAAATATTCACAGGCACTCTCTATCAAGTCTAAAGACTGATTCCAGTCACTCCCGATTATGTTATAAAGTATCTCATGAAAAAAAAATTTAATCTCTTTTTCATTTGTTTCTTATTTTCAAACATTTTAAAATCTCAATATTCTATCAAAAACAGAGTAGTGTCCAGGAATGACATCTGGGACTGCTTAACTAATCTAATTTTCTTAGGTTATTTTACTAATATTCAGTCAATTAAGAAATGGTAGTGCTCTTTATGCTGCAATTCAGTGTGATCATTTGCAAGCTGCTTTATTTTCTCTATTTAATTTTTTTTAAATGAGAGACCAATGAGTCCAATTAATATTAACTCCACAAACAATTAATTTTATATTAAAAATAAATGGCTTCAATTGATCACAATTCTAGTCAACTGCTGGAATTCAGTGCTAATTTGGGAATGGCAGGGAACAAAGATTCATGAAGGTTAGGAATTAGATCTCAGTTTTATTTCAAAGAAAATTGTTTGGATTAGTGAAGAATGTTGATAAAACTTCATAGTGAGCAATGATAAAATGACTTCCTGAATGCTTCGATACTGAAATTAACCTGTATAATAAAGTACATTAAAGAATAAATGGTCAGTGATACTTTTGAGTTACACAAGAAACATTTATAAAGGAAAGGTAACTAGTACCTGTTATTGAGAGAGAATACTTAGACATTTTTTTTTAATTGTGACATAATCCTAAAGGATATAAATAAGCTCAGATTTTCTTTTAGAGTTTATTTATTTTTTTTTACTTATTTTGAGAGAGACAGATAGTATGAGTGGCAGGAGGCCAGAGAAAGGGAGAAAGAGAGAGAGGAGAAAGAATCCCAAGCAGGCCCTGCCCTGCCAGTGTGGAGTCTGATGTGGGGTTCAAACCCACAAAGCCACGAGGTTATAACCTGAGCCAAAACTAAGGTTTGGACACTTAACCAACTGAGCCACCCAGGCTCCCAGCTCATATTTAGTGTTAACAAGTTACAGTATTTCCTAAATTCTATTTTAATAATAAATAATTGGTACTTACAAAATAGCAGTATTCAATTTTAACTCAGTAGCATGCAGATGATCTGTAAAGCATTTCAAGAAATAGTCCTGAAATAAATGGACATTCATATGCAAAAAAATTAACATAAAATGGTTCATAGACTTTAAGATGAAATACTATATAGCTTTTTGAAGTAAATCTGTGTGACCTTGGATTTAGCAATAAGTTTTTGACACAGTTTTGTAATAAAGAAAAATTGATAAATTGGTCTTTATTAAAATTTAAAACTATTAGTCTACAAGAGATAGCATTAAGAGTATAAAAGACAAGCCATGTACTAGAGAAAAATATTTGCAAAGCATATATCTGATAAAGTACTTTTTTCCAATATGTATGAAGAAATATTAAAATTCAACAATAAGAAAGTAACAACCCAATTTTAAAATGGGCCAAACATTTGAAGAGACAACTCACCCAAGATAAAGAGATGGCAAATAAGGGTAAAAAAAGATGCTCAATAGCATTTTTATTGGGAAAATGCCAAT
The DNA here is from genome assembly GCF_022079265.1 of Lynx rufus. Lineage (NCBI taxonomy): Eukaryota > Metazoa > Chordata > Mammalia > Carnivora > Felidae > Lynx > Lynx rufus. The sequence goes on from NW_025814823.1 coordinate 165,174,875, forward strand.
TAAAACAATGAGTTAAAAGTACACATAAATGAGTGTGGTTAAAGTCTAAAATGGTAACAATACCAGCTTTGGGTTATGATGCAGAGCAACAGGGACTTTCACTTATTGTTATGGGAAAATGCAAAAATGAAGAGCCATTTGGAAGGAACTTGGTACTTTCATACAAAACTAAACATATTTCCTAAAGATTTTTTTTAATGTTTTTATTTATTTTTGAGACAGAGAGAGACAGGGCATGAGCAGGGGAGGGGCAGAGAGAGAGGGAGACACAGAATCCGAAGCAGGCTCCAGCCCCTGAGCCGTCAGCACAGAGCCCGATGCGGGCTCGAATCACGCACTGTGAGGTCATGACCTGAGCCGAAGTCAGATGCTCAACCGACTGAGCCACCCAGGTGCCCCTCAAAACTAAACATATTTCTTAACCGTATCATTCCACAATTGTACTCTTAAGTATTGATTTGAAAATTTATGTCCAAATGTAAACCTGCATGCAACTGTTCATAGCAGCTTTATTCATAATCCCCTTAAACTGGAAGTAATCAAGATGTACTTCAACAGGTGGATGGATAAACAACTCTGTTATAACCATAACATAGAATACTTACCAACATTAACAAGAAATGAGCTGTTAAGCCATGGAAGGACTTTGGTGAATCTTAAGTGTATATTGTTAAGTTGAAAAAAAAGTGTGTATGAGGTCATTTATATGACATTTTGTAAAAGGCAGAGATAGATATACAGATGATAAATGGATCAATGGTTGCCAGGAATTCAGGGTAGGGGGTTTGTATAGGTCGAGTACAGGGTTTTATGGGCTGATAAAACTACTCTGTATGATAATGTAATGTGGAATATATGAAACCATGAATTTTCAAAACCCATTTTTTTTAGAGCAGGAAGAGTGAATGCTAAATTCACAAAATTATTATATGCAAATTAAAAATAAATCAGATAGGAATCTAGAGGATCCGGCATGGAATGCAGAATGTGACCAGCAGTGTAACTGTATTATAAATGTAGTGAACAGCCTCACCAAAAGACGCTGGGAAAGGGCACTAAGTAATGGGGGAAATGAGTAGAGTCTATACGACTGATGGTAAAAGTAACTATGCATAAGTATTGGATTCTAGTTGATAGTTGCTTCTAATGGATGTAATGTTTAAAAAGGCTGAAACTACTATACTGTTATGCTATGATTTTATAATTAAATACCTAGATGGAAGTAGTGAAAACCAGGGTTCCTTCTTTTGCAGATAAATCAAAGGGAGAAAGCAAAAAAAAAAAATCCATATAACAATAGAATAGATTTGAAAAAATAAGTATGGACTCATTTTCACTTTTACAGACATATATCACTCATATTTAATGTGAAGGCAAAATATACCATGAGAAAATAACTTCATTATTTTTTCTCCTTAAGGTTAAAGAGAGCCACTAAAGAATTTTGAAATGAAAAATGAGATAATATATTTTAATGAGCTTAGAACTCTGATACAGAGTAAGCACTAAATAATATAAATATTTGCTGTTATTAGGAAAATCAGTTTGGCAGTAGGGTATTGGAAGGTGTATTGTTGTTGTTCAGGAGGGAGATAATGTTATGTATCTTTATCTTTTGATGAAAATTAAATACGTTTAAGCAAAGTGTATTGCAGCCCACATTCCTATCATTAAAGAAAAGTCAGTAGAGAAGATATCTGAGGTCAAGCCAAGTAATAAGTCCAGGATGAGACAAATGAATGTCTTATTTCCCTTTCTATGTGCAAAGCACACAACTCCTCTATTTTCAGTTGCATATCACAGAATCAGGAAATGAGGAGTTGATGAGAGTTTGCCTAGTTATTTTTGGTTTTTTAGATTTTGCCAAATTTATTCTTGTTTAATATCAAGAAAAAATAATAAACATTGAATTTCAAATGTGTAAAGGAAATTATTCTAGAATCTGAAGTTGCAAACAGAATATTCTGCAATATTCTTCTTATCGTTGAGAAGTTCATCCTATGTTTGGGAATATAAGTAGAGACATAAAGATTATAAAGATACTCAGAAGTTCCCTGGAATTTAAATCTTTTATTTTACTGACTAAGAAACTGTGGTTCTGAGAGCCAAAATCACTAGCACAATGCCCAACATCTTGGTGCTGGACCTGGACCAAACCAGGTCTTGTGATTCTGTTTTTACCTTTTCTTCTACTTTACTCAATTTTCCCCTAGAAGATTGTCAAATATGAATTATCTCATTTTAAAAATAAGTCTATGATGGGGTACCTGGCTGGCTCAGTCAGTACAGCATGCAATTCTTGATCTCAGGGTTGTGAGTTCAAGCCCCACATTGGTTATAGAGTTTGCTTTAAAAACAAAAACAAAAACAAAACAAAAACAAAAATAAAAACAAAATGTTATATATTGTTGAAAGAAATAATTCCTCAGATTTCAGTGAAGCTGGAGTTTATTTACTCATCCCCATGCAGTATAAATAAATTACCTGATAGCTAAACATAAAGGAGATAAAGGGTACATATGGATCAGTCTCCTCTTCTCTTCTCTCATGATGGGATATCCGCAGGAAGCACATGTTTTAGAACTTTGTTCCATGGTGTTTAGAGGCAGCTGCCTCAGAGATGCCAAGGGAGTATGCTTATTCAGGGTTGTTGCTAACTGCTGGGTTACTGCGATTCGTACTACAATTTTTATACATTTGACCCTAACTAGGCAATATGTAGCATTTAGAGAGCAAATAAGTTTAATCATTAAAATTAATGACATAGATGAAAGAGCTAGAATATGTTAGGATGGAGTTATATCTACATGTTGCATAATGGTCATTTTTTTCTAACATTTCCAATAACATGGTCCTTTCTGTGGAAATAGAGTTACCTGGAGGGCAATACCTTTTGGTCACTGTGCCATGACTGGAACCTTAGTTGGGAATTTTAGTCTTTTTCCTTTTCAGACTTATCATGTATAAAGTCATAAGTTTTTCTGCATGACAGACTAAAATTTTCCTCTGGTGGGTTGTTCCTGTGGAAACTAAGAGATCCATTTAGATTGCACATTATGACATGCCCTCCAGATTAACCTTTATCATTAATAAAGGCAATATATTGATTTCTTGATGCCTTTTTTTCTTGAGCATAGATGTAGCTGCCGTTCATTGAGAATTTTCAAACTCCCAAAATCTGTATCACAGATATATGGAGAAGAGTATATGAAATATAATTTACCTTTTTCCTGATTATAAAAATTAATAGAATGTGGAAGATAGTAAAGTAAGAAGAAATGATTGCATTTAATGTTTTCACTTGGTCTTTTGAATATATGTGTACATAAAGCAGGATATAAAATTGACTAACAGTATATTCCTGTTATTTTCAGAATTACCAAGTTTAAAATCTGCTTAAATCAGCTTGAATAGGGATGGACCAGACATATAGTAAGACATTTAATTTTTAACACATTTTTTTATTAAAAAGTACATTGCAGACAACATACAAATGCTTAAATTCTCATCAGATATTTCTGACGATTTTTGTAGCATAGATTTTTATTTTTATTTTTATGTTTATTTGTTTTTAAGAGCAAGAGAGACAGAGCACGAGCAGGGGAGGGGCAGAGAGAGAGGGAGACACAGAATCCGATACAGGCTCCAGGCTCCGAGCTGTCAGCACAGAGCCTGACATGGGCCTCGGAACCCATGGAACGTGAATCATGACCTGAGCCGAAGTTTGACACCCAACCGACTGAGGCACCCAGGCGCCCCTATAGCATAGATCTTTACAAGTTAAATATTCTTGAAAAAGTGAAAAAAAATTTTTTTTTGCCTTTAGCAATATTTTTTTGCATGTGGCATTTATTAGCAAAGAAAGATGGTCAAATGTTTTTCAGAGGTTGGTATTTATTTGCGCCAGGGACTGGAAGAGGGTACAGTTGTGGTGAGGAGATCATATAGACCTGTGATCTCTGCTACATTAGTCACTGTCCACATATGGCTATTTAAAGTTAAATTAAAAATTTAGTTACAGTATGCCTGGCATATTTTAAATACCTTGCAATATTTGGTGTAAAAATACATGAATAAGTACACTAAAGGATGATGAGACCACTGGAGTTAGTGATTCAGAAGTAATGTGTGACTTTGCAGACAGCAGTTGTACCATTCTGCTAATAAGAGCTGATGCCCTGTTGCTGTTGTACTTATGGAATGAGGGTAACTGAGGCAGTCCATACAGATTACATTTAAAAAAAAAGTTAATCCAAGGGAGTAAACAAGAACCTTAAATATGTTTATTAGCAATTATTTAGAATATCTGGAAAAAAAACTGTCACTTTTAATATTTTTTGAAGTGTTTGCCATAAGCTCAATAATTACCGTTAGATGATCACTTCAACTCCAATTGTATTGTGCGTGAATTGCGTGTCGCATAAACCATCTTCTGGACTAAAGCTTATATACCAAGAAAATAAAAAATAACTAAATTGTAACTGTAAGATGTCAATAGCATATAAATTATTTATATTGGTATTACCAAAAATAAAAGTCATCAGGACCCCATTTTATAAACCATAAGGAAATAAAGAAAATGGATATTTCCCCTCTTATTCTTAGCCTATCTATTTTAAATGCTCTAGTTAATAATTATTTAATAGAAACTTTATAATTCACAGTGTTAGATAATAAAAGGAACTGGAATTACAGTAATTTTGCATCACAAAACCACAACCTGACACTTAAAGCCCTGAAAATCAGGAAACCAGAACCATTACTGGGAAAGGAGGTAAAATACCTTGCTTGTGTGTTTAATAAAAGGATAAAGCTCTCACCATTATAAAGGTGAGGGTTTTTAATTTAATTGAGGGTTTCCTTTTCTGCCTTTCCAGAAAGTCAAGCATTTTGTTCTTCTGCAGCAATTGGAATTTGTCTTCCTGTCACCATTTTGTTCATCTTTTCACTTTGACTGCATACAACTACTTTATATTGCCTCACTTTGCCTGAATCTTTCCTCTGTCCAAGGAAATAATAATTGAAACAGATTATTTTTAAGGTCAAAGAAAAAACTGAAACTAGGGTATTACTTCTGCAAGATCATACTCTTCTTTCTTCTTCCCTTTCATGGGGTGACTAATGAACTATAAAAGAACCATAGTTTAACGGAAGGCAACATGATGAACAATCTCAGTGGTCTCAAAACTAATGATTACAGAAAAGAGAACATGCTTTAGCCATATTGTAACCAAGTCATTCTCATATTAAATGAATTGATGTTGACACACTTTAAAATTTTGCTGTCTATAAATTTTTTTCTCCTGAAAGAATACATATTTTTTCTCCATTTTCCTGGAAAATCAACATCTAATTATAATTCCATTAAAACATACCTTCTGTTTCTTTGGTTTAAAATCTTTACCTGCCAAAGTTAAAATTTACCATTCTGAACAGTAATCACAATAACATACATTTTCCTCCATGTTTTCACAATGATTAACAAATTCTGAATATCAATTCAAAAACTTGGTATTTTTAAAAAATAATTCTTTGCTTCCTTATAAATTTCTACTAGTTGGCCATTCAAAATCTACCTCAAAAGGGTGTTTTAAAAATAAGTTAAAGTAGGGGCGCCTGGGTGGCGCAGTCGGTTAAGCGTCCGACTTCAGCCAGGTCACAATCTCGCGGTCCGTGAGTTCGAGCCCCGCGTCAGGCTCTGGGCTGATGGCTCAGAGCCTGGAGCCTGTTTCCGATTCTGTGTCTCCCTCTCTCTCTGCCCCTCCCCCGTTCATGCTCTGTCTCTCTCTGTCCAAAAATATAAATAAATAAATAAGTTAAAGTGAAATTTATTTATTTTTTGCCATTCAATACATAAGTTCCTCTAGTGTGTCATTAGATTTGAGAAATCATTCCTTCCCCTTTTTGTTTATTACTACCTTGTAATACTTCCAGAGATCTATCATTGCTAAACTTAGTCATTGCTAAACTGCTGGGCTTTACATACATCTATCTTTTACACTCCTCAGCAGGTTTTCCAATGTATTCATCATCTCGGTTTTGGAGCCAGACTCCTTTGATTACCTGGTAATACTAGGATTGAAGCTGAACATATATATATCTCTACAGTTAATTTTGTCATAATATATTTGTGAAAAATATTTTTTCTTCAATAAAAATAATTTTGCTGCCCTCTAAATTTGAAGAAAGACATCTTTTATTATTTTTAATGATAGCACTTTCTTTTACTTTCCTTTTTTTTTTTTTTTTTTTGATTTCTCAGTTTCTGGCAAGATGTGTGCCTCTTGGTTGCTTATATTTTTAACACATTTGGCCTTCTTTTGTTAGTTGATATATGTATTTTTTATTTTAAGGTATACTAGATGAATGAGAGTAGTGTTCAATAGAAATGTGAGCTTGGGGCGCCTGGGTGGCGCAGTCGGTTAAGCGTCCGACTTCAGCTCAGGTCACGATCTCGCGGTCCGTGAGTTCGAGCCCCGCGTCGGGCTCTGGGCTGATGGCTCAGAGCCTGGAGCCTGCTTCCGAGTCTGTGTCTCCCTCTCTCTCTGCCCCTCCCCCGTTCATGCTCTGTCTCTCTCTGTCCCAAAAATAAATAAACGTTGAAAAAAAAATTTAAAAAAAAAAAAAAAAAGAAATGTGAGCAGCATGGAATCATTTGTTGATACTGTTGGCTTCAGCAGTGTCTTGAAGAGTACACTTAGCTGTGAAATACAGTTGTTTAGTTAGTTTTACTTCCTGCCTGATCAGTGAATTCAACCAAATTCACGACGTAGTAGGAAATTGTATAGTTTCAAATCAAAGTGGATAAAAGCATAATATCAAACTTTCAGTTACCTTCACAAATTCATTATAATATGTGACTTGCAGTTTCTTCTACTATATACTAGGAATAAAACAAAAAATGCCTCCTCATCTTAATAGGATCCACGGGGATTTTTTTTTTCTTTTCTCAGTGCCAGGAAAAGCTGTGATGTTTCTTTTCAACTTTTTTTTTCCTTTTTAAATGGAAACCAAGTAATATAATTAAACCTATACCATACTTTGGTGTGATGGTTCAGCAGCTCGTAGCCAAAATTTCAACCCAACCTTACAATAGTCTGCATAGTCTTATACATTATTTAGCACTAGCTATACCCAAAATATTTCCCTATTTGAATCATTTATTTAAAAAAATTATATTTATTTATTTTTGAGAGACATAGAGACATAGAGCACAAGTGGGGGAGGGGCAGAGAGAGAAGGAGACGCAGAATCTAAAGCAGGCTCCAGGCTACAAGCTGTCAGCACAGAGCCTGACATGAGGCTTGAACTCAAACCGCGAGATCATGACCTGAGCCGAGGTCGCATGCTCAACCAACTGAGCCACTCAGGCGCCCCTAAGTCATTTATTTTATCTTCTCTTTTATCTTAATGTATTTTTTTTTCCTGTCTTATAGCATGCATTAGTAAAAAGTCACTTCATTACTAAAAAGCCATCTCATTTGGAATGAGGTTAAGATTAAATAAATTAATGGACTAAATTCTCATGACATACATAGTATAGATTACATTTTCTAAATTATATGAAATGCTAAATACAGTGACTTACAGAGATGAGGACCCCATTAATATTTTTTTCCTCCCTTCTCTTATATTCCCCACTGAGGCTAAAAGGGAAGTCTCATTTCTTTTATTCATTCAATCATCTCAAAAATAATTATGTAACTTCAGTACCATTAGGATTTCTATTCCCCTTGGAACTTTGATAAATTTGTCTAAAATATCCATTTATAAAACCAATGTGGGCTCATCGGCCTCCTTACAAGTTCTGCCGCTACCTACTTGTAGACACTTAAATTCTAATCCAGTACAGTATTATTATAAAACTGATCACCCATATTGTGTGGAGTATGTATTGGAAGAGTGAGGCAGGGAGAGAGCAGGGAGCCCTTTATGTGGTAGGAGAAAGAATGCGAGCTGGCATGAATAAAATGCCTATGAAAGGTGGGAGACGTCCATCACCTCCTTTACTACAGCCTGTACATGACTTCTATCCTAGTTCAGAAAGGCTAGGGCATCCTGTTTATTAGGATGGCTAGTGTTAAAGTTTGAAACCTTCAGTAAATAAGTTATTGACTAGGGGGAGGGCATTGGTCATGAATTCTTTTCCATTTGTAAAACATAGAAATTAGGCAGATTTTTTTTTTTAATTCACCTTGTCTTTACTGATAAAGTCAATATTAAAGAATAGATTAGGAGGAGAACCAACTGTTCTAACTGGTTCTTTCTAGCTCCTGGATCTAGGCCTTAACACAGCCAACCTGAGGATTTAAGTTGAGTATTAGCACATACTTACCCACCATTGGTGTAAACATCAGTTGTCCGGTGTGGAGAGAGGGAAGTGAGGGCCTGAGTCTCCCACACTTACTGTCTTATAATATATATATTAAACATATTCAATTCAGAAATTAAATTCAACCCCTATTCAAGTACTCCATAATGTGGAGGAATAAGTAAATGGGCAATAGGATAAGATTATTTAGGCTAGAATCTCACTTTATTAGAACCAGAAGAATGGGGATATAAAGGGTTGTATATGATGATTGTAAATTACATATTACAGAAACATAAGAGTACAGGGGGAAATGCAGATGGGGAGATTAAGAACCCATACATGCATGAGAGGCTGACCTTTGGGATGAATAGTCCAAAGTTTCGTTATCGTGTTCCACAATTAGGTCAACACAGGCTTCAGGCAAGACATCCTGCTAATAAGCATCACCATTCCACCGTCTTCCCAGAGCTGCTCAGAAGTGTGATCTGCCTTTTTCCTTAGACAATGACATATAAGACTAGTAGAGTATGAGTCTGTTTAATATATTTACAACTAGAGTTTAGGGAATCTACAAGCTACTGAAAATTTTATTAACTACTCTTGAATTAAAGTATCAGAGGCCTGAATCAGTATTGTTCCCTATACTCTTCATTATGGCATATTCAAGATAATGAGCTCATTTACTCACAGTAAGTACCTTTAGTTAGTAACTGGTGTTAAGTTGAAGAAAGACTCTTCTGATTCTCCTTTTCCTTCTTACTTGTTGCTATTGCCCTAGCCCAGACTCTCCTTACAAAATGTTCTGGAGTTGTTGTCCCACAAGTCCCCCAGGTGTGCTTCAGTGGCTTAGTCGATTAAGCATCCAACTTCGGCTCAGGTCATGATCTTAAGGTTTGTGAGTTTGAGCCCCATGTTGGGCTCTGTGCTGACAGTTCAGAGCCTGGAGCCTGCTTTGGATTCTGTGTCTCCCTCTCTTTCTGCCCCTCCCCTGCTCACATTCTGTCTTTCTCTCCCTCTCTCTCTCCCCCCACCCTTTCTCTCAAAAATAAACATTAAGAAAAAAAATTAAAAAGTCCCCTAGATTCCCAAGATGTGCTCCAATGCCACATGTGCTCTTTCTAAAACCACAGTTGAATTCTTCATGAAAGTGAAAGTTTTTAGTCTTAGCAAGGACTGTGCCAGTCCTTTTCCTTTTGACGTGCCTGGTGCCAAACAAGTGGTTTGGCACATGATTAGCACTCAATAAGTATTTGTTGGATGAATGAATGAATGGCCATGTTATTATCTATTTAAAAAAATTATATATATATATATATATATATATATATATATATATATATATATAAACCTCTCCAATATGTGCAAGTAACTAGCTGTACAAATTCTTTACAAGGTACCCAATGAACTGGATGAGCTGTTCCCAACTTACTGTCCCATTCATTTGTTGATTCTTTCACGTGCACTTCATGTGCAAAGACATGACAGTAAGCAAAAGAGACATTATCTGCCCTTGAAGAGCTTATATTCTTGTGAAGGATGGACAAGAAAAAAAAATAATAAAACTATAACATGCAAAGAAGTAACACATGAAAATAAGTAGAACTGGGTAAGAACAATCTTGCTGGTCAGATAGACCTTTTAAATAAGGAGGAATTTGAGAAAAGACCTGAAGGAAATGAAATTAATCATGTAAATACCACAGGGCAAAGTGTTCCAGGCAACAGATCTGAGGGAGTGTGCTTCACCAAGATTACATTGGACCTTTTGTGACACTGTATCTTGGCTTTTACTCTGGGTTAAATGAAGAACAAATGGAGAGTTTTGTTCAGAAGACAAATGTGACCTGCCCTTTTTTATGGGATTACTGGAGCTGACTGCTGGGTTGAGAAAATGTAGATCAGAAAAGGGTGACAGGTGACATGCAATTGACTACAAGCCAGTCAATAAAAATAAGTTGAAAAATTTCTATGTTGATATTCAAGGATGTTGTGACTTAATAAGATAAATTATAAAGAAGGCTATTAACATGATCCTAGAGAAAAAAAAAACTGAAAAACCTGTATATGAAATTATCAAAGTAGTTTTGCTCTGGCAAAATTAAAGAATATTTTCACTTTTTAAAAATTCCTTCATGGGGCGCCTGGGTGGCGCAGTCGGTTAAGCATCCGACTTCAGCCAGGTCACGATCTCGCGGTCTGTGAGTTCGAGCCCCGCATCAGGCTCTGGGCTGATGGCTCAGAGCCTGGAGCCTGTTTCCGATTCTGTGTCTCCCTCTCTCTCTGCCCCTCCCCCGTTCATGCTCTGTCTCTCTCTGTCCCAAAAATAAATAAACGTTGAAAAAAAAATTAAAAAAAAAATTCCTTCATATAATCTGAGTTTTATATTAATTTATTTATTTTTTAATATGAAATTTATTTAATTTTAAAAATTAGTTTTGTTCTACATGTATTGAATGATATATGTCATGCCATTTATTTATTTATTTATTTATTTATTTATTTATTTTAGAAGGAACAACTGTGATCCAGGGAAAGGAACATGGTGAGAGAGTGAGAGAGAGAGAGAGAGAGAGAGAGAGAGAGAGAGAGAATCTTAATCAGGCTCCATGCTCAGTGCAGAGCCTGACACAGGGCTGGATCCCACAGCCCTGGAATCATGACCTGAACCGAATTCAGGATTTGGACACTCAACTGAGTCACCTAGTTGCCCCTGCTGTGCCGTTTAATGAGTACTTGTGGTGATGCAAAGGTGGAGTAGATGTTTTCTCCATTCTCAACGAGCTTAGAGATAAATGATTGTTTTACTATAAATTACTTCCCAACAGAAGAAATGTGATAGGTCAAAATCAGATTATGTCAATATCCTCCAATTATAATTTCCTCACTGTTAATATTGTCCCCAAATATTGTTCTTAGAACTTACTATATCCTTTCGATAGTTTTTCAGTATCAATCAACAAATCTCATACTTCCTTTATAGTCCTTTAAAAGTGACCTGCTTCATCCACATTCATGCCAAATTTATTCTTAATCACATCAGCCAAACCTTTAGTATTATTATTTCAATTTCATTATCTTCTATAGTCATGTTCCCATAGAGTTCAATAGTTAGTGATTTCTACTTCCATTTGCTCAATATGTGTTCATGTTTGTTAATGTCAAGTCTACAAAGTCATCAGTGACACACTTTCATTCATTTCACATCATTAAATATTTGTTGCCTCAATTTTCTAGTGACTGAATGAGGAGAGTGTTCTGTAGTTGTTTCACTTACGCTTTCAGACTCTATCTACACCTCCAGGTTTTGTTTCTTGCACTTCTGACAAACATTATGAATATATTAAACCCAATTGTTTTGCCTACTCTACAGATGCAATTATGCTGCATTTGAGGCTTAAGACACTGTAATTGTTTTTGGTCCCTAGTCTCATTACCTTCTTACCCTTCTCAACCTCCGAACGTATGCACCATCTGTCAACTCCTAAGTACTTTCCAACAGAATCCAAAGCAGCGTCCCAATATTCTCTTTCATCAGTCTCAGCAATTACATTTGTCAATATGGGAAACTGCAATAATTTTAAGTCATATATAATCATTGTGAATTTAACAAGTAAATCAAGGAGCCAAGGACTACTAGGTTTGCCCCTCTTCCTATTTTGTATTATTCACATGCAAAATTCAATTTAATCGGTTGTGTTTCCCACACATTTAAAATGAAATCTTCTTAATAACTTGTTTTCCTTGCTATGCCTCTTAGCTTGCTTCAGATGCATGTTTGATGTGAGCCAAGGCATCAGCTGCTTTTCAGAAATTAAATCATTAGTCCTATTGTTTTATTTTCATCTCATGTTTTTACCCAATTACATATTTTGCAAAGTTAATTTCACCTTATTAATGTGTTCAATATATTCTGTGCAAATGATATGAGATTTCCAGGACTCCAGCATATTCTCTCCTGATCCCTTCTTGAATCCTGGGGATGAGATAGAGAAGTTAAATCTCCCACCTTTTGCCCTGTGGACACTACTTTTCTTCCTCAGGGGACTATTGAACAGATTCACTGGAGGTCTTCTTATTTTCCCTTGCTTCTTCTAGAAATCAGGAGTATAATTCATGCAGGCTTAGTGCTTTGTCAACTTTTAATAGCTCTAATTGCCTAATTATCTGCTCGGGTGCAATTATGAAACCTCCATACTGAGCTTGTTTTCAGGGCTATGCACACTGTTATATTGTTTGAATGTACAGTAGTTTGCTTCTTAAACAAGGCACAGAGATTTATCTGTGATGAAAGCCATTGGATCCCACATTGTTCTAGTATTGGGGAAAAGTATGTGTATCATTGCCATGAGTAAATGGTAGAAATGATCAATCAAAATTGTTGTCATTGATTAGCTTCTAATTTGAGAATTTTCCTCTTTATTTTGATTCTGTGAACTTACATCAGCTGTGGCAATGTGCCCCAACTTTTTCTTGCAACACTTTATGAATAATCCATCTGTGAATAAATTGTTGAATAACCTTGTCCACACTTGAAAAAAGAGTAAAATTAGACACTTCAAATACATTCTTTAAAAAGCAGATTTTTAGCAGTATGTATTCAAATGGACAATGATTGATTTTTCCCTTTAATTTGTATCTAACTTTCATTTAAGCCTCATTTTCAAATTCTACTAAGCTGATTGCTACAAAACTCTAGCTTATCAAAAAGTATTGTTGATAGCATCATTTCTCAGGGTCACACAGCTACAGGCTACATAAAAGATGTCTTCTGATTAGAGATATGAAAATAAAGTTCTCATTTCTCCAAAAAAGTATAATTGACTAGAATGAAGTCTTGGATACCATACCTGCTACAATGATTCATTTGGTCTGAGTCTTCTTAATTATGGGGGAATTCTCAGGCTGGATGCCATTCTTTGGATAATTATACCCCCTTACAATAGTGAATAATATTTCATTAACTTAAGTGCTAAAGAGGAGTTGTTTCTTCTTTAAACACATTTTGACTATCCACAAATCCAGCACATTTTGACACATGTGGTTTCTATTTAACAAATACATTTTGATTTAAATGTATGATAGTAAGTAGAAAAAGGAGGGTAGAAAGGTATTTTCTAGAAATAGAATTAGATAGAAAGCTATGTTAGAGTCAGGCTTATGTGCCTCTACCTAGTTGCTGGCATAAAATTTCTGACTGTATAACTAGATCAATCCTACAGCATGATGAGGACTTCCTCAGTGGCTATATTAATTTTCTCTTGCTGCATAATAAGTTACCACAAACTCAGCAGTTGAAACAACACACGTTTTGGACTCACTGTTTCCATTGTCAGCATTCTGGGTTTGACTTAGTTGGGCCTTTGCCCAGGGTCCCACAAGGCTACAATCAAGATTTTGTCCTTTCTGAAGTGCAGAGTCCTCACTAAAGCTCACACATTTTTTTGGAAAATTCAGTTCCTTGTGGCTATAGGACTGAAGCCCCCAGCTCCAGAGGCTCCCTGCAGTGTTCTTCAATGGGGCTTTCTCCACAGTTAGTTCACATCATAGCTGTTTGCTTCTTCAAGGCCAGCAGGAGAGCATCTCTGCTGCTGTTTGTCTCTTTCTTCAGAGAATGCCTGGATCCCCTTTTAAGGAACTCAACTGATTAGACTGAGCTGATCCAGGATAATCTCCCTTTTGATTAGCTCAAATTTAATTATCTACAAAATCCCTTCACCTTTGCCATTTTCTATTGGTTAGAAGTAAGGCACAGATTCTGCCTGTATTAGAAGAAAGGAGATTATGCAAAAATGTGGATGCCAGGAGATAGAAATCACAGGGACCATATTAGAATTCTGCCTACCACAGTGGGATGAGAGTTCAGCCATTTGTCTGTTCACCTTAATTTCTGATCATTACTCATCATCATCTTTTACTCATTGCTTTCAACTGCATTGAATGCTTTCTATAAGCAAGATGTGAGGGGTGCTCTAGAAATACCAAGATGAAAAGATCCCAATCCATACTTTAAAGCAAATTAGCTAGTGAAGAGGAGAGAGAACAAATATGACCCTTCAAATTTTAATACAAATCATACTCGAGGCTCAAAAATAAATATTGTAGACATCAGGAGGAAGGAGGCGATACTGAACAGTATGTGTGGATCACTTCATGAATTACACAGCCACTTGCATATGGATAGTTGCTACCTTGAAGCTCCCATAACTAAACAGAACAGGAGATAAAGCATGGGCTATCCATTTTTAACTAGTGAATAGATAATATGAGGAGGAAGATTATAGTTTCTTTGTTAGCTACTTTATTTAGAGTGAGAAAGAACTGCCAATTAGGGCTGTCTGTAAATGGAATGACACACTGATGAATAATAAATTTGATTTCTGGAAATTAGTCATAGGGCTGAATCCCTACTCTTCAGGAATGATAAACAAAGAGGTTTTTTTATTGAAATTGTATTTCAGTTTGCTACACCTAAAATTCTTTCCCATACATTTTGTGGATTCTGTAAAAAAAATTCTATTCTAATTATTTTTACTCTACTGCACCTTAAATTGTATTTTAATTTTATTCTAATACTCCTCTAAATTTAAAAGACCAAGACTTTTTTTTTTCTATCTAGGTAAATGCATCTATAAATGTTCAAAATAGTTTTCATTTAAAAAAATGAACAACCAATTAATATCACTTGCTTCAAAAAAAAAATGAACAACCATAGGAATTAAGATATGGAATCATGGGTTGAGAAGAGACTTTTGAAGTAATCTATGAAAACACCTGTAGTCTTTTAGGTCAGATTATGTTGCCTATCTTACTCTACAACATCTTGGAACTTCAGGAATTTTTTCCGTTTATTAAATACATATTTAGTGTTAAATGCATTAAACTAGAATAACAACATTTTATAAATAAAGGACAATTTTGGAAATGGGTAAATATTTTTTTAACTATAAGAATTAGAAATTATACATAAGTAATTACTTAATATAAGAAGTTAGTTTAGAAAATATTTAACTTGTCATTGTTGGTACCTCCTTGACTCACAGAACTCTTAATATCTGAAAAATATATGTACATGCCTACTCTTCATTTTAGGTCATGATATGAGAAGAAATACTGCATAGAGTGGGATCCTATAGCTGCCCCCTCAAGCATTTATGAGTTAAACATTTACTAAATATGGAACAGAACTCTTAGCACCTCTTGCTTTAATTTATTTTTTTCAATGTCATGCTGCTTGTAATTTTGAATAACTGCTTTTACCTGCTGTGAGGAACAGTAACCACTGAGCATTGTGTTTTTGCTCAAATCCTATTTGTTGTTATGGAAACAGCATCTCTATTAAGCTTCCTGCTGCACAACGGTTGTAGAAAATGTTACTTAAAATGTTCACCAGCAAAGGAAATGGGGAAAAGTGAATTCAAACAATACCTGGCTATTTCTGTTATATGACATGAAGATATTTGAAATACAAAATGTAAATAATGATGACTGGGCAACTTCATTATACCAAATCAATGCATTGAATAAGAAAGGGACTATTGTGTAGGTATGCAAATTAAAAGAGAAAAAAAAGTAGAATGAGTTATTCAATTTTATAGAGTTCAAAATGGTTTTGATTTTATAGAATAAGAGGTTTTTTTGATTTGCTGGTTTCATGAGAGATGAAACTTGGAGTTCACTTCGGGAGAAGGCTGGATTAAATGGTCTATTATTCTATAGAATTCCCTTTGCCACAAAATACATTTGTATTTAAACAACATAATTATATATCATTCATCTATTTCAAAATGTGACAATAGACTTGTTTTAATTTCCTTATATAATTTGCTTATATAACTTATTTATATACTTATTTTATTAGATAGCATAGGATTATGCATCTGATGGTAATGCCTTTGACTATGCAACAGACACTTACATTTATTTGTATTTATAATATAGTGGACTTCATTGGCTATACCTCAGTATTTCAGCCCTATATAATATTTAAATGAGAAAGGTAAATATAAAATCAGAGCTCAATTCCTATCACACAAAACTTTTATCCTTACATCCCCTATTCTTGTAAGCAGATTCTAAGAATGAAAAATGTTTACACAACATAATTGATTGTCAGTATCATTTCTAACAGAAAGAGTACACAAAGCTCCATGGGTTAAAATTTTATTAAAGTTCTGTGTCAACATGTAAAATACCAAGCCAGCTATCTTTTGCCATTTACAATGTCTATAGGATAAAATGTGCCAAGTTTTTACAGACATCATAAGCCTCTTTTAAACCCTGTGAGAATGGTAAATTGGATGTTGTCCCCATTTTACAGATGAAGAAAGAAATGCATAAATAGAAATAACTTTCTCAAGATCACAAGCTAGAGAGTGATTGAGCATTTTCAATTATTTCACTTTTAGAATTAATTAGTAAATTGTAACTAATAAGCCTCCTGAATATATTTGGACTTTACAAAAGCTAAACTCATTTGCAGTGACAGTGTTATCTTCATTATAGAAATTATGGCCATGTCTTCATGTGAAAAAAAAAATACAGATTCCTCAGATATGGTTCCCAAAACTGGAATTTTTATGATCACTGGAAAATGATTCTGAATGATACCTAAAACATAAACTCCCTGCTGAATAAACATGCTGAGACTATAGTCAAGAGTAAAATGTATCTGATTTCTTATACACCCATGACATTTGTAAAGGAGCATAGGAAGCAAATCAGTACTCAAGGGAAGGAGTATAAAAATGGGGAAGGAGAATTCGGAACTCCTTTGCGTTCTCACTATTTATAGTTGCCTCTAAACTGTTTGTAGAATTTACATTTAGAAAGCTGGTTACCACAGGATTTATTTTTCTCTAAACAGCAACAACAGTAACAATAGGAGGTGAAGTGAATGCTTTGTGATATACCACCAGGCCCCAGCCAGAATCCTCTTCAGGGCTGAAGGACTTACTTATCCAGCTCTTGCGAATTCATTGGGTGGCCACCCTGCCACGCTCCATCCTAGGCAAGAAAGAGTTGCCTAATCCAAGGACACTCTCGGGGCAGCCTGACTTTAACTAGTTGATGCAGGAGTATAAAGGCACAGTCCCCTAGCTGCATTGCAGAATATCTCTGAAGGCCAGCCCAGCAGGGTACCTGGATGGCTCAGTCACTAAAGTCCCACTCTTGACTTACGCTAGGGTCTGATCTCTCGGTTTGTGGGTTTGAGCCCTGTTTCAGGCTCCTTGCTGAGCATGAAACCAGCTTAAGATTCTCTCCCTCCCACCCCCCCCCACCCGATGCTCTCCTCCACTTTCTCTCTCTCTCTCTCAAATAAAAAATTAAAAAAATTTGAAGACCATCCCAGCTTCAGAGCTCCCTACAGAGTTCCCTAGTTGAGGCCATGGTTGAAAGTGCATCATCGCTTAGTCTCTCCTGTAGAATCTATTTCCCCATAAGTCTAACCTACAACAAGAACTAACATTTATTAGGTCCATAACATATGGTAGTAATTTTTCTAAGTGTTTTGCTTGTATTAATTTATATATTCTTCTCTATACAATTAATATCTGATTTTCGAGATGAGAAATAAAAGCACAGAAAAGTTAAGTAACTGACCTGAGATCATGCAACTACAAAATGTAGTCTGGACATGCAAAGTCTGATTTCAGAATGTATGCTTTTAAACACCAGGCTATAGTAAATACTAGGCTGTGAAGTTTATTACACTTCACATATTTCAATTTGATTTGCACATACTAAATGCATAGTGCTGAATTCTACAATGGCCATATAGTAAATCCACTTTATGTAACAAAGTAAATATGAAGTACCTTAAGGAAAAGATTCAGTATTATGCCCTTAAAAATGAATATTCTTATTGTAAGTCCACATTTAAACAAAAATTACACTCAATGTAAATTACACTCAATGTAATCAAGGCCCAATGTGGCTAGCAAAATTGGATGGAGGTCAGGGATCAATGTAGAATTCTTGAGGAAAGCTTCACAAAATAGAATAGAATTGATAATGTCTTTGAAGGATTAGTAGGATTCAGAGATGCAGGAGGGGTTTTTGATGTGGAAAATGGTGCCAGCAAGTAGAATTCAACTTTCAGAGATTTGGATTTTACACATCATGTGCTTTTAAGGTTAGATATAGGAGAGTAAACATGTACACACAAACACACACATATTTATGTATACATACACACTGCATACAAGCTGTAGTAGAGCCAACTACAGAAAAAGCACATTAAGTTGCCCTTTGTCATCTATATGGAGGGACAAGTGTGACCAAATATACTAGAACACATTATAGCAATGTTGGAGGTTGTTGCATAAAAAGCCAGGATAGAGCAAATATTTATAAATGCCTTCTTATATTTTTCTCTTCTGATTTTCTGTAATGAATTGTGTAGCTAGCAAATGTAAGGGGGAAAACACATACCCTTTACCCTTCTTTATGGTTTTATCTAATATTTTGAACACTTAATATTAGCCTTTTTGTATATTAATGTGACAATGAATAACAATCCTAGAAATGTTTTTTCTATCATATAAATGATATTTGATATACCCATTTATATAATTTAATAGTACATGCTCTACTAATTCTTAAATGTAAGTGTAACACTGTTGTACACGTGGAAACCTGTCTGTTTTTTTCTCCTAAAGATGCAATTTTTAAACCAAAGTTTCAAAATGAGTAACCAGCAGTATAGGTTAGAAAAACAGGTCTTAACTTTTTCCCAGAGCAATACTTTCTTGTGACATTTAATATAAGATAAATAAGGTTAGGAAATCTGTATTAAATAAATATTTATTGGCCTCCAATATGCTAACATGCATAGGGGGATAGAAGGCAAAGTTTCCCACACTAATTCGAACACAGGAACTTTAATCATTAGAGTTTTTGTGGATTGGTGTTCTGTGGAATGCAATTTGGGACACCCAGTTTTAATTTGTATTCGATTATCTGTTGTGCTTGTTTCAAAAATATATAAATATTTGTGTATGTGTGTTTTGTAAGAAGGGTGATTTGTTTGATAAACAAAATTCTGCTTTGTTCATCGTTTGACTTGGCTAGATACATACACCACCAGCACTCACCACTGACACATATACATAAAAAGGTTATTGTTTAGCTTGGAATCAACAATTTCTTCCACTTTTATTCATTGATTCATAGTTTTTATTGTTTCCAGTGTTAGTTTTTATTGTTACAATTATTATCACATAAAATTTTACATGGAGAAAATCAAATAACTTTTCCTTCCCGATTGCTGCTAAAGTAATCAAGATTTAACAGTTTCTGGATTTAAATCAAATCACACTAACATCTCAAATCCTATTCTTGACCCAAACTGCTCACATCGTTTTTGGAACTTGCTACAAATGCCCTATTCTCACTAACACCTTCTGAATCAGAGCGGAGGGAAACCTAAGACTCTATATTTTAATCAACTATCCAAAGAAGTCTTACATCCACTGAAGTTTGAGAATAGGGACTTGCACTTAATGTAAGTATTCTGGGAGGAAACAAATGCAGTAAAAAAGCTAGCTGGGTGCATGGGTGGGATGGGGCAGAAAGAATAGTTGTTCCTCTTGGGCTTGTTTCCAGATTGATGGCATTTTAGACCATGAGAGAGCCAGAGAAAATGTGCAGGAGAAGGAGGTGTTCTTTTTTATGCTTGCTACAGCCTCCATCTGATTTTCTCGCATGACTGCCAATAGTAAAGTAGAACAGCTGAGTTGACACTATAACAGAAGCATGGACTTGAAACAACAGTTCATTAATTCCCCCAACAGTAATAATGATAGTTTATTTTTAGTTATCATTATTACTTTATTACTCCCTTCTTTTTCTGCCAACTTTTTTTTCTCCTCTGTTTTCACATTATAGTAACTTTTCAAATATGTACATGTAGGGGAGGGAGAAAGGAAGATAAAAGAAGATACATTTAATGAACAAGACTCAATCCAAATGCATGCCTTCATGTATCATTGTGTACTTTCATGCTTCACTTCTGTGCATTTAATTTGTGTGCTAAGGATGTAATCCTGTATTCATAAATAAATACAAGAACAATTTGCTCTATTTCCATAGACTTGATCTAAATTAATTGGATTAAATTAAGTCAATTAATTTAATAAGCCCTATTGTTCTGACCAAAACCCAAGACCTTTTATTTAAATCATCTATAGTGGCCTTAAACCTACCCTTCAAAATGAACCTTTTTCTTTTTGAAGCCTGGATGCCAGCCATGGATGCAATATAACTTAATGCCAAGAGAGATCGTTTAAGTGCGGTTATTAAGGAGACTATGATTGATGGAGTTTGTAGCTGGTAATGTGATTCCCCTTTGGCTGCTCAGTGAACATCGGCAACAGATCAATATCTCATCTGCATGAGATTACAGCCAGTTTTGACAATAACAGTGAGAAGAGGTTAAAAAAAAAAAGAGCAACATATTTGGCTGAGAATCATGATAGCTATTCTAGTTTAAAACGTAATGCAAATAAATAACTCCTTTCTTAGAGGAAAAAAAATGATCTGGTAGGAATTTTTGTTATTGTTATACTTTTTGTTCAGTGTTGATCAGATTGATTTTTTTTTACCCCTCTCTTGTTCATTTTTTTTTTCTGTTTTAAACAAGGTAGATCTTTAACATGAGCATGCAGAAAACTGTGTCTACCCACTAAAACACATCACAGCAGGTTTAACAAAAACTAACATTTTCCATCTAGAATTGTACAAAATGTTTGAATCATGTAAAAACCTTGACAACAAATTGACAGCAAATCAAGACCTTAGAAATTCTGTTTTAACTACTTCTTTACATTAATTGGATGAATTATGCTCTGAATCTAAACTTGCCTAATTGTCTCTCCCTTCACTGGTACTTTGTTTCTTTTCTCTTTACTCTATGAACCTTCTCATCCTCAACACCATAGAATACCCATCCCATCATCAAGTTGGATTCTAGGGAGACTCATCTATTCCTTGACCCTACTCTAGACCTTTCCTAAATTGCTGGAAAGCAAGACCTTAATATTTATTCCCACCTAGCCTATGTCAAGCTGCACTTCACCTACTGAGTGCTGTCATTTTCTAACGGATGACTCCCTTCAACAGTAGTGAAGTGGACCTGCAGGATAATCAAGGGAGCCTGTGCAGCACCAGGTTATGAGACAAAAGGAGGCTGGAGCCGTAAAACCACAGAAAGGCTAGGACGCCCTTAGGGGTATGTTTCCCAAGCTCTTGAACTGATTAGTATACAGTGCATTTGTATACAGAAGATTTGTGTACAGTGATTTAAAATCTTTTGTTTAAAAAAATGGAAGATTTTTATTTAGATTAGATTTTTTAAAGTATTGCATCTCACACTAATTTCCAAAGGTGGTAAATTATTCCTCTTTAGGATAATTGTATTGAATGATCTTCCTGTGCTGTAGTGTTATCTACCTTTAAAAGGCTGAAATTTTTTTTTCAGTTTCATTCAATTCTGTGGGCTATTTTATTTTGATGTCATAAGCTCCTAAAGTCCTGCCAAAACAAGTAGAATTGAAAAGAAGGGATTATGAAGGTGTAAAGCTTAACAGAAGTAAGGTTCAAAACAAGATTAGAAAATCCATTTCTGGCATAAGATAACTTATTAATATGGAATAATTTTCAGACAGAGCTTTTAAAATAACGGAATGATTTTTAAGTTAAATTCACATTCAAAAGATGTGATTTTTAAAATTTTCTTTGAAAATTGATTTTATATGTACATATACGTTTACATTACTATATATGGGAATATATATAGATAGATATCTATAGATATCTCTCTATTTTTTTTGAGAGCGAGAGAGCAGAACATGGGAAGAGGGAGAGGGAGAGAGTGAATCTTAAGCAGGCCCCACGCCGAGCGTGGAGCCGCTTGCTGGGCTGGATCACATCACTGTGAGTTCATGACTGGAGCTGAAATCAAGAGTCAGATACCTAACCAACTGAGCCACCCAGGTGCCCTAGATATCTACATTTATTTTAAAGAGTTAGTGATCCAGCACTAAACAGTTCTTGTAAATTGCACTGTGTCCTTTGGAAATCTAATACAGACTAAGATTTGCAAGTTGAGATTTAGGATTGCTTACTAATGTGCCTGTTCTTGAATATTAATGACATTCATATAAAGATGCCTTGCTGAGGAAAAACAAACAGCTGAACAGCTATCTACCATGTGGGGCTGACCAGGTAGTTGTGATAGGCTTTAACAAAAATGATTCAAAATTAAGCATACCTTTCTGTGTATCACTGTTAAGGTTTTAGTTATTCTTTTCTTCTTTTATTTTAATGTAATGGGGAGGAGGATCATAGTATAATGGGGTCCACATGTATTCTGAAAATTCTCTGCAGAGTAAAATCATTTGTAACCTCTAAGGCATCCATCTAAAGCAAGTAAAAATGAGCCACACTTGTCAAGAATTAGAGAACTGAATGTTCTGTTAAAATCATCCTTTCTTAAGCACCAGAGTTTTGCTTTTAAGAACTTACTTCTATTCTCAGTTCTGAGGATCCTGTTCCACTTTATAATTTAGACTCAGGGAACCTAATGAACAATTTTATTGATAGGGCTTTTTCAACTTTGATTCCAGGAGTTTATATTCTTTTATATTTGACTGACCTAATCCTCTGAGCTGACCCTGTAGTATTAAAAGCATTTCCCATGAGAAATTAAACACCTATCGATTTTAATTCTTTTCTTTAGAAAAAGGCTTCTAAGAAAAACTTATCCTCTCTATTGTGGGGGGAAAAAAGTACTGAAACAAAGTTTTTGGCACACATTACAGCAATTGTCTTTTGATTGACCAAATTTTAATGTGGTCCTTCCAGGTGTCAGAAGTCAAATTCTTAGCTAGAGGCTACCATTTATATATAGTATGATGTACCGTATATATGTATATGTTTGAGAATGAATACATATCTCTAACATGTAAATGTTTCGTTGCTGTTCTTATTTTATACTGATTTCTACTAAAATCTAGCTGAAGGTATGTGACATATATGGTTCCAAATGACAAGTATTGCATATTATGATGACTCTTTTCTAAGCTTAACTTTGACATAGTGTTTATATGTATACTTTGAGTTACCGTAGTGTTGATTAGTAATTGTGTGATACCTATTTTCTCCATAAATCTTGCAATAAGCTTTGCGCAAAAAGTTATGGAAATCAGATTAAGAATGTTTACATTCTGTCCATTCCTTTTGTGTTGCATTTCTTCCTTTCACACTGGATGCTTCGCTAATTCTGAAAGATATTTTCACTAAGAATATTGGCAAACAGTTGAACATTTTATTTTTTTATTTATTATTTTTGAAACAGTTGAACATTTTAAATTTCAAGAACTACTGCAAACTTGCATTGCCTCTTCCTTTATATGTTAATATCACCCATCTTCCCTTATCTGTTACCTATCCCCATCATGCTGGTTCACCTTAAGTCACGAAACTTAGAAAATCTGGCCCTCTGCTTTCAGAAAACATGTCTATTCTGGGTCTCCTGGGTGTCTCAGTCAGTTAAGCATCCAATTTCGGCTCAGATCACGATCTCACAGTTCGTGTTTGCGAGTTCAAGCCCCTCATCCGGCTTGTGCTGACAGTGCAGAGCCTGCTTCAGATTCTCTCTCTCTCTCTCTCTCTCTCTCTGTCTCTCTCTCTGTCTCTCTCTCTCTCTCTCTCTCTGTCATTTCCCTGCTAGTGCTCACTCTCTATCAAAAATAAATGAATAAACATTAAAAAAAAGAAAACAAAGCAGTCTATACTGTCCTGCACTGTGCATTCATATGAAAACTACACAAACTACCTAAGAGAAAGAATTTTAACCTCAGTGTTTTATTAAAAGCATCCCCTTTCTGACTACCCTCACTTTCCCACAGGATGTGCTGAGGTTAGTAACTGTGAAGGACCCATCTTTATGAGTTAGTTCTTGGCTTTTGAGGCTCTAGCTTAGCACTTCTCAAACCATCTGTAGTGAAGGAACACTTTTTTTTTCTCATCTCAGAAAACCAGTATTTTTATAAGATGTAATAAAAATGAATTACTAGAAAAATGTTCGCATACTTAGATGTCACAGAAATGTCACACTGCTATAAAAATTACATGCTGATGGGGCTCAGGGAAGGCTGCCCCAGAATGTGCCCCTTTGGCATGTGGATTATTTTGAGCTGAAGACAATGAAGGCCCCACAGACTCAAGAAGATTGTTTTTATGTGTGTGTGTTTTTTTTTGTTTTGTTTTTTCTTTTTTGTTTTTTCTTTTTTTTTTTTTTTTTTTTTTTTTTACTTTCTCTTAACCTTCTAAGAGAATTTAGATAGGAGGCCTATACCAGGAATGAACTATTACCAGAGATAACGTTTTACATCTGCCTGGTGTGGCAAACATTTGTTTACCAAACATTTGCTTTTCCCATCTTCCTGTGAATTGTCTCCCTCCCCCTACCCCCCCCCCCCACCCCTGCCCCTGTGAAGTTCCAGACTGCTGCTATTCCCTTCTCCTTAGCTCAGAATGGCATGGAAACCTCAATTGCCTGACTTTTGGGGACCTTCATATCTTTGGGGTTATTATACATACAAAATTAAATTTTTTTTTCATATTAATCTGTCCTATATCAATTTAATTGTTAGACCATCCAAAGAACTTGGAAGGCAAGAAAGGCTTTTCTCCCCTGCAGTGCTCTGTGAAAACCACTCCTTTAGGAAGACTGGTATCTGTTGCAGTGTTTGAGCTCTTGTCATGGTTTGGAACACGCACTCTACTGACTGATAAGCTTTTGAGAACCCTGAGCTATGGTTTTCAGATGTGTGAAAGGTACAGTTTTCACTGCTCTTTCTGTGTTATACTGATGAGTGAAAAAATAGCAAGCGATGCCTCTTTAGCAGATACAAGGACCTGAGAAGATTATTGCTGTTTTTATGTTTAGTTATCATTTCCTCGGGGAGTATAATATAGCAAAGATAATGATTATAATAATGATAATAAAAACAGAAGAAGAAGGAAAAGGAGAAAGAGAAGGAGAAAGAAGAGGAACAGGAGGAGGTCAAGATTGATATTAGTGTTGGCAGTTGCTTTCATTGCTTCTTCTCTTGTTATATAACTCTAGGATGGACACCTGCACAGCTAATTAAGGCTGCAGTGGCACTTTCTCATTCATCCGGTAGAAACCCTTAAAAATCTAAAAAAAACTTCAAAAAAATCTAAATGAATACAGCTAGGGCAAATACTGAGACATCAATCCATTAGCAATTTTCACAGTATAGTACTGACTCCAAGAATTTAAGATGAAAATCTTGGCAAAGCTCTTTGGCTAATCTTTGATAAAAATATGCTCTAGGGCATACTTATTACTGTGCACTGTTTTTATTTTTTGTTTGTGTGTGTGTGTATGTGTGAGTGTGTGTGTTTAGTTTGCTTTAGAGTGACAAAGTGTAGTCATGACAACCTTGATAAGGTTACTGTCTACAAATTCCTCAAGCTCAACTAAAGTAAATGCAAAACCACTGTCAAAATGATAGGATCTGGCAATCTGTATTCTACAAATAAGTAGCATAAAACTATGATGGTAAGGGATGACTGTGAAAAGGAGTTTGGAGCACTTTTAGCCATTTTGAGAAATCACTATCAGTAACTTCTTCGTCCAATAAAGTTCATTTTCCACCCCCCAGAGGACTGCCATTTTTTTTTTAACATGACTTAAATTTGTTTAAGAAAAGGCTAATTTTTCAAAAGAAAAAAAGAAAAAAGAAAAAAAGAAACACTAATAGAATCCAGTGGAACAGAAAGCCTTCAACCTCTTGCTGTATTTTGAGGGCACGTGACTTTCACGTTGTAGTCTGTTGGATTGAATACCAGGAACTTTGAGAAAGCAATATTAGAGGTTTTATTTCCTGGTTCTTACTAGCTTCATAGGAAGCTGATAGACTGAGGCTATAGGCCACTTCCTGAAAATTTTCCATAGGTTTTTCTATGTTTAGACTATTATTAGAGTTTTATTAAATTATGATACATTTTCTGACTCTATTAGATCTTCTGTTAAATTCCCAGGACAAGGATTATTAGTTGAAAATCTTAGCATTATATGGGTCTTCATTGACTGGTGATCATTGTATCTGATGTAGCATAATTATTGATACATTACTGATGATTACAAATGGTTATATTTTCAAGAAAGTCACCCAAGAAGAATAAAAAAAATGATTTTATTGGGATATTTTTATTTAAGTGTTTTAGTCATCAATCACTTCTGGACAATTAAGAGGAAAACTCTCTCTAGAATTAGTCGAACCTGAATTTTAATACTATCTTTGCTACCTCTTTCAATTTAATCTTGGACAACATACTGTGCTCCATGTATCTCAGTTTTCTCATTATAAATTAGAATAGTAACACTACTTACAACAAATGATTTCAGTGAAGATTAAATGAGATATTCTAACAGGTGCTCTGCACAGTGCCTCACACATAATAAATGCACAACACATACTAGTTTCATTAAAGTTCATATTATTAATATTGGTATATTTACATTTCTGCAGAGATTTTTATATTATTAATCTTTATTAGTGGCAAAATTAATATTGCCATCAGATGTGAGTGGGCACACTATTTCTGTAGAAGCCTAAGTGATTTCTTTAGATAGTATCTTTTCAGAACAAAAGGTAAATTCTTACTCTTTTTTTTTCATGCTTATTGTTGTCAGGTTTTGATCCAAACATAGCTATACTAGTTTTCCTTTTAAATGATCATGTTCATGAAGTCTCGAAAACTTCTTGTTATAGAAGACGTTCCTTCAAAATGATACTTAGAAATAGTGATCAATTTCTTCTGAAAAGGCTTATATATCACCCCCTCATGATACAATCTAACATTTTCTCCAAGAAACAACTGTTGTGTATAATTAACAATGGTAGCAATTGTGTGATGTTGATCATTTTAAGGAACACATCTGAGAAACAACTTTAAGAGAAATTGTATGATGAAGTAGCTTTCCTGATTATTTATATACCATAAAACTGGCATATCTTGAGATCAGAGTAATTCATTAGTACTCATAGAAATACAGCAAATCTAGAAACTTCCATTCCTCGATCTTTTGAAGATTGCTAGAATTCATTGTTTTGGCCTGCTTTATGGCTTAGTAGTTAATAGCAAAGAGTTTAGAGCTAGATTTACTGGTTTACATAATCCAAGATTTACATAATCCCAAATTATGTTTTCCCAAATCCATTCAAATTTATTGTTCAGGCAGGTGGCTTTCCAGCGTAAGCAGCAATGTTTTTAGCATCACTGAAATCTCTGAACTATTATAAATTAGGTTCAAATCCCAACTTTGCTGCTTACTAGCTATGTGAGCTTGAGCAAGTTTACCTTTTCAGGGTTTCTGTTTCCTCATTGATAAAATAATAATAAGCGTTCCTCATAGGCTTGTTTGAGGATCAAACAAGTCAATACATGCAAAGAGAAAGCAACATGGAAGCTATTACAAGGCATCATGTCATTTGGAATATCTTCAGAGTTGCTAAGCTATGTCCTCAACTGCTCTTATACAAAATGTTTTCAAGACAGTTTCTTCCCCTGGCAGAACATGCACCACATATTCTTACAATTAAAAGTAGATGTACATTGCATATTCCTGGAAATTAAAGCAAGACACTTACTTATTTGCACAAACTAAGAAGAGCAGATATAGAAGCCATGTTACATTTGATCTGATCTAAAGATATTTTATAAATAATCTTATTTTAAAAAATTTTACTATTTATTTTTGAAAGAGAGAGAATGAGCTGGAAAGGGGAAGAGAGAGAGGAGGACAGTGGATCCAAAACAGGCTCTGCACTGACAGCAGCAAGCCCAATGCAGCGCTCAAACTCATGAACCATGAGATTATGAGCTGAGCCGAAGTTGGACGCTCAACTGATTGAGCCACCCAGGCGCCCCTAAATAATCTTATTTTGAACTTTTGTGGTCACAGTATTATAGAGAACTTCTTATCCCAAAACACATTAATACTGAAAGTAGAATCTACTCTTTAATTTCTGAATCTAAGTTTTACTGCACAAACTTTCACTTGGATAATTATGAGTCAATTTTTCATCAACATTTACTATTAAATAATCCTTTTTGTGAATTATACAGGCAAGGCAATCCAAAATTGTGTATTTTAGAATATCCTCAAATTTATTGTCCAGGTAGGTGTCTTAGCTCCCCTAGTTAAGCAGCAATGCTTTCAGCATTGTTGAAATCTCTGAACTCTTACATATGAGGCTATTGAGAAGTATGTTTACAGTTATCAGAGTTTATAAAAAATCTTTATGTTGGGGCTCCTGGTGGCTCAGTCAGTTGAACATCCAACACTTGATTTTGGCTTGGGTTATGATCTCATGGTTCCTGGGATTGAGCCTCACATCAGACTCTGCTCTGACAGCATTGAGCCTCCTTGGGATTCTCTCTCTTCTTCCTTCTTCTCTCTCTGGCCCTCCTTCACTCATGCTCATTCTCTCTCTCTCTCTCTCTCTCTCTCTCTCTCTTCCAAAAAGAAAGAAATAAACTTCAAAAAAAAAAGATCTTGCCTTGGGCAAAGCAGGGAAAGGAAGAAATCTTTCTATGGAACAAATGCAGACAACAAATTGTCAGAGTATACAAGGTTCCATAATATCATCTTCTACTTTGTTTGCTTCAAAATTAATGAAAGTTTCAGCATACAGATGCAAGGAAACAAATTAAATGATGTCAAATTGCAATAAATTTCGGTCTCTTTTGGTCTCTGATAAATGTTAGTGCTTGATAAGATTTTTTTCAGTTTTCTGTGCATAGTTATTGGAAAGACAATTACATTATGTGTTGTAGCTTACCTTTCTTTTTAAGAGTAGCCTTATCCTCATCATTAAAAGATTTTGATTTTAGACTTCAATAAATAAGTACTTTACATTTTAGTTACTAATTTTCACTTTGACCAAAGCTATCCTGAACCAATATCTTTTAAGTTTGGTAATATATAAGAAGAATAAAATCAGACTGAACACACATTCACACGCACACACTGGAAGATACATCTTGATGTGAGAAACCTACTCTGATATCATTTATGCTCTGGACATACAGGGAAATTATTGTGGTCATTTCTGATATGGAAATAGGAATGAGGTGTTGAGAATACAATATAAGATAAAATGGTAAGATGTGTATTGTAGCAAAACATTCCAAACATAAATAACTGGATTAATTTCATGTCAAATACACTGATGGGAAACAATCATGTTACTTTAGTTTTAGTTGTAAATGTTTAGAGTGTTTGGATTATATGTAACTTTCATTCAGTTTTCCACATTTTCTTTGTCAGAGCAAATGGAGAAGATATTGTAATTCAGTGCTTATCAGAAATTCAGCACTTTTGGGGTTTGGAATCTTCACATATAATAACTAAAAAAAGTATCATTAATCCTCTTCTATATGTATTTATGTCCATGCTGGAAACAGAAAAAAAATCAGCTTATAACATCAAAGTACTTCATGATTTTTAGCACATTAAATTTGAAGGAAACTGAGTTTTAACAACTGGTTGTCATTTTTGAAATCCCATTGCATAAGCAGCTTTGCCTGGTAACTAATACAATCGTGCGTACATTTCATTTCCATTTGCTTTATATATTCTAGATGAGTCTGGGTAGTAGTCTGTTTTTCTGCATAAAAAGAATGTGCAAGCTATTTGAAGTTTGAATTGTAAATCTTGATGAACAATTGTAGTGATTTTAAAAAGCGTCTTAGAGAAAAATGTCAGTGAAAACGGGGGAAATGGTAAACAGATTTAAGGACTTAGTAGTAACTCATTAAATGATCTGGGTTCAATAGAAACATTCTTTTATATCCACAATTGAGCCATGCATCAAATAAGAATATGTAAATGTAGGCAGACTTAAATGAATATTTCAGCTTCTCAAACATATCGTAGTTATAATAAGTGTAAATTCTTTTGAGATTAAAAACAAAAGTAACATAGCATTAAATGCTATTCCTTCTTGTGGAGGAATACTGGGGCAGGGGGAAAGGAAAAAAAAATCAAACCAAAGCACAAGATCTGAAAAAAGAGATAGGTGGGGTATATGACTTATATTTCCCAAGCTCCCGAAATTGATTTAATAGATGCCTTGGGTATATCAAATAGATTTGAGCAAGAGACAGAAAGAACTAATTTGTGTGATGTGGAAATTCAAAATTATTTTGAGTTTGGCTTCCATATTTATAAAATGGAAGCCCTAATCATCAGACTATTGTAAGTTTTGCACAAGCTAATGTTTAAAGAATGATTACCTTGTTTATTGAGGCACAGTAAATATAAGTATGATACATTGCATTTCTCTTCCCCAGACCATGCTAGAATAGTTGGTTCAAAGTAATAATCATAGAAAGACATCTGTGGCTCTGCCACCAGCACCAGTCATTAAAATTGCAAATTCCAAATACTTTTTTTCTTGTTCAGGGGTTTTTCTGAAGTGTTTGAAAACTGATAGTCCTTGGTCAACACTTAAAATGTCTTTGGGCAGTTCTCTAAACAGGTGCTACTGATGTCCCTTGTAAGGTTCCTAAATGTTTTTCCACATCCTTACCCCTTCTTATGTCCCTGTCAGTTTTATGTGCACCCCATACCCAATTCTTTTCATAGTTACTATGAAGTAAGAGGAAAACATCATCTATCTTCTTCTGAGTAGTTGTGTTCAGCCCACAGAAAAATGCATGCTCTAATCTCCTGTTGTTTCTCTGGTAATAAAACTCTTTTATGTGTCTAGCTTGATTAGACCCTCCTCCTCTATTTAAAAACCTGACATAAGTTTCTGAGAATTGACCAAAATCGTGAAAATCAGAAGTATATGAAAGTTGAACAATATGGAGTTCTGTAATCAAACTTCTCTCTGCTTCCTCCCCTCCCCCAGTGGTGTACTTTTAGTGCTGACTTGCATATCCTTTATAGTGATTTTTTTCCAATTCATGTATGTGGTATGAGAGTTTAAGTGCAGGTGTCTTGGGATGGAGAGTCCTAATTTAGGGAGCGGCTATTGCTCTCAAGTGCTCAGTCATTATCCCACAGTAATGACTTCCTACCTTCCTCAGCAATTAGAATCTCAGCACACCTATAAATTTTCAAAGCTTTGACTCTTGCTTCAGGATTCCTACTATTTATTAGTCAAATTTTGGAGATAAAACACTAAAATACATATAGCACTAATCTACATGGCTTAAGGTTTTAAAGTTTCCTTGTGAATGAAGAAAGGTGTACCTTATAATTAATATAAGACTGGAGCATTATGGTTGGATAAAGAAAGGAGGAAAAGGAAGCAAAAGTGAAGGGATCTGACTTAGGTAGGAAGTGAGATATGAGGGATTGATACTCTGAGAGGAAATGGGGGAATCAGGTGGTCTTAGCGGTATTGAGGAACAAGTGGTATTGGATTAAGAATGTAAAATGGAAAATTGTGGTTTGATATACAGAATACCATCTGTTTGGATGTCAGCAGTAAGCAAACCTGGGAGAACAAAATCAAAGATACTATAAAATACATTATCATAGTTTAGAAATATAAAAAGGAATAAATGGTTGATATATATTAGGAATGCTTTTGCCTTGAGGTTTCAAATATTTGACTCAGTGGTTTAGAAAGATCTGCTCTCTCTGCCTGTTAGTGGATGGACTCCTGTTTGCAGTTCCAGGAATGGTATTTGTATCCAGAGCAAAAAACAAAGTGGTGGGCAGTATTAGCATATTTCGGTTTCTTGTCAGATTTTTCAGAGTCTCCTAGCTCACTTGCAGACACACACACACAGATACACACACACATACACACACACACACACACACAAACACAGTTGTCATTGTTGCTCTTGTTGTTGTTATATTCTATATATGTGTGTTTATTTATTTTTGCCAGATATGTCACAGCCCTTTATCTAGCTGCAAAGGAATTCTGGAAATTTACCAGTTAGCTTTCCAGTCTCTCCATATTGGTTGGCAAAGAAGGGGTTTAGGAATAAATGTTGGGTGATGGAACAGATAATGTCTGCTATGGATGTCAATTATTTAGATGATTAATTCTATCATAAACAAGTATGTGAGTTTCAAAAAAAAGATGAATATATACTTAAAGTATTCTAAGGGCTGTCAAATGTCATTTCATGAAAAAACAATGTGTAAAAATATAAAAGTCTCTCTCTATTTGAATCTGAATTCCAGTATCCATTCTATTTTGAGCAGTTTGTCCAAGTTTGTGAAACCTAAAGATTATAAAATTTTCTGGCTAACGAGAACACATGAACATAATAGCAATTAAATAACAAACTTATTGAGCTCATTTGTGGCATAAATATGAAGACTCTATTTTCTTTACTACGCATATTCTTGTCTTGAATGAAAAATCTATGCTTTTTACTTAGAATTTACAATTAATGGTAATATTTATGGGATATTAAACTTTAACAATTGAATACGAAGTGGAATATCTTCTAGAACTTCTCTCCTCTTCCCTGGAATCATTCAGAAAGGGCCTATCTTTTATAACAAAATTATTTAGCTAAGTAAAGCCTTGTCTTATCAGGTTAGTACTCTGTTTATGATTCAGCTGTAATCACAGGAATATAAATAATCTTGACTTTTTCTTCTTTCTTACTGCTGAAAAGGAGTGAGAGGTAGAGTAGTATCTTGAAGTACCAAAGTATTTGTGTCAACAAACTTTTTCTCATGACTTCTCAGATAGCAACATGACCTGAGTTTCTCCTCTGATTTTGGTCATGGCCAAAGAGAAAGTTTTTTTGCGGTGGTTTATATTATCTCCCACACTCTCCAAGCCCATGATTTGCTCTGTTTTGATTGGCTTCACCGAAACAGACAGACATTGCTTTGTTACTGTCATTTGCAGTCATTTTTATTTTAGGGAAGATAATCAAAAGTGGGAGCAAATTTTTGATTTAGCACATTGGTAACTTGAAGCATAAACTGCATCTGAAATTACCAAAACTAAGAGGAAAGTGAGACAAATTATACAATTTTATCATCATTGTAACAAGATGAGTGGTTGAAACATTGGTTATTCTCTCACCCTCCTGACAAATTGTCAACACATAATTAGAAAAGTAATTTTCTTTTCCTTTTTCATTGAAAGCAGAATGTCCAGATAAAAATCCAGGGTGCAAGTTATATTTGTATTTGAATTTCAGATCAATAACAAATGATTTTTTAGTATTAAGTATTTATAAAATATTACATGAGATATACTAAAAAATATCTTTTCTTATCTGAAATTCACATTTAACTGGGCATCTGTATTATTATTTGCTAAATCTGGCAACCCCACTTAAAGGGAGATTCAGTCATTTTTTTTCCCTCTCCCCAGGATCCGTAAGTCCCAGAGGAAAAAGATTTGGAAGTTAATAGCTATTTTGATTCGTGTTCATAGAGGGGAATTGCAGTTTATTATCTTAGATTAAAGAAGGATTTTTTTTCTTCAATGGTACTAGGTATATATGAACCAAAAAGTGGAAACCAGTGACAAGTGTCCCTTGAGGTGGAGTGTGAGGGCAAGAGTGGCAACAATCAATGAGCACTAAGGAAGAATCTCCTGTTGTTGACCTGGGGATAGGGTCGGTGGCTTCCTCTGGTGTCACCCATCATCATAAACATACTAGCCTGGGTACACATTGGGCCATGGGAATGCTTCAGAGAAAGCCACAGTACCAGAATATTAACTTCAAAGAGCAGTACCTGGTGATCACCTAAGGGACTCTTGAAATATCTAATCTACTTTGGAGAGGAAAAGTATACCATGAGAAAAGTACCCATATAGGGCTTCTTGCTAATGTTGGCTAGTGGAATCCTAGAACCTTTCCTTATCCCACTTACATATATTCTGATGTTTGACGTCTCTAGCACCTAAAGGGAACATCTTATCTTTTCCTGAGGAGTAAGAGGACAGGTGTATGAGAATTACATTTGTCAAACTATGGTTTGGTACCACCTCCTAAGAAGGCAGAGGATTCCTCCCTGGAAGCTACTATATTTAGAGAACCACTCAGCCATACCCTTCAAGTGGACAGAGTCTTAAAATGTGCATCTGGGGTGCCTGGGTGACTCAGTCGGTTAAGCACCTTTGGCTGGGTCATGATCTCATGGTTCTTAAGTTCAAACCCCACATCAGGCTGTCTGTCACTGCAGAACCTGCTTTGGATCCTTTGTCCCCTTCCCTCTTTGCCCCTCCCCAGCTCATGCTCTCTCTCTCTCTTGCTCTCATTCTCTCTCTCTCAAAAATAAACATTAAAAAAATTGAAAAATAAAATAAAATGATATGTGCATCTAAACCACATTAATTAAAGACAGAAAGAAGTATACGTAGAAGATAGAAGTTCATCCTGAATGTTGTATTTTAATAGAGATCATTTTAGAAGAACAAGAGTGCATAGCTTTTCCCCTCAATATATTAAGATGCCAAGTAAAAATTTTATATAATTAAAAATTTGTATGCAATTCAATATCTACCACAACATCTGGTTATTAAAACATTTTTGAAATTTGCAAAGGTATTAAAAGCTAAGGTAATAAATCAAATATGTAATTACAGCTTTTATTTTAGTCTTTTATTTTGTGGTCCACTCATACACTCTCTTCTCATATGTGTGTGAAAGTTGCTGTGGGAGGTATTAGTTTAGTCAGGAGCCTCATGATTCAAGTCAAGGAGAGTTTCAACATACTGTTACCTTAGCTTGTTACAAAAGTCTTGAGGAAGCATATGCTTTTATGAAACCCGACTCTTATATTACAGTATTTAGTTCACATTCTCAGGGTATTTTACTAAAATTGATTCTAATCTCTGAAAATAACTGATATTTTACTCTCATTATACCATATTTCAAACATAGTCCCACTAAGATATCTCAGGATATGTTCTTTCCAAACTTCTACTATAGACATGGTCCTCTGCATTTGTAATCACCTTGGTAAATTTGCATGTTGCAAGACTAACAGACAAGTATTAGTTTAGCATCATGTTCACCCTTTAACAATACATCAGTGAGTCAGTTCTGAGACTGACTTAAATGCAATTGAATGTTCAATCCAGTAGGAATGTGAAGACATTTAAGTAAATGCAGTGTATTTGTCTGAATCTGAGATCATGTTGTACATGTTTATTTATTGCATGATGTGCAATCAATCAAACAAATTCACTGAGTAGATGTATGTCATTCTTTGATAGCACATTCAAATAAATGTCTCCACCATTTACAGCAATGTAAAAATGTAAACTAGTAAAGATGTTTTGTCTCACCTTTTTTTTTTTTTTTTTTTTTTTTTTACAAAGTATAAATGTGACATAGTTTCTTGACAGGAGTGATAAATCTATTGTGTAATGACCATTTAAGACTAGTTTTCATTAATCACATGCAAGACATTTTGTTTAGGTCTAATCATTTTCTACTCCACATGTACCTTCCCAAATGTACCTGTCACAGGTACAATTGGTCAGTCAATTTTGGTCATTATAGGCATTGATAACAATCTTTAATAAATTTGGCTATCGCAAGAAATACTGATTCTGAAGGGAAAAACTGCCAGTTATTTAGTGACATACACGTATGATTCTGGCCACAAGAAAGCAGATTAAAACTCAACTTTTCTACCCTTTGATCAAAAGATACTTTTAATGGGCCACAGTTAGTAACAAAGGAGAATATAAATATTTCCCGCAGAGATATGTACACCAGCTCAAGTGGAGATTGAACATTTGTTTAATTTCACCAAAATAAACAGCCCAAAACAATACCAAAAATTATATAAAACAGCCTTAGCTTTTATAAAAATAATTTTAAAACTGATATCCTATCCTATTGAGATGGCTATCTGAAAGCCTCTGTTATATAGTATTTTCTTTTAAGAAAGTGAGGCTATGTTTTTGTTTTTGTTTTGTTTGAAATGAGAAAAAAGAGACAATTTGTCAGATAGTTCATAACATAGATGGTGTTATGTTAATTCTGAAGGAACAACTGAAATCCTTCTAGGTAGATCTGTTCCTAAAACAAGGAATGCTACATCTGAAGATCTGGACAATGACACAGGGTTGGCACTTTATAGAGGTGTAAGTTGAATGCACTTCTGACAATGATCCCTTGCTACAGTGATCTTAGGCAATACATTATTCTCATGATAAATATGGTAACTTCCAGTAGTTTTGAGGTATCTTCTCTTTACGCATGTATATAGACACACACAAACACACACACCCTTACTTTCACACATATTCCTTAATTAATGTGGATAGCCTCTTTAAAAAAAATTAACACTCATTTTTGAGAGACAGAGTGTGAGTGGGGAGAGACAGGGAGACAGAGAATCTAAAGCAAGCACCAGGCTCTGAGCTGTCAGCATAGACCCTGACATGGGGCTTGAACTCATGGACTACAAAATCATGACCTGAGCTGAAGTCAGATGCTTAACCAGTTGAGCCACCTAGGCACCCCATGGGTAGTCTCTTTGCGTCAAGATTCTAAAGTATCCATCTTCTTTCTCTTCCAGAGGCATTAAAAAATATAAGCTAGTCTGGGCATTGTTCTGTCCTGCACCTAGAACAAGTGCCTGGAACAAAGTGGACAATAAATGTTTCTTGAATGATATAATGAATTTACTTACTCAAAACTAATGTGTCTGGGAAAGTTGTGGTAATATAATGGTAAGGTTTATTAAGAATTGATTCTTGGTACAGTGGAAAACAGCTGTGCCACTCACTATTTTATGGGTTTGGATGTTTCTTAACTCCCCTGGGGCACAGTCTCTGCATCTACAACGTGAAGAAATTGGGCCAGATGATAGCTAAGATCTTTTCACATGTAATATTTGATGATTTGTTAGGTCTTATATGAGAATTTCATTTTGGTATCACATCAATTTTCCTAACAATAGTTTACTAATTCCCAGAACCTCACAGTATATTTGTCCCTACAAACTCTCATCTGTAGTTAGAGACTGCCAATTCCCTATTATTATCTAATTTTGTTTAACCTGAAATTAGAATGTAGAATTCATCAACATTTTACTAGTCTTTTAATTTATATATACCCTTTGACAATTATTTTTGTTGTATCTAATTAGAAATATCATTAATAACCTTAACAAATTAATTACCCATGTTCTGAGCTTTGTGTTTTATTGTCAATAACATTTTTAATTGCCTATAGCTCAATTCCTTTAAGACCTAGTCTTTTTTTTTTTATCACAGGTAATGGGTCTTTAAGCTAATGCTAATTTGCAGGGCTAGATGCACATTATGACTAGTTAATAATTGGTGTCTCTTATTTCAAAAATCAGCTACCCCACCCCCATTGTATGACTACTATATTATGGAAAATTATACTAGCTCACTTACATTTGGCTATTTTGATCCATGGTTCACTTTTTTTGGGAATTTAAACTAGATTTTCTTAAACTCTACTAGTTTAATGTTTATAATGAATATAAATATTCTTCTGATTGCATAATGCTTTTTTACAAACTACTGTGTTCATTATCCACTCACATATCTTTTTTCTAAAATATTGTGCATGTGTTTATGTGTAGATTATGCTCAGCTCTTGTTATTACGACTTTAAACATTTCTCCAAAACTTTCATATTCAAAATCAAAATAATAAATATAAAAATAAGTGAAAATAAGGGATAAAATGTTTGGCATTATATCTTTAAAGTGTACACTATATATAATTACCTAAAGTATAACAGTATTTTGAACTTTCTTCAAAACTTCACAAGTTTATACTCCACAATGAATCTGTAGGCTAGGATATATTTCAAGCTCATTTAAGTATTAACATGCACTTGCTTTCTCTATGAGTCTCCATTGTTTTTCAGGTTGTGGTGACAGATTACGCTGAGTCATCCCTACTTTTCTGCTTTTTACAGCACATTTTGTTGAACTGACAGCTGAGGTTAGAGAATATTGTTAACTTCTGTTTGTACTTGCATGCCATTGGTTAACAGGAATCTTTGGAAATATATGGTACACATTATGCATTTAAATTTCACACATAGCCATTTTTCAAATAAGTATAATATAGGAGCTTCTTCCTTTTATCTCAGAGGAAACCTCCTTTTCCTCAGGGAAATGAAACCCATTCAAAGACCTACCATATGTGAATTCATACTACAGATAGTTTTTACCATATGTGCTATGAGACTAACACTTCAAGATACTTTCAGCTTTGACTCTGAATTTCCTGTTCTTTGTCAGTTTAAACTAAGCTCTTCACATTACTGTGAATTGAATGTAACTCAGATGTATTATATACTGAAGGTAATACTTTAAAATAAGTGGAGGGTAATTATTCATTTATTTTGTATTCACTGAGGTAGCATTAATCATAGTGACTCCATTTTGGATTCATATGGAGTATAGCTCATAATTCCAAAGAATTCAACTATATACCTTGTCTATATTCATAATCCGTCCTTATTGAAACTATGATTGTCAAACAAAAAGTCATTTTGGTGATGTCACAAGGACAAATTTTATTCTTATGTTGAATTTGTTACTGTGACAATACACTAGCTACACATGAATAAACCATTCACCCCAATCCTGTGACCAACATTCTTTAAACTTGTACAGCAACTAATACTAAATATATGAACTAGAGAAGTAGAGAAAAATATCAATGCTGACCTAAGGTGATTTTCTCTTTTCCAGTTATTTTAGGGTCAATAACAGGTCAAGAATCTCACTAATCTTAGAAGTGAAGTCTAATTAAAAAAAAATCATATTAGATTTTGATAGTGAACTGCATCAGTTTGATCAGAAAATTTATTTTAAACTATTTAAGAAGATTCATAGGTGTGACTTTACTAAAAATTTAAATATACCTATAATGTCAGTGACTACCAAATAATGTAAAAATTGTACAGCTTGCTTACAGAAAACAGTTGTCACCTTCTACATTTTCTCCCTTTGTTAAATTCACAGTTTTGTTTCTGCAATACTGTCCTTATGGAGGAAAATTTAACATCAACCATGAATGAATTGATTTGAATTGCATTGGCATTGAATTCTTATGTAGTAATTCAAGAGGTGGATTAGAGAGCAATTGTGATCCAAAGATTGTTTTCTGCAAAGTTCTTTTGAATTATGCATAAATGACATTTGGATTCTGCTGTTTGAAGTTTATAATTCGGATAGCTTTTTAAATATTAATGAGTTGTTTGGGAAGATTTACCAAACAGATAATGACCAGTCAGACCAAGTAGATAAGGATCCTGAGAAGTATGTGGGGTATTTAAATATTTTGACTTAATATTATCTGACCACTGGAATAGTCCATGTTATTTACTATGTTATAATGTTTAATTACCTGCATGGAAGTCTATTGAAAAGTCATTCATAGGTCTTTCAAATGTCATTTATAAATGCGGAGTACCTGAGTGTAATGAACTTTGCAGAAATAAATGTGTTCCAGTAAAAAATTTTGATCTGTTTGGGAAGTGATCATGTAAATCAAGATTATAAACTGAACCACTAGAGAAACATTGTAACAACTCATGAATTATCCAAAATATATTGCAAAGAGAAAGGAAGTGAAAGGAGAAAGGTAGGAATGTGCTGACTGACATGACTTCAGACTGTGGCTATGTCTCCCTAGCCCAAAGAAAAAGAGAGAATGTCATACCTTATTGCAGAGACAATGTTCATCTGTACAACTTAGAATTATAGGGGTTTTTTTAAACAATTGTTTTATTCTGTTCTTTGTTTAAAATTATGATTTATCTACTTAGCTATTATTCAAGGACAATGGTTTTACCTGTGTTAAAACATTATATGAGAATTGAAATGGAATTATAGAATAACTCCAAATATTTGGATTATGGCTATATGTACCAGTTCATTTCTACTGTGTAACAACCACTCCAAAATCGGATGACCTAAAACAACACCATTTATTTAACTCATAATACAGGTTGGCTATTTGCTCTATGTGTTAGCTTAACAATTTTTCTGATCTATATCAGGCTCCCTAGGTGTCAGCAGTTTTCTGGCACATCAGCTGGAGACTAGCTGGTGTAGATTGGCCTCAGCTGAGGGGGTTTGTGTCTGATACAGGAGGGGAGCCCAGGCTTGTTCACATTAGGTCATGGGATTTCAAGAAAAAGAACATCAAGAAGCCTTTGCTCAGAACTAGATCAGTATCCCTTTTGCCTCATTATTGACGGAAACAATCCACAAAGCAGTCTGGATTCCAGGAATGGAGAAATGGATTCTACCTCTTTATGAGGGGCTACAAAGTTACAGTGCAAAGCAGGCACATGCAGGATGGTGTGGTTGAGTATGATATTTCTGCCATGGCATGATAAGTAGTCCTCTCCTTCCTAATTTTGATGTTTAGAAAGTCACCAGATTGACTCAAAGCTGCTATCAGAGGCTTTCTTGAAGACATGGTTTGACTTACAGTCTAATATCTTTCATTTGTCTTGAAGACATTTTATCCTTTCATTTTATTCAGAATATTAATGGAATTGGGGGCTGTCAAGGAATGCTGTCCGTGAGGATGTTAGATGAAGTCAAGCTTTCCTGAAAATGACTTATACAATTTTTGCCTTTCATTTGTGCCATTTCAAAGGATATATTTAACTTGTGTCCTGTGTTTTAGTGGATGCATTTCCTGCCCCCACCCCACCCTCAAGTTAATGTTGCATCCTGGCCTGTACAGAATGCAATACTATTGTTTAAATACCTAGCATACAGTAAGTGTTGAAAAAAGACATTTTAAAAAACAAACATTATGGTCCTCTGATTGTTTATATAATGGTAGATGGTAAGATATTAAGTTTATAGATACCATTAATATTTTGTGGATAGTAAAAGACTGAACTACAAGTTTATAATGTTTATATTAATAAGTAGTAGAAAATAGATCAAACTTAATATGCATGTAAAAACAAAGTACCAAGCAAAACATTTATGCTGTTCTGACATGATGTGATGAGAGGTAACCATTACAAACCAGGAAAGGATCACATGCCATGTGGTTAATAATGCCTAGTGAGTGCTACCTCATCAAGATAGGTATTTGAGAAAATCTAGACAATATGATCTTCTGCTGAGGGAATATGTATTTTGCACCCAAGAGTATTCTGGATTTGCATAGCTGAGAAAAGGCACCCTAGAAAACGAGGCAAAGTTTAGAGAAGAGAAACAAAAGTTAATAGGTGAAGGAAGAGGATCTTACCTGACAGTAGAGTAGGAATATTATAGCTTTTCAATCTAGAATGATTAATTCTAAGTTGATATTTATGGAGTTTAGGAAATCATGAAATTTAGGGTAAAATTTCACCACATTCTGAAATACTTGGACTTCGGGGTCACCTTTAAGAATTATTTTTCTCTTTGGGGGCGCCTGGGTGGCGCAGTCGGTTAAGCGTCCGACTTCAGCCAGGTCACGATCTCGCGGTCCGTGAGTTCGAGCCCCGCGTCGGGCTCTGGGCTGATGGCTCGGAGCCTGGAGCCTGTTTCCGATTCTGTGTCTCCCTCTCTCTGCCCCTCGCCCATTCATGCTCTGTCTCTCTCTGTCCCAAAAATAAATAAACGTTGAAAAAAAATTTTTTTTAAAAGAATTATTTTTCTCTTTGTATATAGTCCTGGTTATTCTCATTCTGCTAAATTCTCTAAAGTTCTAAAGATGAAATCCATTGAATAATGGTTAACTACGTGTTAGGCACTCAGTATTAGGTGATCATACTCTAAAACCCACAATCCAAGTGAAATGTTTATGTCCTTCTACTGACCCCTAAATGTCACATCTTATTACTATCTTTGTATGGCTGGACTTTTATAAAGTCTCCATAAACTCAACCCTTTTACCTTATTGGGAGAAGAAAATAAGGTCCAGAGAAGTTGAATGACTTGCTCCCATTACACAAGTGGTTGTTGAATCCTAATTTTGAGAGTAAAGTCTCAGACCCATACATCCAATATTTGCTTTTTACCTTTAACTCTGGTCCAGCCTTTCTCCTCCCTGCTAACTATTGCCAATGGATTGTGTCAAGGGTATTTACGGGTAATCTTATGATTCTTTAACATCTGTATCAGTACTGCTCTAACTTCGTTTATTTTTTTGTTACTGGAGAACAGGGAGCCTGAATCATCTCTTTCTATTCTTTCTAATGTACCCTTTCCATAAGAAACATTACTCATACATGAAGTTGGCAAATATTTATTCATAAGCTATCATGTTGCAAAACTATGTTAAGGTCTTGGTATAAAAAATTCTTGGAATTTATAGACTGAATAGAACTATATGCCTTTTCACTCGATTTCTATATCACTTTTTTCTTTTCCATCATTCACTGCTACCAGTCTAGATTATTGTATTAGCTGCCAGTAGTCTCTCCACTATTTCTCTTTTCCAAATAAATATTCCTGCAATAATATCAGTTATATTACTTTCTTATTCAAAGTCTTCACTGATCTTCCATACACTCAAATCGAACCCCAACCCTTGTTTATATTACTTGCCGTATGAATTAACTGCTTTTGTAATTCAAATAATATCTATCTAGTTTTAACCTCTATTTCCCAAAGTTTATTAATAAAAGCATTTATTGAGCATTTACTGTGGGTAAAACCCACTGTTAATTATACTGAGGAAGACAAATATGAGAGATGGTGTTTGAAATCCAAATGCTAACACTCTATTAGAAAATATAGAATGTTATGTAGAAATTATGAATATCATTAAAACCAAAGGGAGAACATTCACAAAGTTTAAAAGAGAGAGAGCCTTCCTTTGGGGAGTTCCTGAAGGAAGGATTTCATGGTCATTTTAAACTTAACCCTTCAATTATTTTCCCTGGTACTTTTGGTTTACTTTCCATCCTGACTTTAATCCTAAATAATTCTGTTCTTGAAAGTGTAATGTTTCTGGATAATATAATATGTGTATACTACTTTTAATGAATGTTTAGTGTAACTAGAAAATTGAAAATATTTGCAATTATGTTACTTAATGATCTCATATAAAGGTCCACATAGTATATTCTATCTTAAATTCTGTGTGTGTGTGTGTGCATGTGTGTGTGTGTGTGTGTATGTCTGTTGTATATGTATATATATATGTGTGTGTGTATATATATATGTGTGTGTGTGTGTGTGTGTGTATATATATATATATATATATATGTGTGTGTGTGTGTGTGTCTGTTGACAGTCACCCAGCAATGCCCCTCTGCTTGATAACTTAGGTCCTTAAAGGAACTTCATGTGGAACATGGTCTGGGCCCCAGGTAACTATGATTTCTGTGACTCCTCTCAGACACAGGACCCTGCCTAAGGCTGAGGGCCAGCTTTGCCTCCAAAGTTGATTTCTTCTTATGCTTGCCTCATCCTGACTCAGGACTAGGCCACAACACAACAGTGTTTATGTTGTGGGAAGGGCAGTCTTGGCTATGTCAGCCTCTAGGAGTGCTGCAGTTTGGTCAAATTTTTTTTTTTCTCTACACCCTATCATCCTCTTTAAATTTTTA
The DNA here is from genome assembly GCF_022079265.1 of Lynx rufus. NCBI lineage: Eukaryota > Metazoa > Chordata > Mammalia > Carnivora > Felidae > Lynx > Lynx rufus. The sequence continues at coordinate 165,218,750 of NW_025814823.1, forward strand.
CCATGGAATATATTATTTTTATAATTGAAAGAATATGAAAATATCTTCAGAAAGATCCATAAGCTTCACAATACTGAGCTTATGACTGTATTTTCTTTTAACACTTGGAGCAATTCTTTCTACTGATTCACACTGTAACTAATTACCTTCACAACCGTTCTAAAATAATTATCTTCTGTTCTAGTCATCTGGATAAAAATCTTGTTGCTCTCAAGTGTATGGCTCATCCTTAGTAAACCACTTGCAAACTCTTTTGCATTATATTTTTCAAATTTTAGAACAATGAACTTGTAAGTAATTATTGATAATGACTAGTTTCTTTACTTTGTTATTAAACTCTAAAGTTATCAAAATTTTGAATAACAAGGTTATTATTAATACTGATTACTGTCTTTAAGTAGGATTTTTAACTCAAAACATTACTTATGAATAGATGAAAACAATTTTAGAAGTTTGAGAAAACATATCTAAGTTTTTATCAAACTCTGTTACTCAGTAAACTAAAAAAAATAATACATCTGTTTGCTGTTTCTATTCTATCATGCTATCAACATTATCTTATAATTTCTATTTGAGGAAATCTTATCTGTGACTCAAGATCTCACTCACAAGCCAATTCTTTTTTGAAGAGTCCCTTGATAAATTTCTAACAATCAGTTGAGGTTAACATACAACCCCAAAATTTCTGGCTTGCAACTACAAAGGCTTATTTTTCATATTTTATGTCCACTATTGGTCAGCTACAACTCTGTTCTGTGTCATCTAGGTGACATGCTATATCTGACATGCTACACCTATATCTGAGGTGCTGCTAGTCTTTTTTAAGAGTTTCAAGAGAAACATGGCAAACTCAAACTAGCTCTTCAACTTTAACTTGAAAGCTATTCACGTACTGCTATTCCCATGTCATTGACCAATGCAGTTAATATGACCCACTCTGAAGTCAGATGGATGGAGATATACCATACATCACATGGCAAATCTGGATACCAACAGGATTGGGAAGTATAATCTACACCCAGGTAGGGATAGAAAATATTTTTAACAATAATACAATCCATAGCAATGATCATTGTAATGGAGGTAGGGGATGAAAAAAATACAAAGTTTTAAATTTTCCTCCAATGTTCTTATTAACTGTGTGGATTCCTAGAATATATCCTAATGGATTTGTGTCTCTTTTCATACCATTCACTTTCATTCTTTACCTCTTCTTCCCAGTTCCCTTTTTGAAAATTCTATTCATTCCAATCATAATTACGTACTTCCTTGGTGGTTTTCTTGATATATTCAACTCATATTGAAATCATTTCTTATTTAAACTGATTTACAGTTAGCCTTTGAACAATGGGGGTATTAGGAGTGTCAACATCCCCCCAGCCATGCACAGTAGAAAATCCATGTATAACTTTTGTCTCGCCCAAAACTTATCTAATAGCCTGCTAGTGAATGAAAGCCTTACCAATAACATAGTCAACTAACACATATTTTGTGTTATATGTATTATAGCCCGTTTTGCTACAATAAAGTAAGCTAGAGAAAAGAAAATGTTACTAAGAAAGTTATAAGAGAAAGAAAATACATTTATAGTCCTATACTGTATTTGTCAGAAAAAAATCTGCATGTAAGTGGGCATGTGCAGTTCAAACCTGTGCTGTTCAAGATCAACTGTATATTGATTTTTTAAGCACTTGCTTTATTCAGGTCTCCACAGTAGTTTCACAAATGGTGTTTGTGTGTTTTCTCCCAAGTCAAACATATGCTAATGTACTTGACAAATCTAAGCTTTGATCCATTTTTCTTCTTTATGTAGGAGAACCTGAGTTTTTAGGCTTAAATACCCAGTGCTGCCACTATGGGTAGACTTCCCAAAGGCCTTTTCAGTTCAGTAGAAAATGTGAACAAACCTGTTATTTGTAAAAGTGTGGGTAGCTTTTGGTTTTGTATTCACTTGTCCCAGTATGTGCTTGGTGTGTACAGAAATCTGTATCAGCCCCCTGTTTTTTCTCAAATGTTTACTGAATATGTCAATAGATAATCTTGGGATTAAGAAAAGGCATATGGTTGGGATGCCTTGGTGGCTCAGTTTGTTAAATGTCAGACTGTTGATCTTGGCTCAGGTCATGTTCTCACAGGTTTGGGTTCCTGAGATTAGGCCCCCCACTCTTGGGCTCTGCGTTGACAGTGGGGAAATTGCTTGGGATTCTCTCTCCCCCTCTTTCTCTGCCCCTCCCCACTCACGTGTGTGTGTGTGTGTGTGTGTGTGTGTGTGCGCACTCTATCTCTCTCTCTCAAAATAAGTAGCCTTTTTTAAAAAGAGAAAAGGCATATGGACCTCTGTTTAGGGTGCTAATGTATCAATAACATAATATATGTTGTGCAAATTCAGGCACAGAGATTCCATCTCTTTTTTGAAAAGAATAGCATTTGCATATCATAGGGCAAAAGTAGAAAAAAAAAGGTACCAATGGAATTGCTACAGAAACCACTGGAAGATAGAGTTATATAAGGAAGATGATGATTAGCAGAATAAAACACTTCATAAAATCAACTACAGAGGAGCCAGTAAAACATCTATTTGACCAGAGAATTAGAAATTGAAAGTACAGATAAAGGGGCCCATTGTCGAAATATTTAATGCGGATGATATGTGAACACCCCATTCAGAGAAGTAAGATTGAAGCTATTTCAAAAAATGCAAATTATTTCCCATGGCCATTGAATCACTTTCATATCACACAGTTTGTTATTCTTACAATTTAGTGCTGAGAAGGTAGTGAGAGTTATAGTTATTAGAAAAATAGAATAGATGAAAGAGAGGATTTGGAAACATTGTCTACTGTCTTACCATTTCATGAAGAGTTCCTATCAAAAAGGCTAAAATTGCAGTAATGCAGTAATGATCTTAATAAAGCCAAATCAGCATAAATGAAGTAATCGTTTATCTGTTATACAGTGTGTTCAATTAAATCTTAATAATAGATTGAGTTTTCTGCTACAGGACAATCAAAATCCTGGTCATATTAAAAATATATGTTTGCTATCAGGAAATAAACTTGACATTTTGGACTTACTTTGAAAGGAGAAAATGGGGACTAGATGGATGAGAGATAAAGCATGTAGAAAATCAATCAAAAGGAAAGTTGCTTGACATCTGTCAGAAAAGAAATTTCAAAGAAGTTAAAGGCTAAAGCAAGGTAGTAAAGGACATGAGCTCTGTTTAACAACTTTAACTTAGAAAATAAATGATGAATTGTTTGAAGTCCTCTTAGTAAAGTACTATACTAGACTTTCTGCAGCCCTTCAGTACCAGACCTTCCTTTGGGAAACTGAATTTGCCCCAATATTAGTTCCCATTTGGGGGGGGGGGGCTGATGCCAATCATTTCTCCATTTCTATACCTGGCCTAGCCAATCAGAATTCTTTGTACCCTAAACAGAGGGATGATAATTAAGCCAGCCTAATGAGAATCATGCTATTGAATTTTCTTGAAACAGTTAGAAAACTGGAATTATCTTTTCCATAGAAATGTTAGCTGACAGTCTGGAAATGTAGTGATCATCACTACTGTATTGCACAAGAATGTTGAGACTGGATCCGTAGAGAAGAAAGAAAGCTAATAGACAAAAAGATATATTATAACAACTCTGTTAGCCATGTGCTAATATAACCATTTTATAGAAGAAGAAATTGAAGCTCAGATACTTAATTTTCCAAGTCATTCAACCATTAGAATTCAGTGGCTAGGTCAGGACACAAACTCAGGACTACATGATTCTAGATCCCTTACACTTTTCACAACATAAGCCTGAATTTTATATATGCTCTCTTATTTGATTTACTCAGAAACTCTTGAAGTTTACAGGGTATGTCATAACCCATCTAGAAGTGAGAAAACATGTAGGGCAAAGTTTAAAAATATATTCAAAATAACAAAAGAAGGAAACATTATTGAAACATGTATTCATATATTCTGATTAACGAAAAGAAAATGCATTCCCTCTGCAGCATAGAACTTTTATTAATTTATTTTGTAAATGTTACTAAATACCTAAAAATAATAAATTCTGTCATAGCATCAAAATCAAATGATACTTGGCTCTTTTGTGTAAGTAGTGTATAGTTTAGAAGATTCTTTGTAAAAGTAATAGGAAATAGCTGATATAAAATGAATCGAGCCAATAAATATCATTAAATGTGTTAGGAATTTTGAGGAAAATATTTAACATGATAGAATGATTTACTTTATATCAAATCTTAATGCAGTCATAACTCCTCGAACTCTGACCTGAAGTACAGCTTAAATTGAGCATCTGTGAGCTGTTGGGGAAGGGAATGAGAACTGTGCCTTCAAAGAAAAAGTAAATTGATAAATATTTTAAGTTTATAGAGGAAAAAAATAGAGTTACTGATTCATTTCTGAAGAATGCTAAGCAGAGTGGGGCGCCTGGGTGGCTCAGTCGGTTAAGTGGCCGACTTCGGCTCAGGTCATGATCTCGCAGTCCGTGAGTTCGAGCCCCATGTTGGGCTCTGTGCTGACAGCTCAGAGCCTGGAGCCTGCTTCAGATTCTGTGTCCCCCTCTGTCTCCACCCCACCCCTGCTTGTGCTCTCTCTCTGTCTTTCAAAAATGAATAAACATAATTTTTTTTATTAATTAATAACTTCCATGGGGCGCCTGGGTGGCTCAGTCGGTTGAGCGTCCGACTTCAGCTCAGGTCATGATGTCACGGTCCGTGAGTTCAGGCCCCGCGTCGGGCTCTGTGCTGACAGTTCAGAGCCTGGAGCCTGTTTCAGATTCTGTGTCTCCCTCTCTCTGACCCTCCCCTGTTCATTCTCTGTCTCTCCCTGTCTCAAAAATAAATAAAACGTTAAAAAAATTAAAAAAAAAAAAAAGAATGCTAAGCAGAGTATGTTCAGTTTCACTCAATGGATTTTAACTCTTTATCAAATTACTGGGTCCGATTTTCATAAAATTTGAGGACACTTACATTCTAAAGACTGAAATAGTTCCTGACTAGCCTTTTAAGCTCCAGGAGATCAGAAGCCCTGTCTTTTTTCCCCCACCATCATTGTATGAATTAGTCTTAGATTTGGATGCATAAATAAGATAGAATTTGATTTATCTCTCACATAAAAAAGTCTAGAGGTCTAGAAATAAGCCGTCAGTCTAGGGCTGTGCAGGCATGAAGTAAAGTCACTGAGACAAAAGGAGACTCTGCATCTGAGACCTTTACACCCTCTTCCTGGAAGAAGTCCCACATCTTCCCACTTAGATGTCAATGGCCAGAACTTACAGAAATGACTACATACCTAGTTGCAAGGAAGGTTAGAAAATGTCTTGTGAGCCCCGAAAAAAAAATAGTTTCTATTTCTAAAGAGAAGCAAAGCAAATAGGCTTTAATCATTGCTAAAATTATCATCTCTAAAGTACCTATCATCTCTAAAGGTCCTCATTTTAGCTGTTTTTCTAAAATTCTTTCACTCCTTCAGATCTTTGCACTTGGTTCCGTCTCTCGGGATCCACTTGCTCCTTTGCCTGTTTGCTCCATGTGGGCACACCCTTTCACGGCAATAAAATGGGAACGGGACAAATTGTCTTTCAACATGTTAGTTTTTGTTACAAGACCAGTCTTGGATGAAACACAAAAGGGGATTTATAAAAATCACTGATGTTGAGCCACAGTGCTCCATGACAGTAACTAAAAGAATAGGCATCATTTTTTTTTATTATTTAATTTGTATTGTCATTCATGACTAAAGCAGCTGGTTCCTTGTAAAGAAAGGTTATGAAGAGTCCTCAAAACTGTCTTTAATAATGCATTCAGACATTCTCTTCCATTTTTGACCTTGATTTTTCATTTCTGCAAAGGTCTAAAGGATGCATTAGCTATGTGCACAAAGGCCTTTCTTTCCCCTTTTTATGCTTAAGGGTTTTTCTTCATGAGAGGTGCTGAAGGAGTTGCTATTAAAGCACATATGTCTTAAATCAAAAGATCCTCATTTACCTTTCTAAATTACTTGTTTTATTAATTTAATTCAGACTTGAAATAATATTAAGAGCAACTATGAGTTCTATGCTGGGCTAAGTCCTGGGAGAACACACATACACACACACACACACACACACACACACACACACACACACTATATTCCAGTTCTGTAAAGAGCATGCTTTATAAATAGGAGACAGGTATAAAATAAGTGAATATACTACTAGATATATTTTTACAAATTTTAATAATTCTACAAAGCAAGAGTTCCACAAAAGAGAATAATATGTGGGTGACATAGGATTTCAGAGGCAATCCTTCATTGGGAGATGATCCCACTTGAGTCATGGTCTGGAGAATGGACAGGAAGAGTTATACAGATGAGGAATAAAAGGGGAAGATTTCTTTGTCAGGGAACATGAGTAGGACTGATGTATGCGTCTACATAAGGGAAATGGAGTTGTAGAGTATATCCATTTATTCCACTGAAATCTATAGAGCATCTGGTCTAGGGACATGGCATAACAAGATAGTGAGATATCGATTGTGGCTGGCCTCAAAATATTTACAGTTGAATGGGAAGAACACCCTTAAATGAGTGCAATGTAGCAGTATACACAACTACTAGAAGTATTTCCAACTTGCAATAGGCAGAAAGAATCATTGTCTAATTCTCCTAGAGATGGGAAGAGGCTTGTTGTTGGTGGAGGGGCTGACTTTTGAGCTGTGGGGGCATAAATTTTCTAACTCCGGTTTCTGTGTCTTATTATCTTCTGGAGGATTTATTGATCTTTATCAAACACCTATGATATTTGCAGCTTTGTGTTACTAGCTGAGAAGAAACAAGAAGCCTTAGAATCAGTCATTTTTGGATCAGGTTTGCTGGCCTTAAAAGTTTTCTAACACACTAGGTTAAGAACTTTTATTTTATCTGTTTGTTTAATTTTCCACAGAGCCTTTTCATACAAACATAATCTCAGGTAAAAGCCTAATATGTAAACTAGAGGAAGTCCAATGACTAATTCTGACTGAAATCTCAGGGTTAGTAAACTGACAACTTGATTATAACCGCTGCTCTCATTCCATGAGAAACTAGATGCATGGCCCCTGTTCCCTGGTAATGTAGATTTTTGGGATGTATGAAACTATATCCTAGTTATCTTACACTTGTCTTTTAAATTAATATTTAATTTAATTAATATTAATTTAATATCTACCTTTTACTAATTGTTATTTTACTTATCAATTTGCAATTACATCTTTTGCCAATGTTAAAAGTTTCTACATGGAAAACTAATGTTTAACTTTTGAAATTTGGTATGCTTTAGTAAAGCAGAATAATTGTAGAGGAAGAAAAATAGTTTCCTCAGACCTCACTAAAAGCAAAAACCATCAGAAGCCCATGAAAATAAAGCTATTTCAAAAATATAGTTTGGTGAGAAGTGTATAAACAAGAGATAATTCTGAAGACTAGTGATTTGTTATAAAGTTGTTGATAAAAATGACTTTTAAAGGTGCAGTGATAAAAATATAAATGAGAAGTCCTTTCTGAATCTCTTAACTCAATAAACCTAGGCTAGAGCAACATAATATATCTATACAGTCACAAGTTATAACCAATTATGTGATTATCAACTAAATAGTAAAAGAAATTCCAGTCAAACCAGGATATTGTTTTAGTGTAAAAACTTTTCTTTAATGCATAGTTTCCTCTATTTGAATTTCATTTATAAATTATTTTAGGTTCAAGCTCAAGTTTTCTTTTTCTTTCTTTCTTTCTTTCTTTCTTTCTTTCTTTCTTTTGTTTTAAGTTTCTTTAGTTTGGGGGCAGGGAGGGGCAGAGAGAGAGAATCCCAAGCATTCTCCACGCTGTCAGCACAGAGCCCAATGTGGGGCTCCATCTCACAAACCGTGAGATCCTGACCTGAGCCAAAGCCAAGAGTCAGATGCTTAACTGACTGAACCACGAGGTTCCCCACAAGCTCACTTTTTCTTAAGAGGAGATAAAAAACAAAGTTGAAGGGATCTGATTCTAACATTTCCTAAAATCAAAGAAGAAAATCGAATAGAGAAATTATGACTATGTATGGGTAATGCAAAACTTATCAGCCAAATAGTTAAATTCCATTTAAAGGAAAAACCTATTGAAACAATTAATAAAGTAAATGCAGTAATTTGGCACGATACTTGGACAGATAAAAGTATTATTGATACGGTTTTTGATTTCAATTTCCTGTGTTGACCTTGATGAGAAAGAATGGCTAATTTTTTATAATCTTTAAAAGGCCTGGGTACAAAGGAAAAAAGAATATTAGACAATGTATGATTCATTCCTGCCTATGTGGTTCATCATATTCATTGAAAGTCCATTCATAGAAGGGGCCACAAGAGGAAAAGCCCAGCAGTAGTTACTAGTCACCACATTTCAAGAGGCAAAAACATATCAAAAACTCAAAACCTTTTTTCTTTAAAGTCTTGGAAAACAATCTCCCCCTGAACTTCTTACAAGTTTAAAAATCAAAGTACTAACCATAGCACTGAAATATTATCGATGTGCCATTCTCAAAAGGATACTTTTTCAGTGTTTCAAAGAAAGGAACATTGTAAAGGTCTGAAATGCTATTTTTAATATCTAACAATCCTTGATTGTTACGAAACAGGATGAGTCAATCCAAAAAATGAGGATCTAGATTGAGTAAATAATCAAATCTATCCATTAGAATTCAGTTACAAATGACTCAAAATCAAATTCAAAATGGCTCTACCCAAAAGAGAATTTATTAGGTCATTTTACTGGAAAAGCACTTGTATTAACTCATAAACTGTCTGGCTTTGGACAAGAAGACAGGAGCTCAGTGAGATCATCAGGCTCAGTTGTTCTATCTCCATCTCTGTTTCCTTTTTTGGAACAGGCCCTACTTTTAGGTGTCATGTCATTGTCACATGGAGGTCCCACTCCTTTCATTAGGTATGAAATCTAATCTAGTAGGAATATGTGCTTGCATATCCTCCATTAGGCACATGCCCATCACAGAGTCTATGGCTGCAGCCAAGACTAGAAGATATGTTGACTGACCTGGGTCTGTATCACATGACCACCCCTGTAGCCTCACCAGACTCTACCAATAGCTACAGGGTAAAGCTGAAGGTAAAGCCTCACCTAGAATTATGATCTGGGACTTCGTAGAGAGAAATACACAAAAGAAGATAGAGACTGTTCCTGGAAGAATGGAAGCAAAATAGTAGTAATAATAGTTTACTACAATTTTTAATAAATTTTCTGGGAATATTTGTGCTTGGACTGAATGTTTGTGTTCCTCTAAAATTCATACACTGCCACTCTAATCACCAATGTGATGGTATTTGGAGGCGGGGCCTTGGGAGGTAATTAGGGTTAGATTATGTCATGAGGGTGGGGTCCTCATGGGATTAATGACCATAAATAGATGAGACAGATCTCATTCTTTCCATAAGGTGAGAAAACCAGTAAGAGGGCTTTCACTTGAATCAAACGATGGCACTCTGATTTCAGACTTCCCAGACTCCAGAGCTGTGAGAAATAAATGTGTGTGGTTAAGCCACTAAGTCTATAGTATTTCTGTTATAGCAGCTGGAAATGACTAACATAAATTGTGAACTTAATGCTATAATATGTTATTTTAGTTGACAGAATTTTCACAACACACTGTACTTGATGACTTCTTAATCAGTACTTTTATTTTATTATTATTCCATTATTTTTCCAAGTTTCAAAAATAATAAGATACTAAGAAGAATCACAATATGCAATTTCAAAACACTGATTCTTAATGAGTGCACAAAAACACAGTATTGAAATGGACAGATCCATGAACTTAAATATCTCAAATTTTCTTGAACTTTTAAAATTATCTTTATTCTTAAAATTATCTTTGAATAATCAGGAAAGAAAAAATTTTGCCTTCCACTATTCATGAACAAACAAATCTGCTTTCCTATTTAATTTAAATCTAAGTTTACACTGTGCTGCTGTCCTTTCTGAGTGTGCTAACTTTAAATTATTACAACAGATTAAGGATTATTCTTATATTTTAGGAAATATTCCTGTATTTTAGGAAAGAAAGACAAAAGAAAGATGAGATTGAGTGTAGGAGAAGAAATAGAAGATAAACGGAAGGAAAAGGAGTAAGGAAAGACGGAGTTAAAAAAAAAGAAGGAAGAATACATTTTATTCTTAGCATAATCAGCAAAGCATTGTTTATTTGTAATGGGGATACCTTAATCAGGCATTATAAACTAAGTTAATTTATTTTTGGTGTCTTAGTTTCTTTAAAATTATTCTGTTTACTAAAATTTCTTTGTTTTAAAAACAAGCACTACTGAGAAACAAAACAAACAAGCAAGCAGACAAACAAGCCCTTTTCCTTGCTGGCTTTCAGTCATTTTTTTTTTTCCCTTAAATGCAGAAACACAGCAGAGTTTTATCACCAGAGACAAAAGCACACAATTTCCCAAACCATCCTGAGCGTGAGCTACAGGGCATGACCACGGGATGGTGTTATCTGGTCGTGTTTTATGTTTTATATCTCTCATCCGCTGCTTAGTTAAATAATTTCCTTTTTGTCCTCTGTAGGTATGAGAAAAAGTTTGTTTAAATGTGAAATTGTTTCAGTGTATTTTAACTTAACAGTGAAAAGATTCAGCCCATGCTATAGCATACAAACGTATCTTGGAAAGTTTAAATAAAGAGCAGTAAAAATGTGCATTAGAAAAGTACAGATGTGCTTAAGCAAAACTGGCTCAAAGATGTACTTGGATTACATTTAATTGTCTTTACTTCATGATACCTTCTAGTGTCTCATCAAGTTACATGCCTTATTTTTTAAATCAATAATGGTATTTTAATGTGTAAAGACATGAAGACAGAAATAGAAATATTTTTATAATTATTTCTCTATCACGTTCTGTGTTGCTTATTTCAAATTGAAATCTGATGTTTCCACAGGATTTAGCCTCATGTTGAGTTACTTTGGATTGCATTGAGATGATTTCCAAAGCTGACTAAAATTGGTCAATGAGAAGCTAAATTAACATATTGGAACTTTTTATTAAATATTTAACTTACTACACAGTTTATTCAAAGTTACATAAAAATACAAAGGACTTCATATTTTATGTATAAAAATCTTTGTTTTATACCCCTGTATAACATAGGAATTATTTTTTCATCCACAACAGTTAAATTAGGGTGGAATTTGGAACCCACTAAAATGTTTGGAAGGGACTAGGATGCCTTTGTAAAATGTCCTCTCTCCCTCTTGGCAAGGGTCAGAAGATAACAGTGTGCTCTGAGTGTCCTTGGCCTCTGGACAATGAGGATAAAGGAGCATGTCTGATGCTTGTGGCTTGTGTGCCCACAGCTGAAGTTCCCAAAAGCATGAAACACCTGCTCTGCCAGCACCTCCTTGAGTTCCCAAGCCCCCATTTTCATGACCATAAATTAGGTTATTCAGGTGGGGTAGTATTGATGGCTAGTTATAGTTAACCTATTACACATGTCACTTGAGCCACATGGATTCTCCTGTCACTTCTTTTCACCTTACCAGGACAAACTCGCTTAAAAGTCAACCCATCATCACACTGGAAGGCCTAGAACAACAAACTTTTTCTCAAGGGAAAAACTTGGTCCACTTGTATTTCACTTTAACTTCATGCCAAGCTGTAGTTTCATGGCAAATCCTCTATCATATTTATGTAGGGCCTGTCCCTCTTCCCTCTTTTGAAGATTATACTTCTTACTTTGTTACTTCATCCTCCAGAAGGCAGTTTTATAAGCTTAAGCAAAGAGAAAGTCTTTCTTAGAGCTTAAAAAGCAGACATAATTACTACCTTATAAAATTTATGGTTTGTTGTTAAAAAGGAGGGTGTGGGGAGACATGTATCTTTACTGCCTTGAAAATATTCTAAAACCAGGACCAATTGATTAATCTGCAAACCACTATAACTGCCTCTTCAGCTTGTTACTGCTTTCTGTCCTCATTCGTTTTTCCTCATAGGATTCTTCACAGGATAAAAGCCTCCCCACCCTTAGATTCTGATTGTTTGTCTGTATTTATGGTTTAAAAGTATGTTTACATTGAACAGTGTGTTCCTTATTCAGCTGAACCCTTTCCGCATATGAGTACAATCAAATGAATATTCTGCAGAAGCTAATTTTTAAATGCTTTTCCTATTAGTTATTTTTTTCAAGCAGAGGAATGAAAAAAAAAAAAAAAAAACTCCCACCCTTGTAAGTGAACTGCCATTCAAAAGATCCTAAGGCCCAAAGCCAATTTTAGGGCTTTTTCTCATTTCCTTTCCAGGGTGACTGCCAATTTCACACTAAGCAGAAAATATCTCTTTATTCTTTCTTCAACCTTTCTTCAGCCAAGAAGATTATCCTTCTCCAGGATGTGCTAATCAACTCCATGACTTTCTTTTTCTAGGTTTCTCATTGCACCAAGAGGTACTTTGTTTCTGTTTTAATAGACCAATCCATATCCTCCTTTCCACTGGCCAGCAGATCACATGACCTGCCATGTAGGAGCTGCATGTCTCCTGTTCGGATCAATGTGTAACACCATTCCAGAGAGTCTGGCAATGCTTGTGTTGCATTTCCCTCTGACTGGACTCCTTCTAGGCAATATCCAGTCTCTCCCAAGCTTCCAAAAAGCATGCATTGCATGCCACTAATCTTTCGTTCAAACAGTAATCAATGTGTGTAGTTTGATTGTATTTCTTTCTCTCTTCGTGTTCCCCTGGAAAACTATTACTAAAATTATTGTTGGGCTTACCATTTATGGAGAATTAGAATTAAAGAAGCAGCATATTTTCTTGTCTGACGAATTTGGGAAGGACTAAATGTAAACAAAAATCAACTTTTGTGCTCTAAGGAAAGGTTGGGTGTTTAGATTAATAAAACAAATGATCTAGCTTTACGAAAGAGGTTTCAGAACATCACAGCTTAGAAAATTAATTTACAGCTTAAAAATGAGTAAGCATGATTTTCTCTAGTGCTTCCGGGGCTCACATACATCGCTGAAATGCCACAGTGCAGCTGAGTGCGGTTGGCGGACTTGAGGCACTCTGTTCGAAAGCACCATTTTCTCTTAATGCTTAAGGATCACTCTGCAATTGCTGTGATTAATTGAAACAATACATTTAAATGTTGCTGAGCTGCCACTAGTTTATTAAAGGAGGCAATTCGCTTCCAGAGACTCTTTATTCCACGTAACGCTGCCAAGCTCTGGTTCCCAGAAAGAAGGGACAAGGTTGCAGGTACCAAGTCACTTTCCACAATGTATAATTTCACATAGAAATGTATCACAATAATTGTTTAGTCTTTACTGACGCCACTTTTGTGATTATGAGGACATTACATTTAGAGTAGGGCAATTTAAGTTCGCGTTAGCCAGAGCCAGTGATCATCCCTCACCCCTGACCTTCAGGTTAATGAGAAGTTCCTCTGGGTAATTGTCCTCCCTTAAGACAGCCCTGTGCTATGTAATCTTTATCGCTGTAAAATGACATTTAAAGTTTGTTTTACATGAGCAAGTAGGAGAACATTATTTCTGCAGTGAGCAATAATTATCTGCCTCCTAGCTGAAAATACATGCTGTGGATAAATTGTGTTCATCTGGTAGCCTTTGTTTGTAAGACAAGTTAATTAAAAGAGGAATGTTGAAAAATATGTTTGCCCACTGAGTGCTGATGGAGTAATAATATTGCTTTACAAGAAAACATTACACACAAAACAACTTTGGTTTTGTCCTGAAGTTACGAAAGAAAATGAGGTAAATGAAATGTTCCTGCAAGCAAAATTTTGATCACAATAAAAAAGAACAGATGAGACAAAATATCTATTTATTCTAATCAAGTAATAAAAGTCTAACATTCTGTGTACCCAGGTAGTATTTGTTCCATTTAGCCTGGACAAGAAATATTAAACCTAACAACATGTTCTTGTTAAAATATCCAAGTAATTCTCTATACTCAATATCGGTTGGCTAGGCTCTTACAGTCAGTGTCTTTACTAAAAATGTATTAACTATTTAACGTTTGCACATACTGTAGTTATCTCCTATATGCCTTGTAAAAAACATGCTTGTAGTTATGTATTAAAAGCTAACTTGTTTTTTTTTTTTTGAAGAGACCAGTAACTCAAATTGGACTTTGAGTCAAATTTAGCATATTCTGGGAATAACTTACTAATTTTTAATGGAGACATCTGGCCTTTTAAAAAGCATCCTAACATTAAGGTTGTATATCCGCTCATTGAAATTAGGTTTTGGTGTCCATATTTTGTGGAAAATAAATTTTAAACTAATTTTTTCCATCAAAAATTTTGAGCAGCCTGTCACATTTGCTAATTGTAATAGTAACTCATCTGACAGCACATCTGTCAACAGAATTCAGTTGTCATATCCCTGTATCAAGAAACCATGATAAATCTTTCTAAGATTATGTCTATCTATACTAAGGCAACACTTTCACCTGGGGACCATCCCACTAAATTGGGGCTTCTCTCTATTGTTGTTTCCACTGGTACAGCAATGGAGATGATATTGCATTAAAACTCCAGACTCTTCCCAGCAGAGGCAAAGGTGAGATACAATTAGGGTTGGCTAATGACTCCCATTCGTTAGTACAAAAGCCTGTTTATACAATCAGTATTTTAAAGTATGTTTACTTGAGAGCTTAAGAGGTGCCTATTTTTATCTTCAGCATTAGGAAATGGAGGTAAAAGGGATATGGCCTATTAACAAAGCCTCCCCCATGCTTATCATGTTTATGCTCACCGACTTTGAATTATTTTTTAAAAACCTGTGGAGAGTCATTTCTGACTCAGGCTATTCAAGAATCTGATGAAAGATATATAAAGTTTCTCCAAAAAAAAAAAAAAAGATACATCACATGATTTTGCATGCAGTTTCAGGAGATTAATGGACAACCTGAAGTTCATGGAGTCATGAATTCGAGGTTAAGAACATCTGAAAGCAGGTCTTCTGAAATTATATCATTTCCATTTTGAATTTATTACCATCCCTTTTCAAAATATATTTCTTTATTTAAAGTTATCCTTTAAAATCCCAGGTGATCATCAGGCATTTCATACTATTTTCACTCACTGAGGCAAAATGTTAGAACTCTGTCAAGGGGATTATCTATTTTGAGAATGAATCTTTCCCAAAGTCAGTTTTAGGTTGAAATATGAAATATGAAGGTATGAAATACCACACTTCCCAGTCTTTCCCCACTCAGTTTTTCTCTATCACTTTCTCAGGAATCTACTTCTACTTATGGCTCTTGTGCATCCTCTTTTTCTGTAAGTCCACTCTCAGGAAGTAAATTCATGAATGCTAGAATTTTATTCCTGCATAAACCTTTCTCCTAGTTTTTAGGTGAAGAAACTTTGAAATGACTTTCTTGTGATGTCCTCAAAGTCTCTGGGCTAGGCAAGCAGTATCAGGACAAGAATCCAATATTGCTAAACTCACTGATGAGACTTCCAATTTTTAATTTTTGTTTTTAACCTGTGCGATTGATTTAATTGTGGAATAGCACTATAATAATGGCATATTGGTCAGGTAACCAGGTTAATATAGATTTCATATGTGGAAAAGATGGCAACTGACATTTATGTTGTTCCAGTTATTTTCTTAGTTCTGTTAGTAGATTTACCTGCCCAATTACATTTTGTGTAAATATGTGTGCATGTAATTCCATTACTCAAAGATGGCCTTTTTTTCATCCTGAACTCATAAACGTATGTCATAATACTCTATGTAACCTCTTTACAAGATGTATCACATTCACTTTGGGAATGGCAAGTCATAGGTGTTGCTCTATTAATAAACAAACAAACTCATAAATAAACATCTGAATAAATGAATATATACTTCTATACATTCATACATATAAACATTCACACATGCATACCTAACACAAATGGAAGGTGTGGAATTTTAGAAAGAGGAGGAGGGCAACTTTACCTAAACATCAAAAGTGTCTGTTGAAAGAAAAAAAAAATGGAACATACTTAAAAAATAAAATAAATGAAGTGGAGTGGAATAGTCCATTTCAATACAAAATATCTCATATATGTAAGCCTGGTCATGATTATACAAAACTGTGCAATATTTATGGGGTACCTGGGTGGCTCTGTTGGTTAAGCATTCAACTTCGACTCAGGTCATGGTCTCATGGTTCATGAGTTTGAGCCCCACATCGGGCTCCGTGCTGTCAATGCAGAGTCTACTTGGGATTCTCTCTTTCTCCTTCTCTACCCCGTTCCCATTTGCGTGGATTCCTTCTCTCTCTCTCTCTCTCCAAATAATAAATAAATAAACTTTTAAAACTGTGCAATATTTTAAAATAAGTGGTAAAAAGGAATTTTTGACAGGACAATACACGAAAGGTAACATTTAGATAAACCAGTCACTCTTTTCCAATTATTTACTCCTGTGTGTAACATTACCCCCAAAATTCAGTGGTTTAAAATAACCATTTTGTTTTATACATGGTATTGTGGGTCAGAAATTGGGGAAGGGCTCAGCTGGGCAGTTTGTCTCTGATCCAGGTAGTGGCAGTTGGGACAGTTGGGACTGGAGGGTCCACTTCCAAAATGACTTCACATTGTTAGTTTTTTATACCATCATTTATTTATTGATACTTATAGGCAACCATCAGGTTTCCAGATCAGAGAACAGACTGATTATTTACTCACATGCTGATCCTGGTACTAGCTCACCATATCCCAGTCTCCTACCAGGTGACCCAGTGTGGGTGAGATGTAATCTGTGTGTAAAGGGGATTGTACTAAAGGAGAGGAAACTGAAATTATGAATTATTGGAGCTTATTATGAACAGCTAGCATATCTACCCCACTTCCCTTTTGCAGACAGAGACAGAGAGAGAGAGAGAAACAAAATTCTCTCTGGGGAGAGGAGGAGAAGGTCTTAGGTCTGTTTCTCAGCCCATTACCGTTTGTAATGTAAAGAAATGATCCTGGGGGAATAAATCTCTAAATCTCTCTGAAGGTCTTTTTCTTTAGGGTTGCTATCCCACTCTGCCACCCCCAGCAGTTTGCTCATAAAGCCCTGACCGAGCAGAGCTATGAAAATACTAACATTATTTTGCAACACACATATCTGAAACTTTAGTTCTCTTTGGCGTATTGTTCTCTTTCATTCTCTCTTTCTCTCTCTCTCTGTAGCATCTTATATTCCAGAGCTTTTGCACAGTCTTTGCAGAATATGAGTTCTCAGAGAAACCATAATTCTTACAGGGTAGGTGGTTTCCAAGAGGCAGGAAGCAGAGACGGGCACCAGCATCACTTCTGCCTGTTCTATCAACCACAGCAGTCACAGAGCCTTTCCAGACTCATGGGGTGGAGGAATGGCCTTCAGCTCTTTGTAGGGTGGGA
This sequence comes from Lynx rufus, assembly GCF_022079265.1. Classification (NCBI taxonomy): domain Eukaryota; kingdom Metazoa; phylum Chordata; class Mammalia; order Carnivora; family Felidae; genus Lynx; species Lynx rufus. The sequence goes on from NW_025814823.1 coordinate 165,236,184, forward strand.
GGAAGGCTGACAAGATCACACTGAAGAAGACATGAGATATATCATTGTGGCCATCTTTAGAAAACACAACACCATAAAGATATTTTGAAAGAAGAAAACCACTGCAACAAAGAAATACTGTAGTTGGATAGATAAAACCTACCATTCAAATAAATAAGTAATAAATGGATAAATAAATGCCTAATTCTCATTTACTGACGATCCTGATTTATTCCCAAGGCTCCTTAGACCCAGACAGTGAGCTCCAGAGCACAGGAGATTTGACTAGTCCCTGCAGCTGTTGATCTGGTTTAGATGGTTTGAGAGTCTAAGCACATATTTGGCTTCCCCATCATCTCAAATCATTGTCCAGTTAGACTCCTTGACCCTAGGAGCTTGATTTTATTTTGTAGAGAAGCTTGGGCCTTGGAGATTTTCTTAGACTGCTTATAAGGCCACCTATTTTAGTGTACTTCTCAACTACTCTCCATTTTCCAGGATGTTGACTAGGCTTTCAAGTCTTACCACCATTATGGAATGAAAAAAAAAAAAAAACAAAAACAAAAAACAAAAACAAAAACAAAAACTTTGGTTCTCTCTTACTCCAACATCTGCCTTCCAATTCTGAAATGACACACTATTACTCCTCCACCTTTTTGAAAACACTTGGGAAGATCTGCAAATTCTATTTATTTTTTTAAATTCATTTAATCATTTGAGAGAGAAAGAGAACGCACAGGGGAGGGGCAGAGAGAGAGGAAGAAATAATCTCAAGCAAGCTCCTCACTGTCAGTGCCGAGCCCCAGGCAGGGCCAAATACAGGAACCATGAGATCATGACCTGAGCTGAAATCAAGAGTTGGACACTTAATGGACTGAGCCACACAGGTGCCCCCCTGAAAATGCTATTTTATTATTACTCCTTTTCAAGTTTTAAAATAATAATACCCTACCTTTAAGTTACAAACAGAACTCAAAGGAAAGAAGATGGGGATGGGAAGAGGGTCAAAAGAGAGTAGTCCTGAATTTGCCTCTAGAACCTAAAATAAGTCACTCAAAATTCTTGGACTTGTCATCTAGGCATGTTGGATTGGATTATCATCAGTACATCCCTGAAAAGGCACTCATGGAGCTCTGAATACCTGATAGGTTCATAGATCACATCTGAGGAAAGCAATAACCAAGGTGTTTTTGTTTGTTTTGTTTTGTTTTGTTTTCATGCAGTTGCTTTATCTCATGCATAAAAGATATGTTAAGCAAAAGCAATGCTATATCTCAGACACAAGCTAACATTTATTGAAGGAGTGGGCATGCAAGTTCTTTACAAGCACTATGGCATTTAATTATTCCTACAGTTCTGTATAATACTATCACCTCTCATTTTTAATGCCTGGAAAACTGAAGCACAAAGAGATGTTACAACATCTATGTACACTCAGCAAATGAATAGGGGACCTAAGAGCTAAAGCCAGAGAATACAAATACGTTACCTGCCCTCTTAACTCCTTGTGCTGCTGTTGGGTAGGAAAAGATACTGCATATATAGACTAAGCACAAAGAGGCAATATAGCATAGAAGTTGAGGGCATAGATTCTGGAGCCAAATGTCTGGAATGTCTGAATTTACATTCTGGCTCCCTTTCTGTGACCTTGGTCAAATTAATCAGCCAGTTTCCTCAACAATATGATAGAATAATTACAGTATCTACCTCATACAAGTGGTGCTATGATTAAATGAACATATTAATATAAAATTCTTCCAACTATACATGTTATTCAGTAAACTACAATAAACACTACACAAGTATTGGCTATGTTGTTATTTTTTCTTTTTACAGTAGATATAATCACATTGTCTCTTGAGAAATGTGAATAGCAGGTGGCCACAGAAATGGTGGATCACTTAAGCTCAGGTTTTATTCTGAATAATGCTGAGATATTCCTTTGGTTGTCCATGGGGTTACGAATACATCCTACTCTGTGAACCACTGGGATTCACAGTGACTGAATATGTACTCATAGTTTCTCTTTTCTGTGTCTGGATATGACTCTTGGAATAAACTCCCCTGTGAACTCTAGTTCTGGGTGTCTTTTCTGTACAACCTATCAGAGACTGCTTTAAGTACCTGAGAGTGCCACCATAGTTACTCTAATCTAATATAAACATGTAAATTAAATATACACACACTTCATTTCCACTGATATGCTAACATTTTTTTTCATCGTACTGCTTACCTTTTTCTTTTCTTCCATTCTTTCTAGTGCTTTCTTACTCTCTCTAATGTTTCTTTACTTTTCCGTTGTTTTTATATGACTCTCACTTCATTAAAGGTGAGTTTTGAAATCTGAAATTTTGGGATTAAAGTCAATTTATGTCCAGTGATAAAGTAATTGAAACCCAAAATATGAACACATAAACCATTATATTTTTACTCAGTCATTACATACTCTTTCAGTTTATTTTGTGTGTCATTAAAAAATCAAGCATGATGTCAGCATTAAAAAGTATCTAATTTTGTTTCCTAACAAAATGAAATGCATAGACTGTTATTTATTTTTTACTGACATTACTCTATTAGTGTGAGTTGTTGATAAGCTAATTTACAGTGGTAGATAAGATCAAGGCTTCGCCTTAGGCTGATTTATCATAGTTCATATATTTGCTAACAGGCTGGCAAGTGAAGCCTTTGAACATATAATGAATTTACAGTGTCTACCCATTATGTCACACCAGGTGATTAGTTAACCTATTCCTTGTATATTTATATTATTTTATATTGAGTTTCAACAGCAAATGAATAGAGTTGTATTACATCAATAGGATAAATTCCAAATGTTCAAATGTTTAGCCATTCTGAAAATAAATACAATCATATGCCACAATTTATTATGCTGTTAGTTTACTGCAGTACCTTGCATTCAATTTATAAATTAATTACAAATCATAAAAAAAAAAGCACATGCAATTTTAGAGCTGGAAGGCAACCTTAGAAATGATGTTGTCCAACTTCATTTTATAGAGAGCAAAATGAAATGGCAAGAGATGGGAAGTAACTTGCCACTGTAACAGAGCTAGTTTGAAACAAGACTTAGAGTAGTCTTCCCTGACACTTTTTATTTGATAAATCCTTTTCATTGAACACCACATCAAATCATCCTGAAATTACATTTGTGTTGCATCTATGAATAACTACTAGTAACTGAATGTGTTTTTTAGGAGAAGACTTTCATATAAGTGTTTAACGAACTAAAGGATGCTTTATATTCATTGCTATTTACTATCAAAAAGAAAGATACGCTAGAGTGGTAAAAACACCCATAACTACTCAGACAATAGATGGTAACACCCATATGGGTAAATTTGAAGAAGCAAACTCTTATTATTCATTGTGCATCATAGAAAGCTTACATTAAAAAGAACTGAATATAGTTTATAGCAATAAGTCTAAAAAGTACATTGTTTACTCATACCAAAAATAAATTCAGGAAGTTATTATAAGTTCATTTTAACGTCATGGTTTAAGTATCCAACATACCATGTTTCAGTCACAGTAGGTAAAACCTGAATTATTATTTTTTTTAATTTTTTAATGTTTATTTATTTTTGAGAGATAGAGACAGAGCGTGAGTGGGGGAGGGACAGAGAGAGAGGGAGACACAAAATCCAAAGTAAGCTCCAGGCTCTGAGCTGTCAGCACAGAGCTGGATGTGGGGTTCAAACTTGGGAACTAGGGTGAAGTCAGACACTTAATCAACTGAGCCACGCAGGCACCCCCCTGAATTATTTTTATCATATTTTATACGGTCAAAAGTATTGCCCTAACATTATTTTTACCTCAACAATTTATTTGAAAGTATGTGTCCATAAACATTTAATTAAGAAAACTCCTTATGTCAGATATTCAATTTTTTTGACAATCTAAACTCTTCCAAATTTATTAAACTCAAGCTGTGATACTCATGGCAATGCTAACCTGAAGATGTTTGCCTTCCAGTATATCTCCTAAAAAGAGGCCTAGAAATGTGAATTGCAAATTATAGCATTATGTGCTTTCCTTTTGTGGGATTATATGAGAGTGAGAAATCAAATCCACACTGAGATCCAAGTTCTTAAAACACACTTTAATATTTTATGCTTCAATTTAATTTCTGTAAGATGTATCTTTCTATTTCTAAGAGGAAAAAGACATTAAAATGTCTCCCTTAAGGATCTTCAAAGAATTGAAACAATGAGTAGTTCTGGAAGAGATAATAATTTGAGAAGAGAAAGATTAATGAATCAGAAGATTGGTTACTAAATTTTCCTTGGTATACATTTATAGTTTCAAAATTTTTAATTATGTTTTGATCATTAACTATCAATTTTGTACATTCCAAATGTAGGATCAGCTTAAAATATACCCATATGATATACATAGATTTAAAATTTTTTGTTAACTTTTATTTATTTTTGAGAGACAGAGAGAGACAGAGCATGAGTGAGGGAGGGACAGAGAGAGACAGACACACACAGAATCCGAAGCAGGCTCCAGGCTTTGAGCTGTCGCACCCCAGGTGCCCCATATATACATAGATTTTAAAGTCCGAGTATGATTTTTTTCTCCATGATAGCTGCTTCCCAAACAACGAAAATTGCAGCCATGTGAAAGAACACATTAAGAATATTTATATGAGAAATACCATTTCATAGTTTGGTGGAATATTAAAGGATTTCAAGTGCAAGAAAACATAGCTGAGATGCAGTGTAATTAATTTACACAATTGGATATGGTGCATTTTACAAAACAATGATATTTTTCACAGAATACTCTGTATATCATTCTACTGTGTGAGTCGATTAGGTTCCTGTCAGAAAGGCCACAAGAGGAGTAAATGAAGCAAGAAGTAGGTCACTGTAGATGATTGAATAAAGGAACAGAGAGGGAGGGAAGATTCAAGGTCAATATGAATACTTCAAAGCTGGTTGATGACAGAAGTAGAAGAAAGAGGGAAATTAGAAAGACAAGATGGAATGGGGCAGAAATTGTATTTTTTAAAGACATTTAGCTGAGAAGAAAACTGAAGCCAATAAGTAGGATGCTTTAGACATTTATGGTACTAGAGCAATTTAGTTTTTTCTCAAGCTCACTTTATATCTGGATGGTTTTCAATTTTTCCTGGCTTGTTTAATGCTTCGGAAGCATGGAAGTGCTGCCTTTTTTTTTTTTATGACAACTATGTTGAGATATAATTCATAACATACAGTTGACCCATTTAAAGTATATAATTCATGATTTGTTAATATATTTACAGATCTGTGCAACCATGCATACCATCAATTTTAGAACATTTTATCATCCCCGAAAGAAACTCTTCATGTATTAGCAGTTGCTCTCCATTTTCCTGAACACCCCAGTCCTAGGTAACCATTGATTTACTCACTGCCACTGTAAATTTGCCCATCCCAGACATGTCATATTATGGAATCACTCAACATATGGTCTTTTATGAGTGATTTCTTTCACTTGATGTAATGTTTTCAAGGTTGATCCATGTTGTAGCACATATCAGTACTTCATTGATTTTTATTCCTAAGTAATATACTATTGTATGGATAGACCACAAATTATTTATCTATTCATCAGTTGATGCACATTTGAGTTATTTGTTTTGTTTTGTTAGCTAACATGAACACTCTACCATGAACATTGGTGAAGAATCTTTTGTGTGTATATATTTTCATTCCTCTTGGACATAGCCCTATCAGTGTAGTTCCTGTGTCACATGGTAGCTCAATGTTTAACATTTGGAAGAAGTGCCATACTTTTCCAAAGTTTCTTCCCCCCTACCCCCCGCAAGAATAGCTGTGTTATTTATTTACACTACAGTGTTTGAGAATTCCAATTTTGGCATATCCTGGCAACACTTATTTTTTGTCTTTTTTATTATAGTCATCCCAGTGGATGAAGTATTATCTCATGGTAATTTTCATTTCCATTTTTCTTATGGCTAATGATATTATCTTTGAGGTCTTTATTGGCATTTTTATACCTGCTTTGAAGAAATGTATATTTAGCTACTTGGCCCATTTTAAATTGGGTTATTTGTCTTTTTATTAGTGAGTTATTAAGTATTCTTTATATATTTTAGATACAAGTCCCTTATCAGATGTATGATCTCCCATTCTGTGGGTTGTCCTTTCACTTTCTTATCAGTGTCCTTTGAACCCCAAGATTTTAAATTTTGATGAGGTACAGTTTATCAATTTTTTTCTCTTGTTGCTTGTGTTTCATCTAAGAATGATTTGCCAGATCTAAAGTCATAAAGGTCTATCCCTAGAATACTTTTAGGAGTTTTATGGCTTCAGGACTCACATTTAAGACTTTGACCCATTTCTATCCAGTGTCCTAGCACCATTTGTTGGAGCATCAATTATGTCCCCACTTAATTATTTTCATGCCCTTGTTGTAAGTCACCTGACCATAAATGTGAAGGCTTATTTCTATTCTGTTGATCTATGTATCTATCCTTATGACAGTACCAAACATAATTACTACAGCATTGTAGTAAGTCTTAAAATTGGGACAGCTAGTCCTCCAATATCATTCTTTTCAAGATTGTTTGCATATTTTGGTGCTCTAGACTTCCATATAAATTTAAAGGGTTTGTCAACTTCTGCCAAGAAACTAGCTGGGATTTTGATAGAGATTGTGTTAAATCTGAATATCAGTTCGGGAGTATGGGCATCTTCAAAAAATTAAGTCCTCTAGTCCACAAAGATGGGATATCTTTCCATATATTTATATCTTTAATTTCTTTCAACAATATTTTGTAGGTTTAATCATATAATTTTTGCTTTTTTTGGTTAAATTTATTCTTCAGTACTTTATTTTCTATGCTATTACAAAGGGAATTGTAGATACCATTTTCAGATTGTTTGCTGCAGGTTCAGAGAAATATAAATGATTTTTGTATATTGAGCTTGTGTCTTGCAACCTTGCTGAACTCATTTATTAATTCTAACAGCTTTTTAATAGAGAACTTAAAATTTTCTGTTTAAGATCATACCATCTGCAGCTAGGGATAGTTTTACTTCTTTTCCAGACTGGACACATATTATTTCATTTTATATCTTATTGTCTGGGCAAGAATCTCTAATACAATGATGAATAGAAGTGGTGAGAACAGATATTTAGTTTTGCTCCTGATCTTGGGGTTTAAGATTCATTCTTTCACCATTAAATATAATCTTAGTTGTAGGTTTTAATAAATATCTTAGGTTGTATGTGGTGTTGGATTTAGGTTACTGGTATTTTATTAAAGATTTTTGGTTCTGCATTATGAAATAATGTTTTGTTATTTTCTTTTCTTTTGATGTCTTTGTCTTATTTGGGTATCAGTGTACTATTGGCCTCACTAAACAAGTTGGGAAGCGTTTCTTCCTCTTCTGTATTTTGGAAGAGTTTATGAATAATTGGCATCAGTTCCTCTTTATTTTTTTTATTTATTTTTTATTTTTATTTATTTATTATTTTTTTAATATGAAATTTATTGTCAAATTGGTTTCCATACAACACCCAGTGCCCATCCCAAAAGGTGTCCTCCTATCAGTTCCTCTTTAAATGTTGGTAGAATTCACCAGGGAAGCCATATGGGCCTGGGTTTTTCTTTGTGGGAGTTTTAACTAAAAATTCAATCTCTACAATTCTTAAAAGTCTACTCAGATTGTCTGTTTCTTCAGTAGTTTGTGTCTTCTAGGAATTTGTGCATTTTCTGTGAGTTATCTAATTTTTGGTCTTCATTTGTTTATATTATTTCCTTAAAATTCTTTTTATTTCTATAAGGGCAATAGAAATGGCCACTCTTTTAAATCCTTATTTTAGTAATTTGAGTCTCCTCTCTTTTGCTTTGTTTGCATATCAAAAGATTTATCAATTTTGTTGATTTTCATTGAATGTTATATTGATATAATTTAGTTCACTTCTTATAATTTAATTTCACTTTTTGTCATCTATGTATGTTTCATGCCTCTTCTGTTTCTTTTTCCTCCTTTTTGTTTTCTTTTTTATAAAGTAAGTATTTTACAGAGTAAAATTTTAGTCCCTTAAATGATATTTACACTACATATTTTGAGTTACTTTCTTATCGATTGCTCTTGGGCTTACAATGTATATCTTCATATGAGAAATTATTTCAAATATATAATTAGCTTATTATAGTAAGATACATATGATGTTAGCAAATCCTTCAAATTAGCTCCATTCTATCTTCTATATCCATACAAACACCTACACATTTAGCTCTAATAATAAATTATTATAATTATCACTTTATGTAATTTCATGTCTGTTAAAGAAACTGAAAACAGAAAGGAGAACAAGTATGTATTATGGTGATTATATATTAATCTCCTTTGCTTTCTATTTTTGGTTCTCTTCATTTGTTTTTCTTGACTCAAATTACCATCTGCCATTTCCATACTCCAGTACATATTTGTTCCCACACACATCTTTTGTGTTTTTATCATGACATATATTGCATTTGTCTATATTATAGGCCCAACAATCCATAAACATATATGCATAAACATATGCAATTGTTTTTAAATAGGTAAGAAAAAAAAGGAAAAATGTTGATGCTACACTTTCTTTTATTGTATAAAAACCTTCACTGACGCTGTGTATTTGTGCATATGTGCACACATGTGATAATACACATATTTAAAATTTCAATGTTCATTTTTGAGAGAGAGTAGGTGTGGCGCATGCGTGCGCATGAGTGGGGGAGGGGCAGAGAGAGAGAGAGAGGGAGACACAGAATCCGAAGCAGGCTCCAGGCTCCGAGATGTCAGCACAGAGCCCAAAGGCACGAACTGTGAGGTCATGACCTGAGTCAAAGTTGGATGCTCAACCCACTGAGCCACCAGGGCGCCACACATATACATATTTAAATTGCTGACTGGTGTCACTTGATTTTAGTCTAAAGAATTTCCTTTGTATTTCTTGTAACATAGGTTGATATGCTAGCAGTAAATTTACCCAGTTTCTTTATATTCTGGGAAAGCTAATTTAGTCTTCATTTTTTAAGACAGTTTTGTGGGGGCATCTGGGTGGCTCAGTTAGTTAAGCAACCGACTCTTGATTTCAGTTCACGTCATGATCTCACAGTTCATGGGATGGAGCCTGTGTCCAGCTCCACACTGATAGTGTGGACCCTGCTTGGGATTCTCTGTCTCCCTCTCTGCCCTTCCCCTGCTCACACATGCCTGTGGGCTTGTACATGCACGCTCTCACTCTCTCTCTCTCAAAATAAATAAATAAACTTTAAAAAATAGGACAGTTTTTCTGGATATAATATCCTTTTTGACACTGAAGGCACAAGGAACAAAAGCAGAAATAAACGAATGGGACTACATCACATTAAATAACTTCTGAATAGCAAAAGAAACAAAATGAAAAAGCAGCCTGTGGAATGGGAGGTATCTGTATTTGTAAATATTTCTATACTATATATCCAATAAGGGGGTTAATAACCAAAATACATGAGGAACTTATATAACTCAATATCAAAGAACAATAATTAATCAATTGAAAAATAGGCAAAGGACCTGAATAGATACTTTCCAAAGACTTAGAAATGCTCAACAGGTGCATAAAAAGATGTTCAAGATCACTAATTGTCAGGGAAATGCAAATCAAAAACACAAGGAGTTATATACTGCACTGTTAAGATAGTGTGTTGATGAGGAGGTGGAGAAAAGAGAACCCTTGTCTACTGTTGGTGGTGATGTAAATTGGAATAACCACTAGGGAAAATGGTATGAAACTTCCTAAAAAGATGAGAAATAGAACTATCACATGATCCAGCAACCACCTTTCTGGGTATATTTATCCACAGGCAATGATAATGGGATCTTGAAGAGATAAGAGCTATCTGCACTCCCTTATTCATTGTGGCATATTTACAAGAATGAAGAAATAGAAACAACTTAAGTGTCCCACAGTGGATGAATTAATAAAGAAAAGGTGATATACACTAATATAAAATTACATATAAAATATCTAATATATTGGAATATCATTCAGCCATAAAACAAGAAGAAAATCCTGTAATTTGTGACAACTTTAGGAAATCTTGAGGTATGCTAAGTGAAATAAGTCAGACAAGGAAAGGCAAATACTGTATGATCTCATTTGTGTGTGAAATCTGAAAAAGCTGTATTAGTAGAAAAAGAAAGTAGATTAGTGGTTGAGTGAGGCTAAAAGTTGGGAGAAATGGGGAGGTGTTGGTCAAAGAGCTCAAACTTGCAGTAATATGATGAATTAGTTCTGGAGATTTCATATGAAGCATGGTGATTATAGCTGATGGTACTGTATATTTTACTTGAAAGTTGTCAAGAGTAAATCTTAAATATTCTTACCTCACATACACAATAGAATGGTAACTATGTGAGGTGATGTATGGGTTAACTAGTTATATTGTAGTAAGCATTTCACAATATATATAATATGTATATCATATTATCACATTGTACCATTTATACTTACAAAATGTTGTAGGTCAATTATATCTCCATAAAGCTGGGGAAAAAGATTTTTGTTGACAGTTTTTTCCCCCCAATACTTAGAATGCCATCCCACTGCTTACAGGCCTCCATGGTTTCTATGAAGATGTCAGCTTTTATTCTTACTAGGATTTTTGTAAGCAAACAGTCATTTTTCTCTTGCTTTAATATTTTTCATTGTCTTTGTGTTTTATTCTTACTGTGATATGTCTGGGTGTGGATCTCTGTATTTATCCCACTTGGAATTTGTTGAGCTTCATACTGGAGTATATCAATGTTTTTAATCAAATTGTGAAGTTCTCAGCCATTATTTTCTGGAACTTTCTGGTTCTCCCACTCCTCTTAGTACCGTAATCATGCATATGTTCCTGTGCTTTAATGTTGCCCCACATTTCTTTGAGGTTATGTGCATTTCCTTCATATTTTTTCTTGATATTCTTCAAATTGCATACCCTGTCAATCTGACTTCGATTTTACTGGTTCTTTCTTCTGACTATCCACATCTTCTCTTGATCCTCCCTAGAAATTTTTTTTTCTAACCTCAATTATTGAATATTTCAATCCCCAAATTTCCAGTTTGCTAATTTTTATAATTTTTGTTTCATTATTGATGTTCTCTCTTTGATAAAGCACAGTTAACATAGCTACATTTACTTTTTTATGTATTGTTTCTTTAGTTTTTTAATCTAGCTGCATTTCAGGGGATGAGAGAGGCAAAAAAAAATTCAGGCTGCTCCACCATCTTGGCCCATCCCCCCGTTTCTTTACTTTTTTGAACACTAAACATTTTTATAATGGCTTCTCTGAAATCTTTGTTAAATCTGACATCTAGAGGGGCGCCTGGGTGGCGCAGTCGGTTAAGCGTCCGACTTCAGCCAGGTCACGATCTCGCGGTCCGGGAGTTCAAGCCCCGCGTCAGGCTCTGGGCTGATGGCTCAGAGCCTGGAGCCTGTTTCCGATTCTGTGTCTCCCTCTCTCTCTCTGCCCCTCCCCTGTTCATGCTCTGTCTCTCTCTGTCCCAAAAATAAATAAACGTTGAAAAAAAAAATTAAAAAAAAAATCTGACATCTAGGCCCTCTCACAGGCAGTTTGTATTGCTTGTATTTTTTTTTCCTCATATAAGGGTCACATTTTCCTGTTTATTTGTATGTCCTGTAATTTTTTGTGAAAACTAGACTTTTTATGTAGTTAAAGCAGCTCTGGATACTGATTCCCTCTTATGCTCCCCGGCTTGTTCGTTGTGGTGTTTTGTGTGTATGTGTGTGTGTTTTTCCTTTGTTTTTGTTTTTGTGTGTTATGACTCGGCTACACTATTTGAATCATATCTACTTCGGAAGTATGAAGCCTCTGATATTTCTCAATAGGCTCAGCTTTGGATATCTATCTACACAACCATCTAGAATGATAGTGGTTTTATCAGGACTGTGGCTCTCAGATTTCTCTGTTAAGCGCTTGCCTTGTTTGGTATCATACCAAACTCAGTCTCCACTAATTTGTGGCTGATTGCTCTGTTGTTTCCAAAAATAGCCTGGGGAGTAAATTACTTCACAGTCTAATCTAGCTAAATTTAGCATTCTTTGCAGGATAGTTTATAAGGCCAGTCTTTGAGGTTTATTTTGATCCCAGAAGCGATCTTTTTAGCTTCTGTTTCATTGGTATACTCTGTTGAACTAGCTGGCATATTATCTAGCTCCTTCTAATCAATGAGCTGTCAGCCTCCTTCTCTTAACTGCCTACCATCAAAATCTCTGCTGTTTTCAATCATACCTATTTAGGCTTGAACACCTCAGAGTCTGTTTCAAGTAAAGTCAGTTACTTTCAGGAAAGAAAGCTCTCAACCTTTTTCTTCTTGCAGATTACCTCATCCCCTAGTCAGAATAACTAAACTACTGTTCCAGAGTTGTGTAAGGGGTCAGTACCCTGCTTCTCATTGCAAATAAAATGCTGGGTAGGGATGGTAGCCTGTGGTCTTCTCAGTTTGCCTCTACACATATAGAACTTCAGCTGTATAAGCAAGACAGGGAAAGGGCAATTGGGCCCTCAGTATTTTCGGCGTGTTGCTCCTGGGATAAGTTCTTTGCACTCTCAGTGGGGGCTGGGCGGAAGAAGTGAGCCTGTGACCTCATAGCTACACTGGTAAGTATTTTAACTTTTGCAACTTAAAACTTGGAGAGGGTGGTGGTATGACAAATGCTGGCAGCCTACACTTTCTCATGAAATGCTGTGTTCCTTGACCGGAACCTAAGAGGAAAGGAAGCTCCAGGTTTTGTCTCCATCTGTCTGGAGCAGAGCTTCTGTCATTCTGAGAGGAGTATGGGACAAGGAGGGAGATGGATGGTCAAGGCTCAAGTGCCATGACCCTCTATTTTATACAGATTTAGTAGATTCTTTCAGTATTTTTTTTTTCATTGTTTGTTCTTAGGATAACTTCCACATACTTTTTTTTTTTATTTCCATATACTTTAAATGGTAATTTCTTTGTTTTTTAAATTTTCACATTCACCAAAATATTTTTTCTGGAGAGTGGATAGTGCCATTATGAAAGTTGATATCAATTTGAGTGCAGTTGATGCTTCATATAATGGGGATGGGAATATTTATGAATTCAACAGATAACCTGGAAAACCGACTGTGTAGTACAGGTAGAGTCATTGACCTCATATAGTCTTTCCTTTCATGCATCCTGTTTCTGTTGGGCTTATTAGTCTTATTATATTAATTATATTGGGATAATTGGTCTTAAGACATTAATGAGATATATAACTGATATATATAGAAAATGAATAGTAAGAAATAAAGAAAATAACAGTATGAAAGAGCATAATGGTACTGTGATAAAAAGAGAATGGATCAGCAGCAGGCAAGAATACTGTACCCAGAGTGATTTGGGAAGGCCTTACTAAGCATGTGGTATCAGAGCAGAGGTTGGAAGAAGAAGTGAAGCATGTGAACCATCCAGGGGAATTTATTTCAGAGACAGGAAGGTGAAAAAGTTTTCATAATCATAGGAGTTAATGATTTGTTGTTCTTTAGAGGATAATAATAATCTGAGCAAAGAACTGCTAGAAAAGGAGAAATGAAATATGCAGGAATCAGTGTAAATAATTTAATAAGGTCCTAATGGTAGAAGGAATTGGGATCCAAAGCATAAGAAAAGTATTATAGAGGAGTTAGCATTTTTTGTGATGAAAGTGATACTCTTTGCAAAGCCTTGAGGTGGAGGGAATTTCTCAAATTAGTAAAAATATAAAATTAAAACTAAGAAGGAACTTGGAATCAGATGAGAAAGGAAATAAAAAGAAAGATGAGCACATTTACCTTTCTTAAATAACAGTGTTACCAAATGCCAACTGAGTCAACATTTAATTAATATTTTATCAAATGTTTTTCAAATAAACTAAAAGCACAGATGCATTTTCACATGATTTAAAATAACTGTGTTGATAGAAGCTGTTTTAAAATTTTATTTATCTAATAAATGTGTTATAGATGTGTTACTGGGACAGAGTCATTTTATTTTCATGTCCATAGAGGGGATAAAAGAGAAGAACCTTAGAGATAAGGCACTTGTACAGAACTAAGTGATAAAAAAGAAAAAGAGAGAGAGAGAGAGAGAGAGAGATCATAGCCGCACTTGAATTAGCTTATATACCTGAAGGGAAAATGTATGCTATAATGAGATTCAATAATAGTTCAATTACAGTAGATCTTGTGAAGGGCCAGTTAGAGGCTTGACAACAAATATATCAAGTTCAAAAATAGTTTCTGAGAGTCAATTGAAGGCACTGACAAGCAATTATATATTTACATAGAAATCTAAAATCAAATAAAGTTGGTTTAGTTATCCATATAGCAGCTAATTGACCAGATGTATTCCAAAATAAGACAATCTCATATTTGCATCATAGAAGTAAATGAAATTGTTAAACCAATTTCATCTAAATAAAGGAGAATAAAATGAAATTTGCAAACATTAACATAAAATTCAATAGCTGACATAAAGCATTTGTGAAAATGTGAAAAGCTCATAGAAAACTAAGGAAAATGCATTGCCTTAAATGTCCTTCAGAAAGTCTTTAAAATGTCTTGCATCAAGTCAGAGTAACATGACAGTTAATAGCAACAAAGAGGTTATAACTATTCAGATCTAAAAATATCTCACAATAATATGTACTCTCTCAGAAAATGAAAAAAAAAATATGACATTTTAAGACCTGGGACAATGAGAGTACTAAATGTCTTTTCACCTTCACCTGTATCTAGTGTTGTTTTCTTTTTTCTGATTTTCTATATTGATGATGTGACAATTGAACTGAATGATAAATTTCTTGCTTATATTGTGCATGTTGCAAGTTTGATCTTCAAAAACTAATCATTATGCCATGTTTCCCTGTTTTACTTGTTATCTCATCCAAAGAAAAACTGTTGACGTATTAAATTTTATCCAGTTTTATTGTCCTTTGCAAAAACAAAAACACACCCCCCCCAAAAAAAAAAAAAACTAACAACTTTGCAACAGTCATCTTTCTATATGTGAATAACCACACAAAAAAACTGAAGCCCAGGTATGGGCTGTGTATCTGTGGGGGAGCTGTCATAGGGTATAGAGAATCTAGAGAGAGGGGCCAAGTTTAATTTTTTTCTAGCTCAAAAAGCACATCATCAACTAGATGTCAGGTCAAATATTCTGAAGTTGTTTATGAAGTTTACAGTCAGGCTTTTCAAAACAGTGCATTTTATATTTAGTAATTTTTATGGGGGGCAGGACAGGTAGCAGGTGGCAGGTAAAAATGAAGGCTATGTAGGAATTATGAAACAACCCAAGGAAAAGAATAGGAATAAAAAAAAGTTTAGCAATATCTCTTGATAAGTTAATGGTTTTAGGATAGCTTTCCTTATTAGTGAACAAGGTTGGGAGGTACTAGTCATTTAAATTTAGCCCAAAGTCAGATCTATTTAAAACAGAGTTAGTTATACCACAGGTAAAGAGATAAGGGATTAACTATTTGATATGAGTTTTATGCTAAAATTATCCTTGTATACCTAGACAAAATATTCTAAATTTTTAAAGATGTAACCACTATGTAGAGGGTAAGAACTGTACATCCTTCTATAGCACTGTGACAGAATTGATACAGCTGAGCCTAGATCCATACTATCATGAACCAGGAAGGTCAAATGCAGTTTCAAGAATTCAGACGCAAGCCAGTGTGCAGCCTGTGGCCAATAAATGAAATTTACTGCTTGTCTTTATGCATTTTAGTATTATTTTAACAGTTAAGAAGCTACTTTTTGATAACATTGAATATGTATGCAAATCTAGAGCTAAAATAACATGTTATAGCATTGTTTCTACTAAAAAAAGTGAAATACGTTTCATCAGGCATGTGTAACTGTATTATTATTTCAATAAAATAAAATGCTATTTAGTAATTGAAAAGTAATCATACATGAATATTGGTGGACATGGAAACATAATCATATATAATTGACTAAAGTTAGTTGCAGAATAACTACATCCATGAAAATATATTTTCGTTACCCTCTCTACCTATTCTTACTACCCTCTCCACTACAGGTAATCTGAAAGTTTTAATTTTGTTTTTGTTTTGTTTTGTTTTTTTCTTATGTAATGGACATTCCTGTACCTGTGTTATTAATTTACATTATTCTTATTGAGGTATTACCTTACCTTTAGAGAAGACATTGTGTTCTTTGAATCTTTCTAAGATAAAT
Organism: Lynx rufus; assembly: GCF_022079265.1. Taxonomy (NCBI): domain Eukaryota; kingdom Metazoa; phylum Chordata; class Mammalia; order Carnivora; family Felidae; genus Lynx; species Lynx rufus. The sequence goes on from NW_025814823.1 coordinate 165,252,440, forward strand.
CTGTTTCCTTATGTAAATATGATCTTTGCTTTTCCTAAAGACTAGTAAGATACTTTGATAGATTTGTCTCATACTATCCTTAGGAGTGAATTTCTAGCTAATCTTTAATGGATATATAGCATGATCAGGTCATGAAGGTAAACTAATCACTTTGATTTTTTTTTTCTTTTACACCAAAATGTCATATAACCTACACAGACTCATTCAGTTGATTTTGAAATTAAGGTACACCAACATTCTGAAGTAACCTGAGTAGCCTATTCTCCTTTTTTATTTTTTCCAAGAACTTTGCAAGAGGTGAATTAATTGTTCCTTAAAATTTTGGTGTGATTTGGCTGCACATATATTGTGTTCATTTTAGTTTTTAATTTATTTAATACCTTCTAATCTATTAATTTCTCTGTATTTTGCTCTAGCTTAGTTCAAATATTTTATTTTAACAAATAACAAAACTTATTTTACAGTGAATTGTGAAAGAAATCTGTCTTGTTCTCTTCATCCTCATTTTGGAATAGTAAGGGCAAATCGACCTGTCTTGGGTAGTTATTCCCTTCACAGAATTTAATTGGAATCATTTTTACCTTTCATGTCTTCATTGAAGTGGGAAACATTCTCTGTATGGCATAGTTGAGGAATAACAAGACAGCAATAAAATGTTTATGCAGTACTTATATTATGCCAAGGAATATTCTAAGTATTCCATGTTTAAGACCACTGGTTCTGGAGTCTGATTTTTGCCAGATCTGTGATCTGGAGCAAAATATCTAATCTCTATGGGCCTCAAGTGTATAATGTATAAAATTGTAGTAGCAATAATACATATCTCATTGGACTTTATGAAGATGTAATACATGATTTCAGTGATTTTCTTTTTCTTATTTCTTGTTAAAAAAAAATTAACAGAGAACCCTAATGTGTGAGAGAGAAAACTTGAACTATTCATTTTGAAATGGATCTGGAGACTCACCAACTCACTGTCCCTTGCCTGTCTTCTACTCTCCACTCCAAAACAGGTGGCCCAAGAAGCACCTCTTTGTGTATGTAAACTTTAAAGGAACAGTTGTAAAAGAACTGTGTCGTGTATTTATCAGAAGTGAATATCATATGGTTACATTGTTAATTATGCAAAGAAATTTGTCTTTGCAGATCATATCTTGGCCTCTGTTTACCAGCTGAAAGCTATAAAAGTTAAATAATTTCTGTGAGACTGAATTTCTTCATGTTTTAACTTTATGAAGAAGCATGCCTTGAAAGATTATTTTGAATTCTGGTGATATCTGTAAAATTTCAGGTTGTCTTTAGTTTTACATGGCACTGCCACTCTTATGCTTTGATTTTCAAGCCAAATGTGCCTGATATAGGTTGTATGTTCCTATTACTAATTATAATTAAAGCTGGCCTATATTGATTCAGAAATGCCTCTTTGGACTTTACATAAAGTATTCATAATTTACTAATTCTCTTAGAGGTGTTACACAGTTACCTGACTGAAACTACACATGATGCTTACAGCAATCTCTGACTTTATTAGTGTTAATCAGTAAATCCTATCTAATACTTTGGCTGCTACCTATTTGACCACTACTAATATGTAGACATTATTTTGCCCATCACTCATCCTGATCTCTATGTACCTGAATATGTCTTTGCCTAAATCCCATACGAATGAGTAGGCATCATTACTGGTTGAGATAATCTAAGGGCCCTGAAACTTACAAAACAGTTACAATGCTTGAAAGCATACACTTTAAAAAAAATTTTAAACCATACAATAAGGTTATTGTTTTAACCATACAATAAGGTTATAAGTGCTGCCATGACCTTTCTAGATCATGACTGATTCATCATAAATTATGTAAATAATAAAAATTATTTAAAATCAATGAAAACATAATCATAAAACACACTCAATTGGCATATGGTAAATGTTTCCAAAATGCTATTATAGAAAAATATGTGCCTTTTGTAATAAGGTGATTAAAAACTAATATTCTAGCCCCTTTTTTACATCTTCTCCTAGTTTTACAATTAGCATAAAGTATATTATGAATATCTAAAGAAATATACACACATTTATATTAGAGCTTAAAGTTTACATGTATTTTATATACATGTGAGAGAGTACCTATTTGTGTATGTGTGCATGCACACATGTGAGATGCACTTATAATTTTAGGAAAATTGTCTCATTTTTCATTCATATGTTTCATTTGTGTATGTCCAGTAATCTTATAAGAATGAATTAAAAATAAAATGAATTGATTCACACCTTTGAATAAGGCAGTACTTTTACCTTGACAACCCAGTGCAATCCCTGATATTCTTATATATTAGTTCTGTTGTGAAGCCTACCTAAGTATATACATATCAGAATGAAACAAAACAAGATAGAACGTCACAAGTGACTCTAGTTCACAGCCACGACTAAGAAGATTCTTGAATAAAATTGTGAGCTGAAACAAGACATTCTTACTCTCTTCTGGAAAGGCTGATTCTACAAGGCTTTGAGAATCATACGTATCTCACTGGGTAGCATGAATGCTTTCCTTCAGGAATGTTTCAAAAGTAAAGCTAATAAAGTGTTTCCCTTCTTGAGAAAAGAGTGCTCCTTGTGATCTTCAATGCCTTATAAATCATGAGTTCTTAAAACCTGTTTCTTAATGCAGTTGCTGGGAGAAATGAAACATAGTAACTGTAGTAGGTATTGTTATTATTCATAAACTATTTCCTTTTCTCTCTCTTCCTAGGTGAATGATAGGATTGAACTTGACAGCTACCTTTAAATGTGACTTGCTACATAGCCAGTGGTATGGGAGAAGTGAGACATACCATTTTTAAAAAGTAAGTTTGAAGTGCTGTGTACTCATAGTGTGTACTGTATTTTCCTTGTGCAGTAGTGAGCTGTGTATTCGAGACAGTGACTATTGTATCAGCATCAGGACCAGACTTAAAACATAGTGACATAAAGCAGAGCTCTACAGCTTGCCTGAAATGGACATGAACATGTCTGAAAAATTAATCATTTTTAATTGTTTTTAATTCCTTGAGCTTTTTGAAGTTACTTATTCATTACTGCAATCTAACTTCAGCATACCCTGACTGAAACAAAAATTAAAATATTAAACTAGTAGTCATGGAAGTAAACCCTATTTCAGTATAACCATAACAGAAGTGTTACAATTATATATGGCAATTCTTTTCATTTTGAAATTCTTATCTTGTGTCACATGTTCAGTTCTTTCCGTATATCGGATTTAATTCTCATCGTGACTTTAAGAAAAATTTAATACTTCATTCTCACTTTTACCTCAGAGGAAACAAAGGCTTACAGAAGAAACATTCCTTCAATATCATACAACTAGTGAGTGACAGAAACATCTCAGGTGCAGATTTTTATTTAAATTGTAAGGTTCATGCCCTTAAACATTGTGTGATACGTTATCTATGTGTCCAAAGCAAGCAAGTAAAATTAACTAACTAAACATTGAATAGTCACTAAATAAGGAATATTTATATATTCCATATATACAAGGGAACCACATAAGTGAGAAGTGAGGAAGTGGATGGCAGGTAATAGATACTAGCAAAATTAGTAAGTCATTAAGTCTTACAATGGGCAAGCTGAAGATCTCAGGACAGTGTGGAGAGGAAGCTGGATCAGGAGGCTTGTATATAGATCAGCAATAAACATGAAGTAGCTGTTCTACTGAAGGGAGAGACACTGAACCTGAGATGACCTGTGTTAGTGAAGGTTGATCACAGAAGTGATGGAAACTATAGCTGTATATTGTGTGAGTTTAGGGACTGCCAGGACCCTCAAGTAAGAAATGATCCAGTGAAAAATTATGAGCATTCAGATAGGTGATTTTTCACACTGTTGCTGTTAAGAGTCCAAAGGGGAGACTGTATTCCTAATGATCCCTGGAACAGATTTGCGCTATGGAAAGTGTGATATATCTGTAAAAGTAATTTGTGTCTTTTTTGTTCATCTGAAGTTCTGTAACAAGATTTAAGAATTCCTTGTAGCTTTTTTCTTATTTACCTTATTTCTGTTTTATCTATAAGTATATAAATTACTATGTGTGCTGAGTAATTTTAAAAATTACAGGCTTTGAGTAAACACATTTAAAATTAATAGAAAACTTCTTGAAAAATAAATGGGGAATTTTAGCCCAAATCTGACACTGTGTGTGATAGATATTTCAGGCAGTAAATTTGAAAGCAAAGTCTATTTCTTAGGAGAATCAAAACATTATTGTATTTGTTTGGGTCCTCTGGAAACCAGATAGCAGGATGTGATCATGTGTGCATTTTTATCCATAAGATGTCTGTGTATTGACCAATTCTAAGATGCAGTGAAATAGTCTTTCCTTTTTATATATTGGTTTCTTGGGGCGCCTGGGTGGCGCAGTCGGTTAAGCGTCCGACTTCAGCCAGGTCACGATCTCACGGTCTGTGAGTTCGAGCCCCGCGTCAGGCTCTGGGCTGATGGCTCAGAGCCTGGAGCCTGTTTCCGATTCTGTGTCTCCTTCTCTCTCTGCCCCTCCCCCGTTCATGCTCTGTCTCTCTCTGTCCCAAAAATAAAATAAACGTTGGAAAAAAAAAAAAAATTTTATATATTGGTTTCTTAACCATCCCTTAAAAATGATCTATAGGTCCCCTATTATAGTTAGCAAAACAAATTGTGTACAATGACAATTTTTGATATTTTTGGTTCATGGCACAGAATTGTAGTAAGCAATGAATCCAAATTATGAAACACTGTCCCAGCGATTTTTGCTAATATATTTAACAGTTAGGGATTTATCAAATGTATGCTTTATTCCAAACAAAACAAGGATTATGGAAATGCACAGTTAAATAGTCAAATGTTTATTTAAAGATGATTTCTTGAATCTCCTTTAAATAGAGAACAATTATACTTAAATTGTTATTCTTCCTTTCTTTCTATAAACCTCCTCATTTTCTTTTTGAATTTGTAATTATGTGGGATATTATCATACTAAAGGAAACACTGTGGAACATTACACAAAGCTTTAGAGTTAAAAATCAAAGCTAAATTTCTTTATTATCCTTTTATGGCAAAAAACTTTTGCGGTCATTGTTTATAATAGGACTCACAGTCTTATAATAAGACACACAGTCTTATCATTCTTAGATGGTTGAGCATTTATTACTTGACAGTTTTCATTTTCTTTGCTGTTTTGTTTATGTCATTAGTAGAGGTCAAAATCATGACTTCATTGAGAGAATCCACCAGCCCCCTGAGCCAAACTTTTAAATGGCTTATGTTAAAATCCTTGCGCTTTTTTTCATGAACTCTTAGGAGTTAGTAAATCTTTAAGTTCATCACAGGCTGCTGAACTCCAGCCTCTAAATGTCTCATTTTGTGCCCTTTGCAAATTTCTGGTCCAATCAGTAGTGACAAGGAAGGTCAGGGTCACTTGACACAAAGCATGGAGACACAGGTACAAGTTTATGTTCATATTTCTCTGGCAAATTAACTCCTGGGGTGATGGCATTTAGACAGCCATGAACTGGCTACTCAAAAGCCCAAAAAGTAACAATTCTTTTTTTTCTGACTTTGATACAAAATGTTTTTTCCATTGCTCGTCCCATGAATTTTTATCTAATTTATTTATTATATTTTCTTGGGCCCTCTGCTCACTTTATTACCGGCACTATTTCTGACTCATTTAGGATTTCCAAAATCTGCCCTCAGATCGCAATACATGCTCCACAGCTCTTCTTCTTCAGCTCTTTGGATCTACCCATATCAGTCTAAGTTTAGGTTGTTTAAACATGATGCAACTCTCAGAGATAAGGTCCTATTACAAACCCTGTTAAGCTAGCCTAAATTAATTTGTAGCACTAGTTGCTGAGAAATCAAAGTGTGAAGCTTACATCTGTGGCTCTGTGAGCAACTATTTTTCTGAATGACTGCCTAATTTTGTTTAAAGTAAAAAAAGTTATCTAGGTTCTTTCTGGACCATTTAGATTTTCTAATTTCTGTAAGAACTGCGGCCAAAACTTACACGAGGATAGCAACTTCTTTAAATTCCACTGTCCATTAAAATCTTGTGCAATGTCTGTTTTTGCTGTCAATTTATTATACTTAAACACTGTGTCAAGAATTAAATTAGAATGAACATAATTCATTTTGATTTCAGATGACATACATGCTTTCTGTGTATTGCACAACTTGTTTCTAAGTTGCAAGTTGTACTAAACTTGAATAAGATCAGTATTTTAGCCTATTAGGCTCTCCCCGTATTTTCAGATATTTGCCACCAATCAATAAACTTCAAATACTTTTTCATACTCCACAAAGTGTTAACATGCTAATATATTCAGTCTATCCTTGTCTTTCAGATGTCCTAGCATTTTAAAGTACCTAAGACAGTATTTTCATCTTAAAGTCTTTACACAGGATTTTATTTCCAATACCTCTTTTATACATTGCCAATATCCTTAAGTATTTAAAAGTGAGTTCCTTCTATCTCCTTTATAAGCATGCCAAAGAATATCCTAGAAACAATATGAATAGTCTAATACTCTGTAGGTCTTTGAATTCTGTAGCACTGATTTCTTCTTTAAAAATTCTCTCCAGGGGCGCCTGGGTGGCGCAGTCGGTTAAGCGTCCGACTTCAGCCAGGTCACGATCTCGCGGTCCGTGAGTTCGAGCCCCGCGTCGGGCTCTGGGCTGGTGGCTCAGAGCCTGGAGCCTGTTTCCGATTCTGTGTCTCCCTCTCTCTCTGTCCCTCCCCCATTCATGCTCTGTCTCTTTCTGTCCCAAAAATAAAAAAAAAAAAAAAATGTTAAAAAAAAAATTCTCTCCATATGCTTCTCCATGAAATGTTACACAGTACCAAAATATTTATTTTCATATTCAGTTCAGAAAGGGTATCCAAGTAATATCTACTATATAAATTTGACAGTAATCATAATTAAAATCTATTAATCACTTTACTTTTTATACAGTGCTTTCAAATAAATCACATCAGTAAAGTAAGCATTTGTACCATTTTTCATTTTAAGAAGAGATACAAGGGTTGAAATGAATTGTTCCAGGCTGTGTAACTAGAAACTAACAGACCCAAGCTCAAGATCTCTACTTTCAAATCATCCTACCAGACTGATCCAATTTCCCAATGTTGAACTTAGCAATAAATCATAATTAGAAAGACAGTACTTTATGGATTACTTTGTGATTTGGTGATGCCCTAAATCACTTAATAATTTTACAATGATACATGCAAAGAAACAGAGAGAGAATGTGATCCCTGAGACCCCACCATGATGAATGGTATAATGAAAATCATATGATATTTATACTCTGTTCAAGTATGCAGCAGTTGATGAAATAAAAGTTGCCCACATACATGGTTGGGCACCAAGTTTAATTAATTCAATTTTTTTCTAGCTCATCCCATCTGATGAAAAGATAACAGGCCCAAGATGGAGTCACTTGTGTTAAGCCCCACATCACCAAACTGAGCCTTAACTTAATTAAAGTTTTGGCCTCTCAGAAATGGAATCATAAACCAATCACCTGGTTAGCAGTAGTGAGGTAATCTGCTTGATAGACTCTGCAGTCCCCTAGGGCAAAGTGACCTGGCCACATTGATTCCGCTTTTTTACTAGTATAACTTCCTTGTCCCACTCCCTCCTGGCTGTAAAAGTCTTTTACTTTGTACAGCTCCTGATAGTTTGCTAGAGCCCCTCCCTAAGGAATGTGGTGAAAACCTCAAGACAAGGGAAGGCAATCTGGCTATGTGTACATGCGCGATCTTCCTCTTGACTCTGTAACACAGACTGCCCATTCAGACTGTATGTTACCATATATGGGAGACAAAGGAGCAAAAATTGTACAAAAGGCAACCCCCTACTGCCCTCGGGGCTCAGCCTTTTGGGTCTTAGCCCTCAAGCCCTTGTGGGCACGAATAAAGGTGCTTCCTAGAAAGAAAAGCCTCAGTGTCCCGACTCTCTGTGTGTGTTTCACTGCTACAGCAGCTCCTTTATATCTCTTCTATAGAAAACTGCCCAATTCATGAATCCTTGAATAAACCCAAGAAGATATTTAAATTTTGGTTTTTAACACATTGGGAATAAGAAAAGCAAATGAAACCCTTGACCTCTCCTATGCCTCTCTCTATGACTCAACCATTTTTATTTTAGGTAGGTGCCTATTTACTTGCTTTTTGTTGTTGTTGTATATTCCTACTAAAATAGAAAGTTAATAAGGATATAATACCTGACAGGAGAAGCTCAATAAATATTTTGTTAATATGTCAATAAAGAGATGTTTCATGGATCCCAGAGTCATCATTTTTGTAATAATTCCATTTGTGTTGATAGTCAAGTATGAGAGTTTGTAATGCCAGAGTGCATTATCTTTTGAAGATATAGATCCTCCACTGATGATCTTTTAAAGGTAGGCTAGAGTATCACAGAAGAATTTGATTATTCTAGTCCAAACAGATAATTTAAGAATGTCTTATTCCTTTGTCTTTCCTCTTTGAGAAATATTTTTGTTAGGTGCCTTTGGTTAAAACTTGCTATTCACGTAAATTAAGTCTGCAAAAGATAAAAAGGAACGCAGTTAACTAAATTAAAAACAAACAAACAAACAAAAAACCCTTTAAAGTACTTCAGAGGTACCTGTTGACATGCAGAAAACTATTACTGCTAATTATAAATATTTGTATAATAATGAGCGTTTACTCTTCTCTCATTGTCTACAGGGTAACTCAAAGCAACACCGTTGTAGCCTACATGAAAGCAAAGGTATGATTCTAGCTTATATTTATATGAAATCCGAGTTTGGAAAGTTAGATAAAATAAATATGTATTATTCTAGTGCCAAACCAGTACTAATTAAGAAATTCTATATCTAGAATATTAAGATATCTTGACTCTTGTTGATAACACATAATATCACACCATTTAAAGATCAGTATCTTAAGGGAGTTAATTAGAATATAAATATGCTGAATTAAATATAGGCTCTTCATTCTGCTACCCTCACTATAATCTAATTAGGAAAAATTGTCCAAGACTTAGGATAGAATCCCAGTACACTTTGGGACACATTCTTTATTTATATTGACAAAACTTTTACAGCTTTATTGAATACCTGCCTCTCCGCGTAAAGTCCTAACTGCAAAACAACTTTGAATAATTAATAAGTGGGTACAGGGTTACATTGACCAGTATCGAGGACTTATCAAATCTGTGGACTTTTCAGTATCCTCAACAGACAAAATCCAACCAAAAGATCAGTCAGAATCTTCTGACTGAAAGACAGGTTAGTCTTTAAACCTTGGTAAATCATGTGAGGAGGATTAGTTGAGATCAATTGTCATGAACAATCTACGACAAGTTTATGGCATTGTCTAGATTTAATGAATTTTCCTCTTTTCAGGGATGGAATTTTTAGCTCTTTGAATTTTTAGATTCCTAGATTATTGGTTTTCATGCAGACCCCTATTACTTGTGATTCCCGCTCCCCCCCCCACCTTTCTCTGTTAATCTTTCAGTTTTTGTAAATTATGGTTGACAAATAGGTGATTATGATACCACTTGCCTTACATAAGTTGAGGACAAAATAAAAGCACTTTTAATTAATATTTTTACACACAAACACACTTTTTAAAAATTCTATCATCTTCCATGTTCTCTTGTTCTTTCTGGCTTTCAGTCAGGATTACCACTCCATCCAGTAGCCATTTCCTAGTGTCCACAAGCTCTCCTTGCACCAATGTTGGAAGTGCAGTCTTCTCCCTGTGTGTTTCATAAATCTCCATGGAATAATTTCCTGTTCAAAGCTATCCTGATCTGGCTTAACACCTTGAACTCTAGCCACACTGACCTCAAATAGCATGCTGTCGGTTTCTTTAAACTGCTCACCCCAATTGTAAACAGAGCTCCTTGTTTATTTCCCTAAATGTCAGAATATGGTGTTGAAGAAAGCTTTACCTGAAGGGCCAGCAAGAAAAAAAGGTAAAAATAATAGTATATCATTGCTCTAGAAGCAGCCTCCATAGCTTTCCACAAATGTTCTTTATTAGCCAGTTTTTCTATAGCACATACATCTTTTGCACATGAGGAAGTCCAGTCTGAGGAGGAAAAATCATTTGACATCATAATAATCTTCAACTAGGGAGTTGAAATACTTTTACATATTATGCAGATTCATTCCCCTAATTGACTCAAACTCTGCTTTTCAGAAAGGAACATAGAACTGTATCTTGTATAAGCACTGTGTCCAGTAAAGTGTGTTCCCCAAACAATAAGATTCTCAAAGGAGAATGCTGCCTTTGTTGAAAAGGCATTTTTCCCAACTACACTGGTATCTGTCAGTGTAAATGAAGATTCATTCAAATTTTAAAGACATTAAATTATAATACTACCATAAAATGATAGCAAATAAAAATGATGACATAAGTTCTCACCAAAATATCTGCTTTAAAAAGGTAATTGAAAGTATTTCAGTGACTTCTCCTCTCTCTTCAGAAAATGTTTACTGAGTGAATGTTTAACGTAAAAAGCATTTTCTCTTTTTGTTTCACTTTTGGAGTCAATTATTTCTCAACATGAGGTAAAACGGTTACAGCCCAATCAGAGAAACTTAAGAGCCAGAAATAATCACGATCTTATTTATTAGTTAAATTACAATCAAATAAATATAGAAGTAAAGCAATGCTACTATGAGGAAATAGGCATATTTACAGAAATTGTCTTCAAGAGGATTATGGAGGTCTTGTTGCATTGGAATAAAAGGAATCCTGTCTTTGCTTTGGACTGTCTAAACTAAACCCTCCTCTTGACTCCATTTGTTGCAAAGTATCCCAAGTGGATTTATTCTATGGTAAAGAGTTGAACACAAAGAAACTACTGAAAAAAAAGGCTTTTACAACACAGCTACTGAGATCTACCTTTTTGTTCTGAGCCGGAAGTCTATTGAATGCATGCACAGAAGTGCTTTGTTTTCAACCTGCTCAAGGTGGTGTAGTCTAATGATTTCTTTTCAAAATAAGTGCTTGTGAAGAGAAACGGACAGGCGCCCTTAACAGCCCTCACTCAGATGAAAGCAAATACCACACCAGATAAAGCATAAACGTTGTACTGACTGGAAATCATAAGAATGAACAGCAAGGAATTGAGAAACTTTTATATATATATGTATTTTAACATTTACTTGTTTTGGGGAGACAGAGGGACAGAACACGAGTGGGGGATGGGCAGGGAGCAAGAGGGAAACACAGAATCCAAAGCAGGCTCCAGGCTCTGAGCTATCAGCACAGATCCCAACACGGGGCTGGAACCCAGGAACAGTGAGTTCATGATCTGACCTGAAGCCAGAAGCTTAACAGACTGAGCCACCCAGGCACCCCGAGACACTTCATTTTTAATTCAGTGTATAAAATGTTTGGTCATGGAATCAAATTCATTAAACACTTCTCAATTTGTATTAAATTATAAATATACCTGTTGCAAAATTGGTCTTCTATTTAATTAAAAATCTCCATTTCAGGCCAAAGAGTAACTGGTCCTAAATAATGCTATTAATTGAACACACTTGAGGAATTCCTGTAACATACTTCACCTTGGTCATTACATTATAAAATTGGCCAGACCTAGAAGTTCTTAGTCATCTTCTCAACAAATGATTTCTGAAGGTCTGCTTTGGGATAGGCACAGTGAGGTGGCTAGCTTACTGAAAACTTAAAAGATAAATAAGAACCTATATTTGTCATTATGTGAATTATTATGTGAAGTACATTAACCTGGATAGTAAAATTAAAGAAAGAAGACTTTATTCAAGAATATTACAAGAGGGAGACAGGCTAGAACATAATCTGAGGTCAAGTCTAATGAAAAAAAGACTGCAGAATTTTTAAGAGCTATGGTGGGGGAAGGTAGGCCTCCTGTGTTTGCTAACTGCACTTACTCAACACTGGCAAGAAGCTTTAAAAAAGATTTTTGAGATTACATTTCAAAGGGGCAGGGAAAGAATTTACAAGTTACTAAGGTAAATCGTCTAAGAAAAGGAAGGTCAGGGCCTAGGGTCAGGAAGAAACCTATATAAAGTTTAGTTCAAGCTAAAGGGAACATTAATGTCATCTTGGTTGGTGGAGAGAAAATAAAAATGGATTCTTTCTAAACTGAACATAAATGATTAATGCAAATCACATAGATAATTTTAGTTAAAGAATTTGTGGTAAAACTGATGCAGTTTGGGAATGGTGGTGGGCGTGTGGGACCGAAGGCCAAGAAAGAATTCTTAAGATATCTTTTGTGCAAAAAAGGTGATTTTATTAAACCATGAGGACTCATGGTTACCCTCAGAGCTGCCCTGAGATTATGAGGAGAGACTAATTATATACTTGGGATTTGGGGGAGGTAAGGCAAAGGGAAGTTTCCGAAAAGATTTTTATTTGCTAAAGAAGGCTCACAGGATCCTGCAGGCCTAGCTATTTTCTTTTTTTTTTTTTTTAATTTTTTTCAACATTTATTTATTTTTGGGACAGAGAGAGACAGAGCATGAATGGGCGAGGGGCAGAGAGAGAGGCAGACACAGAATCGGAAACAGGCTCCAGGCTCTGAGCCATCAGCCCAGAGCCCGACGCGGGGCTCGAACTCACGGACCGCGAGATCGTGACCTGGCTGAAGTCGGACGCTTAACCGACTGCGCCACCCAGGCGCCCCGGCCTAGCTATTTTCAAGCTAAGGTCATTTCTTCCTCCAGTAGAGCATTAAGATTAAGACAGTAGAGAGTTCTATGGGGCGCCTGAGTGGATCAGTTGGTTGAGTGTCCATCTTTGGCTCAGGTCATGATCTCACAGATTGTGGGTTCGAGCCCCGTGTTGGGCTTTGTGCTGACAGCTCAGAGCCTGGAACCTGCTTTGGATTCTGTGTCTCCCTCTCTCTCCCTCTGCCCCTCCCCATCTCTTGCTCTGTCTCTCTCTCTTTCTCCAAAATAAATAAACATTAAAAAATTAAAATGAACAAACATTTATATCACATATATCACACCACAAATGTATATACACTGCACAAAACTCATTCAGGATATTATGATGCTTCAGTTCAGTATAGTGCTGCAGACTGGTCACCTAATTCATTGAAAACACTTGCAATTAATCTACTTTTTTTTTTCAATATATATGAAATTTATTGTCAAATTGGTTTCCATATAACACCCAGTGCTCATCCCAAAAAGTGCCCTCCTCAATACCCATCACCCACCCTCCCCTCCCTCCCACCCCCCATCAACCCTCAGTTTGTTCTCAGTTTTTAAGAGTCTCTTATGCTTTGGCTCTCTCCCACTCTAACCTCTTTTTTTTTTTTTTTTCCTTCCCCTCCCCCATGGGTTTCTGTTAAGTTTCTCAGGATCCACATAAGAGTGAAACCATATGGTATCTGTCCTTCTCTGTATGGCTTATTTCACTTAGCATCACACTCTCCAGTTCCATCCACGTTGCTACAAAGGGGCATATTTCGTTCTTTCTCATTGCCCTGTAGTACTCCATTGTGTATATAAACCACAATTTCTTTATCCATTCATCAGTTGATGGACATTTAGGCTCTTTCCATAATTTGGCTATTGTTGAGAGTGCTGCTATAAACATTGGGGTACAAGTGCCCCTATGCATCAGTACTCTTGTATCCCTTGGGTAAATTCCCAGCAGTGCTATTGCTGGGTCATAGGGTAGGTCTATTTTTGATTTTCTGAGGAACCTCCACACTGTTTTCCAGAGCGGCTGCACCAATTTGCATTCCCACCAACAGTGCAAGAGGGTTCCCGTTTCTCCACATCCTCGCCAGCATCTATAGTCTCCTGATTTGTTCATTTTGGCCACTCTGGCGTGAGGTGATACCTGAGTGTGGTTTTGATTTGTATTTCCCTGATGAGGAGCGACGTTGAGCATCTTTTCACGTGCCTGTTGGCCATCCGGATATCTTCTTTAGAGAAGTGTCTATTCATGTTTTCTGCCCATTTCTTCACTGGGTTGTTTGTTTTTCGGGTGTGGAGTTTGGTGAGCTCTTTATAGATTTTGGATACTAGCCCTTTGTCCGATATGTCATTTGCAAATATCTTTTCCCATTCCGTTGGTTGCCTTTTAGTTTTGTTGGTTGTTTCCTTTGCTGTGCAGAAGCTTTTTTTCTTCGTAAGGTCCCAGTAATTCACTTTTGCTTTATATTCCCTTGCCTTTGGGGATGTGTCGAGTAAGAGATTGCTATGGCTGAGGTCAGAGAGGTCTTTTCCTGCTTTCTCCTCTAGGGTTTTGATGGTTTCCTGTCTCACATTCAGGTCCTTTATCCATTTTGAGTTTATTTTTGTGAATGGTGTGAGAAAGTGGTCTAGTTTCAACCTTCTGCATGTTGCTGTCCAGTTCTCCCAGCACCATTTGTTAAAGAGACTGTCCTTTTTCCATTGGATGTTCTTTCCTGCTTTGTCAAAGATTAGTTGGCCATACGTTTGTGGGTCCAGTTCTGGGGTTTCTATTCTATTCCATTGGTCTATGTGTCTGTTTTTGTGCCAATACCATGCTGTCTTGATGATGACAGCTTTGTAGTAGAGGCTAAAGTCTGGGATTGTGATGCCTCCTGCTTTGGGCTTCTTCTTCAAAATTACTTTGGCAATTTGGGGCCTTTTGTGGTTCCATATGAATTTTAGGATTGCTTGTTCTAGTTTCAAGAAGAATGCTGGTGCAATTTTGATTGGGATTGCATTGAATGTGTAGATAGCTTTGGGTAGTATTGACATTTTGACAATATTTATTCTTCCAATCCATGAGCAGGGAATGTCTTTCCATTTCTTTATATCTTCTTTAATTACCTTCATAAGCTTTCTATAGTTTTCAGCATATAGATCTTTTACTTCTGTAAAAGAAAAAGATGTAAATTGATTAGATTAGATTTATTCCTAGGTATTTTATGCTTCTTAGTGCAATTGTGAATGGGATCAGTTTCTTTATTTGTCTTTCTGTTGCTTCATTGTTAGTGTCTAAGAATGCAACTGATTTGTGTACATTGATTTTGTATCCTGCAACTTTGCTGAATTCATGTATCAGTTCTAGCAGACTTTTGGTGGAGTGTATCGGATTTTCCATGTACAGTATCATGTCATCTGCAAAAAGTGAAAGCTTACCTTCATCTTTGCCAATTTTGATGCCTTTGATTTCCTTTTGTTGTCTGATTGCTGATGCTAGAACTTCCAACACTATGTTAAACAACAGCGGTGGGAGTGGCCATCCCTGTCGTGATCCTGATCTCAGGGAAAAAGCTCTCAGTTTTTCCCCGTTGAGGATGATGTTAGCTGTGGGCTTTTCATAAATGGCTTTTATGATGTTTAAGTATGTTCCTTCTATCCCGACTTTTTCAAGGGTTTTTATTAAGAAAGGGTGCTGGATTTTGTCAAAGGCCTTTTCTGCATCAATTGACAGGATCATATGGTTCTTATCCTTTCTTTTATTAATGTGATGTATCACGTTGATTGACTTGCGAATGTTGAACCAGCCCTGCATCCCAGGAATGAATCCCACTTGATCATGGTGAATAATTCTTTTTATATGCTGTTGAATTCGATTTGCTAGTATCTTATTTAGAATTTTTGCATCCATATTCATCAGGGATATTGGCCTGTAGTTCTCTGTTTTTACTGGGTGTCTGTCTGGTTTAGGAATCAGAGTAATACTGGCTTCATAGAATGAGTCTGGAAGTTTTCCTTCCCTTTCTATTTCTTGGAATAGCTTGAGAAGGATAGGTATTATCTCTGCTTTAAACGTCTGGTAGAACTCCCCTGGGAAGCCATCTGGTCCTGGACTCTTATTTGTTGGGAGATTTTTGATAACCGATTCAATTTCTTCGCTGGTTGTGGGTCTGTTCAAGCTTTCTATTTCCTGCTTATTGAGTTTTGGAAGAGTGTGGGTGTTCAGGAATTTTTCCATTTCTTCCAGGTTGTCCAATTTGTTGGCATATAATTTTTCATAATATTCCCTGATAATTGTTTGTATCTCTGAGGGATTGGTTGTAATAATTCCATTTTTATTCATGATTTTATCTATTTGGGTCATCTCCCTTTTCTTTTTGAGAAGCCTGGCTAGAGGTTTGTCAATTTTGTTTATTTTTTCAAAAAACCAACTCTTGGTTTCGTTGATCTGCTCTACAGTTTTTTTAGATTCTATATTGTTTATTTCTGCTCTGATCTTTATTATTTCTCTTCTTCTGCTGGGTTTAGGCTGCCTTTGCTGTTCTGCTTCTATTTCCTTTAGGTGTGCTGTTAGATTTTGTATTTGGGATTTTTCTTGTTTCTTGAGATAGGCCTGGATTGCGATGTATTTTCCTCTCAGGACTGCCTTCGCTGCATCCCAAAGCGTTTGGATTGTTGTATTTTCATTTTCGTTTGTTTCCATATATTTTTTGATTTCTTCTCTAATTGCCTGGTTGACCCACTCATTCTTTAGTAGGGTGTTCTTTAACCTCCATACTTTTGGAGGTTTTCCAGACTTTTTCCTGTGGTTGATTTCAAGCTTCACAGCATTGTGGTCTGAAAGTATGCATGGTATAATTTCAATTCTTGTAAACTTATGAAGAATTGTGACCCAGTATATGATCTATCTTGGAGAATGTTCCATGTGCACTTGAGAAGAAAGTATATTCTGTTGCTTTGGGATGCAGAGTTCTAAATATATCTGTCAAGTCCATCTGATCCAATGTCTCATTCAGGGCCCTTGTTTCTTTATTGACCGTGTGTCTAGATGATCTATCCATTTCTGTAAGTGGGGTGTTAAAGTCCCCTGCAATTACCACATTCTTATCAATAAGGTTGCTTCTGTTTATGAGTAATTGTTTTATATATTTGGGGGCTCCGGTATTCGGCGCATAGACATTTATAATTGTTAGCTCTTCCTGATGGATAGACCCTGTAACTATTATATAATGTCCTTCTTCATCTCTTGTTACAGCTTTTAATTTAAAGTCTAGTTTGTCTGATATAAGTATGGCTACTCCAGCTTTCTTCTGGCTTCCAGTAGCATGATAAATAGTTCTCCATCCCCTCACTCTGAATCTAAAGGTGTCCTCAGGTCTAAAATGAGTCTCTTGTAGACAGCAAATAGACGGGTCTTGTTTTTTTTATCCATTCTGATACCCTATGTCTTTTGGTTGGCGCATTTAGTCCATTTACATTCAGTGTTATTATAGAAAGATACGGGTTTAGAGTCATTGTGATGTCTGTATGTTTTATGCTTGTAGTGATGTCTCTGGTACTTTGTCTCACAGGGTCCCCCTTAGGATCTCTTGTATGGCTGGTTTAGTGGTGACAAATTCCTTCAGTTTTTGTTTGTTTGGGAAGACCTTTATCTCTCCTTCTATTCTAAATGATAGACTTGCTGGATAAAGGATTCTCAGCTGCATATTTTTTCTGTTCGTACATTGAAGATCTCGTGCCAATCCTTTCCTCTTCCGTGGGCCTCTCGTCTGCTCTTGGCTCCGGAGACTCTGTTCTGCTCCTCTGGCGGTTTTCTCTTATCTGCTTTTTAAAACCTACACTTCTGATTTTAGATGAAACAAAGACAGAAGAGTATATATATGTATATGTGTATGTATATGTATATGTATATGTATATGTATATGTATATGTATATGTATGTGTATATAGTGGCCTATGTTGATGTTTAGCATTTTTGCAGGAAACATTTAAGATAAGAATTTCCACGGAATGTTTTTTGGGTATAGAACAAGTTAGAGAACACTAACCCATTCTAAATATTAGTATAAAAAATTGCTATATACACATGTAGTTTCTTTTGGGAGAAAGGCTAAGATATACATCTCATTGTAGGACATGTATCTCTTAAATGATGTACAAACAAAAGTGACCAGATAGTCTACAAAGAGAAAAACATTAAGTCCATAGGACTACATTTGTAAAATTGCATTGTGAGAAGTCCTCTATGATTGGTGAAATAATCTGAAGAGTGAAAATGATGTTGTTTTTTGTAACTGCCTAATATCATCAGAGTGACTCTTATTGTTTCTGAGAATAACATAATTGAAGCAATTTATCCTCAAGACAAGTGCTATATAACTAACTATTGCTGTTGTGAATATAGTCAAAAATGTTTGTGGTACAGTTTGCATAGAAGAGATCAGACATGTTAAGTACTGTTTCTCTTAGTAGTTGTGGAAACCTTGCCTGTCAAATGACAGTGACAAATACCTATTAGGGAACAGAGCTTCTTGTAGGTTAGTGATGTTAGAGTTCATCTTGTGCTCATATGAAGTCCTATTACACATTTAAACACTATTGAACACATATGTAAGGAAATGTCCTTTGTGTTTGGATCTTGGCAATGTTTCAATATAGAAAAGGGAAATTAACCAGTATGTATTTATTTAATTCCCATGGAAAGAAGAAATTTGAAAACTAAAGCCATTTGCAAGGTATTTTTTTTCTCATAATCATAGAGTTACCATATAATTTATTATCCAAATTCAGATACTTTTGTTCAGAAAAATTACTAAAGACAATAGGACCCTCAGTTATGTATTGGAGTGTCTATTACTCTACCCATTTTATAGATAAGGAAACTAAAATTTATTTATTGGTAAAGCTTGACTTTGTGTGAGGTATCCTATAAGAAAATAAATAGAAGTCATTAGAAAATATGTTTCCCGGTAATATTTTGATAGCTTTGTGGAATGCTTCTTTCCCAAAACCTTTCCTTAACCTTCAAGTCCCTGTAGGCATCATTCTGGATATTGGAGTGCTGATGGGAACCTTATTTGTGATCAGTGAAACTTGTCTAGCTTAAGGCTTTGTACAGCTACAAGAGGATTAATTGAAAGTAACCAAACACATTTTAAATAATGGGAATTACACATAGTTTATAAGCCATAAACTTCAACATAAAAATGTGTGCTGGGGAACTACAAGTATAGTGCAATAGGGTTCCACTGTTAACCTTCGATTGTTTCACTAAGTAACTTTCCTATTCCCGGGGAATAGAGAAATATGTAGCTAGTTGATTGTTTTTATTTTAAGAAAATTGTTTTTGTTCTTGTTTCGTCTAAATTCCTCTTCTGGTATAGGTTTCGTTTATTATTTTCTGTGTTGCCTGCTGTTTTGGGCATGCTTTGTTTTATCTGGAAGTGGCTTTTTGCTTTGCAGAAAAGTAGGTTCACTGTTGCAAAAGGTTCACACTTCAAGTAAAAAAAAAAAGAAAAGAAATCTATTGTTATATTTTTCTGTTTCTATTCTTAATTTCCCAGAAGTTGTACAGATCCTCTGTGTCCAATACAGTCAACAGTATCTGCTACAGAATTTTGCTATCTCTGGGTATTGTATAGCACTGTTTTATTTTATTTTTTCCTCCTGCTCAGTCTCTCTGCTGTAATTATCAGGAAAACTGTGGGGAAAGTACATTTCAGAAGAAGTCTGAGCCAAAAATGTACCATCCACTGGGCAAAACCATAGCTGTCTTCTTAATGTTGTGCCAGTAAGCGTATTCCTTGGCTACAGCACATCAGGTTGAAACATTTCATGCCAGAAATAATATGGTTACAAATTCAAAATTAGTTTTAAAAGGTAGTTAGTCATTAATATATAACAGTCTCTTGTCTCTGCTCTATGATTTACTGACATGTGATAGAAATCTCTTTGATATAAAAACACATTGGCAGATCTATCTATTCTGCCTGGAATTCTGACTTCTAGGAGGTGCTTTCCTGTAAGCTTCTATGCCTCTATCCTTAGTAAAAAAGAATAGATAATAATTGTTCTTTTATCTTTTTTATTTAATGTATAGTTATTGTGTAATTTTTAAAAAAATATTTCTTGATTTAACTGATGTTAGTTTTGTTTTTTTTTAATTTTTTAAAAAATTTTTAATTACTGGAGCAACTACACAAGTTCCCATCACATCAGATTAGATGACTTCTGTTAAAGTATAAATTAAAAGGATCAGTTAGCTTAAGTCTGTGATTACTATATGAAATTTTTTCTCTGAAAATGGATATTGTGCTTAGTTCAAATTTTTAACTCCTGTTACTTGCAATAATACAAAACAATATGTATATTTAAGATGTAGAGGGGTGAAAAAAAAAGAAATAGTACTTCCAGAATTATAGTACTGTAAGAAATTGGTTTACTTCTCCTACAGTGTGAATCAAAAATCTGAATGCCTAGCTTTCATACACAATATATTCAGAAGTACATGGAAGTGATTTTGTCATTAATGTCTTTTCAATTATATCTTAACCTTTACTAAAGTGTTGTTTCCTTCAGCAATTATGGACAAATCAATAGTATGCCATTGTATACACATGAGCTGTAAAATTACAACACTAGGGACATTATAATGAAACCTTCATCGTAGGATTGACCAGATATGAAAAGAATATCTGAATAAGGCTAGGAGTGTCAGCATAAAAGAATTGCTGTGAATAATATAAAAATCTAGGTCAAGTGTTACCCTTTGGATAAATTCTCATTCTCTCCTCTTTAAATTTCATTTTACATTTTTATAAGCAAGTGTTATAGCATTTATTGTGTACTAATACTGGCATCGATACATTATATATCATAAATAATTTGAGTATGGGCCCTAAATTTTAAGTAGCCCACAATCTGAGACAAGAAGAAGAGAGACAAGTATACACAATTTCAGTCACAGCATACCTAGTGCCAAGAAAAATAAAACACACACAGTGCTATAAGAATACAGACTAGCACTCAACTTGGAGAGGTGTGGAGGATAGAGAGAAGCACTAAGGTAGAACTAAATTGTCACTATGCAAAGAAATCCCAAAACACAATGGGAAAACGTAAAAGCAGTGAGTTTATGGGGGATCTGGCTCCATAATGCCTTCAGGAAGAGTGTATCCTTCCCAGAATTTCCAAGGAGAAACTATAATTTTTCAAGATTATGTTGTCACAGTCAATTTTTGATGTCAGAATTTGAGAAAGTTTAGTCAATCCTGCTGTCTCTGTAAAGTTTAGAGATTAAGTTTTCATTCCCCAATAGTTTTTAAGCATTTAATTGAAAAAAGTATCAATAAATCTACAAGTCTAAATTGTTTCATTACCTATTAGTATCAATTTGACCTCAGGTGAAGAATATCAGACTTTGACTAGGAACAAACCAATGCCTATTAGGGAAGTAGCTGTAATGAAAGAAAGTACATGGACTCTGGAGCCAGTCAGGTCTCCCCACTTGAACGTGGGCTCACATCTCAATCTCTGTGACTAGCGTCTTGACTTCCTATTTCGCTCTGCTCCTTGCTCTCCTACATCCTTAGACCCAGGCCCCTTTTACTCTGCTCTTTCTTTGTTTCACATTGTACTTATCTCCTTCCAATATACTTTACGACTTATTTATTATGTTTATTGCTTATTACGCTGTCCCTCTGCAAGAATGTATGTTCCGTGAGGACAGAGATCTTGTCTGTTTCATTCATTGGTGCATTCCAAATGTAAAGTAGAGTGACACATAATAAATGATCAATAAATAATGAATAATGAATAAATAAATGAACATGTGTTAGCACTATCACTTATTAACTGTGTTTGTTGGACATGTTCTTAATCCCTTTGAGCCTTAAATATGTATAAATCAGCTCAAGAATTCCTACTCCATAGGGTTTAAAAAATCTGTAATGTATATATTTACATTATACAGTTGACTCTTGAACAACATGAAAGTTAGTGGTGCCAACGTACCCCACCATGGTCAAAAGTCTGTATAACTTTTGACTCCCCAAGAACTTAACTACTAACATCCTACTGTTGACTGAAGCCTTACTGATAACATGAGCACTCAATTATCATATGCAAATTATGTATTAATTTCTAGGGAAAAGAAAAATCATAAGCAAGAGCAAATATGTTTATAGGACTGTAATGTTGTACTGTATTGGCAAAAAGTCCATGTATAAGGAACCTATGCAGTTCAAATACATGTTATTCAAAGGTCAACTGTGTCTATCTATATCTGTATCTATATCTATATCTGTATCTATATCTATATATGTATACACACATATACATATATAAGTAGAAGGATGGAGGGAAGAGTGAATACATACTGAACCTTGGACATAAATAGCAGTTAGGTATATGTGGTTATTTTTGCCTTCTTTCTCACTTACCAATGGATACATCTGTAGCCTAAAGTTATCCCTCCAAGTGTAGTGCAAGTTGTGCTTTGTACCTGAGTGAGATCTGTGAACCCAGTCACACTGACAAGAGTCCTGACCGTGCTGCTTGCTGCTGAAACATAACTTCTAGGAAAACAAAACCCAGATGTTAGCTTATTGGGGCAAGTTATATGGCAGCAAGTAGTTGCAAGTGGCAACTGAGTAAAGGGATTTGCTCAAATGGAAACTGTTGTCAACACATTTTATTATTAGTTCATCATATTTTCAGAGTTTCTTTATACATTCAGAAAAATACATCTTTTTTGAAATTAATGCAGAACACACTGAAAAACATTGAATTCCACAGGTGACCTCTCATTAAAACAAAACAAAATCTAGCAATGTTTTAGAATTAAAAGTATAGAACATAAAATAAACAAAAACATTTTGTGAAATTTTATGTAAAAGAACACTCAGTAGAAGGCATATCCATTTGATTCTCCAATAATTTACAACATGAGACAGAGGGCAAAGCCAGGGAGTCTGTTCAGTGCCCCCTGTCTCTATAGAAACAGCACCACTGACACCCACTTCTTTTTTATTTCTATGGTGACAGAACAAGAAGGAAAAGGGTAAAGATAAGAGATCTCTCTTTTTTTTTAATTTTTTAAAACATTTCATTTTATTTTTTGAGAGACAGGGAGAGACAGAGTGCAAGCAGGGGAGGAGCACAGAGGGAGGGACACAGAATCTAAAGCAGCCTCCAGGCTCTGAGCTGTCAGCACAGAGGCCAATGCGGGTCTTGAACCCAGGAACACGAGATCATTACCTGAGCCGAAGTCAGAAGCTCAACTGACTGAGCCACCCAGGCATCCCAAAGATGAGATCTCTTAAGTGCTTATGGAGATGCACAGAGGCTGGTTATAACAGGAAGTATGGATACTCACTAATCTCCAATAATTTCTTACAGTCATGGAAGGATGTTTAGATCAGGGCTTAGGTCAGGGCACCATTAGGCTAAACTGAGTTCACAAAATAAATGTGTCCAAATCACTTGAGTTATTTTACATGCAAACCTTATTAAATTTTGACAATTACAAACAGAATAAAAGTTTTGTTGGTTCATTTATTTTTTAAAGTTTGTTTATTGAAGTAATCTCTACATCCAATGTGGGCTCAAACTCCTGACCCCGAGATCGAGTCACATGCTCCTCTGACTGAGCCAGCCTGGCACCCCCAGAATGAAAGTTTTAAAAAGTATTAATAAAAATATAAATAATTATTCTCCCGTATATTTAAACACTGTTATCTCATTTTGTCATTGAATTGCTACACAAAAAAGGAATAGCAGTAATATTGTTTAGTTTTTGGAAGAAATAATAAGATGGCTTCAAGTGCATAAAGACCATTTTATAGCTTAAGTTGTTTCCAGCTTCTAGCTTTTCAGGTAGATTCATTCTTAAAGAAAATTTTCCAAAAATACCAAAGGTTTAGAGAATGAAAAGAAAAGGGAAGAAAAGGAGTCAGATAATTTCAATTCCTCAGTAGTGGAATTATTCGTAGCTAAATAGGCTCTGAGCTCTTTTTTCTCATTGACATATGTCAAGTATAATGTTAACAATGAAATGAAGGACAGAGATATTCTGTTCCATTCCCTAAATCATTTCCTACAACTCCCTTAAAGTTAAAATTACTTAAAGTTACAGGGAAAATGAATCAGGAAAGCACATGGTAGATTAAGTACTGGAGAGAAACTAATGGAGTGCTCTCCTACTGCATACACCAGCTCAGTTGGATGGGGACAGCCATTTAAAGGTCTGTGTGCTCTATTCTATTAGTGGACAGAAATTTTGTGGAAATAGTAAGATTGGTGTATCTTTCATCTTTAAATACAAATGCGGGGCGCCTGGGTGGCGCAGTCGGTTAAGCGTCCGACTTCAGCCAGGTCACAATCTCGCGGTCCGTGAGTTCGAGCCCCGCGTCGGGCTCTGGGCTGATGGCTCAGAGCCTGGAGCCTGTTTCCGATACTGTGTCTCCCTCTCTCTCTGCCCCTCCCCCGTTCATGCTCTGTCTCTCTCTGTCCCAAAAATAAATAAACGTTGAAAAAAAAAATTAAAAAAAATAAAATAAAATAAAAAAATAAATACAAATGCTTTATTCCTTGTGTGCGTATTTGATGTTTCATGCTTGTTCCTTTTGTTGTGAAGGATTATTGATTTGTGACCATATTTATAACCTCTTTGTTTTGCTTGTTAACATTTCCTCCATGAAGTCTCTCTTTCTAGTTTTGAAGAAATAAAGCTAACCCCCTTGGAAAATTGCCGCCATGCCTTCTTTTATACCGATGCACCTTTCAGTGGAAAAATTTCCCAGGAAGACACAGTCAGATTTCATACTCCCAGATTTGAAGTAATAAGGTAGCTGGGACAATGATGAAGGACTGAATTTATTGGTTTAACAGTAAATGCCCAGGTATTCTTGCAATGCTAAAGTGACAAATTGGTGTCTGCAGAAAGTCTCTTGAGTAAAACCTTTCAAGGACTAGGATATGATCATTTTTATCAGTCATTGGTGAAACCAAGTTGTAGTTTTAAAAATAATTTCAATTTGAAAGGAGAACAAATATTGTATCAGATTTACCCTCCTCATATGAGACTTATATAAGTAAATTGATATCAGTAAATTAACCAAATCACATTAGTATCTCCTAGCCTATAACAAATCTTTTATTATCCATATTCTGTGCAATTTTAGAGTTGAGTGAGGTAAGATTGTACCTGCACCACAACACTTATTCCCTTATTTGAGGATAATAAAATAGTCAATTTTATAGAAAAGTAGTTATCAGTAAAACTGGCCATTTGCTATTATTATTTAAAGATTTTGTCAGTAGTTTCTCCAGAAATAGTCTCATTTATGTCTATCTCTAAATTTATTTGATGGCATTATCCTTTAAATATTTTGAATTCTAATTAAAATTGTATATTCATTGTATGAATGATAATGATAAATGCAGAAATCTAAGTTGATGAATTTAGATTATCAGTGTTGCTAAAATAAACAACCACATATTTGGTATTATAACAAAATTACTAGTTTTTTTTTTAATCATTAAACTTGTAAAAAGGGCAAAAAATTACTAGCAACTTTTACATATAAATTCCAGGACTTCCTCAAATAAGTGGTCCAATAAAAACACTTGCTTTTTTCTTCCTATTTTTATATATGTAGCTAGATTTTATTTAGAAATGCACAATAGTCAGTATGACTATTAGTATGAAATTTGTGGTACTTAGGTATTGCTTATTTAATGTGTAACTTAGTTGCTTGATTCTATATAATAAGTTGTTGAAATAGTTAATTAGCCATTATTTCATCTTTCCATTGGGTTTCTATGAGGCTAATCCACACTGTAAGACATCCCACATTATGGGAAGTAATATGTCCATGTAATTGAAAGTCCATGGGTTATGGTTTTGCCTTTTATTAAAATCTTCCTTCTCTCTGAGTCAAATGTTGGTTTCTTAAAGCAAATTTTGAAAACTAAAAACATTTTGCCAAAATAAGGTAAACACTGGGTGGTTGTGTGGAAAGAAATGCGCTTTCAAGTGGGCCAGTCCTGAGTTTGAATCTGCCTTTGCCGATTCTTTACCAAGTGGTTGATATTGGCCTGGTTAGTTATATTACCAATTCTTGATTTTCTCATCAGGAAATAAGAGAAACGGTATTTATTAAAAGGATTATTTTGGTTATGAGAAATAACATCTACAAAAACACAGCCAAGAGTATAGAATATAATTCATGTTTAGTAAGTATTAGATGAAATATTATATAAATATAATTTAATAGGACAATGTTTTCCATGAGTTTCTGGTTCATGACTTAATATATAATGACCACTTGTTATGCTCTAGCCATTGCACAAAATTTAGTATTTTGTTGCCTAATTCAGGGCACTTTGAGTAACTAAATCAATCAAGTTAAATAAAACAGCATATAGCTTTACCCTCACCCCAACATATGTGAGTCAGTTTCATGACCTTGACTCGTTAGCAGGGAATCCCATGTCTTTCCCCAGATACAAGATTTCCCAGAACTTTCGTTCATGCCACAGTGAGACCGAACAGAGCAGTGTTTTCCTGAGAAAGTCAGTCTTCTTTTTGATGTGCACAGGCCATTTTTTCATGGCCATTGGAAGGTTGGGGGGCTGTGGAAGATAGAGCACACACCTCTCTCTCTATCCATCCCCTCAACATTTTTTTTTTACCATTGTTTCTACTTACACTTTTCCAATCCTAGGTATTTTGACATGTTATCCTCACTCATAATTTTTTGCTATGTAAGATTACATGCTAGATTGCCCTTTAAAGCCCACACAGGAAATACTATTTCAACATAATACTAGCTCTATATAAATGATCTACTAGATGAAATAATGTTGGAAGGGCTGAACTATTAGCATTGAGAATAATCTTCTAAAATGAAAAAATAGGATATAAATGCTTCTGAAAGCCATTTAATATAATCAAGTTTTATTTACTCACACTAACAAATGGAGAGTGAACACTATGGCATGAATTATCTCAGATAGTAACCTTTGAAAAGTAGATAAACCAGTGGTCATTCCCAGAATTTGAAACACTTATTTTTGAGTATGTGTTGGTTTGTATCACTTTTATCTAATTAGTCTGTTAAAGAGACTAATTAATATAATTAGTCTGTTTGATATGAAAATGTCTCTATTCTTCCTTGGTTCATACAGATCACTGGTCAAGAAAAGTTCCTGGGTGTAGAGTAATTTGCCCTCTATTTTAATCTAGGTGGGGCATAATGTATAAAAAAGGTAATAGAATAGCAGTGTGACCTTATGGAAAGCCATGAGTCCAGACTATAACCTATTCTTCAAATTAACAGATAGATAAAAAGAAAAATAATACAAATAGCATGAACTGAATTCACTATTGTTGATTCCTAGAAATTTTCCTTAAGGACTTTATTATGCATTATTTCACAAAATTCTCACAGGTTGCCAGATTAAGCAAATAAAAATATTGGATACCCCATTATATCCGAATGTCCAATAAACTTTTTTTTTCATTATAAGTATATCCCATGCAATATCTGAGACATACTTAAATTATTTGTTGTTTATCTGAATTCAAATGTAATTTGGTATCCTATATTTTGTCTCGCAATCCCAAAATTGATTTAATAATTATACACCATTATTAATAATCCCCATTATAAAGAAAAGAAATTGAGATTAAGTCACTTGTTCAGTACTATACACGTATTTAGTTTGGAAAAAAATAAAAATATTCTCATAGTCTGGTTTCATAGTTCATGCTCCTCAGCATTTCACTGTCCTCTCTACCTCAGTGGTTACTCCTATGAGCTAAGAGCCTGCCCCATGTGATCACCTTGGTCCCTCTCAAGTTGAATCATCCATGATGTAGTTCTGTTTACCAAGGTACAAAAGGTCTTACCCATTAAAAGTTAATTCCACCTCATTGCTCCAAAATTAATACCTTTATTTTCATAGGATCATTAAAACAGTGCTAATGTAGATAACTTTCACATTTTTTAAAGAAACTTTCCAGAGATCAGTATGCCATAACCAGCCAATCACTTACTATATCATAAAATTGATTTCTCTAATTGATCCAGTGGACCTTGCAGTTTCTCTCCAAAGTTTTACCTGACAATTACTATCTATTTACTTGTAAAAATTCTAATAAAATATACATGGATGTAAAATTAGAGGAAAATACCCCTTCAAGTACCACTATGGTTCATTCTCTCTACTGTAAAATGGATCCAGGCTGTGACAGACAAAGCTGTTGTATGCATGCTGTGGAACTGAAAGCTCAGAGGCAAAAAGGATCTCCCTATCATATAACAAGTCATTTTAATTAAATGTAGAGTTTTGGAGGAATGGTGATAAGGAGGTGTTTCACTTTGAGCTCAGTAAAAGATTTTGAATTTATTTTGTCTAGCATCACCTCAGACAGGTCCAAGTGACACTTCTCACATCATGAGTTCACTGATAGTAGTCCAAGATCCTATTTTTATTTCCAGAATGAAGGCATGGTAGAGAGTGGCACACAGTTCATCTGAAGTGGTCAAATGGGGGAACTGAGCAATGAGTATCTCCGATCCTGAGTGGTTGACCACTGACAGTAGAGAGGATTGTCTAACAGTGAAGTAATTGGAAGCACAATTTATACGTATTCTGGACACAGGCAGTGTAAGGTATTCAAGGTAAATCGTCAGATGGAGACTGGACATTCCGTGGGCTTGAGTGACTGCCAAGTAGCTCCACAATGCTAGTGTCAAATGGTACTTGCTATGCCCGTGGCAATAACTAAGGACTTGACAACTTTGTTTCCTGCTCCGGTTCTGAAGAACTGGCTCCACTTGTTGCCTCGGCGAGGGAGAACAACTTCACAACTGGGGCACAAATAAACAGACAATAGGAAACCATGTTTATTAACGAAAATCTTTAGTCCTCTTTGATTTACTGTTTCACATCTTCACTATTCACTGTATTGGTTTTTTGTTTGTTTTTTTTTTCACAGTAGTATTACGGTGATGTACATATGTGACATATTGTTCAGGATTCCAAATAGTAGATGTTGATTTTATAAGATATGCTGCTAGTCATGTGCAACAACTAGTTAACTCTGATCTCTTTTTTTCCTACACAAGAAATCACATCTGAGTGTATAAGAGAGGACTTAAAGGGATAACCTTACCACCTCACTAATTCACTCTGTGAAGAAAACATTTGCTAACTCTAAGAACAAAAACATTGCAATGTGATGATATAAATATCATAACACTTAGGATGTGAGCTACTATGCATAAAAGTAGGGAAATATGAATATGATAATAATATTCTTCTTCTTAAAATCCTTCAACATTTTCATCTAAAGTCATCATAATTCATCAGATACAGGATACCCTTTATAATCTGTTCATGACTTGTCTCCCTAGGGTCTCCTCTTTCACATTCTCTTGTGCTTTTCCAGCCCTGGGAGCAGTAAGTCACTTGCTCTGTCTGGAATACATCATGCAATATAGTTTTTTGTGACTTTGCTTGTGTTTCCCCATCTGCCTGGATCACCCTTTCCCTATGTTCTATGCATACTCATCTTTCAAAGCTCAACCCATATGTCACCTTCTCCATGACATCTTCTCTATATACTGAGAATTAATAATTATTTTGTCTTTTCTTGGTGCTCAAATAATATTTTTTATATCTCTTAATTAGAGCATTTTTTTCAATAATAGCATTATTTGTTGATAAATTTACCTTTGATAGTACATAATGAAATATGGTAGGATGGAGCTAATATGTATTTCCTATTATATCCCCAACATGGAGTCCATGATTTAAAGGGGATTTAATAGGGGTGCCTAGGTGGTTCAGTTAGTTAAGTGTCCCCCTTCTCGATTTGCACTCAGGTCATGATCTTGCAGCTCATCAGTTCGAGCCCCGTGTTGGGCTTGCGCTGCCAGTGCAGAGCCTGCTTGGATTCCCTCTCTCCCTCTTTCTCTCTCTTTCTCTCTGCCCCTTCCCCCCTCATGCACACACATTCTCTGTCTCAAAATAAACATTAAAAAAATAAAAAATAAAAAGTGTTTAATAAATGTTCGTTAAGTGAACAATTAAATGGAGAACAACTATGTAGTAATCTTATACTCTATCGTTAATACATAATCCTTATAAAAAGGGAAATTCTACACATACTTAATTGTTTATTTTTTAATAGTCAGTAGGGCCAGAAAATAATTTTGAGAACCAAGAAAGTAAATGGTGTAATTTGGGGATTAAATATAATGGAAAGTACTATGCTTTAATGGAAAAAGCATAATCATGGATATACGCAAAATTAGATTTTCATCTGAAATTACCTAATTTTAGTTGTGAAGTCAAAGAGTAATTATTTAACTTCTCTGACATTCATTGCTATCATCTGTAAAATGTGAACAATAATAAAAGAGGAGGAGAAATAAAGTGGTGAGTTCAATCTCTGGTACATAGTAGATGATCATTAAATATGAATTCACTTCTCCTTTTCTGGAGCCTTGTGAGCTCAGCATTTGAACAGAATTAGTCATGATGATGGAACATGCCAGGTTAAAGCTGTCTAGAAATAGGGAAGTTAAAGGAAAATATAGACGATGTAGACATTGACTTATTTAATTATGAAGATAATAATTTGAAATTTTCCAAAATTGATTTAAACAATTTTACAGGGCTACTTTAAAAATTCTTTTTTAATATTGGTGTTTCCTAAGTTCAGTTTTATAGTAGTCTAGTTTCAGGTGTAAAAAAGTACTAAAATTTTCTTGACACGTTTGCAGTATTTTTTATTATTACCCCTAGTATCTTTTGTTATTTCAGTAACTCCACAAAGAAGCCAGTCTCTTTATAGTTTCTTCTTTTAGAAACTATGCATGTCAGCCTCCTCTGCATCTATCACATTTATCTTAAACTTTCTGGTGTGTTATGTGAAACAATACCAGCACCTTCTGCTTGAAGTAGATAAAAATGACAGGATAAAAAGCTGACTATGAAAAAAGAAACACATAAACAAACAAACAAAAAACCTGGCTCATTTGCAAAATAGTAAAATGTTTTCCACTGCCTCAAAGATAAACATTTTGAAACAAAGCTTACCTTTCACCCATTTTTATACTGAATAACTTCCTTTGAGATCTGTGAACAGGGCTCCTGATAAAATTAACACTTTTAGTAATTAATTGACTATTCTACTTGATTGAAAAATGTCTTGATAGGAGAACGATTCTTTCATTAAGGGACTGAGAACTTGAGTTAAATATTAAGGAATAATTTATGGAGCTCCTGGGTGGCTCAGTTGGTTAAGTGTTCGACATCGGCTCGGGTCATGATCTCATGGTTCGTGGGTTGGAGCCCAGTGTTGGGCTCTGTGCTGACAGCTCAGAGCCTGGAGTCTGCTTCATATTCTG
Source organism: Lynx rufus (assembly GCF_022079265.1). Classification (NCBI taxonomy): domain Eukaryota; kingdom Metazoa; phylum Chordata; class Mammalia; order Carnivora; family Felidae; genus Lynx; species Lynx rufus. The sequence continues at coordinate 165,283,583 of NW_025814823.1, forward strand.
TGTTTCCCTCTCTCTCTACCCCTCCCCCACTTAACACTCTCTCAAAAAAATGAATAAACATTAAAAAAATTTTAAAGAAATAATTTATGATTTTTAAAGGATTAAAAGATAAAAGTTAAAAGATCATCTGTATGATTACCAATATAAATAGCCTCTACCTGTCTTTACTACAGTGATGTAAATAGTCAGGGAAATATTATTCACTGGATTAAAACACTATCTCAAGAGTTCAAATAAACAGGTAGATTTTAATTTATGGGAGTTAAGAAACCCAGTAGCCATTCCCTTGATGGTAATCAGAGAGGGGATTCCACACTTCTCTCTCTTTACCTTCACCAGGCTATTACCTTGAATTTTCTAGACTTTTCTAGAATATGGTCTTTTATAGACAAGGAATGTCAATAATACTATAATATCCAATATTTGGAAATTTCTTTTTAGTGCTCCATGCAATTATATTTCAAGGGAGGAATCTCAGAAGCATCTGTAGAAAGAAACCATGAAACTCATTGTTTGGCTTAACATTTATTGAAACCTCAGTTGCAGGACAATATGACAGAGACCCATTTCTCCCTTATCCTCACTGCTAAATATAGCTAAAACCCTGGAAATATTGAAAGAGACAACCAAAGGAGATCTCTGAAAGTTGTTAGCCAGAAAGCAAACTGGTTTGGAGTCCCAGGATTAGAGGAACAGAGTGCCAAGCTGTCTTACATCCTCCTATCAAGAAAAGACAAGGCATTTCACAACACCCAAACCAGGAACAGAAAACATTCCTAGTATGCCCATTCCTTTCCTAGACTGAATGGGAGCTGTGCCTAACACACCAGATTAAACCTGGTAGAACCAGCAAAGGAGATTGATCTGGAGTTTCACCAATAATGACACTCTTTCCTCACTGGCCCTGGACCTGAGACTTGTTTACGTGGTCTAGAGACATCAGGGAAGCTGATGGGGAAGAAGTAGTATAGGGTGGAAGGACCTGTAGGGAGATCACATCACAAGGCAACAAGTAGTCTGGGAGTCAGTCTCCATTTCCAAAAGACAGGAGTGGTCCTGCCATAATAAGTGTCCGCCAGGGAAGTATCTTCATCTGTGAAAACCAGAGACTACACTCCTCCACCAACATACACCAAGTGGCCATCACTGGGGAAACCTTTTCTCCATCCTTACCACTAGCAGTGAATAGAGAGAACATCAGCAGTACCATATAAACTAGCAGACCAAAGTAACAGTATGAAATATCTGAAAGTTGAACTGTCATTAGAACCAAAACCTACAAAAATAGGCCAAGACATGTATGCTAAACATAAGCATCTCACCCTTAATGCTAGTGGTAAATTCAGTGCATCCAGTTCAACAAGCATTCCATTTAGTCATTCTCAAGATTTAGAAAAACATAAGGATGATATAGATCAAAGAAGAACTGTGTAGGAGATCAACAGAACACTGGCCAATGAAAAGATTTGTGTTCTTTCCATGGAGAAAATGAAGAAAATACTGATGAGTGAACAACTAAGAATTCAGACTATCCATCCACCTTTAATTAGAAGCAAATACCTCTTCAAAGTTTAGATCAGTCATGCAATGACTTTTGTGTAGCAAGGAAACAACTGTTGAAAAAGAGGGGCTTTCCAGTATTGGCTCTTATCCATGGAACCAATGCTTAGTGACAAATTCTTTTTTTAAGATTTGATCATTACTTTATGAATCTGTCACTTAGCAATACCTACATTATCAGAAATAGGGACAGTTCACTCAGATTCAAATACCAGTCAGTAGCAGGAGATAAATATCAAAACATCATCAGTGGCTGTCAGTACAAAACTTCTACCTGACCCGATCCTCCCTCCTTGTCCCATCCACTACTGTCCCCCTCTACTCCAGGTGGCTACCACTTCACCGCTGCCAGCTGTCCCCCACATATACTACATGTGATGTGTGGCCCTCCCTAAGGTAGCTGAGAGAAGCAGGAGTGAGACAAGCCAAACTCTCTGTGCTGCAAATCTGTCCCCATTTGTTCTTATACTGCAAACTTCTTCAAGGGTCTGGTCTTTCAATACCAGTGATAAATAGCTTTTTAGAAAAAAAAAATCATTAAAAGAAGGGGGTTTAATGCTGATCACTCCAAACCGATCATCTTCTTCTTTTTTGTCTTTCAATTTTTTTAATGTTTATTTATTTTTGAGAGAGAGACAGAGTGTGAGTCAGGGAGGGGCAGAGAGAGAGGGAGACACTGAATCTGAAATAGGTTCTAGGCTCTGAGCTGTCACCATGGAGCCAGTCATGGGACTCAAACTCACAAAGTCTGACATCATGACCTGAGCCAAAGTTGGACACTTAACTGCCTAAGCCACCCAGGCACCCAAAAATGGTCATCTTCTTGAAGTAGAGCAGTCCACAGATTCACAAAGTCTATCAAGCGGAGGTGAGAATAGCCTGGGAGGAAAGACAGAGAGGCAGGATTCCCCCAGGCCGGTGCCCTGGAGGGCTGGAGGAGCTTGTGTTCATAGTCACTACACTATGTGCTCAGAGGTCCAGCTGGCCATGTGTCCTCCACAGAAAAAAAAAAAGCTGCCAAGTTGGGTTGTTTGGGCTTAAAACTTCCTAGTGTCGACAGGGAATCCCTGAAGGGAAATGTTAAAAAACAAATAAATCAATAAGGTGGAAATGGAGAAGGAGAAAGAGAGCTGTTGCCTAAGAGCTTCTACATAAAAAGGAACTTCAAAATAAAAAGGGAGTAAGAGGAAAAAAAGAGTCTCTAATACAGTTCTGAAGATTCTAAGCATAAACTGAAAGAAAGTAGGGTGAGATGCTGGAGGAGACAGTTTGTATTGCTGGCCTGTCTGGCAGAGCTTAACTGGCCTCCCTCTGACACTTCTTCCTGCTTTGGGCTCTGACATCGAGCTGGAGTCTGAGCGTCTATCAAAGGTATGAGTAGTGCTGCCCTTGGCATTGGTGTACAGATGGTTGTCTGAGCAGGGGTAGTTGGTCTGAATTTGGACATTCGACCTCGCCTTTTCCAACACAAGGACTTGCTGCCTCCAAAAGAGCATTCTGCCACTCGAGGTCATCAGTATCTTGCTGGTGTGTGTGGTTTTTCCTTTGCGTATGCTGGATATACTCTGTGGCTTTGTCTGGGATTTCGGCCCAGAGTGCCTGCTGTCCTTGGAGTGACAGGACCAAGTCCCACAACCCGTGAAAGCCATCTTTGATGTGGTTCCTATGTTTTCATTCCAGTGTGTTATGAGGAGCCTGTTTGTCATAGGCAGATTGAAACCTCAGTTGCTTTTTTTTGCTCTCCACCTCAATGTCATGGTTGTGGCTCAGTTCCCATGGCCCAGGGAGCAGCCAACAAGGACAACAAGCCAAGCACCGCCCCCCCCACACACACTCATTTGCTCCTCACTCACTCTTTCACTAAACACACATAACATGGGTTAGAACCACCTCCTCAAGCTAGTGACAAATTCAATAACATTAGATAATTGCATTTATCATAGTTACCCTAATGTTTGTTGCATCACCCTTGAGAAACTAATTTTCTTTAAATCTGGTCTACTGGGAGGAGACAAAAGGCTAATCAGAGAACATTAACTTTAATTGTCATGTTGAGCCCTTAGGATGGGTCAAATGTCAGTGCCAACCATAAACCAATTCTCTTCTTAGCTTCTCTTGGTGAATAAACACCACAGCTAGGTACCAGATGTGTGTCCTGTCAAATTGAGATAAGACAAGATTGCAAGGAACATAGATAAAGAACACGGTTGAAGAAAACCTGTGTTTGGACAATTTTCTTTTTTTCCCCTTTATATGAAAGATAGCTGAAAGTTCAGATTTATACTTCAAGGAGATCTCTGCTGAAAAGAGAAGGAATCAGTCTGAATAGATGCCTGTTTATTTTATTTTATTTTATTTTTATTTTTTTTAAAGATGAAATTTATTGTCAAATTGGTTTCCATACAACACCCAGTGCTCATCCCAACAGGTGCCCTCCTCAATACCCATCACCCACCCTCCCCTCCCTCCCACCACTCTGGAAAACAGTGTGGATGTTCTTCAAAAATTTCAAAATAGATCTACCCTATGACCCAGCAATAGCTCTGCTAGGAATTTACCCAAGGATATACAGGAGTACTGATGCATAGGAGCAAGTGTACCCCAATATTTATAATATATGCCTGTTTAAAGCCGATGTAAACAAAAACTAGATACTTAAGACTCTTCTCTAGCTGTTTGCCCAGAACCACCATCTCAGTTCTCACTAGAAAGGAAGTTCCCTCCAGAATGTGTTCCACACACTTTCTTGTGTCTTGTCCCTCCCTTAATTCCCAGCTACTTTCACAGTCTCTGAGTTACTCTGACCAGAGTACAGCTCTTTGGGATTCCTTGAAGAAATAGGTTATACTAAACTTATTTAGGAATATGTCTATACCAATCTCATTTTGTCATTTTCATACAAATGGTGCTAAATTAAATTCAGTTTTCTCCTCCTTATTTTGGTTTAATGACACATCTTAAAGTTTGTCCTGTATCACTGCGTAGTGAGCTGTCTCTTCTCCCTACTCCCTGTGGCTACATGATAGTATTCTCTTTTATCAATTACCATAATTTATTCAGCTTTACTAAACTACATCTAGGGTTTTCTAATCTTTTGTTCTTATAAAAATGCAGACAATGATATTCTTAAGCTTACTTTTTTCATGAATATATGTGATTGCATCTAAAGTATATATTCTGAGTACATTTTCTAAGTCAGATAATATGTCCATCAAAATGATGACAAGTAATGTTGAGAGGGCTTTACAAATATGTGGAACTGGTTACCCTGTGCCAACATGTATAAGAATATTGCTTGCTTCATTGTTTTGAAATATTCAAAACTCTCATCTATAATCCCATATATCCTACTCTATCCCGTGTTAGATAAGTTAGATAAGTGAAATAAGTTGGGAAACAGCTCCATCTAAATCCCAATTAACAAAATTTTCAGTATAGGTGTTTTGCTGTGCATTGTAACAATAATATTTTCATTGGTATCAGTTGCCTGCTAAAATCTAAGTGTTTGGTCTTTGTGACTATACTAGCTGAGTTATCCTATTCTCCACCCCATGCAAAATGGTCACTCTTTTCCTTGCTATAAGACACAATGTGTTAGATATGTTTTCTCATTCTTGGATACTTGCATGGTGAGCAGCAGCTCCATAAAATAATACAGAGCAGAGATTTTCATTCATCAATACCAAAGAATGCTTTTAAATAGCTAAGGTATATTCTGATTTATAAGCATTACATCCTTTTTTTTGTTAAACATTGTATTTGAGGAAGTTAAATATGTATAGGATATCAATAATCCCTTGTAGCCCCCAAATTAGAATTTGCCACACCTTGTTCAAAAAATCAATCTACTGCCAGGGTAAGAAAACTATTCAATAGTATCTTCCAATATTCCGGCAATTTAGGATTGGTGTCTAGGAAAATATTAGAGTCAATTGCTTGTAGAAGGACTACCTATAAAACACAGATGTCAAACATATATTTTATATTAAAGAGTTTGTCTGAAACAAACTGTGTTTTGAAACATTTTGTTGTATATGTTGTAGAAGGAGAAGCCTGTGTGGATTAGTGCATTCCGTGGCATCTGTCAATGTAAAGGATGACATCTGCCTTTTGGATTTCCAAATGGAAATGGGATGTAATTATTTTAAAGAGCTTTATTATTTTTTTTTCTTGAGTGATTTTTTTTTCTTTTCATAGGAGTCTTGTTTCTTTTTTTTTTTTTAAGTTTATTTATTTTGAGAGAGAGTGTATGCAGAGGAGGGGCAGAGAGAGAGAGAGGGAGAGAGAATCTTAAGCACCCTCTATGCCATGAGCACAGAGCCCAATGTGGGGTTCGAATTCACAAACCATGAGTCATGACCTGAGCTAAGATCAAGAATTGGACACTTAGGGATGCCTGGGTGGCTCAGTCGGGTAAGCGTCCATCTTCAGCTCAGGTCATGATCTCGTGGTTTGTGAATTCGAACCCCACATTGGGCTCTGTGCTGACAGCTCAGAGCCTGGAGCCTGCTTCTGATTCTATGTCTTCCTCTCTCTGCCTCTCCCCTGCTTGTGCTCTGTCTCTCTCTGTCTCTCAAAAATAAATAAAAATGTTAGAAAAAAAAAGAGTTGGGCACTTAACTGACTGAGCCATCCAGGTGCCCCGAGGTGTCTTGTTTCTGATGCAAGAAAAAAAAATTCTTAATTAGAAGAAATCTTGAATGAAAATAGACAATCCAGACTGCAATGGTCTTTTTTAATGTAAGAAAAAATTCCTGTCAGTGACGTAAAAAAAAACAATAGCATATGTATGAAACAAAGTGATTGTTTTGTTTTTGAATGTCTAGCTTCTAATAAATAGACAAAATTATGCAAGATTTCAGACATTGTAAGCATAAAATTGAGCATTTGGGATCCATGGGTATAATCATATAATCCTCTGTCCCTTTCAATGTCATAAGACTCAGTTTCCCTCTAAATTTGCTAATTGAAACTAGTGCTTCCCCTTTTTTTGGATTATAATTTGTGCAGTTTCCAAAATTTTGATCATTCATGTGTAAAATAGAATGTCAACCCAGAAATTAAAATTTCTACACAAAGAGTTAACACCCACATCTTCAAACTTACTTAAAATTGAGGCCACACAATTCCCTCAGATGCAGGAAGCCTAAAGAGAAATGGACTATGGTTTGCAGCTTCTCTCATCTTGTTCTGTTCTTAAGAAGATTCCATACCAGCTCTCTCTGAAATGTGTCACCAGGAAATATTTCTTCGTTGGCCAAACCATAGAGGGAAGACTGATCCAAATGCCCAGTGAAAGCAGCTAGCCAGCCTGTGACAAATGGCATCATTTTCTCACAAGAAGTAAGGGAATAATTCACTGTTTTCCCAAATTGCAAGGAACATATATGTGCTCTGATTGGTTAAAACCTGAAGGAAAAAACCTCAGATGTTTTTAATGATAAATTAACTTTCAACACATTGATAGAACAACTTAATAAAAATATCTACTCAGTGTTTTAAGGGGTGAAGTTCAGAGCTATTTTCTCTTATGTTATCATTCCTTTATTGAATTCTCTCTTCTTTTGTTGTCTATCATGATGAATAGGAAGTGAATCCATATTTTTCTCCCATCCCCTTCTTTAGTAATTAGCAGTATGTGTAAAAGGGGATTAGTTCATATGAATATGCTCATAATATCACTTAGAAAGATAAATTCCATGCTTTCACAATAGGTTTGAACTTTGAAAAGCTCAAGCATTCTGATTGCCAGTTAAGTTACAGTAAACATCTATTAATTAGAAAACAAAAAAGATACAGTATTGTAGCAAATTTAATTTCTGTATGAACTGAAAGCTTACTCAAAACACAGTTAAACTATCACAAAGAAGAAATATTTCTAAATCCTGTAAAAATAAGGATAACCTGGATACAAATATCTGATGATAACTATATCAAAAAAGAAAATTATAGAGCAACTTTATGTACAGTTGTGTGAAAATTATTAATGTAATATTAATATACAGAAACTGACAGCTTCTTAAAAATGTAGTTGTCTTGAGTGTTATTTTTCCCAAGAAATGAAGAATGTTTCAATATTTAACATAATTTACCAAAATTTATAAGAAAAATGACATATCATTTCTACAGTAACTGAGAATTTAACAACATTTTGGATAAAAACAATAAGCATAACATGGTTCTATAGGTATTTCTTTCACTCTATAAAATATATCAATCTCAGCCCCAAATCCACCATCATGCTTGATGGGGAACCATTTGGAGACATGTCTATTACTGTAAAAAAAAAAAAAGAATGACAAGTGCCCACTTTTATTGCTATTATTAAATATTTAGGTACTAGTCAATACAATTTAAAAAACTTAGAAGAAAAAATAAAGTAGTTGACAAATCTATTAAATTTGAAGGTGGCACAAATGTATACCTGGAAAACCCAAGAGAATTAACTAAAAACCTAACACAAATATAAAGCAATATTATAGGACATAGATGTGCCAAATCAATATATATAAATTAATAATTTTCATATACAATATACTGGAATAAATTACCTCATTCAAAATGCCAACATAATAGCTGTTTCTAGGAATGTGCACAATATGAAACGCACAGGATTTCTAGGAAACAAACTTTTAAACAATCATTGCCAACACAAAAGAAGTCTTGAAAGGAAGGAAAGATATATTCTTGACTAGAATGACACATTGAAATAAATACAGTTATTTTTGTAAGGGTGCCTGGGTGGCTCAGTCAGTTATGCATCCAACTTCAGCTCAGGTCATGATCTCACAGCTCATGAGTTTGAGCCCTGCGTCGGGTTTGTGCTATCAATTCAGAGCCTGGAGCCTGCCTCCAATTCTGTGTCTCCCTCTCTCTCTGCACCTTTCCTGTTCATGCTCTCTCTCTCTCTCTCAAAAATAAATAAACATTAAAAAAATAAAATACAGTTATTTTTAAGTTTATTCATAAGGTAATACAGTACCAATGAAAATACCAGACACCGTTAGGCTATTTAGGCTATTTATTATTATTATTATTATTATTATTATTATTATTATTATTTTATTTAATTTTTTACTAAATGAACTAATTCTAAAATTTATGTGGAAAAAGAACTAAAATAGAAAAATTCTAAAAAATTAAAAAATAATAAGGGGAAAACAATGTGTGCAATCTCACTTTTTCAGGGACCTAAGTCCCCCCCCTTTTTTTTTACTTTCTTTTTTACTTTTTCCCCCTAGTTTTATTGAGATATAATTGGCAAATAAAAGTTACATATATTCACAGTGTATAACCTGATATTGTGATATATATGTACATTGTAAAATAGTTACCACCATCAAGCTACTTAACGTATCCATCATCTCAAACGGTTATCATTTTTGGTGTGTGGTAAGAACAATTAAAATGTACTCTCTTAACAAGTTTCAGTTATATAGTACAGTGTTATTAACTATAGTTACCATGCTGTACTTTACCTCTTCAAAATTTGTTCACCCTGTATAACGGAAAGTTTATATTATTTGACCAACATTTTCTCATTTCCTCCACCCTCAGCTCCTAGTAATCACCATTCCACTTTCTGCTTTTGAGTTTGACTTTTTCAGATTTATGTATAAGTGAAATGATACAGTGTTTGACTTTGTGTGCTTGGCTCATTCCATTTGGCATAATGTCCTCCAGGTTCATTGCTATTGTCACAAACAGGACGTCTTTCTTTTTTATGGCTGAACATATTCCATTGCATAAATATGCCATATGTTCTTTATTCATTCACTGGTCAATAAACAAGTAGGTTGATTTCATATCTTGGTTATTGTGAATAATGTTGTGATGAACATGGAGTGCAGATAAATCTTTGAGGAGATGATTTCCCTTCTTTTGGATATGTACCCAGAAGTGGGATTGCTGGATCATACAGTTCTATTTTTAATTTTTTGAGGGATCTCTATACCTGTCCATAATGACTGTGCAAGTTTATATTCCCAACAGTGTACAAAGGTTCCCTCTCTCTTCATATCCTCACCAACACTTGTTATTTCTTATCTTTTTTATTCTAACAGATGTGAGGTGGTATCTCATTGTTGTGATTTGCATTTCCAGATGATTAATGACTTTGAGTATTTTTTTCATATAACTGTTGGACATCTGTCTATATTCTTTTGAAAAATGTCTATTAAGGTCCTTTGCCTATTTTTATTTTTAGTTATTTACTTTTAAATTTTTTAATGTTTATTTTTGAGAGAGAGTGAGAGACAGAACATGAGTGGGGGAGGAGCAGAGAGAAAGGGAGACAGAATCTGAAGCAGGCTCGAGGCCCTGAGCTGTCACCACAGAGCCCGTCGCAGGGCTCCAATTCATGAACTGTGTAATTATGACCTGAGCCAAAGTTGGATGCTTAACTGACTGAGCCACCCAGGCGCCCCTCTTTGCCTGTTTTTTAATTGGTTTGTTTGTTTGCTCTTGGGTTGAGTTCCTTTATATATCTTGGATATGAATCCCTTGTCAGGTGTATGGTTTGCAAATATTTTCTCCTGTTTTGTAGATTGTCTCTTCACTTGGTTGTTTTTGTTTGTTGTGCAAAAGCCTTTTAATTTGGTAAAATCCCATTTGTCTGTTTTTGCTTCTGTTTCTGTGCTTTTAGAGTCATATTAAAAACATCATTGCCTAAATGAATGTCAAGAAACTTTTTCCTATATTTTCTTCCAGCATCTTTTCAGTTTCTGGTCTTATATTTAAGTATTTAATCCATTTTGACTAGATTTGTGTGTACAGTGTGAGAAAAGAGTGCAATTTCAGTCTTCTGCATATAGATATCCAGTTTTCCCACCACCATTTATTGAAGAAACTGTCCTTTACTCATTGCATATTCTTGGAAACTTAGTCAAAGATCAATTAACTGCAAATGCATGGATGGATTTATTTCTGAGCTCTCTATTGTGTTCCATTGGTATATGTATTTCTTTTTATGTCAGGCACATGCTGGTTTTTTTGTTTTTTTTTTTAATTTTTTTTTTCAACTTTTTTTTTTATTTATTTTGGGACAGCGAGAGACAGAGCATGAACGGGGGAGGGGCAGAGAGAGAGGGAGGCACAGAATCGGAAACAGGCTCCAGGCTCCGAGCCATCAGCCCAGAGCCTGACGCGGGGCTCGAATTCACGGACCGCGAGATCGTGACCTGGCTGAAGTCGGACGCTTAACCGACTGCGCCACCCAGGCGCCCCCAGGCACATGCTGTTTTGATTGTTACAGATTTATAGCATATTTTGAAACCAGGTAACATGATGCCTCCAGCTTGTTCTTTTGGCTCAGCATTGTTGGACTGTTTTGTGTCTTTCACTATTTCTTATGAATTTTAAGATTGTTTATCCTATTTTCATGAAAAAAATCCCATTATAATATTAACAGGGATTACATCAAATCTGTAGGTCACTTTGGGTAATATGGACATTTTGACAATATTGATTCTTTTAATCCATGAACATGGATATATTTCTATTTATTGCTGTCTTCCTCAATTTCTTTTTTCAATGTTTCGTATGAGTTTCTAATAATTAAAGAAGTGTAGTACTGACACATAAGCTTACAGGGGCCAATGAAACAAAATAAAGACCACAGATAAATTCAGTCACATAAGTTAACTTAGCATATGATTTTACATGGCATCTCAGATCAGTAGTAAAAGATGACCTATTTATTATATTGTGCTTTGACAAATGGACAGACAGCTGGACAGAAAAAAAATCAAGATTAATATATGACTCGCACTATAGGCTAAGGCAAGTTACAAATGGATCAAAGATTTAATCTAATAAGGAAAATCTTTCTATGTTTCTAAATCCCACATCCATTTAAAAAATGATAAGTATCACCACATTTTATAAGTTTATATAACAAAGATGTTCAAACAAATTCAAAACATAATAACAAACTGTGAAAATATTTTCACTTACTATCAAATACAAAGTACCATTCTCTCTAATATATAAAGAATGCCTACAGATTTATAACAAAATAATTGGAAATACTGGAACCTTTGACTAGTAAGTTTACAGAAAAGGAAAGAAAAATGATCTTAAACATATGGCAAGTTGCTTAAACTTAACTCTAATAAGAGAAAAACATATTGGAACAATGCTCGAATGCCTTTTTTTAAAAATGACATGATTAGAAGATTCTAAGTTGTGTCAATTCTGTACCTGTGGAAAGACTGATACTTTCACACATTATTAGTACAACTTCTGTGTTTTACTAATTACCAGTGCACATACATTTAACCCAGATATTCTACTTCTACACGTTTATTCTATACATACACATGTACCAAATGGTGATGTGTACAAAGCTATTTATTGTCCATTGTATGTACTAGCAAAAGCTTGGAAATACCATAATTGCCCAGTACGTCCATGATAGAAAAAGTAACATAGCTATACAAAAGAATGAGGAAGCTCTGTATCCTGATATAGAATAATCTGCCATACATATAGTTTAATGAAAAAAGGAAATACCTGAAGTATGTGCCACCGATTGTCTAAAAGGGTTGTAATAAAAAAAAACTTATTCATGAGCCTGGATGGCTCAATCAGTTGAGTGTCTGACTTTGGCTGAAGTCACGATCTCATGGTTCTTTGGTTCGAGCCCCACATTGTGCTTTGTCCTGACAGTTCTGTAGCCTGCTTCAGATTTTGTGTCTCCCTCTCTCTCTGTCCCCCACCCCCTGCTCACACTCTGTCTCTCTCTTTCTTGAAAATAAATAAACATTTAAAAAATAGTTATTCACATTTGCTTTTATATAAAAGCATTCTGGGAGAATATCTAAGAACCTAATGGCAGTACCACCTGAGGTCAGACATGGAGGGGAAAGTCAGTAACTAAGCAGATAGAGTAAGAATAAAAGGGAAACGTTTTTGGTTATATGATTTTGTATATTTTTTTGATATTTACACTATGGGAACAGCTTATCTATTAAAAATCAATAATCTATATAGTTAATATATATATTATATATAGTTAATATATATTATATATAGTTAATATATTAACTATATATATTATAGTTAATATATATTATATATAGTTAATATATATTATATATATATAGTGAATATATATATTATATATATATAGTATACTTAATATATATTATATATACTTGATATATATATTATATACTGTTAATATATATTATATATATTACACATATATATATATAATATATATATAGTACATGGTAATTTCAAATGGAAGTCATTAATTGATATACTTACCATTATTTTATTTCCTTAGAATTCTTCCTTTTCAGAGCACTTGTTATGGTCATTTTTTATGGGTCACTGTTTGGGAGATGGGAAGTAGAATACCTGAATTTAGAAAAGGTATTGCCTTGATTAACTTAAGCAAGCCATCTCACCTTCTAGAACCTCAGTTTTCTGGTCTATACATAGAAGGAGAATTTCCAAAGACTTATCCAGCTTTTAATTTCCATAAATATAGTCGAGTAAAATAAATTGAGTCTTAATCTTTCTAAGCATCAGCTTCCATGACATAGAACCCACTTAGTTATAGGAAATGCAAGTGATGGTGGATGGGCTCTAATTCTAGAACAGCTCACCAACATTCTTTATATAAGATTCATGGTACCAGTCAATACTGATGACATTTTTTCTTCATAAAAGTCGAGTGAAAATCATTTAACATTAAATCCAGTTATTTTTACTGTTTTAATCAAAGTGTATCACTGTGTTGGGAATATGTAAAAAAAAAATAGTGATGTTGAAAATTACCTTTCAGAAGCTTCTGAATTGGTAAAAGGCAATATTTTTATTTATGCATAATTTTTCATAATTGATATTGATCTCTTTTCTCCATGAGTTATCTTTGTGTTTGTTTTCTTTTTTTTCCTGTATTTCACTGGACTGTTGAATGAGATAGTATCGTGCACTGATGATCACTCATTGATTGCTCATCAACTCTTGGGTGTAGTCAACATACAGTAACAATCCTTCTCCCCCATTATGAGTCTTAAAGACAATTATTCTGGAATAATTTAATTTACAACTAGAAAGTGCCACTGAGAGTATGTAATGTTAAGAGTTCCAATAAGATGGAGAGTTTAGTGTGCTGTTCACATTTGCCCTCTTTGCTACTTAAATCCGGAATTCTTCAGACCAGTGAATCAGAACAAAGAAACAAACTGAGAAGTAAACAGATGCCTGTCAGAACTGTCGTGTTGTTTTCATGAGTTTGATCTTGTTAGAAAGTTTGACAATAAAAGACTGAAATACATTGAAAACCAGATAAATCTGACAAATCAGTGAAGTCACAAATTAAAGAGGATTTTTTTGATTATATAGCTGTTATGCAGGTTAATAACTCAGGATTTTTAGGAACATTGTTCCTTTAAAAAAATAGAAATCTCAATGATTACTTATAAAAAGTCTTTTAATAACATATATTTAGGTAGAGCTATTATTTTGAGCTAATGCAGGGTCATAATTAAGATCTGAGATTTGAACATCACTGATACCTGTTTTTTGTTTTGATTTTTGATATCCTATCTGCTATTTGCTAACTATGTATTTGATCTTAAGGAATCCCCCCCCCACCCCACCCAGTTCTTAGTTTCCTTATCTGTGAAATGAAGATGATAATTTGTGATAACTAATGTTATTCAAATAGTTAAACAATATAATACAGTTTAAATGATTTATAGTGTGCCTGGCACACATTAAGTAGTATATAAAATGTAGTTACTACTATTTTTGTACATTTTATTAAATTGTTGTTGAATCAGTCTCCATCCTGACAAATTTTTACACAAAGGGTCTATAAGTACTTACAAATAACATGTAGCCAACATTACTTCTCTTTTCTTTACAAATGATACAAATTGCCATGTGCTGTCACTGGTCCATCTTTGGTTTTGTTTTGTTTTGTTTTGTTTTTTTCCAATTGTAAAAGCACATTGATAAAAGGTGAGATTAATTTTTACTATACAAGTTACAAGTAGACAATATGTATCAACTTGGAAACTACTGTGAGGCCATCATCATGGTGGATTGTTTTTGCTGCCATGTCAATTATGGGTGGCAGGCACCAGATGGTTCCTTAGTCATCTGATAGAATTAATGAGCCTGCTCAGTGGCCTCACTCACTACTAGTGATGTTTTAGATTCCATGGGAAGAATTTAATTGAATGATATCCTTTAGAGTACCAACAACATTTTTCAAGGAAAGGGTTCTTAAATAGTGATTCATGAGTCAGCCTGCCTCAGGCTAATCAATCATTATTTAGAGTTAAAAAAGAATCACTTTCAAAGTTTAATTTCATCTTCAAAATCATCCTTTGACATTAGAACTATTAATAATTATGAAAGTAGTAATAAAATTAATTCTAATAAAATAATAGTTCATTATTTCTGTGTATTTACTATACTCCAAGAGTTATACTAAGTGATTTCCATTATCTTATTTACTTATCCCTCAAAAGAAATAAAACCACTATGGAATAGACATCTTCCCGCTTGTTAGGTAGAGAAACTGAGGCTAAAGAGTGATGTGATTTCTTCAAAGTCACCCAAATAAACTGAGCTGGTTTAAACAAATTCATTTCTTGTGAAGTCCCATTTACTGAGTTCCCTAAGAATGCCAAACTTTGCATTTGGCTCTGGGAATAGAGAGCTAGATAAGAGGAACATCTTGACCCTCAACATGTAGTTTTCATGTCCTCTTCAATGGAACAGGGCAAGGCAGGCTAAATGAGGAATTCAAGCCATAACATCATCAACACCTTTTTTGGAAGGTAAGTGGGTTGCTTATGATTGTAATTCATAGTATTTAGTGACTTGTGCATTGAATATTTGATCAAGCTATATTCTTAACAGCAGTAATGATTAGTTGTATCCCACAACTAGAATCACACCTGACAAATGATAGATGGTCAGTACAGAGTTGTTGAATGATAGAACAAATGAATAATCTACTCTACATTGAACCTGCACTAAGGAGGCTCCTGGACCCTCAGGGCACAAAGTCTTTCAACTTTTGGTAGGGTTTCAAGAGCAACCTAATGCCATTTCTTCTATCATGTAATCACTTCAATATATTGTTGGCCTTTCCTCTTGCAGGCATGTCTGCCTGATGACTGATCTAAATGGCATCCTCTGTATATTTAAAGAATTTTCCCAGCAGGTCTTTTTGACTCCATTATCTCTGTTTTGTATGAAATAAAAGCTACTCATTGTTTCCCTGGTTTTTGAGGCCCTGCTTTTTTTAAGGCTAATGGTAAGCCCTGGTAAGAATGACAGACATGGTTTCAAAATCTTACTGGTCTCATAATCTTTTTTTTTTTTTTTTTTAAAGTAAGCTCTATGCCCAACGTGGGGCTTGAACTCAGGACCTTGAGATCAGGAGTCATATGCACTGACTGTTCCAGCCAGGCACCCCCCTGGTCTCATATTCTAATGAGAAAGACAGATATATACTGGGAAGGGATAAATGCAGGCTTGTTTCATGGGAAAATATAATAAAACAAATTAAATTGATCAGACAGTCTAGAAACAGTGTCCCCTAAAAGATTCAATATTCTATACTTGAGCTGTCTTTTAAAAAAGAATGTGTTTTATTGTGCTTATAAAAGTTATAAACATTAAGGTGGTCATGGGAAAGGTACCTATGAAGATACCTCCATTGGCCCTCATCAAAGGCCAAATACAAAAAGATCTCTATTCTTAATGTAAATTGGTAAAAATGGGGCATTGATATCCACAGCCTTTTATTCATGAATACTTATAAAGACGAGATGAAGCCAAATAATGCTGCTGGTGGTAAGAATAATGATGCTGCTGCTTATATCCTAAATTCACTAGCAAATATTTATTGCTGATGTACTTTGTGTTAGATATGGCACTGAAAGTTGACTTGCTCTTGGTCCTCATAGGCTTAATAGTCTAGCAGAGCACAAATCTATTGACAAATAATAATTGATCTGGAGAATGAGTGAGAGCATCTCTGAGGAGGAAGTAGCAGATACCTGAAGCAATATTAAGTCAAACTAAAAACATTTCTCATGGAAGAAATAGTGTGCACAAAGCTTTTTGGCTGGAAGGAAATAGGTAGGCTGTACAATGGGGAAAATGACTAAGAGTGCTCTTAATTCCTAAAAACAGCAATAATGCCCAAAATAATTTATATAAATCTTCTATTCATTTCTACCTGGCATGATTCATTTATTTTTATATAATTTTTGTGAAGTTAATAAGGATTCTCAAATGGCATCACTCTGACTAAAGGTGTCTCACAAGATTACACTGAAATTCTATTATGAAAAAATTCTTTTATATCTCAACTTTAATTGGCCTCTGGATCTTGAGATTCTGTGACTCTAATTTATTCCAATGTTATTATAACCTGAAAGAAAGTAGTGATAATATTATAGATAATGAACTCTGAACTTCAAAATATATTGGATATTATTTAAAGGTCCAATAAAAAGGCATAACTTATTATAGTATGTCTGTATTCATTTAAGTAATGTATACCTTTACAGGATGATTTTCCACAAAAATTAGTTTTTCTCTAGTTGTATACTCACATTTTATATGACAAGCAACTCTATTAGACTATCAAGCTTTCAACTAGAACAGCATTGAAAAAAATCTGAACAGAATGCAAAATGGAGAAAAACCATCTTTGTGACAGCTAAAACATAGGGTTTTCACAAGAACATTTTTGGTATTGATTCTTGAAAGCAAAAATCATTTCCACAATGGGCAGATTCTATTGGCTATAGCAGTTAACATCTTTCTTTTCTTCTCATTGCCAGAGTCTATCAGAATAGTTTAATTTGAGGAGAAAAGATCTCAAAGAGACAAAAATTGAAGAAAACTGAAATTGCTTGAGCTCGTTAAACGTGTGGGTTTTTTTTCCCAGTGCTGTTAGAGGCTTTTTTTTTCTCATTTAATCTCAAATTACTAAAAGCATTTGACATTTGCATACTGTCTTTCCCTCAAAGATTTTAAGTTGTTAAAAGAAAAACCAAATGTATATGGATATTCTAAGAACAGAGGCCTTTAACAAATCACTAACACTGTTAAAAAACTGTAGTGCAATAATATACAGAGGACAGGCTGACTTGCAGGAGACATTTTTAGAAGACTGAATGGAAAGAAGAGATATCAACATGGAGGAGAGGTGACTTGATAGACACGAAAGACTTGGTAGAGATACCAAAAAAATTAAAAACAAAACAACTTGTTATATGAAAACCAGAGAAGATTTTGCATAAGATCTTTGGATTTTGAAAACTAACTGAAACATTTGAAGTTGAGCAGGGAAGGGGTGTGAAACTCACGAGAGGAGCTGAGGGTGCTGTGAGCATCAATACACATTCAACTTGGTGAAAAAATGGGGCCACTATCTCTAAGGCAACAAAAGCAAGCCATGGCTTTTGGGGACATGGTTTGGGGACATGGCACCATGTGAAGAGGGAAAGTAGAATTACCTGGAATGCCATTATCAACTTCAAAGTAAATATATAACTGTGTTAATTGAATTATGGCTATGGTTTGTGATCCACACGCATAACAGTTGGTTCTTCCCTGGGTAATGACAAACACTGGAATCATCAGTATGCAAGACTCATTTTATATTTTGTCCTTCCTGGAAGCTATAGAAAGAAAAGCTACTTTCAGTCTCCCAGAAGGAAATAGCATATAATTTGGACTAAAATAGATCAAGGTAAAAATCTCATCTTTATCCAACTTCTGCAGATCATAAAACCTCTCAGTTTCCTCATCTCTGCTATGGAAATATGTATCCTCATACAAACCAGTTAATGAGGTCAAGAATAGAAAAGAGCTAAGGGGAATATCACTCCTATTAAATGTCAACCGTATCTTTCCTTCCCCTTTTTTTTCCATTTCATTTCCACTGGGTCATTTAGATTCCCATCTCTTCACCCTTAGATTACAGCAAGTTATAATCTCTGTGCTTCCTGGTTTTCTTTCTGAACGGTTTTGAACTGTGTTCATAACCAGCATATGCAAAATCAACCTCGTTTTGTTCTAAGTTCATTAAGCTACAGTGACTTCCTCAGTGAGTTAAACTACTCTGTATAGCTTGCAAAGCCTTCAGTACACTTGTTTCCTACGTTCCCAAACATTTTTATTTCTAATTGTTAAGTCACATGAATCCCAGCCATCTCTTTCTCTGTTATCCACATTGTCTTTACCATCTCCTCTGTCATCTTCTCGATGATTTCACATTTTCAAAAATTTTTGAGGCTCAATTCAAGATCTGGTTCTCCATTGAAACTGTATTTGAGTGTCTAGGCTCAAATGATTTCCTCTAACTTTGATCTTATTACATTTAAACTCAAAACCATAAAATGATATTTACCCATTTAAAAAATGGGGGTTAGCTTGTCACCACAAATAGATTTTAAATTCCCAGAAACATGGACTTAATTTTTTTTTTATCCATTATAGAGCCTAGCAGAGTTCTGAGTGCATGACCACCAATTCAATAAATACAGATTGGTTATATCTGAAGGTTTCAGATAGCTTTCTTAATATTAAAACTGGATTGCCCTTGAAAGGCTGTTCAGCAGTAGGTTCTGATTAAAATAGTCTGTTCATTTACAACAAGGGGAGGTTTCCAGCTGATAGATTTTATTACCTGTTATTTAGACAATGCAAACACTGTAACAGAGAGCATCTTGTAAACAAAATTTGCCTTGACTATTGGGCATAACCAACTTTAACTGCTACTTTCAATCTCCCCTAAAGGCTCAGAGGGGAACTGAAATGTGAAGTGTTTAGCAGGGAGATGGACCAAAAATCCAGTTAGAGCAGAAAATAACTTGAGTTAAAAAGAGAAACACAGAAACCATGCCAGCTATAGGAATTATCTGCCCTGTGTCCCTTCACATTTTCCATTTAGCCATGTTTTCATGCCACACATTTTTGTGCCTTTTTAATACTCAAAAGTGTAAATGTAGCTTGCTTAAAAGCGAGGCTTAAACATTTTAGTTTTCCATTGATTTAATCCATTTCTAGTTCTTATCATTTGGATAATCTAAGCCTGCCCACCTCCTTCCTTTCTCCTATCATCTGATTTAATCATAACTTCAGATCATAATTTATAGGTTGAGATTAAACAAATTTTATAAAGGATGGCAAGAGTCAATAAAATTCACAAAGTGAAAAGCTCTCCTCCAAAGGTGAGCTAGACTGTCGCTGGTGACTCACGACATAAGTTGCTCTTTTCTTTCTTTTCCAAATTATAAGAAAAAGCAATAAGAGATGGGCTAACAAAGCCATGACTAGACAAGTTGGAGATGTTACTCTGCACATTGAAAAGGAGAACTGCCAGATATATCTTATGGATCACCTAGAATTTTAAAGTAACAGAATTATAGAGTTGGAGTCAGCTTCAGAAATAATCATGTTGAAAGTTTTAAATAATACTGTGTATATTACTTAAATTAATTAGGACTTAAGACTTAGTTTTTATGAGATATGGATAACTATATCTGCCTTTTGATCTTTATAATAATTGAGATAATTGAGAAAGTGATTTGTGCATTACAATGCAAGTTTTATAAATGAATTTAAAAAAAATGAAGTATTGTGATTCCTCAAAAGGTTAAACATAGAATTACCATATAAACCATTAATTCCAGTCCTAGGAATATACACAAAATATCTGCAATATACTGGTATTCAGAGCAGTATTTATACATATATGTTCATAGCCAAAAGGTAGAAACAAATGTCCCTTAACAGATGAATGGATAAGCAAAATGAGGCATATCTATACAATGGAATATTATTCAGCCATACAAATGGAATAAAGTACTCATGCACATTACAGTGTGGATAAAGATGACCCTTGAAAGCATTATGCTAAATGAAAAAAGCCAGACACAAAATATTACATATACTCTGATTCCGTTTATGTGAAGTATTCAGAATAGGCAAATTCAAAGAGGAACAAGACAGATTCATGGTTGCAAGGAGCTTTTGGGAGATAAGCATGTTTTATCCTTTACCCTTGCTTTAAAAGGTATGGGGACTCCATTGTGGATACTACAATGTTTTAGAATGAGACAGGGATGATGGTGCAACATTGTGAATTACTAAATGCCACTGTATTATGTACTTTAAAAGGGTTAATTTTATGTTCTGTGGATTTTACCTCAAAAAAAAAAAAAGGAAAAAAAAGATACAGAGTTCAAAATATTGCCATCTTACACAGCTCCTGTTGCAACTGATGGCATAATCTAGTTTAAGTCCTCTAATTTTTAGTTGTACCCTCACCCGTTTTCTCTTCCCACTCCATATTAATCCCACTAATATAAGTAGTAACTCAGAGATCTATCCAACAATAATATCTGCTTTTATTTTTAAGCATGGACCATGTTAATTAGTTGATTTTAAATAAGAAGTAGTGCACATAAATTTAAAGTAAAGATTATAGCTCTCCTGTGGTTTACATTTGAATGCAGTTCCTGTTGAGTTTGCACATTTTTTGTGGAAAAGCCTACACGCTTCAGTTTGTATTCAGCATATCCTCCACTGTAAATTGTTGGCAGGGAAGAGCTATTTAGCATTAGTCATTTCGCACAGTTTATAACATAATGATTATAATCCAACCCAAAGGACAGAATACTATATTGCCAAGAATGAAAGTAGGCTCATCTTTATCTGTAATGGAGAAACATGTTCTATTTTAAAAAGAAGCAGAAAAAAAAAGCAACAGTCATGGAAGGTCAAAGTTGGCAAAATCTGTTATAGTCTATCTCAGGAATTACTTTTTGACTGTTGAAACAACTAGTGAATCACCTATGACAAGTCTAATTAAAATAATCTGAGCTATGTAACTGGGTTACTAAGCAGATGGTAGAACTAAAGATGTGCTGAACTAGCCATAAATAACTGAGACAGGAAAAAGCATGAGGGGGAAGCAGTTTGTGTGAGCATACGTAGTGGCCAATGTGTTAGCATATGCCTTTAGCATTATACCTTTACAAATACACATCGTGAGATATATGACATTATCCTTGGAAGCTGAACATTTTAGATGCTATAAAGATAATCCATAAAATGTACCTGAGCCTTATGACATAATAATCTATTGAAGAATGATATAAAAATGAAAGCATATATAAACGAAAAAGATAATCAGAAGGTAACATAAGGGTTCATAGTCCCTATGAGCAGTAAATTGATAGTAGTAATTTGATTATATCATTTCTCATCATGAAGACAATATTCACTGTCATCATGAAATCTGTTTCTCTGTGTGCTCAGCCTTCCAACAGAACGGAACTAGACTCTGATTGGAGTTTAAAATGTTAACGGGGGAAACAAGCCTTTACAATTATCCTGTCTAAACCGTACAATAGTTGGGAACACTGCACGACAAAATTGCACTGCACCGTGTTTACACAACATACATTTCCAGAGGACATTCCTTGGCCTGCACTGTAACCAATGACACGCAACCAAATGCAGCACATCAAAGGCTCCCTGGGGAGAAATGGGTGAAGTAGACCTCAGATCTGCTGTGAAACATATTCTCTGGAAACTAGGGTGTAAATAAATAATGCAGTCAACCTAATCTTCTTCTGTATTGCCCTATTTTTTCAACATGTGTCACAAATAGTAGTGAAGTTTGAATATTAAACTGAACCACAGATGTCATCTGCTGAAGGATATCCTGGCAGTCTTACCTAAAGGTAGTGCTGGCTTTGGTGATACGATGCAAAAGCAGCAATGAAAAGTCATGGGATTCCAGAGGAATAGTATTCAATGTTTTCTTCTCCTCTCTCATATCCTTCCTGCGTAAACACAGTATGGAACGGGCAACAATCTAAGGCAATGAGAGAGCAAATTTTAACTTAACTGTAGGAAGGGGTACCAGCTCTGCTACCTGATGCTTACCTACACAACCACTGGAATCACCTCCATCAAGTTTTCTCGCCTTCATTTCTCTTGCACCCCTATTATTCTTTGTCATTATCACATTATCAGTATTCACATCCCATAATTAAATTTTTGTGAATCTGTAAGAACTCATTTTCCAAAGGAATGAAAGAGAAAATAAAATGCAGTGATGCACAGTGGCATGGAATTAGCCCCAAACCTACTTGCCCAAAATGTTAGAGCTTTAAGGTGATGTGAGGTTCTTTAATATCTGCTAATTTATAAATGGACTCCTCTTTTTTTTCCTACTCTTTTCGATTGGATATGTACATTTTCTATTGATTGTAGACTTTTAAAAGTACTTCCTTCAAGTAACATTTAGTTAGTTTGTTCCTACTTAAAGAATATGTAATAGCTGGCATACATGTTTATTTGATTGCCAGCAAGTTCATTAGTGAACACTTTTGGGGAAAGTGTGTTTGATTCCTGTTCTGATTAAAAATATGTAGAGAACATCTGAGGTTTGGTTTGGGGAACTGAGCGAATGTCTGGGTGTTATGAGTGGAAGAATGAGAGTTAGCTAACCATACTTAAGAGTTATTGCAGAAGATTAGGAATAAAAGTTACTTAAAAATTTGAAGTATCATCTGATACCTCATGAAAACACTGACATTTAGGAAATAAATAATGATTCTAGAATAAAACAATGATTCCATAATAGTTACAATAAAAATATTTCATTTAAATTTTTTTATTTCTGAATAAACTCAGATTTCCAATTGAGGACATTTTTCACTGCTTTTTGGTTGTGCTCTCTCTCTTTCTCAGGTTTTAGGGCCCTTTTGTGTTTTGATGCTGCTTTGGGGGAAATGGTCTTAATTTTAACTCATCTGACTGTGCTCTTAAATATTTCCCCGATTGTATAATTATTTATTATCTTTCTTAAGATAATATAGTTTAAAGAAAGTTTTCATCCACTCTACTAGTGAATACAGCTTTGTGAAAACTGTCTGGCTAATACAGATATTCTTAAGTGGAGTGGAGAGAGGAACAATGGAACAATTGGAAATGATAAGAAGTTTCTAAAAGTGAAAACAGAAAATGGACCAACAATGAAATGTAATTTTGGTTTCATGAAGGCTTAAAGAATGATAGCCTTTATGAGGAATTGATAAAATTAAATTTTAGAGGCAAGGAATGTAGAGGTCTATAGAGGAAGACTTATCCTTTCTGTTAAGACTAAAAATGATAGCTCTACTTAAATCTCTTTTGGCACTAGAAAAATCTTGTGAAATTGAGTTTCATATTCCATTGACATGTCAAGATATCTTATTCACCCGAGAAACAGTTTCACCTAAATATATGACTTGTTCTGCACCATCACGGGGCTTAATTTAAGCATAGCACTTCTACTTTCAAGGAGCATGATGCTTGTATCAGCTCCATCAGGGTTACAAGGCAAGTGGAGAATTGAGGCCATCAATTTTAAAGCCATAGAGTTGAAAAGTCTAGTTTTTAGAAAGTGACTTAAAACGTCTTGTATGGGCTGTATTTATTGGTTTGGTGCCACAGAATAATGAAATTTATGGAAGAATTACTTTGTCTGAATTTACGACTAAATTGGTAAGCTTAACTTGTCATTCATTTACAGAAAGATCTCATGTGAGAGTTCAGTATTAGAAAAGACAGAGGTCATTTAAAAATGCATCTAAAGGTTACTAATTCTAAGCTCTCCCTTTTATATAGTAAGGGTGAGTACAGTCCATGTTTTAAATAGTGATAGAAGAAAAATGAATATATAAATAAATTTTTAAGAGTAAAGATAAGAAAAAAAGCAAGGCTCTAATGAAAGGTAACATTTTGCTTTCAAAATGAAGCTAGTTTGCTTTTATTGAAATCTCACATTCAATTAAAGGAAACTGAAAGATCCAAATCACCAGTACTGAACCACAGCAACTCTCAGAAAGGATCACACAAATACACTTTCAGGGATATTTTAATTAATAAGTGAATTCACTTGGGTGACTTTGTCTCTGTGTCAAATATTTAGGTGAGAAAATGCAGCTGATTATACCCTGACAATTACTGTGGCCAGGGAAATGTTACCGCATTCTTCAATTTATGGTACTGAAGAGCATCCAGAAGGTAATATGAATAATCAGTAGATGGTATTAAAGGAGTAACTGCTAATGGACTTTCTGTTGAGGGGAAAATTATACAGGGCTAATATCTTTACAATTGAAATATGAAGCAATCTATTTTCTTTTTTTGAGAGACAAATAGACTTGTATTTTATTTAGGCCATTGTATTTAGGTTCTTTTATATAGCAACCTTAGCTTACACCCTAATATACCATCTTTACCTCTAACCTACAGTCGACCTCTAGCGAGACTCGGACCTATAATTCATCTTAACCAGAAGCAATCTGTTTTCATATCACTGCTTACAATGATTGTTAGTTTGGTCTGTAGGTCTTTCTTGTTGAGGAAGTGGCGTTCTCATTACTTAATAGTCTGCATGCAGTGGGAAAGGATGCCCATCTTGAGAAAGAAGTAAAATTATTCCTCCAAAATACTAATTCATTTTCTTTATTTTGAAAACCACTTGTTAAGCATTTATTTTGCCAACAAATATTCTAGGCTCTCACAATAAGAGTGATTCTGCAAATTTCTTTCCCTGTGGAGAAATATTGCTTATGCAATTTGATGCACTACTATATATCTGAGTATTTTATTTCTCTGCTAGAACTTTTGGGATGAGCAGCATGGGAAGGCAGCTCCAACTTGTTTATAGTATGGACCATGATTATTAATTTACTGTTTGTGAACCTAGGATTTCGAGGTTCACTCTAGGATTTCATCTCAAGACCAAAGAAATACAAACCAACAATGTTGATACAGAAAAATCAATAAACAAATAAATACTCTTTTCTCCTAAAGTCTGGTGAAGGTCATTCTGACACTTTTTGAGACAGCAACCTATTAATTAGTACAATCCACTTGTGGTTTTGAATATGAGATAACATGTTCAGCAACAAGAAACCTTGTTAGCAATTTTCTCAAACCATCACATTCAGGGTATCCTTAGTAGTCAATACCATCCTTTTGGACTAGCATTTTTTCTGGAAGGTGATAAGGTAAAACTATGGCAGTTCTGATAGGGTTTGTGCTCTCAGATTCTTTAAACACTGCTGGAGTAAATGTAAATCCTTTGTCAAAACCAATACTTGTCAGCTACCCATGTGTTGCAAATAACTGCAACAGAGCTATTATTTTAGAGTCTGAAGTGTGAATTGGATTTAGAAGCACTTCCCATTATTTTGAGGTAAAATCCATTATAGTCAAGATATACTTTCGTTGCATTGGTCCAGTTCTATCAAAATGGAATCTTAAGCAATACTTTTTGGTCATTTTTTACCAAAAAAAAAAAAAAAAAAAGTAGGAGAATTTGTTTGGTGATTATACCCATGCTGAAAATAATTTTTTAAAGGAAATTTGAATTTGAATATGAGCTAAATCCTCTCTCTAGATATTTCTTCTTCATGCCCTATGCTAATTGAGAACCTGTTTCACAACATTTGTACTCTGGGACTCAGTCTAATGAAGAAGTTGCCTTCTGGAACATTGCCAATTAGTGTTTCATAGGACAGAGATATTTCAAACCAACATCTGGCATTGAAAAATATTCTGCTTGGAACTGACACACACCAAGTCTGATAGCCAAGATTGATTTCAGTAGGGTGGGGATATATAACCTTTCCACAGTGAGGAGTACCATGGAAAAAGAAATTAGAATATTTGATACATAATATTTACATCTACCTTGGTGGTAAACTGTTGGAAATTAAATGACATAATGTCTGTCATGTGATATTTTATAGTCAGTCTTTTTCTAACAGTCATGAGCAAGAGGAGTTTATATTTACTTTGAAGTGATAATGCTGGTATAAAAGACTTATGACTTTGTCATAAGTAGCACATGCCATCTTAGCAAATCCACTGAGTATTGCTAAAAGAGTACATTGTGAAATACTATATAACAGTTATCTTTGTAAAGGCGGAAAAAAGTACTCTATAAATGTATTAGTATCAGGAAGGTTTGAAAACCTTATTTTGACATTGAGAAACCTAAATTATACCTCATTATGACATACCCACAGTGAGCCAAATCCCAGGAGCATTGATGTGACAGCTAAACTTGTGGCGCTAAGTGATACACTCCCCCATTTTTTTTTCACTCAAAAACTCCTATATCCTATAAGAATCTATCTGAAGTCATTCTGATGGTCAGTCATCTATATGTTCTATGAACATGACTCTGAAATTTAAATATTTGAAAGCCTTAGGGTTAATAAGTGTGCTTGTTGACATCTGTAACTTTTTCCCCTAAAAAATAAGAATGGAGACACAGGGGTTTGGAGAGTCACCTCAATAAAAGTTCAGTGTCCAGACCTGTGCTAATTTTTAGGTATGGAAGGCACTGACTAAAGAGGTGGTCAGTTCCCTAGGAGGAAGGACCATGCAACATGACAGAACATTATAGGCTGTGAGATTCCCCCTCATATCACTGTACATTTAAGAAAGGGGAATTAATACACATTTGAAGACCATTGAACACAGAGTTTGAGTGTGAGGTGATATTGATAACTGAAGACCCAAAGCATTACCCAGGCCCCTCTGTGAGAGTAGAAGCTTACGCATGACAGGAAATAAAGGGAGTGATGATAAAATGTAATGGTTAATGTCTAACTAACTCATGGTGGGACCACTCTGTCCATGGATCTAACCAATGATTGTTTCCTCAGTCTCTAAATGTAAAGTTAGACTTCATTTGGCAGTTAGAGTAATACTCATATTGGGTTCTTGGTTTGTGGATCAAGAACTAGGAAACTTGGGGAAAGCCAAGTTGCAACTTCTTAAAATCCCATCCTTCTTCCAGGTAACTTAGTAAACAATAAATGAAATCTCTATCTCAGAGGTATGTGAGAGATTCTTACTACCATTAAAAATCTAAAGGTTGTAGAGGTCATCCTTTTTTTCTTTTTTTTAGTGTCCATTTAATTCACTAGTCTGCATCTGCAGAAACTCAGATTTAGAGAATGACTATAGACTGCTACAGACTATAGAGCTACAGACATAACAGACATAACGGCTCTGGTTATGGCTGCCTTGCTGGATGCATATTTCACCAAAGTTCCCTAGGACCCAGCAACTTCTATGTATAATGCCACTTTAACATTAACAGCTCACATCTCAATGAGTTACTGACTTCAGAGGCCTTTCCCCCAGGAATTGCTGTTCTTCCAGCATTATATATGTATGCTATATTTGGCATGGTGCAAACATTGGACAATAATTGGAGAATTAGGGAGAGTCTTTTTTGTTGATGCTGTTTTGTATTTGTTATTGTTTGTCTTTTTCATTAGTAGGTTATGAAAGGAACATGTATATGAGGCCGTGCCACCAAGCCGAAGCTATGTTAGGCTCAAGATAACATGATCTATATGTATTCGTGCTATTTTCATTTCTTTTCACATAATAAAGTGTATAACATTTGTCTTCCTGCCTGAACACAGTTCTTTTTCAGATTAGTTTCTCATATTATTATCATGAATTATGTTTTAGGCCTTTTTACTAGATAGTTCACTCTCAATGTAGATATCCTCATTTTCTACTTCTAGATTTAACTTGATCTTTCTTTCTAAAAAGAAAAAACAAAACCAACTACATTTATGAACTGTGCCAAGCAGAATGGTCTCTCAAAGATGTTCATACTTTAATCCCTGAATCTAGTGACCATGTTGTGTTACATGGCAAAGGAATTTGCAGATATAATTGATGTTATGAACTATAAAATGGAGAGGTGATCCTAGATTATCTGGATGGGACTAATCTAATCATATGACCCTTTTAAAGCAGAAAATGTTATGTACAAGAATCAGACAGAGGCCTCTAGGAGAAGCAAGGGCTTCAGTTGTGCAACTTCGATGAACTGGATTCTGCTAACATTCTGAAGTGAGCATGGAAGCAAATTCTTCCAAGAGACTCCTGATGGGAGTCCAGTCATCTGTTGTCTTGATTTCAGTCTTATTAAACCAGGAACAGAGAAACCAGCCAGGCCAACCAGACTTTTGATCTATAAATTTGTATTATTTTAAATCACTAAGTTTGTGATAATTTGTTACAGAAGCAATGGAAAACTAATAAGTAGATTATCCATAATCACCTTTTTTTGCCCACCCCAGCAAATTCAGTCATCTACTCTGTGCAACCTGTGTATTGTTTTAATGTGCCTACTATTTTATTAGACTGTATAACTTGTTTTAAAATCCCCATCTTTCGGGGTGCCTGGGTGGCTCAGTTGGTTGAGCGTCTGACTTCGACTCAGGTCATGATCTCACAGCTTGTGGGTTCGAGCCCTGCATCAGGCTCTGTGCTGACAGCTCAGAGCCTGGAGCCTGGAGCCTGCTTCGGATTCTGTGTCTCCCTCTCTCTGCCCCTCTCCCACTCGTGCTGTGTCTCTGTCTCTCTCTCTGTCAAAAATAAACATTAAAAAAAATTTTTTTTAAATCCCCATCTTTCTAACTAGTGTATGAGATCCTTGGAGGTTGCATTTATGTTTAAATTTCTGATGCCTAGTATAGTAGTGAACTTTTGAAATAAAAAAAAAAAAGAACAGTATTTAATAATGGTGCAGGTGGTATAATATTTCACCCACGTATAAGGAATTTAAACACTACATAAGTGATCAAAGCTTAAGTAATTTTCTTTATTGCAAAATATTCCACCTTAGCTTTAAGTGAGTTAGTGAAATATTTTTAATCCAAATGATATTAGTTTTCACATATCAACTCCAAAGTGCACAGAAAACGTTTTGTAGGAACCTATTTACATATTTCTTCAAAAAAATGCATTACATACTGATTCCTAAAAGATTTTTATGCCTCTATATTTCTCCTTGTAATGCTGAAAAAACATTTTTCTATAGAGTAATCATATTTTATAGTCAAACACAGCTTTCCACAGTATCAGTTGTGTGGTTATTTAATCTTAAAGAATATTTCACAGTGGGCCTTCATAGTTGATAACATGATTGTATTACATAAACTGGATATCATCATTACTCATTGCTGAAATCCCTAAACAAATCAGGACTTCAGTCTTGCACTCTTGAGTACTCTTACAAATACCCTACTTTCTATCAGCCCTTGACTTTCTGTATTTAATATCATACCTAGATTTTGTTAATGTGTGCAATACATGTAACCTAGGTAATTTGGCTCCCACATCAATTATTCATTTATAATGTGTAGCCCCGTGCTTGGCAAAATCACTCAATAAATAGCAGTACATATTATTGTGGTTTTTATGGTTAGTTGTTAATTAATTATTAATATTTTTGGATTTTCATGTGATCATTTCATAGAGAATGTATATTCTGGATTTTTGACTCTGAGGAGACAGAATAGGCAATCATCTGAAATCATGTTTGACATGTGTCCCAATTATTTATTGATATGTAACAGATTACTCCAGAAGATAATGAGTTAAAACAATGATCTTCCTAATATAGCTCCCTTATTTGTGGGACAGGAATTCTGGCTGGACTTGATGAGTGAGTCTTCTGTTCTATGTGGTGTCAAAAGGAGTCACTTGGTGGTACTCAGCTGGCAGGCAGGCTAGTCTGGAGGGTACATGATGGCCTCAGTCACATGTCTGGTGTGTTTGCAGGGATGTAGCTGGAGGGCTTGTCTCAGCTCCTGCTATTGACTTAACTGCCTGCAGTAGACTTTAGCATGGTGGTGTTAAAAATTCAGACTTCTTAGATGGTGGATCTGGATACCAAGGGCAAGTATATTAACAAACACATGAGAAATTGCAAGGCCTTATGAAGTGCAGTATTGAAATTCTCATGGTATTCTTCCATTATAATCTCTTGGTTGATACAGTCACAAGCTCACCCAGATTCAGAACAAGGGCATATTCTATAGGAAGAGCATCAGAGGATTTATAATCATAGTTTAAAACTCATATGATTGCATTTGGGGGGACACTCTTATATCTGGGAAATTATCTATTCCTAATAAAAACACTGTTTCACTTAAACCAGAATCTGTGTAACATCTGTGTTATGTAGTGAAAAATAAAAATAAAGTGGAACTTTCTTCAACTATTTCAGTTTTTTTATTTTTGAGAGAGACATATATATCATCATATAACTTTTATATTAGAAATTTCTTTCAAAATAAACTATTAAAATACACAGTACTGTTTTGTCATTGTAGATAGTGGTTTTTACTATCTGTTTTGAGAGTCACTTGTATGTTATATGAACCGATAACTAATATTATAGATGAAAAGAATTGTTTTCTATAACACCGTAAGTTTACTTGATCTTCATCTTAAGGGGAACAGTAAGAATTAATGTACATGGCACAAGAAGTAGGACTTTTAGTTTCTTGGAGAAAAGTAAGTTTGACAATATTACAGCATATAAATTACAAAAAAGTTGAATGAATATCACCAGTGATTCCCAAAGCAGCAGAAGTGTGCAGAAGTTCTGATTGGGATCTCACATTCTATCATTTTCTAAACACTTTAAAGTGAAATTGCCCTTTGCTTTGGGTTGTTCAGATCCTCCCCTCTCCCCCACTCCCAGAGAGTATCCTAAGCTTGTTAACAGAAAATAAATTTGTTGGATACCAATAAGAAAAAGGCAAGGAGGGCATCTGGGTGGTTCATTTGGTTAAGTTTCCAACTCTTGGTTTCAGCTCAGGTCATGATCTCATGGCTTCATGGGTTGGAGCCCCCACACTGGGCTCTGTGCTGGTGATGTGAAGCCTGCTTGGGATTCTCTCTTTCCCCCTTTTCATCTCCCTCTTTCTCTGCCCCTCCCCTACTTGTGCTATCTCTCTCAAAATAAATAAATATATAAATACTTAAAAAAAAAAGAAAAGAAAAAGAGGCAAGGAATTCACAGTCCACCAATAACATGGTTGTTTACTAATACAAAACTATTCTTGGTTAACTCCATTCTGAAACACAGCAGAAAACAACTACACTAAAAAACAAACACATACACACAGACACACACACACACACAGTAACACACGAGGGTATTAATCTCTACAGTTGTAAAATGAACTAGCATTGAATAATTTCAAGTTTGCATTTTTAATTAGGGTCAAGAAAAAATCTGGTGAAATACTCAAGTGGCTTAACTTTTTGTTCTTTGCAAACTGGTACAGCCACTCTGGAAAACAGTGTGGAGGTTCCTCAAAAAATTAAAAATAGAACTACCCTACGACCCAGCAGTTGCATCACTAGGAATTTATCCAAAGGATACAAAAATGTTGATCTGAAGGGGAACATGCACCCCAGTGTTTACAGCAGCAATATCAACAACAGCCAAATTATGGAATATAAACCATATAAAATAAGTATAAATAAATACACCAGATAAATAAAATACACAATATAAAATAAGTATGATATCAGTGGCATATATAACAAAGAGGTATCATGCATACATGTTGGCATGCATGTCTGCACACACCAAATTTTCTATATCCTTCTCCAAGGTTTGGAATGAGAATATTCTCCTATGCCTTCTTTTAATATCCCTATTTTTTTTCCATTACAGTACAAACTGTTGATAGCTCTTAATATAGTATATATTCAATTGAATGTCTATTTACATAAGCAACAAAAATATGTTTTCATATAATGATGTTATACAATTATAATCATATAGCATAATGTATGTAGAGTTGAGGTTAAGACTATAAAAAAAAAATTCTCATTGTGATAGGGTATTCAAATACTGGCAACCATGTACTACAGGCCAAAAGTGGTAAATGTCACTTTCTGTGGATTACACTCAATATGTGAATAGTTATAAATGGTTAGCATTATATCTTAGAACTAGAAGCAAGTGGCAAGATCATCTAATCCAGTACCTTATTTTCGTCAAAGTAGATATGTGCTAAGAATATCTCACTATTCTACAGTTGTAAATTACCTGGACCCTGTAGGCCTGTATTTTTGCCAGTAGGTAATAATATTTAGATGAATATCATATCATTAATATTTATCATAAATTTGAAAGCATTTTTCTGAATTGGAAAAAGTAAGTCAAAACCAAACCAATTGTATCAACAAGAACAAAGTATCTTTGATATTAGGAAACAGTTAACAAGCTATGCACTAAATACTCAAAGATTTGTTCCTAGAATGGAAAAATAAAAATTTAGGTTCTTTTTAAATAAAAGACATTTGTATTATAGTATAAAATGTTATCACATTACTGACAGACATGAAAAATTAAAATTGGAAGTTACCTTTCAGGAAAAATATATAAAACCAGGTCATCTTGAGTATTTATAGATTTATTATATGCATTTTGTTTTTCTGTAGTTTTAAAATTGGCAGATGCATTATCATTATATTTAGTAGCTTAGGAAATAAAATTTGTACCTATGATTTTGTTCATTTTATAGATCTCACCTATATTAAGCAGGAATTGTTACCTTACTTTATAATCAATTTTATATAATGTTTAAAATATTTAAAACCATTCAAGATATAAGGCAATGGAATATTAACAGAACACAAACTTTCTTCTCTATCTATTCTATGCAGACAAACCCAATTTGAATCTTAATTCTCCCATAGATAGTGGTATTGGACAATCTACTTAACTTCCTTGACCTTCAGTTTCCATCTCTTTAGAAAGTAGATAATAATAGAAAACACTTTAAAAAGTTGGTATAAGGATTCAGTGAGTGCATATGATTGCAAATGAATATACACTTATGCCATCTAATATGAAACAAAATAACTCAGCTCTGAGAGTCAGAAATGGCTGGACCATGTCTCTGGAGGGATCTATTGCAACAACTTAGCTAACATTATTATAATCTATCAGGAACCATGAGTGCCCTTGAATTCTAATTCTTTTTTGTAGCTAATCAAAGTTGGGGGGGGGAATGAAACCTCATGATTGCAATTAGTAAGTGACAGTAAATAATTCAGCTCAGCAAAGATGTCAGGGTATATTGGGGGTAAAAAAAGTGAAACGGGTATTCTTAAGTCTCTTAAAATAGGATTGCAATGAGCAGGATACTAGTGAGAGAGGATTAGTAGATTTCCCTCCCCCAGTCACAGATTTGCTTTCTTCCATCACCTCCCATCACCCATCCTCCAAAATACAATTAATTTAATATAACTATTTATATTTTTGGAGTTTTAACTCTTCATTTGCTTTTAGTATGACATAGTGTCTCACAAATGAGATTTTTGATATTAATCATATATACAGTACCTGTGTTTCTCAGATCAAGAGGAGGAAAAAGGTGGTCCTATAATAATTTCAGTTCATATAAACCAAAATATTAAGTGTCAGACTGTCAGAAAAAAAAGCTGATTTTTTTCTGAGATTACAAAGGACAGAGAACCTGGAACTGGATGAGATTAAAATAATGCTGCCATACCAGTCATCTTGACAATTCTCAATTCCCACAATTCTGGTTTCCTAGGAGAAACTGATAGAAATAGCTAATCAAACCATCATAGCACCACCATGGTTCAGAAAGGAAACCTCTAACTCAGTAGATGAATGAGAATAGGAGATGTCTGGGGGTGCCTGGGTGGGTCAGTCAGTTAAGCATCAGACTTTGGCTCAGGTCATGATCTTGTGGTTTGTGGGTTTGAGCCCCACATTGGGGCTCAATTGCTGTCAGCTCAGAGCCTGCTTTGAATCTTCTGTCTGTCTCATTTTCTTTGTCCTTTCCCCACTCGTGCTGTCTCTGGTTCAAAAATAAATAAACATTAAAAAAAAAAAAAGAAAGGATGTATCTGTGAATAGGAAGGACTGTGTTAGAAATACTGTCTGAGGGGCGCCTGGGTGGCGCAGTCGGTTAAGCGTCCGACTTCAGCCAGGTCACGATCTCGCGGTCCGTGAGTTCGAGCCCCGCGTCAGGCTCTGGGCTGATGGCTCGGAGCCTGGAGCCTGTTTCCGATTCTGTGTCTCCCTCTCTCTCTGCCCCTCCCCCGTTCATGCTCTGTCTCTCTCTGTCCCAAAAATAAATAAACGTTGAAAAAAAAAATTAAAAAAAAAAAAAAAAGAAATACCGGGGCGCCTGGGTGGCGCAGTCGGTTAAGCGTCCGACTTCAGCCAGGTCACGATCTCGCGGTCCGTGAGTTCGAGCCCCGCGTCAGGCTCTGGGCTGATGGCTCGGAGCCTGGAGCCTGTTTCCGATTCTGTGTCTCCCTCTCTCTCTGCCCCTCCCCCGTTCATGCTCTGTCTCTCTCTGTCCCCAAAATAAATAAAAAACGTTGAAAAAAAAAATTAAAAAAAAAAAAAAAAAGAAATACTGTCTGAAGCTTGGAAATAGGTAGAAGATATTACTCGGTGTTCTTTCAGCATGGCTCTGAGTTAAACCTTTGATTTATTTTGTATCGACTAGGCTACTTTTCAACTGTGTAGAAGTAGAGTTTAACATGTAGAATTTTGTGTGGGAAAGATACAAATAGTTTATTTTGGCAGAAAAGACAACCCCAAATGTAGGATATTAAGCAGTTTTGTATATAACCCAACAATTCTATACTAGCATTCCTTTATTAAATCATCCATAAATAACCAGTTTCTTAAAAGTTCTTTGAACTTTTTTAATTGCTATCTTGGTTTCTTATTAATGAGTTGAATAAAACCTTATACACATGTTCGTGTTGTATTCACATGACAATTACAATGTTATTTTTTTGAAAATTACACTTTATGTTCCTCTTGGCAAAGGACTAAAAAGATCAAAGCAGACAAATGTTAGAGAACTAACACTATTTATCATATGAGTATTCAAGGAGAAAGAGTTCCTACTTGTTAGTCAGCTCCTGGATGCTCCATCATTGTGAAGATTCCAGGTTATTGTCAAACAGGAAAATTGGAAGAAGCAAGAGGGGATAAATTGATGCACATTAAAAAAGCAGAGCCAGGTAGCTGACAGGTGAGATAATAGAAAGCCTCATCAGCTACATTCCAGGGAGAGGGTATTTCTTTCTATATTGGAATTGAGGAGACTTCGGCATAGTTATGATAAAACAGAAATTATAAAGATTGACATCAATAGCCAAAAGACACTATTAGGGGATTGTGTTGTGCTTAGTGAAAATACCTTTAAAAAAAAATTTGTGTGTGTGTGTGCAAAACTAACCACAGAGAGACATTATGTGGGTTTTACTTTCTATTATTTCTTTGAAAATGTTAAAGCAACTTCTTAGGCAGAATATATTTGAGTATGCATCCAAAGTTTTATAAATTTCCTTGGGAAATATGCTTCTGGGAATGCCATTCAAATATTTACATTTGATAGAGTATTTTATAGGGAGAAAAAGTAACTAGATTACATTGTTAACACACGTATAAGAAGGGAAGACTTTGCTAAAGATTATTAGGGTAGTAATTAGACTGGTTAAAGTATCTTGCCGATTTAACCATCTGGTTTGAGGTAGTCGGCTGGTTATAAGCATGATAGCTGTCTAGGTTATACTCTAACTTTTGGAAGTTTCTCTCCAACACATCTAACAATGAAGTTGGCCCCAAATTACCTTCCAGAAAATCACTCAGATATACTTTTTTCAAAGTTGATTGTTAATATCATATTGGCCTTTTCTCAGGTTTGGAACAAAAAAATTCTTTAATATGATTACTTAGCTGGGCTTCGTATGTGTTAAATGTAGGTAAAATGCCTGGTACACTTCCTGATAATGCACATTAAAGAAAGAAAAAAGGAAAGAAAAAAAAGGCTTAGTTCTTCCCTAAGAACCAAACATGAGTACTAAGAATGACATTAAATGAATACAAACAGCAATAAAATTCTGAAATTCCAAGCAAAACTTTAAAAAACATTGCACATGTATGCATACACACATATACATACACATCTTACAATCTTTGCTTTCCTCATTAATTCTAAAGTTAAATGAACAGCTATTGGATGATAAATAATTTTTTAAATTTCTCTCAGTGTTTCAGGGGCACCCTGTCCAGTAGGCAGTATTTATTTCCTGGAGCAACAGTATCTGAGACGCTTTTCCTAAAATGATCCCTACTATGTTGTACGTGAAATGCCCTCCATGCCTTCTTCACTGTTTCTCAACTCCCAAATTCTATTTTAACACCTATTTTGTTTTTTTAAGTTTTTATTTAAATTTTAGTTAGTTAACATGTAATGAACACCTATTTTAAATGCTGCTTCCATTAAGTGCTCCCTTATTCTCCAGCCTAAAGCATTTCTACCTCTTTTGATGTAGCTAGCACTTTTAATATTTTTCTTAAGGTAAGCATCACTTGCTACCATGTATTAAGTGCATTTATATCTTTCCTTCCCTATTGAACCATAACCTCCTTTATTCAAGAGCATTTCATTCTCTAAACAATTGCATTTTAATTTTGCTCTGTTGCTTGAATCAATACTTTACATCCATATGGCATAATTAAGATTTTTTGCAGAACACGACACGCAATCAGGCGTCCTCTGT
The DNA here is from genome assembly GCF_022079265.1 of Lynx rufus. Lineage (NCBI taxonomy): Eukaryota > Metazoa > Chordata > Mammalia > Carnivora > Felidae > Lynx > Lynx rufus. The sequence goes on from NW_025814823.1 coordinate 165,320,612, forward strand.
ACTCAGCTAAGGATGATTTGTGATGTTGGTCATCTGTCTTCTCCCCACAAGTGGCAATTGTAGCTATATCTGTTCTTCTTTCTCATTACAGGAGAATATAGCCCCAGAAAGCTGAAGGTGACAGTAGAAGAATGGTAGCAGTTGGGTGTTGCTGCAGTCCTGAAAATTCTTGGTAGGATCTCCTTCCCCACAGGTCAAAGGACTGGAAGGTAATTCCCTTTTACAGTCACAAGCCCCTAAAGCAACCACAGCTTTTCAAGCAAGCAGCAGTATCTTTTTCTTGCTGACAGATATCCTCTGCATGGAGTTTCTAGCACTTGGGCCAGAAACACTATCTATGCCTCATTACCATTTAAATAGGCTGATCAATGAGAATTAGCATGCAATTTGAATTACAACACCCACCTCTTGCTTCTTAGAGCCTGGGTGCTCCAGCCTCTTTAACTAGCTGCTACTTTTTCCAGTGAGGATTCCTCCTTCTCTTCAAATCTGAAAACAGGTGTATGCCTTTGCTTAGTGTAAGAACTTAAATGGAGGGATTGATCTCTGGTTCTGCCTGTTCTTCATCTGTAAACCTTACTGTCCTGTTAAAACACCAAATATGCAATAGCGGCCCCCTCAGCCAACTCCTACAATGAATACTCTGATTCAATGTCACCCTTAGTTTTAAGTCTATAATCTTATTACACCAATTTAACCAATAAATAATGTTATCATTTTGGGTCAGTGGACACACTATCTTGGTCAGGGATTCAAGGACTGTGACGGATACTCAATAGCCGTAGTAAACTTGGACAAATAAATAGAAAGATGAAAAAAGAAGAAAAGAAATAAAAGCCATTTAATTCACCACATGAACACTTCATCTTTCCTGTCTTGCCTATGTCATAAAACTTTATGAAAATTAATTATGCAGTAATATGTGTAAAAAGCTTTATACATATTACAATACCATGCAAACATATAGTTATATTGTCATTACTCTGTATACACAGATATATTGCATATAATATAGATATTGAAATATATATTTATTTATATATTATATAAAATTTATATTATTACATATAACATATAGTTATATATATTATACTATATATTATAAATATAATTAACTCTTATGATAGTATTATTTTACAATTTGACACACCTTATTATTATCATTTATATTGGCAATCATTTCAACATACTTTCCTGTATATAGTTAAGAGAGTAAAGAAGTGTTTACTTGTATCCAGTTATGATTGCCAGTCATTGATACATACTCTGGAATGATAAGCAATTTCCAGGTGAAAGCTCAGATTATTAAAAGTTAAGATGATATAAAATTCTCTCCTGCATACTAACCAGTAATTCTTCTGGACTTCAGGTAACTTTCCGACTCTAGAGATTCATAATTTTGATTCAGTTGGAAAAAGAATGATAGTACTATGCAGTGGACATAATTCTCTTGGGTCTGGGACTCATAAAATATTTCTGGATCTATATACCAATGTTATATTTTTCATTCCTTCATACTATACCATCTATTTGCATTTAAAAGTGCAATTTATTGTTGAATTTTCTCTCTTCCCCACATATTTCAAGTCTCCTTGAGGTCATAGACTTTATCTCTCTCATTTGTTACTCTATGTTCAATACTATCATAGTCCCTGAATCCCAGTTAGCATTAAGTACATATGTGTTGAATGAATGAATAGTGGCGGCCCCAAGAGGTAACTTGAGTGGGCTTTAATTCCCTATTGAACCCTATGGCTATCCTGGCTACCCAAAATAAACATACAATAGACATAAAATCCAAGGTTGCTCTAAAAGTACACTCTCAGGAAAGTTCTATAGCCTACTTTCCTCTCTATATTACTACCTGTAGACACCTTCTATATAGAAACAAATAAATAAATAAATACCTACATAAAAGCAGCATGGCCAGGAGACAAAGTACAGAGGATTCTAATGATGCCCCAAAATGGCATAATGTTCTCTACAGGCATTTAATAATGATGGAGCATTAGAGCCTATAGATCTCTTATTTAGAAATATATAGGCTAAGACCCTAATCCTTAAGTATACTTATCTCTGGGGTTTAATTTTTTATTTTTTTTATTGTTTTAAAAAATGTGTATTTATTTGTTTTGGGAGAGAGAGTGTGTGTGAGCAAGGAAGGGACTGAGAGAAAGGGAGAGAGGGACATTCAGTGAAGAGCCCAATGCAGAGCTCAATCTCACCACCACAAGATTATGACCTTAGCCAAAATCAAGAGTTGGACACTTAACTGAGCCACCCAGATGCCCTTAACTTTGTTTTTTATTTTTAAAGAATTATAGACTAACAGGAAGTATGTATGAGTTTATAATGTAAAGCCATTTTGCCATCAAATACTTTATTTTTATATTTCTCTTCTCATTAAGTAAACCATATATTTTTTAGCCTCTGTAATAATCCTGTGTTTCCAAGGATTTGAGATAACAGTTTATGGAATCACTCAAGGAAGCAAGAAAACAGCAACAACAAAAACTATAAGAAATGAGGAAAATACCTCTATATTTTTCTATTAAAACTTGTTTTGGTTTGATGATATAGCCAATGTGTGTAACTAAATAAGACTATGGGAGCCCCTGGGTAGTAGCTCAGTTGGTTAAGTGTAGGATTCTTGATTTTGGCTCAAGTCATGATCTCACTGTTTGTAGGAAGAAACCCTGTGTCAGGCTCTGCGCTGACAGTGTGGAGCCTGCTTGAGATTCTGTCTCCCTCTCTCTCTTCCCCTGCCCTGCTTGCACATGGGCTCTTTCTTTCTCTCCAAATAAATAAATAAATGCTGAAAAGAGGACTATGAGTTGCTTTTCTAACTTTATTCATTATTTCCTATATACTCCAAATTATTGTTATTTTTATATATTATTTATTTATATATTATGTATATATTATTGTATACATTTTCTATATACTCTAAATTATTTAGTATTTCCCATATGTGTCCCAAGTACCTGCCATAGTTCTATACTCAGGAGGAAATCATTGTCTAGAGTTTCCTTCTTGTTCTTCAGAATTTTCTTTTATTTTCCCTTTTTTTTTCCTTTAGAGAGGGAGTGTGTGTGTGAGTGGAGGCGAGGGGCAGAGGGAGAGAGAGAATCCCAAGCAGCCTTCACGCTCAGCATGAAACCCAACTCGGGACTTGATCTCATGACCCTGGGATCATGATCTGAGCCAAAATCAGGAGTTGGCCACTCAACTGACTTAGCCATCCAGGCGCCCCCAGAATTGTCTTGTAAATCATATCTAAACTATTAAAGATTAACTGAGGGATTTAAAAAATTAAGAGTTATTTGAGCAAAAATTAATTTGAATCCAAAAGCACCAAACCAGAAGTGGTTAGGATGTTCTACCTAACCCCTGTAGTTGACTGTTGACTGTAGTTTACAGCCTAGTTGACTATGATTGACTGTCCTTAAGTTCAATTTGTAACCTTCAAACATTAACATACAGTCTTAGATATTGGTTTCCTTCCATAGGCCATCACAGCATCAGGACTGCCCTAGTCCAATAGCTTAGTAGTTTAATTAACTTAACAAACCTTAGAAAACTCATTGAAGCATCATCCGTTCAGTGTGGCCTTCTCTAATCCTGTCAGCTAGATGAACTCCCTTAGTCTTCTGAATCACCCCTTTTATGAATACTACTCTTCTGGGGGCTTAGATTACTTTAGGTCTCATATAGGACTTATTTATAAGTATTATCATCTTCCTTTTTGGACCATTATCTCTCTGAGGAGAAGATGCAGTAGTTAGACACTTGCATATTTCCTATGTTCTAGTTGACAATTAGTATTTTTTAAAGAGTTAATGAGAATATAAATGTATGTCCCAAAATATCTAATTTTGTTTCCCAACCTTCATATTAACCAATGGTTAACTTTAGCGGTGACGGGGGGGGGGGGGGGAGAGGAATGGAGGGAAAGGGAGAGAGATTGAGAGAGTGATTATCTTTTATATACCTCTGACTTTGCTGAATTTAAATGTTTCATCTTGTATTGTGCTGGCAGTAAAGTTTATGCCAGCAGGTTCAAGGTTTTTAATTCTTAGAAGTAATTATTATCCTAAGGAACTAACATATATATGGTCAGAGTAGTGAGATTATTCTTCTTAGAAATTACATTTAAATTAAAGCCATTTATTATGAATGTAGCCTATATTGTGTAAGTGCTGAATATAGTACTTAGTTAGCTGGAGTTCTAACCCAATTTGTTTCTTTTCTAGCAATCACTCTGGAAATAGCTGAATATCTGGGGACTCATTGTCTAAACCAAAAATAAAATTTGTTTTTTTAACCCAATCCTAAGACACTAAGACAGTCACTATTTTTATAGTTCTTATTATCCCTATATATTTCTATAGAATGTAGGACATTTTACAGTAAATTATTAACTAATGATATCAAATAAATTATTAATCTAAAAGGTTATGAAAAATTACCACCAATGGTGAATGTAACAACATTCAGGGAGAATAAATTCATATAGCCAAAGGTTATATTTTTCTCTTCTAAAATGTAAGCCATTTCTATACTATTTGTATCTAAAACTAAGGAAGGATGATATTAGTAACCTACTAAGTTAAGAGTGTGATTAGAGCTCCTTATTTTTTTTTTTTTTTTTGAGGAAAATAGACTTTCTGTAATTTGGAGGGTTTACTACTAAGAGAGATCTGCTATTCTGTTATGAGGGTATGGTGTTTGATTTTCCAGAATTATTCTTTTAACTTATCATTGAGAATTTGTGAAAATTTATATAGACAGCAGTTATGCTTTAGAGATAGGTTGTGATTCATTTATAGAGCTAATATTAATTTTGAAATCGCTGGAAGAGATTGGAGAAGAATATGAAGAGATTAGTTAAAAACAAACCAAGACAATTAAATTAATAAAATAATTACCTTATTTACAAATTTTACTAAATCAGATGAAAAACTGTAGATTCTTTTTCTCCATAAGTATCTTAAAGTCTTCAGTTATTACCAAGTTAGTAATATAACTGATTTAGCAATATATCATGATGTACTCAACATTCTATGGTTGATTTTACGATGCTTTATCTTAATTTTTTTCACCTATGTATTTTTTAATATTTATTTATTTATTTTGAGAGAGAGAATGCGCTCCCAGTGTGGGAGGGACAGAGAGAGAGGGGAGAGAGAGAATCCCATGAACCATGAGATAATGACCTGAGCCAAAGTTGAATGCTTAACCAACTGAGCCTCCCAGGTGCCCCAGAGTATGTTTAGTTTTATAAGAAACTTCCAGGGTTCCCTCCAAAGTGCTGTAACATTTCACATTCCTACAAGCAATGAATGGGAGTTCCTATTATCTTCACCAGCACTTAGTGTTGTCATTGTTCTGTATTTTGGCCATTCTAATAGTGTGTAGTGGTATCTTGTTGTTTTAATGTGCATTTCACCAATGACATATGATGTGGAGCACCTTCTCATATTCTTATTCGGCATACATATATCTTCTTTAGGTGAGGTGTCTGTTAAGGTCTTTGCCTCTTTTGTAACTGGATTGTTCACTTTCTTGTTGAGTTCTAAGAGTTCTTTGTATTTTTTGGATAACAGTCCTTTATCATATGTGTCTTCTGCAAACATTGTCTCCCACTCTGTAGGTTGTCTTCTCATTCTTTTAACAGTGTTTTTGGCAAAGCATCAGTTTTTAGTTTTAATGAAGTCTAGCTCATATATTATTTCTCACATAGATTATGCCTTTGGTGTTGTATCTAAAAAGTCATCATCGACCCAAGGTTATCTGGGTTTTCTCCCATGTTATCTTCTAAGAGTTTTATAGTTTTGTGTTTTACTTGTATGCCTGTGATCCATTCTGAATTAATTTTTTGAAGGGTGTAAGGTCTGTGTCTAGATTCATTTTTTTGTATGTGAATACATTTCAGCTCCACTTATTGAAAAGATTACCTTTTCTTTGTTAGAAATAGAAATATTCGCCAAAGCAGTGTCATCTAGAATAATTTCACAACCCTAAAAATCCCCTGTGCTTCACCTATGCAATCATCTATCTCTATTCAATTTGCTATCCCTCTTCTTGATCCCTTGACAACTACTGATTGTTTTACCATCCTCTTAGTTTTGCCTTTCCCATAATGTCATGTAATTGGCATGATACGTTGTGTGGCCTTTTCTCACTGACTCTTTCAGTTAGGAACATACGTTTAAGATTTCTCCATGTCTTTTCATGGCTTAATTACTCATTTAAAAAAATTGTTGAATAATATTCTTTGCATAGATGTATTATGTTTTTTCCATTTACCTATTGATAACTATCTTGATTGCTTCTCCTTTTTAGGGTTTATATATAAAATTGATATAAACATTTGTGTTCAAGCTTTTAGGTGGATGAATTAGCCATCCAACCTTTTGTTATCAAACAAAATATTGAAAATTGAATTTTAATCCTAATTATTAAAATAGTTATAGGGATACCTGGGTGGCTCAGTCGGTTAAGCGTCCGGCCCTTAGTTTCGGCTCAGGTCATAATCTCATGGTCGGTGAGTTCAAGCCCCGTATCAGCCTCTGCACTGACAGAATGCCGTCTGCTTGGGATTCTTTCTCTCCCCCTATCTCTCTGCCCCTCCCCACTTGCTCTCTATCTCTCTCAAAATAAATAAAAAATAAAATTACAAAAATTTAAGATGGCTTTAGAAAGAGCATGTAAGGGTAGTATATCAAATCCTGTGCTAATTCTTACACAAATGTGTAATCTGTGTTGCATCTTTCAATATGATTATATTTATAGAAAATAATAGAAAGTTTGCAGATGAAAATGATTACTATTTTAAAATCCTTTTGATGTAAATTTTAACAATTGTATTTGTTTTAGAAGTTTTAAAATGCCATCTTAATAATACCTATTCTTTTAAACATCTCTTATGGGAGTCAGAATTATATATGTTTGAATTTATGATGATGGATGCAAGAAAATGATTGGGTCAGGCTTGTCTTAAGGCTGCCAGAGTCAAACATATGAAGTTATTATAACCAAGGTCTACAAAAGTCGTAAAGCAGCAGACTTGAGAAAAATGAAGGGAGCCTGTGAAAGTTACTGTACTATTTGTTCACTGGGAAGAGGTTGGGGAATGATCACTGACCTCTAAGTAACAGAGAATGGAACTCATCTTTCACTTCTGAATGAGCTCCCTGCTATAATTGATGGCATCTCCTGAAATGACTGCGATCATTAGGGCTCCAGTGACTGAATTAAAAGAAAATGAAGGATGCAGATGGCTGTAGTAAAGCACGGAAAATGCATTTCTTCCTGGTGACAGATACAACTGATCATTTTACAGGAAGTGCCTCACTGAAAGTGTCTCGGCTATGTAGTTCTCAGGGAAAATGAAGAGTAATGTAAAAATTGGACAAGATGAAACTAGCTGTTTCATTCCAGGTATTGACTATACAAGTCACTTTCAATAAATCAGCTGCTTATTGTACCTAAGACAGCAGTTTGTTAATATTATGAAGGTGCTACAAAATGTTCTTTTTGGTTAGGCAATCTTTGAACATCACATGAAAAAAAGTTTTCTTTAAATGTCTTTTTTGTTTCTATTTGTTTTCCAGTTATTAACATTTGAACTACTGGGCATATTTGTTTAGGAATAGCTTTGATGATGATTAGGAACAGCCAAAAATCAGCAAACTTCTTCTGTAAAGGGCCGAATATTACGTATTTTAGACCTTCATGGGCCATATAGTCCCTATAATAGCTACGTAAATCTGCCATGGTAGGGGGGAAGCAAATATAGAGTTTGGTTAAAAAAAAAAGAAAAAGGAAATAAAAGAAAAGGAAGAAAAAGGTATTACTCTGTTCAATAAAACTTTATTTACAGAAACAAAGCACAACTAGATTTGGCCCTCAGGCTATAATTTGAGGATGTCTAATCTAATGTTTCTGTTTAGCATACTAGATAATATTGTGAATAAGAACAATTAGGAAACTTAATAGCTTGCTACACTAAAATAAAATGGTAAGATTAAATACTTTAGTCTTCTATTAGAAATGGGGATATGAGCATTTGTTTAATTATATAAATATGTAATACTGTTTTGAAAGAACCACAGGTAATTGATAACCTACATTTTTCAACCATTAGGAGAAAAAAAATCACTTTATAATATAAACTATCATGCACATGGAGAAGCTTAGTGGACATTTTTACTAGATAATTTTTAGTGTTGTTGCACTTTTATTTTTGGTTTCTAGCTTTCTACATAATATTGTTAAGCTACTCAATTATTTATTTAAAATCCTTTACAAATACTTTTTTAAGTCTCAATGGTTTACTGTAAAACCAAGTGGGAGGTTTTCAAATAATTTTTAATAATGAAAGTGCTTTAATAAAGCAGATTTGGTAAAAAATTGAAATTACAAAATCTCATGAGGTCATCACTTCAGCCAATATTTTAAGTACCGTGGCTGTTTTTCAACATTAAGAAAAAAAAGAACTTTTTAACTGAAGGAACAGATCAGGACAAAAGCTTTGGGTTCTTTTAAATTTTTCAATATATAGGAAATTTATGGCAATTATTTCTCCTCATACAACTCAGTTACTTGGTTTGAGCCAGAAAGTGAGATTGTTATCATAGAGACTAACATTTTATCCAGCATTCCTTTAGCTAGTTAGACCCTTGAAAGTCCATTCAGTCAAGATATTCCAGGTAACTAGTAATTATTTAACAGAAGCCATCTACCTTAGACTTACTGTTTTGAAACTATAGAAATAAGGTGCTGTATTACCTTGATTTCCATCCCAGTATCTGTTCCATTTTTTCCTTTTATGACAACTCTGTAAGACACAAGTTACTACATAGGTCCTGTAATAATTTTTTTAACTTAGAAGAGATTTTATGTATTCATACCCAAAAGATTTCTCTAAATGCCAGAATCAGTCATTTTATTCTTCCTCAATGTTGGCTTGTTACCTCCACACTCCCTCATTTCCTCTTTCAGTACTGTTCTTGAGGTGCTGCTCTGGATTTGTCAAAATCAAGGATGTTCCTGACCTATTTCATTCTTGAGATTCAATCTTTAAAGTCCTGTAGTTCTGCCCCAAGGCTGAGGTGATAACAGCTGAATTTTGCTTTGGTTATCTTTCAGAAATCTCTTTATTCCATTCAGCTGAAATTTACAAAAACAAACAAACAAAAAAAACCTAAGTTCTGCCCTGGAAAATGAAAGAAGAGTAAGGCATTTTCAAGCTTGAAAACTTTTCTAGGGCCACAAGTTTAAAACATTTTCTTAAGAAGGTTTCTGGAAACCTATAAAATGCTATTTAAAAAGTATTTATGAGGTACCACTTTGTCAAAAAAAAATCATAAATATTGCTTTGTAAGATATAAAAAATATAAATCTGATTTTAATCTGTTTTTAATATCCTAGCTTCCATTAAACATTGGTGTTTACTTTCCAAGAAAGGTATTTAACTACTCATGGGTTCAAAGCAAATAGACCATAATTTAATCTCTTGAAATCATTACTGAATCTTAACTTTAAAAATACACTTTCTGTACAACAGGCAACCATTTGTGAATAAATAATCTTGTGAAAAAGTTTTAAGAGCACAAAAAATGATTGAAGTGTTATGGGTTAACTAGACTATCAAGGACTACTTTAGCACGTATTTTCTCTACTAATCTCAAATGCACAATGCAAATTTCAGCCATCTTTTTTTGTGTGTGTCTGTAAACCATGGAACATTTCTGTTAAAAGCCCAAGAACTAGTACTAAGAAAAATGAACAAAACACAATTGTTCTCATTAAAATTTTTTTATGCATTCATTGTAAAAGACAAGGTAATAACACCATAAATTTTAGATGCCATTGTTAATGTCACATAGTGAAACAAATTTATTTGTAAAAGATAATAGAACTGAGTCTTTTAAAAAAATTTTTTTTAATGTTTATTTATTTTGAGACAGAGAGAGACAGAGTGCGAGTGGGGGAGGGGCAGAGAGAGAGGGAGACACAGAATCTGAAACAGGCTCCAGGCTCTGAGCTGTCAGCACAGAGCCCGTTGCGGGGCTTGAACTCACGTCGGACGGTTAACCGACTGAGCCACCCAGGTGCCCCTAGAACTGAGTCTTATAGGAACCAAAATAAAAAAATCATTCAGGGATATAGTTTACCCAAAAATATAGGGATTTATTTTATCTATTTCTAGTCATATGAAATTGTATATAATCATGACTATGGAATTAAGTAGGAGAATTTATGAGTTAAATTATAAATAGAAACAAAAAATAAAATTAGTCTAATTGTGTGTGTGTGTGTGTATGTGTGTGTGTGTGTGTGTGTGTGTGTACATATATACAGAGAGATTCTTTGGAGAGTAAGGAAAAAAAAGAAAATAAGGCTTTAGCTATTAATAGGACCAAGGGTGACTTCTGTAAGAACTCTAGAGAAGTGTTCAACAAACTGTGGCTCACAAACTAAATTTGGACTGCTGTCTGTTTTTGTATAGCCAATGTGCTACAGATGGATTTTACTTTTTTAGTTGCTAAAAAGCAAAAATAAATAAAATATATGGCACATAAAAATTATATGGGATTTAAATTTCAGTATTTACAAATAAAATTTTGAGTTTCATCCATAAAAATATGTGTGGAAACTTGCCTTTCTTTTTCTAAAAGTCCTTATTTTACTGTCCTTGATTTTGCCTCTTAACCCTCCAAATCTAAAATCTTTACTGTGGGCTGTTTACAAAAAATAGTTTACTGACCCCTGTTCTTGAGCATGTCTTCTAGGACTGGGGTGCTTCTACAACATCAGTTCTTTATCATAAGTTCATTGTTCTTTGACTTCGTAGAAAATTGAAGATATTTATTCTTTCATACCTGCATTATCTGGAGAAACCTTATTTACAATAAAAGTTAGGTAAACCTTTCTTCCAAAATTCTGTGCTTTTAAAACTATGGTACATATAAAGTATTTTCTTTGAAAGTAAATCTCAAATTAGAGTTAGTCACAATTATGTTAAAAATAGAAATAGCCAAAAAAAAATTGAATCATCATGGAAATCCTGTAATTGAAAAATTAAATACATTTCTTTACTTCTACAAGGAAAATATCATCTTTCAACTTCTTGGGGATTGTCTAAATATTAAGACTGAAGCAAAAGGTGGAGTTGGACATCTGTGGTAGGAGAATTCTAAGATGTCCCTCCAAAATTTCACTCCCTTTTGTACAAGTCCTGTATAATCCCATGTTCTTTAATGTGGGCCAGACCAATGAAAATGATGGGATTTCACACTTTTGCTTAGCTTATATTATATGACACTGCTGACTTTAAGTAAAGGAGGTTCCCTGGGTGCCTAACTCAATTACATACGCTATTTAAATATGGGTATGGATGTCACATGAGAAATTCAGAGATTCAAAGTAATAGGAGGCAGTCTTTAGAAGTTGAGAATGTCCCCCAGTGAATAACCAGCAAAAAAAGAGTGACATCAGTTTTATAACCTCCAGGAGTTGAGCTCTGTCAATGACCTGAATGAGCTCTGAAGAGGACCCTAACTCTCAAATGAGATAGTGGCCCTGGCTACACATTGATTTTAGGCTTGTGAAACCACAAGCAGAGCAACCAGTTTGTGCTAGATTGTTGATACACAGAAATTGTGAAAGAATACATTTGTGTTGTTTTAAATTGCTGAATTTGGTAAATTGTTACACAGTAATAGAAAATTACTTAATCCATTTTTGAAGGAAAATAGCATCCTTTGCCCTTATGTTTAATTATCTCTCTGTTGTCTTTCAACTGAATGTCCATTTCCCAGTCTATTTATAGTCCTTTACCTCTGTTGTTCCTTTCTTACTCTTAGTTAGATACTAATCTCTGGTACTTTCATTTATGGAATCATTTGGAGTAATTAAAAGGAACAGAAGAAAGCAAGCATATCAACAAAACAATGTATACTGAGTGGTAGATATTCCTCAAATAATTATCCTTTGATCCTGTGATCATGAGGGAATTTGGCATGTTTTCTACTTGGATTTCAGTCTTCGCCGCAATGCTAGACTTCTTCCTTTGTTATTTTGCACTGTGTTATCCAATTTGTGATTCTATATTATGATGAACAATTAGTCTATTCTTAGTTCCTTCATGTTTTTCACAGAAGCCTCTTTATCATAACCAAATAGCACATATCTGTTTATGTCAAAAGAAGATGTCCTTCCCTGAAAGAAACCATTTTATTGATTCATATTTTCACTATTTGGGGAAGGAAGGAGGGAGATAACATTGTAAGATTGTTATATATAAATGCAGTATTAATGTGAGGTAGTTAAATGCATAGTGTGTGGGGATGGTGGAATAAATTAGTAATTACATACAAACTTTGCAGGGATATTTCAAAATTGCTAGACTCTTCTCTAGTGGTCCTTTCATTATTTATTAAAAGAGAAAAATATTCAAAACTTAAACATAGAATTGCCTATTCTCCTCCCAGTTTGGGGTGAATATCAAGTTGGCTAGATACATTCCAAGATATGTGTTGTATCTGTGAATGATGTTTCAAACGTTGGACTTAAAATTTGGGGGTGTAACTTCATAGAAGCTTATGATATCTTAATTTTAAAGTTTATTTATTTATTTTGAGAGAGATTGAAAGCAGAAGAGGGGCAAAGGGGGAGGGGCAAGAGAGGGGGAGAGAGAGAATCCCAATCAGGATCCATGGTGTCAATGCCAACGTGAGGCTTGATCCCATGAACCATAAGATCGTGACGCGAGCCAAAAACAAGAGTCAGACACTTAACCAACTGAGCCACCAGGCACCCCGATATCTTAATTTTATTTCAATTAGAGATTGTCTTTCTGTGTCTTTATTCTTCACTTCTTTTTACTCATCTCTTCCCATTGTTTCTATACTTTGTATTCTCTATTTCAGCAAAAATAGCATATTTCTTCTTATCTTTCTGGGACGTTTCATCCAACTCAACCAATTTGCAATTTTTTTCCCTAGTAAGTAGAGCTCTCTATTGCTCTTTTCCAATGCTAACCAGTGTGGCTTCTTTATGATATTTCTACAAAATTTCTCAAAAGATTACACCAAATGACTATTTTCTTTACTAAATTTATTCAGTGCTAGTTATTTCATTTATTTCAACATTATAAACTGTTAGCATACAGATAAAACCAGTTTTGCTTGCTATAAATGGGCAGTCATTGTCTTCTCTATTCTTCTTTTCTCTTTAAAGAACCATGTATTCCTTCTAGGTCTAAATGTGTTGACTGTATGCCAAATTTTTTTAGAGGAAAAAACAGATTTATTCACAAATAGATGCAGATATTTGGGTTTAACTGAGTTTAACTCACTTGCCAAATAATGTGTATACTACATTATCATTCTGTTGTGTGGTTGGTAGCACTTGCAGAATGGGCTTCAGTTGAGGTTGAAAAAAATTTTAATACTACTTTAAAAATGTTTTTTGAACATGTTTTTTGTCCTGTCTTCCTCAGCGTGGTGATTACTGCTCAACTGCTTTTATAACATTACCCTGCACACCTTCCAGAGTGAGAAGCATATATGTTCATAATAAATGCTCAGTTTATCAATTGATGAATTGATTGACATAATGATCTAATACTTTATGATTTATGATCTTTACTATTGTGTGATCTTATGGTCTATATATCTTATGATTTTATGTATCCTTTGTTAGTAATAACAACTTAGGTGGATATCACTAACATTTCCGTGAAGGCTTGCTCATTCCCCTCAGCCTCATTTAATTACACCCTTTTCTTTTTTTTTTTTTTTTTTTTTTTTTTTACCTAACATTTAAATGCATTTTTTTTTATTTTTTATTTTTTTTATTTTTTTTTATATGAAGTTTATTGACAAATTGGTTTCCATACAACACCCAGTGCTCATCCCAAAAGGTGCCCTCCTCAATACCCATCACCCACCCGCCCCTCCCTCCCACCCCCCATCAACCCTCAGTTTGTTCTCAGTTTTTAACAGTCTCTTATGCTTTGGCTCTCTCCCACTCTAACCTCTTTTTTTTTTTTTTCCCTTCCCCTCCCCCATGGGTTCCTGTTAAGTTTCTCAGGATCCACATAAGAGTGAAACCATATGGTATCTGTCTTTCTCTGTATGGCTTATTTCACTTAGCATCACACTCTCCAGTTCCATCCACGTTGCTACAAAAGGCCATATTTCATTTTTTCTCATTGCCACGTAGTATTCCATTGTGTATATAAACCACAATTTCTTTATCCATTCATCAGTTGATGGACATTTAGGCTCTTTCCATAATTTGGCTATTGTTGAGAGTGCTGCTATGAACATTGGGGTACAAGTGCCCCTATGCATCAGTACTCCTGTATCCCTTGGGTAGATTCCTAGCAGTGCTATTGCTGGGTCATAGGGTAGGTCTATTTTTAATTTTCTGAGGAACCTCCACACTGCTTTCCAGAGCGGCTGCACCAATTTGCATTCCCACCAACAGTGCAAGAGGGTTCCCGTTTCTCCACATCCTCGCCAGCATCTATAGTCTCCTGATTTGTTCATTTTGGCCACTCTGACTGGCGTGAGGTGATACCTGAGTGTGGTTTTGATTTGTATTTCCCTGATAAGGAGCGACGCTGAACATCTTTTCATGTGCCTGTTGGCCATCTGGATGTCTTCTTTAGAGAAGTGTCTATTCATGTTTTCTGCCCATTTCTTCACTGGGTTATTTGTTTTTCGGGTGTGGAGTTTGGTGAGCTCTTTATAGATTTTAGATACTAGCCCTTTGTCCGATATGTCATTTGCAAATATCTTTTCCCATTCCGTTGGTTGCCTTTTAGTTTTGTTGGTTGTTTCCTTTGCTGTGCAGAAGCTTTTTATCTTCATAAGGTCCCAGTAATTCACTTTTGCTTTTAATTCCCTTGCCTTTGGGGATGTGTCGAGTAAGAGATTGCTACGGCTGAGGTCAGAGAGGTCTTTTCCTGCTTTCTCCTCTAAGGTTCTGATGGTTTCCTGTCTCACATTTAGGTCCTTTATCCATTTTGAGTTTATTTTTGTAAATGGTGTGAGAAAGTGGTCTAGTTTCAACCTTCTGCATGTTGCTGTCCAGTTCTCCCAGCACCATTTGTTAAAGAGGCTGTCTTTTTTCCATTGGATGTTCTTTCCTGCTTTGTCAAAGATGAGTTGGCCATATGTTTGTGGGTCTAGTTCTGGGGTTTCTATTCTATTCCATTGGTCTGTGTGTCTGTTTTTGTGCCAATACCATGCTGTCTTGATGATGACAGCTTTGTAGTAGAGGCTGAAGTCTGGGATTGTGATGCCTCCTGCTTTGGTCTTCTTCTTCAAAATTCCTTTGGCTATTCGAGGCCTTTTGTGGTTCCATATGAATTTTAGGATTGCTTGTTCTAGTTTCGAGAAGAATGCTGGTGCAATTTTGATTGGGATTGCATTGAATGTGTAGATAGCTTTGGGTAGTATTGACATTTTGACAATATTTATTTTTCCAATCCATGAGCAGGGAATGTCTTTCCATTTCTTTAAATCTTCTTCAATTACCTTCATAAGCTTTCTATAGTTTTCAGCATACAGATCCTTTACATCTTTGGTTAGATTTATTCCTAGGTATTTTATGCTTCTTGGTGCAATTGTGAATGGGATCAGTTTCTTTATTTGTCTTTCTGTTGCTTCATTGTTAGTGTATATGAATGCAACTGATTTCTGTACATTGATTTTGTATCCTGCAACTTTGCTGAATTCATGTATCAGTTCTAGCAGACTTTTGGTGGAGTCTATCGGATTTTCCATGTATAATATCATGTCATCTGCAAAAAGCGAAAGCTTGACTTCATCTTTGCCAATTTTGATGCCTTTGATTTCCTTTTGTTGTCTGATTGCTGATGCTAGAACTTCCAGCACTATGTTAAACAACAACGGTGAGAGTGGGCATCCCTGTCGTGTTCCTGATCTCAGGGAAAAAGCTCTCAGTTTTTCCCCGTTGAGGATGATGTTAGCTGTGGGCTTTTCATAAATGGCTTTTATGATGTTTAAGTATGTTCCTTCTATCCCGACTTTCTCAAGGGTTTTTATTAAGAAAGGGTGCTGGATTTTGTCAAAGGCCTTTTCTGCATCGATTGACAGGATCATATGGTTCTTCTCTTTTTTTTTGTTAATGTGATGTATCACGTTGATTGATTTGCGAATGTTGAACCAGCCCTGCATCCCAGGAATGAATCCCACTTGATCATGGTGAATAATGCTTTTTATATGCTGTTGAATTCGATTTGCTAGTATCTTATTGAGAATTTTGGCATCCATATTCATCAGGGATATTGGCCTGTAGTTCTCTTTTTTTACTGGGTCTCTGTCTGGTTTAGGAATCAAAGTAATACTGGCTTCATAGAATGAGTCTGGAAGTTTTCCTTCCCTTTCTATTTCTTGGAATAGCTTGAGAAGGATAGGTATTATCTCTGCTTTAAACGTCTGGTAGAACTCCGCTGGGAAGCCATCTGGTCCTGGACTCTTATTTGTTGGGAGATTTTTGATAACCGATTCAATTTCTTCGCTGGTGATGGGTCTGTTCAAGCTTTCTATTTCCTCCTGATTGAGTTTTGGAAGAGTGTGGGTGTTCAGGAATTTGTCCATTTCTTCCAGGTTGTCCAATTTGTTGGCATATAATTTTTCATAGTATTCCCTGATAATTGTTTGTATCTCTGAGGGATTGGTTGTAATAATTCCATTTTCATTCATGATTTTATCTATTTGGGTCATCTCCCTTTTCTTTTTGAGAAGCCTGGCTAGAGGTTTGTCAATTTTGTTTATTTTTTCAAAAAACCAACTCTTGGTTTCGTTGATCTGCTCTACAGTTTTTTTAGATTCTATATTGTTTATTTCTGCTCTGATCTTTATTATTTCTCTTCTTCTGCTGGGTTTAGGCTGCCTTTGCTGTTCTGCTTCTATTTCCTTTAGGTGTGCTGTTAGATTTTGTATTTGGGATTTTTCTTGTTTCTTGAGATAGGCCTGGATTGCAATGTATTTTCCTCTCAGGACTGCCTTCGCTGCGTCCCAAAGCGTTTGGATTGTTGTATTTTCATTTTCGTTTGTTTCCATATATTTTTTGATTTCTTCTCTAATTGCCTGGTTGACCCACTCATTCGTTAGTAGGGTATTCTTTAACCTCCATGCTTTTGGAGGTTTTCCAGACTTTTTCCTGTGGTTGATTTCAAGCTTCATAGCATTGTGGTCTGAAAGTATGCATGGTATAATTTCAATTCTTGTAAACTTATGAAGGGCTGTTTTGTGACCCAGTATATGATCTATCTTGGAGAATGTTCCATGTGCACTCGAGAAGAAAGTATATTCTGTTG
This sequence comes from Lynx rufus, assembly GCF_022079265.1. Taxonomy (NCBI): domain Eukaryota; kingdom Metazoa; phylum Chordata; class Mammalia; order Carnivora; family Felidae; genus Lynx; species Lynx rufus. The sequence continues at coordinate 165,337,977 of NW_025814823.1, forward strand.
CTTTGGGATGCAGAGTTCTAAATATATCTGTCAAGTCCATCTGATCCAGTGTCTCATTCAGGGCCCTTGTTTCTTTATTGACCGTGTGTCTAGATGATCTATCCATTTCTGTAAGTGGGGTGTTAAAGTCCCCAGCAATTACCACATTCTTATCAATAAGGTTGCTTCTGTTTATGAGTAATTGTTTTATATATTTGGGGGCTCCGGTATTCGGCGCATAGACATTTATAATTGTTAGCTCTTCCTGATCGATAGACCCTGTAACTATTATATAATGTCCTTCTTCATCTCTTGTTACAGCCTTTCATTTAAAGTCTAGTTTGTCTGATATAAGTATGGCTACTCCAGCTTTCTTCTGGCTTCCAGTAGCATGATAGATAGTTCTCCATCCCCTCACTCTGAATCTAAAGGTGTCCTCAGGTCTAAAATGAGTCTCTTGTAGACAGCAAATAGATGGGTCTTGTTTTTTTATCCATTCTGATACACTATGTCTTTTGGTTGGCGCATTTAATCCATTTACATTCAGTGTTATTATAGAAAGATACGGGTTTAGAGTCATTGTGATGTCTGTATGTTTTAGGCTTGTAGTGATGTCTCTGGTACTTTGTCTCACAGGGTCCCCCTTAGGATCTCTTGTAGGGCTGGTTTAGTGGTGACAAATTCCTTCAGTTTTTGTTTGTTTGGGAAGACCTTTATCTCTCCTTCTATTGTAAATGACAGACTTGCTGGATAAAGGATTCTCGGCTGCATATTTTTGCTGTCTAGCACCCTGAAAATCTCGTGCCAATTCTTTCTGGCCTGCCAAGTTTCAAAAGAGAGATCAGTCACGAGTCTTATAGGTCTCCCTTTATATGTGAGGGCACGTTTACCCCTTGCTGCTTTCAGAATTTTCTCTTTATCCTTGTATTTTGCCAGTTTCACTATGATATGTCGTGCAGAAGATCGATTCAAGTTACGTCTGAAGGGAGTTCTCTGTGCCTCTTGGATTTCAATGCCTTTTTCCTTCCCCAGTTCAGGGAAATTCTCAGCTATTATTTCTTCAAGTACCCCTTCAGCACCTTTCCCTCTCTCTTCCTCCTCTGGGATACCAATTATGCGTATATTATTTCTTTTTAGTGTATCACTTAGTTCTCTAATTTTCCCCTCATACTCCTGGATTTTTTTATCTCTCTTTTTCTCAGCTTCCTCTTTTTCCATAACTTTATCTTCTAGTTCACCTATTCTCTCCTCTGCCTCTTCCATCCGAGCTGTGGTGGTTTGCATTTTGTTTTCCATTTCCTTTAAAGCGTTTTTCAGCTCCTCGTGACTGTTCCTTAGTCCCCTGATGTCTGTAGCAAGAGATTCTCTGCTGTCCTGTATGCTGTTTTCCAGCCCAGCGATTAATTTTATGACTATTATTCTAAATTCACTTTCTGTTATATTATTTAAATCCTTTTTGATCAGCTCATTAGCTGTTGTTATTTCCTGGAGATTCTTCTGAGGGGAATTCTTCCGCTTGGTCATTTTGGATAGTCCCTGGTGTGGTGAGGGCCTGCAGGGCACTTCCCCTGTGCTGTGGTGTATAACTGGAGTTGGTGGGCGGGGCCGCAGTCCGACCTGATGTCTGCCCCCAGCCCACCGCTGGGGCCACAGTCAGACTGGTGTGTGCCTTCTCTTCCCCTCTCCTAGGGGCGGGATTCACTGTGGGGTGGCGTGGCCTGTCTGGGCTACTTGCACACTGCCAGGCTTGTGATGCTGGGGATCTGGCGTATTAGCTGGGGTGGGAAGGCAAGGTGCACGGCGGCAGGGGGGGCAGGCTTAGCTTGCTTCTCCTTAGGTGATCCACTTCAGGAGGGGCCCTGTGGCAGCTGGAGGGAGTCAGATCCGCTGCCGGAGGTTTGGCTCCGCAGAAGCACAGAGTTGGGTGTTCGCGCGGAGCGAGCAAGTTCCCTGGCAGGAACCGGTTCCCTTTGGGATTTTGGCTGGGGGATGGGCGGGGGAGATGGCGCTGGCGAGCGCCTTTGTTCCCCGCCAAACTGAGCTCTGTCGTCCGGGGGCTCCGCAGCTCACCCTCCCTTTGTCCTCCAGCCTTCCCGCTTTCCGAGCAGAGCTGTTAACTTATGACCTCCCAGAGGCTAAGTCGCGCTTGCTGTCGGAACACAGTCCGTCAGGCCCCTCCGCTTTTGCAAGCCGGACTCGGGGGCTCTGCTTGGCCGGCGAGCCGCCCCTCTGCCCCGGCTCCCTCCCGCCAGTCCGTGGAGCGCGCACCGCCTCGCCGCCCTTCCTACCCTCTTCCGTGGGCCTCTCGTCTGCACTTGTGTCCGGTGACTCTGTTCTGCTAATCCTCTGGCGGTTTTCTGGGTTATTTAGGCAGGTGTAGGTGGAATCTAAGTGATCAGCAGGACGCGCGGTGAGCCCAGCGTCCTCCTACGCCGCCATCTTCCGAAAGTAATTACACCCTTTTCTATAGGACTGTAGTAACTCTGCTTGCTGTATTTTATGATTTATCTTGAATTTGAAATTTTTATTTTCTTATATAAACTACAATGTGATTCTTAATCACTGACTGCCATTGCATAGTACTGCTGCAATGTGTATACTTAACTCATCATTTGCTTATCTTGGGGCACCTGGATGGCTCAGTCAGGACAAGCATCTGACTCTTGATTTCGGTTCTGGTCATGATCTCATGGTCCTGAGATTGAGCCCTGTGTTGGGCTACATGCTGAGTGTGGAGCCTGCTTAAGACTCTTTCTCTCCCTCTCTCTCTCTTCTCTCTCTCCCCCTCCCCTGCTCACACTTGCTCTCTCTCTCTCCTTAAAAAAACAACAACAAAAACCAAAACCCAACCAAACAAAAAAGGATTTTCTTATCTTGTGAGTGGATAAACAAGAAGCATCCTGAAAGATTGTATACACTTGGCAGAGTTCCTGTCTCCTAGTTATATATGCTATTTGGGTTCATGCCCTCTCTTTCACATTGCATAGAGAGCATACTCATAAATTCTACAGAATTGTAAACCTATCATTTTTATGGCTACCATTAACAGTATATTTTTTCTGTTAGTTCTCCATTATAGTCATTTAATCAAATTAATGTTGAGTAGCTGATATGCAACTCATTAGTTTATATACCTCTCTACATAGAGGTTTCACTGCAATGGACTAAGTAACATTCATGAGATCACTGTGCACACAGAATACACACTTTCTAAAGATTTTATATATTTTGTACCCAATAATCTGTAAGTTTAAGAAGTTATATTTTTATATGTATTTTCTATATAATTGCTAAAGATATTGTCACAATAATTCCAAGTTTCCTTTTTTTTTTTGTTTTTGTTTTTGGATAATGCAGACTAACCCAATGGATTAAATTACTCAATTAAACATCCTCTTTTAATTACAAAGAAATGCAGACTTTTGACAAACATTCCTGTGGACATTTAGGTGAAACTCCATGCTGTGCTGAGCTAGCATCTTTTCTGGCTCTTAAATTATATATTTTGTTTTATTTCGCCAAGCTGATGTAACATCTGCACTTCAAAAGCAAAGTAAGTGAGCATAAAATAATGAAACTGTCTATCCTATTTTTTAAAGTTTATGTATTTGTTTATTTAGAAAGAGAGTGAGAGAGAGTGTGTGGAAGGGAAGAGGGAAAAGGAGAGAGAGAGAGAGAGAGAGAGAGAGAGAGAGAGAATCCCAAGCAGACTCCTCACTCTCAATGCAAAAGTGCAATGTGAGGCTCAAACCCACAAACCCTGAGATCATGACCTGAGCTGAAATCAAGAGTTGGAGGCTTAACCAACTGACCCACTCAGGTGCCCCTACCCCAAGGTATTTTTAAAAGAAATTATCCAGATTTTAAACTTAAATCTTTTGATAAACAGAGTGCTATTTTTTGTATTATTATTCTGATGGAAAAATTTAAAAAATCCATTAAGTTTTCATATAGACAATATAATGTCTATTTTACTAAGAATGATGGAATAGCTAAATATTCTTCTTAAATGTTTTGTCAGTCTCCCAGTGTATCTAAAATGTCTATCATATGCCATTCAGCAAGTTGTAGTCAGCACTGACAGGATAAATGTATTAAACAAGAGTGATGGAAATGCCATTTTGAAATCTACTCTTCATTCTGTTTATATTTGGACATTTGTTAGATGTTAAGTATCTTGCAGCTTCCACTCTAGTGGATGATTTCAAAACAGTTTTTCCTTTACAATACAAACATTTCCTTATTTTCCTAAGTACCAAGTAAATTAAGAGAAAAGTATGAATGCAGCTCTCAGTAAGAGGGAGTAAATGAGGAAAGTTTGTCAAAATGGCAACCTAATAAAGGGAGGAGAAGCAGACTTTCAGAGAATGAACATATACCAAAGGAATAAGGACATTCTTTGGAATTCCTCAATATTTCATTAAAAACAGAGAGAAGAAGGAAGCCCTAATAACTATTTTCTCTTGCTCACAATGTTTGGCATGAATTTGTTTTAAATCAGAGGGGAGGAGCAGCAATGTTTGTATAGAAACTATTGAGAACTCATAAATTAGCCTTTAACCGTATTGATTGTGAGTGCTTATGGATTTTATTGGAATGCCTCTCTGCAAATTGCATCAAAAAATACTGTCTTCTTTATTACCTCAATTAGACATTTAAAGTGAAGGGGAGCCTCCAGGAACACTGAAAAGGAACTATGAAAATTTGCATTTTGGCAAGATAATTACTTAACTATAGACAACAATTAAAGTATTGCAATATTGTTAAGGTAACTTGTTTTATATTGTATTTATTTTCAAAGGAATTATTCATTTTTAATAGTTTATTTTAAAAAGTCAATATTCTAATATGCTACATGAAGGAAGAAGAATGAATTATTATATAATTTGTATCTCATTTTTCAGAAATTCATATTTATACTGCACTTGACATATTATTCTTGAAGATAACACAGTAATGACACTTTTTAGTGAGGTATGTGTAATTTGCATAAAGTAAAAGGTACATATGTTAAATGTAAAGTTTTGTGAGTTTTCCCAATTCCGTACGCTAATATATCCCAAACATCTGTGTAAGTGTAGAGGATTTTCACTAGCAAGATCCCTTATGTCACTTCCCAATCAATTTATACCCACCATCCCCAGGCAAGTGCAGTTCTAGTTTCATTTACCGTCAAGTAGCTTAGCTTGTTGTAGAACATCATATAAATGGGATAATATATTATGCACTCTTTTCAGTCTGGCTTCTTTCAATTTACATTAATTTGTGTTTTTGTTTTGTTTTGTTTTGAGAGAGACAGAGACAGAGCAGCAAGGGAGGGGCAGAGGGAAGGGAAGAGGTAGAATCTCAAGCAGGCTCCACACCCAGTGCAGAGTCGAAGGCCCCTGGGCTCCATCTCAGGAAGATGAGATCATGATCTGAGCTGAAATCAAGAATTGGATGCTTAACTGACTGAGCCACCCAGGCTCCCTGGCCTTAGTTTTTTTGAGATTCACTCATGTTGTGTGCATCAGTAGTTTATTCCTTTTTATTGCTGAGAATTACTACATTGAATATTTATATTTTTACCCATTTTGGTATAGATATAAATTTTGGTTCACAGTTCTTAACTACTGTAAATACACCTGCTATGAAAATTATTGTTGGGGCGCCTGGGTGGCTTAGTCTGTTAAGCATCCTACTTTAGCTTAGGTCACGATCTCGTGGTTTGTGGGTTTGTGGGTTCAAGCCTCGCATTGGGCTGGTTTTGTGCTGACAGCTCAGAACCTGAACCCTGCTTCAGATTCTGTCTCCCTTTCTCTCTGCCCCTCCCCTGCTCATGCTCTGTCTCTCTCTCAAAAATAAATACACATTAAAAATTTTTTAATTAAAAAAAGAAAATTATTGTTCACATTTTATGTATGTATATTTTCCTTTCTCTTCTTGCTTATCCTATCCAATCAGCATGAACATGGTCAGATGGATGGATCAATATGTTGTCCTCTGGTATGTCTAGATGGCCCAGGTCTTTTTATATTATATTATGACAAAGGACATGAGAATTAACACAGGTCTGGGCAAAACTACAAATGTATGTATTTTGTCATTCTGTTTGAATGAATACTATTTTTGTTTTGTGATAAGGTTTGAAAAGAATACATTCACCAGAGCACTGAATACCTGGTACCCAAGTGCACATTACTCTTCTCTAAGCAAGAAGCTAAATCAGGCATAGCAGTCTTGATCAGGGATGCATTTTCAGTGAGTTTGAGGTCATTTCTAGTCCTTACTGACTTATTCCAAATCTTGACAAGAAAGTATTCAGTCTTTAACCATTAAATATACGTTTATATTCCCCCTTTCATAATGAGAAAGTTTTCTTCAATTCCGGTTTCTTGATCTTTTTTTTTATCAATAAGTGTTGAAATGCTGTAAATCTTGTTTTTCCCTGCATTGTTTGAGATATGATTTGTGTTGCTTTATCTTATTAATATAGAGAACTAATTGATAGAATTTGTTCAACGTTTATTTATTTTTGGGACAGAGAGAGACAGAGCATGAACGGGGGAGGGGCAGAGAGAGAGGGAGACACAGAATCAGAAACAGGCTCCAGTCTCTGAGCCATCAGCCTAGAGCCCGACGCGGGGCTCGAACTCACGGACCACGAGATCGTGACCTGGCTGAAGTCGGACGCTTAACCGACTGAGCCACCCAGGCGCCCCTAATTGATAGAATTTGAACATTAAACCAAACTTTCATTCTTGGGATGAATCCCTGCTAGACATAATTCTTTGTCCATTTTATATGTTGTTGGATTAAATCTGTTCTTTTGTTTAGTAATATTATTTCTGTATTCTAGGTGTTTTGTTTTTTTTATTACAGTCAGTGTACTTTGTTTCCTATCTAAGATATCTTGGTGTATTTATGAATATTTTCTCCTAAGCCTTTTTTCAAGGAAATTTTATTATTTTACAGTGGCATATATGATCCATTTCACTTTTGTGCATAGGCATCCACAAATGGTACAAATGTTACTGTACCATTTGTTGAAAAACTATCTTATACCCATAAATTATTTTGACATGTGTGTTGAAAATTAATTATGTATGCTTTTTTACTGTGTCTTCTGTTCTATTTTTCTATGTTATATCTTATGGTTTTATAACTTTATATTAAGCTTTTGTAATTAGGTGATATAAGACCTCCAACTTTGTTGAATTTGTTTAGGCTATTACCTATTTTTTTTCACTTTTTCCACATAAACTTTAGCAGTAGCTTGGCAATCTCTAAAACATGCCTCCTAGAATTTTCATAGATTGTATTAAATCTACATAGATAAGTTTGGGGAGAACTGATATCTCAATAATATAATTTCCCAAACTTGAATTTTTACTTTTTTTTTTTTTGGTAGATTCATTAAATTTTCTATATAATCATGTTGTCTGCAAATAAATACCACGCACTTTCCAAAGGACTTATATTTCATTTATTTCCATGTTATAGTACAATACTGAGCACAAGTAGGAGAGGACTACAGAAAGGAGGAGTGAGGGCCAGGCATTCCCTCAGCTACTTCGCTTCCTCCACACTGTTTTGTTTCATAAACCATCTTATTGCAACCAAATGAATGAGACAAAAATGTCTATCCAAGATCTTTCTGAATTATTGATTCAGAGAAATTGTGAAAGATAATAAAATATCATTGTTTTGAGTGACTGAGTTTTGAGATGTTTTTTTACATACTAATAGCTAAGCAGAACCAAAAAGTTATGCCTGGAAGTGGAATGCTGTCTTAACAATACCTAAAAATTTTGGCATAAGTTCTGGGGTTGAGAAGAAAGGAAAGCCAGGAGTGGCCCTGTGAGACTCAAAATGAAAGAATAAAGGATCTCAAGGAGAGTGTTAGTGGACACCTAATGTACCTGAAGAAGATTTTCAGGGAGAGCTTAAAGGAATACAGAGAAAATACTGGAGTCGATGTAAGTGTGTAGTAGTAGAAATTTGACAACACTGTCAACTGCAGTAAATGTAGAAATTAGAAAGTGCATGGAAGCTTGATTTGGTTAAAGAGACTTCCAGGCAGAATGTGAAAAATTCTACCTAGCTTCTTCTCATTCCGTATGATAAAATTCAAGAGGAAAGAGATGAACTACAGAATAAACTTTTAGATAAAAGAGAGCCATTATCTTCTGTATTTGAAAATAAAACTTTTTCAATCCCTATCTGTCTAGCTAGAAAAACGACAATACCAGTGACAACAACATAAATACAAAACATTCTTGCATTAATAAATGCTTTAGGGGAAATCTTTAAGTACAGTTCATGCCTCTAAGATCCTTTACTAAGTCCTCAGGAAGATTTAAAATAATGTCTTATAAATCATTTTGAAACAGACAAATGATTTAAGAAATGCTTTAACGATCCCTTGTGTTGTACAACAGGTATTTTTAAGACTCTAAGTGTCAGTTATCCTACAGCAGACTTTCTGAGAGCCCAAAGTAGAGAACAGCATATTTGAATATACTTGTATATGTGCCATTTTCTAATAGTGTGGATTATACATCAAAACATAAGAAACCCACAAAGTTTTAAAAAGGATTAGGCCAACATGACTGAAAGTGACAGAGTGATAAAGTGAAAAGTGAAAAGAAGCCCTTCGATCTTCAAATTACTATAGGAAGAAAGCGAGCTGAGAAAACTACACATTTGAAAACACTATGAAAAAAAATAATTCATGGGGCAAAATAAATAGCCAAAAGTGCATAACCAAGAGTCATTGAGAATAACATATAAAGGAACAGGCACATATTTCCAGCTGGGCTTCAGAATTGCTATGGACAGGTGTCTCCTATGTGTTCTTTTCTCCTTCTGTGTATGTATGAGGAATATATGGTTTTCCTATTCCTGTCTCCTTCCCATTGAATTTTGGAGGTAGTGGTGGAAGGCATATATGTTATCTCTTTAGTTCAGGTTGAGAGAAATGATGTCTACGGAATTATATCCAAGGAATTGCATCTGAGGGTGCTCATATGAACTGGAACATGATTTAGCTATGGAGACATCAAAAGTCATACTGATTCTGTAATGAGAGAAGATTTAGAAGTCTTAGGATAGGTGATGGTGACTATATTTTCATGTGAAATGATGTCATGATGAAAAGAAAGATTGGCAGATTATATATTTTAAAGATGGTCATAAGTATCTCACTTCTTATATCATGACTTTGACATTCTTCCCTTCAAGTGGTGGGATTTATATCTTATATCCCCTGCCCTTGAGTCTGAGAAGACTGGAGGCAATGATGAAAATGACTACATGTGTCTTTCTAGGTTTGGTAATCACAGTGGTGCAACTGTGGCCTTGCACACTGGAACAATTGTGTCGGAATCCTAAGCTGCTTTATACACTATCCAGTGTTTCAGAAGGCTTCCATGTTGTAAGGACACCCAGTCTAGTTCAGACAGGGAGGCTACATGGAGAGATCCTAGGACTACATCCAAAGAATGAGATGTCAGCCATTCCTCAATTGCTTCTGCAAACCTCCAACCTACCTGCTCCTATTTCATTACCAGCCACTATCTGGTTATGACCTCATGAATTATCTGAACCAGAACTGTGAATCGAGCCCTTTCTGAATTCTTGATGCACAGAAACTGGGAAATAAGAAAAGATTTGGGAGTAATTTTAGACCACTAAGTTTGAGTAATTTTTTATGCAGATGTAGAACATCTGCATAACAAGAACCCTTAACCAGTTAAAGGGTTGTTAACAAGAACCCTTAACCAGTTAAATTTTTATTTCAGATTTATTGGGTATTGGGTCTTATTTCTCAAGTTTTGATTCTTTTATTTATATTCTATTTCTCTCATCATGTTTGTGTTTTTTTTTTTTTAGTTTCCTTGAGCATGTTTATAGCTATTTTAATGCCTAGTTCATATTTCATCATTTCTGTTATCTGCATCAGTTTTTATTAACTGATTATTCTCTGGATTATGAGTCATATTTTTCTACTTCCTTGTGTACTTAATAAGTTTTTGGTTGGGTATTGGACATTGTAAGTTTTGTTTTTGAGTTTTATTTTTTCTTTTTTATTCTTTGAAGACTCTTGAATTTTGTTTAGAGTAGCAGTTTATTTATTTGTGGATTAAGTTATAAACCTTCAGAGGTCTCTCTTGAATGCCCCAGGTATTTAGTAATTTCTTTGCACTCTGCATGATCAGAATTTAAATGTCTCTTATCCCAACATGTGATCATTTAGGAATTATTCAGTACCACTCTCTCGCCACCAAACCCAGTACTGGTTCTCTACCTAGACCCTAGGAGTTTTATTCTAGCCATTCCATGCTTAATGTTTAATGACAGAGTCAAAGGAAGCCTTATGAAAATTTATGGAACTCTTGGGGTTAGCTATCTACTATCTTGTACTTCGCCCCTCAAATTCCAGCCCCCTTTATATGTCTGACTGAACACTGAAAGGCTGCTATTGTCTGTTTCTTTTAGTTCTTCCTGCATAACAATATGGAAGGTGCTTCCAGAAGAAAGCTGGACAGATTGTAATACTCCAGTTATCTTCCTTCTCTTAGGAATCACAGTCCCGTGCTGTCTTTGTTCCAGTGTTTGAAAACACATATTTCATATATTTTGACCTATTTTCTCATTCTTTTTTTTCTTTTTTTTTTTTAATGGGACACTTCACGAATTTGTATGTCATCCTTGAGCTGGGGCCACACTAATCTTCTCTGTATCATTCCAATATTATTATATATGCTGCCAAAGCGAGCACCTATTTTCTCATTCTTTATTGTAAGAGGCCCAGGTACTTCATCATAGTTGGAAGTGATAGTCTCAAGTCTCTGTAATCCTAATTTTTTAAATGTCTAAATTATCACCATTTTTCTTCCTATGGCATGTTCTAATTTTTTTTTGTAACTTTATCTTCCAGTTTGGTAAATCCGTCTGGTCATCCTTCCAGTCTATCTAGTGTTTTCTTTAAAGGCCACATTTTCAAGTGTACTGTTTTTGTTTTATTCTTGGCATTTCCTTTAAAGTATCCTTGTTATTTTTTTTTTTTAATTTTTTTAACGTTTATTTTTGAGACAGAGAGAGACAGAGCATGAACAGGGGAGGAGCAGAGAGAGAGGGAGACACAGAATCTGAAACAGGCTCCAGGCTCTGAGCTGCCAGCACAGAGCCCGTCGCGGGGCTCGAACTCATGGACCGTGAGATCATGACCTGAGCCGAAGTCGGGTGCTTAACCGACCAAGCCACCCAGGTGCCCCTATCCTTGTTATTTTAAAGATTGTATTTTTTTCTTTACACTTTTTTAATTGAGAGAGAGAGAATGGGCGCAAGTGAGCAAGGTTGGAGAGAGAAAGAGGGAGAGAGAGAAAGAGAAAGAAAGAGAAAAAGAGAGCGATGTAGGGCTCACCCAAAGCGGGGCTTGTGTTCACCAGAAGTGGGGCACAAGTATACCCCATGAGGGACTCATGAACTCACAAACTGTGGGATCATGACCTGAGCCAAAGTAACATGCTTAACTGACTGAGCCACTCAGGTGCCCTCTTTTTCTTTACAAGTTTTTATCATTAAGTCCTCATCATCTTTAAATATTCAGCTATTCTCTTGTTTGTATTATCTCATATTAGTGGATTCTCCTGTGTTTTGTGAATTTTGCCTTTGGATGTCAAATCAATAGGTGTTGTCCTCTGTGAAAATCTCAGTTATACCTGTGTCTTAGATTAAGCGAAATAAGTTGTCCTTGTACAATATTTTGAGTTTGTTTTAGCCAGGGTCATGTGGACTGGTTAAAGACCAGATTTATATTAGTTTCTCAGTTTGAGTTTAATTTTCTGTATGATTGATTTGATTTGAGGTCTGGTACTTCTGTATGTATAATGCCTAGTTTTCTAATATCCTTTAATGCTTTTAAAAAATTACTTTTTTTAAATTCCAGTCAAGATTTGGGTCTGGTAGCTTGCATTTGGCAGTGCCCAGTTTGTGTCCATGCCAGTAGGCGCAAAGTTTTGTTCCTAGTTTTGATGTCCATATGATGCCCTATTTTGATGTCCGTTCCTATGTCCATATCTCTCTTTTGTCCATGCTCTCTGATATGTAAACAAACAATCTGTTAGTTATCGAAATTTGTTATTTATCAATCTGTTCTTTATCAAGAACAGATATGACTGCCTTAAGTTCACTCCTATAATAGGTGCCTAAACCTCAAATTGTATGCCCGTCTCCAATATATTTAATTTAGTATTTGTGTACTAGAATGAAGAAGGAAGTCTTGTCATGTGGCTTTGATATGACATCTTGAGCAGAAATTGTTATATGAATATGATCTCTCCTCCTTGTCAAAGTAACTTACATCTGTGAATTCTGTTGGATAATCAACCAAATATGATTTTCTTTGATTATGTAGGTAGTTTGATATGTTGTATTAGTGATACATGAAATGAAACTCTTGTTTATGATTCTGAAATTGTTGTATTTTAATATTTTAATATTTTGCTCTCTACCAGAAATTATCCTAGGTGTCCAAGGGGAGCATAAATAATGTGGCTCACCAGCCCCTCTGACCACATAGAGCATTCTCCACGACTGCAGACAGTCAAGGGCTGGTTCCTTTAAATTCTAGTTGCCTTTTTAAAACCATAGCTTTTTTTTTTTTTTTCTTTTTCCCTATGTCCCAGGGCAGGGAATTCAGCTTCTAATCCCTCAGTAGTGTTTCTCCCATCAATTCAGTTACCTTCTCTGGAGCTGGGGTTCATGTGATTACCCTGTCTCTGTATCTTGCTGTTCCCACATGGTTCTCTATCTTTTGGGGTACAGATGATGTTCAGTAAGTCCTCAGTTCTTCTTCAGTATGAATTGCTCTATATGTAGGTTTACATTTAGTGTTTCATGGAAGAGGTAAATTCCAAGTCTTCCTGTATTGCCATCATAAACCCTCCCCTAGTCATTAAATTATGTATATGCCCTTCTATATTTCTGAAAAATTCTATGAATTCTGTTAGGATTTTAAAAAGTCTTGAAAGAGATTACATTTAAATAGGCTATAATATTTATGGATAATATATTTTGTTTCAGTATTATATAGAAGTTAGGGGATTATTGGTTTTAAAAGATTGGGTATGACTTGGCCAGTTTTGCACCTGGATGATAGCTACATAGGGGTATATTATACTATTCTCTCTACCTTTTAAAGGATAAAAATTTTTCATTAAAAATGTTTTTTCAAATATAGCTTTTTAAACTTTTTAAGCAATCGTAAAATTATGGCATTTCCATGAATTCGTTTACTACAATTAAAGATATGTAATTTGAATTTAAAAATCTAAACTCACTATTTATTGGTAAAGTTGTGCTATTTAAAGCAGAAAATTTCAAAATTGAATCTAAATAGAAAACAAATCTATTGAAAAGCTAATAAACCCTAAGCAGGAACTTCATTACGCAACAGGGCCTTATTATCAATTCCATTTATTGTTAATGACATACACTTGGAACGATGGTTCTAACAGAGGCTTAATTTGGAGACAAAACAGCAAACTTCTAAGGCCTTTTTTTTTCTTTTGTAGTAAGTTTCTCCGTGTGACATTTGAAAAATGCAAAGAATATTTTATTGTTGGAAACTAATTTTCAAAAGAATATATCCTCTTTGAATGAACAATATGGGAAGATAATTGGGGTGGGGGAGAAAAAGATGTGGAATGTATGTTGAACATTTTCCCAAATGAATGTAGCTAGGACCAAGTCCAGATTACACTAATATTAAAGACATTATGTCATTTGCTACCTCTGAATGCCTTTTGGCATGCAGTACAAGGACCATAGCTGGGGCTTTTAGCTTGTTATTGATATATTTAATGAAACCATCCTCATATATTGTTAGTTGTCCTTTTTAAAACAAAAGTGGTTTTCCTGAAATAGCTTATCTTTTTGATATTTTTCAATTTCTTCTATCTGTTATTTTCCGGGCAATATTAGTCAAGCAGAAAGATAACATTTTTGAAGCATGGATACTAACCTTCTAGAGACTCATTTGGACTAGGAAAAAAGCATGATATTATATTCTTATTCTAAGATTCACTAGATTTTCTTGAGAGTAAGCTAAACTACAGTTAAAAGAATCCTGCCTTTTCTAAAGCAGGCTGTTTGCACCCAGGGAAATTTTTATGTCCCTTGTGGTTGAAGGCACTTTTAATCTACTCTGGAACTAGTTTGAGTTATTAAAGAATATTGTAAACCTTCGCTATTGCTAAGGTCTGTTCAGGTCTGTTCCTCAGAACACCTTAGTGCAAACTAAAGGACATGAAGCCTGGATTCTTTTCTTTGATAGAGTATATTTCTACTACATCAAATACATCTCTGGATACTGGGTGAAGGAATTTCCCTGTATCTGTGTCTCATTAGTCTCTATACCTTGTCCTCTAAAGGTCCTCCTTCTATATAGAAGAGGAGGAAGCATCAAATTTTCTTTTATTTAATGATAATCTTTATCAATATGAATTTTGGAAACTAATAAACAATATAAGCCTTTGGATATTAAAATACTTCTTATCTCTAACTGGAGATAAGATATGGCCTACTATATTTCTAGAGTGGAACCACTTAGCCTGAAGGTAATACATATTTTTTTTTCATTTCTTTCTGATAAGAAGGAGTCACTTCTCTTTGATTTATAGTTCTCATAAGGAAGGTAATATATTTCATGATTAATTTTAGCTCCAAATCATTTGCATATTGAATAAGAGATTCAGAAAAGACTGAGAAAGTAACTATGTACCTTTATTTACATTTAATAATCAATATGATTTTTGCATTCAACACATATTTTTTATCATAGCTCTTTTTTAAAATGAAATTTGTGGAAATATATTGGCAGGATAGCTACCATTTTAGATCACATTTTTATATTCTAAATGTAAATATAGATACTTGTTTCTGCCTATGCCCCACTTCCAGACCCCACTGTCTACCTCAGCCCCTGTAAAGTCAACTATATTAGCAAAGACTAGTTTTGCTTAAATGCAATCTTACTTTATCTTCTCTAGGGCCTAGTTCATGTACCTCTGCAATTTGTGAAGTCTGTAGCTAATTACTGGGACTCATTCATGAGCCACTCAAACTTCAGGGGCATTAACACCCTTGGCACCATCCTTGACCAATGAGAACAGGAAAACAATGCATAAAATGCCTTCTTTTTTTGTCCAAGGGGAAGGCAGATCAGAAGGTATTGCCATATCAACATGGGGCATCTATGTAGGTAACTAACCCAATAACGCACAATATTGGCTTTCCTCCTTTTATGTTCTCAACATCTCAAAACAATCCAAAATAAACCTTTGTCTCAGACTCTGCTAAAATACGTTTTTAATCTGGCATAGTTTGCCTCAAGTAAAATCCTGACTCTTATAGCAATTGTTACCTTAAAGTGCTAATAATTTCCCTGAGCTTCCCATTTTTTTTATATGTAAAATACGGATTATACATACCTCAAGTAATATTATAAGGATTAAAATTACATAATATGTGTAAATTATTTTGGATAGGTTTTGCTTTTAGTGAGCACTATAGAAGCATGTGATTGTATTTTTTTTTTAAGAATTTGGACTTTTTTTAAAGTTTATTTATTTTGAGAGAAACAATGTGTGTGTGAGTGGGAAAGGGAGAGAGAAAGAGGAAGAGAGAGAATCCCAAACAAACTCCATGCTGTCCCTCCCAGGGCTTGATTTCATGAACTGTGAGATCATGACTGGACCTGAAACCAAGAGTTGGACTGTTAATGAACTGAGCCGCCCATGTGCCCCTCGTGATTTTATTTTGTCCCATATATGTTACCTAATTTAAAAGTCACACAAATTATATGTGTCAGAATATTTAATGACTTTATTAATATATATATTAATATAAATGCTATTCTATATACTCTAGGCTCACTGTCTTTCATAAAAAAAGCTTACTTTTTATTAAAATTTAGTTATTATCTGATTTTTCCCTCTTCTTCCCTTTGAAAGATCTCTGCTAACCCAATTTATTAATAATAATGTATTTAGTACAAAAGTCTTATTTGTCTTGAATTCTCCAAAAATGCAAGTTGTAAAAGCTTTTAATTTGAACTAAATTGTACACGTTATGATTCTCATTAAATTTACTACATAATCAAAGTTCTAGGGTTTATTATGCAGCATTTAATTATAGTTTGTCAAGACTGTGGATTTAAAAACATTCTTATATGAAGAAAATTATAGGAAACATTAAAAGTTTGAGTGATGAAAGGGTGCCTGGGTGGCTCAGTCAGTTAAGCATCTGACTGGCTCAGGTCATGATCTCAGGGTTCGTAGGTCTAAGCCCCACATCAGGCTTTGTGCTGACGATGCAGAGTCTGCTTGAGATTCTCTCTCTCTCCCTTTCTCTCTGTCCATTCCCCATTTGTGTTTCTCTCTCTCTCTCTTTCTCTCTCTCTCTCTCTCAAAATAAATAAATAAACTAAAATATTAAAAAAAGTTTGTGTGATAGAATTTACCTTAATGGCCTATTTATCCACTTTTTGTGGTAGAGAGTAAAAATTATTCAATTTCTAATAAAGAGGCAGAGAATATCACCACCCTTGAATTTGTACTCAACCTTAAAATTTACTGTGGGCCCTAAAATGGAGCAGGACTGATGGTGTACTAGGTCCAAGTCTAAACCTCAAGATATTCAAGATGTTTCCACTTTCTCTGGAAACTCTGAGGATGTCATGTGGAACATATTTCTACAAGAGAGAAAATATATGAAAAGCCATACTAAGCAAGTTCATCAGACCAGTCAGTTCTGTAGGCTCCACCAGCCTGTCCTCAGACATATTAGATGGTCCAGCCAAGATCAACCTAATCCAATAAATTCAAACAGTACATCCCAGAAAACAGGTAGGAACAGGAGAAATAAATATTATGGTCTTAAAGCAATTATGTAATTTTTCAGGTTTATCGAGGTATAATAGCAAAAAATAAACCTCACCTGTTTTAGGTGTACAGGTATGTGCATTTTGGCCAACTTAAATAAACACCACCACAATGATATCTACTATTTCTGCCATCCCAAAGAATATAGACTATTTCTATCATCCATTTGTAATCAAATAACCCACCACAACCACTGCTTTAGTCCTTGGTAAATGGTGATCTAATTTCTGTCCCCATAGTTTGACCTTTCCTGAAATGTCTTATAGGGGCATCTGGGTGGTTCAGTCAGTTAAGTATCCAAGTCGGTTTCAACTCAGGTCATGATCTCACAGTTTCATGAGTTTAAGTCCCACATTGGGCTCTGCACTGACAGTGTGGAGACTGCTTGGAATTTTCTCTCTCTCCTCTCTTTGTCCCTCCTCTGCTCACACTGTTTCCGTGTCTCTCAAAATAAATAAATAACATAAAAAAATTTAAATGTCTTATAAATGGAGTCATAAGATATATTTCCTTTTGAGTCTGTTCCTGAGTTCATTCAGGATACTCCTTTTGGGACTCATTCATGTCATGCATGAATTACACACATTCCTTTTTTATGCTGAGTGTAGTGTAGATAAACAGTGATGTGTTTATCCATTAGGTAGTTGATGACTTTTTGTGTTATTTCTAGGTTTTGAAAATTGTGAATAAAAGGACCATAAACATTTATGTACAGGCATTTGTATAGATCTACATCTTAATTTCTTTTGTATCTAGCATATGAATTTATAGCTTTGTCCACTTGCCAGGACTTGTTTTTGTCAAGTCTTTCATTACTTGCTTCATTCTTTCTTTTTCTTCTTCTCCTTCTTCTTTTTAGCATTTGATTAGATATGTGGTATCTCACTGTGGTGTTAATTTGCATGTGCCTAATGACTGATGATAGTGAGCATCTTTACATGTGTTTATTATAATCCAAACCTCTTCTGTAGTCAATTATCTTTTCATGTATTTTACGCACTTTTATTATTTTGTTTCTTATTAGTGATTTTTCAAATTTCTTTGTGTATTCTGGTTACCAGGACTTTATTAAATGTGTTTTGCAAACATTATTTTCTGACACTATTGCTTTTCTTTTCTTTTCTTTTCTTTTCTTTTCTTTTCTTTTCTTTTCTTTTCTTTTCTTTTAAAATGTTGTTTTGGGGTACCTAGGTGCCTCAGTCAGTTGAGTGCCTGACTCTTGGTTTTGCCTCAGGTCATGTTCCCAGTGTTGTGGGACTGAGCCCCTTGTCAGGCTCTGTGCTCAGTGTAAAGCCTGTTTAAGGTTCTCTCTCCTTTCTCCCTTCCCCAACTCATGTGTGCTCTAAAAAAAAGAAGAAGAAGAGGAAGAAGAAGAAAGAAAAAAGAAAAAGAAAGAAAGAACAAAAATGATGTTTTGCAAAAAGCAGGTTTTGTATATGTTCTATCTAAAAAATCAGTATCAGATTTTCTCCTGTTTTCTTCTAGGTAGAAGTTTTCAATTTTAGCTTTTACTTTTATATTTACATTGTTATTTTCCTTGCACAAGAATGTATAATTGTTTCAAAGTACTTCTCTATTGAATAACAGTGCTCACTTTGTCAAAACAATTTGTTTATATGCATGTGGGTCTATTTCTGTACCTTTCATTGTGTCCCATTGATATTTGACTATCATTTTCCTAATACCATACTATATGATTACTATAGCTTTATAGAAAATCTTAAAATCTGGTAGTGTGAGGCTTACAACTTTGTTTTCATTTTTCAAAATAGTTTTGGCAACTTATGATTTCTTGCTTTTCCATATAAAGTTTAGCTCAGCTTGTAGATTAAAAGTAGCCTCGGGGCACCTGGGTGGCTCAGTCAGTTAAGGGGCCAACTTTGGCTCAGGTCATGATTTCGTGGTCCATGAGTTTGAGCCCCGTGTCGGGCTCCTTGCTGACAGCTTAGAGCCTGTTTCAGATTTTGTGTCTCCCTCTCTCTGACCCTCCCCCATTCATTCTGTGTCTTTCTCTGTCTCAAAAATAAATAAACATTAAAAATTTTTTAAAAAGTAGCCTCATAGATTTCTCTGAGATTGTGTTGAGTTTGTAGATCAATTTGAGAAAAATTTGCATTTTGACAATTTTAAGTCTTCCAATTAATGAACATGAGATATCTCTCCATTTACTTAGCTCTTCTTTGATATTTATCAACAATGTGGTATGTTTGTTTATTATACAAAGTATACCCATGTGTTTTCTTTTTGAGATTTATTCTTCTGTTATATTTTTACTGGTATTATAAATGGTATCTTTATAAGATTTCTTATCTAATTGTTTATTGCTGGTATGTTTAAAGATAATTGATTTTAACATGCTGGCTTTTTTCCCCCTGTAACCAGCTAAACTCACTTACTTATTTTAATAACTTCTTCCACATATTCTCTATAGACAATCATGGCCTCTAAGAATAAAGACAGTTTTATTTCTTACTTTCAAATCTATATGTCTTATATTTCTTTTTCTTGTCTTATTGCACTAACTTGCATATTGTAGAATAGAAACGGTATAAGTAGCAATTCTTATTTTGGTCCTAATCATAGAATGGAGCCATTTAGTCTTTAGCAATAAGATGTGATGTTAATTCTAGTTATTAACAGATATCTTTTATACGGTTGAAAAAATTAGCTTATATTAATAGGTTGTGAAGAAATTTTGTCATAAACAGATATTGAAATTTGTCAAATGTTATTCAGGTATCTTTTGAACAGATTTTTGTTTCTGTTTTAAATATTGGTATAAATGAATTACTGTAGTAGTCAGGCTTCTTCAGAGAAACTGAACTAGTAGGAGATAGAGATAGATACTAATAAAGATAGATATTGATTTACTATAAGGAATTGGCTCAATGGTTACAAAATTATGGAGGCTGAGATGTCCCACAGTCTGCTGTCTATAAACAGGAAAACTAGTTGTGCAGTTCAATCTGAGTCTGAAAGCCTGAGAACCAGGGAAGCTAATGTTATAATTCCTAGCCCCAGGGAAGGAGAAGACTCATATTCTAGTTCAGCAGTTAGTTCATCATAAGAACTAAATCTTTCCTCCAATCACTTTTTTGTTCTATGAAGTCTGTCAGTGGATTTGATGATTCCCACCCACATTGCTGAGGTCAATCTGCTTTACTCTGTCTACTGATTTCAATGCTAATCTCATCTGGAAATACCCTCCCGTTCCCAGGATAGATCTCACTTGCTTATAATATTCCATTCTACTTATATATGCTAGGCTTAGTTTGCCAATATTTATATATAGTTTTTTGGGGCGCCTGGGTGGCTTAGTCAGTTGGGTGTCTGATGTCAGCTCAGGTCATGATCTCGTGGTCTGTAAGTTCAAGCCCTGCATTGGGCTCTTGCTGACAGGTCAGAGCCTGGAGGCTGCTTCGGATTCTGTGTCTCCCTCTCTGTGCACCTCCCCTGCTCATGCCTCTCCCTCTCTCTCTCTCTTTCTCACTCTCTCTCTCTCAAAAGTAAATAAAAATTTTTAAAAAATTAAGAATTTTTTTTCCATGTTCCTGAGGAATATTATTCTGTAATTTTCTTTTCTTACAATATCATTATCTGTTTTGGTATCATTGCAATGCTGGCCTCTTTAAAAAGAGTTAGGAGGTATGCTCTTTTCTATTTTCTGGATTTTTGTTTTGTTTTATTTGTTTTTAAAATTATAATTTCTTCCATTAATCTTTTATATAACTCATTAATAAATCCATATGAATATTTTTCCCCTTTTTGGAAAGTTAACTATGAACACAGTGTCTTAATAGATATAGGACTAATTGCACTCTTTATTTCTTCTTGAGTGAGTTTTGTTCATTTGTATTTTTAACATTTTCTTTTCATTATGTTATTAACTTATTGGCTGATGCCAATAAATTTTAGAATGGTTTAGCAAATATTTAGCAAAAAACAGCTAACTGATATAGTCATTCATATATGATTCATTAACTCATCGATGTACTTTCAATATATAGTTGACCCTTGAACAATTCAGGGGATAGAGATGCCAACCTCTTGTGCAGTTGAAAATCCACATATATATTATATACTGTATTCCTACAATAAAGTGAGTTCAACTCACTCAATAAAGTGAGTTTAAGAGTCAATTGTAAACTTAAAACATCAATAATATTTTTTAGGTTCTGTTATATACCCTGGGTATGATGACAAAACTGAACTGTAAGAAATAAGAATCTATTGTATTCTGTAAATAATTCTACAATATGTGAAGCCTAGCATGACAATGACTATCTCAAAGAGGTTTATAAGATTTTTACTATGAAAGAAAACTTTTACTTTTGTATCAAGTATTACTTACTATGTAGTGCTATGCAGTGCTTCCTATGTACTAATCTGTAAGTAAGTAGCACTATTCAAACAATAAGAACATTTTTAATCATTTTTGTACTACAAATTCATAAAATGTTCAGACTTCAACAAATCTTTTTACTTTCTCTGGCTAATTCTACTCTAGCTACACTGATGTCTTTACTGGTTATATATCATGCTTCACATATTCCCACCTTGAAGCCTTTGTAATCCCAGATTTCTGTACCTGAAATATCTCATTTATATTAATCCTTAAATGTTAGTTCCCCAAAAGGACATTCCTTAGGCATCATGATTAAAATTATAATTCTTTCCTGTTTTACCTGCTTACCCTTTTTAATTTTCTCATAGCATTATATGACAATATACCATATATTTGTTTATTTATGTTCTGTCTTTCAACCTCACTTTAGTATGCAAACTCCACAGAAGGAGGGACTTCATTTGTTCACTGCTTTGTTTCCCTTATTGCTTATCTGCACTGGCTAGAACAGAATTTAGCATATCATAGGCATGTAATAAATATTATTGAACAAATAAATAAAGAGGTCACCATTATTTTAGGAGCTCTAATTTTTTAGAACAAGTAGCATACTCATAGAATCAGAGAATTTGGCTTTCATTCTGTGATCCTGCTCTTAAATTTGAGCACATTATATAATTTTTCTGAGTTTTCATTTTTTTCAGTTTCTTAATTTAAATGTCCAACTCTGCTGTCATATACATTAATTCCTTCTGCCTGAAATGTTTCATTGTTCCAGCCTTCAGTGATTACTCTTTCTTCTGCATTACTAACAAAGCTGTTGTTCAGTATGCTGCATACTTCTATACTCATTATACTAAACAGTAATTTGAAATGTATTTAGCTTTCTTACATTTGTCTTTTTTCCTGAAAAGAGTGACCAAAATAAGAGGAAATGAATCTTATTTTTTAATTAGCCAAATGAATTTAATGGATCAACTTTTTTTATCCTACGACCATGATTAATGAAAATCCTTCACACGTCTGATTGAGATCTGACATTTTATAGGCATGGATTGAGGATTCTCCCTTTGCTTTACTGGATAAAAGCATATAAATGCTTGGAAAGCTTCCACTTAAATCTTTATTTCAGGTCTGTATAATTTTTCTAACTTACAAGGACAGAAAGCCAAAAAATCAAGTGTTTTGTCTTTTTAGTCCTTCTAAAATTCCCACACTGACTAGATCTTTCAAGTATTCCAATTGGATTTCCCTTCAACTGGCAGAATTCAACCTACCCAAACCAACTATCTTTTCATATAATCTATTCTTTACTCCTTTCCAAGTGTCATGGTCTTTTACATCTTGAAAATCATAAATTTTCCTCAGTTTCCTCTTTGTGTCAGAAATTTTCAAGCCTGTAGCACTGCAGTTATGTCGCTCCCTTTTCTGTAGGGTGTAGAGAGGCAGAGGGAAAATTTAGGCTTCAAAGATGGATCAGGAAAGGAGATCCATCATAGTGATGTAGATGTAAGGACAGTAAATATCTTATTTCTTTCTTGACATCAGGTAAAATAAACAAATAAAACTAATAGAAAAAAACACTACTGTTTTTTCTCATTAAGTTAAAAATGTCAACCTTCATATAATGTTTATGGTCTTATTTTGCTGGAAGAGTTCTTTATTTGTTCTTAAATTTTATTTAAAAGCCGTTTTTATTTGCCTGTTTTCCTTGTTGACAGGGAAAGTAGAAGAAACTTGAAGACAAGTGTTATATGTCCTATTTTATAACTATAAATTTGTCAAATAATTTGTCCTATGTAGAGTAAATTCTAGATAGTGATTAAAGTTAAAAGAATGAAGTATATTTCTCTTTTTTTTAATGTTTATTTATTTTTGAGAGAGAGACAGAGCATAAGTGGAGGAGGGGCAGAGAGAGAGAGGGAGACACAGAATCCGAAATAGGCTCTAAGCTCTGAGCTGTCAGCACAGAGCCCGACGCAGGGCTCGAACTCATGAACTGTGAGATCATGACCAGAATTGAAGTCAGATGCTCAACCGACTGAACCACCAGGTGCCCTAAGAATGAAGTATATTTGTAAAGCTAGCTATCTGTTTTTATTTAGGTGGACTTTGTTAGACTTTCATAGAACATTGTTCCTTCTTATAATTCTAGTTTTAGATTTTGTTTCTTATTTTATTTGAACTTCATACAATTTATTCACAGTCTTCCTCCATTTTATTACCATCTCCATAGTGAAAAAGCAGAATATTTAAAATTTATATTTTAATATACATTTATTCATCTTTCATGAAATACTTTTTGAAACTATCATTTCTCTTATTTCCGATAGCCTTTTCTGCTGAATTGATCATGTGTGTTGTGCTTTATTTATTTATATAATTTAGTGTGTGTGTGTGTGTGTGTGTGTGTGTGTGTATGTGCATGTGTGGTGTACTTTAGAAAGCACTGTATCCATTCTCTCTAGTTAGCCCCACACAACAGCCTTGAGAAGGAGAAATAGTATATTCTCCTTAACCTACCATTGCTGGAGAAGACAAGTTACAATATATCCTAGTTCACAGATTGGAGTGGCAGAAACAGGATTGAGGCCTTCTGCCCTGTTCTTCAGTGCTATCTCTACTATATCAAGTCACTCTGCAACGATGCAGCAAACTGTTCCAGTATTGATAGTCAGGAGCTGTATAAAAGAAGCCACTCACTAAAGACTGCATATTCTTTGGCTTTGTGTGACATTTATATGAAATTCTAGAAAAGGCAAAATCAGTTTGCTTCTGGCAGATCAGTGATTAGAAGCAAGGGTGGGGGTGGGAATTGATTGCATACAGGTATAAGGGAGCTTTGTGTGGTTATGAGAGTATTTCAAAGCCTGACACTGTAGCAGTTAAAATGACAGTAGTCCCCCAATATATGGAACTGCAAGCTTAAAAGGAAGGAAACTTTTAGATGTTTATTATACCTGTATAGAATGTAAAATATATACATTGTCAGCAGACTGTTACTTCTACATCAGTAACATAAATATAGAATTTGTTTTATTTATTACCCAATCATGTGTAATCAATTGACTTTTAAAAAATGATTTGCCTTTAAATCCTTTGATAATCAGTTTAAGGCTGAGCAGTTTGTTAAAAATGCAGAGCCTTGTGTTTTTCTCCCATCTGACCTGATGCACTAATCACTAGGGCACAGTTGTGTTATTCAGAACATGGAATGAGGTCACATTTCTCCCTAGTGGAGAGTAAATAGCAAATGTACTTTAAAAAGTACCTGGCATTTAATGCCTAATCCTTAAGATTAGTTGATGTTAAAAATAAATAAATAAAACCAAGAAATGCTTACTTTCTCACAAAAGGATTTGACCAACATTTTTTTGATTAGTAATTTTCTATATGTCCAGTCATATACATTTAAAATAAAAAAATATGAGAATATTGGGGAATGAGTTGAAGCAAATAAATAGGTATTTTAAAAGATAAGGTGTGCATAAGCTTAGATTATTTTTTATGATTTCTTCTCATTCACAGCTTTTAAATCACTTGAGATGATAATTTTTCCTCCTCCATTATTATTTTGTTTGTGATTTTAATGTGAGTACTACTTTAAAAAAATATGGAAAAGTATAAATATACAAAAGGAAAAGTAACATAATAAACCTCTATTGATCCAATATCCAGTTTCAATGTAGTCAATATATGTTTCTCTAAGTCTATACCTATTCTCCATCCACACCCCATCTTAGTTATTTTTTTCAGTTAAATCCTAGATATCACTTTATTTCATCCATAGATCCTTCAATATGTATCAAAAGATACTTTAAAAATCCTAATTCCAGGGGCGCCTGGGTGGCGCAGTCGGTTAAGCGTCCGACTTCAGCCAGGTCACGATCTCGCGGTCCGTGAGTTCGAGCCCCGCGTCAGGCTCTGGGCTGATGGCTCAGAGCCTGGAGCCTGTTTCTGATTCTGTGTCTCCCTCTCTCTCTGCCCCTCCCCCGTTCATGCTCTGTCTCTTTCTGTCCCAAAAAAAAAAAAATAAAATAAACGTTGAAAAAAAAATTAAAAAAAAAAAATCCTAATTCCAATTTTTGTATCTTTTCTGAAGTAATTAAGTATAATTCTTTAAGGTTTTATATAAAAACACAATATTCACACTTATTTCAACATTTCATAGTATTTTAAATTTACGGTTTGTTTGAATCAGGAAACAAAATACATGTGATATGTTTCATTGATATAGTTTAAATTATTTTTGACTTATAAGCTTCCCCTCCTTCTTTTCCCTTATAAATTATTTGATACAGAAACCAAGGAAATTGATCCTCTATAACTTGGGACATTCTGGATTTGCTCATTGCCTCCCTTTGTATCAGTTAAGGTGGTCTGCATACTTTTTTTTATTTCCTGTAAAAAAAAGTAGTTACATTTAGAAGGCTGATCAAATTTGTTCTATTTTTTTAATAATACTTCACAGCAGGAGTTGTAAGCCTCCTATTGTATCACATCAAGTGATATTATGTCTAGTTTTCATTCTTATTCTTATTGAGATTGATCTAACCACCTAGCTTTTTCTTGTGTTTTTTTTTTTTAGTATCAACACAAACTCAGAATGATCCCAATGCCAATATTTTTATGAAAATTAAGCTTATGAAAAACATTTAAGATGTCTTGCGCTATTCTTTTACCTTCTACATGATTTTAATTAAAAGTTTGCTTCATTTATTATTTCATATCTGTTTTTCTGTTTATTTATTTTTATTATGGTAAAATATACATAATATGAAGGTACCATTTTAGCCACTTTAAAGTGTATAGAAAAATATGGAATGCTTCATGAATTTACATGTTAGTATTTCACAGGGTCCATGCTAATTTTCTCTTTGCCATTATGATTTTAGTATATGCATGCTACTGAGCAACAACTTGAATTTGTTTTTATCTTTAGGATATATCTGAATATCTGACTTGGTCTATATTCCAAATTACTGTAGGTTAAAGTCCTACTAATGAATAGATCCAATGACCTTTAAACATTTTTCATTGCAAATATATTCCACTGTTTTGTCATTTGTTATTTATTGATTATAATGTTTATTTGTCATATTTTTTTGGACAAGTAACAAACTAAAATTATTAATTTTATCCTTTATTGATTATGTTTTGTGAATCATAGTTAACACTATTTTCTCTACTTTCAAGTTTGTAGGTGAATTTAAATATATTTCTTTTAATACTATGTGGAGATAATTTTGCTTTTTCTTCATATGGCTATGCCACTATTCCAACACTACTAATTATAAAGAATATTTTTCTCACTGATTTCTGATGCTATGTTTGTGATATACTAAATTTTTATTTGCAAATATATCTATTTCCAGATTTTCTATCTTAGTCCATTCATTTTCTAATGCCTTATTCTCTTATACATACAGGACATAAAATACATCTCATCTAGAGTGAACTAGAATATCCTTCTCATGGTTTCTGTGCTTTCTCTATTTTTGTTTGTCCTTTCAGATGAACCTTATAATTTTCTATCTCAAGGGGGAAAAAAAAGATCTGTTTTTTTATGGCAATAATATTAAATTTATAAATCAAATATTTTTGTTAATATTCACATGTATGGTTGGTTTGTAGATTTAATTTTTGGAGCAATTTTTATCAGGTTTTATAATCAATATAACATTCACCTAAAAAATAATTTAAAGGGTTTTTTGTTCCTTTGTTTATGTTTTCATATAGTTTAGTACTTGGATTATCTTTACAGTCATTTAAAGCAATTGCCTTCTGAAAGCATTTGGAGCTTAAATCAAATACTTTTACCATAATATGTATTGGTTTTGGCTGCTTGTGAAAACTTTTCTCTGAGAAATAATATTCTCTTTCAATATGAAGATGTAATTCTTAATTTATTTCAGAAAAGTTATATGATATTATGGTACTTAAATTTTTTTTTTCAACATTTATTTATTTTTGGGACAGAGAGAGACAGAGCATGAACGGGGGAGGGGCAGAGAGAGAGGGAGACACAGAATCAGAAACAGGCTCCAGGCTCTGAGCCATCAGCCCAGAGCCTGACGCGGGGCTTGAACTCACGGACCGCGAGATCGTGACCTGGCTGAAGTCGGACGCTTAACCGACTGCGCCACCCAGGCGCCCCTATGATATTATGGTATTTAATATGTATTCTTTGTTCTTTTGTTTTCACTTGGAGTGTGTGTGTGTGTGTGTGTATGTGTATGTGTACTTTCTCCACTTTTTCTATTACTTCCTCCTCATTTTATGCCTCTATTAATTTTTGCTTGATTTTAAAATTTACTGTTCTACTTTTCATTGTCTATTCCTTTTACTGTATCATGTATGATACCTGTTCATTTCCATTGTCTACTTAGCTTTGCTTTTATTTGTGAAATTATTTTAAATTTATTTCTAAATCATTCTAGAACTCAGTGAGGTCTTATTTTCAACCTCTCTTATTTTTGTAATTTTATTTTTCTCATTTTTTTCTAGTTCTTATGATTTTTTTCATATTTTAATTATATTTGGTTTATTTTGAAATACTAAGCTTCAATGTTTAAAATCTTTTTTAGGAGAGCATGTTCTTTTGGTATATCTTCAGTGTCTTAAAGATTATTTGGCTCATATTTTTTTGACCTAGAATGAGTTGATATGGAATTAACTACAAATCTATTGTGTTATGAATATTTATATGAAATAAGTTTTCTTGAATTTAAAAAAAAATATCTTTCCAGATAGGGGGATATTCTAAGGTAGCTTTCTTTCATAGCTTCATGGCTTCAGGCTTTACTGTGAAGCATCACAAAGTTAGTTCAGGTACTTTGAGAACTGTCTCCTCTCTTACTTTTTTTTTTTTTTTTTTTTTTTTTACCATCATCAGAATATTTCCTTTCTCTCTTTTTTTTCCACACTGAGTGCCCCAACTCTTTTTCTTTTTGTCCCATAGTATCTTTCTCCTGCTTAACGTGTGTTTTATTCCCATCAGTTTCTCTTTTGCATAGGTTTTGTCCTTGAAGGAAACTTCTTCAGTTGGTTGGTTTCAAGCATTCATGACACCTCTATATCCTCAGCATAGTCTAACATTCCTGAAGTCTCCTAAACTCATCCTTACAGTGGAAACAGAAAGTCTCCTCTCCTGATGCTTTTCTCAGATACCTTCACCTGACTTCTCTTCCAGAGTCTTCTCTTGCTTTCTGAATGAATTGTTGTTGGTAGTTTACTAGCATCAGGGCTATTATATATCTTTGTCTTTCTCCTTCCTCTCACACAGTTAATTATATACATGTTGTAGTTAGGCACAGCTCAGTGGAATTTTGTGGTTTGTGAGGATACCACTTCACTTCTTGGGGTTAAAACGCTTTCAGTGTTCTATTAATTTACATATTTAGTACTTTACTACATTTATTGTTATGTCTGTTTTGTTAGGAGGTTCAAGAAGACTTAAATACTTTGCTATTCCAGTAACAGCATATTTATTTTAAATGATCTTTACTTGTAAGAGCAACTTAGGTTCATAGCAATATTAAGCAGAAGATATGGATTGACTTTTGTATATTAAACTTGTATCCTGTAACTTTGCTATAATCACTTAATTAGTTTCAGGAATTTTTGTTGATTCTTTCAGATTTTCTACACAAATCACCACAACATCTGTAAACGAAGTTTATTTCTTCTGTCCCAATCTATATGCCTTTTATTTTCTTTTTTTTGTCATATTGCACTAGATAGAACTTCCCAAATCACAGTGCAGGTAAGCTGAATTCAAAAAGGAGGTAGTGGTATCACTGTGTGGTAAAAACAAAATTATAGTTCATTCCTGTTGTGGTGGCTTGGGTTTCAGGAGCAAAGATTTAAAGAGAAAGGCATGGCAGAGAATGGGCCACGAGAAAGTATATAAAATTATTCGTGTCTTTGGTTTAGTGTTTAGCTATGCACTCAAGGAGTAAAACTCCAGGATGTGTAGCAGAGAATAGCCACAAGGAATCAGGAGAGATTTGAGTAGATACCTAGATCAATAAAACTATCTGTGGCCAAACTCAGTTAGAAATACCATGGTGAGCGGCCAGGACTTTGAGTTAAGAAACCAGAAAGGCCCTGGTCTAGAAATATGGACCACGTCCTAGAATGAAGACACATGCTCTAAGAGTAAAAGATATGCTTAGGGGAATTAGAAGTCAAGATAATCCACATCTTTACAGTGTATCACCTTCAATATATGAGATATAAAATTACTAATCATATGAATAACCAGCAACAAGTAATAAACAGTAAAGAAATACAATAGTCTATTGTAAGAGCAGGCCCAGAGATGATATATATATTGTAATTAGTAAGGACTTTAACATACTCTCGATACCTATGTGATAGAAAAGACAGAAAAAGAAAAATAATGTGAATAAAGGGATGGAAAATATTGGTAAAATGTTTATGTATTTATATAAAGAAAAATCACTGGATCTCATGGAGGTGATTAAAAGCAGACCAACACAGGATAGGCTATATATTGAACTCAGAAATACATTATTAGAAATGATATGTAAACTGAAATAAAGAAAAACAAAGAAGGCAAACATAACAAAATAAAACAAAGCATAAAGTACATGTGGAAATTTGTCAAAAAAAAGTCCCAGCGGGAGAAGACAGAGAGTTGGGATAGAATCTATACCTGAAAAAATAATGGCTGATAATTTCCCATAGCATTTGGAAGATATTGCCAGTGAATTGAAGTGGGATAAATACAGGGAGAAACATACCTAGGTGGATTATAATCAAATTGTTAAAAACTAAAGACCAAATGGTAATATTCAAAACAGCTACAAGGAGAAAACACTGTATGACATTTAATAGGAAAAGTATATAACTCATAGCTAAGATGTTAATAAAAAGTAGAAGTCAGGAAAAAAATAGAAATTTACCTAAACTAAGTCTCATTAATACAGGAGATTGGCAAATATAGTTTTCTGGATAGCTACCCTCTTGTCCCTCATCCCTTATGGAGCAGGTCAAGGAAAGTTCAGGAAATGTATGGGAGAACAAAAAATAACTTATCTGTACTGTGGGAAATAAGAATATTGGCATATATCCTTGGGAAATATTCAACATTACGCTTTGGTGACATATCCCAGTGGTGTTTTCAAGTAAGAAGTTGGATATGCAAATTTAGATTACAGAGGAAATTCCTAGAATTCACACACAATATGTGATATCTTCTAAGAATAACATAACAAAAGAAGTATCTCAGATCAAATACTCAAAAACTTCAAGGTTAAAATTAAGGAAAGTTTTAAAATTTACAAAAATATTTTTGACCTGATATACATGAAATTTGATATTCTAATTTATAATAGATATTCTAGAATCAAGGAATATTCCTTGATTAAAGTATAGCATCAGAAACTACATACATTGATGCTGTCATATTACCCAAAAGTATTACTCCCATTCTTCCCATGATTAATTTTACTGAACTGTATAAATTTGAAAAAGCAAATCTAATTAAGCTCTTATAAAAAAGTCATGTATATCATGTATAGTTTTATTGGTAATATTGTTTTCTATCACCCACTATTCTATCTCATCAACTCTCTTAGGATAAATTTCCTTCAGGATCAATGCACAATTTCTGTGTTTTCCTTTATAATTTGTTGGCTTAACTCTTACAAATTCTGGATGAAGTGATTGATCATGTTTTCTCATTATGTTTAGAGGTAAATATGTTGCCTATTTCTTGCAAGCAGGCTGAACTTCTCAGCATATATTCTATGCATTAAATTCAGAGTTAATTTGAATCGTAGTTTTAACTGCCTCATATGGGTCAATTTGTGTCCTCCAAAAACATATGTTCAAGCTCTAAACAGCAGTACCTCAGAAGGTGACCTTATCTGGATAAAGGGTTGTTGCATGTGTAATTAGTTAAGATGAAGTCGTACTAAAGTAGAGTGGGCCCATAATCCAATATGACTAGTGCTTTTTTGAAAAGAGGGAAGACAAAGTGTAGATGCAGATACATAGGGAGTGTGCCATGTACAACGGAGGCAGAGATTGGCATGATGCAGCTATAAGCTGAGGAATGCCAAAAATTGATAGCTTCCACCAGGAACTAGGAAGAAGCACAGAGGGATTTTATACTTAGAGGGAGCATGCTCCTGTTGATATCTTGACTTCAAAACTATGAAAGCATAAATTTCTGTTGTTTTAAGCTACCCACTTTGTGGTACTTTGTTATCGTAGCCCTAGGAAATTAATATGCTGCCTTTATACTCAATCCCTTCAGTTATTTTTATTTTGTTTTTCATTGTACTTATACATAGGGTTTTTATTTTTTTATTTTTTTAAAAGTTTATTTTGAGAGAGAGAGAAAAAAAAGGAGAGAGAGAGAGAGAGAGAGAGAGAGGCACAGAGAAAGAGGCAGAGAGAAAGAGAGAATCCCAAGCAGGCTCCCCCAGTCAGTGTGCAGAGCATGATGTGGGGCTCAAACTCACGAAACTGTGAGATCATGACCTGAGTCAAAATCAAAAGCTCCACGCTTAACCGACTGAACCACCCAGCCACCCAAATTTTTAAAAATTTGAGGATAGTTGACACAATGTTACATTAGTTTCAGGTGTACAACTTAGTGATTTGACAAGTTTATATCTTATGTTCATCCCAAGTATACCTACCATCTGTCCCATTATATTACCATTACAATGTCATTGACTGTATTCCTTATGCTGTGCCTTTTATTCCCCTGACATACTAATTCTAGAACTGGAAGCCTATATCTCCCTTTTCCCTGCATCCATTTTTATATAATATGTATTTTTTAACACTTGGGGCTAATCCAATTTACTACTTATAGGAAAGAAGCACCTGCTCAACCTTGTTTATTACCTCCACGCCAGTCTGCTCTTTCAGTGTTAAAGGGGGATGGGCAGATTGCGATTCCCAGGCATCCCGCAATGTAGGTGGGTCGCCTTAGGGAAAACCTCTACCAGCTCAAAAATTCATCTTACATTAGCAGTGAGGATTTGGGCATCACCCCGAATCATAAGTTTCTTTACTCATAAGTTTAAGGCCTACAATACGTATTTTAATATGACTCCTTGAATCTTTTTTTATTTTTTTTTAATGTTTATTTATGTTTGAAAGAGAGAGAGTGTGAGAGGGGGAGGGGCAGAGAGAGAGGGAGACACAGAATTCAAAGTAGGCTCCAGGCTCCAAGCTGTCAGCACAGAGCCCAATGCGGGGCTCGAACACACGAACTGTGAGATCATGACCTGAGCGAAGTCGGACACTTAACCAACTGAGCCACTCAGGTGCCCCGACTCTTTTTTTTTTAATGAAATGAGGCAGAATTCCTTTCTATCCATTCAGCATCCATCCTATAATATAAAAATTTAAGATGTGATCCAAGCCTCCAAATAGCTTACTATCTTATGGATGTCTTAAGATTGCATGCCTCTGAAAGTTGATGAAATACACAAAATAATAGATACCCACATTGTAATTTTCATACAACAAACAATACCTCTATAAGAATTTAGAGTTGGGATTAATCAGTAGAGGGCAGAGTAAATAATAAACATGCAAAGTGTCGATAAATCAGGACCTAAGCTGAAGCATAAGGAAGGGGTAGAAAGGGTTTCAGCTGGTGAAGAAAGAGGATGGTATTTCAGGAAGGAAGCAAGTTGAGCAATGCTTGGATGATAGTTCAATGCATGGTGCAAATAAATGATGATACCAACTCGAGAGAAAGTTCTGTGGTTGGGGTTAGTGGAAAATAGGCTTGTCTAAGTGAGAGGCAGAAAAATTGCAGGGAATCTGGAGAAAAAAAAAAAAACAGGAGCCGTTAAATCTGTTTAGGAAGGAACTGGGAGTTGTTGTAGAGCTTTTGAACACTAACATAATGAAAGGACCTAAGGGAGATTAATCCAGAGATAGTGTGGAAGATAAATTAGAGTCAGAGAAAGAAAAAAGAGTCACAGAAAAGAGTCAAGAGAAAAGAGCCTGAGAGCTCTTTTAGAAAACTAATGAAAGAATCCAGACCTGTGGTGTCAGAGGCCTAAATAAATGCTACTGACTAAGAGCATCAGCTAAGTTTTTGGAGTTTTTCTTCAGACTCTGATTTCTCTATAACTATTTAATTTCTCTTTTTCATCTTGATTGGATTTGAGCCATTGGTATTTATCTTACGGATCTTTTCACTGATAATGAAAGATTTTTGTTTAACCTTGAAAGACTTTGAATAAACTTTAATTTTTAAAAGCATTTAACATGTATGACACATGAGTGTGTTTATAATGCTCACTATTAAGCTCAATATTGACAGAATGCCAAGTCTGAAATTTTCAACTATGTTATCTTTAATTTCCAAGCTGTGTTAATTTTGCTGCCTGTAGAACCTTCATTTCCATCTCATTATTGTCTCTTTTCTTGAGACTACTCTAGCTAGCACATGTGTCTGAAATAGGTAGATGCTTTTTCTTTGAATTTTACCTTCCTTGTCCTTTTAGAAAATGGAACCTCTTTATTTACATATTTCAAGGGTACTTTTTATGTCATAATTGATTTTGAAGACTGTGGCCTGATACTTCTATTTAGATAGAAATTTATGTAAGTAACTTGAGACATCCTTCAAATTGCAATATCATCAGTATTATATGACCTGTTTTTGAGTACCAACACCAAAAAATCCATTATATACATTTAAAATTTGTTTTTTGTGGGTATTTTCATTTTTTGAATGTAAAACATACTTTTTTCCATAAAGCATATATTTCTAATGGGCAATTCTTTGAGCTCTTTATGCAAATTTAGCCCCAGGAAAAGAAACAAGTAGAGTTGAAATGAATGACATTGAATATCCCACGTATGTTCATTTGAGAGTCACTAATGTTCACAAATGAACAAGAAATTGATAAGTGTTCAGGAAAATAGATGACTGGAGATTATTCAAAACATATTCTACAACTAAAAACATTTCAGAACTATTGTGTTTTAGGATATGCAATTCTGATAATTCTTTGAATCAGAGTCAACTGGGCATCATTCCTTTTAAAATCTCCACCTGCTGCTGCAAAACCAGCCTAAATAGTTATGTGGCAACCTGTATTGCATTTTGAAACTTAAATTCTTAGAATAGTAATTTTGCACTGGGGTGCCTGTGTGGCTCAGTCACTTAAGCGTCTGACTCTTAAGTTTGGCTCAGGTCACAATCTTGCAGCTTGTGGGTTTGAGTTCCACATTGGACTGTATGCTGATGGTGCAGAGACTGCTTGGATTCTCTCTCTTCCCTCTCTCTCTTCTCCCCCACTTGCACTGTCTCTCTCGAAATAAATAAATCAACATTAAAAAAAAATATTAGTAATTTTGCACTAGGAATGTATTATCCTTGTTAGAATTACTATAAGTGATTTAATGGTACCATATTTTCAAAATAAATGCTATTAACTAAATTTTAGCTGTATCAATTTTTTCAACTAAATGTATCAATTATTTAAATACAAATTATAATTAATATAACTTAATATAAGTTAATATGCATTCTGTATTTTTTAAATTATATATAATTTTTCTTTTTTTCTAATAAGAAATAAAATACATTTCATTCTTTGGCAGGAGTCTTATATTATTTTTTCAGCCAAAAGTATATGTAAAAAGTTTTTTTAATCAAAAAACTCCTATGATAAATATCTATTGTTTTTATACTAAAGACCTCATCTACTTTACAGTATAAATCGTATGATGTTATAATTTGACAATATGACTGTTTCCTTTAGCAAAGTATAAACTCTTAAAAGCAAAGTTTTACTAAGTGCTTAATAAATTCATTGATAAGTGAATGCATGAATTTTTTATGTTACTAATTTTTTTGGTTACTTTGGAGTTTGTTTAACATAGGGACATAAATCTTTAGGTACCTAATTTAAATGAATATATAGCTATCTCTGGACTTAAAAAAATGAAATCCAGTTTAAAATTCTTCCACCTTTAAGTAAATGGATTGGTTTCGTATAATTATTGTTAAATATGTTTTCCTAGGTAATCCATTATGGAGTGCATTACAAAATTCTTGTGAAGAGCTGTGATTGATTTATAATGACCTTATTCATTCAGATCTTGATTAGCAATTTCTACATTTATTTCTTTAAAGAAAATACAACAGTTTCAATTTAATTTATGATTCCAAGTTGGTGTGGAAGAGATTTTTTGTGGTTACCATTAGGCGCATATATAATATCTTATTCAAATAGCAGTCTGTATTAAGTTGATGGTCACTTAAGTTTGTATCCATTCTAAAAGCACTAATTTATCACCCCTCCCTTCTTTATTTATATGATACTATACTTTACATCCTTTTTTGAATGCCTTGACTTTTATACGTATAGTTGATTTTACTGCTTTTGTGCCTTAACCTCTATACTGGTTTTATAAATGATTAATCTAGTGTTTTTATTATCTTTATATTTACCTATAAATATTTTCCTTTCATAATTTTCTTTCTCCTGACTATGGTCTTTCCTTTCCCCTCAAAGTATTCCCTTTAACATTTCTTGTAAGTCTTGTTTTGTGGTGATGAACTCCTACAACTTGTGTTTGTCTGGAAAACTATCTCTTCTTCTAAGGTGAATAATAGTCTTGTTGGGTAGAGTATTTCTAACTGTAGCTTTTTCCCTTTCATCGCTTTGAGTATATCATGTCTCTACATTCTGGCCTGAAAAGTTTCTGCTGAAAAATTAGCTGTAGCCTTATGGAGTTTCCCATGTATGTAACTGTCTTCTTTTTTCTTGTTGCTTTTTAAAATTCTCTCTTTATCTCTATTTTTTTGTCATTTTCATCATTATGTATCTTGGTGTGGACCTCTTTGGGTTTATTTGGCCTGCAGGGGGCAGCGGGGGGTGGCTCTTAATGTCTCCTGGATCTGGATGTCTGTTTTTTTCTCCTAGATTAGGGAAGTTTTTAGCTATTCTTCAAGTAAGATTTCTGCCTTCTTTTCTCTTTCTTCATTTTTTGGGATCCCTATAATATGAATGTTATTACACTTGATGGTGTTGCTGAGCTCCCTTAACCTATTTTCATTTTTTGTTATTCTTTTTTCTTTTTGCTGGTCAGCTTGGTCATTCTGTCTTCCAGTTTGCTAATCTTTCTACTTCCTCAAATCTACCATTGATTCCCTCTAGTATATTTTTAATTTCAGTTATTGAGTTCTTCATATCTGATTTGTTCTTTTTTTTAGTACTTATTTATTTTTGAGACAGAGCACAAGCAGGAGAGGGGCAGAGAGAGAGGAAGACATAGAATCATAAGCAGGATCCAGACTCTGAGCTGTCAGCAGAGAGCCTGATGCAGGGCTCAAACCTATGAGCTCAGGTCATGAGATCATGACTCAAGCTGAAGTTGGATGCCCAACTGACTGACTCCCAGATGCCCCTGATTTGTTCTTTTTTATGTTCTCTATCTCTTTGTTGAACGTCTAACTGGAATCCTCCTTTCTTTTATCAAGTTCATTAAGTATTTTTATGATGATTACTTTGAATCCTCTGTCAGGCATACTGTTTGTCTCCATTTCATTTAGCTCTTTTGCTGTGTTTTTGTTCTGATCATTCATTTGGGACATATTCGCCTAGCTTCTTATTGTCTAACTCTGTGTTTGTTTTCTATGTATTAGAAAAGTAATTTACATCTCCTATCTTGAAAGTAGTGGCCTTATGAAGAAGAGGTCCTGTAGTGTCTTGTAGCACACTCTCCTTTACACCAGAACCTGGCACTACAGGGCTATCTCCTATGTTGGTTGCATACACCTACTGTTTTAACTTAGTCTAATTTACCTTCAGTTTAGTCATCTGCCATGACACACTTTGCCTGTTGTGGCAAGGGTTTGGTCCCTGTATTGGCAAGGGGCCAGTTTGGGACAGCTCTGTTCTTCTAATTAGGTGGTCTCAGCAGCCAGACAAGATGCTTGCCCTCGGCCCATTTTCTGGGGCTGCAGTTCCACTGATGTGCCAGCTGCTCTCTCTGCATTGTCCCTGAGAAGCTTTCATTGGTGGGTGGGGCCTCCAGAGAGACCAGATATCTTGGTTGTTCTTGGAGATGTCTTTTAAAGATCCCTACCCTTCCAGCATGAATCATCATGTTTACCCCAGGTGCCTTTCATACTGCTGCTTCTATACTATATCTCTGTGGGGTTGTTTTTTATGTGGTCTCACATAACAAACAGGGGGCACTCAGTTTCCTGTCAACCTCTGGCTCTCCTAGAACTGACCCTACTGATTTTTAAAGTACACAAGGGTAAGCAAAACCCTTGAAAAACTCACAAAGTTAAGCCCACTGGTTTTCAAAGCCATATGTTATAGGGATTTGCCTTCCTGGTGTAGGTTTCCTATGCCTGGGGTCCCTGGGGTGTCTGGTGTGCCTGGTGTGGGGTCTGCTTCTCTCCCTTCTCTGTGCTTGTGGTGTCCCTCCCCTGTGGTTAGTCTCAATAGGAGTTTGATTTCTGACTGCTTTCTCTGCCCCTCCTACCCTTTTTTGATGTGGCCTCCTCTCTTTGATCAAGTATGGAAAATATTTTCTGACATTCTTTGGGTCATTTTCTGGGTGCACTGATGTGGCTCTTATCTAGATGTGTCTGTGGGAAGAGATGAGCTTAGAATCCTCCTACTCTGCCATCTTCCCAGCAACCTCTTGGGGGAGATTTTTTGAATGTTGATATGTTCTTATGATAACTTGATGACATTTTGGATAAATATATCTTGTGTCCATATACAGTGCATAAATAATGAG
The DNA here is from genome assembly GCF_022079265.1 of Lynx rufus. Taxonomy (NCBI): domain Eukaryota; kingdom Metazoa; phylum Chordata; class Mammalia; order Carnivora; family Felidae; genus Lynx; species Lynx rufus. The sequence continues at coordinate 165,376,005 of NW_025814823.1, forward strand.
GAATATATAGGGAGGAAAAGACTTTCATATGGCTTCTTGCCATAGTACTCTGAATAATGTCTCTTTGGCAAATTCATACTTCAGCATTTATGTACAATACCAACTTAAACTAGTCATTCTTAATAAGAAGGATGAATTATCATAGCCTAAGGAGCTTTTTGAAAATATGGACTCCACTGGAAAATTCTTATATAGACTAGGAATGGCACTCAGCTGTATGTAAGTGGTAATATTATCCAGGTCATTTCTATACATAGCCCTGATATAACTCCTGAATTATAGGCATACAATGCTCATACTTGGGACATATATTTATATTCCAGCTAAGCTGGACATGTATAGATGTTCATATAATATAAATTCTCTTATATGTTTGATACTTTAGGAGTCAGGCCAATAAGCCAAATAATCAATATATCTTAGTGATGGCATGATAGTTTTTTTTTTTTTTCAGGCTGGTTGTTTTACTAACATATAAGAGCGATAGTATTAGAAATATATTCTGGAAGAATGTAAATCTTCTAGGCCACTTAACACCAGTGGTCACAAGTTGAATATATATCCCTCTCTATCCCCATGTCTTACTTTCTGCTTTTTCTTGGAGACTCCACAACTACTTTCCCTTCTGCACTCTTGTATTTTTAGCTGCCAGGATTAGTGCTTTATTTCAAGAAATTTCATTCTTCTCAGTAGGTGTGAATATCCTTCTCTTTAAACTGCATTTGAGATAATTAACTACTATTCTGAAAGGCTGCCTAAACCATAATCCCTTCCAAATAAGTAAGTTCTTACACTAACAGCAATAATGCTTAGTGTAGATTGCACTAGGCTTTCTGACTTGATTCCAAAGCTATCATTTTTAGTTAACCTAGACACAGAAAAGTCCAGCATTCTATACAGGGGTTAATATAAAATCTCTACTTAATAATGACAGGTACCATTAGTCAGTTACTAACCAATGCAATCTCAGGAGTGGCACAGATGCCAAGAGATATAGGCAGATACGAACTAGAAATAATGAAGCAACAGGTTTCAGTATTTGCATTTCCAGTGTTCAAAATGCACAAGCCTCTCTTGTATTGCTATATGCTATTTCCTAATTGAAAACTTCTTTACCTTTTCCACCATGAGATTCCATGTTTATAATCTGATATTCAGAGGAAAATAAATATAATTCTCACATGTGTTAGATTAAGAAGATAATAGTACAAAAAAATGAAGGAAAGAATACTACATAAAATAAGTGTCATGAATCAAGGTGGGGAAATTATACTTTTGCTCCAAACCAAAGTTTTAAAAAATTATCAAAAAACTAACACAAGTAGAAAGAGTTACCTCCATTAGAGATTATGCCTTTTGACTGATTACATTTTAGAGGCTTCTTTAGACTCTAGACTTTAGACCCCAGACCTCCCTTTTCTTAGAACATTTGCTTTAGAAAACTGGTTAATTGTAATTTTTTTTCTCTTCCTCTTTGAGTTGTAAATCTTTCAAAAGGTCCTTGTAAGGTTTAACCCAGGAATGTCTTTCTGAAGTATCAGGAACCATCCCTTTGAAATCTAATTATCAAAGATGGGCCCCAGTCTCTCACCTTCTGTGGGGAGATAGGAACTTCACTCTGTCTTGACCCTGCTGCAATTTATAAAATTACCTTCCACTATGAAAATGGAAGAAAGTTTACTTATCCTATGAGTAAAACCATTTGGCAAACAGGGTAGCCTATGATTACTACCATCTCAGTTCTTACAAATTCCCTAATCCTTTTTTTTTTTTCTCTCTCTCTCTTGGTCGAGTTGAGCTCAGTCTGAGGTCTAGTCTCTTTCCCAATTGCAGTAATCTTGAAGAAAGTCCTCACTGCCTGCTTAACCTTATCTGGGACAGTTTTTGCTCCAATACTCTCACTCTTTCCTCTCCTTCTTCCTTAAATAATGCTGTTTATGGTAGAATCCATAAAGAAAAAGATGCCAAGGCCACACTAAATTCATGCACTATTGGCAGAGAATAGGAATAACCAAGACTATATGACCAAGAAAGTCCAAATCAAAAAGAAAGTTGATTAGGAAGGGAGAAATGGGTCCTTGCTTTTGAGGTGGCAAGTTATCCTTTCTCTAGAGCTGCCCTAAATAACATTCCATTTCTTCATAAATTCAATGAGACAATTTTCTGTGATTTGTTGTACTAGATTTCAAGGATCATTACTTTTACTGTCTTTATTCCTCCCAAAGGATGGTTACCAGAAAATTCCCAGAATTCTCCCGCCACAAGGCAAATGAAAGTTCTTAAGTTTGGGTAAACTGTTCAGCAAACATTTTCAAGGGATGGAGAATTCTTAAAAGAGGAATCACAGGACACATGGATATTGTAGTGAAATTCACAGGTTAAAAACACAGCTCGCTCAGCCCCCCTCCCTCTCCCAATTTCTTTATTGGGCAAACACACTTTATTTATCTTATTCTGTTTCCTCTGGGATGGGGAAGTCTTTTATTCTTATAGTGCTTATAACTTTTAAGCTTAAGTGGAAGAAAACTTCTTAGTCCCCTCCCCTAGACTAAAAAGAAAAGTGGATCTTATTGATGGATTAAAGAGAACAAATGAAATTTGGAGATATATCACCATAAATAACATTTTGGTTGCTCTTGACTTTTTCAAGGTCATATTTCCTCACTAATACAGATCTTTCTTTTTTTCTTACCAACAAGCGAATATCTCCCAAACCAAGCCAAAACACACACACACACACACACACACACACACACACACACACACCAAGAGCAATTGAGTATAATGAAAATTGTTTTGAGGTGCAGACTTTAAAATATGTGATATAATACTGAATATTGTATTTAGTTCATAAATATATTGAACCAGGAATCTAAAGGCTGGAGTAATATTCCAGTTTAGCTACTATTAGCTTTTGCCTTTGAGCAAGACATTTGAAATCTATGAACCTCAGTATTTTGCCTAAAGATAGAAATAGTGATTCCTGCTGTAAGAATATCAGAGGAATACTTTTAAAATTGAATGCAATACTGAATATGAAAATGATTCATGAAATATGAATACGTACAAAACTAAAGATGACAGTACTAAGGAAAATAGTCCATTAGTGCTTGATGTTGTACATCTTAAATCAAGTATTGACTTAAACAACACTGATATTTCAAAAATCTAGAAGTTGATACTAATCAGTTTGAGAAGAAACATCTTAGAGAATATAAAAAAAAAACTTTTGGATGACATCCATGGTGTGCTTATGTAAGCATTCAAGTATTCAGGTATATTTATTTACCAGAGATTTTTATTCATATGGTTAAATGCTTACTGCAGTTCAGGGTCTTTCTGTTGCAACTACTAAACGTATAGTTTTGAGTGTATTTATAGAGCAGTGTTTAGCTTTGTTGATTATAATGAATTAAAATTTGATAACAGTGATGGTTTTATGAAGCTATAGTCTCTCCCTAAATTAACTTGAAACTACATTTTTAAACCAGACAAAGTGTATTCTAAGGAATATATCAAAAAATAAACATGTAAAAACAATCTAAGAACAATTTTGTAGAAGAAAAGTTAATAGAGATTTGGATTTCCTTGTGTCAGAAATGCAGTTAAACCTTAAAGCATTTTCTATAGCCCAGTGATTTTACAGCAAGATCATTGAAATAGAACACAGAGTCATGAGATAAATCCCAATACCTAGATGGATTTGGTAGGTGAATGTCTGGTCCCACTTCAAATTGGGGAGGAGAAGGGAATGAGTTGTTTTAATACATGAGGTTCAGACTTCTGGCTCATGATAGACATACAAACAAAAAATATAAACAGATGCCCACTTCATTCCTTACACCATGTAAAATTCAAGGTGGATAATAATTCAGAAGTTAAAAATGAAACTGCAGAAGTGTTAGAAGAAAACATAGGCATATATACCTTTATATATGTTAGGAATAGGCAAACACTTTCTAAACATAATCTGTAATATCCTAATAAAATTAGCCAAGATAGTACAAAAATTTATTTCCTTCGAAGAGTAAGGTGGATCAATACTCAGGATATGAAGAATCTGAAAAATGTGGATATTTAAAAAGAAATAGTGAAAAGAGTATGTGTTATTTGTACATACCCTCCTTGTATAAAGATAAATAAATAAATGCATGCTAGTTCTCATATATGAAGAATATTTTTTTTAATGTTTCGATCTTTTTATTTTTGAGAAAGAGATAGGGTGCATGCACATGAGCAAGGGAGGGGCAGAGAGAAAGGGAGAGAGAGAATCCCAAGCAGGCTCCATGCTGTCAGCACAGACCCTGATGCGGGGCTCGAGCCCATGAACCATGAGATCATGACCTGAGCTGAAATCAAGAATGGGACACTTAACCACCTGAGCCACACAGGTGCCCCATGAAGACTATTTATGAAAAAAGCATATGGAAATATATTTAAAGCAAACTATTATTAACATTTATTTGAGGGAAAATGTTCTCTAGACTCTGAAGAAGACAAATGTTAGAGCTAGGGTTTCCAAAACCCTTGCTTTTAATATATATTTAACCTTCATTTTAGATTCAATTTTAACATGTGTTCTAGTGAATTTTTATTTTTTAATATGTGTAGGAAACAGTACTCCATTGTTTATATTGGTGTTAATATAATATGGTTTGAAATCTTGTAGAAGTATTTTTAAATAATTGAGTTTCTTACAGGGTTTGTCTTTTGATGATTTTTTTTATTAACTTCTATAATAGGTAATTGTGTAAAAGTTATCCCAGTGATTTTCTATACAGACAAGAAATATAACATAATATAATCAAAAAATATCTGAAGAAATATACATTACTGGGGTCAGATTGGACCAAAGTAATAAGAAAGTTCAGTTACTGACCTTCTCCTAAACAAGGCTCTGCTCTAACACTAGATATCCAGGAAAGCTTCGGGGGTGAAGGGATTGGCCTTGAATCTACGATCTAGATTGAGAGCATGAAATACACCATAAAGCAAATAAAGCAAATAATATAATTTTATTTTTGATAAGAGTGCTTAAAAAATTAAGCTTGAGAGGAGTTGTTTCAGATAGAATACACAGAGGGTATTTTTTCTGAGGAGATGACATTTCAACAAAAACTGTAATAAAGTGAAAAAGAGCTATGCAAAAATGTCCAGATGCAATTTACAATGTCATAGTTAAGTTGCAGCTATAAAACCTGTGTGTCTTTGAGGAATGAGCTGGGTCAGGAGTTGGAAAAAAGTAAATCAGAACGCTAAGCAGAGAGTAGATTATGTAAGGTCTTGTTGATCACCTGATGGTATTGAGCACAGAAAGGATAAAATATGATTTATATTTTACAAAGGTTACATCACCTGCTGCCAAAGAATGAAATGTCTTTGGGTTTGGTGGGTGTTGGCAAGTGTGGGGGTATGGGAGCCAGAGTACTGCTATGGTCTCTGCTAAAGAAGATGGTAGCTAGCTTGGTCTAAGGAAATAGTGGTACATTTAGTGATAAGTTGTTTGATTCTGATTTTGAAACTTGAGCCAGTAGGCCTTGAAGATGGATTTCATGTGAGGTATAGGCAAAGCAAGGGATTCACCATGACTCCTATATTTTGCCACTGAAGACTGGGTAAATGGTGTGCTTTATTAGAATGGGGAATCCTGTGTGAGAAGTAGGTTTTGCAGGAATGCTCAGAAAGTAAGATTTTGTTTTCATATGCAAAATTTGAGACACCTGGTATTCTAGGTGTCAAAAAGTCAGTTCAATATGAGTCGATAGCTCATAGAAAGTGTCAGACTAGAGATACAAATTTGGGAGTGATCAGTGTATATTTAAGGTCGGAGGATGAATTTTCCTTATAAATGAAGAGGAAAAGACCAATATTTGTTCCTGATATTTATGTTTTATATAATAGATGGTATATATTTTTTTCTTTCTTTCTTTTTTTTTTTTTTGGCTGCGTAGATGAATTAGGTCAGAAATGTAATAAAGAACATTGATAATGTAATGTATAACCGAGGGGGAGCAGCAATGGTAAGTTCAGTGACTTTCCTTTTTGTATAACATGATGTGAGTATTGGACAGAAGGTTCATGAAATTGAGCCCTTTTTAGGCTCTGCGCGAATAGCAGAGAGATTCTCCCTGTCTCTCTCTATCTGCCCCTCCCCTGCTCATGTTCTCCTTCTCTCCCTCTCTCCCAAAATAAATAAATAAACTAAAAAAATTAAAAAAATCAATTGACTGTGAAAATAATGACTATTTTGGTCTCTATTCTGCCCCATTGATATATAATTGATTCTTGTTATCTGTGGTAGTTTTGTTCTATAAAGTCCACTGTGCTGATGAATACTTAGCAGTTACTCTTAAGGGAGATATAGGGTTAGGTTCTTGTAAACCTCTGGTCACAACATTTTTTCAGTTGATCAATATATACTATTGTTATACATTTGTTTCTGTTTTAGAACATCTTATTTAATATACTGTTGATTCATCAACATTGAACTCACTGCCAACAGCACTAAAACTCATACCTGAATGATGTTTATCTAATACACTCATTTTCTCCATAAGGCACATGGTAGCCTTCTTCAGCTTGTAAGCCCTAGATAGTATTTGAACACGATGCTTGGGAACATTCTAAACAGCAAAATCACCAACTAAAAAATGTGAAAAGCATGGCACTAAATAGACTGCAAAAAAGGACATTTGTTTACACTATGAGTTGAAAGAAGGCAGAGTGTTGCCTAATTGGATGTCAGCTGGGAAAGTGTCAGGGGACTCAAAATGTTACTGCTCTGTGTATGTCTGAGACTGCACAGCATATCTTGATTTGGGGGTTACAAATAATATTAGTCAGGAAGTAAGTTCACAAATAGAGAATTTTTTCCTAAGCCCGGGCTCTTATGTTCCTGGGGAAAGGAGGAGCAATGCCGGGCCCTGGCCGGGCCTCAGAAGCCCAGCGGGACCAGGATGCTTCACAACATGAAAGGGTGAGCATCTCTGGGTCACAGAGATACCTGCAGTACATCTGCACCCACCCTGATGTGGCCAGCACTTCCCTTTGTCTTCAATGTAATGATTTCATCATAAGTTTATACAACTTAATAGCCACTACATTTAAAACTGGTGAACACAATTAATGAAAATCAGCATTTAAATAAGCACATTAATGTGTAATTCTTTATCTCATGTAATTTCTTTTCTAAACTCAGTCTTGTCTTCAATTGAGTAAGATCATGACTTCTAGCATTATTTTCCTGCATGTATCCCATAAGACATAGTATTTTTTTTATTTATTAAAAAAAATGAATTGCTTATAGGTGTGACATGCACAAAGGCCAGATTGGGATTTTATGTTATGAAAGATAATGTAGCTTATTGGTTAAGAAAATGTACTCTATTATAAATATATTATTATCACATTTTTCCAAAATATGTTTTTATTTAAATCAAACTCAAGCTTGCACAATTTTATTTCCATAATCTCTAGTATTAGAAGATTACTTTGTTAAAACAACTTTGTATATCCAAAATATATTAGAAATCTTAAAAATTCAGTGTAATTGCATTAAAACCATGGTATCCATAAGGTGGACACAGAAAGTAATATATTAAGTTCATGTCCATACAAATATCAGTGTTTAATGTAAAATTACAAAACTGAACACTGACAAAAGTTGAATTAATGCATTCTAATATTAAAAATAAAAACAAAAGACTTTGGAATTTATAGAAAGAAAGACTTTTATATGCTGCCTCGGTGCTGCCTATTTGCCTCTTCTCTGCCACTCGTTTACTACATGACTGTGCAATTTTCTCGTAACCTCACTGTGCCTCAGTCTTCATCTGTAAAAACAGAAGTAACATAACACCTCATCAAATGTTTTTCTTTGCTTGGTTTTTGTTTGGTCACCTGATTCTTTTTTTTTTTTTTTTTTAAATGAGGATCAGATGAAGTATAGCACTTAAAACAGTAGGTGTCACATTTTTAGGACCATAGAAGTTTAGTATGGTAGGAATAGTATTATCTAAGATGAATTTTTCTTTTACTGATTTTAAAATCTATTTGCATATATTTTTTAAATTTTTTTAATGTTTATTTATTTATTTCTGAGACAGAGACAGAGCATGAGCAGGGGAGCAGCAGAGAGAGAGGGAGACACAGAATCAGAAGCAGGCTCCAAGCTCTGAGCTGTCAGCACAGAGCCCAACGCGGGGCTCGAACTCACAAACCGTGAGATCATGCATGACCTGAGCCAAAGTTGGTCGCTCAACCGACTGAGCCACTCAGGCGCCCCCTATTTGCATTTATTAATAGGTCATCTACCTGTGTTCTTTGGCCTGTCACATGTCCTTATATTTTCATGGCCCAGAAAATTTTACTAATGTGTTTTCCTATAAGTACATGCATGCATATATATTCTCCTAAGTTGAATGTTTGTAATTATTTCTTGTATTTATATGTACAGCCATAACTTCACACACCTGACTCCTATATTGCTTTTTGCAGTATTTATTGAATACTTTCTCTTTTTTTAATTAAATGTTTATTTATTTTAAGAGAGAATGAGCACAAGCAGGCAAGGGGCAGAGAGAGAGAGAGAGAGGGAGACAGAGGGGGAAAGAGAGAAAGAATCTCAAGCTGGATCTGCGCTGTCAGCGCAGAGCCTGATGTGAGGCTGGAACTCACTCACTGTGAGATCATGACCCAAGCTGAAATCAAGAGTCTGACACTTAACTGGCTGAGCAACCCAGGTGCCCCTGAATCCTTTCTAATGACAAAAATGAAAGTTACTGTCCCTCACCTTTCCTCTCCATCTGCCCCTCCATGCTATTTAAGATGATATTACTTTAATATTTAAATATTTTATTATTAAGTATATTTAAAATCCCTTTATTTCATGTATCCATTTATCTATAACCCTCATCTGTAAGATGTAAACAGTTTACTAATTTATATTTCCCCTTCCTCTTCTAACTTAGCTAGATAAGAAATTATAACTTGCATTAAGCCTTAATTTTTGAATAAAATACAAACCATGTCTACCTCAAATTATTTGGAAGTTATAAAAATGATGATTTAAATTATTTGAGATGAGCTCATAGTAACAACTATTTCTGAATTCTAGTATCTTCACAAAGACTTGTTGATACTGTATTAGAACTAAAGATAACTGGGCATACAGTACTTGGCATATGCTTTCTTTTTTGGATATTTACTTGGAATTGCTCCACTATATTGTATCATTGAATGTTGCTCTAAAATAACATAAGCCATCTTGTTCTTTTACTCTTATGTAACATGATTTTCTTGTCTTTTTAACCAAACAAGCAGAATTCTTTGAAAATAAGTAACTTTGTGCGTATGTATCCTAGTACTGACCATCTGAGCTTAATTTACTCAGGCCATAGTATGCCTTTTCAATCTGTGAATCTAAATCATCTTTTCCTTTTGGAAATATTTCCAGTTGGAATTACATTGGAATTACAAAAAAATATTGGAATTACATTCATTAACTTCTGCTCAATTAGTTTAGCTTCTTTTGACAAACCAATGATGTGCATTTTGGAATTTTGACTGTATTCAGTAGAGAGGGAGAAAGAGAATCCCAAACAGGCTCCACACTCAGCACAGATCCTGATGAGGGGCTCCATCTCATGAACCCTGAGATAATGACCTGAGCCAAAATCCATAGCTCAACACTTAACCAACTGAGCCACCGAGGCACCCCAGTCTAATACTTTTGACCTCATGCATTTCTATTTCATTTTGCTCTCTTCTTTTCTGTTGTCTATCATCTAAATCTCTTACTTCATTTTCAGTCATTTGATTTTATCCAGGAACTTCAAATATACCTGCATTTCTAAAACAGTATTATTTTTTTTCCTTTCCTTTTTTCCTGAACTTTCTGAGTCCTATATCTTTGCTTGATGGCCTTTTTATAAACTATATTGCTTCAAATCTTATTTTATCTTCATATTAATATAAGTGATCACAAGTTCTGTTTGTTTAATGAAATCACTTTTTCTTATGAAAATATTCATGTTCCATGCATTTCTTGTCTGTTCCCCCCCCCCCCCCCAATTTTTGGTAAATATCCTGTGCTGGTTCCTTTTTGGTTGCTCATCTGAATCAGGTGAACCTTTTCCAAGAGGGATCCATTTGTATCCAATCCATAAGGGCAAGACCATATCCTCATTCCCAGGGAGAGCATGTGTTTTTTGTTTGTTTGTTTTTGTTAAGTATTTACTACTCCCCTCCATAGATAGAGGCAGATGTACAGCATTATTCATGATTCAAGTCTCACCTCATCACTCACACTACTCTTCTAGACACCTGGTTGTTTTGATTAATGTAAACGTGGTCTGAGTAATTTCCTCATTCAATTCCTCCATGCCTATTTTTTCAGTTCTAGGGAATTTGCCAATGTTGCAAATAAATGTTTTGGTCATCCTTCATCTTACCTTGTCAGATATTTCTGGGAACTTCAAATAAAATCAAAATCTCTCCTTTTCTACTGAAATCAGAGATTTGGGGAAACTTTCCATCTATGTGGTTATTTGTTTACTTGTTATTTCTTTGCAAATGGGGTTATTTTGTTCTCCTTTTTTTAGGCTTGTTCCCAAGACAAGTAGAAGGAAATGCTAGGTGTATGTTTCCAACGTTGTGCCAGTTATTAAGCTAGTGTCTTAAGCCCCAAATTCATTCATCTACACTCCGTTTTGTGATGTTGTGTTGTTGCTGTAACTCTAATCTAATTTTCTTTGAATTAGCTGGCTTCCTATTAGATTCTTCCAATGAGGGATACTGGAGGTTGACTTACAGTCAGAAGTGAAATGAAGAGACTTACTTCTTCCTGTTTCCTTGTTTCCATTTGGCTTTGCTTTCATCAACAGGACTTCATTCTCAGAAAAAGCAGTTGGTTTTAATCTTCAACCACCTGCACCAGCTTAATGGCAGTCTCTTCCTAGAGGCCTAAACCTCTAGCTTTGTCATTGTTCTTGTCTCAATTCCTGGGGTGCTGGACGTAACTGGTCACTGGCCTCTTCTTACAGACCTGAGTAAGCTCCCAGGTGCTCTTCCCCCATGTCTCTTAAGTTTGGATTATCCCCAAACCTTGTTCATCTAACCACATGGGTTTTAGCTGCTTCCAGAATTTGTGATTGCTATGTTATAATATTGTTCCTATTTGCTTTTGCTGGTCTTATAATCAATACTTTTCAACCAATTATCTAAATTAAGCTCCCTGTTTAAATACCTCACATAGTTTCTATTTTCCTGAGAAGAATTTAATTGCTCTCCAAAGAACAAAAAAGTAAAAATGCAATAATAATGTTATTCTTGTTATATATGTTAAACAGTTTGGGTTTCTGTTTTTTTTATTCTGATATAAGTTGACACAACTTTTAAAATATGTCTTTCCTTGGTTTAAGAAGCAGAATAGACAGTTATTCCCATTAACTGTCCATAGTGGATAACCATAAAAGTAAATGCAAGAAATGCTTGGTTCCTATATCACTTAGAGACCTTTATAAATTTGTGGAACCCAGAGATGAAACCAGTTCCATAAAGGTTTTTCTTCTTTTGTGCGGGCTGGAAGACCCCACCTGAAATTAACAGTAAGCCACAAGAGTCTGTTCTGGCAATGTCATCCATAATACTATCTCACATGTCACCCATAATGATACCTCCCTTTGGTCAACACTGAATTAGAAGGAGGATAATATGTCCAGTGGAAGTTTTTTTTTTTTCTTTTACTATGCTATCAGGTTATGTCTTCAAAGGGAGAAGCTATAGCTCTAAATTGCTAAGACTAAAATGATACTGTTCTGCCCTTTTCCTGGAATCTGAGTATTGCCAACACTATTTCCTTGTTCTCAATTTTCTATCCCAGGCTTGTACTTTTTCTTGGGCTATCTCCAGTTCTGCCTTAAAATTTTAGGTATGACACATCATAACTCTTCATGATAATTAAAAAAAATCTTACTCTGAATTTTAAAAATTTGTACAAAAATATGTAAACAAATTACCAACCTTGCATTTACCTAATAAGACTTTACTTTAAAGACTTTGTTTACTGAACACCTGTGTGCCACCTGCTATTCTCTGTGCTGGAGATAAGACATGAACAAAACAAAACAAAATCCACAATCTCATGAATTACCATAACAGTAATGGAGTGAAATGCTTCAAAATTAAGTCAATTACCATGCATGTGATGTTCCACTAAAATTGAGAATCACTGAGGTAACTAATCTGATGACTACCTAATTTTTGATGTCTCCATTCAGTGAAGTAGATTCACAATCTACTGGATAGTTTAGGATAATATATACTCAAATGTTGAATTTATGTAGACAAGTTGTATTTTTATTTCCCCAAATAGAAGCTCTTACATGGAAATAGCTGATTGGCATATTTAGTAAGATTAAAACCTTTACTCAAGACTTTGTTTAAAGCTAAAAGTAAAATACACCGTGATTTTAATATAGGCAGAGCCACTTCTAACAGGTCATTTCTGACACCAGAAACAAGAGAAGATACATGTTTAAAGTCCAGCTGCAAAATCGTGGTTTTTGAGGTAGTAAATAGAAAAGAAATCCTGATGCCACAGAAATGATTTCTGAATTAAATTGATAAGAAATGGTATAAAATCAATACATTTAGTGAAAAGTAACTATAAACTAGAATTTTTAATTCTCCATGGCAAAATAAAACAGAAATGTTTTTTTAAAGAATTTTCAGTGTGTTTTAATTATAATTTTTATATAAGGTGATTTATTTTAGAGTATCTTTAAATATTATTGATTCTAATGCATTTAAACTTTGAATAATATTTAGAGTATGCCATCTTCTCGTCTCAGCTGCTCACTGCAAATGCTGTCTGAGAACGCACCATGACTTGGCAGTTGCCCACTGACCGCAAGTTCAGATTTATGACGAGGCAACAATCCAGCTCTGTTTGTTTGCCTTTGGTTCAGCAGTCTGTTCCTGTGGTGATTTCCACATGGCATACATGCAAGAAGGTCACAATCATCTTGGTCCAGGGATTTGGAATCTAAATTACTTATTAGAAAAAACAAATCCATGGTCTTTAGAGGAATATGAAACATAGCATTTTTTTGGAAAGTGCTGTCTTAAAACATTCAGAATCTTACTCTGAGGCAAACAAAATGCATCAATCACCGTGATGACTATGGACAAAGACTACAACCTTTCCTCTAGGTGTCATTGCTATGGGCATACAATAAAATCTAGCTTCTCACAAAGACACTCTACTTTAAAAACATTTTAAAGTATGGAAATAACGAAGATTACAGGCAACTGAAATTAGTTACATTATTAGAAGGAAGTAAGGAAAAACTTGTTCATGTGTCTCCATTTTATATATACAATAAATATTCAGTGTATATATACTGAAACTTGAATGCATTCGATGTAAAGAATTGGGGCAGTTGTAGATGACTTGAGACAGGAAGCTCATCTATAGCATCTGAACCATCTGCCAGCCGTTCAGTGTCTCTGGGTTGCCAGTTGTATCTGGGACCTGCCAAGGAGCCAGATGCTCTCATGGCTTTCTATCCTATAGTAATTGCTCTCCAAAGAACAAAAAAGGAAAAATGCAAGAATAATGTTATTTTTTGTCATGTTTGCTAAATATTTTTGGTTTCTGTTTTTTATTCTGATATAGGTGAAAATAAATGCTTGAAAACAAAATACTTTTCTAGAAATGAAACTTGTGTATTCCAAAATTGAATCTTTTACGTTTCCTTCAACTATTAGGAGTAAATAGGTCAAGAAAAATGGCCTCAGATCCCAATACATTCTGTCTGTCTACATTCTTGAAAGACCGTAAGGGTGGTTGAGGAGAGGCTAAATGTTATCAGAGGAAGAGGATAATAGCACCATATATTCAGCATTAACTTCATAAATATTTGTTTCTTTTTGAATGAATAAATTGTATTAAGAGAGATGACAAACACAATTAGAAGTATTATCTCTACCATAGAAAGGAACCCTGAATAGAAGCTGGGACCTTGATTTTTTTCCAAGATATAAAGATGTTTAAGTTAGTTGGTGTGGAAGCGAGGGACAAGGAGAAAATTAGGACCAGGTGGAACATCCTAGCAGGACCTATGTGTCATGTTAAAGAGGCATTTTGTCACTACTGACCAGCTGATTCATTCCATTTTCTGAAGCACTTCATCTAAAATCTGGCTCTCTGAAGGATATTTTGGTTTCTTACTAACTGTAATATCTGCTACCTAGTTTCCTCCAAGCCAGCTTAATTTAAGTAAGTGAAAACATCCTTTCTTTGTTCTACAAACAATAAATAGTCTCTCTCTCTCTCTCTCTCTCACACACACACACACACACACACACACACACACACTCCTTCGTCAGCCTAGTCTGGAATTTAGTAAGTGTCCATAAATATTGGATGTTCCTATTAATTTGTATGTAAGTAGTAGTCTAGCATTTCAAAAGGGTACACATATATTCCATAGTCTAAAAAGCCTGGTTTCCAATTCTGGTCATGAAGTTTCATTAAAAATCTCTGATCTTCATTTTCTCATATCAATAAAAGATAGGTGGTAACAATTCTTGTATAAGATTAATCAAAGATTAAATTTAAAAATATATTTTAAAAATATTTTAGAAACAAAATGTAGTTTATTAATCCTACTTATAGCAGTATACTTATAACAAATGAAAAGGGCACAGCTTCTCCTGGACTCACTTTCCTCATCTATAAAGCACATTCGAAAAATCCCCACTTCTTACCTTAGTTTTAGCCCTGTATCATTCCACTTTCAGGAAGAAGTTAGTGAGAATACACACTTATGAAGAATTACGTTTTGAAAGAAGTGTCATGAATGTGGGACTGAATTGATAATGGAGTATATAAGAAAGATAGGTCTTTAGCACCGCCAAAGGGAGAAGGTGGGCATCCACAAAACATAATCTAATTTGAGTGTCTTGCCAATGTTTCAATGGATTGCCGAGTATAGATTAAAGAGAGTTGCAAAACGGTAGAGGGTACAGCATGAGGACATAGCACCTCTGTTAATGCATAACACACTGATGCTTATATTTTGATATTGTTGCCTCCTTTTACTCAAATTGTAGTTGAAGTGCTGAGAAAACTGTTGTTTACAGTTGAGCACTTTAGTTATTTCGTCTCCTTATTTATTTAAATTTTTTTAAGTTTATTTGTTTTTGAGAGACAGAGACAGAGCATGAGCAGGGGAGGGGCAGAGAGAGAGGGGGGGACACAGAAGCCGAAGCAGGCTCCAGGCTCTGAGCTGTGAGCACAGAGTCCAACATTGAGCTTGAACTCATGAACCACTAGATCATGACCTAAGCCAAAGTCGGATGCTTAACTGACTAAGCCACCCAGGTGCCCCTCTCCTTATTTATTACTGGACTGATATGGTGTTTTCTAAGAGTGATGTACAAATACAGGAAGAAAAAGAAGAGTTTCCATTGAACACTGTGAATACTTAGTGCAGTGCCCAGAATGTGGTAAGTGCCCATAAATATTAGATATTATTATTAATTGGGGATTTTTAAATTTATTTGAAAGAGAGAGAGAGAGCAAGAAAGAGCACATGTGCATGAGTGGGGAGGGATAGAGAGAGACAGCTGTCAGTGCATGTTGATCCCATGAACCGTGAGATCATGACCTGAGCTGAAATCAAAAGCCTGACACTTAACCGACCCAGGTGCTCTAAGATATTCTTACTAATTTGTATGTAAGTGAGAAACATGATAGCATTTCAGAAGGGCATATAATCCAGTATAAAATACCTGTTTTCTAATTCTGGTCTTGGAAGTTTCATTAAAAATCTCTGAACTTCATTTCTTCCTATAAAGAAAATATAGGTAATAACAATTCTTATGTAAGATTAATCAAAGATTAAATTTAAAAACATATTTTAAAATATTTTAGAAACAAAACACAGTTCATAAAGCCTACTTATTAGGAGTGCCTGGGTAGCTCAGTTGGGTGAGGGTCCGGCTTCAGCTCAGGTCATGATCTCACTACTCTAGAGTTCGAGCCCCACATCGTGCTCTCTGCTGACAGCTTAGAGCCTGGAGCCTGCTTCAGATTTTGTGTCTCCCTCTCTCTCTCTCCTCCTCCCCTGCTCATGCTCTGTCTCTCTCTCTCTCTCAAAATTAAATAACCATTAGTATATTTTTTTTAAATAAATAAAAATAGAGCCTACTTGTAACCAATGAAAAGGGCACAGCTTCCCCTGGACTCACTTTCCTCATCTGCAAAGCAGATTTGAAAAATTCCTAACTCTGTGACTTATACTTTATGTTATTTCAAAATAGTGTGCTTTTCTTTTTCTCAGTTATAAAAAGTCACCAATTTCTGAAAAATATAAATAATATAGGAACACATAATAAAAAAATAAAAAATCATGTTTATCTCATCCAAGAATAAACATTGTGCCATTTTAGTAAGAATATTTCTGGGATTCTCTCCCTTGGGAGATTACCTTGGGAATTACTGTTCCCAAGTATTATCCTACCCTCCTGCCTATTTAAGTCAAGTTGCCATGTCATCTGTGTTCCTCCTGTGGCAAAGTATACATCCTTGCTCATTGACTTTGTCTTGGTTCCTGTGACTCACTTTGGCTCATGGCATGGAAGGTACATGATATTCACCTTGTCTGAGCAAAAGCTATTGAAACATTGTGTGTTTTTGCCTGCTGTCCTTCTTTTTCTCTCTTCAACTAGGAAGAAATGTTTCATATTGGGGCTGCTCCTTCAGTGAGGTCCCTGAATCCTGGAATGAGAAAAAAATGGAAGAGAGCTTGTGCTATGGAAAATTCTAAGATGGTCCCCATGACCTCCTGATGTTGTTCTCATGATTATATTCTGGTACAAGCCAAAAGGGATTTTGAGGATGTAATTGAGGTTTCTAATCAGTTGACTTTAAAACAGGGAGGTTATCCAGTTGGGGTTAACTAATCATGTGAGCCCTTTCACAGCAGAGTTTTTCTGACACAGTAGAAGAAGAAATCTGAGATATTGAAAGCATGAGAGAAACTCAATATAAGGAAGATTCACTATCATTGAGGCGAAAAAGGCAGCAGGGCAAGGACCTAAGAGCAGCCTCTAGTTGGTGAGTGGTCCCTGACACTTTGAAAGAAAAAGGCTGACAGCTTGCAAAAAAAAAAAAGAGGGCTTCATATCTACGACTTTGAGCCACTGAATTATATGAAAAATGAATGAAGTTGGAGGAAGATTATTTACTTCAATTTACAGATGAAAACTCCAACTGGCAAAGACTTGACTTGGGCCTTGGGAGCCCATAAGCAGAGAACCCAGTTGAGTTCCCTTGGACTTCTGACTCCAGAGAACTGTGAGATGATAAATGAGTTGATTAAGACACTACAGTGGTGTTAATTTGTTACGCAGCCACAGAAATGTAATAGAGCTACAGCAACCAGCCCACAGCAGCTGCCACATAATATAAACGAGAAACAAATATTGTAATAAACCACTGAAATTGGAGGGTGATTTTGTTATTACAAAGCTGTAATTAAATACACTGTGTCTTCACACACATATTCTCTGTGTGTGTGTCACACACAGTATTTTCATGCCATTATACACATCGTATTGAAAATTCTTCTTTGTAACTTACTCATCCATTGCATGATTCAGTGTAGAAATTTTTCCTACAATATTGCTTGTAATGGTTATGTAATTTCCCATTGTTTAAATGTACAACATATTATTTCCTGTAAATCAGCACTACTTCTTTAAACAAACCCTATTTCGGAAACTTTTAGGTTATACAATTATTCATGATTCAAAAAAGAAAACTCCCAACAACATCCTTTTGTATGAATATTCTCACAGTGTGCTCTCCTGAAGTATCTTACTAATTTGTAGCTTTTATTATTTTATTTTAATAATTTACATTCTTTCTTGTTTATAGTTGTTACTATGTCCCCAATTTTTACCACTGAGATATCTGTGACTTATACACTTATACAGATATAGAAGGTGTATACATACACATATATATACACACATATGCATACTTTAATACAGTTTTTAAAATTATTTATTTTTGAGAGAGAGAGACAGAGAGAGAGAGAGCATATAGGAGGACCAGAGAGAGAGGGAGAGAGAGAGAATCCCAAGCAGTCTCCACCCTGTCAATGCATGACCCGATGCGGGGCTTGACTTCGCGAACTGTGACATCATGACCTGAGCCGAAACCAAGAGTCAGTTGCTTAATCCACTGAGCCACCTGGGTACCCCATGCAGTTTTAAAGGTTATGAAGCCATGGGACATCCAGGTTTCTCAGTCGGTTAAACATCCAAGTCTTGATTTTGGCTTAGGTCATGATCTCACAATTGGAGCCTCGCGTAGAGGTCTGTGCTGACAGGGCAGAGCCTGCTTGGGAGTCTGTCTTTTCCTCTCTTTCTGCCCCTCCCTGCACTCACTAGCACTCTCCCTCTCCCTTTCTCTCTCTCAAAATAAATAAATAAACATTTTAAAAAATGTTATGAAGCCAAAAGTTTCCAGGTATCTTTCACTAGTGTTCCCTTAATTTAGAAAGAAAGAAATATGAATTTTAAGTTAGAAATGATGGCATATAAGCAAACATTCTTTACTGTACCTTCTACATTTTCTGTTGGTATTTCAGACAGCACTTGGAAAGTCCAAATTTTAAAGCCAGAGCAGCTGTTCAACAAAATGTTCACACAAGCCAGCAGGCTAGTACACTCTCAATAGGTTTGTGTAACAAATAACTGCAAAGTTGTTTCTGCATAAATGAGAAGTTCATGGCCAACTACAAAGTTTACATGTGTAATTTAGCTCTAACACTGGAAAAGATAGCTAGGAATGTGCATATCTGGTGTATATAATGAAGGAAAGGATAACTAGGGAAGCAATGAAGAATTCAGAACATTTTTATCTGGATAACTTAAGGTATTGGCTTGAGTTCAGCATCATTAATTACTATTTTCCTCAGTAAATTTCTTACAATTCCTTTGAGACAAGTTTTATTTTCTCTATTTAAATCTTCTGAGCCTGATTACAGTAAACTAAATTGTTACTGTTTTCTTTTCTGTACAATGGATATCTATATATCATAATGTTGTTTGTGTATTATGGAAATTGTATGAAGTATTTGGGGTTCTTTCAGAATGAAAGACATTGCCTAGGCTGAAGATAGCAATGTTAAACAATGTGATAAATAAGTTATTTCCTTTTTGTCTGACCGAAGAGTTTTATGGTTTACCATTGGTAGTAACTGTATTTCAAGTGTTTTCATCTGAACAAACAAACAAAAATTGCTTTTGAAAAAATCTAATCTTTAGGACATTTAATACACTAGAAAAACTTGTATTCTTGACCAAACTAAGTGGCTCCAGCGGTATTTCCTGTTAGATTGGAAGTAAAGTGCCTCTGCCAAGAAAAGACTAATAATGTATATAATGCCAGTGCTACCTGCATTGTTTGCTTGATTGCTTTTTAGCAGTAGGAGTTTGAAAATGAAAGGCAGTAAATGGAATTATAAGCTTTGTACCTCATTGTCTGAGAAAGAAATAATGGTATGTTAGGGCCCAAAATTCAATGGCATATTTTATTTTTATTATTTTGGCTACGTAAAAATTTCTTATGAATATAAAAATGTATAGAACCTTCCTGTAGAACATTTTAATGTTTTAGTTCATGAATTTTTCACTTTGAAACCAAATACACAAAGACCTCAACTTATAGTGATTCACCCTAACAGAGAGCATTCCAACTGCATCAGTCCTGTTCTTTGTGATACGACAGGTAGTGAGAACATGACATGTCACCCAACTAATTCTGAGGAAATAACAAAGGAAAAATCATTTATGAGAGACAGGTAATTTTATTTAAAAAACCAAATGACTGTAAGTCTCCACAAAATTGCCCTCACGGCACCTGTTGACGTTCCACCAAGAAATTCTATGAATTCCACAACCTCCATGATAAAATACCTCATATTATGATTTGTTCCAGAAAATAGGGATACATATTAAAGAAGATCGTTATGTGAAAATGAGTCCGTATCGTATTAAATATTATTTGAATTATGCTTATTGTTTCTCTTATGAGAAAAAAGAGGTTGAGATCTCAGCCATAGTCAGTGTAGAAAGATAGATGAGATTAGCAATACCCGAACTCATGATTTGTATATTTTTCTCCCCCTGACCTGGCAATTCCTGCTGGGACCTTTAAATTACTTTCTTCAAAGACAATTTGTCCTCTAAATCTCTTCCCCTGCCTTGATGAGAGTAGATAAATTTGTATGACTGCTAATTAATCATATAAGTAAGTACTTGATGTGTCTGCTCATTTTTGTAAAAGTTTGGGAATAGGGTACTTGTTATGAATACAGATCCCAGTGATATCACTGTGTTTAAGTCTTAATCTATTTGACTTTGAATACTTTTTCTAGAGATGTAACTCATAATGAAGAATGTCTCCTCTCTGTCCAAAGCATTATAAAGATAAGACTATCAACAAAATCTACCTTTCACTTTTAGGCAATAAACCTTCATGTCAGGTAGTATAGAAAAGGCTACAATTTTATGCATTACTTTGGAGAAATATAATGAACTAATGAGTTCTATTATGTATCAGGTATTGTGACCACAAGAGAAAAAGTAATGAACAAGCTGTTCGGTGTTTTAAGGGAGCTTACCACCTCCTTGGGAAAACAGACATTACATTGTAATATCAAACTACTTAATAAATGATGGTGTATGTGATGGTAAATATAGTGCTATAGGACCCAAAGGGAGGGCACTAAAGCCATTATGAATTGTTGATGGGGATTGTGGTCAGTGAAGTGATCACAGAGTTCAGAGATATTTATAGGACTTCAGTGATGAGTTTATTTTAGATAGGTCATGTGAAGTAGAGAGTGGGGGAGGACAGAGAGGAGAGCTCTAGAAGTGCAGTATAAACAGAGGTTTGGATGCTCAGAGCCTAGAAAGCATAGAAAATTGTGGAATTAAAATGAAGTCCTCAAACTGGCTTATCATTTTCTGTTATCACATCTTAAAATTAAGTTTTTATTATTTAATAACTTCACTATATTTCATTATTTTATTTTATTTTTGCCTTGTTTTCTAGTTTTATATTCTTATATTCCCTGTATTATCTGGCTATTCTCTGGTCTACTGCAAAGCCAGAAAATGTAGGTAAGGTAGAAGAAAGGCATTGTGTCACCATGAATTCTAACACCTTGATTTTTCTTTTCTTTTCTTTTCTTTTCTTTTCTTTTCTTTTCTTTTCTTTCTTTCTTTCTTTCTTTCTTTCTTTCTTTCTTTCTTTCTTTCTTTCAAGTTTATTTTTATTTTTGAGAGAGAGAGAGAGCAAGCGAGCAGCAGAGGGGCAGAGAGGGGGGAAAGAAGATCTGAATCAGGCTCAGAGCTGACAGCAGCAAGCCAGACATGGGGCTCAAACCCATGAACTGTGAGATCAGGACCTGAGCCAAAATCAAGAGTCAGACAATTAACTGAATCAGCCACCCAGGCACCCCTAATTTTTCTTTTCTTAATTTTTTTATTATATTTATTCATTTTTGAGAGATGGAGGAAGACAGAGCACAAGTAGCGGAGAGGCAGAGAGAGAGGGAGACACAGAATCCGAAGCAGGTTTCAGGCTCTGAGCTGTCAGCACAGAGTCCAATGTGGGCTCAAACCCACAAACCATGAGATCATGACCTGAGTCCAAGTCAGACACTTAACCGAGCCACCCAGGTGCCCCATCCCCAATTTTTCTTAATAAGAATAATCTACCAAGATGTCAGTGAGAAAATGTGCAGAGTTCCATCCAAGAGACTACTGATATTTAGGAATATATCCTTTCACAAGTAGCACTGAAAAATCAATAAAAGGTTGGCTAGATTTGAATCTTTCTTATCATTTTTGATAAGTTATCCTTGAATCTCTACTCAGCAAAGCAAGACAGGTAGTTTCTGCTTATTTCCTTTCTCTATTTAAGGAGCATACTCAGAGACACATCAGGCGGTTTCGTATCTGTTATACATAGCACCCTGACTATTGGAAATGAAGATACCTTCAATAAATGAGGACTATTTGAATAACTATGGATCCTAGAAATCATTGAGATACTGCAGATAATCTCTTTACAGACTCACCCAAGGTACAGATCATAACATTTTGATAAACACACAAAAATCCCTAATACGCAAATAGACATATTTGCTCTATTAAAAAAAAAGCAACAAGGTGATGTGATTACACTAAATTATATGTTGAAAGGTACTTTGTTGTTCCCCGTTTCTTTACATGTACTTACTGCGCTACTACTGATACTTTGGGAAGCCACTTTTGTTCCTAAGGTTAGAAGAGCTTTATTTAATACAGGTGGAGCGGTAATTATGATCAATGTAAATTTCCAAGCACAGATTGTGCAAGCTGCTGGTGCTGGCAGTGTGCTTTGTGTGTATTGATGTCCATGTGCCAAATGTTGTATCTATTAGCCTAGAGACATCAGCAGGATTGGACATCAGCTGAACACGGCATACTGAAAAGTAAATAGAAACTCAGCATCTGAAGTCAAGGTGCAAAATCAGTGTGAAAAATGTAGTGAATGAGAATTTTAAAAATTGATGAAATAAAGCTTGCTTGAACTTAAACTCTAAATTTAAATTTCTCTAGAAAATAGAAATTATTACCGGTTCATTATTTATTTTGCTTCAATTTTTGTACTTGCCTTTTAAAATTCCGTAGCATTTTTGGAAATGTTAAATTCTAGAATAATGTAAGAATAATGTAAGGGATTCCTGTGGGATAGCTGAGCAAATCACTATGACATATTTGATATATAAAATACATGAAAATGGGGGTAATACAGATACACATACATCTCATGTTCTTAATAATGAAATGAACATTGGTAAGCCTGTGCATCAACAAATAAGCTTCAGCATTACAAATCATTCCCTCACATACAGATATAAAAATACTGTTCTGCATTTCTAGGAATTAAATTTTTTCTTTTTCAAATTGAAATATTTAGTCTGTATTAAATACGTTATTGTGGATGCTTGCTGTATGGATTACATTTTAATTTTTTGTTCTATTTGGATATCCAGTTGTATCAACATCATTATTGTTAATTTCCTTTTAAAAACTATGTGGTTTAGCTGTAAATGTATGGATTCAATAGATCAATCTTTGTGGTATAGACTATACCTGTCTTCTAAAGGGTGTATTACCTCACTCATTTAGATCTTTTAACATCTTTCAGTATGTTTCACATTTTATCTTCAAAGTTTTTGTATATATTTTGTTTACTACAGCCCTTGATACCTTATAGTTCTGTTATTAAATATTGTTTTAAATGTTTTGTAACTATTTTTACTGATAAATAAAATTTCAGTTTGCTGTTTATGCCAATATTTACAACCTTGCTAAATTCTTAAACAACTCTAATAAATATAATTTGTCTATGAATAAATTTTAGGGGGCATTATATAAATAGCCATATAATTAATTAATAATAAGAGTCTGACTTTTTCCTCTCAAAGATCTCTACTGCATATTTACAAAGAGTCTGCTATAATAGTCGTCTTTGTCTTGATGTTGATCTAAAGAAATAATTCTGCATTTTCACAGAAGAAATCATATTTGCTGAGTGTTGATAGAATTTAGGAAGTTAAGAAAGTTTCCTCCTATCCCTAGTTTGCTAGGGGATGATAAATTTATAGTTCGTAAATTTTGTCATGTGTGTTTTTTTAATTTATTTTTCATTTATTTATTTTTGAGATAGAGAGAAACAGAACACAAGTGGGGGAGGGGCAGAGAGAGAAGGAGGCACAGAATCTGAAGCAGGCTCCAGGCTCTGAGCTGTCAGCACAGAGCCCTACACAGGGATTGAAGTCACAAACCGTGAGATCATGACCTGAGCCACCCAGGCGCCCCCATGCATTTTTTTCTGATTCTATTCAAATGAGAGTTTAGATTTTTCCTTCATAACCTGTTAATGAGATAAATTATACTTATGAATTTTATAATGTGAAGCCACTATGCATTCCTAGGATATATCCCTATTTTTTTATATGTTGTTGCTAATATTGTGTTTTAGATTTTTGCATCTCAAGGTCCTTGTTTGATTTTGATATCAAGGTAATATAGGACTTATTAACTAAGTTGGCTTCCCTTCCTCTATTCTATTCTGTTTAAGAACTTGCTTAAGGTTGTAATTATAACTTACTTGAACTTTTGCTTGAACCTACCTGTAAAACCATCTGGGCCTGGTTTCTTCTTTGTAAGAAATTTTAAATCACAGACTCCATTTATACAGTGATTATAGAAATTTTACATTTCTTTTTTATATTTTTAATTTTAATTTTTACTTTTTTATTTGAGTATAGTTACATGATGTTATGCTAATTTCAGATGTGTAACAGTGATTTTACATTTTTATATGTTACACTATGCTCATCACAAGTGTAACTACCATCTGTCACCGTGCAATGATATTACAATACCATTGACTATATTCCCTATACTGTACCTTTTATTCCCATGACATTTTAAAAAAATTTTATCTTAATTTTTTTTTTTATTTTAGAGAAAGAGAATGCATGAGAGTAGGGGATAGGGACAGAGGGAGAGAGAGAGAGAGAGAGAGAGAATCTTAAGTGACATGGGGCTAAATCCCATGACTCTGAGATCATGACCTGAGCTGAAATCGAGAGTCAGATAGACACTCAACCAACTGAGTCACCCAGGCGTCCCCACCTCATGACTTCTTTTTAATTAGTTTTATTAAATTATCTATTAAAAAGCATTTTCCCATTTAATTGTAACATGTTAATCTTTACTGACATTAATGTTTTCATAATACTCTCATTAACTTTTCTTTTTTTCTTTAGTTTGTCCTCTTTTCCAATATGATTTCATTGCATGCTCTTTCTCTCTTTTGTCAGTCTTTCGAGAAGATTTTCTTTCTTATTAGCCTTTTCACTAGAGCCAACTTTTGAGCTTTGTTGGACCTCTCTCTTGCATCGTTAAGGAATCAAATTGTGGTGCCTTTCTTTTGAGAGGATTTGGAAATTCTGTTTCAGAATCCAGGGGAAGTTACCAAGTGAACCTATTCTAATTCTCCTAAATATTTATAGACACATGGGACAATTTCAGGGTCCACCTTCTGTCTCTTTGGTAGAGAATAGCAGCCTAGTTTTTCCATTTCCAATATGATATTGTCATTTTCCTGAATGCAGTCTGATTTCTGTGTGCACTAGTTTTCAAGTGTCAGTTTTACCTTGATGACTTATTTTTATTTGTATTTGTCCTTGGACATTTCCTTTGCTTACAACAGTGCCTTAGAAGTGTATTTGTTGTAAATTATCTAGGATCAAGTATTATTCGTGTAAGAAGTACCTCCTGGGTATCTTTCTGTCATACTGCTAGGAATGGAATTCCCCTCTGAGATATTTTCAAAGGTTTAGGTATTTCAGGTAAACTTTACTTAAATATTTGGTCTTAAAGAATGTCTGTTTGAAGTCTGCCCTTCAAACCTTTGGGTAAATGAGGAAAGTAAATTAAGATTCAACAATTGAAGCCTTAGCTGTTATTATTTCAAAATATGAAAATAAGTTTGTCTACACTAAGAGAAATCTCTTTCCAATGCTAACATCTTGCCAACTGCTTCATATCGTATTTTAGCTCTCTTGATATTATCAAAAAGGGAAGAGGAAAACTAATTTATTGAGCTGTTGTAATATGCCAGACATTTTATTAGTTACTTTTCATTTGCCAGTTCAATAAATCCTCAGACCAATTTTATGGCTGAGTGTTATGGCCATTTTTAATTTGAAGAAAGAAAAAGATGGAGAAATTTGCACAGGCTAATAACAGTTTAAGGATTCAAACTGAGCTCTGTTTGACCTAAAGTTATCTTACAATATGGTAGTACAACCTACCTCTGTTTTATAGGTGTGGAAATTGAGGCTTCCAAGGTCTAAAAAGTAACTTATCCAAATAAAACTGAAATGTGCATCTCGCTGATTTCAAAGTCTGTGCACGTTCCAAAATATTTTGTTTTGTACATGCATCACAACCACACCATAAAATATAGGGTGACATGTCAAGTCTCACATATTCCCCAACACATCAGGACTCTTTAAGAGCAGCAAGGTTTTATCATCACCCCTTTACGTCACGTGTAAATGCAGATATTGACCATCTAATTTTATAGTAACATAAAATAAAATATATCCATTTACACTGTTTAATTTCATGAGTTTTGACAGAAATAGACATACCAGAATCCACAGCCACAGTCACAGTACTGAACATTTCCATCACTCTCAAAAGGGTTCCCCTGGGCCAGTTGCTGTTCATTTCTCCACCCACTCAGACCTCAGCAACAGCCGATATGCTTTTTTGTTTTATAGAATATTTTGCCTTTTTAAGAATTTTTGTATAAACAGAATTCTATAGTATGTGGTCCTTGTATCTGATTTTTCATTCATCACAATGATGAGTGAAATGTGATGTTGAGGTTCCTCCATGATGTATATATTAATATGTCATTCCTTTTTAGATGACTGGTATTCTATTATACCATATTTTGTTTATTTATTTCCTTATTGATGAATATTTGGGTTATTTACAACTTTGGGATATTGTAAATGAAACCACTGAAGAAATTGATGTATAAGTCTTTAGGTTCACATATACTTTAATTAATCTTGGATACATACTTGGAATGGATGGCTAATCTATATGGAAGGTATATACGCAACTAAAGAAACTGCCAGTTTTCCAAAGTTATAATGATAATTTACATTCTACCCAGTTTTTGAGAGTTCTAGTCATTTAATGAGCTCTCCAATACTTAGTATATTCAGAATTTTTTAAAAAAATGTAGTCATTCTAGTTTGTGTGTGTGCGTTTGTGTTTGTGCGCATGTATATGTGCATTTGCATGTGCATGCACACTCATGTAGAATTATCTTATGTGGTTCTAACTTGCAATTAGTTGAACACTAATTCTATGGAGCAATGATGTGACCATTGGTCATTTGTATATCTTCTTTTCGTCTTTCAAGGGTTTTGTCCACTATTCAAATTGGCTTATTTGTCTTCCTATTGTGTTTTTGAAAAAAATATTTTTAATGTTTTATTTATTTTTGAGACAGAGAGAGACAGAGCATGAGCAGGGGAGGGGCAGAGAGAGAGGGAGACACAGAATCTGAAGCAGGCTCCAGGCTCTGAGCTGTCAACACAAAGCCCGATGGGGGGCTCGAACTCACAAACTGCGAGATCATGTCCTGGGCCGAAGTCTGACGCTTAACTGACTGAGCCACCCAGGTGCCCCCCCCCCCCACCCCGCCTATTGTGTTTTAAGAACACAGTATATATTCAGGTTACAAATCCTCTGACTGTGGAGCACATGAGTGACTCAGTTGCTCAAGTGTCTGACTCTTGATCTCAGCTTTGGTCACCATATCATGGTTTGTGGGATCAAGCCCCATGTCATACTTTGAGCTGATAGCGCCAAGCCTGCTTGGGATTCTCTCTCTCCCTCACATTCTGCCTCTGTCATGCTTGCTGTCTCTCTCTCTCTCTCTCTCTCTCTCTCAAAAGAAATAAGTAAACTTAAAAAAAAATCCTCTGACTGATTTATGCATAGTAAGTATTTTCTCTCTATTCATGGTCTGACTTTTGATTTTCTTAATGGTGTCTTTTGTTTAGAAGTTCTTCATTTTGATGAAGTCCATTATCAATTTTTCTTCTTTTATGTTTGTATTCATTGTGCACTATTTAAAAATATTCACCGAACCACAGATCATAAGAATTCTTCTATGTTTTCTTCTATAAGCTAATAGCTTTAACTTTTTTAAAGTTTTAATGTTTATTTTTGAGGGGGGGTGGGTAGGGGCAGAGAGAGACACACACAGAAACTGAAGCAGCCTCTAGGCTCTGAGCTGTCAGCACAGAGCCCTTCGCGGGGCTCAAACTCACAAACTGAGAGATCATGACCTGAGCCGAAGTTGGACACTTAACCGATTGAGCCACCCAGGACCCCCTATAACTTTAACTTTTATAGTTAAGTCTATGACCCGTGGTCTTTTCAGATAAGAATAGATATTGAAAAGTTTTTATATAGATATCCAGTTTTAACAAAATGTCATGGAAAAGACTTATTTTTCAACCTTGAATTATCTTGGCGACTTTAAAAAATCAATTATGTACGTGTGTGTATACATATATACATATATATATATATATATAATCTATGTACATATATATGCATATGTCGTTTCTAGACAATCTCTTATTTTTAATTAATTTATATTATACCAACCACGCTTTTTTTCATGAATGCTTCATAAGAGTAGTTCATAAAATCAAGTATCCTAAGTTCACAGATTTTGTAAAAATTGCTTTAGTTCTTATTTGTGTGACTTTCCATATAAATTTTGGAATAGATTGCCATTTAAAAATTCCCGACATAATTTTGATAGTTGTCACATTCAAATATACTGGTCAATTGAGGTAAAATTAACATCTTAATGATACTCACTTTTCTAATCCATGTGGATAATATATTTTTCCATTTACTTTGCATTTTTTAAATTTATAACCAATATTTTATGTTTCCATATAATACCATTCTCATCTTTTAAAAATTTTTATGTTTGGGGCGCCTGGGTGGCGCAGTTGGTTAAGCGTCCGACTTCAGCTAGGTCATGATCTCGCGGTCCGTGAGTTCGAGCCCTGCGTCAGGCTGTGGGCTGATGGCTCAGAGCCTGGAGCCTGTTTCTGATTCTGTGTCTCCCTCTCTCTCTGCCCCTCCCCCGTTCATGCTCTGTCTCTCTCTGTCCCAAAAATAAATAAACGTTGAAAAAAAAAATTTAAAAAAAAAATTATGTTTGTTTTTGACACTGTTGTAAATAGAAGTTTTAGAAATTTCATTTTTCAACTTTCTTGCTGTGTTGGATTTTATAGATTAACTGTGTGTACCATGGCCTTTCTAGTTACATTTATGTAGTTGTTTTGTAGATTCTTTTGAACTTTCTACTTAGACTGTCATGTATACAATATATTTTTCTTTGGTTCATTTCCAGATTGATTTTCTATTTATCTTTGTTCTTCAGTAGTTTAACTATGATATACATACATGTGATTTTTTTGTGTGTTTTTCCTGTTTGGCTTCACAGTTTCTTGAATGTATAAAGATACATTTTTACACATCATTAATATTTCATCTTTATTTGGTCAAATGTTTTTACCTCATTATTATTATACTATGTTAACACTTCTTAGATTTTTGTTATTGTCTGCTTATTTTTTCCATTTTTTCCTGTTTCACTCTGATTGGATAATTTTTATTGATCCATATGCAAATTTCTGACTCTCCCATTATCTTTACTGCATTCTTAATTATCCCAGCCGATTTTCATTGTGTATTTCTCATTTCTAGGATTTCCATTTTTTAACTATATATTTCCTATATTTCTATCTTTGTGTTCATTATGAGCATATTTTTCACTACTTCATCTTATGTAGGTATAATAAATATCTTCAAGTCATTTTTTATAATTGCAACATCTGGGTCTGTTAAATTTTGGTCCTGTTAATTGTGTTTCAGCAAGCAATTAATTTAGTTAGACCCAAATTTCTAACTTTGTCACAATTGCAGTATGCATCACCTCATATCTCAGCTCATTTCTTTTGACTTAGCCACATTCTGTTCTGGTATACCTCATGCATACTTGATTTGGGGATCAGCAGAATGTGGGTAAATTTTATACAGAGAAGCTGGGATTTCTCTTATCCGCTTCTCTCTTTCAGTGATATTCCCCCTCACTTTCCAACAGCAGTGGTTTGACTCGGTTCCTTGCCTTTACCTCTGCAGGACAGAAGGTTCCCATGACTTCCATTGGAGTTTCCAGCACTCTGCACTATATTGCAACTGCCTGCAGGCTAAAGCTATAAAAATCTTATCCCATGCTCTAATTCTCTGTAAAGTTTTAACTCATCTGCAAAAAATTTGCCTGCTTTAGTTTATTTTCTAGAGCTTTTTGGGCATTTTTGCAGAGAGGTAGGTGGGTAAATGTTTTTATGTTTGTTAAGTATTTGCTGAAATGTTTATAGTTGTTATTTGTCGGATGGTAAGTTACTACTTTACCACACCTAATGCAGAATGACTCTCATATACTTGTTTCTTGTACTTAAAGAAGAATATACCTCTCACATTTTTTTTCTTTTCTTCTATCTTTTAGTACAGAAGAGGTGGAAATTTCATTTCCTCTGTTCCACATCTGGCTTTGGAGACATGAAGTAGCTATCAAAATTAGTATTCTTTACAGTAGAAAATGATTGCTATGATCTTAATCAGGTAATAATGGCTCCTGTCTAAACATTTTGAAATTATGTGGAATTAGGCATTATCAAGGACAAAGTAAATTAGCTCAAGCTTCCCAAATTATATTTCTTTTATATACATATATGTGCATATAAAAGGTTATTAAATCAAACTTTTCTAATTGTATAAAAATTCGGTTTAAGGTTTAAAGGAATTTAAACATGACAAATACACCAATTTGCAAAGAGAGTCATTAAATTCCTCACTGCGGGGGTTGAAAAAGCAGCATATAAAACCAGCATTGCAAACCTTAGCCTATCAGCAGATTGCAATTTATATGGGAAGAGAAATCTAGAGACTGCGGAAGCAGTGAGTTTTTATTTAAAGTTTGTTGGCATAGTACTCTTCGTTTTCTCTCACTTACTTGTAGGGGAGCCCAGGAGTAGAGTACTTCTCATCCAGTGCCAACTAAAGAAAGTATCAATAAAACTGCTTTTAGGGAAAGAGTGTACTTTCAAAGAGTGGGAGTTGTTACTATAACTGTATGCTTGCTGATAGGCAAAATCTCATAGACTTGCCCTTTACTGCTTCAGGGCCAAGCAAGGGGAGAGAGCTCTTCAAACTACTTGTGTTATCACATACAGTTTGGAGGGCCAAATCAATTTCTGGCTCTGTAACCCTCGTTTGTAAGAACTACTCAGAGTTCAAAGATACAATGAAAATATTTTCCAAATAAAGTCTTCTCCTACTTTTTAATGTCTTTTTTGGACAGTCTGTTTTTCTATTATTCCCTTTTGTTCATCATGTTAAATAAATGTTCAACTCCCTTCTAATATTTTTTGTTTGTTTCAAGTTATAGAGATATATCAACATGTCCCATTACAAATATAGATTTTTCTGCTTCTTAGATATTACGCCCTTTAAATAAAATTGTAGTTACTGATACTATGATATATGTGAACACGTCGAAACCTGTTATATCTTTCTGGTAGATATAACATACATACATAAAATAAAATATATACATAACATAAAATACATTTTCTTCATTTAACTCCCTTTTGCACTTTGTGCTATGGTTTTGGGAAATTATAAACTCCATATGGTGCTATTTTTATTTTACGTAGTCAACATTCAATTAGAAGTAGTTCCCTATCTACTTTTCGAGTCTTGTATCATCAGAGACTGTTTTTCTTTCACCTGTAAAACTCCATTTTGTGTGGATTTGTTGACAGATACTTGCTCTTCTTGTTTGTCTTAAATTCTGATGTATTTTCATCATTGGAGGGGATTTTTACTAGATAGAGAATTTTTGGCTAGGAGCTATTTATTTTTTAAAAATTTTGTTTCACCGTTTTCTAGTTTCTAGTGTGCTGGATAATCAGCTTAGCCTTATTGTTTTCTGTTTGAAGCTGACTTGTGTTTTAATTTTTTCTGGTTTAAAATTTTTATTTTCTTTAACTTGAATTTTAAGTGCACTAACAATGAGTAATTATCATACTTCCTTTGAATTTCACTTATCATATGTCCATCTCTGGTACTTTTGAGTAATTTCCTTCCTTTTACTTTCCATGTGTCTGTCAGGCTGAATATTTTATTCAGGTTTCTAGTTAACCAGCCTTTACACCAGAATTGTTTTCCTGTTAAAATGATGTATTGATTACTTATATTCAGTTATTTTAATTTCTGTTTTAGGATTATTTTTATGATTTAATAAAAATCTGATAAAATTCTTTACATTATTCAATTTTTGAAGCATTAATCACATCTATATCTAATAATGTTTCTGGATCTTCTGTGGATCTATTTCTATTATCTCTATTATCCATTCTGTCTTTTTGTGCATTTAGCTGTTTTATATTTGAGTTTCTAAAGTTTCTATGAAAACTTGATGAGGCAATTTTCATGTTATCTTCCTCTAGAGAGGATTTACTTTTGCTCTGGTCAAGCAGAGACAGGTTGCCTTCATTTGTTCAGAGGTTGAACTGATTAGAAGTTGGGCTTCAGCCTTTGATACAAATTGTCTAATTCAATTTTATCTTTACTAGTAGAGTATGGCACGTTAGGGATTACATGTGAAATCCTGGGCTGTTTCCTAATATTTCTCCTTCATGCAGAGTCATAAATTTGAAAATTGTATACCCTAGTCTTAAGAATGTCAGAAATTCTGTTCTAATTAAAACTCCTGAGCAGCCACTTTCTGTTTGGCTTTTGAGTCTTTCAGCTGCTCCATTGGACTCAATAGAAGTGTGGCTCAAAATGTAAACTCACCTTTCTTCCATTTCCTTTCCTCTAGTATACTGGATCCTCAAGTTCACATTCTGTTAGCTCTTTTATTTTGTTTTTGTGGGGGTTTTTTTGCTCCCTCATTTTTTATGCTTGATATTTTTAAATTTACTCAAATCTAGCTTTGCTTGTTGATTGACAATATTGGTCTAGAAATAGTCTTCCTTTCCTAGAAGGGGAATTCCTATTTTCCTTTTTATGATGTTAAATTCATGTTAAACTCTTCAAATACAAATATTCAAATGCATATTAAACTATTTTAATGATGTGTTTCTGAGTTATTTTCATTAGCTAACCAATGTCGTCTTATGATTATACATTGAATTATCATTGACTCTTTGGTTAATGAATTCAGAAATCAGGAAAAATCAAAGCTAGCTTAAATACTATGAGAATTAGGAATAGAACCTTTCTATTTTACTTACTTAATAGATGTAATTTTAGTACATGCTCTGCCACTCGTTGTGTGGTATTTTGCAAATTACTTTACTCCTCCCGGTCTCAGTCTTCTCCGATAAAAGAAGTAAGTTCAAGTAGATGATCTTTAAAAGTCCTTCCATACCTAAAATTCTGTGATTTAATAAGAATAAATTAAACTTGAATCTTTGATGATTAGAGTTTAATTTGAATCTTGAATCCATGAGATTTTTGTAGTTTCTAAATTTAGAAAAAAATAATATTCTTTCTCATCTCTAGTACTGGAAGATGTCCCATATGACCTGGACAAATTTCAATGCAATAATTACTTTTTGAATATTTAATTGCCAAGAAATATTGAGGAGGTCTAGTAACATCAGGGAACACATCCTACCACATATAAATAAATAAATATTATAATGACTAATAGTTATGATATGGTATGTTAATATTAGAATATACAAATTAATACACAGATGGAGAAACTGCAGTTTTATGTATATATGAAAGACTTGATATAGTGAGATTTAACATTGCATATCAGCGAGGAAACATGAGGTAGTCAAAAATTGTTTTGAGACAATTAATTATATAGAAAAGGGAAGAAATCCTCAGTATTCAATGTATATAGTCAAGATTGTAAATATCCATATGTAAAAATCACTTTTTTTTTTAAGAGGGAGAGAGAGAGTGGGGGAAAGGGAGAGAGAGAGAGAGAGAGAGAGAGAGAGAGAGAATCTTAAGCATGCTCCTTGCTCAGTGCAGAGCCTGATATGGGGCTCAATCCCATGATCATGGGATCATGATCTGAGTTGAAATCAAGAGTCCGATGCTCAACCAACCAAGCCAACTGGGTGCCCCTAAAATCACATTTTTAATTCATTAGGTTTACAAAAAATATTAAACTTGAAACTAAATTTTCAAGCCATAAAAAATTATTTCTAAGAAAATGTGCAGGAGGTGGAAACATTTTAATTAAGATTAAGATGTAGAACTCTGTCATCAGATTCATGTATGATATCAGACATATGCCATCATGCCCTATTCTAGCTGTTTAAACTTGGAATGACTACTTAAAAGTTTAATCATCGTCTTTCTCTGCTGTACGATGTGAATAATAGTACCTGTTTTACTAGAAATACTGTGAGAAATAAATAGGATAATATCAAAATACTTAGCATGTTGCCAGAATAAAATAGTACCCAACTATTGTAGGAATTGTGTTTGAGAAACCTCGATTTTTTTTCCTCTGTTGAGATCAGTAGAACTTAGAGAAAAATTTAAGACTTGGAGAGAGACATTAATTTTGGAAAATATGTGCATTTGTCTAGCATTTAGGCCAAGCATTCCTAAATACTAAAAATACAAAAAAGACAAGGCATGGTAATTGTCCTTCATTTGCTCCAATCTAGTGACTTTTTTGAAGAATGAGAGAGTGATGTGAAGCAGCTTTTGAAAGGATTATAAAGTAGAACTGAAGGCTCACCCTGGTAAGGTTGGAGACCAGGGAATAGAATGGCATCAATCTACATGTTCCTTGATTTTGTTTATCACAGCTTAGCATCCCAAATCTAGGGGCAGAGAAAGTGGAGTTTTTCTTGTTTTAAGTGTAAAGATCTATGGAATGGAAGTAGCAAAATTACCACATTTTATGGTTCTTATTAGATTAGCTAAGAGATCTTGGTTTCTAGGACCTATAGCAAGAGAACTAAAGCCATTCAGAGATAAAATAAAAGAAGGAAGGACTGAAGGAAGTAGATATTCAATAATTTCTGATAACCTATAACTTGCAGTAAGGAAGTGGGGGGGGAAGAACATGAAGTTGAGGCACAGAATCATATGTTAGGGTGTACGTTTGCAGAATTAAGATACTTACATGTACATGCAAATCTACGAATTAACTATGGGAAGAACTTACTGAAGTAGAGTGGGTATGACATTTCAAGCAGAATTTCCTGAAAATCTCTGGAGCCCAGCCAGCAAGAAAAGTGCATTTGTTAAACATGAGCACCTGGGAATTGCTGATGATGACTTAAATTTAGTTTCTTTTGTATCCCCAATATGTGAGAGTGCTTGGCCAGTATCACAGACTTGAATTTTATTGCATGTATTTATGTTAACTGTCCCCCCTGTATCCTAGGTTGATGATCTTAAAGGGATTCTAAAACTGTGAGTGTAAATCTAGAGGAACAGAAATAACTCTGTGAATGAGCTTCATTGAACAAGTTCTCATGGGAAAGTTTCCATTTCTAAGCTAAAGGTTTCACTGAGAATTCAACTATCTTTGTATTCCAACTCAGACTGCAAAGCCACGGTTTGCTTTTTTTTTTTTTTTTTTTTTTTTTTTAATGTGAAACTGAAAAGGTCAACTTGGGGCAGTTTGTATAACAAAAAGATATAAGGTATAAATGACTAAAACATTTATTAATCATGGAACATGCTTTAGCTTTAGTATTTTTTCTTTAATAGAGTCCTATTTCAGGCCTAAAATGGACAAAATTTTGAATATATTTTTATCTTAATCACCTTAGTTAAAATTAAAATATGAGAAAGATTATTTGTGTTTGAACTGGGCCTTTGAAATTAAGCATGCTTTGCATGGAAGAATTATCTTGGTTTTTTTTTTGATGTTTTCTTGGGTCTCTCAAAGATGATTCCTAATGAATTGCTAGATGTAGGTTTGAGACTAGAATTTATAGACCACAGTTATTCATTCTAGTCAAATGCCACAGACAAGAACAGCAACAAATCAAAGTTAATTCGTAATTGAAACCGACTATTACTAAAAGCAATTTAGCTTTAAAGAACCTTGACATGTTGAAAAGATGAATTACTTGCTGCAGCTTTGTTATTTAAAATTATTTTTAATCATTTAATAGGAGAGAAGTCTAAACTTAGGAAGGCCAGACAGGAGTGGAATCTATTTCATGTTCTTTTTAAAACTCAGAGGATAAAATACCTTTTGAAGATAAATTAAAATGTATTTCAAGGAATCGTAACAGGGTTAAGTAAAGTTTTAGGGAATTTCTGTGTTGCAAATGGTAATATAATTTAATGCAAAACTTTATACATTAAAAAAGAATTTACATGGTTGCCATTTTACTTTAATTTCCTCCCTCTAAATTACCTAGCAAATTGTCTTTTCTTAATTTTTTGCATTTTAGGGATTGGTTCCATGAAATATGTGAATAAGAATGTGATAAATTAAGCTCATAATTTTGCTAATAGCTTTATGTTTTACAAATACACAATCCCACTCAACTTAATTTATACTCATTGCTATACCTGCATGACATTTAATTCTATTTAACTTCAGCATGTTAGTTGGAGTGAACCTTTCTCTACTAATGTTAGTCTGGGCAACAGGTTATTTGGGGTTTTGTTTTTGTGTTTGTGTTTTAAATGGCAGAATAGCCTAGATGAATATCTCTAAAGTCAAGGTCTAATAAGTTAGGAATAATGACTCTTCTTGACTTGTCTCATGTGGTCATTTATATGGAACTTGCATATAACCGTTTTCTCCCTCAAGGAAGTCTCATTTAATACCTGCGTTTATATTGGCCCCCACTGCTTTTCTTGTATTGATACTGCTCTACTTGTCCAGCAGAAGAAAACACAAGTAGCAACTATAAAATGTCCAGGTTAATAATTGAATAGAACAGAGATATTCTGTAGCAACAATGAATGGGTAAGAAGAAAAATAGTCTTGATTATTGAAGAGCTTGATCATTTTGATTAAAACTCTTAATACATACATTTAGTAGATTCTGAGAAAATTTCACAATAGAAATACATATCTAACCTATGAAAGTGCTTCTGTGTTTTCACATGGAACCATTAAGTTTGGAAATAACAAAAGAAATGAAGCTTTTAAAAATTTTATTGAAAGCATTATTGCAGTTTTTATCTGCAAGTCCCCAGATAGATTGAACGCCACAGTTTTAATGGAAATTTCATGAAGTGGAAAGTGAAAAGAGTTGAGAACTACAATGATGATAGATATAAAACAATGACAGGCAAATTGGTTGGTAATTAAAGCATCCATGTTTGTAGATAATATTTGGCATGTCAAATTGAATGTCAGTATTTGAGATCAGAAATCTAAATATCCATCACCATAGGTTGAAATTAAAATCAAGATAAAAAATGAAAAAGGGAAAGGAAATACCACACAAGAGGCAAGAATATGTAAGATCAAATCTCAAATGTATCATATTTAGTACACAAAGGGAAAGTTAAACCAGTGGGCAAAAGCCAAGTGCTGATACTTGTTCCAAAACATGGTGTTTGAATATTCAGCTAAATTGTTAGATGGAACAGGACATAGAAGATCTATTTTATTTTTAGCTATATAGTGCATTGGTTCTCAATCTTTGGGGTGATATATTATTTATTTTTGAGAGAGAGATAGAAAGCAAGCAGGAGAGGGACAGAGACAGAATCCAAAGCAGGCAGGCTCCACGCTTTCAGCAAAGAGCCCGATGCAGGGCTCCAACTCACGAACAATAAGATATGAATGACCTGAGCCAAAATCAAGAGTGGGACGGTAAACTAACTGAGACACCCAGGCACCCCTTGGCTACATACTTTAATCACTGAGGCAGTTTTAAAGGTTCTGATGCCCATTGAAATTATACAGTTTTAGCATGGGAACTAAGCAACAGTAATTCCAATTTGGTAAAGTTTGGCAAGTGCCATATATCTGTATTCATCTGTGAGCCTGATTTATTCATTAAGTAGTTACTAGTAACTTTCATTTACATTTTTTGCATAAGGAAAAGGGAACATATATAAATCTAATCATGTTATTTTTAAGTTTCTGGAAAAATATATCTTCCAGCCTTGTGAAAGGCAGTAATTCATTTCCTTTGTGATTTAAATTTCATTTAGAGTTTATGCTCTAGGAAAATCTCAAAATTAGGATTAATGATTAATATACTATTATATAAGATGGGGGAGAGTTCAATATAAATACTTCTTTGAAGAAATTTACCTTGAATATCTATTTGCTTTAGGATTTCCTTGACAGTAAAGTGGTGTTTTTGACAAAACAATTTACACTTTTTATTACATGGAAATTGCAATCATCACTATGCAGACAAGTAGTATTTTACAATGAAAAAGTAAGGTTTATTCATGTAGTATACTTTTATCATAATATAACAAGCCAGTGTTTGGAGTATTTACTTGGATCTGGAGTGTAATATCCTTAGACATTTCGACTCTAATTAAAATAAATGTCCTATAAATATAAGTTAGCATTTTGTAAATTTTGTCATAGAGTATAAAATATTTCTCAGAAAAAAATTACATTTACCTTTATGGCAAGCACTTTTTGTCTGCTTTAATAACCATAGGATTATTTTAGTTTATACGTAATGCATGTTTCACATTTAACACCTCATCCTCAGTACACATTTTGGCAATGTTGTTTTTTTTTCTTCAGGTTGATAAAATCAGTTAATATAAATTCATTTCAGAGACACAAAAGTGATATTGGGCTATTCTGGCCATCTAATTAGGATGACCATCTAGCTGTAGTCCAGTCTGTTGAGATGTTCCTTTTTACTTTCAAAAGTGTCCTAGTTCAGATGACAAGTTATACTGTCTCTCTATATCTAAAAAGCTGCCACTTGTGATAACACTGTTCTCAGAATTTTAAGTTGTAACAGGATTTTTTTTCAAACAAGGCCTAGAACATGAATCATCATCCATCGGGACTGAAGGAGAACTCTTCTGTCAATGTTGAACATGAGCCTGACCCTGGTTTTATGTTAAACATCACCATCTTCAGTGTTTCCCCTATAATTTATACATGTGAATTGGGGAAGAGAATACTGTGGCTTTCTTTTTTTCACTCAGCACCTTGAATCTCTGTTGTAACCTAATCAATGTCAGCTTTTCAGTAAAGTTGACTCCCTAGGTTTATTATTTAGTGTCTACAAATTTGTAAATTTTGGCAATAGCAATAATCTTATTCACCTTTGAGTTACTCTCTTCCTCAATCATGGTACTTCTCTCTTTTAATTTTACCCAACAAGAAGGAAATAACTTTTTTTTTTTTTAACAATAGGGGAGAGAGAGAAAGGAAGGGAGAAAGAATAAAGACTGACTGACTTACCATAGCAAAGTATTAATATGGAGTTATAGTGGTAAATGTGGTAATATATAGAACAGGACAGGTGTCCTGATTGCACAGAAATATGGCCAGAGGAGTAATAAGAAATGTACTTCCTTGGAAATAACATTATGACAATAATAAAAAGAGAGACATTAGCACAAGGAGTTTAATTTTTTCAGCTTTCTTCTTTAACATTTCTTTCTTCTCACCCGATCCTACTTGCTTTCCTCTTCCTCTTTATCTTTTTTTTACTCTTCTTCTTCCCCTTTTTCTGTCCTGTGTTATTCTTAGCC
Source organism: Lynx rufus (assembly GCF_022079265.1). Lineage (NCBI taxonomy): Eukaryota > Metazoa > Chordata > Mammalia > Carnivora > Felidae > Lynx > Lynx rufus. Next base: position 165,415,476 of record NW_025814823.1, read on the forward strand.
CCTAATGGCCCCTAATGATGTTGGAATCTTAATGAATGGGAGTTATTATTGCTAGGAAACAGTGTATATTTTCTAATCCTGTGCTCTAAACTGGAAACTAAAATAGTAGAGGCTAGTAGAGATTATATAATTATCACTTTCAGAAACATGAAAAAAATAATTAAAATGACTAGAGGGGGACACCTAGGTGGTTCAGTTGGTTAAGTGTCGGACTCTTGATTTCGTCTCAGGTCATAATCTCACATTTCATGAGATTGAGCCTGGAGAGCTGACAGCATGGAGCCTGCCTGGGTTTCTCTTTCTCCCTCTCTCTCTGCCCCTACCATGCTCACACTCTCTCTCACTCTCTTTCAAAATAAATAAACAAACATTAAAAAAATGACTAGGAATTGGTGTCAGGGGAAGAAATACACATAAGGTCTTTAAAATCCACAGTAAATTCAATTATATAGTAAGTAACTTGTAAGTAGACTTCATTTTCAATACCTTCTAATTTGCCAAATGATCATAATACACTTTTAAAGTACCTCAGCAAACAGAGTCTAGACATTCTAAAAACATGCTGAATTTGCTAATGAACAGAAAGAATAATCCTTGCTGAAAGATTCGTTCTTCTGCTTTAAAATACATCTCAGGAAGTCTTACTGTAGTCAATTATCAGTTTTTTTTTTCTCTCAAGCATGTAAAACTAGTCACGTAATGGTAACTTGTAGCCTATTTTGTAGCAAAGGTCTAATTTCTTCTTACCTCAGCGTTGATCTCCGAATCATTTAATACTCTATCAGATTATTTCCAATAATCTCTACAAAGAACAAGATAAACTAGTGATTTTTTAAACTTCAGTGCTGTACATTTGCATAGAAGTTTATAACCTTACACTCTTGGCAGTCAACCTCAGTTGTGGATACTTTAGTCCTTCACAGATAGCCATTTAAGAAAAACAGTCTGGGAAGAATTACCATAGGAGAGAGTTATGCTTGATTCTCTTGTTTGCATGTTAATACCCTAAATACTCTTCAAGTTTATTCAGGATGGCTGTTTTATAGCAGAAATGCCATCTGAACTCTAAGAATAAACTAAAAAGACTTGGGAGGACCTCTGAGCTCACTGAGTTCTTTTTTATAAATGTAAGTGATCATAAAAAGCTCAGCATCTCTAAGGAAAAACAAAAGAACAGACCCTCTTTTAATATGCAAATACAAGAACTCAACATCAACAGTGTGTTAACTCCTAATCTTTTTTTTTTTTTTTTTTTTTTACAAATCTTTAATTTTGTGATCCCATTTCTTTGCCACGCTGCATTAGATTCATTGTTCACAAATTGGCCCTGGATTCTCTGAGGCAGAAAGGCCAGGCAGTCAGCTTAATACAGTTATTCTCTGTCGGGAGCATCTGTAGGCAGGTTCCATAGGAGGTGGAAAGAAGAAGGTGGCAAAAATCTAATACATGGCTAATTAAATGGGAATGATACAAAATTTGGGACAGATTTGCTCTTTTATTTTCTTAGTTCAGGTGTCTGACATGACAGGCTTAACTGTGGAGCACAAATGATCTATTTTGAAAAAAACAGACAAATGGAAAAGCGTCTATTGTATGTGGTAGAACATTAGAAGCCTTTAAAGTACCAGCACCTTTCAGCCAACCATCATGTTTTCTATCTGATAATAACTTGTTCCAAGTCGAATCACCATGGTTGGCTGCATCCTATCACACCTTTGGATTAGGAAAGTGGAATTTAGAAGTTTGTGAAGTATTTCTTGATTATTCACAAGCTAACTCCTGTTTCAAACAGGCTGCAGCAAAACACTGAGTTCACCCCACCATACAGCAAAAGCACTGAACTGTGCTTCAACAAATTGACCTTCAGAGATTATTATGACCTTCAAATTGTCACTAACATCAATGATACATTTTTTCTCATTTTATTTTTTTAATGGAATTTGGTGGTAAACCTCTGGGAAGGAAGGCACATTGAATCAACTTATTTGCTAGTTTTCTGAAAAGGGTAGGAATCACTGATATTTGTAGACATATTAACCAAAAATACAATTATTTCAATGTAAATGTTAATTCTTATTAACATTGAAAGAATATATGCCTGTATTTTTAGAATGTTAAATTCTACTGGAAAGAGTAAGGTCTGCACTGTGCATATATAAATATTTAATCTGGGTTTTTTTGTAAACATTCTAATGAATCTATTTGTGGAGCATTTTATAATTAAATATTGTGTTGTAATAACTTCAAGTTTTGGCAGTTCACACTAAGGTCATGTTGGCTTAAAAAACACTGAAATGATTTACAGTCCAAAGCAGGCAGTAGTTTTCTCCTTGACACTGATACTAAACTCACATTCTTAAAATTTACAACTTGAAGGTGAGGGGTAGCAACAAAGAATGACAGTTATGGCCATTATCTCTTGTTTTTTGTTTTAATCTGAGAACTGAAGAAGACACTTTGCCACTTCAACAAGCTTGATAACAGAAAGAGCATGTGCCTGACGTGTTTGTTAGTGTGCAGGCAGACACGTAAAGCGTCCGTTCGTGGCCAGATAGAAAATACGTGGATATGAGTAAATGCTGCAAAGACCTCATTTACGCATTGTTTTTGAATGAATTACTCAATGTTTTCTGAGTTTTTTGTCTCAATGCAATCTAACGTTTGGAGGAGAAACTGACATATTCCTTCAAAAAGCAGATGCTTCTGTATATGGAATGAAATATTTGAAAAAGAATTCAGAGGACATGAGTCCTCATTTCAAATAAAAAGTCCCTTCTAGGAATGTGGACAAGTGAATTACAGAGTTATCTTTGGCCTCTCCCTATTGACTGAGATTTCTTCATATGAGGCAGCTTTCATTCCATTAGCAAGCAGTTCTAGATGACACTGAAATTGAAACTAAAATTTCATTCTAATACTGGCTCAAAATTTGACCTTATATTTAATTGCAATCTATTTATCCATGTTTTTTTTTCAATTTGTAACAATTCAGAAGAAATGTAGTCTCTGTTGTATATTAGAGATCATCAAATGTTTGAAAATATTTACTGTTGCTTCAAAATCACAAGTATTTGATTTCTTTCAATCCTATGTCTTCTGTTTCAAAATCATAAAAAAATAGATTATCACATTTTCTTCTTCATGTATGACCACAATTGTTGGCAAACTGTTTTTACATATTGTTATTGAATGCCTTGGAGAGATTATTTAGCATGTGAATCTGTTTATTTTATTGCTGACTGGATTCCAGGCTGCTATGCTTTGTTGAATCCATTTATATCATCCTGTACTCTGTTAACTTTTGCTCCAGGCATGGTTATGCTTAAGACATCCCATTTACTTATAATCCTTATAATATATAAGTTGGGTAAAATAAAGCCTTCCAGATCAAAATAGATAACCAAATTCCCTTAAATTAATAACATTAATTTCAGACTGGGCTCAACATCAGTAAAGCTGTGGGATGAAGATTTTTAAAGCAGTTCTAAAAGTGTATTCTTGAACTATGTGATGGTTGTTTTTCTCATAATGAATAGTTAATGGGGCTTACTAGATAAATAATTATTATTTAAATAAATAAGGATGGACCTGCTCATATTTAAAAAAACACAAGACATATAAGAAGTAAAAAAGGGGCATCTGGGTGGCTCAGTGAGTTAAGCATTCAACTCTTGATTTCAGCCCACATCCTGATCTCATGGTTTGTGAGTTCGAGCCCAATGTTTGGCCCTGAACTAATAGTACAGAGCCTGTTGAGAATTCTCTCTCCCTCTCTCTCTGCCCCTCCCCCACTTGTGCTGTCTCTTTCTCTCAAATAAATAAATAAATAAATAAACAAACCTAAAAAAAAGTACTAAAAGGGCTATTGATGAATTTCTGATTTGAAAGTAAAGATTTTGAAAGTTATTTCTTTTTTGCCTACATAATTAAAATTATCTTCTTCACATGCCCTATATTGTCTGCTGAATGTTATCTCTGTCATTCATTTCATTTGCTTGTTTTTATTGGCTACTGCTAATAGAAGGCTATTTACATTCTAGAAGATGGCTATGCCCCATTTCTAGGTAGCAGGTGGCAAGCAGCCAACTGTGACAGATTTTGACAGTTGTAATCTGGAAGCTCTACACTGGTCCTATGTTTATAATGGCTAATAAATGACTGTTGCAATCCATCTTGTAAAGACTAGTGTAGGTGATACTTGTTACATGAAGAGAGTTTCAGAATCTGAGTTGTATCTAGAAGTGATTCCTAAAAACAGTCATATACTGTGATCCTGGAACTTATTCCTCTGTGGTTTCACTCCCTCTTACTCTATGCTGCATGAGTGGGAGAGACTTTTTTGAAGCTTTGAGAGAGTGGCTATACATTAGGTGTCCTTTCTCATTTTTGGCTGTCAGTTTATTTTGTCTAGACAGTGGGCCAAATTCTTTTGTAAATTAGAGGAAACTCTTTGGATTAAAATATTCTAGTGGATCAATTACTATTCATACCCTATTTTTATGCCCCAGAACTTTAACATTAGTTTTGATCTATATAACCACTTTTGTGTACTTCCACACTTCATATTATTTATCTTCCTTTTCATTTAATATGAAAAAGAATATTCACAATTACTTACCATAGCAACCACTGTAGAAGTAGATTCAGATGCCAAGACTGGCACAGAGTTCACAGTTGATATAATCATGCCATGCAGTTTGCAACATGATCCTATGTAATTATTTTAAGGCTTTTGTGTTCTGATGAGTTCATTGAATGTAATATACCAGGAATGGAATTTTCCTAAGTCAGCACGCATGAATACATCATCGTCATCATCATCATCAACAATGACAACAGAAAACTATCTTGAGTGCTCCCAATGGGCCTCAATGCTACACTTCATGGAATGTTTGATTCCATATTAAATATGAACTATTGATTGCATATTGATGTAAAATGCTATTGATGCTCACATCACACACACACACATATCTCGTCTCAAAATTATAAGTGATTAGATCATTTTAGATGGAACATGATTAAAAGGTTTATTATCAACTCAATCAGCGATCATATATCATATTATCCTTATACATGGCTGTAGCCACCTCTGCCCTAACAAGTGAGAGCCCATGCTTTTGGACTTATGCATAGCCACTGTCTTTGCCTTAGAGCAACTTTGTTCATGCACCCATTTTGCCAACACTGAGGTGGCCAATGACAGTTTATTTTATGATATCAACTGTTGGAATCTTTTGTCTACTCTGCTATTTACTGTCTCTTCTGTGCTGGATGCTCTCTGATGGTTAATTTGGAATAAAAATGTTTCCACTATAAGAGCTCATTTTCATATGCCAATCTACATGTCTCTACCTCAGAGTTTCTTTTCTCTTATCATATATTTTTCCTTCCAGGCACCTAAGCAGGTAGCCAGCCATTTACTACTTGAGTATGTGTGTATTTAACTTCAGGCCACTATCCCCTCCACATCAAGTGGATTCCTGGGTGCAACACCTAAAGCTCTATTCAGTGAGAGAATTTCCCACCAACCACTTTCTTTCAGAGGCCTCCATTGGTGGGTCTGTATTGTGGCCACTGTCCGTTGTGGCTTCCACCCATTAACCTCATCCATCAGTGAGTTTTGACTCACTTAGACCGTGGCCTCCCTATCAACTGGTCAGAAGGGACTGATCTCTTATATTCGTAGGCATGAATTGAATAGCCAGGCACCTAGGTAACAGTGTGAGATGACATAGGAGTCTAGGATATCTCTTCATGAAGATTGTTTATGTCCTCTGGCTCGTGCTTGATTCCTGATGCATTTTCTAACTTATGGTTGCTTGCTGCTGAGCTTGTCTAAGTTTATGACCATGAATGTGTAAATCTGTTAGAAATCAGCTCATAACTGGCAATTCTGTCTGCATGCTTACTTGGTATACTATGGTAAGTAATTCTATCTTTACCAGGGCTTTGCAGCCTGCCAGTAGCTGTTTTTCTCAAATGTTTATAATTATTTACTATGGACAATGTGAATTTTTTCAGAACTTCAAGGATATGCATTATTTCATTGGGGATTGCCAGAAAAATTTCTTGGTGTCTTTTCCAACTTTGAAAACTTTGAAAGCATAGGGTTTGCTGGATCATATGACTCAAGCTGCTGGACTACTTGCACTGCAGTTTGGACCTGTGATAAAGCAGTTTTCTCTCTAAGCCTCAAACCTGGAAACCTTTTGTGTCATCTAGTTTACGGTTTAAAATAGTATTCTAGGGGCGCCTGGGTGGCTCAGTCGGGCAAGCGGCTGACTTTGGCTTAGGTCATGATCTTGCAGTCTGTGAGTTCGAGCCCCGCGTCGGGCTCTGTGCTGACAGCTCAGAGCCTGGAGCCTGCTTCTGTTTCTGTGTCTCCCTCTCTCTCTGCCCCTCCCCCATTCGCACTCTGTCTCTCTCTGCCTTTCAAAAATGAATAAATGTAAAAACAAAAAAATTTAAATAGTTTTCTCAGGTAGGATCCAAAGAGTTCTAACAGATATTATGCATCGTTATTTGTGGTGAGAGGGTTAAAGTGAACAATTTATCTTTTATTTTGGGAGGGTAAACTGGCATACCCACTCTCGTAGACCCCTACATAATCTATTGATGTAACAGATACCTGAAACTTTCTAAGATACCTCTCGGTCCTGGGAATTATATGTTTAATGAAGTACTCAAAAATATTAGTCACTTCTTGCTTATCCTGTGAAATTGGTGTAGTCATGAATATAATGGCTTAGTGTGATATTCTGCAGGATGCCAAGCTGATTCAAATCTCTTTAGAATATGTATTTGCAAAGAGTGAGGGAGCCCAGTGGCAAGACTGTAAATACATGATATGTTCCATTCCAAATGCATGTGAAATGTTTTTGATCATCCTTCCTGATAAAGTTGGAAATAATGCATTTTCCAGATCAGTAGCTGCTTACCATGGATGTGAAGTCATATCAATTCTGCTCTAGCAAAGATACCAAAAGGAGAACAGCTGCAATCCATGTTATGATTTTGTTGATTTTTCCATAGACCATCTCCATTCTCCAGATTTATTTGTTTTTTGCAAGTGACACCTACATAAACTAAATGGCAGGGATCACTGTCCTTATATCCTTTAGATCTTTATGGGTAGCACTAAATTCATTGCCCCCCAATTTTATATTGCTTTTTATTTTCTATTTTGGGCATACAGAGGGAATTATCATTTCAGAGTCTTCCAACTGGCTTTCCCTATAATGAAAGTTCTTAACCGTAACCCCACATCTATCTCTCTCTCTCAATCTCTCTCTGTCTCTCTAATATATATTAATGTTTGTATATGTGTATGTAGGTATATGTATATGTTTGTGAATGTATATGTGTGTGTGTGTGTGTGTGTGTGTGTGTGCAATCCATTTATACATTTGGAAAAGTGTATAAATTAAATATTTGTACATTTTGTCACTTGGAAAATGCCCGCTCTGTATGCCCAGAAATCTAATATGAGCCAGACCTGAGCCACAACCCCAATTATTACCTACTACCTATACTATTACTCTTTAATAGGCGATCTGTGATGATGGTTCAGGTCTCTTGGTATCAATATCAACTAGAAACCCATATCAAACAGTCCTGAAAATATGTGGGTTCCTTTTTCCCAAATGTTATTAGAGTAAATAAACAGTCCCATTTATTTAGACTGTTAGACTGGGAGAATCAGTCAAACTATGTATAATTGCCATTGTGTTTGAGGGCTCTTCAGTCAATGATTTCTAGGCTTGTAAACTGTCTTAAATTCAGAATCTCAACAAGGTATTATATAACCATTATTTTTTTTTCTTTTAGAGAATTTTTTTATAATTCATAGGAATTTTCAAAAGTAATATGGGGAGGTCCTGTATACACTTATCCCAGTTTTTTTTTCCATCTTACATAATTATAGTACAATATCTAAACCAGGAGTCTTGGGGGAACATTGTGTTTTTATAGTTCTGTGTCATTTTGTCACGTGTAGATTTGTGGAAGTGCAACAACGATCAAGACAAAGAACCATTCTCCATCACCCAAAGATCTCCCTCATACTACCCATTTACAGTTATACCTTCCCTTTTCCTCAACATTCCAACCTTTGAAATGCACTGATCTCTTTCCTATCTTTAAATAATTCTGTATAAGTGGAATCATACAGAGTTTAAGACTGGATTTTTCACTCAGCATGATGTCTTTGAGTTCTATGTAAATTATTGTGTACATCAGTAAGTCATTCTTTTTCCATGATATGCATGGAAAACAGGTTAGCATTCACCTACTGGAGGACATTTTGGTTGTTTCCTGTTTTGGGGCTTTTACAAATAACGCTGCTATAAGTAATTGTGGACAAGTTGTTGTATGCACATATTTTTCATTTCTCTGGGATAAATGCCCAAAAGTAAAATGTAGGATAATATGGCAAATGTATGTTTCTTTGCTTATAAAACTACCAGTAATATTTCCCCCAATAATGTATGAGAGATGTATGAGAAATTGGATTTTTCATATCCTCATCTGCATTTAGTATTATCACATTTCTTTCCACCTTTCTCTCCTTATCTTTCTCTCTGCTGTTACAATTAGTGTGTAGTGATTTCTTATTGTAATCTTAATTTGTAGGTCCCTCATAGCTAGTGATGTTGAAGATCTTTTCATGTTCTTATATGCCTTCTGTATGCTTTCTTTGGTTTTGTTTAACTATTAAACTTTGAGATTTATCTATTCTAGATAGAAGTGTTTTGTCAGATATATAATTTATCAGTAATTTCTCTGAGATTACAGCTTGTTTTATCCTCTTAAAGAGTCTTTTGCAGATGAAAAGTTTTTTTTATTTTGATGAATACAAATTTCTTTTTTTTCCTCTCTTTTATGGATTATGTTTTTGGTGCCTAGTTTAAGACTCTTTCCTTGCTCTAGAGCTGGAGATTTTAAATTTACAGTTTTACATTTTACATTTAGTCAGTATTACATTTTAATTTTTTTAATGTAAAATTTTAGTGGAGGTTTATTGTTTCCCTACAGATAACTAATTATTGCAATGATATTTGTTGAAGAGGTTATCTTTACTCCATTGAACTATGTTTGCATATGTATCATGAATGAGTTGACCATGTGTCTTGTGGGGCCACTTCTAAGTTTTCTTTTCTATTCCATAGATCTATATATCTAACTTTAGATAGTTGTTAAACTTTTTCGAAACAGAACACTAAGGTTTGCAATGATCTCAATAGTGTATATTCAAGAAATACTACTAAACCTTGTTAAAAATGGAGGCTTTTTGACCTTTTCACTTACCATACTCTTAATATGTGTATTCTAGTCTTTCCAAACTCCATGATAGTTTTGAGAGCCAGCAACATGCAATCAATGAAGAGGATTGAAATTGCTCAAAAAGGCCTATCTTTTTTTTAAAATTTTTAATGTTTATTTATTTTTGAGAGAGACAGAGACAATGCGAGTGGGTTGAGGCAGAGAGAGAGGGAAGCACAGAATCTGAAGCAGGCTCCAGGCTCCAGGCTCCCAGATGTCAGCACAGAGCCTGACGCGAGGCTCGAACTCACCGGCTGTGAGATCATGACCTGAGCTGAAGTTGGACACTCAACCAACTGAGCCACCCAGGCGCTCCAACAAGGCCTATCCTTATAGCATTACACTCTCTCACATTTAAACTCTGTTTTATCTCACTATAAAATCCCCTTTCAGAATATTGTTACCATTTGAACTGGCAGCATTTGTTCTGCAAGAAAAATCCCTGTCTCTAGGGTATTTGTAACAAAGAATTTGGGACATTGCAAATTTAACATTGCAACTGCCTGAAGCTGCTATACAATTGGGACACACAAGTGCCTTGACAAAACTTAAAGTGAATATCTGGGTAATGAGGTGTACATAGGGAGCTTAGAATTGCTCTGAAATATTTATGGGAATTTTTAAGAATGAATACAAGTACATGATTGTACACCTGTCCAGAAAAAGTGATTGAGAGAGATTCAATCATTCACCACTTCCTCACTTTGAGGCAGATTTTTAATCTTCTTAAGCATTGAAGTTATCCCCAGTAAACACACAGGATTCCTCAGCAAAGAATACAAGTACTATTGGTCATTTAAGGAAGTCTCGTGACTAATCATTGGCTGAAAATAAGATATTTAAGCAGAAGTTTCACTGGCCACATACGAGAGGAAATCTACTTTATAGCATCAGTCCAGAAATGTCACTAAATAATCAAATAGCTATAACAAGAAAAAAAAACAATAACAAGAAAAACAATAAAATCTGGTCAAAGGGGGAGGGAGTATATGATATCCACAGTTGTCACATAATGTTATCTAAAATTTCCAAGTTTTAACAAGAAATTATAAAACACACACAGAAACAGTTAAGTATGGAATATACACATAAAATAAAACCAGTCAGGGAGCCTGGGTGTCTCAGTCGGTTAAGCATCCAATTTGGCTTAGGTCATGATTTCATGAGTTTAAGCCCCACGTCAGGCTCTGTGCTGAAAACTCAGAGCCTAGAGCCTCCTTCAGATTCTTTGTCTCCCTTTCTCTCTGCAGTCACCCACTCGCACTCTGTGTCTCTCTCTGAAAAAATGAATAAACATTAAAAAAATTAAAAATTAAGAAATAAAACCAGTCAATAGAAATTGTCTCATAGTGGGGGCATAGAGGCCATAAAAGAGCTAATATAAATATGTTCAAGTAACTAAAGGATAACACACAAAGAATTGAGGTATGGCAATAATCTATAATGAAATAGATATATAGATATATTTATATATAATATAAAGATATATTAATTATATTAAAAAACTAAATATAAATTCTGGAGTTGAAAAATACAGTAACCAAAAGTTCATTAGAGTGACAATCACTAGAGCAGATCAAAACTGTAAGATAAAAGAATCGGGGCACCTGGGTGGCTCAGTCGGTTGAGCGTCCGACTTTGGCTCAGGTCATGATCTCACGGTCTGTGAGTTTGAGCCCTGCATCGGGCTCTGTGCTGACAGCTCAGAGCCTGCAGCCGGCCTCAGATTCTGTGTCTCTCTCTCTCTCTGCCCCTCCCCTGCTCATGGTCTGTCTCTCTCTGTCTCAAAAATAAATAAAAACATTAAAAAAAATTTTTTTAAAAGATAAAGGAATCAACAACCTTGAATATAGATCAACTGAGATTATTCAGTTTAAAGATCAGAATTAAGAAATATAAAGAAAAAAGTACAGAAAAGAAAAAAAATGGAACTGGGAAAATGTTTGAAGAAATAATGGATGAAATGTCCCAAATCTGATGAAAAGATTAATTTGTATAGATGTTCAACCAACTTCAAAAGGATAAACTCAAAGAAATCTACGATGACTTCCAGTTTCAATTCCTCACTTAGAGAGTTTAGAAGTCACTACTCCATCCTAATAACAAGTAAAAAACTAAATGGACTGAAAAATTAGCTCATCTTAGATCTATAAGAGAGAGGAGGACACTGACCCAAGATTGAGGAGACAGGGTACTTTGGTTTACTGAAGCAGAGACTAAGCAGCAGAAACCAACAGAGGAACCATAGCCAGGGTAGGAAAACCTGGACTGCTCTTCATAACATTCTGGAGGATCAATGTGTAGAAATCTGAGTTAAAAGATCCTGAGGGACCCCCACAATGTTGTGAGATTTACTTTCAGGAATTTGATGATTCCCATAGTAAAAATGGAAGAAAAATCCCTTCCTGCTTCCAGCAGCAGGAAGGGAAAAGGAATCATTTTGATATATTCCAGTATATTCTTCTTAACAAGGCCTGCCCTCAGGAGAAATAGTTAATCAGAGTCTAACATGTTGGAGGTACTATCAGAGCCAAAATGACCAGGGGAAAGAAAATACCCAAATCCAGCCCACTCTAGCCATCCTGTACCACTTAAGGAGGGAAGAAAAAACTAAGAAACACTTGGGAAGTTCACAGTCCAGAGGCATAAATTCACTAAAAGACTGAGATCTAATCATAGGACCACAGAGCACTTCCCCTCCCCTTACACCTCACCACTGCCTTACTAAAGGCTTATTACAACAGTTCCTTATACCCAGTACAGCTGTACCCATGATAGCAAGCAACAAAAAAGTCTAAGGCATACCAAAAGGAAAAAACCCAGAACTTGAGCAGACAAGGTAAGCCATCAGAACCAGACATGGCAATGATGTTGGAATTATCAGACCAGGAATTTAAAAACAAGGATAATCAACATGTTGAGGACTCTTTTGAATTAAGTAGAATACAAGAAGAGAGTGCTGTTAATTCTGGAGAATTCCTTGTATGTGATTTTTCTCTTGTTGCTCTCCATATGCTCTCTTTGCCTTGGTTTATGCTTACATTGAAGATGGCAGAAAGATGGAAATCCAAAGAAATCACCAGAAAAGGATTCTAGAGATAAAATCATTGTAACAGAAATTTAAAATGCCTTTGATGGGCTTCTAGGTAGACTGAACTTAGCTGAGAAAAGAATCTCTGAGGTAGAAAATATGTCAATAAAATCTGCAAAAACCTAAGAGTGAAGAAAAAGAGCCAGAGCAAGATCCATTATGCCCAGAGAACATCAAGATGGAGAAATGCCCAAACAACTAACTATACATAGATATGTTATCTTCAGACTACAGAAAATCAAAGATTTTTATTACCAAGTGAAAGAAGCCAATCTGAAAAGACTACATGCTGTGTGATTCCAGCTATATGACATTCTAGAATAGACAAAACTATGGAGACAATAAAAAGATCAGCGGTTTCCAGGGCTGGTGGTAGGGAGAGATTAACGGGCAGAACACAGAAAATTTCTAAGGGAATGAAAATAGTCTCTATGATATTAAGTGGTATATGTCATTATCCATTTGTCCAAACCCATAGAATATACACCAAACTTGAAGAGTGACTCCTATGGTAAACTAAGGACTTTGGGTGATTATGATATGTCAGTGTCAGGGGTATTTGGGAAATCTTTGTATCTTCCTCTCAATTTTGCTCTGAACCTGAAACTGCTCTGAGGAAAACAAAGAATAAAATATTAAAAAAAAAAAAAAAAAGAGATCCACAGTAAGCATAAACCAAGGCAAAGAGAGCATCTGGAGAGCAACAAGAGAAAAATCACATACAAGGAATTCTCCAGAATTAACCACACTTTTCTTCAGATGCCATGGCAGCCAGAAGGCAGTGACATGACATATTCAAAGTGCCCAAAGAAAAAGACTGGGGAGGACAAGGGAACTCCCTACCCTTTCCCCATACTATGCCCTATGTATCTCTTCCATCTGGCTGTTTCTGAGCTATATCTTTTTATAATTAAACCAGAAATGTAGTAAGTAAAATATTTCTCTGAATACTCTGAGCTGCTGTAGCAAATTAATTGAACACAAGAAGGGGGTTGTTGGAACCTCTGATTTATAGTCAGTCAGAAATAAGGATAATAACCTGGACTTGCAGTTGACATCTGAATTGGGAAGTGTGTTGGAAGTTTTGCAGAATTGAACCCATAATCTGTGGTATCTGATGCTATCTCTGGGTAGATAGTATTAGAATTGAGTTGAATTGTGTGTATGGCACTCAACTGGCTTTTGGAGTATTGTTTGTTGGTGTGGGGAACCCAACCACCACCACATTGAGAATTGGGTCTCAGAATACCTTTTTAGTTAGTGTCAGGGAAGTGGTATTTGCTAGATCAGCCCTGGCTCATGGAAACATATAGTTTGGGAAGAGAAAGGATGAAATGGCAGAGAATGAGAATTTGGGGAGAGTGACATGCTCAGAGGAACACAGAAGCTTTGTGCCCTTTTACCTTGCTCTATGCATCTCTTCCATCTGGCTGTTCCTGAGTTATATCCTTTTATAATAAACCAGTGACCTAGTAATTAAATTGTTTCTCTGAGTCTAACTCAAGAAGGGGTTCCCTGGAACCTCCCATCTATAGCCAATTGATCACAGCATAGATGATAAACTGGCATCTGAAGTGGACAGTGGGCAGGCTTTAGGACTCAACTCTTAACCTGTGGAATCTGATGCTGTCTCCAGGTGAATAGTGTCAGAATTGAGTTGCTTCTTGGTATGGTGAACCCCTACCCCCAACTTTGGAATTGGTTCCACAATGTCAAATTGGGTTCAGTTCTTTTAGAAATAATAAAGAACAGAGCAGAAATTAATGAAATAGGGAATAATAAAGCAATAGAGAAAATTAACAAAAGCAAAAATTGGTTCTTTAATATAATTGATTAGTGGACAAACCTTTAGCTACACTACCCAATAAAAAACAAAAAAAGAAAAGAATAATCAAATTACTCAAATCAGGAATGTAAGAGGAGACATTAGTTTCAAGCTCATATTAAGATAAAAAGACTATACATCAATAGTAAGAACAATGAATTAAATAACTTAGATGAAATTGATAAATTTCCAGAAACAAACTGTACCTGTTTTGAGAAGATATAGAAAATCTGAATAGATCTATATCAGGTAGAAAGATTGAATTAGTAATCAAAAACCTTCCACAAAGAGTCCAAGTCCAAATAAGTTCAGTGTTAAATTCCATTTGCTGTTTGCATGATAATCAATACCAATCTTTCAGAAACTCTTCCAAAAAATAGAAGATGAAGAAACACATCTTAAATCATTCTACTAGGCAAATATTATCCTGCTATAAAAGCCAAAGACATTACAAGGAAAGAAAACTTCAGACCAATATCACTTTGGAATATAGGTGCGAACTATTTTAAATCATACCAAAAGATCAAGTCTAGAAATACATAATAAATATACACCATAAACAAGAAGAATCTATCCCAGGCATGCAAGCTTTGCATCTGTAAATCAATCAGTATGATAGACTATATTAACAAAATAAAGGAGAAAAAAATTCATGATCATGTCTTTAGACAGAGAAAAAGCATTTGGAGAACAACAGCATCCATTTACGATAAAAAGAAAAAATAATAGACTAGGAATATAAGGGAACTTCCTCAAACTGAAAAATGTCCTCTGTTAAAAACCTATAGTGAGTATCCTACTTAATTGGAAAACTTTCTGCTGCCTGTTTGTATTTTTGTTTGTTTTTTGAAATTAAAAAAAATATCCTAAAATTTACATAAAATGGTAGGGGCCCAGAATAGCTAAAACCTAGTCCTGAAGACAAAGGAACCATTTGGTCAGCTAACAATTCTCAATTTCAAAACTTACTACAAAGAGAGAGTAATGAAGACTTTGTAGTACTGGCATAAGGATAGACAGTAGGTCAAATGGATAGAATTGACAGGCCACAAAGAAACTTTCACATTTGAGGCTAGTTGATTGTGACATGGGTTTCAAGACAACTCAGTGGGATGTAATAATTTCTTCAACAAATGATGCTGGGACAACTGGATACCCACATGAGAGAATAAATGAAATGGATTTCTTCCTTACACCATACACAAAGATTAACCCAAAATAGAGTATAGGTACAAATGTAAGAACTAAATCTCTAAAATTCTTAGAAGAAAACATATGAGTAACTTTGTGACTTTGCATTGGGCAGTGGTTTTGGATATGACACCCAATGTAGATATGACAGAGGAAAAAAATAAATTGAACTTTATCAAAGTTAAAAACTTTTGTGCTTCTAACCATACCATCAAGAAAGTGAAAATCAGTCTACAGTACCAGAGAAAGCATTTGCAAATCTTACAGCTAATAAGGCACTTTTATCCATAATATGTAAAGAATTCTTGGGGCTCCTGAGTAGCTGTTGGTTAAGCATCCAACTCTTGATTTTGGCTCAGGTCATGATCTCATGATTCCTGGGATCAAGCCCTGTGCTGGGTTCTGTGCTGACAGCTGGAGCCTGCTTGGGATTCTCTTTCTTCCTGTCTCTCTGCCTCTTCTCCCTTACTCTCTCTCTTTCTCAAAATAAATTAAAAAAATATATAATTCTAACAATTCAATAATAAATATCTCAGTTAAAAAGTAGTTAACACATTTAAATAGATGTTTATCTGAAGTAGATAAACAAATGGCCAATGAGGACATGAAAAATGGTCAATATCATTAGATAAATGCAAATCAAAGCCATCAGATACACTTTATAACCACTAGATTGGATATAATAAAAAAAAGATGGGAAATAAAATGTGTTAGCAAGTGATATGGAGAAACGGGAACACTCATACATTAAGAGTGAGAATTTAAAATATTGCTATGAAAAACAGTTTCAGTGGTTCCTCATATGATACTGCAGTTCTGCTCCTTGGTGTGTACTCAACAGAATTGAAACCAGGGGTTCTAAAAAATTTAAAAACAAAAGATCAGAGCAGCATTATTCTTAATAGAGAAACAGAGAAAACAATCCATATCTCCATCAACTCATGAATAAATTAACAAAATACATATTTACTCAATGCAATATTGTTTGGCTATTAAAAGGGAAGCATTGGTACATGGTACAACATGGCTGAGCCTAAATAGGCTGAACTTGAAAAATATTATGATAAGCAAAAGAAAAAAAAAGTAAAAGAGTTGCTTATTCGTGTTTCCATTTATATGACATCAAAATAGGCAAATCTATAGAGGCAGAAAGTAGATTTTCGTTTACTTAGGGTGAGGAGGTGACTCCGAATATGTAACTGTTTTATTATGGAGTAATGAAGACTGTCTGAAATTAGATTTTGAGGATGGTTTCACAACTCTGTGAACATGCTAAAACCTGTAGATCTGTACACCTTAAGTAAATTAACTTTTAGTATGTTAGTATAACATACTAAACATATGTAGGGAAAAACTCTTTGATAGCTATAATGATCCAGCTATAAAACTATGTAATAATAAGTATTTTAGAATATTGAATCCAGTGTGTGTGTGTGTGTGTGTGTGTGTGTGTGTGTGTGTGTGTACCATTGCATATGGTGGTTGTTTCCGGAAAAGCCCTACACATGGTTGCTAAAATTTGAAAAAAGTTGAAGAAATGTAAAGATAAGCATCTTAAGTGAGGAAATTATAGGATAGAGGCATTAGTTCTATGAACCAAGGAGTGATTTGTAATCTAATTTGATAAAAGTAATAATTAAGACAAAAGAACAATATATCATAGATTGCCAATGAAAATTTTAGTTTTCTATGGTGACCACTGCATCTCCCTGATTATGGGCTTTTATGAGTAGCTCAAGAAATTTTTATTTGTTTTTCTCCAATAAATGAATTGTATCTGTAGAATAAAAGGTATTTCTGAGTGGTTACTCTGCTTTTGTACAGAGGTGTCAATAACCTATATATTCTGTGATGGTGTCAATGATCTTGCTTCCTTTAAGTGTCAGAGAATCACAGTATCCTTTTCAAGACGGGAGAATCAATCTCTGTTTTCTCTTTGCCTGTGAGTTACAAAGGTTTGAATAATCCAAAGCCTTTTTTATGATTAGAGAGTGATTTTAGGTAGTATAGTAGAATAGATTCTATAGTCAATTGCTCTTTTGAAACTGTTCAGAGATGTATTTCCATAAATAAGTCATTTTCCTCTTACCCTATTTTTTTATTACTGGAGAATGTTGGATGCTAACATTTTCTTCTTTCTTATGTATTAACTTCTCATTCCTTAGACATATCCTTAGTTTAATAATTTCAGTCTTCGTGTGAAAATATCTAAATAAATTTGTTCTTTGTTTCCCTGAAACAGTACCAGTTTTCTCACAGTTTCTTTTTTTGTACCAGTTTCCTCACAGTCACAGTCATTATTTTTGCTCCCAAGGCCAGAAAATTTGAACTCAATTCTCATTCTGACCTGTAGTCTCCCCTCCCATGCACATTTTGTACCTACCTATCATTACCTCTGGAATATTGCCCAGAATTGTCCTATTTTCACCTAGCATCTATTCTTTTTTCTGCTAAGCACTTTTTTCTCTGCTATTTCACTTCTCTAGTTCATGAGGTTACTAAATCCACCCCTATGTGTCCAAGACCTAAGAAAGACAGGGATCTCTGTGGTTTTGAGGAAAATAATTTTTAGCATTTTTTTAAAATACACAGTGAGCACAGAGTATATTTTGTTGAATATATTTTGAAAATAAAAGAACTTTATTAAAAGGATAAAAAGGAATGAGAAGACA
The DNA here is from genome assembly GCF_022079265.1 of Lynx rufus. Taxonomy (NCBI): domain Eukaryota; kingdom Metazoa; phylum Chordata; class Mammalia; order Carnivora; family Felidae; genus Lynx; species Lynx rufus. The sequence goes on from NW_025814823.1 coordinate 165,433,579, forward strand.
TAGAGTAGGGAAAGCAAAAGAAATAAGGTGAAAAATACAACTTGGTGAGAGTAGGATGCTTGAGAAACAGAAAACAGAAGAAGAATGCCTGGTGTGGTCTATGAAGGACAAAAGTTAATACAGGAAAAAGCAAAGCAGACACTAAATAATTATGCAGGGGGTGGGAAAAAAAATCCCCCAAATCAACAAGAACAGGAAGTGAATGGGGACATGGGAAAGTTTGGGAAAGGAGATTCTGCTTTTAAAACACATAGTGAAGGCTTTGATTGTTCACTCTGTGAGCTCATCAAGAGGGAGCCCCTAAAGCTTTTGGGTATAAAATGCCTTTAGTAGATGGAGTGGAACCAAGCAGCTCAGTGTCTGGGGAATGGGCTGCCTGCACTCTATGCTTTGGCCCCCATAGCCACCGCACAACGTGCTATTCATAAGTGGCCCCAGTGCTCCCTGCCTCTGAGAAATTCAATGTGTAAGCTTTAGTTAAGAATGAAAAGCCATTATAAATTTTTGTCTCCATGCATATGGATAAGCTTTGATAATAATGTGTGGTAAAAAAAAAAACACACTACATGGTGGAACCTAATAGAAACTTTCACATGGTATTGTTTCCACCATGCATAATTCATAGAGAAGAAATTAGAAGAAAGCAGGCAGACATTGACTTCCTTAAGTTTTTGTTTTAGATTTTTTTCCTGACTTTTAATTTATTCCTTTGAGGGAAAAAAAATGCGTGTCTTGTGCTCTATTGATATTGTTTTGCAGTGAGCTTTAAGTGTCATCCAGGTTTTCTTGTTCAATCTAAAATCATATTTTATATGTTAATTTTACCCTTCATTGTTTGTTGTCTCATTTGTTTTTAATCATCATCTTTTAGAGAATTTTATTCAGGATTCAAGAACTATTATCCTTCAGTGATTCTACAATATAATGAAGCATATTTGCAACACAATATTTTTCTTAAATCCAAGGATATTATCGTCATATGCATTTTCAAAGTCTCCTAGAAAGTCTTCGTGTAACTGAATTAAATATAGTTTGATTAAATTAAGTAAATTAAATTACTCATTACCAGTAATAACGTTAAGCTTTAGAATGCATTTGAATTGGAAAAGAATTTGAATACCTGGCTTAACAGCTCTAGTGTGGTGTGAAATTAATTTGCATTATACATATCTTCCCTCTTTTCAATAAATGCATAGATGGAAGACAGAATGAGAAAGATAAGAGACTCTGAAAACCACTTTTAAAATTTATTAATTAAAAAGGGCATTTTCCATGGTGAGCAAATGAACTAAAACATGATTACTTATTGAAGAAAAAATGTTCAATTATACAATAACATTAAATAATGAATCATTAAATACCTAAAAACATTATTTTCCTAGAGGCCATATCATTTCATTGTAACCCAATATAAGCACTAGGACTATTGTTGCTAATGCTAATAAATTCATTCTGAGGGGTCTAGTTTTGGTAATTGGTTACAGAAGGGGAGGAATAATAGGTAATGAAGTCAGAAGTATAACCTATCACTTGATTCATTTCACTTGTTATTTTTGCTACTGTGAATTTCTAAGGCCAAGGTAATTTTTTATCTTGTTTTTTGGCAAGTAAACTTTCTTCTTTTTCTGCAGACAAATGGAACTCACCATCAACTTCTTAAGAAATGTTAGACTTCTTCCTAGAATAAATTTATGCAAGACATGTAAAAACATGTAAATGATTATCCTGACTGAATTATATGAATGTAGGTAATATTCTAGTGTTAGATAATATGTAAGAATTTTTCCCCACCTAATACTAGTAGCATGCAAATTCTAAAGATGGAATCTGTGCTTCTCTGTCTAGTATGCTATCATTTAATTTTAATTGATCAGTTGGTCTACCACATCTAGTAGATGATATACATTATCTGTGAAAGATCAAATATTTTAAAAGATATTGGACTAAAAATGCTGCTTCCAGAAAGCCTAACAAAACTTATATCAGGAAAATGAGACATTTAAAAGTCTTTGATACATACTTTAACTACGGAGAGTACTCAACAATGAGATTATAAAACAGAGGCAAATTGAAACTTCTTAATAAATAAAGGAGGAAGAAACTAACACACACACACACACACACACACACACACACACACACAATCTGCAACCACAAAGGGACATGGAAAGAAAGAGAGCATATAACAATTTTTCATAAGAAAGTTATCACAGAATCCAAACATGTGGAAATATTTAATATAGTCAACTTTTTCCCCATAAGTTAAGAAGCACTCAATCAAATAATCCCTCTCATAAGATTACCTTTTAAGATATTAAATTCATATTTATGACATCAATAAAGCATAGGAATGCAAAAAAGAAATTCAACTTTGAGAAATTATCTACATTGTTCCAAATATAAATATACAAGGAAGTGTGATCTTAATTTCAGCATACATGTAATAAAGTTTTGTAATTAGTAATACATAGATGGGGGAGGAAAATGGAACATCATTACCTCTTTAATTCTTAAGGACTTTTAAGGTCTAACTTTATCTACAGTTGTGTTCCATTCAAAGTTATGAGTTAAGCATCTATTTTGGAATTTTTGAAAAATAATTTATATAAATGACATTAAATGTTAGAAGAGATACATTAAAATAATATAATATTATATTACCTGAGCTAATTTTACTATGTAAATATAAGTGACTTCAAGTCATTTTATACATGCATAATTAGTCTTAAAACCATAAAGTGCCAGTAAATTTTATTTTTAATAATGCTGCACACCATTTATTTTAATATTATTGCTTTGTATCTTACCAAAGTAAAATCTCATTTTGATATGGGACATGGAGCTGCTAGAAATTATCCAGATATCTAAGGTTAAAATTACTCTTAAAGAATGGAACTGGCCTATATCAATATGTTAGTGATAAAGTCAGTAATCTGGTTAAAAAAAGGAACTGTAAGTTCAGTCATTAAACAAATCGTATTTAAACATGTAGAATTTGCTGGCACACTTACAAGCATACAATAGGAATGAACATCCAATATCCATTAGGAAAGTGTACCTGTTAGAATCTTTAGAGTCATAAGGGTTTTGTTTGAATCATGACTTTAAAAAATTTCTATATCTTTGTATACATATGAAAGCTATTCTTTCAGAAGATAAAATGTGTTATTTAAGGAAGATGATTTGCACATGATTTATAAAAGTCAAGCAATCTAATCAGACCAAATTGGCCGTTATGTATCCATCCCTAACCAGGGTAGACTGTGACCAGACTAACGAAAATGTCTCTAGGCTGTAGAGCAGATCTGTCATTATAAAGGAGATGAATGCATCCAATGTTCATTGCTTGAGGACATTAATCATAAAGATTTTACAATCTACCTCCAACCCTTGTTATGATTATCTAGTAGGAAGCAATATTCTGATTTTAATTTGACTTCTCATACAATTTTGCCTACAGGGAGTGATTATGAACCCAAGTATCCTATTATATTCCCTACTTTAATGCATTGGCATTCTTATTTTAATGTATTAGTTTCAGAGAGCTTGTTCAATGTAAATCTTTCTCCAAGTGATTAATCCACTATTACACAAATGAAAATAAATGAAATTTTTAAATCTATAATCTGACAGATCCTGTTTTTTTCAAGGTAGTGTTACACTACAGGACTCTTAGAAATGTCCACATGGATTCCAAACTTACTATACAAAATCTTTTCACACTGTAAAAAAAAATGATCCACTTTTACATTACAAGAAGGGGAAAATTTAGAAGAGAAGAATGCATGATAATGTGTAGCTTACTACTTTCCTTCATTAATAAAGTAGAAGCACAAACTGGAAATGACTTGTATAGTGTGTCTGTAGAAAACAGACAAAAGAGGCAGAAAGTTACCTTCTGACTTTGTCATACCATACAAATGAGTGATTGCAACTGTCAGAACTTAATACATATTTAAAACTCTAACTGCATGGGATTCTGGGACACATAGTCTGTGGCTTCTAGACTCTATGGTGAAGTTTAAGAGAAGGAAGGTGAAATGGACTTTGAGCTATGCCATACGACACAGTATTTTTTGTAAATGTCCTAAAGAAATATATTACATTTTTCTCCAGGTAAGTTGTGTAAGGATATTTATTATGGAATTCTTTGTGATAACAGTGAGTTGGAACGTATCTAAGTCTCATCTATAGAGGAAAAGGAAAGCAATATATACTAGATATATACTATAGATTACTATGTAGCAGTAAGAAGCAACAAACTAGATATACATACCTCAACAAGATAGATGTAAAAATAGTTTGGAGATAAGGGACTACATCAGAGAGCTTGCAAAAATAGCTTTTATGGAAATCTAAAACACCATAAACAGTGTGTATTTTATGATATGCATGAATTATTAAAAGGCTTGAAAACCTATTCAAGTGTGTATTTATCAGATATATTAGTCTAGGCACCTATGAGAGTGCTTCTTATTACCAGCTTGAACCTGGAAACCACAAATAGAAGGGGATTCTGGAATATATTGTTCTGTCTCCTCCTCTTGTGATACAGAAGAGATGTTACTTAAGCCATACAAACCAGCATAGTCCACCCTTTGCCAATTTAGCATCCATATATCTTCCCTTTAAATTCTATCTAATCTTTTAAGACTAAGCAGTGTTATTCCTAATTTTCTGTAACTATCCTTAGTACAACCATAGACCAATCTTCTTTGCCCCAAAATGCACCTTTATGATTTCTGAGTTCTAAATCATTTTTGTAGTTTAATCACAGTCTCCCTTAACATTTTAATGTAAACTGGATTATAATGTAGCCACTATTAATCCACTTTGATATTAGGTAGGAGGGCAATGGGGAAGGGAATATCAGTTGATTATATACAAATACATTCTTGTCAAAGAAGTAAGAAAATAGTCATGGCTACTACTGATTAGATTCTGCAATGTGTGATTATGTTTGGACTTATATTTTCCTTTTATCACCATTTGTTCAATCATCTCATTGGTTCCAACATCTGCATTTTTTGTTTTTGTGTTGTTCTTGGAGAGAGAGGGAGGAAGGGAAAGAGCACACAAGCAGGTGAGAGGGTCAGAAGGAGAGAGAGAGAGAGAGAGAGAGAGAGAGACTGAGAGAGAGAGAGAGAGAGAAAGGATCTTAAGCAGGCTCCATGCTCAGCGCAGATCCCAATGCAGAGCTGGATCCCACGACCCTGGAAGCATAACCTGACCTAAAAACAAGAGTCAATGCTCAACAGACTGAGCCACCCAGGCATCCCTCAGCATCAGCATTATTTACCTAGTGGGGTACCCAGAAGGGTCCAAATCATAAGATCTGCCTCTATTGGATCTTCAATCATGTACCCAAAATATTGGTTCTATCTGTGTGTGCATAGGGCTCATTCTGGGGTGTCTTTTAGTACTTTTTTATCAAATTAAAATTAAAAGAAAACTGTAGTCCCTATAGTCTAGCCATATGATTACTGGCTAAACTCTTTATATGGCTCCATTCCCCAAGGAGGCTGACTACTGTTCCTTGGAAAATTTTGCCATATAAAAAGTTTAGCACTGATTTCTACTGTTGGCAGTTTGTTTGTTTGTGTGTTTGTTTTTTAAACTCAATAATAGTTGCACCTGAAATATATGTGGTGAGAATAAAAGCATACCGGTATGATTGCATATAACATTCACCTTTGCTGCAATCCATAAGCTCATTATTCAATAACTGGATGTTAGAGGGAGAGACTGTATGACATCCACATAAAATGTAATTTTTGTCCATGTGATTATTGAAAGTTTCCTCTATGGTGGATTTTCTTTGGTGAATGTTTACATGAGATGTGGATATAATTATACTATGTCTTCTAAGGGAACCTACACATATTTTTAACCCAGATCTCCACTTTTCCAATTATGCTCCTTCAAGTCCCTGAAAAATCAATCACACCATTATTAACTGCTCTTGAATTAGGATAGATCCATATCCCTGATCATTCCTCCTCCAAGCAAAGTGAATAACCAGATGCACTATTTTAAATCATTTTCACTGGGAATATATTCCTTTCCTACTGAGAAGTTATACTTCCTGAGCCATCATCCCTTGAATGGTGTCAAAATGTCATGTGGAATTGTCTGAAAACAGCTCCAAGTATTGTCTTTCCAAGTCCATTGGACACAGGCAATTGCCCATGTGGCTGTGGGTAGGAGTGTGGAAGCAGGAGTGGTATGAGTGAAATTTGAGCTATGTCTCATGCAAATTACTTGTGACTATAGAATCTGTTCTAAAGCTATGTTGATTATTTGCACATGATAAGTACCTTTTTGTATGTCCAACTTTATGGTTTCATAGGTTAGACAAGGTAAAGAATATCTTAGGATGCATCATACCTTGATGTAAGTTAGTAAAGGATTCATTGTCTTTTAAGGCTGTTATCAAAAATAAATAAATAAATAAATAAATAAATAAATAAATAAAAGTTAAAAGAAGAAGATGAAGTTGAAGGAGAAGGGGAAGGAGAAGGAGAAGGGGAAGGGGAAGGAGAAGGAGAAGGAGAAGAAGAAGAAGAAGAAGAAGAAGAAGAAGAAGAAGAAAGAAGAAAGAAGAAGAAGGTGAGGAGGAGGAGGAGGAGTTGTATTGTGAAGAGAGCATGGCTATTTTCCAGATCTCTTAAGGAGCATACAGTTTGGAGAATGTAGAAATACAGTATTGGAGAATGTAGAAATCTTGTACATAATCTCTGTTAGTCATAAACATTTTAAACACTATTGGGTATGCACAATTATATGACCAATGAATAAAGGACCTTCTGTGGCAATATGGACTTTTGTTCATATATATCTCAACATGATGCAAACCACTAGACTTACAAACTTCACTGAAGTGATGATAGTCCCTTAAACCTTGGGAGACTAGACTATATTGAACATTCTCTGGCAAACATAAATATTAATGGGGTTTCTAGGGTATTTTATTTTTCTTGATCACCAAATCCAATGAGCATGAGGTCATCAATACAGATGAGGTCATACCATATAGATCAGAATGAGATCTTGAGTAATGGAAAGATAATCAAGGTCTGTAAGGACTAGGTGATGATAGAGGTAGGGAGCTAAGGAACTTCTGCTCTAAGATAAAAAAAAACAGCACTCTCAAGATTAACAGAAACATATAAAACATTACTAGAGGTATTAATTTGCTCCTATTAAGTAACCACATCTGGAATTCAGCTACAATTATAAGAAGTTTCTGGAAACCCACTTTAATTCTCCAAGATGAGTTTTTCTTTTGCATAGGCCAAACAGGAGTTTGGGAATGTAAATGTAATATCCACCACTGCATCTTTCAGGTATTTGATTATGATATTAATCTCTGCAGTCTTCCAGGATGTGGTATATAACTTTTGGTTTATTCTTTTGGTAAGAAGAAGGAGTCCCAGAGACTTGTGCTTAACCTTTTCCATCCTGATAGTCCACACTTCATTTATCATGGGACTAATGTGGGAATTCTGACAGTGTGGAATTTATTTTTTCATATTGTATATCTGAGAACTGGCAAAAAAAAACCAAAAACACAGAGTAAGTTATGTGACCCACCAGGTACATTGTGCAATGGACCACGACAAACTCTCTATCATCTCACTACTAATAGCCCTTGTTTTTACTGGTAAGCCAGGGGAGTGTTTCTGGTCCCAAGGAATTAACTTCAGTTCAGAGATAGTGCCAAGTAGTCCATGAAAAGTTTTTGATTTTTCCTCTCTCCCCATTCCCCACCTCCCCCTCCAAATTCACTCTGGCAAATGGGTTCAGGTTCCCTTGAGAAAGACTGGGAGAAGTGTTATATTATGTAATTGTGGCAGCATTTCAAGCTCCTTGCTGAAGTGGTCCTTGCCTCTCTCATGAAGATCTGGGTCTGGAATTGGCTTATATCTGGGAACTGAATATGGGTTCATGACTATCTCATTCCAGTGTTAAAGAGGACTTTATTGACTTCAGATAAATCAGAATAGAGAGCCAATTTTAGATTGTCATTTTTGAAGATTTTTCCCCCTGAAATAATTTCTGGTAGCCACATATATATCAGTCAGTGTTAATTTAGGAATAGAGAAAATTTTGTATAAATTAAAAATGCTGAAGATTTTAATATTTTTGAATACATGTTTATGCAGTTATTGAAAGAGGAGTGAGGTTATTGCTGGAGGAGTGAGGTTATGAAAATATTATCAATGAGAATATCAGCTTGTTAGTGAAATCTCAAAGCTGAGAATCTTTGACAAAAAGTATCAGTCCGCAGTGGCAAAGCAAGTTATTCACGAGGACTTAACCCGAAGAAGCAAATGCCTTTGGTTGTCCCACAAGTGTGGCCGTCATTATCTCTGGAAAATAATGGCTTCTTCTTGAAAGACTTAAAGCTAGGACCATAAAAGGAAGAAAATCACGGCGGATATATATTCCAACACCTCTGTAACTGAAAAGAGTCCTTAAAAGTTGGCAGTGATGAAGCTGGGTTAATAACCAGCAATTCAGTGCATATAGAAAATAATATCCAGAGGGCTTTTTTAGTCTGTTTGAATATATGGAATGATGATTTTCCATTTTTGGATATATTTGTTCTTTCTTAGAACTCGTAATTTCATACTATTACCACTGAATTTCTGAATTTTTCTATGCACTCTAAGAAAAGAAGGACATTTTGTTTTATTTAAAGATTTACTTTTAGGGTCTAGAAGAGTACCTGTCACTTATTAGCTCATAATTATATAGACGGATAGATGTACAGATAGATAAGATCATATATGTGAAATTACATCTAGGTAAAATTCTGATGGTTAGAATATACTTCCTTAAATGGAGATTAAAATATCTTTGTAACTCTTCTACTCTTTCATTTCTAAATCTAATCCTTGGCAATATACAAGGTATCTTCAATCGTTTTAACATCGTTTCAAATACTTAAAGATTCGTTCTTCTTGTATCTAGTTCAATGCAGGCTAACTATCCCAATTCCTTTGAAACATATCTCACATGATATGGTTCCAAATCACCATTCTAATTATTTTTAAAAAATAAACCAATGTTTGTCAATGTCTCTCTTAAATCCTTATAAGTCAAGGTGTCCAGGACGAGAGTGGATTGTTCCAAATAGTTTCAAGCAGAGTGTTGTTATTATTCACCTTATTCTACTCTCTATCTGGCAACCATGTCAACAATTGTTTAATATTGCCTTGTTGCATCTAAGCCACATATATCTTTTTGTGTGTATCTGCTATTGGTTTTAAGTATATAAGAGTTAATTCATTCCTATAAAAACATTCACTTCTAAAGCAAGTGTAGCTATGAGTTTTGAACTACAAGTCTTTCACAATCCATAATAGGAGTGAGATTTCCTTAGGCATATAGTTTGGTGGCAACACTGAGAGAAGTCAGTTATCAGCATTCATAGCGCATGATAACAAGTGAAACAATAGTTGACCCTGTCTATTTTGAAGAGTAATTGTGCACAATATAGTTCTCTTGAAGAAGAGGAAGCTTAGGGAAAATGAACTTAAAATTGACAGGAGAGCAAAAGGGGCTCAAAGCAAAAACAAACAAACAAACAAAAAAACCAAAAACAAAAAAAAAACAAAACACTAGACTTCATCAAATGAAGTTATGAAGAGAAAAATAGAACAAGATCTTATACATTAAATTAAATTTTCCAGAAGCTATAACCAGCAATTATTTTGACTAAAATCATGGTTTAGGGCTACAAAGCACTTTATTTTAGGAATCTTATTGTGAAAGAAATTCATAGTCTAAGCAAGTCACAGTTTTGTGTTAGAATACCTACTTTATGTTCCAATTGTGTTCTATAAACATTTAAATGTGCTTTAATGAATTATGGGCATTATTCTCTTTCAAAATGATGTACATTGTTTTAAAAGGTTTTTCTAATCACCTCTGAATGTATTTGCTACAGTAAAAGTATTCTTTTAGTCAACAGAGAGGCCGAACTTGAATTTCCATTGAGAATATTGCAGTGACAGTGAAGTATTTGGTGGATACAGTCATCACATGGCAATGCGTACATGATTCTGATATGGGTCTTTGGTGCACCATGAAGATAAATAGCCAAGAAAGTTATGAGAAAGGGAATAGCCAGAGTATAGAGTTAAAAGAAATGTTCAAAGACTATGGGTTGGTGATTTATTGTTTTAATAACACTTGATGATTTGTCAAAATCTTTTAAAGGGCACTTATCTTCTTTCATAGAATATGACAGATTGCAACCATGAAATTCTGTACTTCCAACAATGCACAGAATTCCCACTGATACCCTTGATCTAATGGCAGTTTTTCACAGAAAAAGAGTTCTATTTCCCAAGGCCTATATATACCCTGATGTCCATACCTCCACAGAGTAATCAATCTATAACATCACTATTAGCTGAGCAGAGATTCACAAGAGACTCACATGCCCTATGTATGTGAATTGATCATATTAATATACGTTTTCTTCATGTTTAAATATATTCTCTCATTTGTGTAACAGACATATAGCAATGGTTTATATTGCACATATTCTCTCTTCTATATACAGTGCATTCCTATTTACATTCTATACAGATTTTAGCCTTCAGAGGTGCATATGAAAAGCATATAACACTGTATTGCATGCATTTCTTAACCACCTATGGGTAGGTCCTCTTATTTTATTGCCATGAAGTTTTGTTATAGTGTCTTCTTTCTCAACTTTCCAGTCTCACTTAATAGTGCATTCTTATCAGCAGACAAATACACACGCAGACAGTGACATTAAAATAAACAAACCAAATACTATCCTTAATCCTGGACACTTCCCACCCAGGCATCTATTCCCCACATTCACACACTCATACTCCCAGTACCAAGGTTTTGCTCTGTTTTCCTCATCTCTCATATACTCCTTGAATTTTGAGGTCTGACTTTTGTACCATCTCTAAAACCCCTCACACACTCTTGTATAACTTGTGTTCCAGTTCCATCAAACACCTAGGTTTTCTTACATTTGCTGCGTAAATCCCTGCTCTTTGCTTCTGTACTGTTTATTGCTTCTGTACTGTAGAAGTAGTTTTCTCTGTGTCTTTCCCCCCAACCCCGGTTTGAAACAGAACAGTAATCATCCTTCAAAGCAAATTTCACTTCACATTGCACTGTACTGTACAATGTATTCCAGATCCTTGGTATAGTTATTTCTATGGTAAATAATTTTCTATTCTCTGTTCAAACACTGTAGTGCCTGTAGATTGAAACAACAAAAGCATATATATATAAATTTCAGATCTTTTCGGAAAATAAGTTGTATTTCTTAATTAATAAATACATAAATAAAAGAAGTTTACTGTGGCAGCTAACATTTTAAGGCTCAAAAGTGTTATATATGTGATATATAGAATGTACATGTTCATAGAGTGTATATATGCAAGTATGTAAGTACATATATATAATTAATTACAAAATAAATACCCAAACTTTGGTATAATACATCTCAAAAAGTAATAGTCAAATTATTAAAAAGGATTTGAAAGGCATCAAATTTGAAAATATCATATTTGTTAAGGAATGATGAACTAGTTGAATTCTACATCATTTATTAGGGAGAAGCTGAAGTAAACATAAGAGGAAAATAAAACAGAAAATCCCTGTTTTTGTCAAAAAATTCATTAATTAGCAAGTTGATTTTTATTTTAAGATTGGAGATGTGCATTCACATCCATATATGCTGTCTCTATTTTAGTTTTTAAAATTTATATGATTGATGTTATTGAAATAAAACTTTAATGACTCATTTTGGAAAAATATTTTAAAATCCAATCTCCCAATCCTTAATCTCACTGATTAATGCATATTCCATTTTGGGGGGCTTAGATTAGTCTCATCTTTGCCATGAATTTTATAATCTAATTAAAGGAAGCACGTGATGAACTAATTTTTTATCAATAATTAATCTATAATGAGTCAAGTAGGTGCATCATTCATAGATAAATTTTTAATTAATTAGTTAATTAATTAATTTTTTATAATCTGAGTATGGTTGATATACAATGTTACATTAGTCTCAGGTGTACAATATAGTGATTCAACAAATTCATATTTTATGCTATGCTCCCTGTAAGTGCAGCTACCATGTGTCCTGGTACAATATCATTTACTGTATTCCTTATGCTGTGCCTTTTATTCCTGTGACTTATTCATTCCATAACCAGAAGCCTGCAGATAGATGAGCTTTTAATTCCTGAAATGTGTATCCTCTACTGAGTATACAGTATAGACCCATAGTTTATATGGGGGTATATTATTTATGACTTGCTGTTAATCATGTGAGAGTGAAAATAAATCAATTAAAAATATAGAACTTACTTTCTACTCATCAGAGGAGAGTTTTGAGCCTTTGCTCCATATATCAAAGTCAATACACACCTATTTTGAGTAGTTCTGTAACCTGCTTTACAGTGTTATTGACATTTAATTTTCTTATAAAACAGAATTTTTGTCTAAACTAATGCTGCACATTTATATAACCTAACTAATTGTAAGTCATGTGCTTCTTATTTTCATGGTTTTCCATATTTCTATGAAGTACAAAGACAGCTAAGAATAGTAATAGAAATGCTTTATTGATTTCTTATTGTACACCAAGCTTTATTTACATGATACATATACAGAAATATACTAAGCCTCAAGTTTGTGAAATAATAATTGAAAGGAACAGCAATGAAGTTTCTAAATGATTGTGAATATATCCTAGGAAATATATGCTATTTAGCCAACATAGCATTTGATAAAATAGTAATTATATATATTTAAAAATCAGGATAATATTAGTTTGTAATATTTTGAACACTAATTGTTCGATCTGCCTGGATTGATATCCATACTTGCAAAAGATTACATGGTCTCTACCTATTTAAAATGTACCCAATATGTTTCCATCACTTGTGCCACCTTCCTGCTCCTCACAGACATTTGTCACTGTTAAACCCGTAAAAGCATCCAGATTTTTGAACACCATATAACCACTCTAGCCATGCTGCCATCATGTTGCCTCATGTGATGTGGCCAGACAAACTCTTTGGTAAGATATAGAAAGCTCACAAGAAGGAGAATGCTCAGTTTCCTCAGGAGGTCATGTCACTGCTTTGCTATTAGAAGTATTCTTTTTATCCTTCCATTTCATCATACATTTTCCCCTTTTTTTATACCCTAAGAAGGTATTTAATTTGTACTTTAAAAAATATTACATTTTTTATTGTTATTTATTTTTGAGAGAGAGAGAGAGAGAGACAGAGTGGGAGTGGGAGAGGGGCAGAGAGACAGGGAGACACAGAATCTGCAGCAGGCTCCAGGCTCTGAGCTGTCAGCACAGAGGCTGTGCAGTGTTTGAACTCAGGAATCATGAGATCAAGACCTTAGCCAAAGTCAGAGGCTTAACCAGACTGAGCCACCCAGGTGCCCCTAATTTATACTTTTTAACTTCAGCATATAAAAAATATTTTTGTTAGTTTTTAGTGAAAGGGATTGAACATGGTGAATTACTGGTTATCCAGGTTAGGTAAGGACTTGAGAAGACTCTAGGCTCTGCCTCCTAGAAAAAGCACAACCAGAGCTTGCTCCTGAGGGAGCTGCACTATGGTTAGAAACCTAAAGAACCAGGAACTTGCTGCTGTAACTGCTAGCTTGTGAACCACATGGCCCTGGTTGTTACCTGAGGACCAGAAAGCTACTTCCAGAACTATTACATCCAGGCCCACACTACTTTAGCCATAATCTTTATCAGCAAAAAGAATATCCCATGCCGTGGTAGACCTTCCCAACACGAGGATCAGCTGAAGAATAGGAACATTCTCCACCCCATAAATTTCCTCTAAATCTCCTGCTGTATGTCTGCTTAGTAGGAACGGAGCCACAATCCAAATCCAAGCTAAAGAAAGCTGAGGAGTGTATTCTTTGGATTTCCAACTTCTAGCATGCAGTGACTTTTTATTTCTTCAAGTTCCTTCCACTACAGTAGTCTCTAATCATCTGGGAACTAATTGGAAATGCAGAGTCTCAAGTCTCATCCCAAACCTATTGACTCACCATCTGCATTTTAACAAGATTCCCATTAGAATTCGTAAACAGATTGAGATTGAGAAAGTAACTCATCTGCAAATGGGTTGGAAAGGATAGAGTGAGTCAGTCAGCCATGTGTATCATGCCTTAAGACCACAGATTCACATATCTGAAGAGTTTGCTGATTTTTTTTATTAATACATTAAGATTATTTTATCTCTCTAATTATGAGTGTAATTATGTGGGTCAGGACTCTGTAAATCTTACATTACAGAAACCCAGTAGAAGCTGGCTCCGGCAAAAAGATACTAAGTGTTCAATCTAGCATCAAACATGAAAGGATATTGGCTCTCAGATGACATCATCAGAAATCCTTTCCTTTTTTATCTTAGTTGCACTTCCCTGTGTTTGTTTTTATTCTCAGGTAGTTTTCTCGAAATTGATAATCAAATAGTTGCCAGAGCTCCAGCTTGATGATCCCAGTGCAAAAGGAGATTTTTTTCATTCTGAAATTTATAGTAAAATGTATAGAGCCAATTGCTCTTTTCATTTGGTAAACTGAATTTAAGTAATCTGCCCATCCCCGAGGCAGTCTTTATGGCCATGGTGATATGATACTCATGCCCACTCATAGAATGACAAGTTAGGGTCAATCTCACATACAGAGAATTACTGATCGAGAAGAAGGGGTGGTTCTATAACCGGAAATCTGGATGCTAGTGTGGAAGATAATAATTAGCTGAGCAGTAGAAAACAATAGATACCCACTGTATTATTTCACAGTAATTAGTTATAGGACTATTTAATAATTATGTTCTCTATTCCTTAGATAAACAAATTCATAGATTTAGGTTATATTTTGTATAGTTATCAGTCAATAGAATTTTGCATGGATGTAGATTAATGCTACAATATGGGATTTTTTAAAGTTCATTTTATATTTCTTTACAATTTGTAAGTTCCTTGGATTCCATAAAAATGACACATGCATGACCAATTTCAGGCAGTCAGATGTCAGTTGAAAGTGGTAAGATAAATCTTTTCAGTGTAGCATTTCTTCTAGTATGTAGGACAAGAATGTTGATAATATGTCTTTGTTTATAATAAAATAACTCAAGACATTTTTGTACTCCTTGAGCTTACATAGTAAATATATTGTACTAGTTTTCACTTTAACAAGCAGTTAATTCAAGATGAAAAGTTGTTTTCCCCTCTGTCTCGAATGCTGGTCAGTTTCTTATTCATAAAAAACTATGAAAAACATAAAGACTTGTAAAACTTTACACTAGGTCTGTAAAAACATCCAACACTACAGAAATTTTTTTTTGTCCCTTTAAAACATATTCTCTATTGCATATTCAGTGGGTAGCCCTTCTAAAGAACTATTAGACTCTTCTTCAATGGATTCAAGCTCCTTAATGACAGATAGTGAAGAAGATTTCCCTGGAATGTAGCCTAAAGTTATTTCTATCATCTACTGTATTCTGAGTAAATAATATTTAGGTACCCTTAAGGCATTTTTAGGGCTTATTTTTAAACATATTGCAATACTAGTGTGTAAAGAAATTTAAATCTGAAGTTTCAGTAGACTTAGTATTGGAAAACTCATAGATCTGCCTACAATTTGCCAGTATGATGAAACAAATAAGACTAGTCAAAGAAATCTTCAAAAAGAATTGATATGAACAATCCTTTGTGTTGAGGACTTATTTCAAGAAACAATTTTAACTAAAGATATCTCCCAACTTGAATTGGGGAAACCACCACACCACACGATGACTTTAAGCCCTGACACTTTGGCAGCTGTATTTTTGTGAAGGAAATTTTGTGGTACACAATAGGTTGCCTTAGCCATAAAGAGATAGGTTTTAAGAGTTTGTAAGTTAAATTAAATATATCCACAGGTTCGTGTTTATGGACAACATTTTTCTCTCTTAGGACATCAAGCAAATACTGGTTTTTGAGATTCATGGTAATTATGTTCCGTCACTAATATTTTAGATTTCTAAATCCAAACTGTGACATATTTTGATGGCTGCTAATAATTGCAGCTGCCTTAAGATGGGGTTGCCCTAGAAATACTTTCTGTATCTGGAGAGCCATTTTTTACTTGTTTGAATTGAGATGGCAGGGAAGTAGAACTAGTGCTGTTGAGATGGCTGCAAGACTACAGTTAGTGACCAGGGGCTCCCTACGGAAAGACAACTTGAAAGTCATGTTGCTCTGGTTTCAGATGCCTACCAACCTGTCCATACACGACGTTGGCAGAAGTGTTAGATATTTTTCTCTGGCACTCTTTCCCACAGAATTGTCCTTTGCTTTCATTTGCAAGCTAATGGGATGTGTTTTCTGACATTGAGGCATCACTCACCACCCAGAGTCTCTGCTATCTTTTGAAATCCTTTCCCTAAAAGTTCAGGGAAACTCACTTGTCTTGAATTACATCTTCCCAGAGCTATTATTAATGATCGAAGGTCGTATGTTCCAAGATTTAGAACATAAAACTTCTAAACTACAAGCTACCTTAATGCTAAACTTGCTATCATACTCAAAATCTGTAATTTGCCATAACTCCATTTGGCAAGTATCCGCTGAATCATGAACAGCCAAAGACAGAACTTTCTGTTTGCTATAAATGTCAAGTACAAAATCCCTTCCACAAAGTCATGGTTAGAATTAAATAAGAAATTTATAGAATATTTCCATAACTTTATTGCATAACTCAAGAAAATGTCTGTAAGAAGGGAAATTGAGGCATGGCTAAAAAGATCCAAGACATGTAGGGCTACTTGAGATTATATTAAATGAGTGAATGAGTTGATATAATGTAAAAATATGATTCAAACTGTGCCTTGAACATAGAAATTTCCCTGTGAATGATAATTTTCATTGCTGTTATTATTTATTCTCATTATTAAATTGCCATAGCCTAAAATGCCCCCAAACAATTGTTGGACCTGTATTTTGTCTGCATTTTAATTCCCAAGTAAAAATTAGCCAATTATGAAGTTATTCACTTAACTTTCAGTAGCCTTGAACATTTTAGTCCAATCACAAGTAGAAAAATAAGATAAAAACTTTGCAAAATTAAGCAGATGACACTTTGGAATAATTTTGAAACACCTGAAAAACACTGATTGATTCTCAATGTAAATCATCTGCTGTAATCACCTAAGTAAGCAAACAGTTTGGGTCCCTAACCCTTCATTATATTATTAAATGTCCACAGCTCCACATAATTTTGTTCCATTATTTAATTACTTTTTCAGTATACAAGTCCTTAATTACGTGAAACAAAAATACTTCTGGAAATGTTACTACTGTTTCCTTGCTAAGCTATCTGAGACATTCGGTAGCACAATCAAAATGATGTAAATTGAAGAAAATCACTGTCACTATTCCATTTGATAAACCTCGTTTCCTTTGACTTAGATTCCAAGAACTCTTTCCTCTCACTTTGTTGGCAAGTGACTTTAAAAAGTTTGCTAATTCCCTTCGCCCTTCCTGCATAACCTCTGTCTACATCAATAGTGGTGATGCAGGGACTGGTATTAAGAGAGTTCTGTAGGATTCCAGAGATTTTCAGGCACTGGTTGCCCACCTTGAATTCTGATAGTCAAACTTGAATCTTCAATTAGCAATGTATGCCAAAATGCAGTTTCAGCTTTAGTGTGGCCAGAACAATACCAGAATTATATGAATAATTTCAAGATGTTATAAGATGTCCTATTGTCATTTTATTCAAGATAATTTGGACTATTATGACAAAATAGAAATAGAAGAGAAAAACATAGATACAATTCCCTTTGCTTCATTACAAAATCAAGTCAAAGCACACTCTTAAAAAACTAGGCAGAAAGAACAACAAAGTACATTATTGTTCAGTATTAAATGCCTATGTTTTGCTAGACATGGCAAAACATCACTGCTATTTGGCAATGTTTATAAGAGTCAGTGACCTGTGAAAAAAAATCATGTCCTTTTGAATTTTTTAAATAAAGGATTTTTGTCAGAACTCAACTTTCCATAATCAGGCAAGGAGGAATTTCTAAAATAGAAATCTAGAAAATAGAAAATTAGAACTACTAAGTTAATTTGATGGAAATTTAATGTGTGGTTGAAGTTTAAAGTAGGTATCCTATTCTAGCCTCCTTTTCCTCACCATTACTTGGAGGAATTTAGATGTTGGGCCTATATTTGATTATTTAAGAATGTAAAATCAACATGAAGGGGAACCATTTAGATTCAAATACTATTATACTGAAGTCTTTAAACCAATAAATTTGGATAACTCCTTTCTTAGGAAGACAGAAATTTAGAGGAGCCCATAGCAATATAGTATTTGTTTTTATTCCAAGGGCTCCTAGGCTAGAGTCAGCAAAATGCTGTATGAATCTGTTACAGTAGCCTCAGTTTTTTCTAAGGAACAAGTGTAATAGTTATTATCTGAAATAATATTTACCTTCTTAATTGTTTATTCATCTGTGTATGAGGAGATATTGCAAGATAATCTAAATTGGACATCTTCTTAATTGTGAAAAAATTAGAAATAAATAATAGAAATAGCACGAGTACTTGAGAGTAATGATAAGACTGCCAGGAATTTGCATTTAGGATCTTTATTTGAATATTAATGATAACCTACTGATATACTTGCTCATTCACATGATAGATGTTGTCATGTTCAAAGACAAATTCAAAGTTCTCTGAAAGGGAAAGAACAATATTGAAAACGGTCCTGGACAACAAGGTGTGTGATGAGCACCTAGTGCCTTATCCAAGGTTGACAAAAATGTAATTAAATTTTAGGAAATTTGACTATTTCCTTCAGGTCTTTTATCATTCACCTTGTATCCTAGGGAGATGATTTGAACACAGAGTGCAGGCTGAGTTAAAGAAAAACAATTTTCAGTTATGCCAGAAGGCAATTATTTAGTTTATGTACCATTATCCAGATCCTTTGATTTTCCCCCTTCTTCTTCTGGCTTTCTTCACATGTTTGTTTTAGTTTTCATGAGTATCTCTACAAAATAGAAATAGGAAATACATAATGGAAGGAAAAATATACCAGGTTATTTCTCTCTGATGGTAGATTTGGAAGTAACAGTTCGTAAAAGGATTCATCAAAAGACCTATTTATTCCTTCCAGGGTTTCCTTAGAAAGTATATGTCAGATTTTTTTTTCTCTTTTTCAACACAACACACACACACGCACACACACACACACACACACACACAGAGAGAGAGAGAGAGAGAAAGTGGAAAGAGAAATTTGTTTATTCTTTCTGTTGTCCCTCTGCAGGCTTTTACTCTCTAAGACATGGACTTGTGCTGCCATTCCTGATTCTATTCCATCCTGCATATCCTTGCTTAACCAAGCTTCCTTAAGCATTGCACTTTAACTCTAGTCTTAGAGTGACTTGCAAACATCTACTCAATAAAATCCAAATCCTTTACATGACGTTTAATATCTTTCACATTCTACCAACACCTATCTTCTCCCTTCTCATTTTAAGTAATTCCCTGAAAATCTCTCAGATCGTCAGACCAGGGGCTCTTCACCATCTTAGGATCATAGTGAGTCATTTGCACTTTTCACCACAGTTTGTGTGTTCCATACCACACCAGGCTATGATGCTTTCCCTTCATCTCTCTAATTATCCAAATGCTTCCTATCACTCAAGGACAAATGAAGGTCTCTCTCTTTGTGTTACTGGAAACCCAATTCCGAGATGAAGATCTGTGTGCAAAAGTTTCTTGAGGCTTGCTCTAAAGAAACCCGCAATGACGATGATATAAGGGAAGCAGTACTGCACAAATTAAGGAGGTAATAACAATGGTTTTATCTGATCCCATGGGGAGTGTTGAAAAGAGTGGCCTTTTAGACATGTGTGGAATTGAGGCAAGGGTGCAACCTTTGTACTGACATAAATCACCAGATGCAGAATGAAGTGAAGGCAAGCAAGTTTTCAAGGCAGTAGCAGTAGGTGAGGTGTAGTTCCAGGAGAGGAACTCAGCTCTGGGCTGTCAGTGGCAAACATTCTTGGTGGCTGGGATAATGAGCGCCCTATTTCTGAAGGTGGACCTGAGCAAGGTTAACACTTTCCACTCTGGTTTTCCTTAATTTTTTTTTTTTTTACCTTGACAGCTCTAGAAAATTACAATGAACTTAAACTTATTTTTGTATTTATTTCATATTTGTTAGACTAGTCTCATCCACAGAATCTCAGACTGCTGAGAAAACATCTTTCCTAGCCTCTAGTGCCATCCTGAACTTAGGCACTCTTAATACTAGTATAGATGTTTTATATTTTCTGCTCAAACTTCTAGCCTTGATATGTATTAATTTAACGGAATAGAATTATCAAAAGGGAATGTATTTATCAAGATATATAATGTTTCAGACTCATCTATACACTGTATTCTATCTGTATGAAATGTCCTTTGTACTGAACAGAAATCTTGAATACAGGTCTTTAGTGGGGCTGGGATATATATCAAAATTTCAGTGTAATACATGAAAATAAAGATGTTTGTCTCTGGCATAAAAATTTCCTACATTTTATTTGAAAGGTAAAAAAAAAAAGTTAAAATTTTAATTTAATTTTAATTCTGCCTTTAAAAAAGGCAGAATGTGGGAAAATGGTTCCACTTACATAAATGGATTAGGAAAAAGCTTAGGGCGGAAAGCCTCCACTAGGAAGCAAAGCGCCTGAGGTTAGCTAGCCAGATATTTTAATGGGATCACAAGTAACTGGTTATATCACCTACAGGAAATTACTTTCCGTCTGGTGCCAACGTACCTTGATCACAAACACCACATGCCCCTCAGACCATTTGCTTCTTACACACACAAGTTAATGATTACAGTCTGATTGTTTTCTCCATGTTCATCTGTGTAAGATCTTATTTTCTTCACATTCATCATGTGGGTAATATCTTGTGAGCTCAATAAATACAGAGAAGAAACCCCTGTTCGGAGCTCTTGTCTCCACCTGGACATAGCCTCTCTTGTATTCAATTCTGTGTCTGGTCTCTTGCTGGACAAGAGAGAACTCCAGACTTCTAGTCTGTGACAGCAGAAAAGTGATGATGTTAAATGGGAAAAATGGCAATGTCCCTGCTATGAATTTCATCTATCATTTTTTCGTAGTAGTGAGTCTTCAAAGAGTACCATTTTGAAAATTGTAATGTTTCTACATTTAGTATTTAGATGGCTGGATTTAAATGACAACAATATTACTGTTATATAAACATGGGGGCTTTAAAGGGCTTCAGTTAGAGAAAGGGCAGAAAAATTTCAGGGGTGCCTGGGTGGCTCAGTCAAGTTAAGCATCTGACTTCAGCTCAGGTCATAATCTCACGGTTTGGTTCATGGCTAGGAGCTCCATATCGAACTCTGCGCTGACAGCTCAGAGTCTGGAGCCTGCTTCTGATTCTGTGTCTCCCTCTCTCTCTCTCTGCCCCTCCTCCACTTGCACTCTGTCTCTGTCTCTAAATAAATAAATAAATAAATAAATAAATAAAACATTTAAAAAAAAGAAAAAGGGCAGAACAATTTTAAAATTGAAGTAATGTTTGAAAAATATAAAGAAAAAATGCTTTAACTCAAAAAATTGGGCATTTCATTATATTTTTTCATGCAAACTAGTCAGATTTGTTGAGGTATTTTGGTTTTTATATTACTTTAACATGAAATAACAAGCAACTAAACTTTACCTTTGCTAGGTATTATTAAAATAAAAGTATTTGATTCTCATTCAGAAAAAGGTTGAATCAATATTTTCACCTGTGCATCACTTTTATATATATAATCCACTGACAACTCATAAGTTTGACAGAGGGGAAAAAAACTATCAAAGATACTTTTACTGGTTTAAATCAACAAGGATAATTGAAAAGAAAATAACTGTGTGTTTATATTATTTCTTTCTCATTAGCACAAGATAAGATACATTTTGTTTTGCATTTGAAAAGGCTATGAATCATCTTAAGGGATTTATATTGTTTAAAAAAAAACATGCTTTATTTCAACCTTTTTAAAGCTGTTCTTTTAAGAATATTTATTTTTAAGTCTTGTTTTTTTTATGTGAAAAACTGATTCACTTTCAAACACCCTCTAAGATTTTGTTAGTCGTTAAAAATATTCAGCTACGAGATAGCCATTCAAGGCAATGTCACAAATGTCTGAGTTATTTTCAATGAAGACTCAATTATATGTCTTCATTTTTCTTTCCCTTTGATATGAGCAACCAGCAAAGAAGAAAATCATTTCTATGATGGACAAAAGACATTTCATATTGACTTCTGGGTTTCCCAGAGAATGAAGAGCATAATGAAAAATAAAAAGGAGTGAATAAAGAATGTAATGCTTTGTAATCTTGAAATCTATTCTTGAAGAATCTGTAACTGAAATCCACTTCTGAATGACACCATACAACATCATATCTAATTCTTCACCAGAAAGACAGCTTTTCTTTTCACAAAAGTTTTATCAATTATATATTTCAAAACTGCCAGGCAGATGAGAGCTTAGTTGATCTAAACCATCTTAAGTCCTTGCAGGTCAATGGGGCCATTGATTCAGTTCTTTGGACATATTGTGAATGTGTTATGAATTGCTGGGTTTCTGTCACATGAGGAGAAAAGGTCTCAGACAAGACATTTTTGAAGGAGTAACTAGTTTGGTGGATTTATTTTATTTTATTTTTTGTTTTGTTTTGTTTTTGTGCATCTAAGAAAGATAGAAAGGTCTGCTTAGTTTAATCCTACTCTGATTTCTTTTTAGTAACAGTCTTAACTTCTTTTAAGTCATATCTTCAATTCAATAATTTAGGTAAACAATAAGTTCAAGAAAAAAAAATTGATCCCTCAAAGTAGGCCTTCATCTGCAGGGACTAAATGACAATTTACAGCATATTTCAATAGTGCATGATTTTTTCACAAATTTCATTAGCACACCATTGATTGCTCATTTTTCAGCTCTCAAAACAATTTAACATAGTCTCTTTCATGCAGAGGATAACATATTCATATTATTTGATTTTTGATGAAACCAAATGACCCTTTAAATTTGCAATAGAGTTCTTTAATTTTGTATGAGTTTCTTTACTGCTGTTCATTTAATTTTCTGTTTCCATTAACCACCTGCAAGCATTTGACTCTATGACAATTATTCAGCTGTGCTACATCATGACTGACATATTTTATAAGTGAAAAAATAAAGAAGAAAAGAAAATGGAGGAGGGTTAGAGATCACAAGAGAAAGGAGGAGAAAGCAATCGAACACAAATGTCATGGTTTGGAATCATGTATTTTCCATTCAGCTGAAACATCTGAGTGGTAATTATTGGTCCAACTGTAAATCTAGCCTAATTGCATTTTGTCTTCATTTCTGATAAGCACTTCACGATGATGATGATTACTCCTGCTAAATGCATTCGTTCCATGAATGTTTTCCCACACTGATGGCCAGGGGGCCTTGCAGATAAAAAGACTGCAGACAAAATAGCTCAATTCTGCTACAACTAAATCAGTATTGATTTCTTTTTCCAAGTGACAGAGGGACCCACTATCTATGCCTTTCATTTCTCTGTCTACCCACCACATACAGGGGTTTGGTCAGTACATATGAGAATGTACTTTAATTAACTGACATAACTGAGAGGCCAATCCTGGGCAATTAGCACTGATTAACTGTGTCACTTGTCTGACAAATAAAGAACATTACATCTTGCCCGTTTCCTTAAAGGCCTCAATTGAAAAGAACCCCACTGTTTGATTTAATTTTTCTTTGTACCATGGAAACCTTTTGCCATGTTGATTTAAATGTAATTTTTGCCTCTTTATACTTATGCTTTTTTTCTTTCCTATTATTGAATACCCAGTGAGCCTTTTCAATGATGGCACGGGGACAGGCTGTTAGCATCTTTTCATAAATCTCTGTATTTCATAGTAGGGCAATTAAGCTAAACATTTGGATTTCTGCTACAAATTTAAATGTGCAAGTGGGAGCAAATGGCTATGGAATTGAAGGCCATTATATGGCTTCATCATTGCAGTGCAGCTTTTCAAACTCAACGAGGGTTCTGACAAAGAAATTCTAGAAAAATTGTAGTTCTGGAGTCTTTCTGAGAAAATTTCAATAACTTAGCATCAAGTAAAAGCTACAGACTGAAAATCACACTTGGCTATTCATTTGGCTGATTTAGACATTTCATCTTCTTCTTAAACATTTATGAGCAGCACTTGAACCCATCTTTGACAATGGGACAAGAGAGAAAGACTGTCATCAAGCTTCTGGAACACAGGCTCTGAACGATTCTTATTTTAACTCAGGGCTGAACACCTGCAGATGGGGATAATAGTCAAAGATGTAAAAAGCTAATGTATAAAAGTATGAAGACTGCAGTTTGTGGAAAAAAAAAGGCGTAAATTAAATGGATCTGGTTCTTAAAATCTGGTACAATGCTTGGAATATTCAGAAATAAATAAATCCTCCTGGAATAGAACTTTTACAAAGATTATTCTCAGTAGATGGTTACTTGCTTGCCCAGTATCCACTCTTTCTTCTTGTGACAGCCCTGGCTCTTCATTTGCAGTTCTATCCTTCCCTTAATCCCAGTCTATGTGGCCTGAAACAGGCTTCACTCTAGCAATAAGTAAGGGGCCTATGAACCAAGCCTACACCCATCCTTGGGTAACAATTCCTGGCCACATAATTCAATTAGGGTGAGCACATAATCCAAGCTACTCTGATCAGAGTGACTCTCCAGGCTTTTCAGATCACTTCAGAAAAGATCTCCTTTCCACTGGACTTTAACAAGGAGGTGTCTATTGTATCCACATATCTTGCCAATATGCACAGCCACAGAATGAAGTTAACCCATTGAAGAATGTAGAAAGATAGCACAAGCCAGTGCCATCACTGGGGTTTGTGCTTATGAGTCAGTATATTCCATTGTTGTAAGCCAGTTTGCATTGATTTTTCTGTCCCCAAAATAGTTAATTATAAAAGCTAAATCTATTTGAGTGAGAGCAGTATTAAAGCAAATAGGGGTAAGAAAATGCTCCAACTTTAGCTGGGAGCAAGCACAACTTATCTTCCACTGCTCCCTTAAATTTTATTCATTCAGTGTAAATTTCCCTGACCCAGATGAAAATTCTAGCAGGATGGTGATTTTACTGCATATTATATAAACCGTCCAAAAATCCCCTTTAATTTCAGTGATTCAGAAATAAGATTGTTTAGTTCCATAGATGAATACAAACTCTAAGTTGCCTCTGTGTTCAGTCATTTTACCAGCCTCAGAATGGAAGCCTATAAAAGGAAGAACATGATCCTTTTTAATATTCTCCATCTTGTTTTTTCTCCTTGTTTACTGTGGCTTCAGAATTGGGTGATTCAGAGCAATGAAGCTTAGGATGCTCTTTGAGGAAGTCAAGGAGGGGAAACCAATTTATTTGGTGGCTAGTGGTAGGATAGATATAGACAAGATGGAGAGTCATTTGAATTGGGAAAGAAAAGTGGCTCCGGAATGAGATAGATGGTTAGCATCTCTGCTTGGCTTCCATTGGCTGTGACCTCAGAGTAAGTTGCTAAGCTTTAGCCTTTGCATTTAGGGTTAAAATCTTTTAGGTGTTCTATAAGAAATGCAAGATACTGCACAGCAGGCTTACCCATTGCAATCATTTAATAAGTTGTTAAAGTTATTTGGGAAGATTTATTAGCAGGGGGTCGGGAATAGTCCATCATACCCTTTTCTAGTCATACAGAGTGACAGCATATGAAGAATGGTTACTTTGTTTGAAGTGTCATGATTTCCCACAATGTAAAAACAGATAAAAATCCATGTTATAGAATTATTCTAATGATCTATCCTTACTGATAAACATTTTGAATCAGGAGTTAACTATTTCTGAGAAGGGAAAACATTAGCATCAACTAAGAGTCTTAAGTCTAAGTCCTCTGTGAGCAGATAGCAATCTAGGCATCCCTAGGAGCACATTGGAGAATGCTTTGTGAATAGTTGGTACATTCATGACTGTTGGCCAAATAACCTTTACAAGCAAATGTGATGAATATTAAAGATAACAATATATTTTGCTTTTTACTAAAAATACTACTTATTTTGTGTGTCATTAAAAAACACAGCAAACTAAAACTTACCTCAGCAATTAATTTCTTCCTCAAATAGCTATACTTGTACATGATTACATATTTCTGCAACTCTATGTATTGGATCAATATGCTCTATAAGTTTTGCAGCCACATGCATCATAAAGCATTAATGTTTTCAATTCTGAGTGTTAATTTAGGGTTCCACACTTAAACATGCTTTAATCAGTGAAATATGAATAGTTTGGGCCTGCTTGAGAGTAAAAAGTAGAACTTAATTCTTTCAAATTATACCTATGTCTAAATGAAGAAAATATAGTCCCTGAGGAATATATGGGGTATTTGTGTGTGAAATATATTCTTGACAAAAAATATATAATTTTTTTTGGAAAAATGTGATTTGAATTAAGCAATATGTGATTATAATAAAAATAGATAAAGCTTATGTTGGTTCTCTTGGTAGGAACTAGAGTTTACTCTGAGGTTAAGAGTCACTTTCTGTTGACTATGTAACAAGTTACCAAAAACTAAACCATGTAAAACAACATACATGTATGGTCTCACAGTTTCCATGTGTCAGGGATCTGGGCATGTCTTCATTGGATTCTCCTCTCAGGGTCTCTCACAAGGATGAAATCAAAATGGTTTCCACATTGTGTTCCTTTCTGCTGCTTGAGGCCCTCTTCCAAAGCCTATGGTTTTTAGTAGAGTTCAGTTCCTTGTGGCTATATGATTCAGGTCCCATTTTCCTTCTTTTTTTTTTCTTTTTTAATGTTTATTTATTTTTGAGAGAAAGAAAGACAGAGTGCCAGTAGGAGAGGGGCAGAGAGAGATGGAGACACAGAATCCAAAACAGGCTCCAGGCTCTTGAGATGTAAGTACAGAGGGAACTTGAACTCACAAGCTGTGAGATGAAGACCTGAACCAAAGTCAGACGCTCAACTGACTGAGCCACCCAAGTCCCCCTTAGGTCCTCTTTTCTTGCTAGCTGTTGGAGACTAACACTAGGTTCAGTTCTTTGCCCTTTGCTCTGCCTTGACACTGACTTTTTTGGTTCATGTTTTCAAAGCAGCCAGCAGGAGAACATATCTGACCTCCATGAAGGCTCTAGTCTTTCTTTTACCTGATTAGATCAAGTCCTCTTAGGGTAACCTCCCCTTTAACTAAGTCAAACACAACTGATTAAGGGCTTTAATTACATCTGAAAATATTTTGTCATGTAAAATACCTAGCTTTATATCACATCGTATTCAGAAGTTCTTCCAATAGTCAGAGGGAGAGTTTGTAGAGACATGTATACTGGTGCATTTGAACCTTCAGGGTCATATAGAATTCTCCTTACCACAGAATCTAATTGAGGAATATATCTTTAAGTGAGACTAACTTTTTCTTTCCAAATATAATCTCCTAGGTAATGATTAAAAAGAATTCTTTGAATCCAACTATCTAAATACAGTAATGGACAATCATGGTTCTTTTTGTCTCCCTTTAATATATTCTATACTCTATAATGGGAAATTATACATAGATATGTGCATTTTGCTTCAGGACTATCATTACTAAGATTTAGTCATTGTTTATTAATTTGCCTAAAGAACAATCTTTATGCAGGCTTAGTCAATTGTTTTTAGGATTGGCTTTGATTCCATCTAAAATGCTTAGAAAAACATTGGCTGTGACTCTGTGAAGCTATAGTTTTCTTTCCTTTAACTGTAATTATTGTTTTGCTTTAATCAGTGCCATCCATGTATTCTATTTATGAAAATTGAGGTTTGATGTCTTCTGATAGAATAAGCTAATTTTATCCTGACATCTGTGACTGTGATGTGATGTCTGCTTAACATCATTACACCTCCAGTGACATTAGTAGCTTACTTATCCCCAATATCATACAAAGTTAACTGTATAGGATCAAAAACTCAGGAATGAAGCTGAAAGCTCACGTTTAAAATGTTCAATTTTCCTGATTTTGAGAGTTTGCAATCACTCCACTTCAAAGTGATAGGACCTGAGGTTACAGATAACCCTTCATCTTTCACCTCTGGGATGTTAGAAAGCATTAAAGGTGGGGGAAAACAAGAAGGTACAACATTGACTTAAAGCCGGAGGGTTTGGGGATGAAACATTTATTTTCCTTGTCTGCTGTCAAAATCCACAAAAGTGTACTATGTAGAAAATTATTTGTTTTCAGTGTTAGTTCAGGTACTGTTCCAAGTGTACCAGTCTAGGGGTGTGTGTGTGTGTGTGTTGAATGACTTTGCAAAGAACTGGAATTTATACAGTTTTAAGTACTTTTGCTCAATACACATATTTGGGACTACTTGAGTAAGTTGTATTTAACATCTTTCTCTTTGTCAATTTATTGACTGCCAAATAGGAAGTCAATACACATGAAATAATCCTTAAAAGTGTACTGCCCGTTCTGAGAAATATTATTTCAGAATATAGGTGTTTATTTTACTCAAATATTTTTTTTATTTTTGAAATACAGTATATACACTTTTTTAATAGTTGCAAATCATGCATATGGACCAAGTGGTCATCAACTCAGACATCTAGGATGCTGTAGGCTCAGCACAGCCTCCAAGCCACTTGCTCAGATTCCATCAGGGTGATTACATAGCCCTCCATGTGGGGCCTTTTATGTTGCAGTTGATGCAGCAGCTGATATGTCCATGAACCCTATGCATACCTGCATGCATGATCCCTGTGTGCCTGCCCGACCTAGCACCTGGTGACTCTTACCAGCTTGATGGGCTGCAGAGACCACTGGCCATGAGAGTGGCTTGGTAGCTGTCAGAATGCTACTCAACTAATTCTTAAGCAAAGTTTTGAAAGCTGGTGCAGAGTTGCTTTTCAGAATTGATTTTCAAAATATAAAATATATTCTCCTTTTTATTCTTCATTTGATCTTTAGAATTAAAATTGATTGTGAAATCAGCTACAGGTAAAAGGATAAACAGGATTTGAGGTTATATATGAAAACTGTTAAAAGTACAACTTGTTTTATCCTTCCTTGTGGAAAAAGCTTGATCATTTCATTCTCTATTGGTAAACATCCTTTATCTATGATAAATCTCAGTTGTATGTTCCTGGATGCACAGTTCAAAGTCAACTGAGCAAAGCTGCAGGTGCTACACATGAGGCTGAGCCTGACGGTAAGCTATTCAAGTAATCAAAATTGAGAATTAAAAAACCTACTATGTGCTAACTACTAGTTTTAAAAATAAGAATTGTTATGTTGTATTAGAGAGTCTTTCAATATTTTTATTTTTTTATTTTCTGGGTTTTTTTTTAAATGTTTATTTATTTTGAGAGAGTGTGAGTAGGGAGGGGCAGAGAGAGAAGGAGAGAGAAAATCCCAAGCAGGCTCCCTCCTCAGTGCAGAGCCTGATGTGGGGCTGGATCTCACAACCATGGGATCATAACCTGAGCTGAAATCAAGAGTTAGACACTTAACCCACTGGACCACCCATGTGCCCCTTAATCTTTTTAGAATGTAATCTCTGTGAGTGGCTTAAAGGGGTGGTAAAAATAGGGTAGTAACTGATGTCCTCCACAGGCTCAGCAAAATCTATAAAGATACTAATAAATCTTAGTAAATATATTATTGTTGAGGTGTTTGTAAATTTTCCTTGGCCTTCTAAAGATAAATGGTATGTTGTTTATATCTGGAACAGCAGATTACATTTTGTCCAACTACTAGCTAAAGTATTATTTTTTTCAATTGCAAGCTAAAGGATTTTTGCCTTACGCTTATGGTAATTTTATCTTTTTTAGATGTCAAAAATTTCACATTGGTACAATTATTTTGGGTAACATATTTTGTTTACTGTCCCCTTACCCACTAAGATTTTAATTTAATTTCTTTATTTAAAAAAATTTACATCCAAATTAGTTAGCATATAGTGAAACAATGATTTCGGGAGTAGATTCCTTAATTCCCCTTACCCATTTAGCCCATCCCCCTCCCACAACCCCTCCAGTAACCCTCAGTTTGTTCTCCATATATATGAGTCTTTTCTGTTTTGTCCCCCTCCCTGTTTTTATATTATTTTTGTTTCCCTTCCCTTATGTTCATCTGTTTTGTCTCTTAAAGTCCTCATATGAGTAAAGTCATATGATTTTTGTCTTTCTCTGACTGACTAATTTCACTTAGCATAATACCCTCCAGTTCCATCCATGTAGTTGCAAATGGTAAGATTTCATTCTTTTTGACTGCTGATTAATACTCCACTATATATATATATATATATATATATATATATATATATATATATACCACATCTTCTTTATCCATTCATCCATCGGTGGACATTTGGGCTATTCCCATACTTTGGCTATTGTTGATAGTGCTGCTGTAAACATGGGGTGCATGTGTCCCTTCAAAACAGCACACCTGTATCCCATGGATAAATGCCTAGTAGTGCAATTGCTGGGTCATAGGGTAGTTCTATTTTTAGTTTTTTGAGGAACCTCCATACTGTTTTCCAGAGCGGCTGCACCAGCTTTCATTGTAAAAGAAAATGTAATTATTTACAAATTCAGGATAATGTAATGGGGATTAAGTACACATCCTATAGAGAAGTTTTGAGTTTGAATATTGCTCTTGCTCCTTACTTGGTATAATTTTGAACAACTATCCAGATGAATCTATTAACTATAATGAGATTGCACATAAAGCATTTATTATAATGCCTGATTCAGGGTTAAGTGTCAGTAAATATTAGCTATTTATATCACTTTATTATCATGATGAGCATCTTATAAAGTCAAAATGATAATGTTTCTGAGAAGAAAGATAGATAAACAATCGCTTGGCTTTATATGACTGCTGTATTAAATTTTGTTCGTAAAATTTATAAGGATATTTAGGACCTGAAAAAACTTGTCAAAAGTGCTAAATATATAATAAAAGTCAGGTTGTGAAGTTTCATCAACAATATTGAACACATAGTTTTGAGATTTTGTATTCATTGAAGTCATTTTAACTTCAGATTTCCTAATGAATTTATTTTTTTTCCAGATGTGAAACCATTGCTATCCTTTTAAAAATCAAAACCTGTATTACAAACATGTTTAAAAAATAAAGATGAAGGGTTCTGAGATTTTACAACTAGTTTGCATTTGTGTGTTTGTATGTATACATGTGTATGTGTGTGCATATATGTGTGAGTGTATGCACATACATATTACCAATATATGCATAGATAAGCTTAACATGTTTACTACCAGTCTTTAATGATTTGCTTTAACAATTTAATTTTTAATCTGATTCTTTTCTTTTTGATATATTTTATTCTTAATAGAAGGAGTTATGTAATATTTTTACCATTTAAAGTGTTAATTTGAAGAATCATTTTCACTAGAATCTTGTTTTTAGTGTTTTCTAGTATTCAAACATAGGATTATAAAATTTCTGATGTTTCTTATTATATAACCTTACTTTCCAGTAAGTCATTGTATGTAGTAAGGAATGACTTACTGGAAAGTAAGGTTATATAATAAGAAACATCAGAAATTTTATAATCCTATGTTTGAATACTAGAAAACACTAAAATTATGTTATTCTGCTCTACCATGCACTTTCTTGCCCTTGATTAAAGCATATTTTTCCTTATAATTCCCCATGTTTTAGAATGTGGTTCTTTCTTTATATATTAAAATATCAATTAGAGTTCTGTAAATGAAAAAAAGTCTTCAGAACCATAGAGTGTTTAATGTATGGGGAATAAGTTTCTAGAGGTATCATCAATATTATACATTTTAAACGTTTACTGGGTGATGTTTTCTATCAAACAACTCATCACAAACAACTACAATCTTAGCCTCTTCATTTCTTTATTTTTGTATTTGTGTTCCCTCTTCTAATGGTACAGCCAGTGTTCAGTTCTTCTTTACATCATTTCTTGCCTTGTGTTTCTGTACCTTGTAACTCTGTCCCCACAGAAGATTCTTCTCTTTAAAGTGTAAGCCTAATCATACCATTTTCATATATAAAAAGCTTCAATAAGCCTAGAACTCCAAAGAGGTAGAATATATGTACTTCTTCCTGTTCCACCCTCCCAGTAGGAAATTGATCATCTAAACATAAATGTTACAAAAATAATACTCTGAAAGGCAGCAAGAACGCAAACAAGCTTGGGCCCTCAGGGCTCAATGAAAGGTGAATTTCCCCGGTTTTCTTTTTGCTTTATATATACAGACAAAGCCTGGAGAGGCTGGCAACCTGGAAACACCAACAGATACAGACCAAAAAAGGCCTTAAAAAACTTACTCCCTTAAGACAACAGACCAGAAAAGGGACAGCTGGCAAGACACCAATCTTTTAAACAATGATCATACTACTCCACAGGAAAGAAAAACCACAGAAAAAATGCTGTCAAATCTCTACCACTGACAGCTGTCTAGACTTCAGTTGCACCAGCTTGTAATCAGGAGATCTAATTCCACACCAACCCCTGCTGATGAGGTGTCAAACAAGACACGATATTGAGTAGGTACCTTCATCACTGTCCTGCGATACTGAGCCACAACCTACCCACCCCTATCAGTGACCATACAGAAAGCCTGAATTTCCACTCCTACCCAGAGATGAATCTCCCTTTCCATCTATGTTGAGATGGCATCAGAGGGACCTAGGGAAGAGTCAGGACTTTGACCATTTCCTATTATAAGGAAAGCACTCCCACAGAGGCCAAGTAGGAATCACCTTCTCAGCCAATGTGCTGTAAATGAAGACCTTATTGGGTAGCCATTATTCCCACTCATGCCCTGAGAAAGCAGGAAAACCTCCCCCTAGGTATCAACAGAAGCTGAGTGGGAAAGCTAGACTTACAATCCCATTTGGAAGTAAATAATTGGTGTCGCCTCCTTTTCTCTGTTGCAAAAAATCAGGAAAAGCTCAAGGTGAATAAAAAAAAAAGGCGGCATATGCCAAAATTGAAATGGCACAGATTATAGAATTATCTGACAAGGATTTTAACTCATAATCATAAAATGCTTCAAGAAGCAATTGCAAAACATTTGAAACAAACAAATGATTGAAAAGTCTCAGCAAAAGCTTTGAAGACCCTAATGGAAAATTTTTTAGACTCTATTTTTTAAAGCAGTTTTAGTTTTACAGCAAAATTGAGAGGAAAATACAGAGATTTCCTACATACCCTGGCCCCAACACGTGCATTGCCTCCTTCATTGTCAACATCTTCCGCTAGAGTGGTACGTTTGTTATAACTGATTAACCATCCAAAGTTTACATTAGGGTCCACGCTTGGGGTTTTCTCTTCTGTAGATTTGCAAAAATGTATAATGTCATGTATCCATCATCATAGTATCATACAAGGTATTTTTGATGCCCTAAACATCATTACACCTATTGATTGCCACCCCACTAATAGTTTCTGATTTCCAATTTTGCCTTTTCTAGCATGCCGTATTGTTAAAATCACCACAATATGTAATCCTTTCAGATTGGCTTATTTCACTTTGTAATATGCATTTAAGTTTCTCTTATGTCTTTTCCTGTCTTGATAGCTCATCTCTTTTTAGCATTGAATAATATTCCATTGTCTGGAGGTACCACAGTTTATGTATCCATTCACCTACTGAAGGACATCTTCAGTGATTCCAAGTTTTGGCATTATATATAACACTGCTATATATCTTAGTGCAGGTTTTGGATGGACATTAGCTTTGAACTCCTTTGATAAACACCAAGGAATATAATTGCTGGATCATATGGTAAGAGTATGGCTAGTTTTGTGAGAAACCACCAAGCCATCTTCCAAAGTGCCAAAGTGCCATATCTATGCCATTTCCATTCCCACTGATAATGAAGGAGAGTTCCTATTACTCTACACCTTTACCACATTCTTGTTACCATTTGGAGTTGTGAGTGTTCTGGATTTTGCCCATTCTAATAATTAGCATTTCAGTGTTGTTTTAATTTGCATTTGCCTATTGACAAAATGATGTTGAGCATCTTTTCATATGCTGATTTGCCATCTATATGTCCTCTTTGGTAATGTGTCTGTTCTGGCTTTTGGGCATTAAAAAAATTTTTTTTAGTTTATTTCTTTATTTTTGAGAGAGAGGCAGAGACAGTGAGTGGGGGAAGGGCAGAGAGAGAGAGAGGGAGAGAGAGAGGAAGAGAGAGAATCCCAAGCAAGCCCTGCACTGTCAGCACAGAGCCTGATGTGGGCTTGAGCTCACAAACTGTGAGATCATGACCTGACCTGAAACCAATAGTTGGACACTTAACCGACAGAGCCACCCAGGCACCCAGTGTTCTGGCTTTTGGAAATATATATTTTTTAAATTTTTTAACGTTTATTTATTTTTAAGACAGAGAGAGACAGAGCATGAACAGGGGAGGGGCAGAGAGAGAGGGAGACACAGAATCT
Organism: Lynx rufus; assembly: GCF_022079265.1. Classification (NCBI taxonomy): domain Eukaryota; kingdom Metazoa; phylum Chordata; class Mammalia; order Carnivora; family Felidae; genus Lynx; species Lynx rufus. Next base: position 165,468,166 of record NW_025814823.1, read on the forward strand.
GAAACGGGCTCCAGGCTCTGAGCTGTCAGCACAGAGCCCGATGCGGGGCTGGAACTCACGGACCGTGAGATCATGACCTGAGCCGAAGTCAGACGCTTAACCGACTGAGCCACCCAGGCACCCCAGCTTTTGGAAATATTTTTAAATTGGTTTGTTTGTTTTCTTATTCTTTGTATATTTTGGATGGCAGGATTTTCTTTTTTTTTTTTTATTGTATGTGTCTTTTGCAAATATTTTCTCCCAGTCTGTAGCTTATCTTTTCATTCTCTGTCAGGGTCTTTTGCAGAGCAAAAGTGGGTTTTCTTGTTTTATTTTGTTTTGTTTATCTGAGAGAGAGAGAGAGAGAGAGAGAGAGAGAGAGAAAGTAATGGGGAGGGGGGCAGAGGAAGAGGGAGAGAGAATCTTAAGCAGCCTCCAGGCTCAGCACAGAGCCCAACACAGGGCTCTATGCCAAGACCCTGGGATCATGACCTGAGCTGCAACCAAGAGTCTGACGCTCAACCGACTGAGTCACCCAGATGCCCCAGAAGTTTGTAATTTTAATTAAGTCCAGCTTATCAATTATTTTTTTTCATGGATTGCATCTTTGGTATCTAAAATATCATCAGATACCCAAACTCTTCCAGTTTCTTTAATCTACATAAGCCTATTATGATTGTCTATTTCTTCTCCTATGAGTTGTGGCAGCTTTTGTCTTTCAAGGAGTTGATATTCATTTCATCTAGGTTCTCAAATTTGTGGAAATAGAATTGTTCATAACATGCCTGTATTATACTTTTAATGTTCATTGGATTTGTAGTGATGTCTCTTCTTTCATTTCTAATGTTAGTAGTTTGTGTCCTTTCTCTCTCTCTCTCTTTTATTTTCTTAGTTTCCTGGCTAAGGCTTATTGCTTTTATCGATTTTTTTAAACAGCTTTTGGTTTCATTAATTTCTGCATATTTTTCCTGTTTTCTAGTTTATTTTCTGTTCTAATTCTTATTTTTTTCTTCTGTTTGCCAGGATTTAGTTTGCTCTTCTTTTTCCAGTCCTTTAGAAAAAGATTTTTAGATCTAAAAACTTAGATTATTGATTTTAGATTTTTTTTTCTAATATGTGTTCAATACTATAAACTTCTCTCTACACACTGCTTTTGCTTTATCCCCGAAATTTTGGTAAATTGTGTTTCCACTTTAATTTAGTTCAAAATATTTCTTAATTTCTTTTCAGTTTATCCTTTGGCTCATGTATTATTTAGGAGTGTAATGTTTTATGTCCAAATATCCTTCAAGGGGATGGAGCATAAGTCCTTACACTGTAAGTGAGCTCTGCATAGTCACTTCCCTCCAAAGAGTACAGTATGAGAAAAGCAAAACAAGATTGACTTTACAGTGAAGAATCCTGACAAACACTACCTCAGCCAAGTGAGCAAAATTAATAGCAACAGTGATGAGTAATGTTGATATCATATACCCTAGATATGGATGTGTGAAAATGCCCTCCTCTGTGTTCTTCCCCCAAAAAGCCCATAACCACAACCTTATCAAAAGAAGAATATTAGATAAATTCCAATTAAGGGGTGTTCTATAAATTATCTGACTAGTATTGAGGGTTGCTAGAGGGGTGTTGTATATGGGCCTGGGCTAAATGGGTAATGGGTACTAAGGAGGGCACTTGTTGCGATGAGCACTGGTGTTATAGGTAAGTGATGATCACTAAATTCCATCCCTGAGATTATTATTGTACTATATGTTAACTAACTTGGATTTAAATAAAATTTAAAAATTAAAAAAGGTTTGATACCATATTTCTATTTTCTCAGAGGGTTTCTAGTTCTCCGTTCCTGTTTTAATATATTTTCTTTCATGGAATAAATATCTATTCTTACCTCTCTGAAAAAAATTTTCAAGATTATTGAATAAAAAGGAGGTCTGATAAACTTTTACAGAAGGAGGAACCTAATGAAGATTACATGAAGATTAATGTAATGTTCCCTGGGTGGGATTCTGGAACAGAAAAAAGAACATTAGGTATAAAGTAAGGAAATCTGGAAATATTATGAACTTTTGTTGATAATAATGTTTCAACATTTATTAATTGTGACAAACATATTGTAGTAATGTAAGATGTTAATAATAGGAAAATCTGGGCTTGATGGATATGGCACTTGTGGGTACATGTGGGGCATGCTACTATTTTAACTTTTCTGTAAATCTAAAACTATTCTGGAATAAAGCTTTTATTAAAAATAAAAATAAGTCTTGGGGCGCCTGGGTGGCGCAGTCGGTTAAGCGTCCGACTTCAGCCAGGTCACGATCTCGCGGTCCGGGAGTTCGAGCCCCGCGTCAGGCTCTGGGCTGATAGCTCAGAGCCTGGAGCCTGTTTCCGATTCTGTGTCTCCTTCTCTCTCTGCCCCTCCCCCGTTCATGCTCTGTCTCTCTCTGTCCCAAAAATAAATAAACGTTGAAAGGAAAAAAAAAATTAAAAAAAAATAAAAATAAGTCTTGTCACCCAGAATCCAGAGCTTAAAACTGCAAGATGCTAGAAACAGAAAGAGATAGTTTATAGAGGTAAAGACTTATATTTCACTTCAATAGGAGGGGGGCATATACAGAAATGTTACAAGTGTTTTGGACAAAATTAAAGACAGCCTGATACACAGGCACTCTTATAGCTTTAAGGAAATAAGTTGTAACTCTCATCTGCAGAATTGACCTAAAAGGACAGAGAATAGACCACATGTGATAATTTCAGCAATATAAAATAGATTCCTGCCTGATTGACTCATAATTTGCTGCAGATTCATGGTGGGTTATATTATCTAAGTGGTAAACATGCTGAATTATGATTACTCATGAGTTGTAATCAATCATGAAAATGTTTGCTAAAAAGTAGTTTTAACTTTAGAAAACTAGTTACCCAGTAATCCTGGCGATAACTGTATATGTGAGCAGGACATCTGAAAACTTTTTGTAGACGTTATCCAGATTGATAGGCTTAAATATGGGGCTTGTATGAGAAGGCAAATAGCTTTGTAAATTAAATAAAAGGCAGCAAGTGAGATGTAAATCCTAAGTTAGTTAAAAACAGGGTCAGACTTTCTTACACCATACACAAAAATAAACTCAAAAAGGATGAAAGACCTAAACATAAGACAGGAAGCCATCAAAATCCTAGAGGAGAAAACAGGCAACAACCTCTTTGACCTCAGCCACAGCAACTTCTTATTTGATATGTCTCTGGAGGCAAGGGAAACAAAAGCAAAAAATGAACTATTCAGACCTCATCAAGATAAACAGCTTCTGCACAGTGAAGGAAACAATCAGCAAAACTAAGAGGCATCCAACAGAATGGAGAAGATATTTGTAAATGACTTATCGGATAAAAGGTTAGTATCAAAAAGCTATAACGAATTTATCAAACTCAACAACCAAAACACAAATAATCCAGTAAAGAAATGGGCAAAAGACATGAATAAACACTTTTCCAAAGAAGACATCCAGATGCCTAGCAGACACATGAAAAAATGCTTAACATCACTCATCATCAGGGAAATCCATACCAAAACCACAATGAGATACCACCTCACATCTGTCAAAATTGCTAAAACTACAACTCAGGAAACAATAGATTTTGGTAAAGATGTGGACAAAGAGGAACCCTTTTACACCGTCGATGGGAATGCAAAGTGGTACAGCAACTCTGGAAAACAGTATGGAGATTCCTCAGAAAATTAAAAATAGAACTACCCTACAACCCAGCAATTGCACTAGTAGGTATTTATCCAAAGAATACAGGAGTGCTGATTCAAAGGGGCACATGCACCCCAATGTTTATAGCAGCACTATTGAAAATAGCCAAAGTATGGAAAGAGCCCAAATGTCCATAGATAGGTGAATGTATAAAAAAGATGTACACACACACACACACAATGGAATATTACTTGGTGATCAAAAAGAATGAAATCTTGCCCTTTGCAACAATGTGCATGGAACTAGGGTGTATTATGCTAAGCGAAATAAATCAGAGAAAGACAAATGTCATATGATTTCACTCATAATGGGGAATTTAAGAAACAAAACAGACGAAGGGAAGGGAAGGGAAGGAAAAATAAGATAAAAAAACAGAGAGGGAGACAAACCATTAAAGACTCTTAAATATATAGAACAAACTGAGGGTTGCTGGTGGGGTGTTGAATTGGGGGATGGGCTAAATGGGCGAGGGGCATTGAAGAGGACTCTTGACGGGATGAGCACTGGGTGTTAAATGTAAGTGATGAATCATTAAATTCTATTCCTGAAGTCATTATTACAGTGTATGTTAACTAACTTGGATTTAAATTTAAAAATATTTTAAAAAAACGGGAAACAATTGAGTCATTTTCTTTAGATGTGTTGCTCTTTACCCCCATTCCTCCTGCCATTAAACCTGAAATTAGGAATAAGAACTATCATAACAGCAGAGTGATTCTAAGCTTATCACCATAAAGTAAACGTTAGTAGGTGTAAAACGTGACTTGATAATCTCCCACCAAATGTAAATATAAGATTTGATATTCATCATGAATTATGAGCAAGAAAACCCTGAACCAGAGAAATAAAAATCTGAATAATCATACTTTCTGCAAATATTTTAAATCAGACACTTACTTAAAACTTATTTAACCCCAAACAAGGAAAGACATCCAAGTATTGAAATCGAAGTATATTAGTGCATCCATTTGAGTTTCTTATTATGCCTAGGTGATATAAGAATATCACAAAATCAAATTTTGTAATTTGAACATGTTTCAGGCATTTTGAGTGAAATGTCAATTTTAAATCACTTTAAATGCATGTCTTTATTCAGATTGAGGCTAGGCCTGAAAATATACATATATGCAAACGAATATGGAAAGATATGGAATGATAAAGACTTAGAGCTCGTTTTTTTCTTGCCATAACAATGGTCACTACAAATCTGCACACTAGAAAAGTATACCAGGTAGTTAATAAATATCATGATCAGCCATATTTGTATAGGAACTACTGACAGTTAACTATACATTTAGAGTACTGGGGTACTCATTTTTCATTATGTTCAAAATCTAAAATACTGTGGACCACACTGTATGTCACTATAATCAGTAATTCATTTATCTACTTATCTCCTGTTGATATGCACAGCATAATTCAATTCATCATGCAATACTTCTGGATTTTCCTCATGATGGCTATTATCACAAGAACAACAACATACTGTTACCCTTTTTTTTGTTGCAAAAGTGTACTCATTCAATGTTGAAGGAACCCAGCCTTCTTTCAATTCACATGGATATTTCCTGTCTCTAAATTGCACTTTTCTCCTTTTAATTTGGTAACTTTCTAAATTGCTTTTTGTTTTTCTCACATAAATGAGATGACAAAGGCATTTGAAGGGAAGTGAAAAAATACAGAAATGATTACCATTGATTATCTTTCTTCTCTTTACCTGGTTGCACTCTTTGACTGAGTGTGCCTGGATGAGCTGAACAGTTTGTTAGCACATGCTGGGCAATTACTGTGCTACAAATTTGCAGCTACAGTGATCCTGCAAAACACCACTTTCTTGATCTCTCTGTCTGCAATTAAGAAATGACATGACTAACAAAAGGTATTCTTATTTTTAGTATGAAAAAGACTGAATTGTGCTTTCAATTTACAAAAAAAAAGAAAGTGAAAATAAGGATAAATATGAGTGAATTTAATTTAGGGTGATTTGTAACATAGTATGCTGCCACGTTTTTGTCATTGTAAGATTGCATGGGTAGCAATGTTTTTGTTTTTGTTTTTTTTCTTTTTTATCCAATGGGAACTAGATAACTCATGTACCTTACTTAGATGATAGGTTTATGCATTATTTTTTTTTTAGAAAAAATGCAGTAGACTGAAAAAATTCAACTCAGCCCAAGTAATTCTGCTGGCAGACAATAGGATGTAAGAGACAGTCCTCAATAATCACAGTTCTTATTCAGATGAAGTATTTTGAATATAAAGTGACAGTAGAAAATGGCATAGATTTCAATAACTTTAAGAACCAATCTTCCATTGTCTGAGTAAACTCTATGGTTGGTAGTTATTGAATGAGCATGTTTACCGTGATTTTACATAGGAAAGAGTATCATTTCATAGCAAGCTAAGGATCCATGAATTATAAAAGGAATTATTAATGTTCAAATAGTACATCCTAGGAATAGATCAAACTGGAAGGTTATTTTCTGCATTTGCAATTGAATAGCATATTTGATTTTAATAGCAAAAACTGAGTCATTTTTAGGATAATGTCAAAAAAGAAAGGAAGAAAGAAAAGTGTCACTCAAGAGCCTTAGTGTAATCTTAACATATTCAAATAAACATTCATAATAACTGAGTTGCTTTTCTGAAAGGAACATAAAAGTAGTCAAGCTCTACTGTGAGTTGCCATCCAAATTTGCTATTTTCATGCCTATTTCTGACATGAACAGGCTGTCATAAAGTGAAAAGAATTATTATGAAATGAGATTAGTAAGCAGCTTGCTGATGGATCAGAACACATTATCCAGGATTCTTAGCCCAGGATAGATGTGATCTGGAGGCAGGTAGGCATCCCAGCTAGTAAAGAGGAGCCATAAGTTGCACTGATACACATCCACGCAGAGAAAGTTTGTATCAGAAATGTTGATGGCATCAGACATGGGATTTAGTCAAAAAACTGCCTAGACTGGATAGGAAGCAAATTAGAAATGTGCTTTAGGGGGGCGCCTGGGTGGCGCAGTCGGTTAAGCGTCCGACTTCAGCCAGGTCACGATCTCACGGTCCGTGAGTTCGAGCCCCGCGTCGGGCTCTGGGCTGATGGCTCAGAGCCTGGAGCCTGTTTCCGATTCTGTGTCTCCCTCTCTCTGCCCCTCCCCTGTTCATGCTCTGTCTCTCTCTGTCCCAAAAATAAATAAACGTTGAAAAAAAAAAATTAAAAAAAAAAAAAAAGAAATGTGCTTTAGGGCAGTGTAGTACAACTTTGCCTATTGCTGAGAGTCAAAAGAGACATTAGTGAAAAACAGATTTCTAGACTACACCAATACCTACTCAATCAGTAGTTATAAGTGGGGGAGACTCTGCAAGTCTGTATTGTTTAATAATTATCATAGATGATTCTAAAACGTGGTTAATAAAGAAAATGATCCTAAAAGTACTGAAAAGCCAATTATTCATTGATTATTTAATAAATATTTCTTGAGAAAGTAATATGTATTCTCAAAGTTCTATGGTATACTTGTGGTGATCTTTGTAAACCAAAAAAACCACCTCATTTGGAGCAATTTGATTTTTTAAATTGCTAATTTAATTTGTTGACTTAATATATGAAAAAAAAACAGATTGAGCATATATGATATCTCATAAACTAGTACAATTTAATTATCACTATTGAAAAGACTTATAATTTTGTCACTTAACATGTTTAAATGATACCGGCATTTATAATTTTAATAATTCATGTTCTTTTTAAGTCCTTAAATTGTCTGAATAACCAAATGAACTCTCTCAAGCACTTAGGTAATTCCTAGAGTCTAATGAGTCAAGTTTAAATGTAGCGAACCATAATTGTTTTTGTGAATTTAAAGTCAAATTATCAGGGCGCCTGGGTGGCTCAGTCCGTCAGGCGTCCAACTTCAGCTCAGGTCATTTATTATCTCGTGGTTCATGATTTCAAGCCCCCGAGTCAGGCTCTGGGCTGACAGTTCAAATTAGATGCTTTTGATATTCTTCCACTCAGTATCTTCCTCACTCCAATTCTCTGTTTAATGAAGACTTCTCAGATTGGTTTTTTGGTTTTTGTTTTTTTGCCACCTATCCACAATACCTCTCCTTCCCATCAATCTTTACTTCTTACTTTTAATTTTGACTTTTAAGCAAAAGCTTAACTTTGCCTCACATAATTTGTTACTGTATCATATAATAGTATCCGTTTACCTGTTTATATATTCATTTATTTATTATGTGTCTTCTTCAGGAAAGTATCAGTTTCCATTGGAAGGACTTAACAACTCTCTCACTATTATATCTCTATAATAATAATGCTGTTCAATTCATAACACTAAATAATTATTTGAGAAATTAATACCTTTAAAAAATCACTAGTGCTTGTATTAAGGTTTGTCATACAGTCATATATCTAATATTCCTTACACTGACCTTGACTAGTGACATGACTGGTCCTAGTATTTCACAAAAGGCTTTTGATGAGTATAGTTGATAGGATCAAGAATCAGAAGGAAATTACACAGATGACTTAAAAAATTGGATTATAAAATTTTATTACCCATATCATAAGCAACACATATTCTATGATTTTAAAACTTCTCATTCTAAAAAGTTAAAGTGATATTAACAGTTACAGATACATCTCTTCAGTACCTACTGCTAATTATTTTGTTAGTGTTCTTTCCTTCACCCACCTAAACCTCTAAGATAAGTTTATTGAGAACGGCTAGCTCTTATTAACTCGTGAATTCATGAAATCTAACACAATGTCTGGTACATTTAATTGTTAAATATTATAAGTGAAAAGCGAAGCCCAAAGTACAATTAACCTTATATCTTTTTGATGGATTCAAAATGTGATTTCCATTTATGTACCTTCGAAGGAAGGTAATGTAATGTCTTCATTGCATTAATGACAATCTCAAAAGCAGAAGACTAAGGTTAATAATTCTATTTCTTGGTAAACTAAACCACTGTGAATTTCTTTTTCTTCTTCAAACAAATGAAAAATCTTATTTTTAGCTTAAGAATGCTTTCATTGCTTTCTCCTTCTTATGAAATGTTATCTTTGGAATTTAAATTTTATTTAACAGAGGGCTCCGTCTGCTCTTTTTATAGCTGAGCCTGCATTAATTTGCTTTAGACCATCCCCATAGTATTGGTACATAAGCTCCTTCTGCTGGTGAAAGTAACTTGTAGCTAATATTCCTTGTATTTTGTTTTGGGTTTTTTTTTACTATTGGTTTCTCAGGGTATTTTGGGCTTAAGAGTACACAAGGCATTGTTTTTACAAATCAGCTTTTAATTGGAAGACAGCTTCTAAAAAATGCAGATGAACTATCTCATGTTCTGACTGGGGATTAGCACAGGGGCACTGATAATCCACCTGACTTGATGGCTGTTCTTCAAATGTGCTACTGAGATAGATCCTTTCTGGCAAGCTCCACTTGAGGGGTCTCTTCAAACTAATCCTTTTCCCAATTAATTGGATTTTCCTCCTCCAGGGTCACTGTCAAACTATGCAATTGGCTTTCTTTTGGGTTCAGATTTTGTTATATGCATGAGTCCAGTTCCAGATATTTTTCTTTCACTTTAAACTTCTGACCTGCAGTGGTCGAGACTGTTCACTTTCTTAGTTGAGGGATAAGCTACCTCTTTGGGATGCATACCTCAGAAATACAAAGACCAGGTTCCGACTTCTGTGCAGCCTTTCCAGTTAGCTTCTAATTCCATCACTCACTCATTTTCTTAAAGAGAGGGGTGGAGGTACCTTTCAAATCCTCAAATTAAGTCATTATGTCACTTTATAAAGGAAGCATAAAAAAGGGGGGGTACGTTTTCTGTACATTCCATGTAACTCATAAAAGCCACATACAGATTTGTGTTTTTCTGGTGAGGTTAAAAACATGCATTTATCCCAAAAGTAAGTTGTATTATATAACCCATCTTGTTAGGTAATGGAGAAATTTACATTCTCCAATGATATTATGAAATATTTGGACTTTTATAATCTTTAATATACATATATACTGTTAAGAACACCCAAATTATTAACACAACAATGAAATGAACCAAGTCATATTTATAACTCATTTTAAATCTATATTTGAACTCTTCATAGCTAAACACATTAAGATGTTGTACGAAAGCAACCACTCATAGATTTGTATAGTTGAGGTGTTTTGAGAGGTATAAAGCTTGTAAGAAACAAGAGAATTCATTATAGATTTTAGATACTAGCCCTTTGTCCGATATGTCATTTGCAAATATCTTTTCCCATTCCGTTGGTTGCCTTTTAGTTTTGTTGGTTGTTTCCTTTGCTGTGCAGAAGCTTTTTATCTTCATATGGTTTCACTCTTATGTGGATCCTGAGAAACTTAACAGGAACCCATGGGGGAGGGGAAGGAAAAAAAAAAAAAAAAAAAAGGACGTTAGAGTGGGAGAGAGCCAAAGCATAAGAGACTGTTAAAAACTGAGAACAAACTGAGGGTTGATGGGGGGTGGGAGGGAGGGGCGGGTGGGTGATGGGTATTGAGGAGGGCACCTTTTGGGATGAGCACTGGGTGTTGTATGGAAACCAATTTGTCAATAAACTTCATATAAAAAAAAAAAAGAAACAAGAGAATTCAAATGTTTGTAGAGTAGAAATGCACTCTTAATGAAGCACTATTTGGTTACACCAAAGTATTATCCATTGCAACATAACTAGTAATAACTAACAGAATATACCGAGGTTTATTTCCTGATTTCTAGGTAATATTTTATTTTCTTTTTTTATAGTCAGTTTATACTTTATTTACTTGTTTTTATTTTATTATTTTTTTCCTACATGATAATGGTACTCTTTAGTCCCCATCACCTATTTAACTCACCTTCTGACCCACCCCCTCTTCTGGTAACCATCAGTTTGTTCTAGAGCTAATAGTCTGTTTTTTGGGTTTCTCTCTCTCTTTCTCTCTCTCTCTGTCTCTCTTTGCTTGTTTGTTTTGTTTCTAAAATTCTACATATGAATGAGATCATATGGTATTTGTTTTTCTCTAGTTGACTTATTTTGCTTAGCATTATACTCTCTAGCTCCATCCATGTTGTTGCAAATGACAAGAAATCATTTTTTATGGCTGAATAATACCCCATTATATGTGTGTGTGTGTGTGTACGTGTGTGTGCATGTGTGTGCGTGTGTGTGTGTCTTCTTTATTCATTTGTCAGTAGACACTTGGGCTGCTTCCATATCTTGGCTATTGTAAATAATGCTGCTATAAACATAGGGGTGTGTGTATCCCTTTGAATTTTCTATTTTTTGGGTAAATATCTAGTAGTGCAATTGTTGGATCATAAGGTGGTTCTGTTTTTAACTATTTGAAGAATGTTCTTCATACTGTTTTCCACAGTGGCTGCACCAGTTTGCATTCCCACCAACAATGCAAGAGAGAGGTTTCTTTTTTACTGTATCTTCACTGAGATGTCTAATGTCTTGTGTGTGGATTTTAGCCATACTGACAGGTGCAAGGTGCTCTATTATTGTAGTTTTCATTTGTTGAGCATCTTTTCATGTGTCTTTTGGATATCTGTAAGTCTTCTTTGGAGAAATGTCTGTTCATGTCTTCTGCCCATTTTTAAATTGGTTTAGTTTTTTGGGTGTTGGGTTGTATTTGTTCTTTGAAGTATTTATATGAATATTTCCATACGCATTCAGTTTTCTTGAGTAAATAGTTCATGGTAGGTGTACAGTTCATTTTTTAAGGCAGTTGACATTTTTTTCTAAGTGGTCTACCACTGTGAATTCCTTCCAGAAATGTAAAAGACTTGCTTCATATCTTTTCCAGCACTTGATATGGTTTAAATGTATCCATTCTAATAGATATATAGTATTCTCTCACTGTTTTAATTTGTACTTCCCAAATGACTAAGGATCTGTAGCATCTTTTCACATGCTTATTTCCTATCTATATATATTATTTGATAAAATGTTAAAGTATTTTTCCAATTTTAATTTTTTGTTGTTGTTTCCTTGTTAAGTTTTGAGTAGACTTGAGATATTTTGGATATACACAATTTACAAATATTTTCTCCCAATCCCTGTTTTGTCTTTCCATTCCCTTGGTGGTTTTGTTGTTGTTGTTGTTGTTGTTTTGTTTTGTTTTGTTTTGTTTTTGGACAACATACATTTTAATTTTGATGAAAACAAATTTGTCAACTTCTTTTTTTATGGACTGTGCTTTTGGTGTTGCAGAAATTGATGTCATTTAATAGATTACAAAGGTCTTCTCCTATGTTTTCTTCTAGAAATTTTACAAAACATTTTGTAAAATGTTTGGAATTACAAAACATTTTGAGTTTATTTTTGTATATGCTGTGAAGTGTATATAAAACACTTTTTTTGTATATAGATATTCAATGATCCCCAAATCATTCATGGAACAAAACAATCCTTCTTCCAATGGTTCATCTTGCAAAATGTACACACATGCCTATATATACAACACACACATATATTATGTGTTATATGCATTACATGTATATACATATATAAAACACACTGATAAATCATACATATAAATTGATATTATTTATAGATTGTCCTTTATGGTTACATATAGTTTCATTTAAGAATCAATAAACTTAGAATGTCCAGTTATGGATCTCTGCCCCATTACATGAAAAGCGAGGCAGAGAAAATTTGTGTATATATGCCATATTCATTTAGCACCACTATAAGCAAAGGAGTATTTTTACATAGTTATCTTAATAAACGCTGACAGAATTTATGGGAAGTAGACATTCTTATAGATGTTTTAAAGAAAAATGCTTGCTAATCAGAGATTACAAAGCAGTTATTTAAAGTCACAGATACTTTAAGTGGTGGAGGTAGAAAGCAAACCCAGATGACTGATACTCTTTCTAACACTGCCTATCCTAAAGGGTTAAATCATAGCATCAGTTGGGGCACCTAGGTGGCCCAGTCAGTTGAGCATCTGACTTTGGCTCAGGTCATAATCACATGGCTAGTGAGTTCATGGTTCAAGAGTTTCACATTTCGTGAGCTTAAGCCCCACATCAGCCTGGAGTCTGTTTTGGATCCTCATCTGTCCTGCTCCCTGCCCCTCCCCCGCTCAAGCTCACACTTGCAAAAATAAACAAACATTTTTAAAAAATCATAGTATTATTTAAAATTGACAACCACAATACTTTGGCCTATAGCAGTTATAAGGTTACCCAGGTGAACCAATATTTCCAATTTTATTACTTTTATTCCTCAAAATAAAGTCCATTGTTTAAGCTGTAGCTACATAAGGAAAGTGAAGAAGTGAGAGGAAATATACTGCAAATTATGATCAGATAGTCTGCAATTCTAAATTGTAAAAAGCTAAACAAAATCCACTTTCTCCTCACGATGTAATTTTCTCTTAATGTAGGTTATAAAGTCATTTTTCTTAAATTTTAAGTACATGAGGCCTGATATAATAGAACTAATTTAAGTGAACTTACAAGTTTGAATTTCTCCACAATATGAATGCCTTCCTGAATGATCCCATAGAAGCAACATGACTAACATTATGTATACTGGAGAGAGCAACCATTCATTGACCAATGGCAGTGATTTTGGCATACAGTCTCAGTCAGCACTTTGCGTCATTTCCAAAGTAGAGGTCATCTGGCAAAGTTCAGAGTCAAGAGAGGTGATTGGCTCTGGGGAGCATAACTGCTCCATGCCCTGTACTCCATTCAAATCCCAGGTCATTTAGTGTACTCGTGCATGTGAGTACTCCTGCATGTGTCACACAGAGTTTTAATAGTCAAAACAAATGTCTCTCAATATGTATCACTCTAGAATTTCTACACAGAGCAGGGCTCTTACAAGGACATTGTAGTAATAATTTCAATAAACCCTATGAAGATTAACTTTCAGCATCTGGAGTGGAAGACTATTTTAAAACACAGGATCAATAAAATCTAAATTGCTCACTAATCTCTATTTTATAATTATGGTAGTGTGATTCCAGGTATGACATCGACGTGCATTTGATCTAATTTTTCTGCAATACACTTTAAGAATATTAGATTCAGCTCCATGGGCTTAAAGGTTCTATAATTCCAGATACATTTTTTTTTATTCATCCATTTTTTCTGTGTTCAATACTATAGGCCAGAAAATTGTACCAAATGTCAATGCAGATATTCTTCTTATCCCAGATCTCAGGGTCCTACTCCAACCATATCTCTGTTCTTACTTTAATCTCAGAGATTTGCCAGTGCCCTATATACTTAACCAATTGGGCCACACAGGCACCCCTATAATGTTATTTTTAACTAGTGGAGTATAAATTCTCCACTTCATTCCATCTTCTAAACTCTCTCTCAAAGGGGATTACAAACTCATGAAGTTTTCAAACTCTGGTCATGACCTTTTTGTTTGTTTTTCTTTAGCTAAACAAAATACCTTCATAGGTAGTGTGAGTACCTTCTACCAAGCAAATAATCCTGATTTAACCTTCCCACTTGCTCAGTTATCTCACTTACAAGTAAGCATACATATACACATAAGATATATACAAAAGATTACATAATTGAATACATTGTGGCTATTATTGTTTTGAACAAGCTTATCTGTTAGAGCAATTAAAAATTAAAAAAAAGTTTTTATTTTACCTTTGGTATTCTTTCTTCAGTAGTCTTCCTCTTAATCTGAGTTTCTGACCTATATTATTTATCTTCTCTCTAAAGAATTTCTAACATGTCTCCCAACACTATCTACTGGCAGGAGATTCCCTCAATTTTTGTTTGAAAAAGTCTATTTCTACTTCATTTTGGAAGGATAATTATTCAGGGTACAGAATTCCAGCTTGTTGGTTTTTTTATGTCTACTCTTTAAATATTTTCATCCCATTCTCTTCTGGCCTGTACAGGGTTTAAGAAGTCATAGGCAGTTCTTGCTTTTCCAGTCGGGGGGTCCATACAGTTGTTTTGCATTTTCATCGTAACTTAAAGGGAAATTTTCACAGTGTCTGAAGCCCTTGATGTCCAGCAAATGAAGGAGGAGGATGTCCTCAAATTTCTTGTAGCAGGAACCCACTTGACCTCTAAATAAAACAGTATATCTACAAAAGGAAAAATGATGGTATCTCTATCAGAAATCTGAAGAGAAGCTGGGAGAAGCTTCAGTTGGTAGCTCATGCCATTGTTGCCATTGAAAACTCAGCTGATGTCAATGTCTTATCATCCAGGAATACTGGCCAGTGAGCTGTGCCCAAGTTTGCTGCTGCTACTGGAGCCACCACTATTGCTGACCACTTCACTCCTGGCATCTTCACTAACCAGATCCAGGTATCCTTCTGGGTGCCAAGGCTTCTGGTGGTTACTGATCCCAGGGCTGACCACCAGCCTGATGTCTTATATAAACCTGCCTACCATTGCTCTGTGTAATACAGACTCTCCTCTGCACTGTGTGGACATTGCCATCCTTTCAACAACACAGTTGCTCATGCAGTGGGTCTAATGTGGTGGATGCTGGCCTGGGAAGTTCTGCACATATGTGGCACCATTTCCTGTGAACACCCAGGGGAAGTCATGCCTAATCTGTCTACAGAGATCCTGAAGAGATTGAAAAGGAAGAGCAGACTGCTGCTGAAAAGGCCGTGACCAAAGAGGAATTTCAGGGTGAATGGACTGCTCCAGCTCCTGAGCTAATCGCTACTCAACCTGAAGTCGCAGACTGGTCTGAAGGTGTGCAGGTGCCCTCTGTGCCTTTCAGCAGTTCCCTACTGAATATTGGAGCACTCAGCCTGCCACTGAAGACTCGTCTGCAGCGCGCTCTACTTAGGCCACTGATTGGGTAGGAACAACCACTGAGTGGTCTTAAGCTGCTCTTCTACAGAGGCAAATAAACAGATGGAAAATAAACAGTTTCTGGAAAAAAAAAAAAGGTCAGATGCAATTCTTATTTCTGCTTCTCTACAGGTAAGATGTTTTCTGCTCTCTGGCTTCCTCGGGAATTTTTGTTTATTTTTTTATTTCTGTATTTGATAATGATATGCCAACATAGTGGGGTTTTTGTTTTGTTTTGTTTTGTTTGCATATATTCTATTTGGTATTCTCTGAGCTTCTTGGATCTATGATTTGCTCTCTGACATTAATTTGGATAAATTCTCAGTCAATATTTTTTAAAATATTTCGTCTGTTCCCTTCTCTCTTTTCCTTTTAGTATTCTTATTATGTGTATGTTACAGCTTTTGTAGTTGTCCCACAGTCCTTGGATATTCTGTTCTGTTCTGCCTTTTTTTTGTTCTTTCAATCTTGTTCTTTTTGTTTTTCCATAGTGGAGGTTTCTATTGATTGACATGTCCCTTAGCTCAGAGATTATTTCCCCAGCCAAATCTAGTCAACTAATAACTTTGTCATAGGCATTCTTCATTTCTGTTACAGTTTTTGATCTCTGGCATTTCTTTTTGGTTATTTCAAAAGATTTCCATATTTCTGCTTACATTGGCCAAATTTTTTTTTTTTTTTACTTTATCTAATTTACTGCAATTTAGTTAACATACGGTGTAGTATTGGTTTCTGGAGTAGAGCCCAGTGATTCATCACTTACATATAACACTGAGTGCTCCTCCCAACAAGTGCCCTCCTTAATGCCAACGCCCATTTAGCCTATCTCCCCACCTAAATCCCCTCCAGCAACACTCAACTTGTTCTCTGCATTTAAGAGTCTCTTATAGTTTGCCTCCCTCTCTGTTTTTATATTATTTTTCCTTCCCTTCCCCTATGTTCATCTGTAATTCCACATATGAGTGAAATCATATGATACTTATCTTTTTCTGACTTATTTTGCTTAGCATAATACATTCTAGTTCCATCCACATTGTTGCAATATATATGTAGTATTATATATGTTATATATATAATATAATATATATACACCACATCTTCTTTATCTATTCATCAGTAGAGGAATTTGGGCTCTTTCCATATTTTGGCTATTGTTGATAGCACTGCTGTAAACAATGGGGGACATGTGCCCCTTTGAATTAGCATTTTTGTATCCTTTGGATAAATACCAAGTAGTGTAATTGCTGGATCATAGGATAATTTTATTTTTAAATTTTTTGAATAACCTCCATACTGTTTTCCAGAGTGGCTAAACCAGTTTGCATTCCCACCAGCTGTGAAAAGTGTTCCCCTTTCTCCACATCCTTGCCAACATCTGTTGTTTCCTGAATTCTTAATTTTAGCCATTTTGACAAGTGTGAGGTAATATCTTATTGTGACTTTAATTTGTATTTCCCTAATAATGAGTGATGAGTCATGTGCCCGTTATGCCTGTGGATGTCTTCTTTGGTAGTGTCTATTCATGTCTTTTGCCTATTTCTTCACTGGATTTTTTATTTTTTGAGTGTTGAGTTTGATAAGTTCTTTATACATTTTGGAGTCTAAAACTTTATCTGATATATCATTTGCAAATAACTTTTCCCATTCTTTTAGTTTTGTTGTTTTACTCTTTGCATGATATAATACTCGATGTGGAAAATCTGAAAGATTCCACCAAAAAAATTTCTAGACCTGATACATTAATTCATCAAAGTCACAGGATATAAAATCAACATACAGAAATTGGTTGCATTTCTATAGACCATTAATGAAGCAGCAGAGATACCAAGGAATCGATCCCATCCAAAATTGCATCAAACACCATATGATGTGTGGGAATAGACTTAACCAAAGAGGTAAGAGATCTAAACTTATGAAAGAAATTGAAGAAGACAGAAAGAACTGGAAAAGCATTCTATGATCATGTATTGGAAGAACAAATGTTAAAATGTCTATACTACCCAAAGCAATCTACACATTCAATGCAATCCCTATAAAAATAACACCAGCATTCTTCACAGAGCTAGAACAAACAATCCTAAAATTGTATGGAACCAGAAAAGACCCCAAATAGCCAAAGTAACACTGAAAAAGAGAACCAGTGCTGGAGGCGTCACAATTCTGGACATCAAGCTGTATTACAAAGCTGTAATCATCAAGACAGTATGGTACTGGAACAAAAACAGACACCTGGATCATGCAACAGAATAGAGAACCGAGAAATGGACCCACAAATATGTGGCCAACTAATCTTTGACTAAGTAGGAAAGAGTATCCAATGGAGAAGAGACAGTCTCTTCAGCAAGTGGTGCTGGGAGAACTGGACAGCGACATGCACAAGAATGAACCTGGACCAGTTTCTTGAACCATATACCAAAATAAACTCAAAATGGGTGAAATGTGAGACAGGAAACCATCAAAACCCTACAGGAGAAAACAGGCAGCAACCTCTTTGACCTCAGCCACAGCAACTTCTTACTTAGCATGTCTCCAGAGGCAAGGGAAACAAAAGCAAAAATGAACTTTTGGGACCTCATCAAGATAAAAAGCTTCTGCACAGCAAAGGAAATATGGCCCATCTTTTCTTAAATGCCATCTACTTTATCCATTGGAGCCCTTAGCATGTTCATCAGACTTGTTTTCAACTGCCAGTCAGGTAATTCCAACATCCTTATCATGTCTGCTTCTTATGCTTGCCCCATCTCCTCTAATTGTGTTTGCTGCCTTTCGGTATTTCTTGTAAGTTTTTCTGGATATCCAGATAAGATGTCGTAGGTAAAAACATGTGTTGTAAACAGGCCTTTAGTGATCTGGGGTAAATTGGTTGGGGGAATGGGGAGAATTCCATAGGCCTATAGTCAGGACTCAGTGTTTTAGTGAGCCTGTACCTTTGGACTGCGAACTTCACACATGCCTCCCAGTTCTCTCATCTCCCCCTTTGAATTGGAGGAATTTAACAGAATGGTTAAAGTGAGCTGCAGTTGGGCATTTCCCTTTTCCCAAGTGAAAAGCTAAGTGTGGCTGGAGTTGGATATTTTGTTTCCCAAAGGCCAATATGGGTTTGATTAAACCACAGCAGTTTAGGCTCTAGTTAAATAGTTTCTCCTGAGGGCAGGCCTTGTTAAGAAGAACCAGGTGCTCTGGAGTATTTAAAATGGTTCCTCTTCTTCTACCCTTGTCAGAGCATAAAGAGGTTTTTTCTCCGGTGTTTACTCTGAAAACCTAGTCCACCTCCTGGAGGTAAAACTCAAAGAAGTGTGAATAGTGTGGTGGCCCCTCTCTACCTGGATCCCTCTGGAGTTTTTAACTCCCAGATATGTCCACAATGAGCCTCCAGTAAATCATCAACTACAGTTCAAGTTTTGCTACCCTGGCACTAATTTCTGCAAAGGAATGTTCATTCTGGTAAGTGGTGACTCCCTCTATTCACCTGACTATCCAAATTTGGAGACAGCGGTTTGTCCTGTGTATTCCCTCCTCTTATGGATCCAAGAAGAGCTGTTGGTTTTTCAGTTTTTTTGTTTTGTTTTGCTTGTTGTAGAGATTGAGTGGTGGCTTCCAAACCCCTGTTTCTAACCCTGAAACAAGGCCCATCTTATTTATTTAAAGTGTTGGTTACTATGGCATGCCTGTGTGTTTTGGGCTTTAAAGCATACTCATGTGGTGATTTGGGTAGTTTCATGTTTGTACTGCCCACTTCTCTGGATATCAACCATTTCAGTTACATTAGTTTCTTACTTTTCAGGTTTTCATGTTCCTTTAATAAGATAAGTGGTTATTGCATGCAGATGTTTTGTGCGGCCTCAGGTTGAGATTGCATTTGGTTGATTGTTTAATCATAGCTTTACCTGAGCAGGGAGGATACTCTTGTTTTTAAGCAATGGGAAGATAGTTTCTAGCCCGAAGTCTGATAGAGAGGAGAGATTCTTGTGTTCTTAAGTTGGCCAAGCCAGGCGATGAATCTCTAGCTCTCACCCACTTGTAGAGAGAAACTATTGAAGATTTCAAGAAACAGATCCAAAAGTTAACACATTTTCTCTCCTCTATAAAAGAGACACATTTTATATGCAAATAACCACATACCTAAGGTTGGCAGTTAGTGTTATAAATAAAATATAAAAAACTATACAAATGTGGAAGTAGGGATACATGAAAAGAAAAACACTGTGCGAGCATGGACCAAAAGGAGATGTGGATTGCTGTCAGGTGTCCTCTCCATTATTCTAGTATTCACCTCCCCTCCAAAACCGACTCCCTTCTAGTGAGAAGTAATTATTAATTTTCTTCAAAATGCAGGTTGAAAAAGAAAAAAACCCTGCTTTACCAAGCTGAACAATTTATCATTTATCAGATGTGAACATTTTCCTATTTAAATATGCTGCTAGAGAACACAGCAGGAGCAAAAGAGAGATGGGGCATGCTTTTGGAAATTGAAGTTGAGACCAGATTATAAGGGGATCTGATCCTCAGGTGTAAGGGTTTAATTCTGTAGGCAATGGGGCATTATTGATTGTGTTCTGAGCTAGGGATTAATGTGATCTAATTGTACTTCTGGAAGAAGGCTTACGAAAAACTGTAGAATTGATTAGAGAAAAATGACTGAAAGCCAAAAGCCTGTTAGAGGTGTTTGGTATATTCTTAAGTATAAAGTACACAGCTGTAATGATAAGCTGTTAAATATGAAACTAAAGGCCAGTTAAGTTTATATCAAAAAAAATACTTGAACGGGATGATACAAGCCATGTGATATATCCAACAACACATGAGCATTTGTTTTAATGCAGCTGTCTATAGTTAATACTATGCTCCTTAAGACCTTCATCCATGGGCCTGTCTAATTATAGTGTCTGTGAAAGATCTTGCAGTAATAAGTCATTCAAACATTTTAAACTTGAGGTATGTATGATAATCTGTTATAATTATAGTGTCCTTAAAGCATTTCTTTTAAAAGTAAGATCCTATTTCCTTTAACTTATCAGACTGTTACAGTGTTGATAGAAAAATGTTTCCTCTTTTCATCTGAAATTCTCCACAATCATTTCTGAAAACAACCATATAATGGAAAGGTTGCTAACTGGAATGAGTTTAGGGACAACTTTTGACTCAGTAAACAAAAAAATTAAGTGATAAAAGTATTCACACATGTGAAAAGTCTTTTTTCCATTGTAAGATTTTTATAGTTAGGCATCTCTACATGAAGAGAAAAAAAATAATTACAACTTCATTCAATAAAAATTCCTTTTACCAAATAGTTAAATACAGTGCTACAAATTACTTGTATGTAGAACTTTTAGCCTAAATCAACCAATTCATATTTTAATCAGAAATCTTTCCATAAAAGTGATTTTTACCTTCTCAGAAAATGTCTGCAGTCTTTCATGACATGGTATTTCTTTTATTTATCTTTTCTCTTTGCTTTCTGCACAACATTCATGTTACCCTTCTTGGTCAGTATGTTCTTACTGAATGTACGAATAGCCTCCATTTCCTATTTCTACCAATTCTTTTGCTTAATTTTGCACTGATTGTAGTTACTTTGAGGTTACTTCATTTAGAATAGAAGGAGCCATTTGAATTTTCCAATTAAATGACAACAATCATATGTAATTTGTTTTCTGTCAACATACCTTGCTATTACAACTGTGAATATTTTAGTACTATCTTCTATGTGTTAAACAGTGTGGTCTTTTATCATGGAGTCTTTGTCCTCAAAGATACAAACATTTGGTATTAGCATAATTTGAGGAAAGACTAATTTGATACACATATTACCAAAAAATCCTGGAGCAGAAAAATTATTCAGTAAACATGTCAGTGTTCATGATGGACAGAAGAGGCCTGAAGAGGAACATAATGTGATTTCTGAAAAAAATTATATGAACTGGGGATACCGTCATTCTTTCCTACAATACATTAGACTATTAGAGAAGGTAAATTACAAGGAAAAACTAAGTTTAGATAATGGTTTTCTATTTCCGATTCTTCGGCCTAGTTAAGAACAATACACATGTTTCTGTTGGTGAGTGGAATGGGTAATTTAAACATCCAGTACCTGGAGTATATTCTAATGATGGAATACTATGTTGAAACATTAAACGTAGGGAGGAAGTAGAAAGTGGGGGCCGAATTCTTGAAAGCGAGGAAATGTTCTCTTGAACTCCTAGTGATAATGGCTCAAAAGCTGTAGTCAGACTACATAAAGCATAGTAGAACCATGGCAATTGAAAATATTTTGAGAATTTAGGTTTGTTCACTGTTATAATACTGTACACCTGGGTCATTTTCTTAACAGTGATTGTAGCTCAAGCTTTAAATGTTTGTAACACCTATCAGTAGCAATATTTCTTCTTTAATGTTATATTTCCCATCTATAATGCTTATTATATTCATTCAATGTATCTTTCTTTTTTAAATATATAATGCTCCCATGTATCCCATGTTAGTTTTTTGATAAACATAAAATTAGAAATGTAATATACATGAATTATGCCAAAATTAATACTGGTATTTTTCTATACAATTGATGGGTAAGTTATTGAGATAAATATTATAGTACCTTACCCTTTTTGTTAGTAAAAATGGGTTATTTTCCAGAAATTTTTGATGAAAAATTTTTCTGTCAGCATAGTTTATTAATACATAGTAAAATACTATTAGTTAATACAGACTTTAATGTGTAGGCATTATATCTTATTTCTTAAATGTAATGCCAGAGATTACCCATTTTTATTTCAAATGCTTTTTTTTTTGTCACAGAAACACCATTCACTAGTATTACACTTCCTAAACATCACAACTTGTGAGAGCCCCACACAAACAGAATATATGTATATATTTTTGCTTACTTAATGCCTTCACAAAGCTTTGTAGCAGGTGAATAATTACTTGTATAAACTGACCTTAGTGACTACCATAAAACATTCTAATTATTGCATTATTAAAGTGACTGTAATTAATGTAATCTCCAAAGCCGTAAAATACCAATATTTCAGGTAGCAGATTATCTGTAACATTTGTTGCACAAGATGGTAGTTTAATGTTCAATCAGTACTATAATTCACTGTTAATCTTTCAATACAGAACCTTAAAAGTGCCAGTTCTTAATAAATTGCTGGTGTAGTATCATAGGCTTGAACCCAACTCCCAATGAAAATGAGCAATTAAATGTGCAGCAAAACTGAAACATGAGAAAAAAATGCTATTAAAAATGAATGTTACTATCAGAGCACCTGGGTGGCTTAGTTGGTTAAGCATCCAGCTCTTGATTTAGGCTCAGGTCATGATCTCATAGTGAGTTCAAGCTCCACATCGGGCTCTGTGCTTACCGCATGGAGACTGCTTGGATTCTCTCTCCCTTTCTCTGCCCCTTCCCTACTCATTCTCTCTTCTCTCCCCCCTCTCTCAAAATAAATAAATAAACTTTAAAAAATGAATGTTACTATCTATAATATTTCATAAGCAAGATACTTGAGTACAGGATAAGTATCAAGCAAAATTTGAGAGCTTGAATTTTCACTGCAAAAGCTTTGCCAGTATGATATTAACAAAAATTATGTATGAATTTGGGCACAGTTAAGGAAAATACAATCTATGAAATTTGTTTAAGAATAGTATTTCCAAAATAAATATTTTTTCAGCAGGTACAAAAATTGCCAATTTCAATTGTTGTATATATTGAATAGCTTGGGCCTTTAACCTTGTGGCAACAAAAAAATGTGCAGGGGCGGAGTGGGTCAATAACTAAATAAAAAGATCTATGAAGTGTTATTTTTGTATCAAAAGTTATCTTAGCCACCAGTGCACCTTGTTCTTGAGACACCGTTAAGCATGCTTAAAGGATTTGAAACTCCAAAAACTTTTATTAAACTGTAGACTACAGTAAATATGTTATTAAAAAGTAAAGAACAGGCTTCTTTCAATAAAACTGTCCTTGGCATTGGGAGACCCTTTAGGAACAAACTACAGTTGATCCTCTGAGACTATTTTTTCTTACTATACTGAGTTTTTGCTTTATTACGCTTTAAAAAAAATAATTTCATGCTATTTAATTATGAGCACTAAACTTGATTGTCTCTCAAATTTGGGCCCTCTTCAATCAAATAGGCACAATGATTCATTCTTTTACTGATTTCTATTAAAAATCTGTAAGCAAATTTGAATGTTTATCAAATAAATCTGCTTATAATGTGTGTAAATCTCCTCTGAAGCATATAGGTAAAAAGTTCTTGTAAGGGAAAATGAAGGAGTGAAATAGAAATGATAGTATGTGCTTCTTCCCAAGTCCCACTCACCCCCCCCAGATTCTCTATATTTATAAATCAGGAGTATTTATACCTATATCTGACAGAAGTGAAAAAAGAACACTACATTATATTCAGAGGACAGGCTATAGAACAGAAATGTAATGACTTCTAATTAGAAAATGGAAATACTGTTTATATCCAAAGAAACTCTGATTTTTCCAAACTATTTTTTTTGTCAGACTTTGTAAATGGGTATAGACATAATATGAGCTGAAATTGAAGAGTGGTTGGTAAATCTTAGACTTTGAGAGGAAGAAGAAAGAGGACTTCAAATGAAGAAAATATTTTCTTTACACAGTTTTGCTGTGAATATGGTTTGACTACATGAATCAAAATATATTTCAATTATGTTTAACTCATTTAATGAGCGATGGCTTGAAATTTTCTAAATACAGCGTACATTTCTCTTTAAAATCATTCTTAGGCATTAAATCAGTCATTATAACCTATATAATAACTGTATATAACTACTTTATATAAGAAATAGAAATATCTAATTAACTTTACTGTAGATTTAGATGCATTTATGTCTTACATATGAAGGCATGAATCAATTTATTTTGTAATCCAATTTAAATATTCTCCTTCCAGAGTTTGTTTTTTAAGGATCATTTCATACAGAAACATGTTTGTGCCTTAAAATGCCTTTCTATGTTGATTTGTTTTTTATAGTTTTCAATAAAAAGGAAGCCTATTAGGACAAACTTCCATAATAACACTGATAAACCATGAACTATGAATAACTGTGAATATAAAAAGGGTGCATTTAATCTCAGATTTTAGAATGCATTTCCTTGTAAAATTTTCATGAAGTCATGTAGCATTAAGTGTAATATTTAAAAGCTTTGAGAAGGTAAGCCTGATGCTCTCTATATTCACAAGCCTAAGTTGTCTTTTTTATGAATTAGTTCTTTTAAACTCCAGCATCTTTAATTTTCATAATTCTTTACCTCTAAAAGATCTTAAAATATTGTATTGAGTTTTACTGGATCTCTAGATATATGTAAATCAATTCAAGAGAACATGTTTAATAGTAAAATAAAAGCTTTATCTCTTTATTTCGAAATGAAATTCATATATATTTCCAGGATAGCATCACAGGTGTTGCTCAGGGATTCTAAAGAGGCATTTGGGGGGAAAATATGAAAGCATTTAATTCAAATCTATTTAATTCATTGTTCATTTCCTTGACATCCTACTAGTCATACCAATTACTATTGTAAGGAGATGACAATACACATCATGATGAGCTGACATAAAGAATAAAAGCAGATCCTAAATCTTGTTCATTCTTCCACTGTTATCTGTGAGGTCTTCAATATGTCCAATAAGCTCCCTTGGATGCAATTTCTTCCAATGTCTTCATGGTTAAATGAAAGTGTTGGACTAGTTGAATACTGTATTTCACATATATTCAGCAGTAGGGATGAATAAAATTTGAAGACTCTGAAGGTCCAGTATGTTTCTCTAAATAGAAGACTATTGCATTTTTAAATTTTAAATAATTATCATGTGTCTAAATGTGGCATCAAACCAAATACTAATTTTCAGTATTATACATTACTTAATGTATTTTTACTTCATGTATGATGTTAATATATAAAGTGTTTTATATAAAAATAAGAATATGTTATAAAATAACATGTAGGTTTACGGGAGCCTGGGTGGCTCAGTCGGCTGAATGTCCAACTTCAGCTCAGATCATGATCTTGTGTCTGTGGGTTCAAGCCCCATGTCTGGCTCAATGCTGACAGCTCAGAGCCTGGAGCCTGGTTCAGATTCTGTGTCTCTGTCTCTCTCTGCCCCTCTCCTGCTCACGTTAGTGCGCTCTCTCTCTCTCTCTCTTTCTTTCTCTCTCTCTGTCTCAAAATATAAACATTAAAAAAAGTTAAGAAAAACTTCTATGTAGATGGTATTTTGTTTCATAGTGAAGGATGAATAATACTTTAAAATTTTATGTTTAATTGAAGTATAATTCACTTACAATATTTTATTAGTTTCAGGTATACAACAGAATAATTTGGCAATGATACATATTGTGAAATGTTCACCATGATACACGTAGTTATTATCTGTAAACATACAAAGTTACTACAGTATTTTTGGCTGTACACTTAACACTTGAACAACACGGAGGTTAGGAACACCAACTTCTCATGCAGTAGAAAATCCACATGGAAATTTGACTCATCCACAACTTAACTACTGATAGCCTACTAGTGGTCAGAGCATTACTGATAACAAAACCAGTTGATTAAAATATATTTTGTATGTTATAATATACTATATAGTATATTTTACAGTAAAGCTAGACAAAGAAAATATTAATAAAATTATAAAGAAAGCACATTTACAGTACTATATTTATTGATAATGTAAGTATTCTATCCTCTCTTGATAAGATGAATTATCTGTCACTAAGTCAGTATGTCTCACAGGATAAAAAACGCTAAAGAACTTACCAAGATTATTAACACCATATATAAAAAAATGAAAAGGTAATATGAAAAAGAAATGTGTAGGTATAATGAGTCATGCACTGATAATGAAGAAATTCCACTATGATTATTCTATGGTAGCCTAAGGCAATCAATTAGATTATTTGACAGTAGCCTTGCCTATACACTAAAGAATAAATATAAAATTATAAATGTACACTAATAAATAAATATAAAATTATAAAATTTTTATGACAGAGTGTTATTGTCATACTCACAATACAGTGTTAGAAACATTGTTAATTAAAAAGAAACACCACTGACGTATGAAAGACTGGTATGTAGTTTCTTTATAGAGAGGTGTACTATACGGTAATGTCATTCTTCTCAAAGCAAAGTTAAAAACAGTAAGAAAACTAACATTAATTGTATATTAACTATCTCACTTAACGCCTAAGATAGGCTACCCACTTCCATACAAGTCTTGCATATGATGTCATACACAATGGAAACTGAAGTGGTGATGACCCAAAAAAGTCTCTTCCAGTTCTTGTACAGTAACTAGATTTGACATGAAGACAATCACACAAGTTTATTAACTGTGAAGCATAATTATTAAGTGGAAGGGGATCATCCTAAAGGTCTTCAACCACGTTGTCACCTTGAGTAGCTGAGGAGGATGAGGGATGGTTGGTCTGTCAAAGTGATGGTGGAAGCAGTGGAAAGTGGAGGCAGAGCAGCAGGCACACTAGATAACTTGACAGAAATACATTATAATTTCTGTCTGTTTCATTTTTTATTTCTCTAAAAAGGTTTCTACATTATACTCATCATTCCACCTCTTGCTTTGTTCTCAGTGTGTTTCAATGTCATCAAAGAAGTCAAAAGCTTGTGAATAATCGGAGCTGTTTGGCTACATCGTCTAGTATCTGTTTTGTCATGGCCAAGTCTCTTTACAAAATTATCAAACCATCCTTTGCTGGCATTAAGTTCTCCATCTTTAGATGCTTCACCTTCCTTTTGCTTTACGTTGTTGTGTAATGACTTGGCTTTTTTCTCCAAAACCAGTTAGAGTCTGTATATACCTTTCTTATAGCAATCCTGTACCCACATAAAAGCTACATTTTCAACAGGAGATAAAAAGGTATTTTGCAAATTTTGCAAAAAGAGCAACGTTTTTATGCCTGCCAGGGTAGCTGTAGGGAGAGCCTAACAAATTTCCTTTTTTTTTTTTTTTTGACAATGGTCCCTATGCTGGATTCGTTTATCCTGAAATGGTGGGCAACCACAGCTGCAGACCTCAATATATCGTTCACATCCAGCATTTCAACCTTTTGTTGTAATGTCATGACCTCTTTCTGCTTTGGGGAGCATTTCCAACATCACTAGTTACATTTCACGTGGGTCCCATGGTGTTATTAAACTTTTATGCATTGTACTAAACTCAGTGAAAAATATATAAGAACTGTGAGATGTCTCTTTTTACTGTGATACAGTTACTGGAGAGACAAATTGTACTGTGGAGATGATTAGCATCACCTGGTGTTTTAAATGGATACTAGCAACACATGAGCTCATCACAATAGCAACAGGCAGTGGCTACAAAACTATTACAGTGGTACAGTTTATATTACAGTTAGTTAATGGGTTTATGATTTAATGCTGCATCTTGACATTCATGAGCCTTTAAGAGAAGGGTTTCAGTTTCCTATAGCCCTGTGTCTCCCCTGGAGTTAAGCTCTGCAGATTTTTAAAGCCAGATGTTATGGGGGGTGTCTTCCTGGGCAGATTCCTAGGGCTAAGTTGCCCACTTCAAGACCTGATCTCGTTGCTCCTCAAGGAATATCTCTATGCCTGTGATATCACTCGCTTCTGTGGGTCATTCCATCAGGGGTTTGGTTACTGACTGCATGCCTGCCCCTCCTGTCCTGTATGGCTTTTTGTTTATTTCCATAGCAGTGTGAAAGGTGTTCTGCTAGTCTTGAGATCATTTTTGAATGTACTTTGGGCATTGTACATATAATGTATAACATATATTTATGCATATATGTATATATATATATATATATATATACACACATAATAGTATATATTGCAAATAAATGCATTTGCAACCTTGGTGTGTTTATGAGAGGAAGTGAGAGCTCAGAATCCTCCTGCTTTACATCTTTCTCTGCAATTTGGATTTAATGGTTTATATTAATATAAATATAAAGTTAAAGGATAAATTTGGATTTTGCCTTTTATGCTTAATATATGGATATTTGTGCAAGAGAAGACATTTTTTAGGAAATACAACTTAAGCAATTCCATAACAGCAAAGACTGTAAATTATGTTATTTAAAATATCTGTTCGGCATATTTCCACCAAAAATTTGAAAAACCTATAAATCTGAAAAAAACATTTCAGTACACAAAAACAGTAAGTATGGTTTAATGCTATTACCATATTAGTGCATTGTGCTACTTAATGCAAATAAGGTTTTAAAACTCAATAGGTAATTTAGAAAAGCATAGAAAATTGACAAAAGATAAGAAATACAAACAATAAACATGTAGGCATGTGCTCATTCCTTTAGCATAAAAAAAATCTTAAAATTAGGGGTGCATTTCCATCTTTCAAGTTGATAAATATTGGTGACAAATGGTATTGGAGATGTAAGGCAAAAAAGCACTGGAGGGAGATTCATCATTTTCTGTCAAAATTAAAAATTGGATATCTTCGCATTTAGCAAGTCCACTTGGAGGTATTTGTCTTAAAGAAACAACCATGTACGTGTCCAATGATGGATCCAAAGCCTTCACAGCATCAGTGCTGCTTTTTTTATTCCTGACCTATCCCAACATCTTGACCACACCTACCTGCCTACCACTGTGGTTTCTGCCAAAGTTTGACAAAGGTGGGGCATATCTAAATAGAGTTTAAGGTCTTAATTAAATGTAATTACAAAGTTAATCTAAGATTTAATGATACGCATGGTTATTATGATGCCGTGTAAGTAAAATTGGTCAAGTATTCATTTAAATAACTAGAATTAGTATTATGCTTAGAGACAAAATCAAATCCCAGATGAGCCCAATAATTATTACTGATTCATGCTATTTGCAACTAACTGTGCTAGAGGTATTATATTTTGGGAAAACACTTTGATCAGTTTTATGGGATTTCTGTTGTCCTTTACTGCACACATTTGTATATTTATCTCAACCATTTCAAGAAAAGTAAAATTTACTTCTACAATTGTTTATAAATGGGCTGGAATGAAATTCGTACGTAGGATTTAAGAATATATAATTAGAAAAATGAATATTTTTATCCTAATCAAATTAATTTTTTGTGACCCCACTATGTCCCTTTTTCCCTCTACTCACCAAACTTGGTACTGCTTTCTAAGACAAATGTTTTTTTTTTTTCTTTCCTGTAACTGTCATTTTCAAAAGTAAGCATTCTGAAAAGACTTCAATATAGATAAACTATTCATATTGTTATAAGTGAAAACATCTTGCCAAATTCCCTTTAATAAAATAAATACTAATTAGTAAAAATATAAATTGAAAATGGACAGATTTTAAAAAATATCAATGTTTATTATTTCTGAGAGAGAGAGAGAGAGAGAGAGAGAGAGAGAGAGAGAGAGAGAGATAGCATGAGTGGCGGAGAGACAGAGAAAGACATACACACAGAATCCCAAGCAGGCTCCAGGCTCTGAGCTGTCAGCACAGAGTCCGAGATGGGGCTTCAACTCACTAGCTGAGTGGTGAGATCACAACCTGAGCCAAGGTAGGAAGCTTAACTGACTGAGCCAACTGGGGCCCCTGGATAGTTAGGTATCTCAAGGTTTTTAATGTAAATGTTTAAATAATGTTTCTTCTTTTTCCAAAGGTGCTTGCTAAAGATGGATAGAGAAAGAACTCATTAATATAAACATTGTCTATAAAGTACATAATTATTTGGTGGTTATATTAGAAGAAAATACTCTTCTCTGGTAGAAGAGTAAGGACTATAGTTTGGATTTACAACCTGGAAAATATGAGAGATACAGGATAAAATGATTTTCACATGATGAATCAATGACAATGTTAAAATAGTATAATTTCAATAAATGAAACTAAAACTCATAGTATAAAATAACATATCACATGCACTTATTGCCTATATTAAGGATTCTTAAAGCAGGCAGTTACAATACAGTGGAAATTTGTGATTGGAGTTAATAAATGTACAATAATTAAATCCTTTGGGATGTGTGAATGATCCAAGGAAAATTCCCTTTAGAAGATTTTCATTGAATGAGGATTGTTTTTGTTACATTGTACATTACCATCAGTAGAATGTTTCCAAGATTTTCTTTATTTTTTTTAAGATTATTTATTTATTTTGAGAAAGAGAGAGCATGGGTGGGGAAGGGCCAAGAGAGGGAGAGACAGAATCTCAAGCAGGTTCTCGAGTAGGGCCTAGAACCCACAAACTGCGAGACCATGACCTGAGTCACGATCAAGAGTCAGAAGCTTAACCGACTAGGCCACCAAGGCCTTCTTAAGATCTTGATAAATCTCTGTATGATATATTTGTACTAAGTAATTACATTTGTATTGATACAGAATCTGTAAATTGGGAGCTAAATATTTGGTAGAATGGTACAAAAATTCTTCACACACACAAGCATACTATGCCTCTCCTCCTAGGAGCAATTGTCCTGCTAGTTCCAGGAGCTGCCACTCATTTTAGAATCACCAACAATGCTTAGCCCTTCACACAATTTTGCTCAAAAGGAACATAGTTTGCCCTTAATTCCAGTAAAATGTAATTATGGTTATAATTATTAATATTGGTCCATGGTTTGAAGCATTACAGATTACATTATTGAGCGTTTTTTTCTTTCTTTCTTTCTTTCTTTCTTTCTTTCTTTCTTTCTTTCTTTCTTTCTTTCTTTCTTTCTTTCTTTCTTTCTTTCTATTTTTTTTTCTTAGAGTTCTGCCATTTCCATCCACTCTTGCCATGGTATTGTCTCCAAACTTGACCCTAGTGATAAATCTGATTTTTCACTGGATGGTGAGCCCTAATCTGTTACCATGATAAAATTTTTTAAGGAAATAAAATTACAGCTTTAAACTCTAATAGTTAAAATCTGATCCTAATTAGGTCTTAGGAATAATTTATTAAGTGCTATCATAACAATAAAACTTAGAGTAAGTCAAAACTTAGTTCCATCACAGCTTAACAAACAGAAAATGTAAAAATAACTTGTCATGAACATTTAGATATTTTCTGTAAAAAGAGATTTGATTACAGCTGCACACCTTGTTTACCGCTGCATTTGGAGAAGTGGATGCAATATTGCTTCTGTTACCATTTTGACCAGTGCTATTAGTTGTTAGAAAAGGAAAATATAAAAGTTATTCTAAGTTGCTAGTGATATCATTGGAGGTAAATGGTTTCTTTAAAACACATTTTCCAAAAACAAATAAATTTCAAATGATACACTGCTTAATCAAGTAATTTAATTCTAAGAAAGAATAATGAAAAGTTAACTAAAATATTGTTCTTGAATTGTTATAATATTTCCTTTAAATGTTTTGTAGAATTCACCATGAAACCATCTGGGTTTGCTGTTTACTGTTGTGGAAGATAATTAATTATTGATTCAATTGATTCAGGTTAATAGACATAGGTCCATTCAAATTATCCTTTTATCATTGTGTGCATTTTGGTGTTTTTCATCTTCAAGAAATTGGTCCATTTCATCTAAGTTATCAAATTTTGGAGCACAGACTTGTTCATAGTTTTTCTTTATTTCTCTAACGTCCATGACATCAGTAGTGAGGATTTCATTTCATGATTTAGTAATTTGTGTCCTCTCTCTTTTCTTAGCATGGCAAGAGATTATTAATCTCATTGTTCTTTTCTTTCTAAGAAGATTTTTTAAGTGTTTATTTATTTTAGAGAAAGAAAGTAGGGGAGGGGCAGAGAGAGGAAGCAGACAGAGGATCTGAGGTGGGCTCTGTGCTGACAACAGAGAGGCTGATGCAGGCTCATGACCTAAGATCATGGCCTGAGCTGAAGTCAGATGCTTAACAATTCAGCAATCCAACTCCTCATTGTTTTTTTCAAATGACCTAGCTTTTGGGTTTGTTGATTTTCTGTTATTCTCCTTTTTTTTCAATTTTACTGACTTCTCTAATTTTTAATTTGTTTTCTTCTGCTTGTTTTAGGTTTATATTGCTCTTCTTTCTCTACTTTCCTGTGGCAGAAATTTAAGTTATTGATGTCAGATACACATTCTTTCTAAAATATATATGTTGAATCCTGTAATTTTTCCTCAACACTCTATTTGTTACATCCTATAAATTTAGGTAAATTGTATTTTCATGTTCATTTTGTTCATTTATTTTCAGATACTTGCAGTTTATCTCGGATTTTACCTATGTGTTGTCTAGAAGTATGTTGCTGAATATTCACATATTTGAGATTTTTCTAGCTATCTTTCTGTTAGTGATTTCTAGTTGTCTTTTTCCATTTGGGCTGCTATAGCAAAATTAAAGAGGCTTAGTGATTTATAAACACCAAATTAACTTCTCACAATTCTGGAGCCTGGGAAGTCCAAGATGATGGTGCCAGCTGTTTTGATATGGAGGACCCACTTCCTGATTCATAGACAGTACCTTCTTGTGTCTTCACATGGTGAGAAGTACTAAGAGTTGGTCACCTTTAGTCTCTTGTGTAAGAGCACTAATCCCATTCATGAGCGCTCCATCCTCATGACCTAAGCAACTCCCAAAGGCCCACTTCCCATTACTATTACACCAAGGATTAAAATTTCAACCTATATATTATGGAGGGAAACAAACATTTTGACCATAGTACTAGTTTAATTATCATGTTTAAGAACATTTTTTATTTGATTTCTATGCTTTTCTAAAACCATGTTTTGTGGCCAAGAGTGGTGTCCATGTTGGAGAGGATTCCATGAGAGCTTGTGAGGAGTGTTCAGATGTTCTTGTAGTACTATGTGAATGTCATTTATATAAAGCTTATTGATGATGCCATTTGTGTCAAAAGTATCCTTCCAGATTTTCTGCCTGCTTTATTTATAACGGAAAGAGGGCTGTGGCATCTCCCACAACAATTAGTGGATCCCTCTAGTTCTCCTTTTAATTCTATCATTGTTTTTGACTCTCAAGATTGTTTTTGATTCTCATCATTTAATGACACTCTTTATTCTTAATACTTTTCCTTGTTTTGATGTTTTCTTTGTGTAAAATCAATATGGCTATACCAGCTTGCTTTTGATTAGTGTTAGCATGTTACATATTTCCCCCTTATTTCCTTTTACCTAATTATTTTTTACGTGTTTATTTATTTTGAGATAGAGACAGAGAGAACAAGTGGGGGAGGGGCAGAGAGAAAGGGAGGGAGAGAATCCTAAGCAGGTTCCCAGCTGTCATCATGGAGCCTGACGCGGGGCTCAATCTTATGAACCATGAGATCATGATGTGAGCTGAAATCAAGAGTCGGACACTTAACCAACTGAGAGACCCAGGCGCCCCTCCTTTTACCTAATCCTTTTTGTTTAAAGGAGGTTCCCTGTAGACAGCATGTAGTTGTGTCCTATTTGCAGTACTTCAAAAGAAAGTCTTCAGAACAAGGACACTTCACAGGAATAAACAGGAACAGTGCATGATGAAGTTAAAAACTGAATAGAAATAGGAGGAGAAATAGAGGAATCTATTATTATTGGAGCTGTTTCTAACCTCTAACCTCTAATGTAATCTGAAGATTCCTTGTTTATAGCTCTTTGCTTGATAGACGTCCTCTTCCTCAAAGAGAGCAATTTATTGCTCATTCAGCTATAATTCACTGTTAAACTGAAGCCCCTTTGGTGTGTTTTTCAGTTGTTAGGTAGAGGAAGCATTCTATAATCTTATCTTTAAATCTTAAGTCTTGTAGTGGGGACCTCATCAGGGCTGAGTCCATCAGAAGTGCTATTGCAACAGCAGAACTTTTTTTTTTGTCTCCTTTAGATGAGGTAGGAAGACAAAGCATGCTGGTGTAGAAAGAATGCCCTTCTCCATTTGGGGTAAGGTTCTAGAAAATTCTCCCTTGGAGAGTGGGACTTTGTTATGAAGGATACTCTAGGAATTGTTCACAAGGATTATGTTTCTTTCCCCTCTTCTAGACTCATGAGAGGATCTTTCTTGGCACTTCACCTTGAGAATCTGGTTGATTTTTAGAGTTAAAACCATTGAAAATGTGATCCTCTCTCCCTAGACTTTGGCTTCTAGAGATTTTTACTCTCAGTCTCATCCACACTCAGCCCCCAGCAATTTATAAAAGTTGCCATTTAAGTGTTACTTCTAGTTCATGTCTTCTGTACCTTCTCAGATCCATAAGCTGATGTAAGTTTTGATTCTCGGTATTAAGAGTCTTGGTATTTGATTCTTGGTATTAAGCTGTCTCTCCATATTTGGGGATGACTATCCTATGGCCTCAGTTCTCTGATAGTTTCAGGAAAAATAATACATGGGTAGAGTGTTCAGCTTTTTCTCCTTGTAAGAACAAGAATGAGAACTTCTAAGCTCTTTAAATGTTGGGGCCCAAACCAACAATCAACATTATTCATTTTGTTGCTTAAATTGTTCCAATTTTGTACATTGGGAAAATATTTCATGTTGACTTCCATTTCTTTGAACATGACAACATCAACATCATCGTTACTATCCCCACCATCATCATCATCATCATCATCATCATTTAGCATTTTCTTGTTTTCTGGTGGTACAAGATGCTCTAGTCTCATCTTCTGTTTTCACTGTTCTTGCATAGAAATGGGCTTTTTTCCAAGGAGCTCAGTTTGCTTTTATTGGATAATGGATATAGAAACCAAAACATGGTCACTGGGTGTGCTTGTAGCCACTGTAGTTCTAGAACTTTTCAACTTTGTCTCTGTGCAATTTTTACCATACCCTCTCTATTTTTCCAGCAATTAATGCTTTTTGAGTATAAGAAAAATAAACACACAAAGAAGAAAATGTTACTTAAAATTATGTATTACCTTACTACCTGTAAAAACATAACTCAGAATATCTGGTGGTATGAAAGGAATTTTTACTTATCAAATACTCTGTAAGTTGTTCCTGTATCCTCTAAAGTCAAAAAACTATTGTTTGAAAATACTCAATGATCTCAACACTAATAGAGAGGATAACATTATATATTTGTAATTTTTCTTTATTACAGGAGTGATTTCTGTAAAGTAGGAATATAACCTTAGAGAATTGAGAAACAGTCACTATATTTAGTATAGCAGTTTTAGGAGACTCGTAAAATTAGTAAACTTGAATTCATGCTGTACTACATTCCTACTTATTACCTGTTACACCTTGTTGAAGATAGAAGCACTTTTTTTTTTCCTACTTCTTCGGAGTGTTGTGGCTATTATTTGTACCTTTCTAGTAATTACCCTGGTTGAAAAGAGCTACTTATACCAAGGTTATACCCCCCTTTTTAGAAGTAGCCCACAGCCAGTGACTGGTCAGTATAGGGCTATGAAGAGTTAGTGCCCTTCCCACATTTGGGGATGACTCTGAAGAGCCATGCCAGCTCCATAACCACTTTTAGGGTAGCCCAGGAAGCTGGTGCAAATATTCTGTAATGCAAAGTATTCCTCTGTCCGGTCAAGCTTTTTTCACACCTGACTGGTAGTATTTTTGAGAAAACTGCACTCTAGGTCTGCCCCCCAAATTTAGAACATCACATTCTGCTTCTAAAGAACCCAACCATGACCATGTTATTTCCTCATAACGTGTTACATGATGAAACAAAGGAAGGATAACAAAATTGTTAATTTAATTGTGCATTTAGGATTTGGCTGCTGTATTATACTTACTGTTTGCATTTAATACTTCTAGTAACACCTTGAAGTTAGTTTATGTAATAGCCATCCATCCTAATTATGCCATCATTCGAATAGCATCTATTTTGAACTTTCATTCTAGTCAGGGTGTTGATTAAAGCACTTCCAAATAAATAAATAAAAGATACTTTCAATATTTAAAAGGCACTTTGAAATAAATAAATAATGCATCTAAGATTAATTTTCTTGACTAGGAAAAAATTAATAACCTGAGGTTTACAAAAAGAATACAAAAAGGTTAATGACCTAGAGATTTCCATAGCTACTTTTATTCCATTTGTCATAGGGTAGAGAGAAAGGAAAATAATAATTCTGTTGTTAACTGGCTTTTCCTTTATATATTCTCATAATGGTAAATGCAGATAATAAGAAAAGAGGAGGTAAGCTAAAATGGTTAAATCACTGAACTGTTACCTTTATTAATGCTTTTGTGTATTTTTCTTTGTTTTAGTTTTTTTTTTTTCAATATGAACTTTATTGTCAAATTTGTTTCCATACAACACCCAGTGCTCATCCCAACAGGTGCCCTCCTCAATACCCATCACCCATGTTCCCCTCCCTCCCACCTGCCATCAAACCTGAGTCTTTTATGGTTTGGCTCCCTCTCCTCTAATTTTTTTTGCCTTCTCCTCCCCCATGGTCTTCTGTTAAGTTTCTCAGGATCCACCTAAGAGTGAAAACATATGGTATCTGTCTTTCTCTGTATGACTTATTTCACCTAGCATAGCACTCTCCAGTTCCATCCACGTTGCTACAAAAGGCCATATTTCATTCTTTCTCATTGCCACGTAGTATTCCATTGTGTATATAAACCACAATTTCTTTATCCATTCATCAGTTGATGGAAATTTAGGCTCTTTCCATAATTTGGCTATTGTTGAAAGTGCTATTATAAATATTGGGGTAAAAGTGTCCCTAGGGCGCCTGGGTGGCGCAGTCGGTTAAGCGTCCGACTTCAGCCAGGTCACGATCTCGCGGTCCGTGAGTTCGAGCCCCGCGTCAGGCTCTGGGCTGATGGCTCAGAGCCTGGAGCCTGTTTCCGATTCTGTGTCTCCCTCTCTCTCTGCCCCTCCCCCGTTCATGCTCTGTCTCTCTCTGTCCCAAAAATAAATAAAAAACGTTAAAAAAAAAATTAAAAAAAAAAAAAAAGTGTCCCTATGCATCAGCACTCCTGTATCCCTTGGGCAAATTCCTAGCAGTGCTATTGCTGGGTCATAGGGTAGGTCTATTTTTAATTTTTTGAGGAACCTCCACACTGCTTTCCAGAGCGGCTGCACCAGTTTGCATTCTCACCAACAGTGCAAGAGGGTTCCCGTTTCTCCACATCCTCTCCAGCATCTATAGTCTCCTGATTTGTTCATTTTGGCCACTCTGACTGGCGTGAGGTGATATCTGAGTGTGGTTTTGATTTGTATTTCCCTGATGAGGAGTGACGTTGAGCATCTTTTCATGTGGCTGTTGGACACCTGGTTGTCTACTTTAGAGAAGTGTCTATTCATGTTTTCTGCCCATTGCTTCACTGGATTATTTGTTTTTCGGGTGTGGAGTTTGCTGAGCTCTTGATAGATTTTGGATACTAGCCCTTTGTCCGATATGTCATTTGCAAATATCTTTTCCCATTCCGTTGGTTGCCTTTTAGTTTTGTTGATTGTTTCCTTTGCTGTGCAGAAGCTTTTTATCTTCATAAGGTCCCAGTAATTCTTTTGCTTTTAATTCCCTTGCCTTTGGGGATGTGTCGAGTAAGAGATTGCTACGGCTGAGGTCAGAGAGGTCTTTTCCTGCTTTCTCCTCTAAGGTTTTGATGGTTTCCTGTCTCACATTTAGGTCCTTTATCCATTTTGAGTTTATTTTTGTAAATGGTGTGAGAAAGTGGTCTAGTTTCAACCTTCTGCATGTTGCTGTCCAGTTCTCCCAGCACCATTTGTTAAAGAAACTGTCTTTTTTCCATTGGATATTCTTTCCTGCTTTGTCAAAGATGAGTTGGCCATACTTTTGTGGGTCCAATTCTGGAGTCTCTATTCTATTCCATTGGTCTCTGTGTCTGTTTTTGTGCCAATACCATGCTGTCTTGATGATGACAGCTTTGTAGTAGAGGCTAAAGTCTGGGATTGTGATGCCTCCTGCTTGGTCTTCTTCTTCTATATTACTTTGGCTATTTGGGGTCTTTTGTGGTTCCATACAAATTTTAGGATTGCTTGTTCTAGCTTCGAGAAGAATGCTTGTGCACTTTTTATTGGGATTGCATTGAATGTGTAGATTGCTATGGGTAGTATTTTCATTTTAACAATATTTATTCTTCCAATCCATGAGCATGGAATGTTTTTTCATTTCTTTATATCTTCTTTAATTTCCTTCATAAGCTTTCTATAGTTTTCAGCATACATATCTTTTACATCTTTGGTTAGGTTTA
This sequence comes from Lynx rufus, assembly GCF_022079265.1. Lineage (NCBI taxonomy): Eukaryota > Metazoa > Chordata > Mammalia > Carnivora > Felidae > Lynx > Lynx rufus. Next base: position 165,506,830 of record NW_025814823.1, read on the forward strand.
TTCCCAGGTACTTATGATTCTTGGTGCAATTGTGAATGGATCAGTTTCTTTATCTGTCTTTCTGTTGCTTCATTATTAGTGTAAGCATCCTTTCTTAATAAAATCCCTCAAGAAAGTTGGCATAGAAGGAACATACTTAAATATCATAAAAGCCATTTATGAAAAGGCCACAGCTAATATCATCCTCAGTGCGGAAATACTAGGAGCTTTCCCCCTGAGATCAGGAACACAGCACGGATGTCCACTCTCACCTCTGTGTTTAACATAGTGTTGGAAGTTCTAGCATCAGCAATCAGACAACAAAAGGAAATCAAAGGCATAAAAATTGGCAAAGATGAAGTGAAGCTTTCACTTCTTGCAGATGACATGATACTGTACATGGAAAACCTGATAGACTCCACCCAAAGTCTACTAGAACTGATACATGAATTCAGCAAAATTGCAGTATACGAAATCAATGTATAGAAATCAGTTGCATTCTTTTAGTTTTAATTGAGCTATGATTATATTGTAGGTACAAGTTTAAACCCATTTTATAACTTTTATAGTTAAACATTTTCAATTTCCTAGGAACACTGATTATATAAATAAAAACTATTCTAGAGGTGCCTGTGTGGCTCAGTCGGTTGAGTGTTCAACTTTGGATTGGGTCATGATCTCACGAGTTTGTAAATTTGAGGCTCCCATCTGGCTCACTGCTGTCAGCACAGAGCCCACTCCAGATCCTCTGTCCTGCCCTATCTCTCTGCCCCTTTCCCACTCCTGCTCTCTCTCAAATAAATAAAACATTAAAAAACTATTCAAAAATACCTTGAGTATATAATACCCTGTTGAATAGATACTTCATCCTGTATTCCCCTAGTGCTATTTTTTTCTTAGTGTTATTTTTATGTTGTTTTGAATAGCCCTATTATAGTAATACCACAGTATGTATTTTTGCCCATGGTTTCTTAGTGTTTGATAAAATTTTGTTATAGTGTCTCTGAAATGGAATTACATGTGAAATGGTATATTGCTATTTTTTTACCTTGAAATACATTACATGAGTTTTATCATATCTATTTTAAAACATTTAAAATGTTACCTAAAATAGATGATATTTATTTTATCATTTTGTTTCTAGTATTATATATTCAATATAGGCCAATTTTAATAATGAAAATAGAATTTGATAGACAGTCATTGAATGAATTTAAATGTTACAGTTGTTTAATCTGAATTGTGTTCTGAAATAGTAACACAGTTCAAATCATATAGGATAGACAGGGTAAAATAGGCAACTTGAAAAATGTTAGGAGGTAGATAAACAATGATGGTATATCTAGCTGGGTGGTAAACAAAATGGAAATATATAGGCAAATTCTAGGTACACTTTTTAGAGGAATGGAGAGTTTTAGGTGATGAAATGAGGATGCAATTGTGAGAAAAGAGTAGACTTACTTTAGATTCTGACTCATTTTCTGAAAGTTGTAAGTTTTGAGTCTGTGTCCTCACAGTTCATTTTTTTGAGTATACACACTCCAAGTCTGAAAGAAGTGTGTATGGTGTGCATGCTTGAGAGTACATGAGTGTCTGCATGTGAAATTTGCATGTGTGTGTATGTTTGTATGGAGGATATGTGCATTTGTGTATGTAAGTGTGCAACTGTGGTGGATGTATACATGTATGTGAATGTGTGTGGGGAGATGCATGTGTGTCTGTTTAGGTGAGGGGGTGCCAGTGTACAAGTGACGGTGTAGGGGGTTACACATAATTCATAGGATTATCTTTCAGTAGTGTCTGTGTATGTATATGGATGTGCAGGGATATGCATGAAATGTGTGTATGGGAATGTGTATGTGAGATATGCATATCTGTGTGAGGTTACATATCTGTTTGAGCGTGTACTTGTGCATGTGTTTTCTGAGGGCATACATACTTCCATTTGGTCATGTAAAGTATGAGAAGGCATTACAGATTGAGATGAGGTGATCATACATCAGAGGGAAATTTAAGATTTGATTCTATCATGGATGGAAAAGGAGGAAAATACTTAATGAACTAAAGTAATCAAAATCAACCAATAGAATGAGTTGAGGTTAAAATTATTGGATTGTACAATATGAAATCGTGGGTCACCTTGGCTGGATCAATTTGAATCAAGGTATAACCTAGATTGGAGGATGTCTAAGAATACTGAGGGAATAAAGAGGTGGAGAAAGTAAATATAGACTATTGTTTGAAGAAGTATGGTTGTGTAGAGTAGAGATACGAATTTGATGATGTGACAGGCAAGTAGGAGTATTTTGGGATTTTTGTTTTGATTTTAGGACATGAATAGTACAATGTGTTCTTAGAGCTATAGAAATGATATATTAGAAATGGAGAAAGAAAGGACATCTAAAGCTCAAGGTAAGGAGGATAGGATTCAGTGGACAATTAGAGATTTTGGCTTTGAGAGTTCTAGGGATACGAGTAGAGATACGAATTTGATGATGTGACAGGCAAGTAGGAGTATTTTGGGATTTTTGTTTTGATTTTAGGACATGAATAGTACAATGTGTTCTTAGAGCTATAGAAATGATATATTAGAAATGGAGAAAGAAAGGACATCTAAAGCTCAAGGTAAGGAGGATAGGATTCAGTGGACAATTAGAGATTTTGGCTTTGAGAGTTCTAGGGACATTTCTTCTTTTGAAATAGTACTGATAAAACAAAATATATTTATTTTGTTTAGATAGACAAAATATATTTATATATTTTATATAAACAAAATATATTTATTTTGAATAGATAGACCTTAATAAAGAGTGAAAGGAGGGTAAGAGTTCTCCAGTCTGATGGCTTCTCTTCTGTCAGGAAATACAATAGCTATTGCTAAAGAAAAAAAAATAAAAATAAAAGTCAAATATGATAGGAGCTCCTGGGTAGCTCAGTCGGTTGAGCAACTGACTTTAACTCAGGTCATGATCTCATGGTTCCTGAGTTCGAGCCCTAAGTAGGGCTCTGTCCTGACAGCTCAGAGCCTGGAGCCTGCTGCAAATTCTGTGTCTCCCTCTCTCTCTGCCCCTCCTCCACTCATTCTCTGCCTCTCTCTCAAAAATAAACATTAAAAAAAAGACAAATATGATAGATTTGCAGAGAAGTTTTGAGTGTCAGTTTAACCCTAATGGTCTTGAATGTTTTGGACCCTAATCTGAATGCGTGATTTTCAGAAGTAATGCTCACCCAAACAGAGGTGACTATGGAAAATGCAATATATTGAGTTCATTATGATTATGGGTTATCAGGTAATTTCATCTGAAGGAAACAAAAAACTAAGGATTTGATTCAGTTGCAAAGCTGTATTTATAATTGCTAATCATTTAATATAAGCAGGAAAATGAGAACAGACTGCAAAAAATGATAGAAAAATACTTTGAGGTCACTAGATTAGGTTGTTTAACTACATGTCATACACTGTACATTTCGTATCCCCTTCAGTGAAGTCTGTGGTGATACAAAAGCAAGTGGGCCAAAGTGTAGGATGTTTCATTTGTTGTTTGGAACCACAACAAATGTCTTAATTCCTGCTATTTGTCAAGTACTATTCTAGGTACTAGAGAAACTGTACAAAAAGAGTAAAGAAAAAATCCCTCACCCTCTGGAACTTTTTTTCTATTGCCACTGGCAGGTGATAAATGTATGGTTTTATGCTTTTATATGTATTAAAAAGCAATAAATGCTATAAATAAAACAAATTAAACCTAGCTAATTACTGAAATGTATATTCTTAAAATTGGCTTATTTGGACCAAACTAAAAAGTGACCTTTATCTTATTTTAATTTTTTTTAACGTTTATTTATTTTTGAGACAGAGACAGAGCATGAATGGGGGAGGGGCAGAGAGAGAGGGAGACACAGAATCCAAAACAGGCTCCAGGCTCTGAGCGGTCAGCACAGAGCCCGATGTGGGGCTCAAACTCATGGACCGCAAGATCATGACCTGAGCTGAAGTCAGATGCTTAACCGACTGAGCCACCCAGGCGCCCCAAAAGTGACCTTTAAAAAGCAATTTGATGAAGTGAAAAAATAAGCTACAATAATATTTGAGAAATTACATTCAGGGAGAGGGAATATCAAGTTAAAAGTCCTTAATTTGTGGGACACTGATGGGTTTTGAGGAAAACCAAGCAGTTAATGTGGCTGTAGAACATTGCATGTAAATTTTGAGAGATAAATGAGGACCTATGATAGAAAGGTTAGGTTTTATTACAAGCGTGGTGCGAACTTCTTGAAATACTCTAAATAGACCAATGCCGTAATATGATTCACATATTGAAATCACTGCTGTGGTTTTAGTAACCAATAAGAGGACAAGGATAGAAACAGAGCCTTTGGGAGGCTATAGAAACATTGCAGTTGAGCCATGTATGGAATAATGGTAGTGCTGGTTGAAAGTGGTTGTATTCAGTTAACATTCTTAAGAATTTAACTTTTACTCACCTTGTGCCCCACCCATTGCACTTCTACGTATTTATTCAAGAAGTGAAAATATGCATTATTCTGGAAATGAAATCTAAATTTATTGTTGGCTTAAACAAGTAAGACCCATAACTGAGTGGTACATTTTTACTGAGCCAAGCATAGATATAAAAACAGGAGGTAGTAGGGTCTTTGAATTTACCAACTGATACACTTATAATATGGATGTTGCCAAAGGGATTAGTTGAATCTTAAATACATAAAAAAGCATGTTGATTATTGCAAAACTGACCATGGGTATTTTTCTAGAGTGGGTACTTTTAATTCTCACTTAGGATTTTGTCATAAGCCATCACCTCTGCATTAAAATGTTTAAGTACTGTGATAGCTAAGATGTAATAACATGAGGCATTGGTAAACATGGACTATACTTATGAGTGAATGATGGGAAAAAAACACAAATTTAAAATAAATGTGAAAGGGGGAGTTAATGGAAAAGGATATTCTTCTAAGGTAACAATCCACATAAAGAAGTGTAACTCATGGGGCCTTGCTGGCTCAGTCAGTAGAACATAGAACTCTTGATCTCAGGTTCATGAGTTTAAGCCCCATATAGAACTTAAAAAAGAAATATAACTCAGTAGAAAGTATATACCTTTTCCCTTTGGAAAAAAATAATAAATATGTAAAAACAATAACTATTATTAAGAAGATAGGAATGTAGTGCATTACACATTTTCCCCAGGAAGGTAAATTTCTGAGACTGAAGAGTGTTGGAATTTGTGTTGGATTTTAATAGAGATGTGAGAAAATTAAAGATGGTAAACCCAGTTTAGAAGCTTGAGGATTTGGAGGGCATCATTTTGTAGATGAGATGATTTTTATAAAATATCATTTTTTAAATAGAATATATTGCACTTTCTTCTAAATTATTATTTTATGGCCATCTAGGGTATTTAACCTTGGAAATCTCATTCATTTTCAAATTTGCCATTGACCTACTTCTCCTAAAGGCTCTATCTTAATGTATTTATGATCATATTTATATTTTATATGCTGCTAATTGGTCTTGTAGTACCTTGAGCAGGAACCTCATTTGTCTTTGTCCCAGGACTTTAATGCAATTTTAGGTAGCCTGTAAGGACTCTGTGAAGACAAATCAGGGACAAGAAACGTTTTTTAGAGTAGGCAGGAACACATTGAACCTTTTGTATCTCATTTCCTTTTTTTAAAAAAATGTAAAAAATGATAGCAGTCCTATGTCCTATATTTTTGGATGGACTACAATGTTCTACATCCAGACAAATAAACCAAACATGAGCTCACAGCCCCCACCACACATACATGTGCACGCTTGCACACACACCCACACACAAATAAGCAGAACAGTATTGGCATTGAGTCTTCATTCATTGAATATATATTTATTGTACACTCAGTATATGCCAAACACTGGACCATATGCATATTTATATTACATGCTATGGTATTTTGAATGAGAACAATTTTTTAGTTGTTTAATGAATCAATTACTTTGTGTTAAATTTTACAATTTAATACAGAATTGAAACACAAAATTTTATAATAGAATATTAGTTTATGAAATCTTTTCCAAAACATTATGTGATAATGACTTTAAAAAGAAGAAAGGAGATGAATAAAGAAGATTTGTGGTGTGTGTGTGCGTGTGTTAAATGGAGTGTGACTCAGCCATAAAAAAGAATGGCATCTTGCCATTTGCAATGACATGGTCGGAGGTAGAGAATATTATGCTAGATGAAATAAGAGAAAGACAAATACTATATGATTTAACTCTCATGTGGAGTTTAAGAAACAACAAATGGGTGAGGGGAAAAAGAGAGAGAGGCAAACCAAGAAACAGACACTGAACTGCAGAGAACACAGTAATGGTTACCAGAAAGGAAGTCACTGGGGGGATGGGTTAAATAGAGATGGGAATTAAGGAGAGCACTTGCTGTGATGAACACAGGGTGGTATATGGAAGTGTTGAATCACTATATTGTGCACCTGAAACTAATATTACCCTGTATGTTAATCAACTAGAATTTAAATAAGAACTCAAAAAAATTTAAAAAAAGGAGAAAGGAAAGGCCTAGCAGTTAGAGTATTGCAAGAGGACCCTATAGGAAAATGTGAAACATAAAGCTTATCTTTTCACAACGTCTTCACCATTGAGTTTTGATTGAATGACTTGATAAATATTCTGTTTTTGTAAATAATAAAGGGTGTGGGGAAAAATATCCAGCTTTGCTTTTTTTGGACAGATGGATATTTCAAACATGGTTGTTTCTAATACACAGTATATTTGGGGAGTGGCAAGATGAGGACGTTGTTTTTTTTTTTTCTTTATACTGTATTATTTGACTTTGAATAATAAATATGTGAGTTTTCTAATAAAGACATTACTTTAAAAAGCATGAACCATTCAGGATGTATGTACAGGTATTTAATGACAAATTATATATTTAAAATTAATACATATACAAATTAAACATTTTGAAAATACTTATTTTGGAAGAGATAAGTAATTTAAGATCTGAAAGGTAAAACTAGCATATATAAACTAACTAACTTTGATAAAACCTAACAACAAGAGTGTTTAATGCTTTGTATTGTGTTAACTTGTATTAGATTTCTCTAGTATCCGGAAGTGAATTTTTTGCCTAACCCTGACAGTGTTCTTGGTGATCCTGACATCAATCTCAAGGATCACAGATGCTCCAGATCCTACCATTCTTTGAGATCACAGAGGGGTATGCATTATTTGTAAATGGACTGTATATATAATCTTTGCCTACTTTGCTTTTTTATGTAACTCCTTGGCTACCAAAAAAAATGTCTTATTTGATAAGTACTGTATCTAGTTGTTAAAGAATTTAATACCCAGGTCTATATTGTTCTATATTTGAAAGCTAAAAGATGTTTAAAAAAAAAAACAAAACAGTTTTTGTCAGAAGTCTGTATTTTCTTTATACATCAAGTATAACCATATTACATCTTTATTATTTTAGAATTCATATTATAAATTCTTGATATATTCATGTTCTATACAGAGATCATTCTTCTCTTGATTTCCCATTGTAGAATGGGACATCGTAGAATCTGAACTAAAATTTGGCAGTTTATCTAGCTTCACCTCATTTTGAATCTAAAATTGAAATTGAACTTAAAATTTCTAGAGGAATTGTCTGCATGTGGGAAACAGCTAAAATATTTTGAGAGAGTAGACATGGAGAGAGTAATTAATATATTTACCAATTAAATTATTTGCTTCAAATTTTATTCCACAGAAAAACAACCCTTCACACTCAGATATAACTTATATTTTAGTTTAAAGAAATCTGGATTTGAATCCTAGATCTCCTAAAACAGTTAAACCTCAACAAAGTGATTTAATTAGTAGATAAATGATAGGCTTCTAAGAAAAAAACAATAACATACCCTTTAATTTCAACAAGATTTTCTGATGATGGGTTGATGGTTTAGAATATAAATTCTGTTAAGGGATCTGAACAAGATATTTGAGTGCCAGATGCAGTTACCCTTTAAATATTTTATATTAGCATACAAGCTATTAGAATTGTTTGATTTGGTTAAACACTAAAAACTTCTGTGCCCAATTGCCTGGTTATTAACAGTGCATGATTACTGTATAGAAAGGTAATATTGTAATAGAGCCTGTGACATTGTTTTTAATGGCTTAAAAACACTTTCTTCTCTGATTTTCCTATCAAATTTAGAAGAATATATGTTCAAAGAAAGACAATCTAACCCCAAATTTCTGAGACAGTATTTTGGGTCTGAGAGTATTATTTAGAAATCAGCTAAAATTGAATCTGTTCTTGACTGTTTCCATTAGGAATTTAAGACTGAAATGACAGCTGATATTTAGTTGGTGTAGACTAGCTCTCTTTGCACTGATGAGAGATTTGATTTGTTTCAAAGTGGAGGATTTTTTTTCCGTAAAATGCAGCAGAATCTTCCTTTATATTTTATAAGAGACAGATTTTTGTTTCAGGAAGCATATCATGGTATCCAGTTCTTGACAATACATTTTCATTGTGTTATTTACTAACCTATGTAATCATCTGTTTGAATGAATTGTGGTATTTTTTTTTCAATTACAGCCATTAAATTTTGAATAAAAATTAAAATGTGAGAATTGAAAAAAATTGTTTCAGTAGAATACTGTTTGAAAATATTTTAAAGGTTTCCATATCTTCTAAAACAATTTCATTTTAAGAAGTATTTTCCTTTTGAAGTCATAATCTGTGTAAATATATTTAACCTGTACAACATTAACCATTTCTTGGAATCTCCTATGGACATTCTATCATTTTTTTTAAAATGCTGGACTTGTGATTTGTTGAGAGTTAAATGATTTTCATTTACTTGTGAAATCCTTTTTTGATCGGGGTGAGAGTGTAGGTAGGCTGGCAAGACATTAGATTGTTTCCACACCTTGACTATTGTGAACAAAACTGCAACGAACAGAGGAAAACAGATACTGAAGGTGCACAGTTTACGAAAACCAGAGGGTTAATGGCATAGAAGCACATGTGCGGAGCAAAGTTTACTTTCTCATTTTCACTCTATTCTTTTGTGATTTAGAAAAAAGTGCTTGAGTTTCACAGGAGAAAAAGAGGCAGTTAATGAAGAAGGACAGAGGCCTCATTCTGTGAAATGAATCAGGTTTGGTACTCCTTCTTCTTATTTCAGTTCCTAACAAGTCACAAGAAGGTGCCTACTCTGATTCCTTGATGAGGAACTGCAGCTTCCCATAGTGACCTAAGGTTGAAAAATTCTTGTTTATATTATCTCTTTTAAAAATTCTTTTTACCTTTATAATGAGAATATTTAAGTTCTACTCCCTTAACAAGTTTCATTTACAGAATACAGTATTAACAACTATAGTCCTCATAATATGTATTAGATCCTCAGGACGTATTCATCTTATAACTGAAATTTTGTATTATTTTACTAGATTCTATTTCCACCACCAAGGAGCTCCTGGCAACAATCATTCTACACTGTTTGTAACATTAGAATTTTAGTTTCTATGTACAGTTGACCCTTGAACTATTCAGGTGTTAGGGGTACCAAGCCCCTGCACAGTAAAAAATTCATGTATAACTTTTGCCCCAAAACTTAATTACTATTAGCCTAGTGTTGACCAGAAGCCTTTCCAAAAATTAGAAGTTGATTAACATATTTTGTGTGTTATATAAACATATTGTATTCTTAGAATAAGCTGGAGAAAATCAAATTAAGAAAATTATAAGGAAGAGATAATACATTTATAGTATTTATAAAAAATCTGCATGTGAGTGAATCTGCGCAATTAAAACCCATGTTATTCAAAGGCAGTTGTGTAAGTGATTGCATTTGTCACTGTTTGTTACTTTTCTGTCAGGTATTATGCTAAGTGAAATAAGCCAATCAGTTTCCCATGTTGTTGCAAATGACAGTTTTTCCTTCTTTGATAAGGATAATAATATTCCACTCTATATATGTATACATGTAGCTGTGTGTGTGTGTGTATCACATTTTCACCATCCATTGATCTGTTGGCAGACATTAGATTGTTTCCACACCTTGACTATTGTGAACATAGCTGCAGTGAGCATGGGAAAACAGACATTTCTTAGAGATACTGAGTTGTTTCCTTTGAATTGATACCCAGGGTGAACTTGATGGATCATATGGTATTTGTATTTTTAATTTCTTTAGGAAACTCCAAACTGTTTTCCATAGTGGCTGTATGAGTTCACATTCCCACCAATAGTGTACAAGGGTTCCCTTTACTTTACATACTTGCCAGCATTTATTATCCCTTCCCTGTTTGATAACAGAGATCCTAACAGGTTTGAAGTGATATCTCCTTGTGGTTTTGAATTACATTTCTCTGATGATTAATCATGTTAAGTGCTTTTACAGGTACTTGTTGGCCATTTGTAGGTCTTCTTTGGAAATGTCTATTTAGGTTATTTGCCCATTTTTTTTTTAATTTGGGTTATTTGTGGGGTTTTTTTCTCCTTTTTTTAGATTAAAAGAGTTTATTGTATATTCTGGATATTAATCCCTTACTGGTTTGCAAATATGTTCTCCTATTCCATAGGTTGCCTTAAATTTTTTGATGATTTCCTTTCCTGTGCAGAAGCATTTGAGGTTGATGTAGTTTCACCTGTTTACTTTTGTTTTTGTTGACTTTGCTTTGATGTCACCTCCAAAAAAATCATTGCCAAGACCATTGCTACAGAGCTTACCCTTTATGTTTTCTTGGAGGAGTTTTACAGTTTGAGGCCTTACATGCAAGCCTTATTTAATCTATATTGAATTGGTTTTAATGTACAGTGTAAGACCAAACTCTAGTTTCATTTTTTGCCTGTGGATATTCAATTTTCCCAGCACCATTGCTTGAAGATACTGTCCTTTCCTCACGGTATATTCTTGACTCCTTTGCCAAAAAATAATTGACCATATATACATAGGCTTATTTGGGGGCCCTCTCTTCTGTCCCATTGATCTATTGTAACTGTGCACTGAAGAAAAAGTTCTCAGGCACTTAGACTGGGCTGACATGCAGGGCTGCCTCTGCCAGTGAAACAGCAGCAGCAGCGAAGTGCGCACAGTCTTTATTTCATGTTTGCCAGGTATAAACATCAAAGAATGTTAAAGCATGGGAGGAAAGCATAAAGAGCCTCCAGACATAGACCAAACACACATGTGGTCTTTACGTGAAATTTCACACGCGGGGAAGATGGGCACTTTTAAGGACTGCTAGGCAATTACAGTGGATCTGTTCCCTAACTGGCTCCTGGGAGATCATGGGGATCTGTTCTCATAATGCTAACAGCTTGAGACCAGAACATCGCTGACATTTCAGCAATTACCCCATTCACTTTCCCAGGGCTTACAATATACTCTCTAAAAATAACTCCACAATCTATGTATTATTTTATATCAATACATAATGTTTTGGTTTCTATTGCTTTGTAAAATAGTTTGAAATCAGGAAGTGTGATGATGCCTCCAGCTGTGTCTTTCCCAAGATTTCTTTGGGTATTGAGAGTCTTGTGGTGTTCCATATACATTTTCAGATGCTTTTGTCTATTTCTGTGAAAAACGACATTGGACTTTGAGATTGCATTGAATATGTAGATTGCTTTGGGTGACATGGACATTTTGACAATATCATTTAAACTGCAGAAAAGAGGTTATAATTCCATTTATATGTGTCATATGCAATTTCCTTCAATATTCTATAGTTTTCATTGTGCAGATCTTTCATATTTTGGTTAAACTTACTCCAAAGTTTTTTTTTTTAATTTCAAAGCCATTATGAATCGAATTGTTTACACGATTTTTTTTGGTTGTTCATTATTAGTGTATAGAAACGCAACTGATTTTTGTAGGTTGATTTTTGTATCTTGCAACTTGACTGAATTTATTTATTCTAACTTGTTTTTAGTGAAATCGTTAGGATTCTACATAAGAAATCCTGTCATCTTCAAACAGATAATTTTAATTCTTCCTCTCTGAATTAGTTGCCTTTTATTTCTGAAGTTCTTGCTTACTTGTTATGGCTAGGACTTCTAGTACTATATTGGCTAAAAGTTGCAAAAGTGAGCTTCCTTGTCTTGTTACTGATCTTAGAAAAGCTTTCTTCTTTTTACTGTTGAGTATGATGTATTTGTCATATATGGCTTTTAATAAATTGATATATGTTCCTTCTATAGTCACTACAAGAGTTGTTTTTTTCTGAATGGAAATAATGTTGTTTCATCAAGTGTTTTTTCTGCATCTATATAGATGACCAAATAATAATCACCCTCCATTTTCTAATGTCATGTGTCACATTATTGATTTGCAAATGTTGAACCAAACTTGCATCTCTAGAATAAATCCCACTTGATCATGGTATACAGTCCTTTTGATGTACTGTTGAAATTGGATTGCTAGTATTTTGTTGAGGATTTTTACATTGATGTCCAACTGGCATATTGGCCTTTGGCTTTCATTTCTTGTAGTATCCTTATCTGGCTTTGTTATCAGGATAATGCTGCCTCATAAAATGAGGTTGAAAGTTTCTTGTTCTTCTCTGTTTTTGAAAGGATGAGGATTAGTTCTTTGAATATTTGGTACAATTCACTAATGAAGTCATCTAGTCATGGACTTGTCTTTGTTAGGAGGTTTTTATTTACTGATTTAGTATCTTCACTTGTTATTGGTCTGTTCAGATGTTGGTTTTGTTATCATTCAGTCTTGTTTGGTTGTACATTTCTAGGAATGTACCCAGTTCCCCTAAGTTACCAATTTTTTTTTAATGTTTACTTATTTCGGAGACAGAGCATGAATGGGGGAGGGGTAGAGAGAGAGCGAGACACAGAATCAGAAGCAGGCTTCAGGCTCTGAGTGGTCAGCACAGAGCCCGACGCGGGGCTCGAACTCACAAACTGTGAGATCATGACCTGAGCTGAAGTCAGACGCTCAACCGACTGAGCCACTCAGGTGCCCCTAAGTTATCCAATTTTGAGACAAAAAGTTATTCATAGAAGTCTCTTACAAACCTCTGTATTTCTGTGGTTGTAGTTGTAATGTCTCCTCTTTCATTTATAATTTTAGTCTTTTTTTCCTTGAAAAGTCTAGCTAAAGTTTATTTTAATTATCTTTAAAAAATTAACTCTTTGTTAATGTTTTCTATTGTTTTTCTTATCTCTATCTGGCATATTTGCAGTCTGATCTTCATTATTTTTTTTATTCCTTTATTATTTTGAGCTTAGATTGTTCTTTTTCTACCTCACTGAGATAAAGTTCGGATGTTTGAGATCTTTTTTTCTTCCTGTTAAAACTACTTTTGCTGCATTGAATATGTTTTTGTATGTTTCCATTTTAATTTTCTCAAGATACTTGCTGAATTATTCCTATTTTTTTGACCCGTTAGTTATTGAAAAGCATGTTGTTTAATCTCTACATTTTATAAATTTGTATTTTTCTTCTTGTATTGGACTTGTAGTTTTGTATCATTGTGGTTTGAAAAGAATGCTTGATAGGCTCTCAATGTTCTTAAATTGGTTAACACTTGTTTTGGGGTTTAACATATCATCCTGGAGAATGTACCATGTGTACTTCAGAAATTTTGTTTTCTTATGCTTTTGGCTAGGATGTTATGTGTATGTCTATTAGATCCATTTTCTCTAAAACGAAATTTAAGTACATTGTTTCTTTATTAATTTGCCAAGTGATCTATTGTTGAAAGTGTTCTATCCAATATTAAAGCCCCCTATTATTATTGCTATTTATGCTTTCCCTTCAAATCTGCTAATATTAGCTTTGTATACTTAAGTGTTTGGATGTTGGATGCATAAATATTTACTATTATTATTTTTCTGGCTGAATTGACCCCTTTAGAATTATATAATGACCTTCTTTGCCTCTTGTTAATTTTAACTTAAAACCTATATTTTTCTGATATATCTACCCATGCTTTCTTTTGGTTTCCATTTGCATGGAATATGTTTTCTCATGCCTTCACTTGAAATTTGTGTGTATCCTGTAGACTAAAGTGAGTCTCTTTTAGGTAGAATATAGTTGATTCCTGCTTTTTATCCATTTTGCTACTCTCTTTTATTGGATAATTTAGTTCTTTTAGAATTAAAATTATTGATAGGGATTTACTATTTCCGTTTATGATTTTCTGGGTGTTATGTACTTTGTTTCTTTCTCTTTTGCGCTATTCTTTTATTTGATCATTTATTATATTGGTATGCTTTCATTCCTTTTGGATATCTAATCTTAGATGGACTTGGACTTAGGTAATTATTAGGAGCTATGTACATAAATTTATAATACATTCTAATTAATGCTACAGCAGAACAGTGTCCTTTATGTACAAAGATGATGTTCTTGACTGTGATAGAATAAGGAGGAGCCATGGAAATCTTTATATAACAGGTCACTTTTGACCTAACAAGAAAATTCACTCTGAACTCTCACTGTTTGTAGACAGAATTATGAGTGCAAAACATGGAATTGGAAAAAGGATGGAACACATACAGAATAGAAATATGTCAAGAGTGGAACATTGCATGTGTATTGGAAAACAATGGGAAATGGACAGAAAAGATAGGCATGAGCCATATATATTGACTTGTGTGTCATAAGGAAGAGTTCCTACTTTATCACACAGGCAATGGGGAGTTATAAAACTATTTTAACATTATGGCAATGCCACCCTTTTCTAGCCCCTGTGGTAAAAGCAGTAGACTTTGCTGATTGCCAAATCAATTCTCAAGCACTGTCAATAGAGTAAATTCACCTTTTTCCCTGTTGTCTCTTCTCAGAATCTGCCCTTGTAGCTATAACAGTAAATACAGGAGGTAAATCCAGCTCAGTTTTTCTAAGTGAATAACACTTAGTGAGGACCGGGTGAGTGGCAGAAACAAGCCTGTAGAACTGCAGATCTTCCAAAACATGCATGCTTTAATGTGCATTTCTATAGGGAAAGAAAAAAAAAACTTTGTTAATTCTTGACTCCATCCGTGTTTCCTCATAATGTTTCTTAATCATAAAATAATCCTTAAAACAGATTTCAGGCATAGTAGAAGGTTAGTGAAAATAGTAATCTTGGGGAAGACAATGGTATCTGTATAAAATAATACTAGATGCTACTTATATAATGATTATTATTTATACAGAAAAGGGAAAGGATAAAGATAAGTAGATCCAGATATTAGCTTGAAAACAGTGTACAGAAGAATTTTTTAAAATGGTAAAGGGATTTGTATGGAAGAGAAATAACAAATTCTCAGACATATATAAAGACTAGACAAAGAATTTCCATAAAATTTGCTGTTGAAATGTTAATATTTTCTGAATAAAGCAGTAATTTGTTGTATGGAAAGTTTAAAAAGTATACTATGGCAACATAAAAATCATTTAAAATCTTATTTATGGAATATCTGAACATTTCATATTTCTTTTACATCTTTTTCTAATTCTCTATTTTAAAACTTGTATATTTAAGATAAATTTTTATTTTAGAACCTGTACATATATGAGAGCAGTTGTTGTTTATCAATGGAATGTCTAGAATAGCAATGACCCTTGGCCAAACTCTGAGAATGAAACTTTTGGAATGTTTACATAGTCACTGATTGGAATATTTTTCTGTATTCCCTATTTAATTCCCTATTTAAAGCATTGGGCCAGGATGTTAAAAGTTAACATAAAATTTTTTTAAAGTTAACATAAAAATTGATAATAATGATATCTGATTTGGTATTGGCACATAGGTATTTGTCCAGGCCTCTTTTAAAAACAACATTTAGGAGCTCCTGGCTGGCTCAGTTGATAGAAAATGCAACTCTTGATCTCAGGGTTGTGAATTTCCAGCCCCATGTTGGGTGTAGAGATAACTTAAAAATAAAACCTTAAAACAAAACAAAAAAACTATGCTTAAAGATCCAAGTGGGCTTCCAAATGAAAAGACTTGGAACTAGAGGGAAAGTAAATCCATGAGATCCTTGAAAATAAGGAGCCAGTACCTTAACTCTCAAGTCTTCACACATGTATATAATTATTGTTGACTGACTGAATTGTGTCTCCCAGAATTAGTATGTTGAAGCCCGACACTTCAATACCTTGGAAATGGGACTGTATTTGGAGATAGGGCCTTTAAATAGGGAATTAACATTAAATGAGGTCATACAAGTGAATTTTAATAAACAACCAGTCTTTATATTGTGGACACTTTCTTAAGCCGTACTGTGTATTTTATAAAAATTTTTTAACTGTATAAATACATAATACTTTTGCTAATATGTTTCATAACTACATAAATTTGTATTTCCAGATAACGTGTTTACAAGGATTTTTATCCCAGTGTCCTTTTCCTTAAACTCATGCTTCATTTGTTAATGGGATTTTGTCCCCTTAAGGAAACATCAGATTGCAGTGACCAGGTGGAAGAACAATTGGATGCCCTCTTGGTTCTTCCTTGATCTTATATTTCCACTAATAAATATGAGATGTACAAAAATCCTCTGAATCCACACACCACATGACATTGTGGACTCATTGTTTTCTCCAAAGTGTTACTTTCTAAGAGCTAAGAATTCTGTCTTTCCCTCTCTATTCTCATTTTATTCATCAAATACTAATGATGAACTTTATGTGGTAGGTAGATAGGTAGATATTGAGACTTGAACAAAAGAAAGCAAGATATTTGGTATGACATGTAATGGGAAAGGCCTTTAATTAAATATTAAGCTCCCTTTCAGGTTTGAATATATAATTAATAAATATTTATTTTTCACAGTAAGCATGTATGGAAAAGCATATCATGTTTTATTTTTAAAAATTTTTTTTTCAACGTTTATTTATTTTTTTTGGGTCAGAGAGAGACAGAGCATGAACGAGGGAGGGGCAGAGAGAGAGAGGGAGACACAGAATCGGAAATAGGCTCCAGGCTCTGAGCCATCAGCCCAGAGCCCGACGCTGGGCTCGAACTCCCGGACCGCGAGATCGTGACCTGGCCGAAGTCAGACGCTTAACTGACTGCGCCACCCAGGCGCCCCAAGCACATTATGTTTTAAATCAACATCCTTATATTTTATTTACAAATCATTAAAGAGAAAAGAGTACAAAGAAATACTATTTCATTTGTCATAGCTATATAACTACATCAAGCTAATTCTTCCCATTTTTAGTTTATAATTTATGAATATAGGTTTAGTGAAACTTTATATGTAAAAATGGACCACACATTTCTCCTAAAATGAGAAGTTTTTATAAATATGTTTTAAATATAATATCACATCTTCAATGTACTGTCACGACCATTTGACATGGATACTGCAAACATCTCACTCAAAACTTCAATCTTTTTAAGGTAGAATAGTAAATATGACCAAACCCAAAAATAAACATTGTAAAAGAAAACTTTGAGTATATGAAAGAAGGAAACTATTTAAAAAAAAAAAACTGAGTTAAAACAGTCAAATTGGAAATGTCAGAGGATGAATGTTTGACTTCCATGAATTTAGTTCTCTTTTTTTATTTTTTTATCAAATAGAAAAGAGAATACTCATGAATTAGTTCTTAACAGATATTTAAACCAGTAGTATTTATGGAGAACTTTATAAAAAGAAACTGATTTCATTTTTAAATTTAGTTTTAGGGGCGCCTGGGTGGCGCAGTCGGTTAAGCGTCCGACTTCAGCCAGGTCACGATCTCGCGGTCCGTGAGTTCGAGCCCCGCGTCGGGCTCTGGGCTGATGGCTCGGAGCCTGGAGCCTGTTTCCGATTCTGTGTCTGCCTCTCTCTCTGCCCCTCCCCCGTTCATGCTCTGTCTCTCTCTGTCCCAAAAATAAATAAACGTTGAAAAAAAAATTAAAAAAATAAATAAATAAATAAATAAATAAATTTAGTTTTAATTTATTCAGAATTATATACCATTCAAGGACTGAAGTGAAGTAAATAATTTTAAAAATCCGCTTGAAATAAAAAAACAATAAATTTTAAAATGTTATTGCTCATTTCCAATATTTAGTGGTTTGATACTTTTGAGTTTTGGATGACTAGTCAACTTGATGAAGTGTCATTACTTTCTTTCACGCTTTCTGGCCAAATATCTAAACTGTAGCATTTTCTATGTTCTGCCATGATATCACTTTAATAGAATGGGGATAATTCAGGGGTATTGTAGAAGGATAATTGAAGATGATATATTTTATTTTCTGTATATATGAAGAGCAAGTGCATTAGTAAATGGAAAGACACTTATACTTGCAACTAAAATTTATTTAGATATTTTAACTTCTAAATAGAAATTGATTAACTTCTGAGTGTAAAGTAGTCCCTAGATTGTGATAGTAATTACTTATCTTAATTATTCTTTCCATGAATTTTTCAACAAATATTTGCTTATTATCCATAATATTTTGGTCAATACTTTACACTCTAAATATAAAAAGTTGTGTTAGAGATGGTCTTTAACTTGAAGAAATGCCTTTCTTGGTGAAGGTGGAATCATTCTTTATGTGTACTGTGTTTGCCATCTTCTACTCATGGTCTGTTTCTTTCTTACTCTTAGTTGTCCCAATTTGGTAACAGAATATAAAACTAACAGGCAAAGAGAAATGAAGGCAAATTTTGCAGTGAAAAGTATAGTTAAATGCCTTTGAAGCCATTTACATTGATGAAATTACACTGGTCTTTCATTAATCAATCAATCACTCTTTTTTGGAATCTTGTATATCTCCTGAGGATAAAATATTTGCAACATTACTGAGTTAAAAGATAAAGAGTTGAAATTTGGGCATTTTGCCTACAGTGTACAAAGTAACAGTGGTCATGACCATGATTATTTTCCACATTCAAGGAAAGTTAATGCAAAACAAATGTTTACATTTTTACTGGGAACTTCTTGGCAGCTGATAAGAATGTATAAATGAGAAATGAGATAGAAAATTGAATGCTTCAAAACATCAGGTCACTATAGTCAAAATAAAATTAAAAAAAGAAAAACAATTTTTTAACTCCCTTTAGGAAAATAGTCACCTTCTGTTACAGTGTTCCTGGTTCTAAACATGTATATTAATTATACCAGCTCAGTGAGTTTCATCACTCAGTGAATGTCTGTTTTTCAAGACTGTGGCAAAAATAGGTAACATGCATACAGCTATATCTGTATACTATTCATGTGAGGGTATCAATGATGTCTTTATATATATTTGAACTCATTGTACTTGAATTAGTTAGATTATTTTCCACCAGTGAATTGCAAATAAGCCTTCCTGGTACACAATGAGTTTGTCAGTTGGCTGTTGTGCCACCATATTTGTACAAAAATATGTATTAGGGCTCTCCAGAGAAACAGAATCAATAGGATATGTGTGTATATTGACTGTATGTATATATTTGTTGACACATATATATGTAAATATATAAAATTGGCTCACATGTTTGTAGAAGCTGGCAAATCCAAAAGTTTCAGGGAAGATTAGCAGGCTAGAGATCCCAGGAAAAGCTGATCCTATGCCTTGGCCCCAAAGATAGAATTCCTACTTTTCTGGGAAGGTTAGTCTTGGTTTCATTAAGGTCTCCAGTTGATTGGATGAAGTCCTTCCATTTTATGGAGGATAATCTGCTTTACTTAAAGTTTACTGATGTAAATGTAAATCTCATCCAGAAAATATTTTCACAGTGGCCTTTAGACTGTATATCCGGGTGTGGTGGCCTACCTAGTAGGCATACAAAAGCAACCATCACAGTGCCTGGCTAATCTCCAAGCTCTTGGGTTTCTAGTGCAAAAAGAGGAAAGAAAACCATTTTGGTAAAGTAATTATATTTATTCAAGAAATTTTATTTTATTTTATTTTATTTTATTTTATTTTATTTTATTTACTCTTTTGAGAGAGTACAAGCAAGGGAGGGGAAGAGAGAGGGGGACAGAGGATCTGAAACATGCTCTGTGGTGACAGCAGAGAGCCCGATGCAAGGGCTTGAACTCTGCCACCGTGAGATCATGACCTGAGCTGAAGTCGGATGCTTAGCCAACTGAGCCAATAAATTTTCTTCAGCATTGCCTTGTATACTTTTGCTAGGATAAAGGATGTTTGAGATACAGTTTTTATAGCTACAATATTTGTGGAGAAAAGAATTCGAGCAGTGAAAAGCAAAACACAGATATAAACAGTTTGTTTTTTCTTGATGGATTTATTACTAACCATTCAGCCTGTACTCATAATCCAGAAAGATGTTAGTTGAATTTCACATTTACAGAATTTGTTTCCCACACTACACTGAAAGATGTTGTGTAACCAGATTTAATGTACATGGTTTTGCTTGTTTATTCACACTGGAATTTGTAATGGGCCTAGGATGGTGTGACAAACAGTAAATAATTTTAATTTGTTTTAAGAACAAAGGTAGAAAGTAAAGCATAAGCAAATAGATGCAGCACCATTGAAGCCTGCATTCTTGTATTAGCACATCTACAATGTTGCATCACTATGCAAATTAGGGGCTGCTGTCTATCACTTTTGTTCTCACATTTTCAGGTTTTGCGTTCATTGCTGTAATATTTCTGTATAGAGTATGTCCTCTGATTAATTTTCTCCAAATGCTTGTCCTTCTATTCCATTTTTCCCAGATTAAAAAAAAAATAACCTTTTTCCTGATGCTTTAAAAAAAAAAAACCTACTACCTCAATTGATTCTAAAATGCACTTTATACAAATGGAAACAAATGGAGTAGTTAAGCAAAAATATGGGACCTTTCTTTAAGTATACGGTAGATATTTTAAGAGCTTTCAAATACTCAATTACTGCGTTGTTAACTGTGAATTGTGGGGAGAGAAAAAAGAAATGTGAACAAACATCTAGTCTGATGAAAGCTATTTCTATTCATTAAGAAATCCCCTGAAATGTTTTTCCCTACGACCAGTGTACTACTGACAGTACGGCTAACAAATTGTATATTCCTCACCATTTATTTCCATGAACTTAATTGACCATTTTAGGAAAGAAATGGCCCTTTATGATAACAACAAGATAAAAGCTGGTAATTGACTGAAATGCTTGAGTACAGCTAGCTAAAACCACTTTCGACTAATGGAAACCTGAATGAAAGGCATGAAAGTTTCAGCCAATTGCAGAGAAGGTCAGAAGATTTTTTTACCTTCTTTTTTTGAAACACATAAGAAAACGAAATGTTTTGATGATGCATCAACTTTAAAAAGGTATGAAAGAAAAGAGATCACATCAAAAATTGTTTTGCGGAGTGACTTATTATCCTACACCATGCATGATGTATTATGGAAAATTGATATTATTTTAAAAGCTTTTTTTCAGTATTATGCTGTCAGCACAAGGTTATTTCATCTGAATATGACCAAGAAGATTCATTAATATTTTCAGGAGTTGGCAACAAAAAAAAAGGAAACAAATGTTTAATAATCTAAAAATATTACGGAAATTTTTAAAACAAATGGTTCATAAATTATTAAAGATGTTATATTTATTGACCAAAAGTAGTAGCCAAAATAATTATGTTTTAGAATTATTTATATAAATTAATTTTAAAATAACAAAATTACCATGCATATCATTCTATGTTTTAAATTTTTTTACATTCACCTATTTCTAAATTAAAACTAATAAAATCTCTCATTAAGGTTAATAGTTTACATCTTTTCTATCTAGTCATTTAACAAGGACCCTATTTATTTGCATAAATTGAGAGAGTATGCAAATTATTATTCCTGCCACAAAATCACTAAAAGGTACACATTAATTTACACTGATGCTAATTATTTTAAATGGACATTCTTAATGAATCATAGGAAATTATATTGTGTTTTTTCCATTTTTTTATTTTATAAAAAAATTAAAGATATGTTGTGGGTTTTTTTTTTTCCCTCTCTCAAGAGAGTGAGAGAGAGCATGAGAGAGAGTGAGCAGGGCAAGAGGGCTAGAGAAGGGTAGAGAGAGAGAGAATCTTAAGCAGGCTCCATGCAGAGCCTGACACAGAGCTCGATCTTACGACCCCAGGAACATGACCTGAGCCAAAATCAAGAAGAGTGGGACACTAAACCTAAGGAGCCACCCAGTTGCCCTAAGGGGATATGTTGCTTTATAAACAAAAAGGGGCTGAAAATGTACCTGCTTGTGAAGAAAATTCTAGAAAAAGGTAGTAATAAAAATGAAATATTAAATGCCTGTTGATTTTCCACAACCTTAGAATTGTAGATAAGACATTGCTTTTTGTAACTAATCAGATATCCTTTTCTAGACCCCAAGGATTTAGTCCATATCCCAAGAAATGCAGACAACTTTGAGTACTTTTTTTTTATCATCTTCTATGAACTTGTTGGCAAGTTAACACTGAGGAGTCTACATGCAGTAAAAACGTGTGTTCCCCATTCTTTCCTAAAACAAAACTTGTCAGGAAACAGATTTTCTATTTTCGTGAACTTGTCCATTTTCATTTTCATTTTAAGGTCTATGGGATCCCCTCATACACCTAGTTAGAGATCACTTCACAGGACTTTATACTACCAATCGTACAGTTCTCGATAGTTTATCCTATTGTGGCTCTTGGACATAAGCCTGTTCTACAACTTAAATGACCTTTACTTTTTTTGTGTTTCCACAGTAGGTGCAGGCTGTGCTTTCACTCTTCCTTCTTGCTAACTAATGCACATGTACCCATAAATCCAGATGATCTGTTCTGGTTTTTTTTTTTTTTTTTTTTTTTTTTTTTTTTTTTTTTTTTTTTTTTTTTTTACTGATTCGGTTTCATTTATTACACTAAAGTGAATGATTCTCCTTTTATACCACCAGGCCTCCTGAGTTCCATTTCAAGTATCTACAGGAAAAACCCACAAATATGTATTTTCATTCACACAGGTAGTCTACAAAAAGAACATCATTTTTTTTCCCTTCTAAGACAAGTCAATGATTGTTTTAATCATCCATGAAGTCAGATTTATCTTCAGTTCTTGAGCCCCAGTATGTTTTAGTCACCTAAAATAAATTCCATCAGTAAAATGACACCGCACTCCTTTCAGGTATTAATGTTATTTGACAAGTAGGAGTTTTACCTCGCACCTGCTACTTTTGTTTCCATGTCTTATGATGTGAGTAAACAACTTGAAAAAGATAAAACTTCTTTCAAATTACTATATGGATTTCTTAATACATTACTGATAATAAGTGTGAAATTGATAGGGCAAGTACTATGATGCCTTTAAATACATGGCTGTAAATACTAGAAAATTGGTAAGGCAAGGAAAATAGTAAAATAATGAGATAGGAACAAGGGCTAGCTAGGTGGATGACAATACAAGAAAAAAGAAATTAATTTAAATAGCATTAAGAAGACTGAATTAGTAAAATTATTTAACTGAAATTCTCCTAGTACTTCAAAGGAAGTTAAATATCTATAATTTTCTTCCTTTAATTTTGACTAGAGTGACCTGATCTGACATATTCAACTTTGTATCTGATTTCTCATTTACACACTCCCTATCAGCTGCCAAAATAATTTTAAAGTTTGATGAGATATGTAAAATCCCTGTGGCAAATTCCACAGGAAGATAATTTTGAGTATTCACTAGAAGAATTATGTATAGAGCTTGCCCAATTATGGTGACTCACAGGGTGAGGGAAGAGGAAGCTAAAGAAAAAGTTAAGCTAAATAATCTCAGAAATTTGGTGCTGTGTAAGTCGATGGTTAACGCATTCTTCTTCTTTTGTAAAATTTGTAAAGTGATGTTTTATTGGACACCATCATTGTCCTCAGCAGTGCCTGTCTCAGAGATTAGGGATGTACAGAAAATATGCCAATCTTCCCATAGTAATCATTTATAATCCTCCACAATGAATGCTAGTACTTAAGGCAATGGCTTTATTTATATTTTAGTCAATTGCATAAATTGATACTTTACTTCATTACTTCAAGTTCCTAGAGAGAAAGGGTAGCTAACCTTAGAACTTCCTGATTTAAGTATGTACTCATGTTCAAAAGCTTTGGTTGGAAGAATTTTAATATGATCAAGTCTACATTTAAATTGAAGTCTCTCTCTGATGGAGTGTAGGTCCTGAAACCAAGGAATTCTTGGAAGTTTCTAAGTTAATGTTGACCATTGTCCAATTTTACAATGATTGTAGTAGTTTCCTAGGGCTGTCATAACAAAATACCACAGATTGGATGATTTAACAGAAGTTAATTTGTTGACAGTTCTGGTGGCTGGAAAGCCAAGATCAAGGTGTTGGCAGATTGGGTTTCTTATGAAGTTTTCCTTTTGGATTGCAGATGCTGTCTCCATGTAGTGTTCTCACATGGTCTTTTCTATATGTGCATCCCTGCTGTCTCTGTGTGTGCCAAAATTTCCTCTTAGGACAACAGTCAGATTAGATGAGAGCCCATCTTAAAAGCTTCATTTTTAAACAAAATCACTTCCTTAAAGGCCCTCTCTCCCAAGCAGTTATATTCTGAGGTACTGGTGGTGAGGGCTTTAACTGAATTTGAGAGATAGGGATAAAATTGAGTGCATAACACTTGACCCTCTGAACCCCCCAAATTCATGTCCTTCTCCCATGCAAATTTGATTCCATTCCAACAAGACAAAAGTCTTGACCAATTCCAGCATGGATTTTAAGGCCTAAATTTCATCTACATTAAAATATAGTTGAGACACAGAAGGTATGATTCCTCATCATTCCTCTCCAACTGTGAACCTGGGAAAACCAGATAAGTTATTTGCTTCCAGAATACAGTGGTAGTGCTGGCATAAGATAGACATTTCCATTCCAAAAGGAAAAAAAAAATTGTAAAGAAATAAAGGGTCACAGGAACCAAGCAAATCCAACACCTAGTGGGGTGAAATCATAGATGTGAAGGATGAAGAATAATCTTTTTTGTCCGAAGGCTGTCTTCTGAGCCACCAGAAGCCACCACTTCCAAACCCACAGGGCAATAGCCTAGTCCTCTGAAAGAAAGGAGGCAGAACTAAAGAGGAGAAAGTCCAACAGCCTTCTTTCATTTGGTGTCATCTCTGTCTCCATTAACCCAAACTAGCACGGGTTTCTACTGGTGCTGCTAAAACTCTATTTCTGTTTTCTGATAAGATGGCTGATTAAATCATGAATTCTCTAACTGAGTGTATAAGCACAACCTTGATGTTCACTTCAGAACATGCTCCCTTATTTTTTGCACTATGCATTAGCTGAGAATTTTCCAAATCTTGAAGTTTAGTTTCTTTTTGCTTAACAATTCCTTAACTTCATAAGTCTCCTCTCAGTTTTTACTACAGGCAGTGAAGAGAAACCAGGCTTCAACACGTTCTACATTCTTAGCTAAACATCCAACTGTATCTTTTACAAATTCTACTTTCAATGAAACACTGGAACACAATTCAGTTCTTTGCCACTTTTTAACAGAGATCACCTTTCATCCAATGTCCAGAAACATAATCCTTCTTTCCATCTGAGACCTCTGCAGAAGCACCTTTTACAACAATGTTCTCTAGTAACAGTCTTTGCAAACAATCTAGGTTTTTTTTCTGAAATGTACCTTAAAACTCTTCCATCATCTACCCATTACCCAGTTCCAAAGCCTCTTCACATATTTTGGTATTTGTTTCAGCAGCACCAATGTTCCTGGTATGAAAATCTGTATTAAGGTTTTCCAGATAAATAGAACCAACAGGTTATGTACCTGTGTATAAACATATGTTTATATACCCACACATATAAACATAAGTTTGTGTATGTGTGTGTATATATATGCATATGTATATATACACATTTATATATGGAGGGAGAGACATTGAGGTTTATTTGACTTAGGTCATGAAAATGTGTAGGTTAAGTAAATCCAAAATCTGTAGGATAGGCTGGCAAGCTGGGGACCAGGGAAGAGTTGGAATTTGAGCCCAAAGACTGATGGCAGGCTTTCTTTTATTTCCACAGAAGGTCAGTCTTTGTTTTATTAAGGCCTTCAATTGTATGAGGCACCCACATTCATGTCATGAAGGGTAATCTGCCTTACCCATTTAAATGTTAATCTCCTCAAAAAAAAAACACCTTTATAGACCTCTATGATGATCTTTGAAGAAATATTTGTGCAACATGGCAGAGCCATATTAACATACAAAACTAATAATCACTATTAAACTTTTTTTTAGTTTGTAATACTTACTTGATAATACTTAGAATTTATTTGACCTTTAGCTTTAGATGTATATTGAATTGATGTCTTTGAACTTCCTTAATTATTACAAGCCTATATATAGAGCTATTAGAATTAGCTTCCAATACATGAGCAGAGCCATAGTCATAAACAGCACATCATGGAAATCATCTGAACTTGTCCCAACTTGATTAGTTAATAGTGTCTGCTTTCATTTCATTTTATTCCAGCCCAGGCTGTATCAAACCCAGCACAGAGAAATCATTAAGTAATTTTTATCATTTAATATTTTTATGATCTTTCTGAAATTTTGACTTAGGTAATTTGGTTGTGGTCCATCTGAATTATTAGGTGAACTGACCACACAATTCTGACCAATTCTGCTTTGTTCTCTTTTTATTCAATTTTACATTGATATATTTTGCATCTATAAGAAATTATGCAATTTAGGGTTTTTTTTTCAGTCAACTGTTTACTAAATTGAAGTATATAATAGCACACAAGCAATAAGAGAGGCCTCATTTTTTCCAGGTAATACTATATACCATTTACTGATTGGTATGCCAACAAGAAATTGTAGTATTTAGTTGTGTAAGACACTGACAAAAAAGCAATTCAAGTAGAACTGGCCTCACAAAGAACTATAAAATTATGCATGGACTGTATAGATAATGATATTTCACTTAATTTGATTTCATATATAATTCTTATTTACAGGGAAATAGGGTAACAGCACAATATCTTGGTGATTACAGATTCTTAAAGTACTATACCAACAAGATCTGTATATGTCTGTGCTGCATATAAATAATAGGCCTGTACTTTATATTGTCTGATGATTTTATACTGTCAAAGGATGCTGATGTACCCCTAGATAAAACCTGTCAGAATAAGTGAGAATATGTAATCTAATCATTCTAGGTAAAAGTGAGGCCAGTGTCATCTAAACCTTTTTTTCTCTTGGCTTTTTTTTTGTTTTTGTTTTTTACCTCTAAAAGACCTCACTTTTGCTTGACTTAGAAAATCATACATAAATGGAGGACTATTATAGGATTTTAAGTATAATGTTTGCAAACAGACAGTTGTGTCTAACATGATTGGAGAATGTTGCAAGATGTATCTACATCTCTGGAAGTTCAACTAATCTGTTGAATTATCATTTATTATCTCTGAAACATAGTGTCTTCTGTTGCCTGAGATCGTTTGTGAACATATATTAACAAAGGAAAGCAAGTTAAAACCTTGAGAAATAATATTTGGCATGTTTTCTCTGATTTTCTGCATTGATAATAGCCCTACATCAGATACAATGAACATCAAAACATGCTATAGGTATATCCATGTAAGTTTCAATAGAAGAGACATGTAATTTATTTTCCTATTATACATATTAAATACTCCCATACAGTATTATAGAAAACAAGTCCTTAGGGGAGAAGATTTGAAATAAAATTTATGTTCATTGAAATGCCACTTGTTTCAATGATTGTATATTATTTTCATGGCAGGATTATAGGAGATTGTTAACATGGAGTACATTTAATAGGTTTAAGAGGAAAAGGAAATAGCAAGGCATTTAGAGACCAAAGTTTCAAAGGGGAGAATGCTGCAGTATGTTATTTTTGTTTAGCAAAATGATACAGAAATTGTATGGCCCTATCTATACTTGGCTGTCATACTGTCCAGAGGTATAAAATAAGGCTAAAATATTTCTAAGTCTTATAGCGATTGTAGACATTTTAACAAAGAGAATATTATACTTGATACCTGTCAAAGTGCACAATTATGATCCTCCTGATTTG
Source organism: Lynx rufus (assembly GCF_022079265.1). NCBI lineage: Eukaryota > Metazoa > Chordata > Mammalia > Carnivora > Felidae > Lynx > Lynx rufus. Next base: position 165,534,794 of record NW_025814823.1, read on the forward strand.
CCTGTTACATAATCAGAAAATTTACATTTTAAGATAAACAATTCATAAGTTTCTTGAGGACAGGAATTCGCTTATATGTATATGTATTAATTGCTCACAACATTTTGTAAGCTGCTAGACATGTGAAAATTAATCAATATATATCTGATTATGGATTAACATTTGAATAGATAATTCTAAATCAGCAGAGTTTCTGTTTTAAACAGAAATACACAAAGGAAAATCACAAGTTATATAAAAAGAAATCCAAGGATGATATTTAACATTTGAAAGGATTCCATTAAATAGGACATTCAATAGTACATTACTATGGGAAATTACTTAGCATATTTATTTATGTATAGTTTTATGTCTAATTTGCAATAATTATATCATCATGTCTAATGAGATGATGATTTTGGATTTTTCCCCCAAAAGTAAAAATCTATGTTTTGTTTCTGATGAGAACAGTAAAACAAAATTCTAGGGTAAAATGGCACTGTCAGCACTGGTCTTAAATTCTGCTTCCACCGCAACTGCACAGATAAAATATGAGAGAAGCACATTTTATAATAATTAAAAATGCATAACCACAATGATAAACAAAATAAAGATGGGATGAGCAGGAACACAGAGACCATCTGGGACTGAAACAAAGGAACTTTTGGGTTCCAAGATGTAAGAAGACTTAGGCCTTAGAGAGTTCGACTCCTATAGGCTAAAGAAGACTTAAGTTGACCCAAATGATAGATGACCATAGTATATGTCAGTCACTGTAACTAAGAGCTAGAGAATATCTGGAGGAAAAAAAAAACACCAGAAAAAGTGCACCCATTTATAAACTTCAATACCTAAGGTAGTTGGAAATCAACAGAGAAGATTTACAGTAGGAGTAACCAAAGCTGATGACTGAATTTCCAAAATACTAAATATCATCTTGTATAAGAAACTCCTGTCATCTACTAAGAACCAAAAAAATTTTTTTACATGGAAATAAAAAGAAACAAAAGAAAAAACTAATTCTGCATTTGGCTTTTGGACCCAGTATTATATTCATAGAAACTTGGTAGGAGAAGGAGAAAAACAACAAAAATGGAATGATAACAAAATCTGCCACCACAGAGTAGCATGTATTATCACTGACTGCCCTTTGCTCCACATAACCTTTTCTAGGAAGTCTATAATTAACAACCTTGAAAGATATAGACAGTATATAGAGAGCAAAGGGAAAGAATGTGGAGTCTGATTCCCTAATCAGCTCATGGATGCTTTCCTGTATGGCTGCTCACCATTGCAAGAGGAGGCATCCATCTGGGCCCATCCATCATCACCCCTCTACTCTTGGGATGCAAGAAGAACTGATGGAATTATGCTGGTAACTATGAAAATGGTGTGGCTTTGATTCGCAAGTCTCATGGACACTGACTGAACACATGAAATTATAGCAGGCTAATTTGTTAGATTGCAAATATAGACTTAAGCAACAAGATGGTGGTAAATTTCCTGGGGTTTTTTGCCTTACATATCCCAGACAGAGTGCTGGAGAAGCCTACAACCTAGAATTGTCAAAGTGTGCAGACAAAAAAAATGCCTCAACAAAAACATATTCTTTCCAAACAAAAACCATGAAAGGGGCAGCCTAGCAGGACAAAATATTTAGGCAATAACTACTCTAACCAAAAACCACAGAAAATACTGCGGTCCCGTTCCCATCCATGACAGCAAAGACTGAGTGGGAAGCCACAGACTTTCATGAAAGGTACAACAAGGCACTCAAACTTCCTGCCAGGGTATTGCAGCATAATACTAAATCTGTCCGTATTTCAGTTAAAAATCACTCTCCAACTCAGAACCAGGGAGATGTCAAATGGAGTGTAAAGACAATAAATAGATGCGAACATGGAAATGACAGGTTAAAATTATCTGACAAATATTTTAAAGCAGCCATCATAAAAATAAACTTAATATGTGATTATAAACAAGCATTAAAAATGAAAAATAGCCTGAGCAGAGAAATGTCAGAAAAAATTGTAAATAATAGCCAAACATAAATTTTGTAAAGAAAATATAATAACCAAAACAAACAAACAAAAATAATAGATGATCTCAACATGAAAGTGGAGAGGACTGAAGAAAGAATTGGTGAAATTGAAAATACAACAATGGAGCAACAGATAAAATAGTCAAAAATAAACAAAAAACCCAGACCCATTTCTACAGGAATATGTGCAAATAAAGCTAAAATAATAATTGTGTCACTGGAGTTAAAGGATAGGAAGAACAGGACGGGGCTAAAAAAACTACTGAAATAAATAATGGTTGGAAACTTACCAAATTTTGCAGAAGATGCAAACCTATAAATTCAAGAACCTGAGCAAACCCAAATAGGAAAACTCAAATACTTATCAAGGCATATGTCATAAACTTCTAAAAATAAAGAAAAACAAATCTTGACAGTAGTAAGGGAGAAGAAGGTGTATTACCTACAGGTGAAAAAACAAAAAATAACAGATTTTTATCAGAAATCCTGGAGGCCAGAAGAAACAATCATGGCATTTTTTAAGGGGTGGAAGAAAGGAAATGTCAGCCTATATATAGTAAAAATATCTTTGGGAATTAAGGAAAAATTGAGACATTCTCAGATGAGAGAAAACTAAGATTATTTGTTGCCAGCAGACCTCTTCTAAAAGAAATGCTAAGGAGAGTGTTGTAAAGAGCAAAGAAAACAGTAACAAAGTAACCATGGAACATGATGAAGGAAAAATAATGCAATAAGCAAAAATATGGGTAATAAAATTGGTTGTCTTTCTCCTCTCGATGCTCCTAATATATATGTGACAGTTAAAGTAAAAATTATAAAACACTTTGTGAAGGGGTTCTCAATTTATACAGCAGACATATATCTAAGATCATTTAAGTGGGGAGGGTGAAGGGACACAAAGGGTGTAATATTTGTACACCTAAACTGCTATAATGATACCAGTAGACTGTGAATAAATTATGTATCTGATACCTAAAACTACTCAGTTACACACTCAGAAAACACTATGGAGATAAAAGTCACAGCATAGGAAATGTAGTCAGTGGTACTGCAATAGCTTGTGTGGTGACAGATGGTGGCTACACTTGTGGTGAGCATAGCATAATGTATCAACATGTCAAATCAGTATGTTGTACACGTGAAACTAATGCAATGTGTGTCAACTGTACTTCAATTAAAAAATAACCCACTCTGGATGAACCCAAATGGAAGTCCAAAAAAATCACTTAACCTGTAGGAAGGCAGCAAAAATAAAGCAGAAAGAAACATAGAAAAAACAAAACAAAAATAAAACAGACTTAAGCTCAAACCTATCCCTGTTACATTAAATGTACGTGGTCTCAATATACCAATTAAAAGACTGATAAAGGCAGAATAAATTTTTAAAAATCTCCCAAATATATGCTGTCTATAGGAAAATCACCTCAAATGTAATAATATAAACAGGATGAAAAAATAGATCATGAAAATATTAAATCAGAAGTGACTTTATTGGTAACAGATAAAGTAGGCTTCAGAATAAAGAATTGCATTAGAGAAGGACATTATACAATGATAAAAAATTAAAGAAGGGCATCCTGTCTACTGGAGTGGGGCAGGACTGGGTTCTCCTGAGAGATGTGGACAGTACCACATCCCCGACCATCTCAGTGTCACCAAGAAGTGGTCCTAATCCACAGCCATCACCTTTCAGGTGGATGGACCACACGGCTGCCATCTCTTGACCCAATTCTGGAACTGAAAAATTATAATCTCTGGGGGAAAAAATGAGTCTTTGGGCCAAGGTCTTATTAATGAGCAGCAAACATGAGCCTAGTGGTTTTCATACAGAATATCTGGGGCTCCAAACTCTTTAATATTTCATAGTCTAATCTCTGTCCTGTTGTTTCCTTTTCCATTACCCTGATAGGAACATGCAAGAGATTTCATGTGTCACAGAGGATATAAAATACTTTTTGGATGAAAGCATCAAAAACTACAAATTATGGTTTGGAATCTGTGCTTCAGTATGAGGTACTTGATGGGGGCTTTATCATGCAACATTAGTTTGCTTACCTTCTGTCAAGAGAATGATTGCCTAAATGTAAATGAAAAATGAGCTTTTTCATCTAAACAAACTCTTAAAATAGCATTTTCTTCTGGGATTGCTGCTGAAAATAGACATTAAAATGAAGTAAAAGGTATTCATCAACTGCTACATGAAGTTGTATTTTAAAAGCCTCTTTCTGGGATGTAACACCTTACAGTCCACCAGTTAATGATTTTTTTTTCAAATTACCTTTTTCAGAATATAATAGTCAAGCACTTTACATGTATTACCAAATACAGCATTACTATATCTGCATGTATAACCAAATACATGTAAATATCCTATCTATTTGATATGTGAGGAAACATTTAAGAAACGTGTCCAAAACCATACTCCCAGTAATGAGTGTAACTTGTATTTCAATTTCTGTATAATCTAGAAATCTTAACTGCTATGCATATATTTAATAGAATATTTTCAAAACACATAGAAGAAAAATTGAATCCCATTACCCAGAGATGAAATAACCATCTTAAATATTTTTTCTTTTCATCTTTTTATATGTATATGCTTTTTGAACATACATTGAGACTGTATGAATACATAGTTTAGAGCTAAAAATTCTAACATTTAAAGATTGTGATGCATATTGCCAATGGCTTTCCAGAAAGATTGCAAAAACAGTAAGACCAATGTATGAGAGTGCCAATCTCATTTGCCAGCATTGAATGTTCTCTTCATTAATAAATGATTCATGATTCATATTTTAAAAAGAATAAAAGAATAATAATTCGAATTCTAAATTATCTCTTCAGAAAACTCAATAAGAAGAACACTACTCAATTCATTTTGTTAAGAAAGCCTTACCTTAATGCCAAAACAGACATAAAAAAAATAAAGAGAACCACCGTTTTATTGCTCATGAATATAGATCAATATCTCTTATGCAAAGATTTTTAAGAACAAATAGCAGCCAACAATTATACATCATGATTGAGTGGGATTTGTTTCAGTGATGCAAGGCTGGGTACGTCTTCAAAAATCAATTAATGTATCCCACCATATTAAGAGGATAAAGAAAACTCCTATCAATGCAGACAAAAGAATGAGAAAAAATAAAATTCACCACTTTGGTAAAACCATTCAGAAAAATAGGAACATGGGGCATCTCAATGTGGTAAACGGCAACTATAAAATATCTACAGCTTACCTTAAAAGATAAAATCCTTTCCTGCTAAGGTCAGTCCCATGAGTAGCTATTATTATCACTGTCATTCAATATAGTGATAGAAATTCTAGCAAGTGCAATAAAGCAAGAATCAGAAATAAAACACAGATTGTAAAGAAAGAAATAATAGTGTCCTTACTTGAGGATGGTAGATTAGACCAATCAGAAATATCTCACAGAATTTATAAAAACAAACTATTACTAATGACAACTATTCTGAGTTGTAACTAATAAGTCCAATTTTATTATTATTGATAAACAAGTGGGCACAGGAATGAGAAATTAACTATCATTTACAATCCTAAAAAGTGAAATAATTAGATGCATACATAATAATACTTATACAGGACTTGTATACTGAAAACTCATAATGACAGTGTACACAAAAAATACAATGTACAGGACTTGTTATACTGAAAACACATAATGACAAAAGTAGTCAAAATAGATCTAAATAAAGGGAGAGAGATATTGTGTATAGGTTAGAATACTCAACATAGTAATGATGTCATCTGTACCCAAATTCTTGTATATATTTAACAGAATTCCCATCAATACTTTAGCAAACTTTTTTGACCCATGGACAAAATTATTCTAAAATGTATATGGAAAGTCAAACTTGAACACTTGAGTAAGTTTTGAAAACGAATCGAGTTGGAGGAATCAGTCTACCCAGTGTAAAGGATTTTTATAAAGCCATGTTTATAAAGAATATATAGTGTTAGTGGAGTGATAGAAACATAAATCAGGGGTACAGAATACACAAATATCCACACAAATCTTTCAACTGATTTTTTGACAAAATTTAAAAGGCAATTTAGTGGAGACAAGAGCCTTTTCAGTAAATGAGGTGGGAGTAATTGGACATCCATAGGCAAAAAAAAAAAAAGCCTCAATCTAAGTCTCACATGTTATACAACAGTCAAATCAAAATAATTGTGTACTTCAATATAAAATATTGAACTCTAAATTTTTAGGAAAAAAACTTTGGGGGATCTAGACCTAAGCAAAGAGTACTTACAATTCACATGAGAAGCACAATCCATAGAAAGAAAAAAAATTAATAATTGGACTGCATCAAAATTAAGAACTTTGTTTTCTGTTAAAGAACATGTTAAGTAGATGAAAATATAGTTTACAGACTTGGAGAAGATACATGCAAACTATATATCCAACAGAAGACCACTATCTTGAAGATGTGAAAAAAAAAACCAACCAGAAAACATTAAAAAAAAAACATGGTATCCAGTTAGAAACAGGCAGAAGACATGAATAAACATTGCACTGAAGGGGAGACACAGATGGGTAATAAGCACATGAAAGATTTTGAAATCTTTAGCCATTAGTAAATAGAAATTAAAACCACAACGAGATACACATCTATCAGAAAAGCTAACTAAGATGTAGTAATAACACCAAATTCTGATGAACATTTGTAGGAACTGGTACTTAGGAATGAATGTAAGATGGTGAGCCACTTAGAAAGCACTTTGGAAGTTTCTGTAACTAAGGTACAACCAGAAATTTCACCCAGAGAAATGAAAATATATGTTCACATAACACACATAAAATTTACAGCTACTTTATTCATAATAGTTAAAAACAGGAAACAACTCAGATACCCTTCAATAGGTGAATAGTGAAAGGAACTGTGGTACATCCCTATCCTGGAATATCATTCAGCAATATAAAGGAACAAACTATTGGCACATGCCGTAACTTGCATACATTTTTAGAAAATTATACTGAGTGAAATCCCAATAGTTTATATACTGTATGATTCCATTTATACAATATTTTTGAAATGACCGCATTATGGAAATAGGTTGTAGATTACTGGTTGCTTGGGGTTAATGAGGCATGGGAGTTAGAATGAAGTGGTTGTGGTTATAAAAGTGCAAACTAATTGACCTTGTGGGGATGGAAATCTTTATCTTCACTGTCTACAGCTGTATCTTGATCACGATATTGTACTATAGTTTTGCAAGGTGTTACTACTGGGCAAAGAAAAAAAATGGGGAAGCATACTTATCTCTCTGTATTATTTCTTATATTTGCATTTTAATCTAGAAATATGCCAAAATTAAAAATAATTTCAGAAAACTGAGTGAATTTTTGTGTAACTGAGGAAGTTTTGGGAGTCAAATTGATAATTCAAAGTCTTCAGGATAATTTCATTGAATTATCACACTTTTAGATTTACCTTGAGCAGACTTATTAGAATATTTAATTATTTATGAAGTTGTATTGCCTATTTAGTTGCCTGAACAAGATTCTGTACTATATTTAACCTACTAGGGAAAATGCACCATCATCATCACCATATTGCATACCAGTTTTTTTAACCATCTTTGCGTAGTACGGAATCCATTCAAAGACTTGTTTTGAGTAAGAAGGGTAACCTCAAGATAAAATTCTTTCATGGCTGTTTATTGATTGTATTGCTATTTTTAGTCACACATGTGGGAAGGGGCATGGTTTTCAGCTTCATCTCAAAACAAACGTTCCAAATTAAAATATAAATGTGTGACATAACATATTTTTCAGAAGTGCTACTGTCTCACTATAGCTAAAAATAACTTTATGAAGCTACTACAACATACCTGCCTTAATTTGGGCATTGAATTCAAAATTTGTTATTACTATTACTTCTTTTATGCTATATTTGTGCACATTGCTATATGAAATACTGGAAATGTACTAAATTTGATAAATACCAGTGTACAAGTTCATCCTCCCAAATATTGAAAAATAAAATGAAGAAAAGAATACATTGCTTATCTCACAATGTAATTGTTAGAAATCAGTGGGAAAATCAATGAGAAGACAGTTTTTAAAAATATAATTTGCTCCATTTATGTTTTACTTACCACAAATATTTTCTCACTATTTAAATTGCTCACTGAGGTGTCTGACACTGTAATTGGACTGTGACAAGAAGTGTGTTTTATTTCATCTGTATTTCAAATCCCTTGCAGATTGTGTTCCCCAACTAGTTCACTAATTGTTGAATGAATAAATAACTGGATGCATAGATAAGTTGATTATAAAAAGCTCCAAATTGTCTACTTATAACCAACTTAATTTTGAAGCACATAAAAAGTACTATACTTTTTAAGTTAGATCTCGAACCAAAGCCCAGTTGATATTTTTCTTTTTCTTAGCAAAAGGAGTTTAATTCACAAGGTTTATATGTGAAATCAATTTTTGAGCAGTATCTCTTTCCTGTGAACAGTGCAGTATATCATGTGAAGGGCATTTTCAATCATTTCACCCTCCCCTTAACCTTCACTGCCACCCCTAACCTGAGTCACTACGAACTTGGAAAGCCTGGCTTTTTTTTTCCCGTAAGAGGATTGACCTGTAAGAATCACATATTTTTCTCAAGGTTGGAGGTGAACACTTTATTCATCAGGCAGTTTAACAGATTCTTTTTCAAGTTACTTCCAAGTGCCTACCTTCAACAAATGGTCTTAGAAATGATGTTCAAAATAAACTTCAATAGTTCACTTTTGACTCATTTCCAGTCCAATTCCTAGGAAAGGATTTATTGACTTAATGTGTTAGTTCAGGTACTCTGCAATGTGTTCACCAGAATGGAATAGGACAATAGATCTCCTTGAAGAGTAAAGGGCAGGGGAGCAGGGATAGGCAAGGAGAGCCCATTGACTGCCAAAGGTCTGACACCTGTGAGAAAAGACCAGAAGGAGAGGAGGGTGGCACAGGCAGCCATCAACCAGGTTGATGGAAAGTCATCAAACCAAAGGCTCCAAGAAGAGTAGAAATAGCCCCACAATACATAGAAATTTGCAGGTGGAGATGTGGCGTCAGCACAGATGTCGTTGGAGGTTCTGATGGGTGGCAGCTGGAGCTGGGAGTCCATTCTCTCTGCAACAGGCTACCTGAGAAGTGCCTATTCATAGCTGTGACATGTGGTTCTGAGGAGAGAATACAGAATTGTGCCTTTTAGGATAATTAATTTTGACTATTATTACATTTTTATCCTCAAGGAAAATAAACCTACTTCTAATCATTTAGAGATTTAAATGCTATTTGGTCATCAAGTATAATGGGGAAGAGCATTACACTAACAAAATATTTCTTACTTAAGATATTCCTGTATATATCTTAGAGGACTTGGAATAATCTGTCATCATAACTCAGATGTCATTCACTTATATTTACATTTAATGTCCTCAATTTATTTATTCATTTTTAATGCCCTCGATTAAAAAAAAACTAGTAATCATTCATTAAATGGCCCCAAATCCCTAATTTAATTAGGGTCTCTCATAGATAACAGACCTTGGCAGTATTCTGACATAAATAAATCCCGTGAAATACTTTTTATATAAATTGAAGCAGTGTACTCTGCGGGGAAACATTGTAGTAGTAATCAAAGCTTAGATTTTAGAGTCAGAATTGGATGGACCTGTGGTGCTTCTGATAAGTAATTGCGTATTTCGATCTTCTTTCAATGTCTATTAAATAGAAAAAAATACCTACTTTTTAAGGGTTTGAGGATTGTTTAAGATACATTTTGTAAAGAATGTAGTGCAGTGTTGAGCAAATAGTACTCAAAAAATATACACTTGGGAGTCCAAGCATTGTTATCAGTTTTATCAAGATACCTTATTAAATTATAAGTTGGTATTTGTAGAAATTAGTATATCTCAAAAATTATTCAACATTTTAATAAGCATCTCTAACTGCTTAGTTGACAAATGGGGACATTAGTAATTCATATTGTTTTGTATATTATATGTATTATATACTGTATTATGAAAAGTAGGCTACAGAAAAGAATATGTGAGAAAATCATAAGGAAGATTTGCCATATATTTACCATACTGTACTGTGTTAATTGATACTGTGAGTTTCATACTGTGATTTTGCCATGTATTTACAGGATACATTGCCATTACCTATATCTATATTATCCTATATGATTAAAAACACTGTAGATTTTATACATAATGCTAACAATATAACTCAAAAATAGAAGATAATCATAAAAAGAAAATTATACTTATTTACAAGTATAATATCTCATTCATTAATGATAAAGTAGCAATATGAATGTGTTATGGTAGCCTAATATAATCAATACAATTGCTTCATGGTAGTCTAGCCTATATACTAATAAATACATTGATATAAACTTTTATGGATACTGTATTACAGTCACATTGATGATACAATATTGAAAATGTTACATTTTTTTTTAAAAACACTTACCTGTGACGACAGACTGATATACAGTTTCTTGAATTATGAGAGAGAGAGACTCCTGGCTGGTAATTTAATTCTCTAAAAGCAAAATTACAAAACATTAAGAAAACTAACACATTATGTAGAATATTTTTCACCTCACACCTATGTAAAGATAGGCTATCCATTTTTATACACGCCTTGAACATAAGGTCCTACACAGTGAATACATGATAATTATGATGATGACGACTCAAAAATGTCTCTTCCAGTTCTTGCTGTACAGTTACTTGATTTTCACATGAAGACAATCCCATACACAAGAGATGTTTATTAACTGTAAGGCATGATGCTTACTTACTATTCATTAAGTGGCAGTGGAACATGTTAATGGTCTTCATCCATGTCATTGTCACCCTGAGTAGCTGAGGAGGAAGAGAGGTGGTTGGTCTTGCTGTCTCAGGGGTGGCAGAAGCAAAAAACAAAAGGGGGGGGCAGTAAATAGAAGGGAAGGCAGGAAATGCAGGCACACTTGGTATAACTTTACAGATGTACACTGTAATTTCTATGTGGCTTTTTGCTTTTTAATTTCTCTAAAAATGTTTCTGTACAGAACCAAGCTATCTTCCACCTTTTGCTTTAGTTTCAGCACTTGTAACATAGATGGGTCCATGTTGTTAAAGAAGTCAAAGTAGTCTGGACAGAAAGAACCCTTCTTCCGTATTGTCTAATGTCAATTTGCTTCTGGTCACTGCTTCTGTTTTTTTTTTTTTTTTTTTTTATCTGGCACTGGTCCAAAAGTACTCTTCTCCATCAAGTCACTCTTCTGTTAATTATGCTGGTGTGGTGTCTATTAGCTCTTGTATTTCTCAAAGATAATATCTTGAAACCCATCACTCCCAATCATATTTGCCATATTGACAATCCCTAATGATTGCCTCAATTGGCTCTGTTGTAATTCATGTGAAGTCATACACAACATCTGGACACACTTTTTTCCGGGAAAAAAAATGTATTTCAGTCTTTCTAGCTTTCATGGATTTTTCTCTAAATACTATGGCATCTTCATTGGTGTAACCCCTCGATACTTAGAGATGTTGTGTTTGGGGGCATGTAGACTACTTTGGTGCCCATGGAGTTGAACTTGTGGGGTTCTGGGTGGCCAGGGGCATTGTCCAATATCAAAAGAACTTTAAAATTTTTTTTTTCAACGTTTATTTATTTTTGGGACAGAGAGAGACAGAGCACGAATGGGGGAGGGGCAGAGAGAGAGGGAGACACAGAACCGGAAACAGGCTCCAGGCTCTGAGCCATCAGCCCAGAGCCCGACGCGGGGCTCGAACTCACGGACCGCGAGATCGTGACCTGGCTGAAGTCGGACGCTCAACCGACTGCGCCACCCAGTCACCCCTCAAAAGAACTTTAAAAAGTGTTCCCTTAATGGAAAGGTACTTCCTGTCTTGAGAGACAAAACATCACTGAAACTGATCCAGAAAAATGGTTCTCATTGTCCAGGTCGTCTTGTACAACCAAAAGACTAGTAGATCATGTTTATCTTTTCCTTCAAGTCTGAAGGGTTAGTAGCTTTACATAAAGGCAGTCCTGATCATAACCCAGACTGAATTTGCTCAAAACAGTAGAGTTAGCCCATCCCCACCATAAACCTTGTGTTTGCTTCTCTTCCTTACTAGTAAGTGTCCTTTGTGGATTTTTTTCCCCCAGAATACGATGCTTTCATCTGCATTAAAAACCTGCTCAGGACAATATTCTTTCTCTTCAGTCATTATCTTAATGGTGTCTTGTCTTAATGGAACTCATCTACTGCCTCTTGGTTGGCAGAAGCTGTTTCTCCTGTTAGCTTGACATTTTTAAGCCAAACCTCTTTTTAACATTATCAAACTATCCTTTGCTGGCATTACATTTTCCAGCTTTAGATCTTTTACTTCCATTTTGCTTTATGTTATCATGTAATGATTTTGCTTTTTCTCAAATCATATTAAAGTCTATAGGTATGTCATTCTTATAGCAATCCGGCATCCACATAAAATCTGCTTTTTTAATATAAGATAAATTATATAATCCAGGATAATGTCCTTATTTTAAAATCCATAACTTAAATTATATCAGCAAAGTTCACTTTGCAATATTATACAACATATTCATAGATTCCAGGGATTTGGGAGTAGAAATCTTTGTGCAGACATTATTCTGTTTACCACACTCCAGAAACAAAATCACTTAAAATAGTTTATTTATTACATATTCATACATTTGCACTTAAGACTATTAAATAGAGCCCAGCTTGCATCAACTTGTTCTTTATTTTTTGTTTTTATTGTTTCTTTTTATTTTTGACTGCATCTTTGGCAACAAAGATTATGTTGCATTTTACTTTATTCTGTCCAGTATTTTGAAGAGCAGAAACCTCTTTTTAGTCATAGTGGTACAGTGTTTCTCAAATGAATGTCTCTTCCTCTCAAAATTGGATTAAGACAAAGGAATCTTAAGTTTCAGTTTTGTTGAGAAGTCACGTTTTTTCTTTGGTGATAACAGTGTTCCAATCCCATTTACTCCTTCTTCTATTAGGTGACGAGAAAGAAAAAAGTTTTTGCCTCATGCCACCCTACCCCCCAGTTTTTTGTAAAAAAGAATTTTTTGGTACTTATTCAAGTACTGTGTTTGGCACTTAAAATGCATTTCTTGTTGTTGTTGTTGTTGTTGTTGTTGTTGTTATTTTTAATGACTGAAACAGAACATATCTAAAACCACAGCTTTTGGAAGGACCATTTGTTCTTGCTGATCTTGTACCTCTCCTTGAACTTGATCTTGGCCTCCTGTTGGGCCTTGCATTTAAGAGCAAGGACTCTGAAGACATCCTTCTTGACCACAGTCTTGTCCCAGAGGATATCCAGAGTGCCTTATGGGCATGAAGTGACTGTAGTTATAAACTTTCACAAAAGACTTGATCTTTGACCTTTTGGTGATTTTCTTCTTGCCCATGGCAGCTGTCACTTTGCAGGGATAGCAGTCAATTCAGCAACCAGGGCATGGCTGTAGGGATGGTCTGAGGTGCCATCATCAATGTTCTTCACAATGACCGCTTTGTGTCCAGAATAGCGTCTGGTCCAGACTGGCACCACCTTCCTGACACCAGCCCATCTCGACACCAGCCACTCGAGCCCACAGCAGAAAGGAAGTTAAGATGGTTATTTCAAAGAATATGCAACTGCCATATTTAAGTTTCTTTATCTAAAAAGTGAGAATTTAAAATTGGTACCACTATTCTTATCACTTTAAGGACAACAAATTCCTTTGAATATATCAGAAATGGGTGTGTGAAAATTTACTTCCACTGCTACCTTCTTGCACAGTTTCCTCATGCTTCTCAGATTATAACTTTGCTTGCATCTAATCATAAAACAAATTTTGAGAGACGGAGAGAAAATATAAATTCTGTAACTCTTCTAGCATTCATGGATGAAATCTTTTGTAGATTAAATACTGCATCATACTCCGTGAATATTTAATTAAAATAGTTATTGTCAGTTTGACTTGGAAAAACATTTTAATTCATTGGAATATGGGGTTTTGATAAATGTGAGGATGTTGGTAAAATTATACAATGGAATTCTTACTCATTTCCAAATTTTGAATTAAAAGCACTTTTGGAGGTACCATAAAGTACAGTTATATTGCATTATAACTGTATTGAGCATAGTTTGTTTTACATTTATCAACTCATTTGTTCCCCCACATCAACCACAGAGTGAGAAGGCAGTAAATTGCAAGGTATTGCTTTTCCAACTCAGAAGATCTGTTTAAAATGCAGATTCTGAGTCACTAGTTCTGGGATCTAGACAGCTTTTCTGCATGTCTAACAAGCTCACCAGTCACACTGATATTGTTCCTTCAGGGACCATACTTTGAATAGCAAAGTCCTGAAAAAACCCATTAAACTCAACGTCTGGAAATGTAAACTTTAGCCTCAGCTGTAATTTTTCAGTTGACAACATAAAGCAAATTACTTTATCTCTGAGCTGAGTCTTTTCACTTCTAAAGTAAAGGTATTTGAGTTATTATTCTGTGATTTCTTTTTATTAATTAAGAAACTGCTGATCACAGAGGTAAAGAAATTTCTCAAATTCACACATTAGTGACAACTCCTGTTTTCTGACAACTGCAGGTTTTCTGATGGTGGTTAAAGCTTTTCACTTTACCATACCAGTAACAGAACCTGAACCCATTTATATAGAGCATCATGCCTGAAAATAAGAGAAATCATGCAGAGCTATTTTACAAGATACCTTCAGAAATTTTTGTAGATTGAACTGTTATTACTTTAATGGATTTTATATTTTTCATGCTATATCAATAGTTTTCCCTTTTATTTATTTCCACTATTTATTATTTTTATTCCATAGACCTTTCTCCTACTTTTAAACAACCCTTGACCAAGTGATAGCGGCACCTTTAAGCAAAGCTATTCTTCACAGCAGTCATATCAATGCCAGCTGTGATTTCATTTATATTGAATCACTGTAATTCCTGAAACAATTTATAAAGTTTTGCAACCCTGATTTAAACTTAAATTTTCATGAAATAAAGGTACATGTAGACCATATTCATCTGTATGTTTCTATTTTTCATTTTTGTGACTAAAGTTGGGCTTGCGGATATAAACTTCCTGGCATCCCTTCACTGAGTAGTAGAACCTTCATTCTAAAGCAAATGTGGATAAAAATCTGAACATGCTTGCTTGCAGGTGTATTGAGTATCTCATTAGCATTGCACTTATTACCTCTTGCAATCTACATGACACTGTTTGGGCATGGATAAACAGGTGCACATGGGCATAGGACCAAATCTAAGACGAAACACAAGTGACCAGTGTGCTTCTACATTTTTAGGCCAACTGGTAGTTTTTTATTGACTACAGATGGTTACTGACTACACAATAATAAGCTTCCAGTTGACTTATTATATTTTTAAGTTACCCCAATTTTTTTTTTCTCACAGCTAGGAACTCCAATTTATACTCAGGATAAATTTTAGCCCATATGATGGCCTTATAGCCCACATGTACCCTTGAAGTCAGTGGAGATTTCAATCCTCATTTACAGCTGAAGACTCATTTTCATATTTTAAGAGCATGAAGAAATGAGCCAGTTCAACTCTCCTCATCTTTCCCAGAGTTCTTCCCCGATTTTTAAATGTGTGCTTTCTGGGGCTCAAATGAATGCACTGCAGGAGACACAGAGTCAAAATATATATGTAAATTATTTTATTTTTGGAACATTTCTTACAGTAGTCTTGGCTGAGAAAGTGCCTCATTAAATGCATCAAATGTGTTTTAGGTGTCAACTCTTTATTCTATACTAAACTACTTGATGTAGTGGCCACACACATAAACACAAACACACACATATGCACACACACATTAATACATCCTTTATTCTCCAGTGTTAAATAGTCATGAAAGTCCAAATGAATAAATGTAGAGTAAGAAATAATGTGATAGAAAGTGTAAGAAATATCTGAAAAAAATACTATTAAAAAAAAACTTAAAGAATGGGCAATACTCCTTTTAATATGGTGATAGAGGAGTACAGGATAAAAGGTTCTGGCCTTTACTTCAGGTACAATATTCAGGAGCAAAGTTGGAACATTCTGTAACAAGTTAGTAATGTAAGTAGGCACTGCATTTGAAAATACATGATTTGGCTTCTAAGTTAAATTAGACAATCTATAGATCTAATAAGATCTTGGCTGATTTATTCCACTCCCAACTTTGGGCAGCAATATCTTCATCTGTAAAATAAAGAACTTTTATTTAATGATCTCTTAATTCTCTTATATAGCCTAAAATTCAGTAATGCTTTTAAAAGCTATTGAAAGCACTTGTAAACATTGTTACTCCTTCTTCTCTCAGATCACTACTTTCTGTGCATTTGCTCTATCTTTGTGGTATTTTATAAATATTTGACAGATTTGTATTTATATACTTCTTAGACAGTAGATTGTAACCTCCATAACAGCAAGGCTTTACTTAATTTGTTTTATCCTCAGTATCTGGCAAGTAGTACACATTCAGTAAATATCCTGTTAATAAATGATTACATAAATCAGTAAACATCTTCCAATGAAATGAATCAATATACATACACATATATATATGAAAACTAACAGCCTCATTCTGTTTTATCCTGAAACACTTTTCCAAAATGAGAAAAAAAAATACCTAACACGTAATTTGAATTGTATCTAGTTAAAAAAGAATAAGTATCTTATAGTCCAAAAAGTCAAATAAATAATTCAGTGTGCATCAGACAACGCACTGGTCTTTTTTAATGCTGCAACTTCTTTTTTTCTGATATGTTGACAAAAAGGTTAACAGGAAGTAAATTGATCATTCATATTAAAGTAAACCCTTGCTTATAAATAATACAATGGAGTAGATACTTTTTCTCAGCTTTCCTGAAGTGGGCTGTGTGGTTAAAGCAACATATATCTTTGAAATTATAAAAATACAATTTTACAAGATAAAATGTTTAATAGTGAAAAAATAAAATGCTTTGAAACATTAAGCAATTTTTAATTGGAGGAAAGTGTGTTATACTCCACAGTCTTTCTACTGAATAGATCCTCAATTAAGGAGCAATAGTCAAGAATCATTAAAGACTTAGAAGTATCTATATGTAAAAGCTGAGTAAGTTGCAAAGAATGTTAAAATAAATATCTGACACAGAAAGACTGATGTTAACATTAAATGTAGAGAGACGAGTTAAGATGGCAGAGTGGCATGGACACCCTGAGCTGGTCTTGTCCCTGAAATGCAGCTAGATCAGCACCAAACTATTTTGAACACCTAGGAAACTGATCTGGGGTTAACACAACAATCAGCATAACTTGAGCCACAGACTCATCAGGTACATGGTGTGGAGAAGTGAACTGGGGGAGAGCAAAGCATGGAGAGTAGAGAGCTGTTTTTGCAAAGAGGACAGAGAAAGAGAAGGGGGGAGAGTGTGGCACATTGGGGTCACGAAAGAAAAGCACTCCCTGAAAGTAGCTGGAGAGAAAGAGTGAAAACACTTGCAGGGGACTGAACAAGAAATCTGTTACCCAAACCATTGATGGGAAGAAATGAGAGGGCTTCAATACCACCAGGAGTCTATAAACAGTGGAGCTCAGAGTCTGAAGTTTTAGAGCTCAGTGCCTGGCAGTGCTCTGGTGAGGAAGTAGGGCAAATCCCCAGGAACAGGCAGCAGGGTCTGAGGTACTCATGTGCCACATGGAGAGAAGCGGTTCCTCTGCTTGGAGTGAATTTGATAAAGGCCATATGGCCTCCCCACAGGCAAAGGTGCTGGTGGACCCCCTGGAGAGCATCCACATGTCTGGTATTGGGACAAAGATGTAAGAGTACAGTGAAACCTGGCACTGGCTGTGTTGTGATTTGCCATAAATCTCTGAACTTCTGCAGCTGAGTGATTGCCTGAATGTTTTCTGGGACAAGCTACTGCTCAGTGAGACCCTCCCCAAGAGAATTGGCAGGTCCAAGCCACAGGGTCTCTGAAGTGTGTGGTTTTGAAACACAACCCCATTGGAGATAAAACTCTGAAGGGAGGTGCCACCTGGCAGGCAGGCAGCTTGGACACAGGGTAGAGGCAGGGAGTGGACAGAGTCCTGAAACAATGAAGGGGTGTTTGATAATGGGTTGGTGAGAATGAAAAGTTCCCATGGATGAAGCCATTTCCACCTCTCCTGCACATGCGCATGTGCACTCATGTTCATGCACACCACACTGATTCACTCCAGTATGCTAAACTGAGTAATGCTACCTAGTGGAAAATGGAACCATTACACCAAACCCTGCCCAACTGCACCCTCCAAGCACATCCCCTAGAAGAACAGCACAAGTCACTCCATCTGCTCAGAGTATAGTCTATAGAGGGCTTCATAGTTTCAGTTCTAGGGGAAACTAGATGTAACTTCATTTGGGTTTCATTCACTTTGCTGGTTCATTTATTTGTTTTCTTTACTTCTGTTTTCGCTTAAATTGTTCTTTTTTCCATTCGTTCTTTATGCATACAGAAAGAGAAAAATTTATTTTTCTTTTTTTTACCTTATTTTTTTATTTTTTTAATATTCATTCTATTTCATTTTATTCTATTTTATCATATAATTTTTTTATTTTTAATTTTTATATTACCTCCCCCCCCTTTTTTCTCTATTCTATCAAGCTTTTTTCAATAAGCAGACCAAAACACACTTAGGATATATCTTCCTTTATTTGATTTTTTTGTTTTGTTTTTACTTTCTAATTTTAATTTTTTTTTAATTTTATTAATTTTTTTCTTCTTCCAAAATACCAAAACAAGGAAATTCACTCTAAATAAAGAATAGGACGAAATGATAGCCAGGGGCTTAATCAACATAGATATAAGCATAATGTCTGAACTAGAATTTAGAATCACAATAACCTGGGGTTGAAAAAAACATAGAATCCTTTTCTGTGGAGAAAAAAGAAATAAAATCTAATCAGGATGAAATTAAAAATGATATAACCAAGATGCTATCTCTAATGGGTGCCACGATGGCAAGGATGGAGGAAGCAGAGCAGCTAATCAGTGATAGAGAAGATTAAATTAAGGAGAATATTGAGGCAGAAAAAAGGAGGGAAACAAAGGCAAAAGATCATAGTACAAAACTTAAAGAACTAAGTGACTTAGTAAAAAGGAATAACATCTGGGTTGCCTGGGTGGTTAAATCAGTTAAGTGTCCAACTTAAGCTCAGGTCATGATCTCATGGTTCATGAGTTCAAGCCCCACCTCAGGTTCTGTGCTGACAGCCCGGAACCTGGAGCCAGCTTCAGATTCTGTGTCTCCCTCTGTCTGTCTTTCTCCCTTGCTCATGTTTTTTTGTTTGTTTTCCTCTCTCTCCCTCTCTCTCTCTCTCTCTCTCTCTCTCTCTCCCCCTCTCTTTCTTTCTCTCTCTCTCTCTCAAATAAACATTAAGAAAAAGAAAAGGAATCACATCCAAAGTATAGGAGTCCCAGAATGTGAAGAGAAAGAAAAAGGGTCAGAAGGCTCCTGTGAGCAAATGATAGCAGAAAACTTTTCTAATCTGAGGAAGGACACAGACATCAAAATCCAAGAAACACAGAAAACTCCCATTAGATTCAACAACAACTGATGATCACCAAGGCATATCATAGTCAAATTCACAAAATAAACAGACAAGGAAAGAATTATGAAAGCAGTAAAGGAGAAAGTCTTTGTAAGGGAAGACAGATCAGGTTTGCTTCATACCATCCACAGAAACTTGGCAGGCCAGAAAGGATTGGCAGGTTGTATTCAACATGCTGAATTGGAAAAACTGCAGCCAACAAGTCTTTATCCAGCAAGGCTGTCATTCAAAATAGAAGGAGGTATAAAGAGTTTCCCAGAAAAATAAAAACCAAAGGAGTTCATGACCACTAAACCAGCCCTGCAATAAATTTAAGGGGGACCCTTTGAGTGGAAAAAAGACAAAACAAAAAAGACCAAAAGCAATAAAGACTAGAAAGGACCAGAGAACATCACCAGAAACACCAACTCTCGTGGCCACGCCCCAACTTGGTCAGTCGGTCTCTCTCTCAAAAAATTAATAAACATAAAAATTTAAGGATCTTAAAATGGGGAGATTATCCTGGATTATCTGAGTGAGCCCTATGTAATCATAAGGGAAGGAGGATCAGAGTTAGAAACAGGAAATGTTTTCAATAACAGAAGCAAAAATTGCAGTGATGCAAGAAAGGAGTCTTCCGTCCAAGAATGCACATGATCTTTAGAAGCTGAAAAGGCAAGAAAATGGATTCTACCCTAAAATATTCTGGAGGGAACAAGCCCGGGAGACACCTTGCTTTTAGCCAATGAGATTGATGTACTTCTGATCTCCATAAATGTGAGATAACAAATGTGTGTTGTTTTAAGCCACTAGGTGTGTGCTACCTTTTTATAGCACCAAATAAGAAATGAATATAGACAGCTTGTTCATGATGTTTCCAGGATCTTAACATGTTACTCTTCTCCCAGCAACCTTTGCTATGAGCTTCCCTTTCATACAGGAAACAATTGCCAGCAATGACATCCCCAACGTTTTTTTCAGTCTTTAACAAATTTTTTTAATGTTCATTTATTTTTGAGAGAGAGAGAGAGAGAGAGAGAGAGTAGGGGAGGTGCAGAGTGACAGGGAGACCAAGAATCCTAAGCAGGCTCCAGTTTCTGAGGTGTCAGCACAAAGCCTGACTTGGGGCTTCAAATCATGAGCCATGAGATCATGACCTGAAGTTGGACACTTAACCAACTGAGCTACCCAGGTTCCCCTATAACACAAGTTTTAAAGTAGAAATTAAATATATTCTCTTAAATAAGCATTTGAAAGAAATTATTACATTTTTATAATGTATCTCTTTAAAAAAATAAATCAAAATAAAATATCAAAAACTACTGAATATTAATTTTTAAAAATTTAGCTTAAGTCCTTTGAGTATATGGTGTAACACTTTTTGACTGAATTTGAATTAGTGTTTTAGAGTGGGCTTAAGTTGTTTTCACACATATTGGTATTAGCTAATTAATTTAGTGAAATTCTTGACAACTGCTGAACTAGATACTAATTAAAATCAGATGCTAGGGGCGCCTGGGTGGCACAGTCGGTTAAGCGTCCGACTTCAGCCAGGTCACGATCTCGCGGTCCGTGAGTTCGAGCCCCGCGTCGGGTTCTGGGCAGATGGCTCAGAGCCTGGAGCCTATTTCCGATTCTGTGTCTCCCTCTCTCTCTGCCCCTCCCCCGTTCATGCTCTGTCTCTCTCTGTCCCAAAAATAAATAAATGTTGAAAAAAAAAAATAAAATAAAATAAAATCAGATGCTAAATCATTAACCACAAACCAGCATATAAATATAATGACAGATACTATTGTCTTCAAAGATAAAACTGCTAAGATACAAAATTTAGATACTATAAAACATAATAATAAAGGAAATTAAGACCAATTGAACATATTGTATGCCTGAGTCAGGACAGAACTATGTTAAATATTCTGAAACATAAATAGGAATACATTTGTGGAAAGAAAATTAGTATCATAATGACTATAATGGAATGCATAGTAAACATTTGATTTTCTAGTATTTATTTGTAACTATAATATGTAACAAAAATATGTAATATATGAAATAGTTTTAATTAAATTTTTATCTAATATGCCACTTATCTTCATGTACTTAGGCCCTGAATTTCTAAATATTATGTTTACACACAAATTAATTGCATTTCTATTAATTTGGTGCAGTGGGTAGTTTCTAACATAGGCTCCCACTGGCATCTACCTGCTGTTACTAACACCCTTGGAGTGTAGCACCTGTGACTTGATACTAGGTATAAAATAAATACCACAAAGGTGACAGAATATCACTCTGTGATTACTTTTCATAAGCAAGTCACCATAGTGTAGGTGCTCACATGGCGAGGAACACAGGGCTGCCTCCAGCCAATAGCCAGCATGGACCTAAAATCTTCCATCTAACTGTCTATGAGAAATTGAATCTTGACAGTACACACTTGGAAGTAGGTCATGTTGTAGTCAGGCCTTCACCTGGGGAATCCTTAACTGCATTCTTGTGAGACACGCTGGAGCAGAAGACCCAGGTGAGGTGTGCCAGCTTAGAAACTGGACCATAGAAAATGTGAAATAACAAATATGTGTCATTTTAAAATGATAAATTTGTGGTAATTTGTTATGCAGCAATAGACAAATTATACATATAGATTTATTTTTTAATGTTTATTTTGAGAGACAGAGTGTGTATGTGCACATGTGCACACAAGTGGGGGAGGGGCAGAAAGAAGGGGAAGGGAGAGATTCAGAAGTTGACTCCATGCAGTCATTGCATGGGATGGAGGACTCATGTCATGAACCATGAGATCATGACCTGAGCTGTAATCGAGAGATGCTTCACCAACTGAGCCACCCAGGTGCCCTGATATACATATAGACTTTAATGACACAATGATTTGCTTATGAGATATCAATAATGAATTTATTAATTTCACAAGTTCTAGAATAGGGGCATTAGAAATGCTAAATATGTCATAACGTTTTTATTATTTTCTTTCATTTACTTAATTCAGTAATATTGTAATGGTAATTTACAATAAAATTTGCCCTTTTTAGATGTGCAGATCAATGAATTTTGACAATGGTGGATAGTTGTGTAACCACAAGATATTGGAGATATAAAATATTGTCATCTTACTCAACTAAAAGAATTTTTTTAATGATTTATTCATTTTTTGACGGGGGGGGTGTGTGCAAAAAGAGAGGGAAAGAGAGAATCCCAAGCAGGCTCCGCACTGTCAGTGCAGAGCCCGACATGGGGCTCAGACTCACAAACCATGATGTCATGACCTGAGCTGAAACCAAGAGTCAGATGCTTAACTAGAATGAGCCACCCAGGCCCCCCCAACTTAAAACATTTTTTGGAATACCTGGCTATTTTCATTGTTTAGCACAAGAGCAATGTTCTTTGAAGCTTTCTAAATACTAAGTGAAATCTGCATCTGTTTTAATTCCATCTCTGTATTATACCATTAGAAAAAATATAAAAATGAGTAAAGCAGTGTAAAACTTTAGCTTAATAAAGGATATTGAAAAACTTTCCTAAATTTAATTGATCTGCTTATAATTAGCATGGGGTCTTTGTCCTTTGGGACAAATACTTTTCAAATTATATCCAAGAAAATAAAACATCAATCAGGGTTGGGAAGTGGTAAAAGGTGAAATTTTGCTTTCTAAAACCATTTATGTAGAAAAACTGTCCCTTGCCATAAAACACAAATATGCAAAACCATACACATTTTTATGAAATAATGAAAGTAGAATTTCTAGAATCTGTCATTACTGCATGAGCCATAAAGATGATTGCACTGAGGAGGCAAAGTGTTTTAGATCCACTGAAACAAATATATCTGTTGTGTGGTGATAAAAACAAAAGGATCTGTTAGAAATTGGTTGCAATTACTATCTAGAGTTCCTGAACAAATTTGTACCATTTTAAGGAAATATATTTTTTTTCTCGAGGTAAAAAAGAAATATCAGAGTATAGATGGATGTATGTATGAATTTTTCCCTTCAGATGATGGAACATGATTTTATCGAGTTAGATATCTAAACATAAATTTGGTTTTATATGGAATAACTTTCTATCTTAGGAAAATTTTCCAATATTATTCACTATTGAGGGATTCAAATAATAGTATAATTGGTCAGTCAAGCAAGTAGGTTTATGGTTATGTAAACAATTTCCAATCATGAAATATGTATCACTAATAAAATAATTTATAATAAATTGAGAAAAATATTCTTTAAAAATAAGGGAAAATATTTGAAGAATTATGGAGAGAACCAATATAGAAATGGCTTAGAAATAATTTTGCTATATAAGACAACTGCAGAAATGCATCTTTTTGCTTAATTCAGTCAACTGCACAGCTCTCAAACTGTAGAAAATGGATACTACAGACTCCTGGATGGCTCAGTTGGTTAAGTCTCCAACTTTTGGCTCAGGTCATGGTCTTGAGTTTGTGGCTTCCAGCCCCACATTGGGATCTGTGCTGACAGCTCAGAGCCTGGAGCCTGCTTCGGATTCTGTGTCTCCCTCTCTCTCTTCACCTTACCCACTCAAGCTCTCTGTCTCTCTTTCTCAAAAATAAATAAAAATAGAAAAGACAACACATACTAAATGAAACTCAGTCTTTTTGGTCTTGAAAGAATGTGACCTTGTGTCACCTCCTCTGTGATTTTATTCTCCTGCTTCTGAGAGTACAGGAGATGCCAAAATTACTTAGTGGGGCTCCAGAACTTTCAACTTTATCAGTAGGAAGCAAGTAGAGTTTACTGGAGAGTATACAGAATCAAGAATAAGGGAAGTGATGTTACTGCAAAATTTAGGGAAGAATTTCATAGTTATAGTGCTGTTTTGGCTTCAGTTTATTCTTGCAATATTCATGTCATCAGCTTCTACAACTAGTTTATGTTAGGTTTGGAAATCTTGAAAAGGTTTTATAAGCATCAGATTATGTGGAAAATATTTTTTTTCTAAGTATGGCTCTTATTTAGCCATCAGTGCTTATTGAACTCCATCATTGAAAATGAAGAGGTACTTACATGTGCTGTCTTGGAAATAGTGTATTAGAAGAGAGAAAACCTTCTGTAAACTGAATATCACTATTTAAATAAAATACTCAATTTTATGTTTTTTTTTTTAATTTTTTCTTCCCTTTGAAGAAAGGGAATTGTGGCAATGAACAATTTACTCTTTAAGTACTCTTTAAGAGGTTTAAAAGCTACTCTAAAACAATCTGCAATGGCAAATATTTTATAATCATAGTTTCCTTTTATTTTCTTGAATAAGAAATAATAATAATAATAATAATAATAATAATAATAGAGAATAATGGTAACATACGTTGTTCTAGTTGTGTGAGGTAACTTATTTAATCCTTATAAGGTGTATTTTTATTCTCATTTTGTGGATGAGGAATCTGAAGCACATAGAGGTTATAAATACTGTCAGTGGCTCTGTGGGCAGTAATGGCAGTAATTGTGACCAGTGGGATTCAAGAGCAAAGACTAGTTCTGGAGCCAATACCCTTAATCTTTACATAATTTAGAGGAGAACACAAATAATTACCCCCAATGGCACACTAGGGCTATTCATTTCTATTAAAAGTATTTTTTAAACAGAAAAACATATGACCTAGTAAACTTTTTACACCCTATGCTTCAATATTCACACTAGTGAACTAAATGCATTAAAATGTTAGTGTTGACTAAATAGCTACACTCCTCTAAATTTAACCTCTAACTTCATCAAAGAACATTCATATTTTCTTAATAAGGCATATCCCTTTCTAATAATTGTTCTACGTGGAGGTTATAAAATTATTATGGCTTTTATCACCTTATTAAAACCTGTGATGAGGAAAGCCAAAGTATTTTGAAACATCCCATTTTTATTATTAGCAAAACTGACGAAAATACAAGATAGTATTTATCTGGTGAACAAGTTGTAGATGAAACTATAAAATATTGACCATTCCCTCTTCTCCAGACTCCTTATAATGCTCCTGCTGGGCAGCACTATTGATGAGTCTGAAGTTGCTGTGATGACAGAGTACAAAAATGTTAAACTAGACTATTGGCAATTTAAAGTCATATGCTGATTCCTTTTGTGAATATTTGCAGCTTCAATTTCCAATTTTAATTTACTCTACCAGGCAATTCTCCTATTAAAAAACTCAATGATTGTGAGACAACTGTAGTAAAACCTTTAAACATTTTGACTCCAAATACACTATTTGTTTCAAATAAACTTTTGAATTCATCTGCTTTAAAATGTTAGGCAGGTAAATCAATGTACAGAAATCAGTTGCATTCTTATACACTAACAATGAAGCAACAGAAAGACAAATAAAGAAACTGATCCCATTCACAATTGC
Organism: Lynx rufus; assembly: GCF_022079265.1. Classification (NCBI taxonomy): domain Eukaryota; kingdom Metazoa; phylum Chordata; class Mammalia; order Carnivora; family Felidae; genus Lynx; species Lynx rufus. The sequence continues at coordinate 165,560,821 of NW_025814823.1, forward strand.
ACCAAAAAGCATAAAATACCTAGGAATAAATCTAACCAAAGATGTAAAGGATCTGTATGCTGAAAACTATAGAAAGCTTATGAAGGTAATTGAAGAAGATTTAAAGAAATGGAAAGACATTCCCTGCTCATGGATTGGAAAAATAAATATTGTCAAAATGTCAATACTACCCAAAGCTATCTACACATTCAATGCAATCCCAATCAAAATTGCACCAGCATTCTTCTCGAAACTAGAACAAGCAATCCTAAAATTCATATGGAACCACAAAAGGCCCCGAATAGCCAAAGGAATTTTGAAGAAGAAGACCAAAGCAGGAGACATCACAATCCCAGACTTCAGCCTCTACTACAAAGCTGTCATCATCAAGACAGCATGGTATTGGCACAAAAACAGACACACAGACCAATGGAATAGAATAGAAACCCCAGAACTAGACCCACAAACATATGGCCAACTCATCTTTGACAAAGCAGGAAAGAACATCCAATGGAAAAAAGACAGCCTCTTTAACAAATGGTGCTGGGAGAACTGGACAGCAACATGCAGAAGGTTGAAACTAGACCACTTTCTCACACCATTTACAAAAATAAACTCAAAATGGATAAAGGACCTAAATGTGAGACAGGAAACCATCAGAACCTTAGAGGAGAAAGCAGGAAAAGACCTCTCTGACCTCAGCCGTAGCAATCTCTTACTCGACACATCCCCAAAGGCAAGGGAATTAAAAGCAAAAGTGAATTACTGGGACCTTATGAAGATAAAAAGCTTCTGCACAGCAAAGGAAACAACCAACAAAACTAAAAGACAACCAACAGAATGGGAAAAGATATTTGCAAATGACATATCGGACAAAGGGCTAGTATCTAAAATCTATAAAGAGCTCACCAAACTCCACACCCGAAAAACAAATAACCCAGTGAAGAAATGGGCAGAAAACATGAATAGACACTTCTCTAAAGAAGACATCCAGATGGCCAACAGGCACATGAAAAGATGTTCAGCGTCGCTCCTTATCAGGGAAATACAAATCAAAACCACACTCAGGTATCACCTCACGCCAGTCAGAGTGGCCAAAATGAACAAATCAGGAGACTATAGATGCTGGCAAGGATGTGGAGAAACGGGAACCCTCTTGCACTGTTGGTGGGAATGCAAATTGGTGCAGCCGCTCTGGAAAACAGTGTGGAGGTTCCTCAGAAAATTAAAAATAGACCTACCCTATGACCCAGCAATAGCACTGCTAGGAATCTACCCAAGTACAGGAGTACTGATGCATAGGGGCACTTGTACCCCAATGTTCATAGCAGCACTCTCAACAATAGCCAAATTATGGAAAGAGCCTAAATGTCCATCAACTGATGAATGGATAAAGAAATTGTGGTTTATATACACAATGGAATACTACGTGGCAATGAGAAAGAATGAAATATGGCCTTTTGTAGCAACGTGGATGGAACTGGAGAGTGTGATGCTAAGTGAAATAAGCCATACAGAGAAAGACAGATACCATATGGTTTCACTCTTATGTGGATCCTGAGAAACTCAACAGGAACCCATGGGGGAGGGGAAGGGAGAAAAAAAAAAGACGTTAGAGTGGGAGAGAGCCAAAGCATAAGAGACTGTTAAAAACTGAGAACAAACTGAGGGTTGATGGGGGGTGGGAGGGAGGGGCGGGTGGGTGATGGGTATTGAGGAGGGCACCTTTTGGGATGAGCACTGGGTGTTGTATGGAAACCAATTTGTCAATAAACTTCATAAAAAAAAAAAAAAAAAAAAAAAAAAAAGAAATTGTGGTTTATATACACAATGGAATACTACGTGGCAATGAGAAAAAATGAAATATGGCCTTTTGTAGCAACGTGGATGGAACTGGAGAGTGTGATGCTAAGTGAAATAAGCCATACAGAGAAAGACAGATACCATATGGTTTCACTCTTATGTGGATCCTGAGAAACTTAACAGGAACCCATGGGGGAGGGGAAGGAAAAAAAAAGAGGTTAGAGTGGGAGAGAGCCAAAGCATAAGAGACTCTTAAAAACTGAGAACAAACTGAGGGTTGATGGGGGGTGGGAGGGAGGGGCGGGTGGGTGATGGGTATTGAGGAGGGCACCTTTTGGGATGAGCACTGGGTGTTGTATGGAAACCAATTTGACAATAAATTTCATATATTAAAAAAAAAAAAAAAAAAAATGTTAGGCAGGTAATTAGAGTCATTGTTTAACTCCCTGTACCACAAATAGCAAAAACAAAGTAAGGAAAAACAATCTCTGATTAATTAAATAGATGTGGGAAAAGGTTGCTATGTATTTCATATTTTTCGTATATGCATACATACTTATATATAATTTGCCAAAGAAAAGGCAACTTGTTGACATTAACTTGTGTGCATCTGCATATATGAATATATACGTATACATATGTATATAATCCATTATAGTCATACATGCAGTATATATTCATACATGTAGTATATATGTATATACACAACTTGTGTGCATCTGCATGTATAAATATGTATACAATTTGTATACATAACTTGTATGCTATATTTGTACATACAGTGTATGCATACATGCAGTATACATGTACATACACAACTTATGTGCATCTGCATGTATGAATATGCTTATATATGTATATATATGTATATACATGTATATATATATATATATATATACATACATACACATACGTTTGTATGTGCAGTGTGTGACAAAAAATAATCAAAAGACATATTCTGGATACAACAATTCTGCCATGTCATGTTATTTCAGTTTGCTCACAAGAAAGTTACAGCAATGCATCTCACTCCATTAAGGGAGAATAGTAACACAGCCCATTTCTTTCTTTTGTTTTTGTAAATTGAAGCATAGTTGACATACAATAAGTTTATATACATATATTATTTATATTGTTATATATTATATATAATATATATTATGTGTAAAACATATATACATATATTAGAAAATGCTCACAACTGTAGCTACCATCTGTCACCATGCAAAGTTATTATAATATTAGTGATTACTGTACTTTATCTCTGTGATTTATTTTATAATTAAAAGTTTGTACCTCTTAATCCCCTTCACCTATTTTGTTCATCCCCTCACTCCCATAGCAACCACCAGTTTGTTCTCTGCACTTATGAATTTGTTTCACTTGTTTTGTTGTTCATTCATTTTGTTTTCAAGATTCTGTATACAATTGAAATCGTATGGCATTTGTCTTACTCTGACTTACTTCATTTAGTATAATATCCTCTAGGTCCATCCATGTTGTTGCAAATGGAAAGATTCTTTTGTATGGCTAAGTAATATTTCACTGTGTATATATACTACATCTTTTTCCATTCATCTCTTGATGGACAGTTATGTTGCTTTTATATCTTGGCTTCTTATAAGTAATGCTGCAATAAACAGACAGGTACATATATCTTTTTGAATTAGGGTTTTCATTTTCTTCAGTAAATTTAGTAGAATTACTGGACTGTATGGTATTTCAATATTTAATTTTTTGAGGGCTCCCTTTTCTCCACATTCTCACCATATGATTTCTTTTTGTGTGTGTCTTTTTGAATCTAGCCATTCTGACAGGTGTGAGGTGATATCTCATTGTGGTTTTGATGTTCATTTCCCTGATGGTTAGTGATATTGAGAGCATCTTTTTATGCATCTGTTGGCTGTTTACTTTCTTGGGAAAAATGTCTATTCACATCCTTTCAGATTTTAGAATTTGTTTTTGTTATTGGGACATATGAGTTCTTTATATATTTTACATTTCAACCCTTATCAAATATATCATTTGCAAGTGTATTCTCCCTTCAGAGATTGTTTTTTTTTTTTTTTAAATTTTGTTGATGGTTTCCTTCACTATGCAAGAGGGGTTTAGTTTTATGTAGTCCCAATTTTCTTTAATTTTTGCTTTTGTTTGTTTTTCTTTGTGTGAATGATTTTATTATTTTTTTTAATATATGAAATTTATTGTCATTTAATTTTTGCTTTTGTATCCCTTGTCTGAGGAGACAAATCCAACAAATATTGCTAAGCCTGATAACCAAGAGTTGACTGCCTATGTCTAGGAGTTTTATGGTTTTAGGTCTTACATTTAGATCTTTAATACATTTTGCATTTATTTGTATATATGGTGTAAAGAAAGTGGTCCAGTTTTATTCTTTTGGATGTAGCTGTCCAATTTTCTCAGCACCATTACTGAAGAAATTATCTTTTGCCCATTGTATATTCTTGTAGTAGTGGATTAATGGACCATATAAGCATTTGTTTATTTCTGGGCTCTCTATTCTGTTCTAGTAATTTATGTACATGTTTTTGTTTTAGGATCATATTGTTTTGATTACCACAGCTTTGTAGTATAGTTTGAAATCTGGGATTGCGAAACCTCCAGATTTGTTTTCTTGCTCAGGATTGTTTTAGCTATTCAGAGTTTTTTGTGGTTGCATGCAAATTTTAGGATTATTTGTTGTAGTTGTTTAAAAAATATTAGTATCTTGATAAAGAATGAATTGATGGGGTGCCTGGGTGGCTCAGTCAGTTAAGCATCCAACATCAGCTCAGGTCATGTCTTGCAGTTTATGAGTTCAAGACCCACATCGGGCTCTGTGCTGACAGCTCAGACTTGGAGCCTGCTTTGGAATCTGTGTCTCCCTCTCTTTCTGCCCCTCCCCACTTGTGCTCTGTCCCTCTTGCTCTGTCAAAAATAAATAAATGTTACAAAAATTTAAAAAAAGAATGAATTGAAACTATAGATTGCTTCAGGTAGTGTGGATATTTTAAGAGCATTAATTCTCCAACCCATGAGCATGGATATCTTTACATTAATTTGTATTGTATTCAATTATTTTTTATCACTGTCATATTTTTCAGAGTATAGATCCTTCATATCCCTGGTTAATTTATTCCTAGGTATTTATTCTTTTTGATATAATTGTAGTGGAATTGTTTTCTAACTTCTTTCCGATAGCTTGTTATTAGCGTACAGAAAAACAAAACACTTCTGTTCATTAATTTTATATCCTGCAACTTTACTCAGTTCACTTATTCTAAGAATTTTTTGGTGGGGTATTTAGGGTTTTCTAAATGTAATATCATGTCATCTGCAAACAGGGACATTTTACTAATTCTTTAATAATTTGATGGTTTTTATTCTTTTCTGCTGTGGCTAGAATTTTCAGTACTATGTTGAATAAGAGGCAAGAGTAGACATCCTTGTCTTGTTCCTGATGTTAGAAAAAAAAACTTGCATGTTTTTATCATTAAGTAGGATGTTAGTTATGTCATTTATGGACCATATTAAAGTATGTTCCCTCTATATCCCCTTTGTTTCAAGTTTTTCCATGAATGAATGCTAAATTTTGTCTAACACTGCTTATCCATCTATTGAGATATTCATCACTTTTATCCTTCAGTTTCTTAATGTGGTGTATCATATCAACCTAACTTCATATATTAAACCATCCTTGAATCCCTGAAATAGATCACACTATTTTTGTGCTGAGTGATTCTTGTAATGGATTGTTGATTTCATTTTGCTGGTATTTTGTCGAGGATTTTTACATCTCTGTTCATCAGAAATATTGATATGTCATTTTCTTTTTTTATATTGTCGTTGGTGTTGGTGTCAGGGTAATGCTGTCCTGATATAATAAATTGGGAAGTATTCCTTATTCTACAACTTTTTGGAATAGTTTGAGAATCATAGGTATTATCTCCCATTTAAATGTTTGGTAGAATTCACCTGTGAAGTCATCTGATTCTGAAGTTTTATTTGTTGGAAGTTTTTGACAATTGATTCAGTTTAATTAATTGTAATCAGTCTGTTAAAATTTTCTATTTCTTCCTGATTCAGTCTTGGAAGATTTATCCATTTTTTCCTAAGTTGTCCTATTTGTTGGAGTATAATTTTGTTGGTAGAGCAGAATTATACTCTGTATGTGTATGGTGTTGGTATAACTTCGGCTCTTTTATTTCTAATTTTATTTATTTGAATCCTGTCTCCTTTTTCTTGATGAGTCTGGCAACAGTTTTTTTGGTTTTGTTTATCTTTTCAAAGAACAAACTTAGTTTTGTCCACATTTTCTATTGTTTTGTTTTTATTGTTGTTGTTTTAGTCTCTGTTTCATTTATTTCTCCTCTGATCTTTATTATTTCCTTCTAGTTATTAACTTTGGGCTTTGTTTTAATCCTTTTGAAGTTCCTCTAAGAGTAAGGTTAGGTTGCTTATTTGAGATTTTTCTTGTTTCCTGAGGTTAGTTGAGTACTGGATGGCAATAAACTTCCCTGTTTGAACTGCTTTAACTACATCCCACCTATTTGAACTATTGTGTTTTCATTTTCATTTGTCTTACGGTAGTCTTTTGATTTTCTTTTTTATTTCTTGGTTGACCCATTGCTTGTTCAGTAGTAGTACATTATTTAACCTTCATGTGTTTTAGGTGTTTGGTTAGTTGTTACCATAAGGTTCCTATACAACACTATACACACACACACACACACACACACACACTATGCAACACTATATATAGTATATATTTTTACTCCCTCCACATTTCATGTATTTGAACTCATATTGTATATCTCTTAGTTTTATACATCCTTAACTAATCTTTGTGGCATAATTGATTTTACTACCTTAATGTTTTGACCTTCATCTTAGCTTTCTCAGTGATAGATTTACCACTTTTATCATGGTGTGCTTTCACTGGTAAAAATATTTTTTTCCATAATTTTCTTAGTTATATTTGTAGCTTTTCCTTTATCACTTAAAAGACGTCCCTTTGACATATATATATATATATTTAAGGCTAGTTTAGTGGTGATGAACTGCTTTAACTTTTGTTTGGGAAATTCTTTATCCTTCAATTTTGAATAACTTTCCAGGTAAAGTATTCTTGATTATAGGTTTTTTTTTTCCTTTCAGCACTTTGAATATATCGTACAACTCCCTTCTGGACTGCAATGTTTCCATGGAATAGTAATCTGATAGCCTTATGGGCTTTACTTTATATTCAGATAGTTGCTTTTCTCTTGCTACTTTAAAGATACTATTTATAATTTTTTACATTTTAATTATTCTGTGTCTTATTATAGACCTTTTTTGGTTCACCTTTGGGGCTCTTTGGGATCCCTGGATTTGGATGTCTGTTTCCTTCCCCAGGTTAGGAGTTTTCAGCCATTATTTTTCTTTTCTTTTTTTTTTTTAAATTTTTTAATGTTTATTTACTTTTGAGAGAGAGAGAGCACGAGCAGAGGAGGGGAAGAGAGAGAGGGAGACCCAGAATCTGAAGCAGGCTCCAGGCTCTGAGCTGTTAGCACAGAGCGTGACATGGGACTTGAACTCAGGAACTGCAAGATCATGACCTGAGTTGAAGTCAGATGCTTAAATGACTGAGCCACCCAGGTGCCCCAAACCATTATCTTCTTTAAGTAAGTTTTCTACCTTTTTCTCTTTTCTTCTGAAACCCTTATAATATGAATGTTATACCTAATGGTGCAGAGGTTTCTCAATATATCCTCATTTTATTTATTTATTTATTTATTTATTTATTTATTTATTTATTTATTTATTTATTTATGTTGCTGAGCTTGATTTCCTCTAGTTTTCCTAATTTTCTATCCATTCTTCTATATCCTGTAATCTGCTGTTAATTCTCTTTTGTATTTTTCATTTATTTTATTCTTCAGTTCTGAATGTTTCTTTTTTATATTTTCTCTTTTTTGAAGTTCTTACTGACCTTATCTACTCTGCTCTAAACTCTCGTAAAAAGGGGCACTTGGATGGTTCAGTTGATTAAGCATCTGACCTTGATTTCAGCTCCGGTCATGATCCCATGGTTCATGGGTTCAAGCCCTGCATTGGCCTCTGTGCTGACAGTGCGGAGCCTGCTTGGGATTTTCTCTCTCTCCCTCTCTCTCTGCACCGCACCCCCCCCCCCCCCGCTCATACTCATTCTCTCTCACTCTCTCTCAAAAATAAATAAATAAACTTAAAAAAAAATTTTTAAAAGTCTGGTGAAATCTTTATGCCATTACTTTCACTCTTTTTTTTTTTTTTTTTTTTTTTTTTTTCAACGTTTATTTTTATTTTTGGGACAGAGAGGCAGAGCATGAACGGGGGAGGGGCAGAGAGAGAGGGAGACACAGAATCGGAAACAGGCTCCAGCCTCTGAGCCATCAGCCCAGAGCCTGATGCGGGGCTCGAACTCACGGACCGCGAGATCGTGACCTGGCTGAAGTCGGACGCTTAACCGACTGCGCCACCCAGGCGCCCCACTTTCACTCTTTTTTTAGGTAGATTGCATCTCTCTATTTTGTTTCTTTTTCTGAGATTTTGTCTTGTTCATTCATTTGGAACATATTTTTCTGTTTGCTAATTTTGTCTGGCTCTGTTTCTTTGTATTAGGTAGATCAGTTATATCCCCTGTTTTTGAAAGTAATGGCCTTACATAGAAGGCGTCTTGTCACGCCTAGTAGAACAGTGCTTACTGGTCACCAGAACCAGGCACTCCAGGGGTGTCTCCTTCCATGGCTGCATATGCTTTCTTACTGTGACTGGGCCACATCCGCTGTGAGTACACTGGTGGGAAAGAGTGACCCCCAGTCTGGCTGGCTGCAATCACCAGCCACAACTAAGGTGAGCACACTAGTGAAAGGGGCTACTCTTTGGCATGGCTGACTATGAGGTCTGGCTGCAGCTGCTGCTGGCTTGTTCATGGGCGGTGCTAGCTCCTGGTGCAACTGTGACTCTTGTGGGTGTGCTGTTGGTCAGGGCCTGCCCCGTTCCCTGGGGCTGGAGTTGATTTAGTGAAAATACGTGTCTTGACAAAGGCTGCCCACTGGGTGTAGGTGGTAAAAGCTGCTTTGTGAGGGTGCCTGCTAGGGTTGGCAGGGTGGTGGGGAAATTCTGTAGGGGAACATTTGGGCAGAGTAAGCAGTATTAGCAAGTAGATGAGAACATCAAAACTGGCCTCCTTTAGTGTCCAGACAGCTGGTTTGAAGGAGGGCGACCAAAAGTGGTGCTTACCAGCTCTAACATTTTCAGAAAAATTTCCTACAGATCTCCATGCCTCCAGCACATGGCCTAAAATTAGTGAATAGATATAGCCCAGGCACTTTTTGAATGGCTGCTTTTGTACTGGATCTCAGGGTGAGTGGTTTTGTTCATGGGCTTGTTCAGAGCAGATTTTGTTTACTGCAACCCTCTGGCGCTCCTGGAGTTAAGCCCCACTGGTTTTTAAAACTTCTGGAATTAATTCAACTAATTTTCAAAGCCTGATATCCTGAGGACTCACTTTCCTCATGCAGATCCCCATGGTGAGGGGTGCCCAATGCAGGGCTTGAACCTCTCACTCCTCAAGGAGGACCTCAGTGCCTGTGATATCCCTCCTGCTGTGGTTTCCTGCACAGAGGGTTTGCTCCCCAACTGCAATCTCAGGACCTCCTACCTTTCTCAGTGTGGCCTTTTCTTTCTATCTTTAGCTGTGGAAGACTGCTCTGCTAATTTTGAGGTTGTTCTCTGAGTGTGTTGCACTATGTGTAATTGCAGCCTTGGTATGTGTGTAGGATAAGGTGAGCCCAGGATCTTCCCTCTTGGCAGTCTTCCAAAAAAACCTTTACACCATTTTTCCTTATCCCATTTTCAGCCAACCCTTACATAGAAAGAGGTGACTGTTCTTAAATATAACAAATTTTTCATTTTTTTCTAAATATTTTTATTGGCCTTCTTGGAGATTTTTAAAAAGCATTTTTGGTGAATGAGTTACTAAATGGTATATTTACATAAGCAGTGTTAATTAGATATTGAATTGAAACATGATACAGGATTGAGATGATGAAAAAAGTCACCTGATTTTGGTGTTTCTCAGATTCTCAACTGTGTATTCCATCACTTCTTGATTTTAGAAATTTTTCTACATGCCACTTTTCTGTTTAATATCCTTTATGTTTCCATTTTCCCCATACATGATTACATTGAATTATTTTTTTTATTCTGTTCATTTTGTACTCTCCTTTTTTCCATTTTTTTTAAATATAAGTGATGGAACTATTTCACAAAATTCTCTAATTTGTTCTTTTGGTTAAAGATATCAGTAACTAGGGGCGCCTGGGTGGCTCGGTCGGTTAAGCGTCCGACTTCGGCTCAGGTCATGATCTCACGGTCCGTGGGTTCAGGCCCCGCATCGGGCTCTGTGCTGACAGCTCAGAGCCCGAAGCCTGTTTCGGATTCTGTGTCTCCCTCTCTCTGTGACCCTCCCCCGTTCATGCTCTGTCTCTCTCTGTCTCAAAAATAAATAAACGTTAAAAAAAAAATTAAAAAAAAAAAAGATATCAGTAACTATTGAAAAATATCAGAAAATAAGTCAAATAACTGACATACTTAATAATTTACCATTTTTGGACTAAAGTGTACTAGTTGTTTCTACAGCCTTTCCCACTGTGTCCCTCATACTCCTTGGGAATTTTCTTAACCCTGATGTTTGTTTCTTTGTTTGTTTGGTTGGTTTGGTTTGGTTTCCTTTTCGGTGGAAGAAAACAGCAGCCAGTAGATTCAACACAAGCACATATTGTTGATGTGAATGTTTTCTCCGTTATACCCATGCATGGTGCTTTCTCTAAATCCATTATAATACATTTCCAAAATTCTTACCTGTCATTTATTGTCTATGATTGTGTTATAAAATAAACTTAAACATTATTTGAGATGATTCATGAAGGTTGGCTTACTGTTAGAAAGTTTTACACATCAGCCTAAGAGTAACATATCATAGTCTTAGAATGTCTTTGCTATCAGTGGCAAATAGATTTTGGAGCTTTTTTCAAGTGTTTTGACCTCTTCAATCAAAGATTTATTATGTCAATAGTCCATCACCTCCATATGGCAGGAGTTCATGACATCAAGGATAAGATCTACTTTACGATATACATTTTTACCATTTCCTTGTCATGTTTGCTAAAGGAATCTTTTTTCTGCCCTTTATTGATTCCACTACATGTACTACCATTGAAATCCCACCACCAAAGAACTCGTATAAAATGTCACTATTATATATCAATATAGACAAGTTTCTTTTTCCTTGAGAGATCAAATATGAGGCTTTCATGTATTTGAAAAAAAAAAGTAAACACCATTGAATTAAATGAAGCATAGGGACATATAAAGTGAAGTTCATGATGTAGAAGGAAAATAAAAGTCCTCTATTAACATCTGCAAAATCAGTGTAATTTTTGGAAGTGAAAACACTTGTGTGCCTCATACATGCTATGCTGTGCTCCCATGCATCATGAATTATTTAAAATATTTAGAATATGCCTCATGAATTCTGCATGCCAAAGTTCAGATAAATCTACTGTGATATGAACAGAAAAAAGCAGCTATATTTAACAAATAAATTTTTAAGTCTGCAGTGAAGACAAAATACACAATGTATACATAAGGAGAATGATTTACATGTTTTAATCCACTAAAGTAGAATATTTCTAGTCCATACCTATACTCTTATTATTGCCTCCAAATTAAGAAAGCATCAACTGATCTTGTTTTTTTTTTCCTATTGTCTTTACTTTTTATTATATACCAGCTGATGTGGATCATCTGATGATCTAGTCTGTAAGTAGAACTACTTCTGATATATAGATAGAGCATAGGGTAATGTTTTAGTTGGAGGTAATCCACAAACAAAACCTCCCTCCATTCAAACGGTTAGAGTCAACTTCATCACCTAAAGATAAACTCCACCTTACTAGCCCTATAGTGGGAATTAGTACGGGTGAATTAAAAGCTCCACGTACACAAATGTCCCTATATTCTAACCTTTTGAGTTCTTGATCCTCAGATTATTCACATTCTGTGGCCATATATGAATATCTTAATCACTGTCAACTCTTCTAGTCTGATATCTTAAATTCAAACCTCTTATTACCTAAATTCAACTATGCATGTAGTTCTCACTCTTCATTTCCATTGTACTCTACTTACTAACCTCATTAAGAATCATTCATTCTCTGGGCCTTTAAACTTCTCCTAATATATCAATCAGCACCATATTTTAAAATCTAATCTGTGACTTTATTAACAGGTAAGTTCAAGTTTCTTAAATGTATTGTTATTTCTTACACAGTTAGACTTTTTATTTTGTCTTTCCTTTGTGTACCATTTTGGTTTGTATTTCTTCCAGGTCTTACCTTCCTCTGGATGCGTGAAGTTTTCTTTATTTCTCTTCCTTTAAAAAAAAAATAGCTATTTCAGTTTTTATTTGTTCTTTATAAATTACTAATGTCCATACTTGACTGCAATAAAATTAGTTGATCAATACACTTATTACCTTTAAACAATGCAAGAACCATTAAATATCTTATCTCAGATCTTCTCCTTTGGTATTTAGTACTATCTTTTGTGTGGTGTATTATTTCTGACCTAATTTTTAGCTCCTCTTTATTAATTTTTCAGCAAATGGGTAATACCTTAGTGAATATATTTACTAATTTCTTAACTTGTTATTTTTCTTTTTTTTTTTTTTTTAATTTTTTTTTTCAACGTTTATTTATTTTTGGGACAGAGAGAGACAGAGCATGAACGGGGGAGGGGCAGAGAGAGAGGGAGACACAGAATCGGAAACAGGCTCCAGGCTCTGAGGCGTCAGCACAGAGCCCGACGCGGGGCTCGAACTCACGGACCGCGAGATCGTGACCTGGCTGAAGTCGGACGCTTAACCCACTGCGCCACCCAGGCGCCCCATAACTTGTTATTTTTCTTGAGTGTGATTTTTTTTTCCTTTTGTTTTCTTGAAATTTTTGCCTTAAGTTTTTTTAATGAAATTCTGAGTGTAATATAGAAGCTCTTTTTTTTATTTTTAAAAAAATTTTTTAATGTTTATTTTTGAGAGAGAGAGAGAGTGTGAGTGGGTGATGAGCAGTGAAAGAGGGAGACACAGAATCTGAAGCAGGCTCCAGGTTCCGAGGTGTCAACACAGAGACGGATTAGGGGTTTAAACTCACAAACCAAACCGTGAGATCATGTCCTGGACTGAGTGGGCTGCTTAACTGACTGAGCCATCCAGGCATCCCTCTTTATTTATTTATTTTTTCTTATTCTTTGACAATCTAGATGAACACAGAAATCTAATGACAGCTAGCTAGATTTTCCCTCAGCTGTTCAAACATGTTATTGTTTCTTGTTACTTGTCTTCAGGTATTTATTTATATTAATGAAAAGTCACTTGTCACCCTTTCGGCATTATTTTTATTTTCTCTCAATTTAATGTTCATTCTTACTATGGTGTGTATGGGTAAGGACTGGATTTTTATAACATTTGAAAACTGGGTGCACAGCCAATGTAAGGATTTAGCATTCTCCCTAAACCTAGAAAACACTCATGTTATTTCTTACAGTATTGCTACACTTCTTTCTCTCTTTTTCCTCTGGATTTTCTTACTATGTCCTTAGCACTTTCAATATATCATACATATTTTCCTCCTTTTAAAATCCCAGTATGGCATTATAGGGTGTATTACCTCAAATCTGTTGTATAAAACTATACAATTTTAAAGCTACTTTTAAATTTTAAAAATTACCATATTTTTTTCATCTTAGAAGTTATATTGAGTTATTTCTTCAAATTTTTTATATTATTTACAAACAAATAGCATTTATGATTTTATGTCTTTTTATATTTTTGGTTATGTTTAAATACTTCTTTCATGATCTCCTTTAGGTTTGCTGTTATATTTATTTTCTGAAAGTGCTAACTCTCCTGTTTATAACAAGTGCTCTCCTTTATGGTAGCTTATTTCCTTATCAGGTGGCCTTTTTACTTTTGAGCTGATCTTTGAGGGACAGCGTCTTTGTTGTTTTGGTGTTTCCTCCTGTAGAGAGTTTCATAGGCCTTATATCTGGAAACATTCCTTTAGAATCAGTTTTGTATCTCCGGCTTACATTATTCTAAGTTATCAACTGAGTTTTTGTGTTGTTTTGTTTTGACATTTCTTCATTTTTGAGAGACAGAGAGAGGCAGAGCACAAGCAGGGGTAGGGGAGAGAGAGAGAGAGAGAGAGAGAGAGAGACAGACAGACAGACAGACAGACACAGACATAGAATCTGAAGCAGACTCCAGGCTCTGAGCTGTCAGCACAGAGACTGACACCGGGTTCAAACTCACAAACCGTGAGATCATTACCTGAGCCACCCAGATGCCCCATATCAACTGAGTTTAGACATGTTAGAAGTTTTTATTTTATATTGGTGTTAGATGCCTATGCCCAAGTAGAAATATAATTCCAGATCTACTATCCATGGGTGATAAAGGTTCTAATTTTCTGTTTCTCATGACTGACTTTCCTCCCATGACTTCAAGTGTAGATCAAATAGCCTGGTTTCTAATCTTTGAGCAAAGCAGGAGTTTGTTCTAGCTTCCTGTTTCTGTGGGACCTAATGCTAAATCTTCCCTTCTAGATAGCATTTAAAACCGTAGTATATGTTTCTAATTATATCTCTGTAGGTCACAAAGGTTTAATTACATGTATATGTGTGTGTGTATATAAATATAAATATAAATATAAATATATAAATTATATATATATATACAATTCTGTCTTTTTCTTCCCTTTGGCTTCTAGCATTACAGAGTTTCTTTTATTTCTTTAAAAAAGTGATTTTATATTGATTCTATGTTTCATATCATATTGAGTTAGATTTTCCTTATTATGTCAAAATTGACAGCTAGAATTTATAACTGAGGAGAAATAGGCAATAATTATCTTGTATTATGAAAGAGAACTATGACTGGCTTGTCTTTCCCTGACTGGATGTTTGTTTATACACCCCATTGACTGATATATCTTCTGGGCTTATTATTTGAACTTGGAAAAAAAAATGATCATTGGAATGGAGAATGTGGATATGGAAAACTATGGAATAGCCAGCATTATGCTTGCTTAGAATGCTGAAGGTGAGGAATTCTCATCTTCAACCCCATTGAAAGAGTAACCTTTGAAATCTCTTATGATCCACCACACAAGAGGCCAGCTGCTGAGTAAAGAGGCTGTGGTATAGACAGTTGTGGAATTGAAGAGATCATGCCGGATTGGATTTCTCATACCAGGAAATTGTTCAGAGGGTCCTTTGCCTGCAGGGTCCCCTGAAATATTCACATGTGTTCTCCATTTGATAAACTACTTCCTGTTCCCTGACTCACAGAAAACACAGATACCAAGCCTGTCTTAACAAAAGGAGAAACAATAGCACTGTCTATGGCAGTGGACAAACACATATGAAAAAGGTACTTGCCTCTCAGATCTATTCCTCTTTCACACATAAACATGCTTGAGGAGTGGAAACCCAGAAAACAGAGAAGGAAAAGGAAGAAGAGGAGAACTTAGGGGAGGAGTCATCTCAGAAAAGAGTCCACTCTTCCTTTCCTCTCAAGTCCGTCTTGCTAAAGCCTGGCAGATGCAAATGGAAGGGGGAAAGCAAATGTTAATTGAACATGGAGTTGATTTTTAAACTTATGACTAATCTTCTTACATATTTGAACATGAACACAAAGTAATGAAAACTGCAAAATGTAGTTAAGGGAAAGGAAAAGGAGATTCAATGAAGCATGATAAAAGGCAGTGATGGGAGAAAAAATTAAAATCAATTCATTTTGATGAATTGCGTGATAAAGCAGTTACATATGTTTTTGTACTGGGACTGAGGCCTGTCTTTGCCAACTCAGCCTTCCTTATTGATGGCATGTCATTTATATTATAAATGAAATAATCTTTAGTGTGGTGAGAAAAGCATTTTGAAGATTTTTCCAGTCAAAACGTTGATTTATATTAAGGAGTACATCTCTGAAACTCATTGAAAGTTAAAAATATTGAACTTTAAGAGGAATGTAAATGTCTGATAAAGCTTTTATTACTAGGAAGATGTGTTTTTAAGCTATAACAACCATCTACAGAAACATACAGTGTCTTGCCAGTTAGACCAATAGACCCACATTTTTATACTGAGCTGGTTCCTAACTATCCTTTTCTAATAGACAAATATAAACACATGAATTTTTTTTAAATTTTAATGTGGAATGTAACAGTAGCACATATATAGAATGACAGGTATTAACAGAAGTGACCATATGAAAATGACCCTGCTGGACATATTAAAAAGAATAGCCCATTTTCTTGAAAATAATATTATAGTAGATTACAAACATGTGATTTGTATCCTAATTTCCCTATTACTAATGTGCTATGGAAGAACCTGAATTCAAATCTTAGGTCCATATTTACTTGTTAGGTAACTTTAGACAAATTACCATACTTTTGAATCATGTACTGTTATGTGTGAAAAGTGTATGTGTGTATGTACACATGCGTGTGTGCACACATGCATGTGTGAAAGAAGAGGATGTGTATTTAGATATACAGATAAGTATTTAGATAGTGCTTAGTGCAGAACATATGATAGACATACAGTAAGGATACTTTGTTTTCTACCAACACTTCTCTACTCCTCTGAGTCAAAAAGTAAGAAATTCAGATAAGAGGGCACACAAACTAGGGCAGGCTCTTGGAAACAAGATGAGCTCTTTTGGAACCACATCCTCTAATAGGCAAAATAAACAACAGAGAAGCAAAAAAAAAGAACCCCAAAACTTATTTTCTTGGAATAATAGATGATGAATTGTGTTCCCCTTTATGCAAAAGATAGACTAGCCACTGGCACTGATAATCCCAAATGATATAGTCTAGCCAGATATGAAAATAGGCTTTCTCAATATACTACCCTTGGTTTTCTCATAATGGGACCACAAGGATCATCATTTGACTGTTAGAAGTACTCATGAAATTTCTCAACACATTAAACTGATTTTTATTAAGTTCTTACTGTGTACAGTGATTTTAATTGTTCTTGGACTGTCTAGCATTCATATCCTGAGCATTCACTCTATATTTATATATTTTTTCCTTTGAATATTTTTTACCTAAATGTATTTTTCAACCTGATTCTATACCTGTTCCTTACTTACATAACTTGGAGATCTGTCATCGTAGGTCTTATTATCAATAGTTACCATATTACCATGTTCTATGAATATCTTTATTCTAGATATGATATAACTTCAAATTTCACTTTTCAACCTCACTGGTATTTTTCCTGTTGCTTTTTCTTCCCCATAAATTTTTGGCCTTCACATAATTTTTTTCTTACCAGTTTGACTAATATGTGTAGAATTTCTTCAGAGTAGAAATTACTTGCAGAGTAGAACTGATAGCGCATAATCCAAAATTGAATTAAGCTTTTGTATCCTAATCAACAGTCCCTTTCCTTCTTCCAAATCCTATTTTGCCATCCTTTATTCAGCAGTTACCACTGACCCCAGGATGTTCTTCCAAGATTTTCACTTCAGATTAACTATTTAGCCAAAGAGCATGAAAAATTTTTGCAGCAAGAGAATTACTCCTTCCTGATGCAAAATCATCTGAGGGCAGAGACCATCAAGGCTAGATAGACATAGATATTAAGAACAGAAAGATGATTTCAAGGATGACAGGACATTCTAATCTGCATAGAAATTAACTATATATTTACAAGATAACTTCCCTAAAGGCCATCTCATTTTGCCAATGTGGATTTCAAGACCGTGGTAGCTGAGGTATATTTGCTTTTATCAAATACTTTATAATTTAGAATACATACCTAGGATGCTGTACTCCTAGGTTATTTCCATTTTGAATATAGCACTCTACCCCCTCAGTCCTTCTATTCAATTCACATCCAGGGCCTGAGATTTTCATCATCCATGGTTTAGGTCTTTAGAAAATTATTGCTGAAATATAATCATGTTAATTGGGAGGGAGTTGAATTTATTGATAGCGTGTTAAACACTAGCATATTTTAAAGATAATTTTACTTATAGGTCAAATTACAGAAATATGTCCTTAAATTTGGCAATAAGTTAAAAAGTTGTGATATTGACACACATTGGAGTAAATAACTTGATTTGGGAAAGTAGGAAAATAATGAGAATGTGATTTACCGAGGTTACACTTTGGAATGGGACCTCATTAAGAAGCAAGTCCTGGATTACTGGAGGTAGAAGAGAGTTATAGGAATGCAGTCTGGTCTTGAGGAGATGTGTACCACAACAAAGAAATAGAGACAGGAATAAAAAAATGAAATATCACCTAATTCACCTATTTTTTTCTAGGTCCTATACCTGTCCAATGCCTCTTTTTTTGTTGTTACTATTTTAAACTAGCTCAGGAGCCACTGGTTTTGATCAGATTTTCTTCCTTTCTTGGCCTATCTTGTTTATGCTCTTATCTCTATTATCTGAGGTCATGAAACTTAGAGCTTTGATTCTGAAAACTCTACATGTACCTTTGTCTCTGTTTCTATTTCTTCTTGTATTTCTTTGTCTCTCTTTTTCTCTTTATCTCCATAGACACACAAACACACAGACTGAAAAATATGGACAGTGCACTGCCATAGGGTTACTAAGAATTGTAAGCTTTGATATATTAAACCTGAACAGGGCTGGAGGACAGCAATAGTTATTTGCACCTAGAGAGAGGGAGCTAAGTCAAGGCCATCCTTTAAACAAAAGCAGCCAGTTTTAGCAACCCTTCACAGAAGTCAAGGGATTACTTTGAATTTACTTTCCTATGTCTCATTTTTTCCCCTGTGCTTCCCACTGGCTACCTCCATCTCCCAGAAGCCATAGAGCAACAGACCCCAAGGTCATTGTCCATATACTCACAAAATAGGTACTGCATTTAGAGCAAAGTCTGGAAGAGTGAATGGAAGGTATCTAGTATAGTGCAAAATTATTCAGATGAATGAATATTTTCTACAGTGACTTCTTCATAATATTCAGGCAACTTATTCATCAAATTAAAAATAAAATTATAACAGGTCTACTTTTTATTGTAGTGATCCAACATATGTGTTCATTATAATTGTTCACAAATATGTATTACTAGACAGGAATATCTAGAGTGTATATATTCAGTGATGAACTGATAAACTTCACACAGTGGAGGAAAACAGTTTCATACAAAATTGCTTCCAAGACATTAATAGTTCTCACTTTGGGTAATTTATCTGGAGAAATTCTCCAAGGTATCTCATCCAAGAGTTGTGATCAAAAGAGCAGACCACCTAAATTAGCTGCTTGTTCAGACTATGTTAAATATTTTAACAGGAAGTTAAATTAAAATGAATGAATGAATGAATGAATGAATAAATAAATAAATAAATAAATAAGTAAGTAAGTAGGGGAATATATTTTTTATTTTACACAGAAAGAGAAATTTTTATTTTCCACATCCTGTGTCCTATCAGGTGCTGTGTGATAAATAAATTAGTCATAAACTAAAGATCAAAAGAAAAACACAACCAAGTAACAACTTGATTTAAACTTTATTATTTCTCTGGTATTATTTGTGATAAAGTTCCAAGATTGTGTACTTAAAGGTTAGATTAACTATGTATTACTCTAGCACCAAGAGAAGCAAGTTTCTAGATTTTGATGATTATTCTAGGGTTTTATAAGTTTTTAACATTTGAAGATGGTGAAACCATACTATAGGAGAACTGTATAATTTTTGCAACATTTCTTTCAACTTAACAATTATCTAAAAATAGAAATCTTAAAAACAACTTAGAAACAACTATCAAAACAAACTGTCTTAATATGTATTATCATTGATAATATGGCAGTTAAAAGTACTATTTGCAAGAGTATCAATCTTCTGAGTAAAATACCTTCACTCTAGGAAAGGGCAAACAGAAAAGTAGCATTTGTGAATTCATTTTAAAAAATCCCCTTGATGGAATATTTACTCTAGAAGTTTATGAAAATGAGGACATAAAAATATTAAACTTATAAATCTCACTTTACAAAACCACTTACAGATTTCAAAAACATTGCTGCATATTTGGCCTGAGGTCTTGGGGTTTAATTTTCTGGTCTTTTGAGAAGAGAAATATGTTTGTGTCAGAATGTGAGATGGAATTTTTCTTGCATGAGACAAAACATGGAATTATATTCGAAACCCTATTTTAGTGAACAATTTTAATAACGACTGACCATGAAATATAATAAAGCAAAAACACCAACTTGGTTAAAAGACTTAAATGACTGCCATCAAAAGAGTAATTTTTTTGACAGAGTGAAAATATAAATTGTGTATTTACACCCCCTATATTTCTTTTTTGTGAATAAAAAATCTTTCAATTCACCCCCTTAATACAGAAAAATGAAACACTGAGTTACAGTAAAAAGAGCAAGGTGATTGTAATTCCTCTACCATTTACTTTCTTTTTTTTTTTTTTTTTTTCAACATTTATTTATTTTTGGGACAGAGAGAGACAGAGCATGAACGGGGGAGGGGCAGAGAGAGAGGGAGACACAGAATCGGAAACAGGCTCCAGGCTCTGAGCCATCAGCCCAGAGCCCGACGCGGGGCTCGAACTCCCGGACCGCGAGATCGTGACCTGGCTGAAGTCCGACGTTTAACCGACTGCGCCACCCAGGCGCCCCGACCATTTACTTTCTTAATCTGAAGCAGGTAGTTTAACAAAAGACTCTGTATCATCCTTTTAAATTGAGGTTAAACTTCATTAGAGGATTATCAAGTGACTTAAAGGAAAAATATATAGAGTTAATTATAAACTAAAAGATCAATACCAGGGTAATACTACTACTTATATTTCTACAATGATTTATGAGAATAACAAGCGATAACATTTATGCCAACTAATGATGTAGACTGGGGGGAAAAAGTTTGTTACTGGTACTTTGGCCAGACTTCAGGTCTAGCTTAGAGATGTGTAACCATGTAAATATTCATGTGAAAAGTCCAGGTAAACTGACCTGAATTCCGTGATCTAAAGAAGTCCAAAGCACTCTCCTCAGTATCTGCAAAATCCTAAGGGCATGTTTTCAAACTACTCTGTGCTTCTGACATTTGTGTTCTCACAAGCCAACTAACTTTTGCCTGAATTAGTGTGAAAGCAAAATTTACTCCTGCTATTCTTTGGCGTGTGCACAGGTTTAGTGGGTTCGCTCTTGTACTTGCTCTCTCTCTCTCTCACTCTCTCTCTCTCACCCACCCCCACACACACAGACAGAGTCCAATCACATAAATATTCTGGGATAGAACAAAATGAATCTTTATGGATCACACAGATGATTCATTCTACACACAGCTGGTACCTTTCTGTCTTGTCCCATTCTCTCATCTCCTTACTCTTCTCTAGAATCCTCTCTCTAAAGAGACATTTTGTTGGTTATGGCCAGACTCTGGAAACACAGGGTACTCATATTCAATATTACATTATATATGTAATATATTATATATAAATATATATATTATATATATAAATAATTATATATTTAATATATATACATTTATATATATTACATTATTACATTACATTACATAATATTCAATATTACATTACATTAAATCATATTCAATATTACATAATATATATATTACATTTATAAAATATACACATGTATATTTCATATAGATATATATGTGCATATATATAATATTATGTATGTACACACAAAAGTTTTAGATGAATTATGATATCAGTGATTAGAGTAAAATATCCTCTTTATAGATTCCTCCAAATTTTGGTAGTGCCCTGGCCACCTGTTGGGTATTTAGCCCTATGGGAGAAGCCTGGGTACATTTTTAAACTTAATTCAGGTAAGAGTTTTTTTTTAATATGTAATACATTTATCATTGGCTACAATAAAATGTATTTTCTACTTGCATTTTAAGTATCTACTTTTTAATTACCATAAAATAGTAAGTAGCCAGAAATACCAACAAAAAATCCCTTTGGTGGGTAATGGAGAATGGTTTTTAGAGTCTTATTTGAATTTAAATTACATTTATGTCATTCCAGTTTCAGATATCTCCAACCCATTCTAGTATTTTAAATCTATATATTTTGTTGGTGTGCACAGCATTGTACTTTGTGGATTTCAAGGAGGATTCACTTAGGAAAACAGAAGCCATTGCAGGCATTTCAAAGAGGAAGGTTTTTCATATCAAGAAATACAGACTTAAAACTTGTTGGCAAGGTCAGAAAAGTAACTGTCAGACAGTCCACTATTGAGTGTTCAAGAAATAAGGAAAGCAATTTAGAAGTTCTTAAATTAAAAATAGAACTACTTTATGATCCACCCACTTCTGAGATATATACCACTTCTGAGTATATAACCAGAGGAACCTAAACTATTATCTTGAAGAGACATCTGAGTTCTCATGTTCACTGTGGCATTATTCACAATCAGTTATGCCATCAACGTAAGTATTTGTCAGTTGATGAATGGATCAAGATAATATGGTATGGTATAACATATAGGCAATGGAATAATCTTCCTTGAAAAAGAAGGAAACCCTGTCATTTGTAACAACATGAATGAATCTGCAGGGCATTATGCTAAGGGAAAGACAGCAGACGGAGAATGACAAATACTGCATAATATTTATATGTGTAGTGAAAAGAAAAGTCAGACTCATGGAAACAGAGTAGAACAGTGGTTGCTACAGGATGGTTGGTGGTACAAATAGGAAGAGGTTGGTAAAAAGTTTCAAACTCCAATTATGAATATGCTTTGAGAATTTAATGCATAACATGATGACTACTGTTGATAATACTGTATTGCATAACGGAAATTTGCTGAGAGTAGAACCTAAATATTTTTCCCAAGAAGGAAAAAAAAGAGCAAATAGGTGAGGTGATGGATGTGTTAATTAACTCAATGGAGTGATCTTTCATAATATATACGTATATCAAATCTTCCCATTGCACACTTTAAACATCTTACATTTTTCAATTATACCTCAGTAAGGCTGGGAAGGGGGAAGAAATTTTGTACAGCTAATAAGTAGTGGAGCTGGGTTTCAAACCCAGCCACCCTGGATCCAGAATCCATGGTTATACCCATGCTTTTAACCACTATTCTTACTGACAGAAACTCTTCTCTCAAATTCCATCTTAATGACTTTATATGATAATATATATAAAATATATGATGATAATATATATATGATAATATATAATATATTATATAATATATAATGTATATATTATATATAATATATATAATATGTATATAATGTGTGTGTATATATATATGTATATATATATGTGTATATATATACATATATATATATGTAATATGTATATAAATTCCAGGCTATCTTAGAAACATGTTGCTTAGAGACATCCTGTCTTCTGTGGGTTCTAAAGCAATTAAATAATTTTTTGAGCTACAACTGTTGTTGAAAATTGTGTCATTAGAACTTAGTTCCCAATACACTACCATACAGTAAGCTGCTATAAATGAGCAATTTCATGGAGCCCTTCAATGGTGCGAACTTCATGAACATTGCAGAGATAACAAGCTCTTCATAAGATCAAAAAGAAAAGAGAATTCTCAGAATCCCTGATGACTTTGAGGCACATTTGAGCCATTGTGACACAGGATGTTCCCCAAAGTGATGTAGATATACTCCTTTTTTAATGCATGAATCTATTTAAAATGAGTATCACTGATAATTTTGAGCATTTAAAGTTAAGCAATACATATTAGGGAAAAGCATTGAATATTGGAATTGTCCAACAGATAAGGTGTAACAAAGGCAAAGATACCATGCATGTATCTCAAGGAGACAAAAACAGTAGGGAAGCCCACTGCACAATGAAGCTGGAGATGTTTCATAATCTGATCCTTAATTGTGTATCATTCATTGATTGCTAGTTGCTATGGAATTCCAACTTATTAGACTCTGAGGAATATACTCATGAAAGGTTTTGATTTACAGACTAAATTTCATAGTCATGTTTTTTTTTCTTTTCTTACCTCTATTTTATTTTGATCATGTTGCCAATTAACAGGAGGTATTTCTTTCCAGTAGTAAAATGGAGACTTTGGTGGAGACATGCCAATTTTGTGTTTTAGAGTGCTTACAGCAAGTAAAAAAATAACACTATAATTCTTAGTTTCATTGTTCTTCGCCTTTTTTATTCATATATTTTTCAAGTTCAAAGAACTGCCTTTTTATAGTTTCTCTAGTTTAAATTTCCAGACATTAATGGAAATAGTAAAACAAAATATGATGATAAAAATAGTTCTTAAATAATGCCCAAGAGAGCTCCTAAGACCGACTTTATCTATTCCTTGCAGGCTCAGCCTGAACATATCATAAGATGTGAATTCTATTTAGCTGACACTTTGGTGGTGTGAGTGTTTTTTACAACTAATCAGCACCTGAATAATCAAAGGTGTGTACCATCCATCAGCTTTAATGAAGCATTAAAATACTTTAATGGAACTTAGGGTAATTAGAAAGTCTCTTATGTAGTTCATCTACTAACAAGAACATTTTCAGGATTAATAATAATGGAGTGAATTTTCCAGCGAAGAATGGGCCCTTCCTTAACTTCAGCAATCCCATTTGTAAAACTGGAGGTGTTTTATGTATTTCAAGGGGAAGTTGGGTATAATTAATGATTAAACTGTTATGAAGTATTCATAGTGTCTTGGTTGAAATGGCAAGTCTGCTTTTCTTCCTTAAGGATCAGTCATAAATGAGAAAAGAAAATGCAGTTTTCCAAATATTTAAAATTACATTTGAAAGAGTCTAGTGCTTCAGAGGAAATATTTTCCTCTGTCACTTGATATTTATCTAATAATGCCCTGAAGACTATTGGAATGGAATAAAATTTACTGTGTATTAACAGATAGGTTGTGCATTATAATTCAACAAAATTAAGTTGGTATGACTGGTATTCACAATTATTTTCACAATTACTGGAAAATCAATCATGTTCCCAACAGTGAGTATCTCCAGCTGAAAAGCAGGAAAATTATTAAAGGATCTTGTTGTTAGCCAGATGTATCTGACTGTATCTCAGCAATTGATTTTCTACTGAATATCTATTCTCCCTTTATTTCCTATTTAAAGAGCCTTTATTGTATTTTGGGTAGCAACATACTTACATAAAAAAAAAAAAAAAACTAAAGTTTCCCAGACTGTTTTGTGGCCAAGCAGATGATAGAACTACGTCAAAAATTATTCTGTTAGTACTATACCCTTTTGCCCTTGTGCCCTCTTTGCTACCTGATGTTTAGAACTGGTGCTCTGGTAGTTCTCTTCCACACTGAGTTGACTTCTGTGCCTTAACATGATGAACCAGAAAGAGGAAAGGAATCTAGGTCTCTGAATAAGAACCTTGTCACAAGCCCAGGACTTCTCACTGCACCTTAGTTTATTGGGGAGAGAAATAAATACCTGTCTTGTTTAAACAGTTTCACTATATTTACTGAATATAAATTATGAGATCATATGACATAAGGAAGTTCAATATGTGGTCTACAATTTTAAAAAGGAAAGATATATAATTAAATGATAAATTAAGTAAATGTAAAAATACATTAAGAAATATTTCAAAATAACAAAAAAATATAATCTTAAAATCTTAAAATCAATGTAATATAATACATTGAAAAAAATTAAAGTGTGCATCCTGGCTCCAAGATACTGGGATTTTTTTTTTAAATTTATTTATTTACTTTTGAGAGAGACAGAGCACACACAAGCAGGGGAGGGGCAGAGAGAAAGGGAGACATAGAATCCAAAGCAGGCTCCAGGCTCTGAGCTGTAAGCACAGATCCTGACGCGGGGCTGGAACTCACCACCTGTGAGATCATGACCTGAGCCTAAGTCAGGTGTTTAATGACTGAGCCACCCAGGCACCCCCAAGATCTTGGGATTTAAACCCAAGTCCACAACCTAACAGCTATTCAAATTTGGGCAGTTTATTTTATCCTCTAATACAATGTCTTGGAAAATGATGATAGACATAGTGCCAATTTTATAAGCATTGTTGTAGAGATTAAATTAGACACACATAAAATACTCAGAAGACTACCTGGTCCTTAGTATCCAATGATAAATTTCATTTATAAAGTATAGTTAAATTGCAAAATTGTGTCCTCATATTTTTAATTTCTAATTTTATCTGAAAATTAATTTTTAAATTGAACTATAGTTGACATACATTTTATTAATTTCAAGTATGCAACATAGTGATTTGACAATTATACATTATGAAATGCTCACCATAATAACTGTCACCATACAAGGTTATTATAATATTATTGACTATATTTTGTATGCTAAACTTTTCATTCCTGTGACTTTTTTATAGCTAGAGTTTTGTCTTTCTTAATACCCATCACTTATTTTGATCATCCCCTCATCCTCTCCCTTCTGGAAATTATCACTTTGTTTTCTGTATTTATGAGTATGTTTCCATTTCGTTTTGTTCGTTTGTTTTCAATATTCCACATACAAGTGAAATCACATGGTATTTGTCTTTCTCTGTGTGACTTATTTCACTTAACATAATATCCTTTAGGTTCACCCCTGTTGTTGCAAATGGCAAGATTTCATTCTTTTGTATGACTGAGAAATATTCCACTGTGGTGTGTGTATCTATCTGTAAAAAGACTTCTTTATCCATTCATCTACTGATGGAGACTAAGGGTACTTCCATATCTTGGCTAATGTAAATAATTCCTCAGTAAACAAAAGGGTGCATATATCTTTTTTAATTAGTGTGTTCATTTTCTTCAGGTAAACACCCAGAAGTGTTATTACTTGATTGTATGGCACTTCTATTTTTAACTTCTTGAGGACCCTCCTTGCTGTTTTCCACCATGGCTGCAATATTTTACACTGCCATCAACAATGCATGAGGGTTGTCTTTTCTCCACATCCTTGCCAGCACTTGTTATTTCTTGTCTTTTTGATACCAGCCATTCTGACAGGTGTACAGTGATATCCTTGTGGTTTTGACTTGTATTTCTCTGAGAATTACTGATTTGCACATCTTTTCATGTGTTTCTTGGATATCTGAATGTCTTCTTTGGAAAATGTCTATTCAGATCCTCTCCATTTTTTAAGCAGATTTTTTTTTCATTTTAGTGCTGAGTTGCATGAGTTATTCATATATATTTTGGATATTAACCCTTTATGAGATATATAATTGGCAAATATCTTCTCACATTCAGTAGGATTTCTTTTCATTTTGATGGTTTCCTTCCCTATGCAAAAAAAAAAAAATCAGTTGGATATAGTCCCAGTTGTTTATTTTTGCTTCTGTTTCTCTTGCCTGAGGGGACAATCTCAGAAAAATATTACTAAGAGTTTATGGCCTAGATTTTGTTTTAGGAACTTTACAGTTTCTGGTCTTTTATTTAGGTCTTTAACTCATTTTAATTTATTTTTGTATATATAGTACAAGAAAGTTTTCCATTTACATTCTGTTGTATGTAGGGGTCTGGTTTTTCCAGCACCACTTAGTAAATAGATCCCTTTTCCCAAGCATAATTTTGCCTCATGTGTCACAGATTAGTTGACCGTGTAAGCATGGGTTTATTTCTGGGCTTTCTATATTGCTCTATTATCTTTGTGTCTATTTCTATGCCAGTACCATATTGTTTTGATTACTATAGATTTGTAGTATAGTTTGAAGCCTGGGCTTGTGATATTTCCAGTTTTATTCTTTCTCAACATTGCTTTGGCTATTTGAGGTATTTGTGGTTTCACACAAATTTTAGGATTATTTGTTCTAGTTCTTTGAAAAATATTATTGGTATTTTAATAGGGATTGCATTGAAACTGTACATTACTTTGGCAGGTATGGTTATTTTAACAATATTAATTTTTCCAATCCACGAACATACATATCTTTTTTTATTTATTGTATTACACTCACTTTCTTTCATTGATGTCTTAAAGTTTTCAGAGTACAGGTCTCTTACCTCCTTGCTTAAATTTTCTTCTTACAGTTGTGTGTGTGGGGGGGGGCATGATTGTAAATAGGATGATTTTCTTAATTTCTCTTTCTCCTATTTTGTTGTTAGTATATAGAAATGCAACAGTTTTCTGTAGATGAATTTTGTATCCTGCAACTTTACTGAATTTATTAGTACTAATAGTTTTCAGTGTAGTCTTTGGGATTTTCTATATATATAATCAAGTCATCTACAACTGGAAGTTTTATTTTTTCCTTACCAATTTGGATGACTTTTATTTCTTTATCTTGTCTTATTGCTGTGGACAGAAAATCCAGTACTATGTTGAATAAAAGTGGCAAGAGTAGACATACATCTTGTTCCTAATCTTAGAGGAAAAGTAAAACTTTTTTCCATTAAATATGTTCAGTGTGGGTTTGTCATATATGGCCTTTATTATGTTGAGGTATGTTCCCTCTAAGCCCACTTTCTTGAGAGTTTTTATTATGAAGAGAGTCAAATGCGTTTTTGTCAAATTTTGTCAAATGCGTTTTCTGCATCTATCGAGTATTGAATTTTGTCAAATGCGTTTTCTGCATCTATCGAGACAGTATTGTAGTTTTTATCCTTCATATTTTTAATGTGGCATATCACATTCTCACATTGATTGTTTTATAGCTAATGAACCATCCTTGCATCCCTGGAATAACCCACTTGATCTGGTGAATAATCTTTTTATGTATTGTTATATTCAGCTTGCTAATATTCTGATGAGGATTCTTGGATCTTATTTTCAGGGATATTGTCTGTAATTTTCTTTTTTTATATATATCTGGTGTTGGTATCAGGGTAATGCTAACTGTTGAATCAATCTGGAAGCATAACAGTCTTCTCTTTTTATTTTCTTTCCTTTTTTTGGAATAGTTTGAGAATTACAGGTATTAACTCTTAAGTGTTGGGTAGAATTCACGTGTGAAGCTGTCTGGTCCGGGAGTTTAGTTTTTTGGGAGTTTATTGATTACTGATTCAATTTTGTTAAGTTACTTATCTGTTCAGATTTTCTATTTCTTCCTGAATCAGTCATGAAAGATTGTATATTTCTAGGAATTTGTCTATTCTTCTAGGTTGTCCAGTTTGTTGGTAGATAATTTTTTGTAGTAGTTTCTTATCCTTAAAATTTTATAAGTAGTATTTCTGAAGTATCAGTTGTAACATCTCTTTCGCTTCTGATTTTATTTACATCCTCTTTTTTTCTTGAAGAGTCTCACTAAAGGTTTTTCAGTTTTATCTTCTCAAAAAACCAGTTCTTTTTATCGATCTTTTCTATTGTTTTTGGTTGTTTTGTTTTTAGCATCTATTTCTTTTATTTCTGCCCTGATCTTTATTATTTCCTTCCATCTACTAACTTTGGGCTTTTTTTTTCTTTGTCTAATCCTTTAGCTATTAGATTGTTTGAGATTTTTCTAGTTTCTTGAAATAGACCAACGTTATATAAACTTCCCTGTTTGATCTGTTTTTAGACTGTCCCAAAGATTTTGAACAATTGTTTTCCATTTTCATTTTTCAAGGTATTTTTTGATTTCTTCAGTTTCTTCATCCACTTACTGGTTGTTTGGTAATATGTTCTTGAGCCCCATGTGTTTATGTTTTTTCAAGTTTTTTTTTTCTTGAGATTGATTTTTAGTTTGATAACATTGTGGCCAGAAAAGATGCCTAGAATGATTTCATTCTTAAATTACTGAACTTGTTTTGTGACCTAACATGAGATCTAACTGGAGAATGTTCTATGTGCACTTGAAAAAATATGTGTATTTTCTTGCTTTCAGATGGATTGTTCTGTGTGTGTGTGTGTGTGTGTGTGTGTGTGTGTGTGTGTGTGTGTATAAAGTTCATTTGGTCTAATGTGTCACTCAAAGCCACTGTTTTCTCATTAATTTTCTGTCTAGATGATCTATTCATTGATGTAAGTGAGGTGTTGAAGTCCCCTAGGGTTACTGTATTATTGCAGTTTCTCACTTTATGTCTGTTAATATTTGTTTTCTATATTTAGGTGGTCTTATGTTGGGTACATAAGTATTTACAACTTTAAGATCCTTTTTTTTTGATTATCCCTTTATCATTATGCAATGCCCTTCTTTGTCTGTTGTTACAATACTTGTTTTAAAGTCTATTTTGTGTGATGCAAGTATTGAACCATGTATTTTTCCATTTGCATGGAGTATCATTTTTCATGCCTTCACTTCTAGTGTGTATGTCTTTAGGTCTGAAGTGAGTCTTTTGTAGACAGCACATAGATGGGTCTTATTTTTCATCCATTCAATCACTCTAAGTCTTTTGATTGGAACCTTTAGTCCGTTTACATTTAAAGTATTTATTGATCAGTATGTACTTACTGCCATTTTATTGTTTTCTAGTTGTTTTTGTAATTTTCCTCTGTTTCTTCTTCTCTTTCTCTTTTCCCTTATCATTTGATGACTTTCTTTAATGTTCTGATTGGATTCCTTTGCCATTCTGTTTTATGTATCTATTACAGGTTTTTGATTTTTGGTTTCAGTGAGGATCATATATCATAACCTATGTGTATAGCAGTCTGTATATTAGGTTGATGGTTGTTGAAGTTCAAACACATTCTAAAAGCAGTACATTTATTCGCCCTCCCCATTTTGTGTATATGACCTCATACTTTACATATTTTTATTTGGTATATCCCTTGACTAATTGTTGTAGATATAATTCATTTTACTACTTTTGACTTTTAACCCTCATACTAGCTTGATAAGCAATTGATCTACCTATATGTTTGCTTTTACAGTGAATTTTTCCTCTTATGATTTTTTTACTTCTACTTACTCCCTTTTATTTTCTGCTTAAAGAAGTCCCTATAACATTTCTTTTTTCTTAATTTTTTTAATGTTTATTATTTTTGACAGAGAGAGAGAGACAGAGCATGAGCGGGGGAGGGGCAGAGAGAGAGGGAGACACAGAATCCAAAGCAGGCTCCAGGCTCTGAGTTGTCAGCACAGAGCCCCACGCGGGGCTTGAACTCACAGACCTTGAGATCATGACCTGAGCTGAAGTCGGACGCTCAACCAACTGAGCCACCCAGGAACCCCCCCCCCCATAACATTTCTTATAAGACTTGTTTAGTGGTGATGAACTCCTTTAAATTTCATTTGTCTGGGACTCTATCTTTCCTTCAATTCTGAATGATTATCTTTTTTTTTTTTTTTTAATTTTTTTTTCCAACGTTTTTATTTTTTTTATTTTTGGGACAGAGAGAGACAGAGCATGAACGGGGGAGGGGCAGAGAGAGAGGGAGACACAGAATCGGAAACAGGCTCCAGGCTCCGAGCCATCAGCCCAGAGCCTGATGCGGGGCTCGAACTCACGGAGCGCGAGATCGTGACCTGGCTGAAGTCGGACGCTTAACCGACTGCGCCACCCAGGCGCCCCTGAATGATTATCTTATTAGGTAGAGTATTTGGGGTTGTAGTTTCTTTCCTTTAAGCCTTTTTTTCCTTTTATAATTTATTTATTTTTAATGTACATCCAAGTTAGCATATAGTGCAACAATGATTTTGGAGTAGATTCCCTAATGCTCCTTACCCATTTAGCCCATCCCCCCTCAAACAACCCCTCCAGTAACCCTCTGTTTGTTCTCTATATTTAAGAGTCTCTTATGTTTTGAACCCCTCCCTGTTTTTACATTATTTTTGCTTCCCTTCCCTTATGTTCATCTGTTTTTTATCGTAAAGTCCTTATATGAGTGAAGTCATATGATACTTCTTTCTCTAATTTCCCCTAGCACGATATCCTCTAGTTCCATCCACATAGTTGCAAATGGCAAGATTTCATTCTTTTTGATTGCCAAGTAAACAGCCCTTTGAATATATCATGTATTCTGAGCTGAAGTGACTGCAAAAAAATCACCTGATAGCCTCCTGGGTTTTCCTTTGTATGTAACTGTTTGCTTTTCTCTTATTACTTTTAAGATTTTGTTTATCTTTAATTTTTGAAAATTTAATTGTTATATGTCTGGATGTACACCTCCTTTGGTACATCTTGTATAGGGCTCTCTGTGTTTCCTAGACCCGGATGTTTATTTCTTTCCACATGTTAGGGAAGTTTTCAGCCATTATTTCTTTATTTAGGTTTTCTGCTCCTATCTCTCTCTTCTTCTGGAACTTCTGTAATGCAAACATTAATGTGCTTGATGTTGTCCCAGTTGTCTCTTAATCTGTCTTCATTTTTTGGAAATTCTTTATTCTTTCTGCTGTTTAAGTTGGATACGTTCCACTTCTCTGTTTTCTGGATCACTGACCCATTCTTCTGAATCTGTTGTTGATTCCTCTAATGTAGTTTTTTCATTTCAGTTATTTTATTCCTCAGCTCTGATTCTTTTTCTTTTTTTTTAATTTTCTTTCTCTTTATTAAAATTCTGAGTTCATCTACTGTTCTTTCAAGTCTGGCAAGTATCTTTATGACCATTATTTTGTACTATTAGGTAGACTGATTATCTCAGCTTTATGTAGTTCCCCCCCTCCCCACTGAGGTTTTGTCTTTTATTTGGAACATATTCCTGTGTCTTGTCTTTTTGTGTGACTCTGTATGTGTTCCTATGTATTAGGTTAGTCACTTACATCTCCTGGTCTTGAAAATAGTGGTCTTATTTAGAAGGCATCACATGGGACCCAATAGTGCAAACTCCACTAGCCATCAGTAACAGGTGCTCCAGTGTATCCCCCACTGTGGACTTCATGAGCCTTCCTGTTGTGACTGAACTATAACTGTTCTGGGTATATTATGATTTGGGCTGGCCTCCAGCCCAGCTGGCTGTAGTGAGTGGCTGCAACTAGTGTGAATGCACTTGTAAGCAGAGCTGGCCTCAGTGTGTTTAGCTAACAGGCCCAACTCTAGTTGGTATTGATGAGCTGGGGATGAAGAAGTTGCTTTGGAGGGGACCTAGTCATGACTGAAGCTTCCTCCTGGGTAAGGCAGGGCAGGAGTTTTTTGCGGGGATACAGGTCTTGACCAAGGCTTCCTCTCTGTGTGATGAAGTGGGAATCACTTTGGAAGGATGCTTGTCAGGTGCAAGAATGCTAGATGGGGTGGATGGTGCTAGCAAGGTTGATCAGAGGATCTCAGAATGGCTCTTGCAAACATCTGGTCAGCTACGTTAAAGGAAGGTAAGAATAATTGCACCCACCAGGAACTGTTCCTAAAGAAAGCTCCTACAGATCCCTGCCTCTCCAATACACGCTCCAAAATTAGTAAATCTACCCCATGTATAACCCAGACACTTTTAAAACTGTTGCTTTTGTTTTTGTTGTTTTGTATTCCTTTTTTTAAATTAACTTATTGTCAAGTTAGCTAATATAGAATGTATACAGCATAGGCTTGGCTTTGGGAGTAGATTCCTGTGATTCATCACTTATATACAACACCAAGTGTTCATCCCAACAAGTTCCCTCCTCCATGCCCATCACCCATTTTCCTCACCCCTCCAACCCCCCATCCCCATCAACCCTCAGAATGCTCTCTGTATTTAGGAGTCTCTTATGGTTTGCCTCCCTCTCTGCTTATAATTTATTTTTTCTTCCCTTCCCCTCTGCTTCTGTGCTGAGTCTTGGACCAAATAATACAGCATGCTGACCCTTTAAGAACAGTCTCTGTTTCCTATAGCCCTTTGGCTGTCCCAGAGTTAATGTCTACTGATTTTCAAAGCCAGATTTTATGGGAGAACATCTTTCTTGTGCAGGTCTCCAGGTTTGGGACTTGATCCTCTCTTTCCTCAAGGAAAACCTCTGCACCTGTGATATCCCTCCTGTTTATGAATTGCCACACTAAGATTTTTGTTTCCAATTGTGTTTCCTCCTGCCCTTCTTGCTGTGGCTCTTCCCATATATCTTTAACTGTGAAAGATCTATTCTTCTAGACTTCAGAGTGAATTTCATAAGATATAATACAGTATTGTTGTCTTGCCATGTTTGTGGTAGAAGATGAAATCTCCATTTTCCTACTCCACTGTTCCCTTGCTCTTCCGAATTATTTTTCAACCTTGTTTGTTTTACTAATTTATGTTGGGATACTGTAATTTTTTAAAAATTGTTTTTAGTCTTGGATTAAAACTAGTAGGTAAGAAACATGTTGAGATAAACACAATGTATTCCAAAACAAAGAACGATTTTTCTTTTACAGTTGGTCACTAATATGATCAAATTATTGTATGTAATTTTTGTATGTAATTTTGTATGTAATTATATGTAATTATTGAAAATATTGATTTAGATATTTTGTTCTGGTACATGTGCATCCTTGGATTGGCTTATGGAATTACCATATATCAAGAATTCTTAAGAGATGGTAGGAGCAGGTCTGCAAAAGCTTGTAAAGAGAACTCACCAAAGAATTTTGAGGAAATAGTTGATAATTAAAAGTGAATGTGATATGACTTAACATATGGAGTGAGAATGGCAGATCTACAGCTGTATGAGAATATGCAGTCTGGCGGTAAAACTAAGAGCATTTGCCAAAGCTGGGAAAAATGGTACACCAAAGGAACATGTAACCAGTTAGATATGTTAGTCAATGATTCAGTAGAAAAGACACTTGGGATTAACCGGCTTCAGCTGAGATTTAATACTACATGAATAGATGAAAGAAAATAGAAAAAAGAGATAAGAGTTAGGCTCCCTACTGGGTAGCACTGAGCCATTCCACTCACAAGGGTCAGGTTTATGGAATGCTGCCTAAAATAAACAATTATGGGAACCCTCTTGCACTGTTGGTGGGAATGCAAACTGGTGCAGCCACTCTGGAAAACAGTGTGGAGGTTCCTCAAAATTTTAAAATAGAATTACCCTACAACCCAGCAATAAGACAACTAGGAATTTATCCAAATAATACAGGAGTGCTGATTCATAGGGGCACATGTACTCCAAAGTTTATAGCAGCACTTTCAACAATAGCCAAATTATGGAAAGAGCCTGAATGCCCATCAACTGATGAATGGATAAAGAAGTTGTGATTTATATATACAATGGCATACTACTTGGCAATGAGAAAGAATGAAATCTTGCCATTTGCAGCAATGTGGACAGAACTGGAGGGTATTATGCTAAGTAAAATCAGTCAGAGAAAGCCAGATATCATGTTTTCACTCATATGTGGAATTTGAGAAACTTAACAGAAGACCACAGAGGAAGAAGATGGGAAAAAAAATTAGTTTCAAACAGAGAGAGAGGCAAATCCTAAGAGATTCTTAAATACAGAGAACAAACTGAGCTTTGATGGGGGGGTACGGGAGGGGGGAAAATGGGTTATGGGCATTGAGGAGGGCACTTATTGGGATGAGCACTGAGTGTGGTGTGTAAGTGATGAATCATAGGAATCTACTCCTGAAGCCAAGAACACACTGTATACACTGTATGTTAGCTAACTTGACAATAAATTATATTTTTAAAAAAGGTTTATTGTAAAGGAAGCTCAGAAAAGAAAATTTTAAGAACAAAGTGGCCAACTCAGTCAAACTCTGTTTCTCTCTCACTGAAATGATAGGAGTGAATCCAGTGGATATGGTAACATGAGGTCTTTGTGATCTTGGCAAGAGTAATTTCAGTGAAATGCTGGAGAGGAAGCTAAGTTAATTGGTGGAGAAATGTTAGAAGAGAAAAAGGGAAGAGAAATGGTGGATCCAGAAAATGAAGACAATACTTTTGAACATGTTTACTAGGCAGAGTTTGTCAGAGGATCTTGGACAACAATGCAGTATAATTTAAAACTATTAATGATAACAGGACATATCAGCATGTTGATTTGAATGAAAGGAGAGAGGAACTTGAATCAACAACAGAGGATAAGAAGGATGAGGAATGGTGACTCACAAATTTACCCACAATATACTTTGAGTAGAGAAAATGCAGATATTTTTTGTCTCCAACTGATAATGGTTTCTTCTTAAGGTCCTACCATCCTAAGTAGATGGTATTTGTGTTTGTAACCACCTTTGCTGTTATGAATAAACATGTAACAGAATACTAACCAAAGGTGTGGATGTAGAAACCTGGTGGATCCATCTACTTATAAAAAAATACAATTGGTTCATGCTTCCACCTTCTTTCCCTCAGCCCTTTCCATGTTTGGAATGTGTGAGGAAAATGATCACCATGGGGAAAAGACTGCAAATCATGAATACCTAAGTTCCGTACAATTTTTGAACATGTATGAAGAACCCATTCCATTTATTTCCTACCCACAAACTATGTAGTATCTGAAAAAAATAAGTTAACATTTATAATATTTTCAATATTTTAGTACTGTTACTCAACAGCAATTCTGACTGATAACCTCTTGCTTTTCTATGTATAATGCTGTCTCCTCATTCTTTCTTATTATCTCTAGTTTAATATCCCTCCTCAGAGAAGACTTGGTATAAACTAGGTCCCAGCTTATATTTATTATAAACTCTAAACATTATTATGAAGATTATTAAAATTTCTCAACAAAAAATGTCATCTACTCTATGGCTATTCAATACAAGAGATTTACAATAAAGTAGATTCTCCGTAGTTAGAATGTACCCTGAAATTTTGTAAACTTCAAAATGCAAATTTCTGTTACTTAAAAACTTTTTTTTAATAAGGAAGAAGGCATTATTGGCATTATTGTTCCTCTTATTGTTGTGTTGTTTTTAACCAAGTATTAGAAGTTACAGCAGTGGGTTAGGGATAGTGACCAAAGCTAAGAAGGAGCAGATACAAGTGCCAGATAAGTGGTTAGGCATGTTTAGTGGCTTGGTGATATGCTACCCTTCATTAGTCTTGCAGCGCAAGAATAGCCAACTTATTTCTCAGTAGTATTTCATAATCACATATGCAATGACTTTTGGTGATAATTCACACTTAAATGATAAATGGGTTCATGACATAGGTCTGCTTTATTAGTGGTTGAATTTTGTACTTTAATCATTTTAAACAAAATAGTATACAAAAAACATTTTGTCAAAAAATAAATCAACTTTAAAACAATAGATACCTACCAGTGACTATTTATCTCCAATTTGTAGGACCAAAAACAGCAGTTGTGCAGAAGGGCCAAATCTTAACAAGCTGGATGTTGGGAAGGGTGATTCTGGCAGTCAGGTGTCAGTGTGATCTCTGGGAGGGAGAAGAGGATGACAGGCTCGGGAACACTGTTAAGTAATTTCATTCAGTCTTTCCATTAAATTGTCATGTTTGGTGCCAGTTTTAAGGAATTAATATCTCTATCACCAGCATGTTAACATCACCTCATAGAGTGCTGCCAAACTAACTACCTGGCTATGTCGCAGTAACTCAGGGAGTTTATAAAAAATATTTTATTTCTTATACCACTCATAGATAGTCTGATTCAGCAGATGTTAGAAAGAGATGTTAGAATATGTTCATATATTTAACCATCTCTCCATCTTTCCCCCACCCCACACTTTTTCTCTCTGTTCTGCTTGGTAGGTGGGTCTGTTAACTGTTTCCTAAATTATCTCCTAGATAAATTGTCTACCTGTCATTTCAATATACTGTCTAAAATGGGCTTATCTTAAAATTGTAATCCACACTGTCCTAAGTAAATTGTCCTACTGTTAAAATAAATCTAAGGAAATTAATATTAAGTAAAATTTAAAATTGTGAGGATATCTGCCACCTAGAGGATGTTCACATGTTTGTGAGAGTGATATCTGTGGTACATAGTGACAGTCTCTAAGAACCATCAAAAATACATCTATTTCCCAGATTGGTAGATTATTATTTTCAATACATCATTAGTTCAGTAAACTAAAATTTCTTAGGCAATGCTTTATTATAGGCAAAGCACTGTGAGCATTCTATACTTGGGCTTCTGGAAGTTGCTCTCCAGTAATGTTGAGAGTTCTGATTCTGAATTCAACTAATTTATACTTGGGACTTATTGTTCAAGAAATGCACCTTTAGGTTACTTTGAAAAGCAGTTCCAACACCAAGGGTCTATAAATAACACATCTGTGCTGCCTTTTTAAGACTGTGGCCCAACTCTGACCTCCATATTAAATCAAAACTATTAAATATGCAAGAAAGAGCTGCTCTCAATGGAAACCACTTCTGAAGCTTTGAGAGACTCAGCACTTAGAAGCTTGGGACATTGGATCCATATATATTCTTTTTTGTTTGTTTCTTTTTCTTTAATTTTATCCTTTTTTTCAGGAATGTTGCTTAGTTATGGGAAGAAAGTAAAAGCATAAAGAGAAATTCCCTAAATGTATTATGTATGTATTATGTTTACATAATGAATGCAGATGATAATGAAGAAAACAAATATATCTCTACTTACTGAGATAATTAAAATAAA
This sequence comes from Lynx rufus, assembly GCF_022079265.1. NCBI lineage: Eukaryota > Metazoa > Chordata > Mammalia > Carnivora > Felidae > Lynx > Lynx rufus. Next base: position 165,599,015 of record NW_025814823.1, read on the forward strand.
TAATATGAAATTATGTTACACAACAGTAGAAAGGGACATGCCAATTTCTGAAGTTCCTAAATATCTTGTTAATGTATTAAACATCTTTTTAATATATTACTATACACACATATATTATATATACACATAATTATGCTTCTGAGTGTATAAGCATATTCTCAAGCATGTATATGCTTATATATTTGTATATGTATACAAGCAGGCATACAATGAGGACCTATTTTCCTGTGTGTAATTTGGTCACTATTTATAACATCAATAGTTACCATGTAGACACGAACTTTATAGGAAGAATAGGTTAAACTTTTTCTTTCCTACAATGGATGGATGTGGTAGTTTTGACTTCCAAATTGTTGCTTATCAGTTTTGGTCATTGTTAGGTCACTTTTGTTAAGTAGCAAAACAGTTTTTAATATTCACATTATCGTGTCAGAATTTCAGAGATTTTTAACTTTGTGGATGACTATTTTACTATTACTCAAGAAATTTATCTCTTACAAGGATGATGCTAAGGGCTTTTGTTAGTTTCCTGAGGCTGCTATAACAAGCACAAACTTGGTGGCTTAAAACAACAGAAATTTATTTTCTCATGTTTCTGGAGACTAGAAGTTTGAAGTTGGTTCATTCTAGAGGCTGAGGGAGAATCTGTTCCATAACTCTGCTTGTTTCTGGTGACTGCTGCTAATTCTTAGCATTCCTTGGTTTGTAGCCACATCACTCCAATCTTTGAGTCTGTCTTTACATCACCTCCCCTCCTCTGTGTGTACAAGAGTTCAAATTTTGCCACAACCTGACCAATACTTGATGTCTTACCTTTGTTAATATCAACTATCCTAGTTGGTGTGAAGTGATATCCTGTTGGTTTTGATTTTCATTTCCCTGATGATTAGTATTCAAAGTATCTTTTCACATACTTATTAGCCATTTGTAGGTCTACTCTGAGAAATGTTTATTCAACTCCTTACCCATGCTTTAATCAGGTCATTAGTGCTTTTGCTATAGAGTTGTCAGAGTTCCTTATATATTTTGGAAATAAACACCTTATCAGATATATAGTTTGCAAATATTTTCTTCCATTCTGTAGATCACCCTTTCATTCCTTCCATTGTTTCCTTTGCAGTGCGAAGCTTTTTTGTTTGATGTAATTACACTTGCATTTTGTTTGTTTGTTTTGTTTTGTTTTGTTTTTTTGCCTGGGTCTTAGGTGTCATATCCATAAAATTATTGCGAAGACCACTGTCAGAGAGTTTTTTCCCTAAATTTTCTTCTAGGAGTTTTATAGTTTCAGCTCTTGTGTTTAAATCTTTAATCCATATTGAATTGATTTTGGGGTATGGTGAAAGATAAGGGATTAATATCTTTCCTTTACATGTGGATCTACAAATTTCCTACTACCATTTATTGGAGTCTATGTATCCCTTCTCCGTTGTGCATTCTTCCCACCCTTAAAAATATCAGTTGACCCTATACGTGTGGATATTTCTGGGCTCTCTATGTCATTCCATTGGTTTGTATGTCTGTCTTTATGCCAGTATTGTACTGCTTTAATTACCATAGCTCTGTAATATATTTTGAAATCAGGAAGTGTGATGTCTCCAGCTTAGTTTTTCTTTTTCAAAATTGTTTTAGATATTCAGGGTCTTTTCTGGTTCCATATGAATTTCATTTCTGTAAAAAAAAAAAAAAATGTCCCTGGGATTGTGATAGGGATTATATTAAATCTGTAGGCCACTTTGGGTACTAAGGACATTTTAACAATACTAAGTCATCCAATCCATGAACACAGAATATCTGTCCATTTATTAATGTTTTCTTCATTTCTTTCATCAGTGTTTAATAGTTTATTCTTAAGTATTTTATTCTTTTTGATGCTATAATAAATTCAACTGTCTTAATTTCATATAGTTCATTATTGGTGTGTATATCAATGTATACACATATTAAATGCAGTATGTATGTATATTATATATAGTATATATGTGTGGCAAATATATTTATAGTGTGTATATATAGTATAATATATAGTATATATTGTACAGTGTATACATAGTATATAGTATATATAGCATACATATAAATGTATATATTAGTATGTATGTGATATATACACACACACAAATAGATATATGGATATATATAGATATATATAGATATATATAGATATTTATATTAGTGTTTAGCCCTTAAGAGACTATACTGGGCCCCATCAACTCTGACACAGGTGAGATAGAATGCAGAACCTAAGGTAGTATCCAGACAAATTGGGGAATTAGATGTATAGTCCAACACCTTCAGTTCTCAGAAAGATGGGAGCTGGGGGTTCCCTCCCAATTGTATGGCACTGTGTTAGGTTGTGGATTTTGTTGAGGGGGTGTTTCCACTTTTCCTACCACTTTTGATGTTGCTGATTTGACACTTTTCTAGAGTGCAGGATCTCGTTAGCTAGTTTCTGGATTTTTCACAAAGGAAACTGAATATTGCATTGCTGTTGAATTGGTATATTGGGGTGCAGTGGGATGGGAAGAAGAGTCCAGGGCTTCCTATTCCAGCATATTAATGTCCCTCCTCTGCAGTTTTTAATAATGTGGTCAGGGAAGACCCCATCAAAGTGACCTTTGAGTTAACACCAAAAGGGAGTTCAAATGTGCAAAAAAAAAAAAAAAAGTTAGCATTCTCTTCAAGGTATAATGCAAGGTATTGAATATTAAGTGTATGTGGGGAAACACATAGTTTGCTGCCAAAACACCATTCTTATCTATAATTAAGTTTATAAATATGTTTCTCTCCAACTGGTAAATACAATGAGGAAATGTATATTTCAGTGACATTACTGTGATTTAATTTAACTACAATAGCTATTTATTGCCAAATAATGACCACTTAATATATACAACCATTGTTTACACTGTTCATTCCATCAGCTACTTTAGGAATTTAATTGCATTCTTGAAAACTGTAAACTATGATTCAGTGAATGACTTTGGTGCCAAGCTCAAACCACTGTAATTGCAGTTACAGGCCCTCTTGAACTTTCTTTCCCCCACTACCATTGCCAGAATGGAAAGGTTATAAAGTTTAAATCAGTCATTGCTGGAAGGGACTTTTAACTCTTCTCTATTCTTTCAATAATTTTATCAAAAACCTGGGCACCTCCTGCTCAGAATCACAATGCTTCAATAAGGACAAAAATGAATATTAATTTAAGAAAAAAAGTGGCATTGTATTTTAGATGTGGTACAAACATCACACAACATGTTTATTTTCTGTTTAGTATAGTTTGAATTCCTTCACAATCTATAAACATTTTTATGTGGATCTGTTTTACATACAGATAAAATAATTCCCTCTAAGGAAAGGGGAAAGAAATTAGAGAAAGAAGACAGAGAACCTTCAGTCACAGTGTTCTGCTCCATATACAGAGCAATGTCTTTAATTACCAATCAGTGTTTTTGAATTAAATCTTATCAAGTGAAACCAAATCTAAACTACATCTCATTGGAAATTAGTACATTCTTAATGAGAAGTGCAATTTAATAATTACAATTTAACCAGTCATGGAAGTTAATTGCAAAAAAGCTATCTAATTGAGATCCTAAGAACTTAAAATAGTACATATAGTGCAATACTGAGGGTCTTTTGTGCTGATATTCACAGAACAGTTTTTAATACATTAGGTCCAATGGTGTAATGAAATACTTTACAATACTTACATATAATATGACTTAATACTTGTGTATAATAACATTTGTTAACCATAGAAAAATACATCCTCCTTTTCCTCTATTTTTGTACATTAATTTTTAATATTTTCATTACCAAGATTTTTTTTTTAATTTTTTTTTCAACGTTTATTTATTTTTGGGACAGAGAGAGACAGAGCATGAACGGGGGAGGGGCAGAGAGAGAGGGAGACACAGAATCGGAAACAGGCTCCAGGCTCTGAGCCATCAGCCCAGAGCCCGACGCGGGGCTCGAACTCACGGACCGCGAGATCGTGACCTGGCTGAAGTCGGACGCTTAACCGACTGCGCCACCCAGGCGCCCCTCATTACCAAGATTTTTATGAATTTTGTTGAAATATCATTAAGTTCTTTATAATGTAAAAGGTTGAGTTTTTTTTGTATATTAACCTTTCATTATTTTATTCAGGTATCATTAATGTAATTTTATTGGTAAATAAACTTATCCCTACCTTCAGAAGGATATAATGCCTGACAGGAAATAACATAAAAATCAAAATTTAAGTCTTATAAACTTTATCTAATTGTTTAGGATCTAGAAAAATATCACCTTAGAACAAATAGCCAATAAATACGTGCTGATTAGTGGATTCTACATGTTCAATGAGCCTCATAGACATGATAAAAACATTTACTATGTCCTGAATCAAACGAATAAAAGTTGTGACATAGTTATCTGATATTATTGATATTATAATTGTACCTTTCACAGTAGCTATGATATTAAAATAATTATTCTATGTAGATATAGATGTAAAAATATAGATACAGAAATCCATATATCACATTTTTCTAGTGTTAAATACTTATTAGGAAAATGTTGAAATAGTGACATAATCAAGTTATAAAATCTATATGCCACTATTTATATAGTGTCTCTCTAATGTTAATGCACATATATACTAGCCAGAGATCTTGTTAAAATGTTGTTAAGTGATTCTGATTACAGAAATTTGAGTTATGGCCTGAGATTCTGCAGTTCAACCAAACTCTCAGTTGATGTTCATGCCACTGGCACAAGGACCACACTTTATGTAGCAACATTTTCCCAAATTGATGTACACCCATTACACCAATTCAAACCAGTGATACTTAGAGAAAATTTTGTGTAGGAGCACCCGCGTGGCTCAGTTGGTTAAATGTCTGACTTCAGCTCAGGTCAAGATCTTGCAGTGTGTGAGTTTGAGCCCTGCAACCAGCTCTGCGCTGGTGGTGCAGAGCCTGCTTGGGATTCTCTCTCCCTCCATCCCTCTCTTTGCCCTTTCCCCACTTGTGCTCTCCTTCTCAAAATAAATAAATTAAATTTTAAAAAACTGCGTAACGTAGCTGCTATAGAAAAGAAAGGAACTTGTGCATGGCCTCTGCCTCAAATAAGGTAATAAAATTATCATTTGTTGTAAATATCATCCATTATTTATGATGTAAATAAAGTCACACAAAGAATAGGCCTCTAACCCTGTTCAGTGGCCTTCTGGTGGTAAACTTCTGTCCATCACAAACTGTCACCCCTAAAATGAGAGCTCCAGATATGTTCAGGTTTTTCTAAAATAATTCTGTTGAAATAGTGGCTGGTAAGAAGAGTACTACCTAAAGGTTAGTTAATATAATTACAGTGGAAATACATAGGGAATATAAAACACTTTGGTTCTTGCTGTTATAAAACTTCTGCTTTGATTAATTGGGACCTGTACTCTCACCTGATTTTCACAAGGTCCAAAGAATACCTGTTCAATAAATACCCCAGACGATTATGCTCTGACATCTTGTCTCAACTTGAAGCAGTATTTCTTTCTTACTGTCTCTTTTAATTTTCCAGCTGCCATGTCTTGCAACTATCAATTTGCCTCCTTCTTGCAAAATTACCCCCTTCTAATTTGTTGTTTTTGTTGTGGCTTAAGAAACCAAGTAAACAATCTCATTAGATTGATGTCTAAAGTAAGAAAAAAAGAGGCTGTGAATAAAGGAGAGATTTGGGGGTGTTTGGTAAATATTGTGTAAGGGCTTTTAGTGGTTTCATTTGGTGCTTTATTTGTAGTTCGTGAGAGACTTTATTTCTTTTTTCTTGGTTTCTGTCTCATTTCCAGATAATTGTGATTGATAAGTGATATCTGAAAAATTGTCCTGCTGATTTTAAAGCACTAATAATTAGCATAACTTAGCAAGAAATCCAAGTTAATTAAAGTAGCAGGACTGCATTTTATTCCTGGATCTAATTGCTTATAGGTTAGGGAATAAAAAACTTAACAATCTTCCTTCTTCACTCAACATGCAAACCTTTATAAGTAATGTCATCTTATATTGTTGAAAAACTGAAAAGAATTCTAAGGTCTTTGGTAAAAAGCAATTTGGGATTCCAAGCTTAACTGTATTTTAATTTTTGCTCTTGGATCAAATAGCCTTTCACTGACTTGCAGTTAGTGTATTCACCAAGATCTGTATCTATAGCCATGTCAATATAAATGAAGCCAAAACATAATGAAAAATAAATTTCCATCAATTTGTTTTACTTTTTGGCTAAGATCCAGAATCCCTATTTCCATAGTTGTTACAGCATTCTTACTCCAGGAAAATTAAATCCATTGCATCTCAGGCTCGTGTTCACAATTCACCTATCACGTATAAATGTAAAGTAAAATTTGGCTCACTATATGGCTAATGGTGGACATGTAATCTAAAATAAAATATTCTTGTAGACTGATGATTTGTGCATGCCTCTCCAGCACTATCCAGAATTCTGCCCCCCCCCCTTTATCACTGATAAAAAGAACTCCCATAGGCCTGGCAGACCCAATGCTTATAAGAGAGATTTAAAATGTCTTGGCAAGTTGATTATTCAAGGCCTTAGCATCCTTATCATAGTCCAGATGTGACCACAATTCATTCTGTGGTCTGAATGTCTTGACATTAGTTGTATAGTTCATGTCAAGTTTTTCTTCTCTGTTTAGCCCTTTATTCTATGTTCTTTTAGGTTTTTTTTTATATATATTTTCCTTCCTTTTTAATCTAACTGTTTTCTTACTATGTATCATACATTATGCTAGGCACTTGGTGAACTTGTGATACTTATGTTTTTTACATGTCCTCAAAAACACAAAATTTTAATTCTAAATTCATTTGAGAGCATCCTCAGAAATGTCTCTATTACTAGAATCATTTGTAATTTTTATCAGCAAATGACATTTTTTTTAATATATGAAATTTATTGTCAAATTGGTTTCCATACAACACCCAGTGCTCATCCCAAAAGATGCCCTCTTCAATGCGCATCACCTACCCTTCCCTCCCTCCCACCCCCCCATCAACCCTCAGTTTGTTCTCAGTTTTTAAGACAGATACCATATGTTTTCACTCTTATGTGGATCCTGAGAAACTTAACAGAAACCCATGGGGGAGGGGAAGCAAATGACGTTTTAAAGGTTCTACTCACTGTGTTGAATTCTAATTTATCAACCTTCCTCTCTCTTACTGGTGATGGGAATGAAACCTCAGTTTGTCTTCCTCTCCTTGTTTATTATACAGATTACAGTACCACCTGTCTCATACAGGTGTCATGAAGATTAACCGGGAAAAACATATGAAGTGCTTTGATCATTACTTAGGTAATAAAAAAACTCAATGCATTTAGCTTAGTAATTATCAGTGGTAACATCATTATAATTAGTACACCTAAATTTTCTCTGCACTTAATTCTCGGAATATTGGCTATTAGAGAACAAACATGAGAAATATTTGAGTCTGGTGAGATGCTTGTGCCTGATACACACTGTATTAGATCCTTAAACACAAAGAGGTTTATTCCCCTTTTAATTCCCTTTTGAGCATTTGTTTTGTTTTTTTTTTTTCAATGTTTTTATTTATTTTTGGGACAGAGAGAGACAGAGCATGAACGGGGGGGGGGCAGAGAGAGAGGGAGACACAGAATCGGAAACAGGCTCCAGGGTCCGAGCCATCAGCCCAGAGCCCGACGCGGGGCTCGAACTCACGGACCGCGAGATCGTGACCTAGCCGAAGTCGGACGCTTAACCGACTGCGCCACCCAGGCGCCCCAGAGCATTTGGGTTATATTTAGGAAATAGATAATTTGATTCAAGTTGTCTTTGACATTGCTCTAACAGGAGCTAATCTTCCTTTTCCCAAAAGAGAGATCAAACAACAGAATGAGTCTTGACTGTGCAAGAGTATCCAGCTCTATTTTAATTACAATTTTATGGTTACCTTCCATTGATAAAAAAGTAATACTGGCTTTCATTTATGGCAGAATATTATACTTTCATTTGAAAGTCATATATGTCATAAAAAATAGTTAATTAAAATATCAAGTTAATAAAATACATAATTTGTGGATGTCTCAACAATTATAAGGGCAGCACAGGAATAAGTTTGGGAAATACTGATATAGTCCAACATTTTTATTTTACATAAGAGAAATTTGAGTCTTTCAAAGAAATAGCTTACCCAAGATTAGGATCCAGGCCTAATTACTTTAAAAATCTACTGATGGGGGTGCCTGGGTGGCTCAGTCTGTTAAGCATCCAACTTTGGCTCAGGTCATGATCTCACAATTCATGAGTTTGATCCCCACGTTGGACTCTGTGCTGACAGCTCAGAGCTTGGAGCCTGCTTGGGATTCTGTGTCTCCCTCTCTCTCACTCTGCCCCTCCCCTGCTCATGCTCTGTCTCTCAGAAATAAAATAAATATTTTAAAAATTAAACTTACTGATGTGCATCAATATCATACCGGCTTTTATTATAGAGAACCATATATATATATATATATATATATATATATATATATAACATATATATAACATATATATAACAATATATTTAATATATAACAATATATATAAAATTATTATAGAGAACAATATATATATAAAACAATATATATATAAAATAACAATATAATAGCTATATAAAATATATATAATTATCATTATATAGTACTCATGCGCCTATCTTCCACAAAAGTACTGGATAATATTTGACCTGATTTCAAAAGAAAGAAGGGAAAAATGTCTACCAAAATAAAATTTTAAAAACAGCTGAATTTAAGAATTCTTAAAACTGGGTTACATTTAACCTAAGATGTGATGCAAAAATGTGGTATTGATAAACATTCTGCACTGTAAAACTGATTTTCATTGATGGGACTATTATATTTGAAACTTGCTCTATAGAGCACAACAAATACACTTCAACATATTAAAACAAAGAAGTTTTCTCTTTATGGCAACTATTTAGAGAAATGGTATGTTTCCCAAACTCCACTAGCTGGAATGATCACAAATACATTATCAAAACTGAAGCCTGAAATTTTTGCTCACATTTATTCCAATTCAGCATGAAATTGCCTGCTAAATTACAGTCTAAAAACTGAGGGTCAATCTGATAACTGATGATTTGGTATTATGAAAGGAAAATATTTTTTTTTAGGAAGAAAGGACTACACACACCTTTTCAATCCTAGTAATTTGGGAACACAGTTGTATAACTGTTTAAAATAAAATTAAGGGGAAATGAGAAAGTGCTGTGAAAAACTGATTTTTTGGAATGGTAAATAAATTTTAAAATTCTCCACAATTTTTTAAATATTAAAGCATTAAGTAATCAACATTGATATAAGAATATACACAGATTGTACAAGTTTGAAATATGTCTGTGTGGGGGTTCCTGGGTGGCTCAGTTGGTTGAGCATCCAACTTCAGCTCAGGTCATGATTTCTTGAGTTCAAGCCCCACCTTGGGATCTGTGCTCAGAGTCTGGAGCCTGCTTTGGATTCTGCGTCTCCCTCTCTCTCTGCCCCTCCCCGCTCACACTCTGTCTCTCTCTCCTTCAAAAATAAACAGTTTTTAAAAATTAAGAAAAAACAAATATGCCTATGTGAGGGCATAGTTTGTGAATTAATTTATAATAATATCATTATTGATTGCTTACTTGGAAGTTAAGGGGCTTTAACAGACTGAAATATCTCATGTAACTATTACAATATTCTATAATAACCTAATAGATGAAAAAACCCAAGTATAGACCAGCTGTAAGCAGAGTCAGAATTTAAACCCAGTCTGAGTCCAAAGCCATGAATCTCAGCTCTACTCTACTTTCCTGATTTACATTTATATTCATGCTTTACATCTTATATTTATTCTAAAAATAAAATTTCATAAATCTTTGAGGCTCCTTGACTGTAGTCTTTGATTTTTTTTGGCTTGATCTCAAGAATGAAACCACTTTGATATGTTTTAAAATAACATTTTATTCTTTGTAATTGGAAAAGTAGCTGTAAAATGCATTTGTCTTTTTATGATTGATTATCATAGTTTTAAAGTTAGTTATTCATACTGTTACTTTTTTTTCCTGTCCTTGAATTGTTTTAGGTTTGTATTTTAAGTAGTATTGGGGGGGAGGCAGTCCTTTGCTCAGCATATCCAGGGGAGAAAGATCAGGATGGTGAGAAGGTAGTAAGCAGTGTTTATGCTGAATGGTGGGTGAAACAGAATTTGTCTAGAGTAATACACAAATGGGTAGAGGATAAAAGCAAGAGAGCATGACTGATGTCTTTAAAACACCATATTTTATAACACAAATTATCTTCAGATAAATAAACTCAATCCTCAAAACCCAAGGAGTTATAAAGGATAGGTATTTTTATCCGAGTATTATAATTGAAGCACCTAAAGTTTAAGAGTACAAGTACAGTACGACACATTTAACAAAGTGGAAAATTCTGCATTGGAGCAGAGATTTTCTGACAACTGTTCTCTATGTGTGCATGTAATACCACACACAACTTTATAAAAAAAAATGTGTAAGATGTTGACTGTGTGAACCCAGGAATAAAGTGAAATATGATAGATGGGAGAGGGAGACTGGAGGCAAAAACAAGAATTTTTCTAGCACTGTTGAGTATTTCCTAAAAAATAAAATGGGCATTCCTAGAAACAAAAAAAAGGGTTTTTTTTTTAAATTTTTAATGTTAATTTATCTTGGAGAGAGAACAGAGCATAAGTGGGGGAGGGTCAAAGAGAGAGGAAGACACAGAATCTGAAGCAGGTTCCAGGCTCTGAGCTGTCAGCACAGAGCCCGATGTGGGCTTGAACTCGAGCTGCAAGATCATGACCTGGGCTGAAGTCACTTAACTGACTGAGCCACCCAGGTTCCGTGAAACAAAAAAGGTTTTGAAAATTGTAGTTGTGGGGCGCCTGGGTGGCGCAGTCGGTTAAGGGCCCGACTTCAGCCAGGTCACGATCTCGCGGTCCGGGAGTTCGAGCCCCGCGTCAGGCTCTGGGCTGATGGCTCAGAGCCTGGAGCCTGTTTCCGGTTCTGTGTCTCCCTCTCTCTCTGCCCCTCCCCCGTTCATGCTCTGCTCTCTCTGTCCCAAAAATAAAAAAAAAAAAAAAAAAAAAGTTGAAAAAAAAAAAGAAAATTGTAGTTGTTTAATTATAAATTAGATCACCCCTTGGAAGAGTTATCCTAAAAAAATAATATTGAATAAATGTAAAACTAGACGACTGGAACTTTCTGCTAAACCATATTAAATTCATATAATATGAAATAATTGAATTTTCTGTTCAATAATCATATGAAATTTCATATCTCCTGGTTTTAATTATGAAATATTAAAAATATTTGCAAAGGATAGAAATAATAAACATTTATACAACACCCAAGTTAATAATTTACCATTTTATTCAGATCATTTTTTGAGACATTATTTTTTTTAAGGTAGGAAGTAAAATGAGATGTTTTATAAAGTTCTCCACAATTTTAGAACTGAAATGGGCTCTGCTAATATATAAACATTTGAATTCAGTATCATAGATGATAGTGTCAATTTTAACCCCAGCCTTATTTGCTGTTCTCAATAGGAGAAAATCCGTATAGATATATATGTAGTTATTAAGGAATGCTAATCTTTTTTAAACTTTTTTTTTTAATTTTTTTTTTCAACGTTTATTTATTTTTGGGACAGAGAGAGACAGAGCATGAACGGGGGAGGGGCAAAGAGAGAGGGAGACACAGAATCGGAAACAGGCTCCAGGCTCTGAGCCATCAATCCCAGAGCCCGACGCGGGGCTCGAACTCACGGACCGCGAGATCGTGACCTGGCTGAAGTCGGACGCTTAACCGACTGCACCACCCAGGCGCCCCCTTTTTTAAACTTTTTAAATTGAAGTATAGTTGACACACAATATTTTATTAGTTTCAGGTGTACAAGGTAGTGATTGGACATTAGGAAATGCTCACCACAATAAGTGTAGTTACCATCTATCACCATGCAGTTATTAAAATACTATTGGGTAGGGGTGGCTGGTTGGCTCAGTCAGTTGAACATCGGACTTCCGCTCAGTTTATGATCTCGCCGTTCATGGGTTTGAGCCTTGCATGTCAGTATAGAACCTGCTTCAGATTCTCTGTCCCTCTTTCTCTGTCCCTTTCCTACTCATGCACTCTCTCTCAGAAGTAAATAAACCTTTAAAAAATATTATTGGGCTGTAATTTCTATGATATACTTATCATCTCCATGACTTATTTATAACTAGAAGTTGGTACCTCTTAATCCCCTTTACATATTTTGCCCATCCTTTCTTCACTTCTGTCAACCATAAGTTTGCCCCCTGTATTTGTAAGTCTGTACCTGTTTTTAGGAGTTTGTTCCTTTGTTTTGTTTTTCTATATTCCATATATAAGTGAAATCATATGGTACTTGTGTTTCTTTGACTTCCTGCACTTAGCATAATACCCTCTAAGGCCACCCATGCTGACACAAGTGGCAAGATGTCATTCTTTTGTATGGCTGAGTAATATTCCATTGTGTATATATACCACATCTTCTTTATCCATTCATCTACTGATGGACACTTAAGTTGTTTCCACATCTTGGCTTTTTTAAATAATTCTGCAATAAACAAAAGGGTGCATTTATCTTCTTTAATTTGTGTTTTCATTTTCTTTGGGTAAATACCCAGAAGTGGAATTACTAAATTGTATGGTATTTCTCTTTTTATTTTTTGAGGAACCTCCATACTTTTTTCCACAGTGGCTACACCAATTTACCTTTCTACCAACAGTGCATGAGGGTTCCCTTTTCTCCACATCCTCACCAACACTGGTTATTTCTTATCTTTTTGATGCTAGCCATTCTGACTAGATTAAGGTAACACCTCATTTTAATTTTGATTTGCATTTCCCTGATGATTAGTAATTTTGAGCTTCTTTTCATGTGTCTGTTTGCCATCTGTATTTTTTTTTTTTGAAAACTGTCTAGTGGGATCCTCTAACCATTAAAAATTTAGATTGTTGATGTTGAGCTGTGTAAGTTCATTAAATATAATGGATATTAATGCCTTTTTGTACACAATATTTACAAATATCTTCTCCCATTTTGTAGGTTACATTTTTGTTTTCTCATTGGTTTTCTTCTCTTTGCAAAAGGTCTTTAGTTTGATATAGTCTTGATTACTTTCGCTTTTGTTTCCCTTGCTTGAACATAGATCTTGAAAAATATTGCTAAGAATGAGGTCCAAGAGTTTACTGCATATGTTTCCTTTTAGTAATTTTATGATTTCTTGTCTTACATTTAAGTCTTTAATCCATTTTTAGTTTACTGTTGTATATGGTGCAAAAAAGTTGCTCAGTTTCATTCTTTTGCATGTAGCTGTCCATTTTATCCAGGGCCATTTATTAAAGAGATTTTCTTTATTCCACTATTTATTCTTGACTCTTTTCTCATAGATTAATTGAACATACAAGTGTGGGTTTATTTCTGGGCTCTATGTTCTTTTCCAGTGAGCTATCTCTCTATCTTGTGCCAGTACCATACCATTTTGATTGCTATAGCTTTGTAGTGTAGTTTGGAATCACTGATTCTGCTACCTCCATCTTTGTTTTTTCTCAAGATTGCTTTGGCTATTCAGAGTCTTTTGTGTACCCATATAAATATTAAGATTATTTGTTTTACTTCTGTAACAATACTATTGGTATTTTGATAGGGATTGCATTAAACTGTAGATTATTTTGTGTAGTGTGGATATTTGAACAGTATTAATTCTCCATATTCCATAAGCATGGTGTGTCTTTCCATTTATTTGTATTAAATATTATTTATCAGTGTCTTAAAGTTTTCAGAGTACAGTTCTTTCATCTTCTTTGTTAAATTTATTCCTAGGAATTTTATTCTTTTTGCTGCAATTATAAATGGGATTTTTTTTAACTTATCTTTTTGCTAGTTTGTTATTAGTGTATAGAAACACGTTAGATTTCTGTATGCTGATTTTGTATACTGCAAATTTACTGAATATATTTTTTAGGCCTGATCTTTTTTTGTGGCATCTTTAGGATTTTCTATATTTAATATAATGTTATCTACCTTATTACTTCCTTACCAATTTGGATGCCTTTTATTTTTTTGTCTGATTGCTATAGTTAGGACTTCTAGTACTATGTCAACTAAAAGTGGTGAGAGTGGATATCTTGTCTTTTTTCTGATCTTAGAGGAAAATTCAGCTTTTCATTACTGGTACAGTGTTAGCTGTTGGTTATATATGGCCTTTACTATATTAACATATACTCCCTTTAAACACTCTTTGTTGAGGATTTTTATCATGTTTGGATGTTGGGTTTTGTTAAATATCTTTTCTGTATGGAGAGTGCATGATTTTTATCCTTCATTTTGTTAATATGGCATATGTATCATGTTGATTGATTTGCACATAGTGAACCATCCTACATTCCTGAAATCAATCCCACTTTAACATGGTGATCTACCCGTTTAATGCAATTTGTATTATGAATTCAGTTTGCTAATATGTTGTTGAAGAGTTTTGCATCTATGTTCATTAGGGATATTGGCCTGTATTTTCTTCTTTTATAGTATGTTTGCCTGGTTTTAGTATCAAGGTAATTCTGGCCTTGTAGAATAAATTTGGAAGCATTCCTCCCTCTTCTATTTTTTGGAGTAGTTTGAAAATGTTAGATTTCATTTGTAAAGCTATGTTGTCCTATATTGTTGTTTCTTGGGAGTTTTTTTTTTATTGCTGATTCAATTCTGTTATTAATAATTGTTATGATTTTCTACTTCTTCCTGATTCAGTCTTTGAATATTGTGTTTTTCTAGGAATTTATCTATTTTTTCTAGGTTGCCCAATTTGTTCAGGTATTATTTTTCATTGTAGTCTCTTATAGTCTTTTGTGGTACCTGTTGTAACCTCTTTCATTTCTGATTTTATTTTCATTTCTGAGTCCTCTTTTTTCTTGATGAGTCTGGCTAAAAGTTTTTTTTTTTTTTTCATTTCTTTTTCAGGGAACAAATCTCAGTTTTCATTTATTTTTTCTATTTTTGTCTCTAATTCATGTATTTTCACTCTTTATTTTCTTCCTTCTAGTAACTTTGGGTTTTGTTTGTTATTTTTCTAGTTCCTTTAGGTGTAATGTTAGATTGTTTGAGATTTGTTTGTTGAAGTAGGTCTATATTGCTATAAACTTCCCTCTTAGGAAACTAAAACTGCTTTTGGTGTATCCCAAAGATTCTGAACTATTATGTTTCTATTTTAATTTGTCTCAAGGTACTTTTAAAAAAATTTTTCCTTCAATTTCTTTGTTTATCCATTGCTTGTTTACTAGTATGTTGTTTAGATTCCATGTGTTTGTGTTTTTCTCCAGGTTTTTTTTTTTTATTATTAGAATGGATTTCTACTTTCATACCATTGAGGCTGGAAAAGATGCCTGATATGATTTTTAACATTCTTAAATTTATTGAGACTTCCTTTGTGCCATAACATGTTATCCATCCTGGAGAATGTTCCATGTGTACTTGAGAAGAATGTGTATTCTACTGTTTTGGGGTAGAATATTCTGTAAAAATCTATTAAGTCCAGCGGATCTAACGTTTTATTCAAAGCCATTGTTTACTTACTGATATTCTAACTGGGTGATCTATCCATTGATGTAAGTGAGATGATAAAGTCCCTTCCTATTATTGCATTATTGTCAGTTTCTCCCTTTATTTCTGTGAATATTTGCTTTATGTACTTAAATGTACTATGCGCTATGTTCGGTGCATAGTATTTACAGTTTTTAAGTCCCCTTTTGGATTGAACCCTTTATCATTACATAATGTTCTCCCTTGACTCTTGTTACAGTCTTTGTTTTAAGATCTATTTTATTTAATACAAGTATTGCTATCCCAGCTTTCTGTTTGTTTGTTTTTGCTCCCATTTGCATGGAATATCTTTTCCCATCCCTTCACTTTCAGTCTGTATGTGTCTTTAGGTCTGAAGTGAGTCTCTTGTAGGCAGCATCTTGATAGGTCATTATTTTTTTTTATCCATTCAATTACCTTATGTTTTTTGTTGGGAGCATTTAGTCCATTTATGTTTAATGTAATTATCGATAGGTATGTACTTATTGCCATTTTGTTAACTCTTTTCTGATTGTTTTTGCAGTTCTTCTTATTTTGCTCTCTTCCTTTGTGATTTGAGAACTTTCTTTAGTATTATAATTGGATTCCATCCCCTTTATTAAAATGAACAGTGTCAGAGCTGGATCTCACCATCATCCTGACAGCCAAGCTGAAGGGAGGCAGGAAAAATGGGACCCTCTAGCGTTCTTCTTGGATAAATTTCCTGTAGATTCTTGTCCCTCCAGCATATGCCTTATTAGTCAATAAAATTAGTCAATAAATCACCTTTACATATAACTCAGGCGCTTTTTCAAATGCTGCCTCTATGCTGGGTCTTACAGTGAGTTGTATAGTCTGCTGGCCCTTTCATAGTGGAGTCTCAGTTGCTTAAGCTTTCCAGCCCTCTCAAAGTTAACCTCTATTGGTTTTCAAAGTGCCCAGAGTTAATTCCCACTAGTTTCCAAAGACAGATGTCATTGGGCCTCATCTTCCTGGTACAGATCTTCAAGGTGAGGGTGCCATGGTAGGGTTTGATCCCCTCACTCCTCAGAGTGAACCTCTGTGCCTGTGATAAACCTTTCCACTTGTGAGTTACTGTGTGAGGGGGTTACCAACAGTGTCTCAGCTGCTCCTACTGATCTTGATGTGGCTTTTTCTTTATATCTTTATTTGTGTAATAGCTCTTTTGTTAGTCTTCAGGTTGTTTTCAGAGTGAGTGTATTATATGTAGTGATAGCATCAATGTGTTTGTGAGAGAAGGTGAACTCAGGATCCTACTGGCCCCCCATTTTTCCAAGCTCCATCGTTATACTCAGATCATTTTTAAAGTGATAAAACATTATATCATTGAAGAGCCTCATTTATAATTCTCCGTGATCCCATTCTCCTTGTCTTCTTCACTCCCCAAGGTATTAGCATGATCTATGGATCCATTTCACTGTACTTAATGTGTGTATATAAAATTATCAACATGGATTGCACAAATGGTAATGTGTCTGGAATATCACTTAGATGCTGACCAGTTAGCCTCCCACATTTCATAAATACTGGGAAGACTCTCCTGGATTGGAGAAAAAGGTCTTTAGTATTGACTGAAGTAATGGTAGATAATAGAATTTTCATGTATGTTTTTCCCAAAACCCACTTCTTAAGGGTAATGCAAAGATTTCCAGGGGGCCCCAGCACATCCTGTGGATAATATTATATGAGACGAACAATGAACTTAGATATACCTAAGCTTTAATAATGAACAGTAGACACTTCTGCCCTTTGCTCTAGAGGGAGAATTTGTTTCTCTCTGAAGAATATTTCTTATAAAAAAAAAACTTGAAAATATAGTTGAGTATAGTTTAGGATAATTTATATAACAGAATTATTTTTTTGCTCTATTTTATATCATATTGTGTCATGGGAAGAACATAAAGTATTTTAAGAGACAGATTTGGGCACCACTTTTGGATTATCACGCTCTTGTAAGACATGTTTAATTCTATTTTATTCAAATTATTATATATTCCTTAATTCCTGAATCTTGTAATTTTATACATATCTATAGATATGTAAGAATTCTTTACATTTTGGTACGAATTCTTTAATATTACAGTAAGTTCAGTGATTTAAATATGTAGTTGTTAATGCTTTTGATTGGATTTTGAATTTGCTAATAACAAGGTGAATTATTATTTCTAAAAGAAAATACTGTAATAATTGTAATAAGTTGAAGTTTTATTATGCCATTTTCCTAAGTATATTCAAATAGCTATTTAGTATGCCAAAAAAGGAAGGAAAAAAGAATATTTGTAAACAATATTTGTTTATTAACAATATTTATTGTTATTGTTATTGTTAACATTTATTGTTAACAATAAAGTGTTAGTGACGAAATAGAATTAAATGTGTTATGTATATTTGCTTATTGCCTGGGAAGTTTGTTCTCCTTAAGAGATTAATGATTTGACAAATAAGCAGAGTCATTTTGCGAACTTAGTTTGATATAATCAAATCTGGACAAGTGTCACAGTACCTTCTGGTTTGGGAATACCCAAAATTCTGAAATTGGAAATCATGAATATAACCACCTCTGGGAGAAGACCCGTCTGTTCTTTTCATCTTATTTAGAAAAGTAAAGAAAAATATCAGCTTCTAGGAAAGGAGCATTCAAGCATAACTCAAACAGCCAGAAAAAAGATAACCAATATCTTCATATTATTACATAATCAGAGAACATTCTGAGTTAAATTCAAAATTTTATCTGTTCTACATTAAAGAAATTACTTGGAAAGAATATGTTCTTTTCTAATTACCTGGGAAAAGGCTGGCACTTTGTTATGATTTCAGTACTAACAAGAACACATTGCACAAATTCATGTATCCCAAAATGACTTCCTGTAGATACTTAAATATTTTCTTAAGTGTGTTATAGACAGTTCAAGGAAGGTGTTGAGTAAAAGTAATCAGACAAATAATCATTAAAAAATCTTCACGTATAGAATTAGTATTTTGGCTTTGTGAGTATAGTAATGCATAATTACATTTGCTTGATTTAACTTGTAATACTTATTTTCATTTTATTTAAACAATTTTTCAAGTTTATTTTGAGAGAGAGAACACAAGTGGCAAAGGGGTAGAGAGAATGAGAGACAGAATCCCAAGCAGACTCTGCACAAGCAGCACAGCGCCCAATACTCAAGAACTGTGAGATCATGACCTGAGCTGAGATCAAGAGTCAGATGCTTAACCAACTGCATTACCCAGGCATCCCACTTGTAGTAATTATTTAAAGTAATACATTAATTACCTACTGGGAGAGGCATGGTGCTAAGTGCTAGCGTTGCTTTCCTTGTTGTGTTAACAGTCTACACTAGTTTATTAGGCTATTTCAGGAACCAAATGACATTTTTAAATGTATTTCCTTATGTAAATTATAAAGAATGGACTAGATTGTTTCTAGGGTTCTTTCATTTCTTGATATTCTGCTATGGAGAAATAAGCAATTGTTGAGAAGAAGAGTAGAATGGAAAACCCAGGATCTGGCTTTGCCTTTTATCCCTTTGACCTTGCTCAATCTGTCTCATATGTCTCAGTCTCAGTGTCCTTATTTGCAAACAATAAATACAAATATTTAGGGGAAGATAAATGTGATTACACAAATAACAGTATGTAACATAATCTCTGGCACATCTAGTAAAACCCAATAATGTGGTAACTATTTTAGAGCCATTATTACATAAATGGCAATTATATGTAAAATACAAGTAGGTGAAGGCTAGCTTTGCTTGGATATTTGGGTATAATCCTTAGGGAAATGTGCAGGTATGGATAGGATAAACAAAGGGAGTGACATGTTTATACTTGTATTTTATAAATATCACTGGGATAACATTAAAGAGACTAAATAAAGCTACATTGGAATACCATGATTTGGCTTCTATTTATCCCATCCTTAAGGGCTGACCAGTTTAGTTTAAACCAATTATTAGATCCCATCATGCTGCACAGTATTACTTCATAAGTTGGCACGTGATCCAATTTAAAGTGATTAAATAAAGGAGACTGTATTTGGGGCATTTTTGTATTTAATAAGTGTTTTGTTTTGTTTGCTCTCTTTCTTGCTGGAGTTCACGGTAGAATTCTGTAGCTTTAGGAATTCCTGACAACCATGTTGTGGTGACAACAAAATGTCAAAAATTAAGTGACCACAACCCAAAAAGTAATGAAAACTTGGACCAATGAAGTAGCAGAAGATGTGGCTTAATACTTTGCCGTTAAGATTGGAGAAGACTATGGTATGGACTAAATAGTATGTGGTTCATTTGGAGAAGGGAATGGTGATAAAAAGGAAAGAATAGATATTCATTCCTAGGTTTCTAGCTTGTGCAGATACATGGGTGGTAGTGTCATTTGCTGAAGCAGGGAATATTGAAGGAGCATTGAATAGGAAATAGATAGTCAGGTACATAGATTCACTTTAGAATCATCTCTAAGTCAGGTTTCAGCTGGAAATCACCCACTCCTGGTGGTTCAAATAAAAAGAATTTAATTCAGAATTAGATGCTTACAAAGTCACCAAAAGGGCTAGAGATGCCTAACATCATGGTAGATCATGTTCTGCTTATTTCAAGATCATTATCCTGTAGTTCTGGTTGAGAGATGAGGAAACTACCAAGGCCTCTACTCCCAGCATCCACCTTGTGTCTGTCACATCCTTGCAGCCTGTCATTAAGTGTTTTAGAATAGTGGTGTTCAGTGATATGCTCACTTTTGTCTCACCCGGATTGCCAGAAAACACAATAGAGGGAAGGTAGCCTTCACCTCATCTATATCTTCCAGACATCAAACCAGAACATCTCATTGGCAGAATCAAAATTAAATATAGAAACTTACTGAAAACAAACAAAAAACAGCTTAATAATGTCTGTGATATAGGGAAAACAAACAAACAAACAAAACAACTTGATAATGTCTGTGATATAGTCAGAAACACAGACTGGCTTTAGATAGATGCTATGTCCCAAGAGATTATTGTCAGTTAAATTGCTCCTTGGTCTCTCAGATACAAATAATTACTAAACAAATGACTATTAGTAAACAAATAGACATGGGTCTGAAATCCGTGTGTATAAGTTTCAGAATGTATAGAATTTATAAGATAGATGGAAAAAGAGCCATTGTCCTAAATTGTTAGAAACCAAACATCTTCAGACTAAATATTTTAGGCTCAATTTCAAAGAAAATGGCATCTACCTGGATTTAAAGCCACGAGTTGGGATCCCACAAAGGGTCTGAGTTGTCACTATGGGAACATGAAATCTTATTCCAAGGTCCATGTTCTGAGGTCCCAAATGGTCTTCAGGTAATAATCAAATTGTAACAAAGCATGTGTGTATATGTGCCTTTTCTTCTGAATAAAGCTGGCTTTAATCAGATTATTTAACCCAGCAAAAGATAAGAACCACTGTTTGAAATTTCTGTCAACCTAACACAAAAGATGCTGCTAATAAGAAAACTCTGAATTGGGTCAGAGAGAGCTTTTTGAGATCTTGACTATAAATTGGTTGCTCATCTACTCAGACCAACTCTAAAACATACATTTAAGAGAAAACCAATGGTAATATCATAACTTTTCAATCAGTATAATTTCTATCACTGTCAAATTGGATCAACTTCACAAGATTCCTGAGAAAAAAATTCACACTAGGAGAGCTTATTCTAGTAGTCAAAAATGACAAAGGGATTCTTCTTTGCCCCACTGTATATCATGCCTTCTTTGTTGAAAGTCAATTGACCATATATAAGTGAGTTTATTTCTGAGGACTCTATTCTGTTTCACTGATCTGTGTCTTTTTTTGTTCCAATATGGTACTGTGTTGATTACTGTAGTTTTGTAGTATAGTTTGAAATCAGGGAGTATGATACTTCTACCTTATTCTTTCTCAAGCTTGTTTTGACAATTTGGGATCTTTTGTGGTTACATATAAATTTTAGAAGTATCTCTTCTAGTTTTGTGAAAAATTGCCTTTTGATAGGAATTTTGATAGGGATTGAATTGAATCTGTAGATTGCTTTGGATAGTAGGGACATTTTAACAGGCCTTTTATCTCTTGTTTAAATTTAGATATTTCATTCTTTTGATGTAATTGGAAATAGATTTTTCTTGATTTTTTTCTGCTAATTATTAATTCATAGAAATGCAACAGGTTTGTGTATATTAATTTTGTATCTTGCAACTTTACTGAATTCATTTATTAGTTCTAATAATGCTTTGGTGTAGTCTTAAGGGTTTTCTGTACATAATATGATGTCATCTGCAAATAATGACAATTTTCTTTTTCTTTTCTAATTTGTATGCCTTTATTTCTTTTTCTTGCCTAATTGCTGCAGCTGGGAATTCCAACACTATGTTGAATAACAGTAGGGAAAATGAGCATCCTTGTCTTGCTCCTGATCTTAGAGGGAAAGATTTCAGTATTTCACTGTTGAGTATATTAGCTATGGATTTGTCATATGTGGCCTTCATTATGTTCTGGTATATTCCCTCTATACCCATTTTATTCAGAGCTTTTATAATAAATGGATGCTTTAAATAAATGGTACGGGAAAAACTAGACAGCTACATGCAAAATGATAAACCTGACCACTTTCTTAGACCAAACACAAAACTAAACTTACATACAAGTCTTACTTCAGTATGAGACCTGAAACTATAAAACTCCTAGAAAAATCATAGGCAGTAAGCTTCTTGACATTAGTCTTAGCAATTTTGTCTTGGATTGGGGAAAGCAAAGGAAACAAAAGCAAAAACACTTGAGACTACATCAAATTAAACCGTGTATGCACAGCCAAGGAAAGAATCAACAAAACGAAAAGGCAAACTACTAACTGGGAGAAGATATTTGCAAATCATGTATCTGAAGAGGGATTAATATTAAAAACATATAAGGGGAGCCTGGGTGGATGAGTGGGTTAAGTATCTGATTCTTGGTTTCAGGCCAGGTCATGATCTCACAGTTTCATGGGTCTAAGTCCTGCATTGGGCTCTGCGCTGGCAGTGTGGAGCCTTCTTGAGATTCTCTTTGCCTCTTTCTGCCCCTTTCCTGCTTGCACACTATGTCTGTCTCTCTCAAATAAACTTTATATATATATATACACACACACACACACATATATGTATATATATGTGTGTATATATACATATACATATATATACACACACATACATATATATGAAGAACTCATACAACTCAATGTCAAAAATAATCCAATTAAAAAAATGGGCAGAGGACCTGAACAGACATTTTTCCAAAGCAGACAAATAGCCAACAGACACATAAAAGATGCTTAAAATCACTCATCACCAGAGAAATGCAAATCAAAACCACAGTGAGAGCATTGTGGCTCTGTGCTGACACTGCAGAGCCTGAAGCCTGCTTCAGATTCTGTGTCTCCCTTTCTGTCTGTCCCTCCCCTGCTTGTGCTCTCTGTCTCTCAAAAATAAGTAAACATTAAAATTTTTTAAATAAAAAAATTCAGATAAAGTATCACATGATTTTGCTTATATGTGAAATCAAAGGAACAAAACAAAACCCCGTCTTAAAGTTATAAAGAATAGATTGGTGGTTGCCAGAGAGGAGGGGGCCAGGGGTCATAATGGGTGAAGGGGAGTAAGTAGAAACTTCAGGTATAAAATCAGTCAGCGGTGCCTGGTGGCTCAGTCAGGTAAGCACCCAAATCTTATCTTGGCTCAGGTCATGATCTCATGGTTCATGAGTTTAATCCCTGCCACAGGCTCTGTGCTCACAGTATGTGGAGCCTGCTTGGGGTTCTCTCTTTCCCTCTCTCTGTGCCCCTCCCTTGCTTGTGTTCTCACTCTCTCTCAAAGTAAATAACATGGGTGGCTCAGTTGGTTGAGTGTCTGGCTCTTGATTTTGGCTCAGGTCATGATCCCAGGGCTGTGGGATCGAGCCCTGCATAGGCTCCGTGCTGAGTGTGAAGCATATTTAAGTCATGGAGAAGTAATGTGCAGCATTGGGAATATAGCCAGTAATATTGTATTAACTTTGTATGGTGACATATAGTAACTAGACTTAACATGGGGATCATTTCACAATGTATACGAACATTGAATCAATATGTTATATACCTGAAATTAATATAATATTGTATATCAATTAAACCTCAATAAAAAAAAAAATCCCCTCTACAAAGTTGGGAATTTAATCAGAGCAAAAAAAATTTTAAGTCCTCTAGATAACTCCATATTCCAGGCAGTTTACACAAGAAAAGAGGACTTCTGAAGTCCATTAAATATGATTCATTACTATTGGTTGTGTGTGTGTGTGTGTGTGTATATATATATATATATATATATATATATATATATAAAGAATGGCAAGGGGGATATTATGACTCACTGAAATCTTTAGGACTTTATGCTACTTCTGTAAAAATTAATTCTGTTTGACTGTTTTTTAATAAGGTTCTAAATGCCAACTTTGTCATTGAGAATACAGTCTTGATTACCTCATGTTTCCCACCAGGCAATAGGATTTTGATACCCTCAGAAAAGTAACCTAACACTGAGTACTTGTGTTCTCTCTCTCTCTGGCACAAGGTCTGGCAGTTAATATAGCACAACTTGCTTGGTAAAGTTTCTTTATCTTGGCATCAAAAATTGGGAATTCATTATGATTGTAGCTATAATCAATGTGTATATACTCATACCTACTTCCATAAGAAAAAAGAAAGTGAATGAAGAACACTTTAGGGTCCAGAATATTTGGTAACAAAAATATACAGGTTCCATACTGTGTAAAGCTGTATAAATAAGCTGTACTTTGTGTTCATTTTTTTAAATGAGCGCATAAGAGTCATTTAAGAGGAAGTAAAATGAGCTAAAGCAGAGATGTGAGAAAAGAACTGTGCGAAAAAGTGAAAAAGAGACAAAGTTCAGTAAAAGGACACAGCTTATGGTTTACAATAATTATTGTGTTGTACGAGCAGATATACTTCCCAACTGAAAGTATATGAAAACACATTTGGTGTTCTTTATGAAGTCAGTTGCCCTGTTTCTTCCTCAGAATGCTATTGAGAAGCAGTCATCCTGAAATATAATCAATTTAAAACATGATATAGTATGGGGAATTATGGCATGTTATAAAAGTATATTGAAATTTTGCAAAAGGAAAAGTAATGTTAGATGCTGAAAGGTGATGGGGGCCACAAAATGGAGTACTCTGTGATACATTTCTCTTGAATTTGAATAAATGGAAAAACAAATACACTCTTCTGGTGTCTAACACATTTTAGAAGAGAGGATTCATCATACTGATAAACACAAATCTGTTTCCTGGTGAGCATATTTTTATTAGAGAAGGATGACTGAGGAAATGCATTGAAGAACCATTCCACTCTAACATATTCACCAAGTTAAAAAAATAGTTGTGCTTTTTTAAAAAGTGATTTTTAAGTATCTTCCCCACCTAAGGTGATAATGTGGTGACTAGACTAGCTAACATGTATTCTGACCTGCTTAGCAATAATATTTTTGTGAAAATTAATTAGTTCTCTGTTGTAAACTAATTTTCATGTGAAGTGTGCATTATAAAAACCAGGTTTCGCAGAGTTTTGTGAGCCCAGCAGAAGCTGATTTTGAACAGTAAGGGTCTTGCATATGTGGTAAACATACTAAGGGGCAAAAATCGGTTAATTTCAGAGTATATAGCAGAGTTACCAACTTAATAGAAAAATTCTAAATTCAAGAAAACAAACCTGTCTCATTAGGACTTCACTAAAATAATCATACCCTTTTTACTGAAAATAACTTTGATAAGACCACAATACTTAAAATTAATGGAAAATATTAAAGTATTTCAACTGTAAAGATCAATAATGTCTAAGAACTCACTATATATTCTGTTTTAAATGAGCCTTTTTCTCAAACAGTATAGTGTACATATACCTCACCTAACAGAGGTACATACCTGATATAAATATCCACAGATTAACTGAACTATTGTAGGAATTCTTGCAGCCAGTTTGAATTTGAATTTGTCATCTATGATGTATTATTTTTGATTACTTTAGGGTAATATGTATACTTGGCAGGAATGAGAATAACTGATGACTCATAGTTTGAAGATTTTCCTAAACAAAGAGTGGTTGTTCAGGAACACAAATGAGAGGTAAACAGCTGAAGTGAAAATGAGTAAGCCTTCAGCTGAAAACGTGCATTATGCAATACCAATTCCATGAGCTGACTATAAACAGACACAAATATCAGGTTTCTAGTGCTTTCTGGCTGAGGGTTCATTTTCTGCCAAGAAATGAAATTCATTCTGAATTGTCCCCAGAAATTAATCTTCTGCTATGTGTTAAATCATATGTATGAACTAGGCACAAGAAGCTGATGCAATAGTTTGTACCTTGAAGTCAGAAAATTTACCAATGTGCATGCTTTTTATAGTTGGTTTAACAGAGAGCAGGTCTTTGGCTCCACATAAGATAGACACTCATAGCCTATCCTGAACATTATGAATTCTTTACCTCCCTTTCATTCTCTGTTCACAGTCATCATTTTCTTCATCTTACTGTTTCAGGACCCAGCATGTATCTGTGCTACAGGTTGGGTCTCTGGGCAAGCCATCCTCACAATCACTTGTGTGGTGATCTAATCCTATTGTTTAAAGGGCTCACACAACTGGATCAATAGTCCATTTCTTTCTGACATGGGCATACAGCCCTACTGCCACTTTGCTCTGTACAGGGGAAATGCTAGGAGTTGTTATCATTTTTCCTTTTCAAGGTAACGACTCCAAGTTTAGTAGAGATTCTATTTCTATTTTTATAGTCTTAGTTCTAGTTTTCTTTCTCAGCTCAAGAGTGTTGAGGAAAGCCACACTCTAGGTGTCATCCTAGC
This sequence comes from Lynx rufus, assembly GCF_022079265.1. Classification (NCBI taxonomy): domain Eukaryota; kingdom Metazoa; phylum Chordata; class Mammalia; order Carnivora; family Felidae; genus Lynx; species Lynx rufus. The sequence goes on from NW_025814823.1 coordinate 165,625,569, forward strand.
TGCTGGTCTTAAGATTTATTTTACTTCAATTTCCACAGCATACTCTCCTCCTGTTCTGGCTCCACACTCTGAACACATTTTCACTCTGTCAGTGTCTCCTCTCTCATTGTTCCATTAAATATATCTGTAACTCTGCCTACGCTCCTGCACTGTGTCCCTTGTCACTGCCTATGTGCAAGGGCAAATGTAATCAGTGCTTTATAACCAGAGGAGGTGATTTGGGGTAAGAGTTTATGATCTTGAGAATCTAGTAGAGAAGAATAATTTATTCTTCAAAATTCCTCCCTTCCCATTAAGGATAAATAGTGGGTAGATTCCTGATTTCACAAAGTTTTATTTCCATTTTTCATCCAATGACTGTCAAATGGAAAGAATTATAATATTGCAAGATGCAAAGAGATATTGACTTATACATCATGTCACATTAACATTCTTGGAGAGAAGCAACTGAATCTACTCACTACACATACCAAAGATTATAAAAGATTCATACCATTTCCTCCATATATAGCCTAGATACAGGTCAAATGGAGATATATCACTTTATTTCTGGAAAGAAGGAATATAGTAAAGAGAAAAATCAATAATTTTACATTTTAATGCTATAGTCAACAATGATACCTAAATGTTAAAGCAGTTATTATCTAAAAAGTAGCTAATTTCTTTGTAATTAGTAATGAAATAATTATGCGACCCCCAAATTGGGTCAGTTCTGAGTGCTTTACATGCATTGATCTACTTAACTTCTTTATAAGTATGGGACAGGTAAAGGGATAATTTCTCTGATTTCCTTACCTGAAACGGTTAAGAGATTATAAATAAAACTTGAATAAATCACTAAACAGTCTTCAGACCTACTTAAACATGACTACCAAGTATGTGAAAGAGAACCAGAGAAAACTCGTAAACACGTTTTTTTTAAAAGCTCTTGTTCCTTTAATTAGCTCATGTTTTTCCTTTATCTTCAAATCTTAGTAAGGACAGTGACAAAGACATACAGTATATATACATATGTGTGTGTGTGTATATATGTATGTATATACGTACACACACTATGCTATATATAGTGTATATATACATATATACATATATATTCTATATATACATACATATATATACTCTATATATACACATATATATACATACTATATATATAGTGCATATATATATATATATATATACTAAATTCTATATAGTATAATATTGCATGAACAACAAAATTATTCCCCCAAGATAAAAATGGTTTGCAATTTTTATTTATCTGGCAATGATTTCTGAGAAGCCAGAAACTCTTGAGTTCACTGATCCAGGTATTCTCCTTGCTCTTCCACTATCTATTGCAGAATTGACATGTAAACATGGTATATCCCTCACCATCCACTGCTTTCTAATTCAAGTCTTTTTGTCTTACTGGTAGTTAGAATCTTTTGATTGTGTATTGCATGAAAGAGGTAAGAGTGGAGCAAAAAATCAAATAACATTGCCTATCCAGATAATTTTTTCTCTTTGTGTACTTGAACTTTGGTATGGGCAGATAGGGAAACTAGGGAGTCTTTCTTTTAAATATTTGTTTATTTTTGAAAGGGAGAGAGAGGGGAACAGAATCCGAAGTGGGCTCTGTGCTGACAGCAGATAGCCTGATGGGGGTTCCATGTCTCTAACCATGAGGTCATGACCTGAGTTGAAGTCAGGTGTCTAACCAATTTAGCCGCCCAGGTGTTAGAGAGTTTTTAATCCACTGTTAGGGCCCCTACCTTTTGGTAGCTTTTGTTAGCGTTTCTCCTATCTTCTTCCTAAATGGCTGCATAGGGGCACCTGGGTGGCTCAGTCAGTTAAGCATCTGACTTCAGCTCAGGTCATGATCTCATGATTGGTGGGTTTGAACCCCACGTCAGGGTCTGTGATGACAATTCAGAGCCTGGAGCCTGCTTTAGATTCTGTGCCTCCCTATCTCTCTGATCATCCCCCACTCACACTCTCTCTCTCAAAAATAAAATAAACATGAAAAAAAATTTTTTAATGGCTGCATAGATCTCAATAAATGTTAGCTATTACACTAATGATATATAGTAATGTGAGATAATTTATCAGACTTACCATAATTTGAAATAATTCTTCTCAGAAGTTGACAAAGCATTGATTATTGTGTTTGTAGTGTCTATGAGCATATCTGTCTTGTAGGAATATAAGAAAGCCTTAGAAGGCATAGCTAACTTCTACCATAATTAGGTTAACTTCCAAGGTATTTCTTTATTTCAAAATTTTTTTCCTAATAGATTATTACTTTTACCAAAAGGATGAACCTACATATTTAGTTAAATATGTCTATATATAAAATGCAGTATCTTCTGAGTTGCTAAATATTTAAATAAATGTATCAATTACATGCTCCAGGGCTTTTGTAAGGAGTGTAATTTATAAAAGTAATTAATAAAGAAGTTGCTAAGATGCTACTGAATTTACAAAATGCACTATAGGGCATCTACTAAACCCATTCAGAATGGAACTATAAATAATTTAAACTGCTATACTTGTCAGAGTAAATGAGCAAAATCTATTTTCATGTAATGGTCTTGTTTACTCACTGATTTGATGGAGCTACTACTTTCTCACAGATTTTCCATCAAGAAAAATGAAGGCATATCTACATGTTTCAGCCATATGTAAAACATGTATAAGTTATATTTATACCACATGATGCAAGAATGTCTCAATAAACTGCATCTCTTCTGTATATAATCCATATAACATTGATCTAATTGTTGGCCACTGGGGGTAGAAAGTGGGTTATTCCAGTTTCATATCATAGATTTTTCTGAGTTTAGTCTAAAGCAACATTATAAATTTTTAACCTATTTTTATTCTTCTTGAAATATCCATACCCCAAATTGTGAAAAATACAATTTTATTGATCATGGCTCTATACTCAATAAAATGATTATTTTTTTCCCAAATAGTTACTCACCTAGCATATGGTAATCTATCACCATCATCTAATGCTTCTGGGAAACATGATGGTATAGCCTTCCTGTGTACATTATCTCTAGGGTAAAAATCTTTAATTGCCTGTTCACCAGCTTAATAGCATGCAAAAGCTCAGCTACCTTCTTGACACCATCCCTTTTTTTTTTTTTTTTTAAGCCCTTGTATATGGGAAAGCTGCTTTCACTTTCTCTAAAAGAAGAAAATAGATTGTGGTCTCATCACGTATGCTGGACCCTGGGGCAGACTGCAGGTATTCAACTTCTTCTAGTCAAAGCAAGTTTTCAAAGCTTCCTTCTCTTTCTAATCCAGTATTTGGCTATTTGACATTGCTCATTTTTACAATCATCTGCTAATATCTGATGATAAAAAATACCTTGGAGATCTGTCTCCAGTTTTCAAAAGGCTAAGATGCCTTTATATGTACACAGACACACTAGCATACAGAGGCAAGCATACACATAAATTTGAAATATAGTCATAATTATTTCAATTACAAAATCAGTAGAAAAACTAAAAAAAATTAAGTACTAGGAGAAGACGGAAGGGGATAAAGGAAATGTACTATATGCGTATAGCATTTTCAAATTCACAGTGGGTAATTCATTTGACATGCTCTGTAAGTTTATATCTTACCACAGTGTCTGGGGCACAATAAGTGCAGATACCACAGGATGAAAAATTTAGGGAATACAAAAGAGTTATCTTTTAGTCCTGGATCTGAGGTTTATACTGCATAGGAAGAGACTGTGCTTTCGTAATCTCTGCAGTTTCTATAAACTCCATGATTTCCATTTTTATATCATTGGCAAAAAATTGGATCCAAGATGACTATATTCATATTAAAATATAACAAGAAATTATTTATAAACTTGTTGAAAGATTATGTAAGCCCATCCACTGATCCCCAAAATGAGCATTTTTTATAAATAACTTAAACTTTTTCATTTCAGATTTAGATACAACTACACACTGTTAAATGAAAATTTTGAAACAATTGAGTGGTTGTATTTTTATTGTTTCATAACAAGTGAAATTTATGGCTCTGTGGCTTAAAAAGTAACATCAAGTATTAACTATGTTCTCCTGCTTTTGGTAATAATAATCACCTATGTGTGAAGTTAATAGGCAAAATTATATAAAAGATAGACATTCCTGTAAGGACACAAAGAAAGTGATGTGTGGTTGAAGAACTATTTCTATCCAACAGTTTATATGATCTCAAAAATATTAATTTTTATATATAAGATCAATTTTGTTTCAGAGTGCATACTACAAATACTTTGTGCCAATACCATTTAATTGAAAAGTAGGTCTTTGTGTACATAGATTAGGAAATTATCAGGCAGGAATTATCATTTTACAACCTTAAATTATGTGCATGTTATCAAAAAATGAACATTTAGACATTTCATATTGCACAGACCAAAATAAATCCTAATTGTATTATCCATTTCATGTTCAATTCTGTAAACAATTTTTTTTCATATCATTTGATGAGGGAACACAATATGAATCTATCTTACTTTCTCCTTTTCACTGCTTCTTCTATTACTGCTTTAATCTGTTCCTATTACCCAGTTTACACTGATTTCTCTTTTATTCCTCAGAGTGGAATGTAAAGCATGCATATATATATATACACATATATGTATACACATACATATATACACATACATATATATATACTTTATTTTATATACGTATATGCTTTATTATATATATACACACAGACACACATAAATGTGCATTATATCTATCTATCTATCTATCTATCTATCTATAGAGAGAAGGGAGAGGGAGGGTGGGAGGGAAAGAGAGGAGACACTGTGAATAGTGTTTTCATGTAAGCAAAAGGGTTTGGGACTTAAGTGAAGACATTTGATAACAGTATTAGTCTAATCCTGAAAAAAACTAATCTATAACTGAGTTACACACAAAAAAGTAGAAAATAAATTCAGTGGGACATTGTAGAGATGGTCAGTGTATTTTTCTTCGGCAAGACTTTTTATATATAAATTTAACTGAAACTAAATTAGTCATGAAGATTATTTACTCCCTTTGGTAGTCAAAAATGGTATTGAGTAGCTAAGCAACATCAGAATGAATATTTTTATAAACTAAGCTTTGATTAGTATATATTTATATCCATGATATAAATAGAAAATTATTATAAAGTGGTCATTATATATGCTGCAAATTTTAGTATACACTAAAAAGTACCCGAATGATATAATTGAAGAAAGTAAGTTTCAGAACAAAAAGTTGTTTTAGATGATAATCTGAATGTATTTAGCTTGTTATTTGGAAAAGCCTAATAATTATTAGGTATTAGGGTATTTAATAAATATTTCTTATACTCCATCTTCAGAGATTACCTTCCTGACCTTCTTAGGTTTGATTAGGGCCCAAGTTCTTGACCAGGAATTGTGAATAGGAGTTGCATTTGTTACTTACAGACCTACAGTTTAATTGCAGGTGAAATATACTGAAGAGTGCTTTATTTTTCTCTGGCATAATTATGGATAATATTTGAAATGTAAGTTGCCCCATCAGTTTGGTTTGTCGAACAAATATCATCACCAGAGACTTTGACAGTGTCTCATCGTGGACATATAGGTTGAATAAGAAATAAAACACTGTCATTCTCAGGCAATGAAATTTTGGGCTTGGTTATTGGTGGAGCATAATCTACACTATCGTGACTGAAACAATTCTTAAATCACTTCTCAACTACAGATTCTTACGCTGTTAAGAATGGGCAGGATGAGTCAAATGGGGCACTGAGTAACTTTTACTCATGGAGGAAAAGTTGGATTTGACAAAACTGATTAAACATAAAATTAGAAGAAAAATTCCTGCTTTTTTTCTCTGCATTCTTGCGCTTACTCTGTTTGAGTTTGAGGTCAATGTTGACTACAAGTGATTAGAAATTATTTTTGTCTTTCTCCCAGTGTTAGGGGGAACACATTCACCCTTTTACAATTAAGTAGGTTAGTAGTCTTGAGTTTTTCATAGCTCTCTCCAGAAGGCCAAAGGAGTTAGTATCTATTCCTAATTACTTCAGAATTTTTATCATAAAAATATGTTGAATTTTGTCATGTCAGTTTTCTACACCTGATAATATTATGGTTTTTTGTCTTAAATATGTTATTCACCATAACAGACTAGTTTTTCAAATGTCCAAGCAACTTTTCATTCTGGGATGAACCAAACTTGGTCATTATGTCTTATTAATTTTAAATCTAACTGTATTTCATTTGGTAAAACATTGTTAAAAGTTGTTGCATGTATTTCACGAGGGGATTTGGTCATGGTGTTTTGTTTTCCTATTTAATGTCTTCGCTTTTAATCTTGGCCTCATAAAATGAATGGGGATGTGCTTTGCTTGATTTTACTTTCTGGAAGAGTTTGTGTAAAAGTTGTATGTTTTTCCTTCCATGTTTAATTTGCCAGTGAAGCCATTTAGGCTGGTGGAGAGTTTTAATGATGGCAGTGTTTATTTCAAAATTCAGTTTCTTTTGTTAAAGACATAGTGTAATTCAGATAACCAGGACAATTCTATATATATAGCCTTTCTTGAATGAGGTTTGATAGTTTCTGCCTTTCAAAAAATTGTTACATTTGATGTTGAATTTTTGAGTCTTTGGCCTAAAGGTGTTTATATTTCTATAATACTTGGATATGTGTATGGTCTGTACTGATGTCCATGTTTCATTCTTGTTCCTGGTTAGCTTGACACAGGTTTATAAACACTGTCAGAACACAGAAAATTCCTATGTCAGAAACACAGCTCACTGTCTCATCAATTTGTCTTGTCCCCAATTTCACTGAGGAAATGTGAAGTGGCTAAAGTGGATGTTATACATATCCTGAGTTTGCATTGCAGCTGAGGAACCCCAAGGAACTCAAAATCTTTTAGAAAGGACTACTGGCAAACTTGCCCAACATTTACCCCAGAGGAGGATACTATCTTTGTAAACAGATTGCCTTCTGCTGTGGAGACACCATCTCTGTCTTTCAGAGCTGTTTGCTATACAAACATCTTTATAAAATAGTTCAGAATAAAACCTCTTAATGCTTTTTCTCACAAGCTACCCACGGAGAATCATTTCCCAACTGATTTCTCTGTTCTTTCCATGATTAGTCTGACTAGTGTTTATCATAATTACTAATATTTCTAAAGAATTGACAATTGGTTCCATTGATTGTATTTTTTGGTTTTATATTTAGTGTTTCCTTCTTTCTGCTTGCTTTGAATTGAATTCATTCTTTTTCTAGCTTCCTAAAATGGAAACTTAGATCATTAATTTGAACCCTTCTTTGTTCTGTAATATAAGCATACAATTGTATAAACTTTTTTGGTAAGTACTTCTTGAGCTGTATCTCACAAATATTCTTATGTTGTATTTTAATTCTCACTCATCTAAAACATTTTCTGATTTCTCTTGGATTTTTCCTATGACCCATGGATTATATAGAATGGTGGTGGTGGTGTTTTCTCAGTATACATTAGTGAATTCAGTGTACTTTTTATTTCACATATTTTATTTTTAAATCCAAATTTTGGGGTATTTTTTGTATCTTCTATGCCTCATCTCTTCATAATCATGTTTTCTTCTATATTCATAAGTATATGGAGTATATTTATAATATATGTTTAAAATATTTGTTTATATTCCATTTTCTCTGTCATTTCTGGGTCTTTTTGATACTGGCTGGAGTAATAAGTAGTCAACAGTCAGAGCCAGTAGTCTTCGATTCATATTGACTACAAAATTGAAGGAGTAGCCATTGGGGCTTGATCTATAGGGAAATATGAGGATGGTTAATAAACTATAATATCCCTAAGGTTAAGATATACAGGCAGCCTGAAACATTGACAGCCAGAAAATTATAATAGTGAAAAAAACAGGAGATTAAAGGCAGTTATTATAAATAAAATATCATAATTTCTTTCTTAGTTCCCAAACCCAAGGCAATGTTCATGTCCCAAAAAGGAATGACTCTACAAGACTGTGCCAAGAATCAATCATAATAATTCAGTTTCTTTCTCTTTTGTTAATGTTTGTTTATTTTTGAGACAGTGAGAGATGCTCTGTGCTATCAGTACAGAGCCCAGTTCGGGGCTTGAACCCACGAACCATAAGATCATGGCCTGAGCTGAAGTCAGACTCTTAACTGACTGAGCCACCCAGGCTCCCCTGTTTTTTTTTTCTCTTTTTTTTTCTCTTTTCTTTTCTTTTCTTTTCTTTCTCTCTCTCTCTCTCTCTCTCTCTAACGACCTTATACCCATTTATTCAAATGACTGAATATTACAGAAAGAAGGGAGTGGATACTCAGACATTATAAAAACAATTAGACACCGGTTATGAGTAGATAGTAACACCTGGAGATCCAAAGCATCATCTTTGTATCCCTATTAGAGTGGCTGGCCAGTTAAGACATCCTATTTTACCTAAGCTAGATATACCTAGAGTGAATAATGAACAGTCAAAATAACAAATATATACCTTTCCAAAACTTTCCCCTGAATGCACTTTTGTATTTTATTATATATCTTGGTTATTAGCACTATTATCTGCCAGCTAACCAAATGAAGGACATGAGTGTCACCCTTAACTCTGAACTCTTGATCTCTTATTCTCAATCATTCATTCAAATATGTTGATTCTACTGGTTTTATGTGTCTTGAACTGATCAAACCTACATCATTTCCTAATCGGCCTCCTTCCAATCTCAAGTTTCCAAAACATATTCCAAAAACATGATGTATAAATCTATCTAAAATATACATTTAGACACTTCTCTTCCTTGCCAAAAATCTTTCATTGGCTCCAATAGCACTTAGAACAAATTCCAAACTCCTTACTTTTGCATGTAGGGACATTCATAGACTGGCCCCCACCTAAATTTCAAACTTCAAATCTCAACACTTCAACTCCCTCTTAAAACTCCACCCCCCATCTGTAAATCCCTGTTCCTGCCATGACAGAGTACTTACAGTTACTCAACTTCCTCCTGGAAGTCTTCCATGATTCTGACAGCTAGATTAAGTGCATTCATATGCACACTCATAACATTCAGGGCTTATCCTATCTGAGCAATCATTATGCTTAAATGTTAGTATATTTATTTTTCTCTCTCATTAAACTATCCAGTACCTAGTATTTTCCCAGATACACATATGTTAGATATCCAGCAGATGGTTTTTTAAATGAAATAGTATTTCAAAACATTTAAAATCCTTGGAAGAAAGATAAAGTTAACTTTGGGAGATTTATTACCTCACATTACCTCAAATGGAGAATGTATCACATGTAAATAAATCAGGATTCATAATTTAAATTTAATTTAAATGTATATGTAGAATAGAAATAATGGTCTCAATTAAACCAGTAAGAGATTTTCTATCTTTAAACCAGACTGTGGAAATCTCTGTTTAAGATGAACAACATCTGCATGAAGTCAAGAGTAAGTACTACAGTTTTTACCAAAAATATTTACTGTGTTGTGTGCTTTTGGGTCATCAGCCATACATGCTGTCTTCATATTAAATATCAGCATTGTATTTATCTTTGCCAACTCATCCACAATTCACGAGGTCTGACAACTGGTACAGGCAACTATGTCTCAGAGTATGCTCATCTACTTGATTAACATGACAATAGTCATTCTGGACTGAGAATTATGCATCCAATGAACACTGTCTTGGATATTTAGGAAACTTCTTCCCTTAGGATATCTTATTCTTTCTCCTATGTCCTTCAGGTACACCAACTTTTTTTTTTCTTGTCCTACCAAGTATATTCCCTTTTCTTCTGAGAAGACTGAACTGTTACTCATGTAATTCTATCCAGTTTCACAGCTGGATGAGGCTTCTTGGGAAGGGTAGGGACATTTTAATTTATAGGTATAGAGGAGGGAGGGCAGAAAAATACCATTATCTTGGCCAGTTTTTGAGGAAAATCATCATTTTTAAAAAAAATACATATTTCAGGGACACCTGGCTGGCTCAGTGGATAGAGCATGAAACTCGATCTCAGGTAGGTTTGAATGTCATGTTGGGTGTAGAGATTACCTAAAAATGAAGTCTTGGGGTGCCTGGGTGGCTCAGTTGGTTAAGCATCCAACTCTTGGTTTTGGCTTGGGTCAAGATCTCAGTTCACGAGTTCAAGCCCTGCATCATGCTCTCTTTCTCTCTCTCTCTCTTAAGAATAAATAAACTTTAATAAAGTGAAATCTTTAAAAATAAATAAATATATCTTTCATTATAACATTTCTTTAAAATATCTCTCAAGTGTTATTTTAAATATTGGAATGTATGCTGGGTGGACTGGACAGGAAGTAATGTAATAGTAATAAAGCCTAACTGGAAATTAGGAAGTCAAAGTTAGATATTATTTCACCTGATTTTACTCAATAGCTGTGAGATTTAATATTAGTTACTTGGTTTCCTTAAGCCTCAGTCTCTTCATATGTAAAATTTGTATAAAACCAACTCCTTTTTTTTTTTAATTAGAAGTAAATATGATCTACATAATACACTTAGTATAGTGCTTGGTACATAGTGTTAAGCAAAGAATCTTATATCCATTACCATTAACAGCCTGTTGTCTCTGTTAAGACACCCTGAAAAATTGGGCTCTAGCCAACAGTGTTTGTACTTTAGGGTTCCTGTCTACTAAAATACCTGCTAATTCTTTGGTAGATAATGTAACAAAAAAAGTCACAGTATATTCTGGGTTCCGCTGCTATCTATTGCAATCCTAGGACATGTTATTGGTGTTTGTGTTGCTAGAGCCACTGCTGCTACTCTGAAAAGAGAGATTTAAATAAGTGTTTTATTTAATATTATAGATGCAGGATGATTCCGTATTTAGTTGTGTTTTTATCGGTGGGAGAGCAGGCAATTAATTTGAGTGTGGCAGTGGGCCTAAGAACCAAAAAAAGTTTTAGAAAAACAAAATACTTTCAGAGTCCTGGAAAAGACACTTGGAATAGATATCTCTCCATGCAAAGTATTACTAGCAACACATAAAAGCAATCATTTTGAAAACACAGGGTATCACTAAGGGCCATATAAAGTGCATACTGTGTCTGCATGTAACAAAGTATACTGGAAAATATTTAGTCAACTGAACCAGTATATGTAATATGTCATATTGAGAACCCAACCTAATTTCTTGTTATTTACCCATGCAGTTACATTTAGCAGTGTCAGCTGAGGTTATTTGGAAGGTGATAGTAGAATCACCAAGATTTTATTGTTTTCTCCACAAAGTAATAAATCTTTTTAAAAAATCTTTATTTCCTAAATTGCTCATTCAAATTCAATTCAGTTTATGCTCAGTTTGTGTAGAGAATGACTTCCCTAACCCTATAGGGGCACAGCAAGACTGGGAAGTGTCTGGAGAGATACCTGTCCTGATATTTCACTAAGTTCCCCTGACATGTAAAGGGAGCCAAGGCATTACTCTAAGGAAGGGTGTACATTAGGGTTTGCTACCTGGTCACTCAGTGGTCCAGCTTCATTCTGGGACCGTTCTAATTAGAAAAAAAGAAAATGATAATACAAAACTATAACACTGTTGCTGCTCCAAAATCCTTCAAAGTTTAGAAAGATGGCCTTCTACAGACTAACGGTATCTCACTTCACAATGGTGAATTTGGAGAATTAGACAAAAGTTGGCTATTATTTCTTATATGACACAAACCTGTAATTATGCCCAAAATGTTTAGGAAGAGGCATCAAGTACATATCAATAACATAATTCCTATTAGCTGCTCATAGGATACCTGGAGTTTCATGTGTAAAACAATTTTTACTTTTCCCATCAAGTACATATGGAAATTACCTTGGATTTTCCTCATTAATTTTCCTATCTTTCTGGTCTCTTAGACTCTCATGTTCTCCAGGAAACCCTCTTTCTTTTTCTACTCTTTTGTTCCTCTTCCATGGCCTAAAATACAAATAGCCTTACATCTTCAAGTCTCACTGACTTCCTGGATAAGACGTAAAGACTTCAGAATTCTCAGAGTAAAACACCTACAGGCAATTATTTGTATTTTCTTAACTAATATTGATAAATTCTCAGAGTATAACTTTAATTACTTTAACAGAATATCTCTCTTTACCTCTCTTATGAAAGAGACTGTTCACATATAGTAAGTGAACAGAAAGGAACTGAAAATACTCGGATGACAGGAAAAGAAAATTTTGTATTGCCTACATATATATTCTCTTTTTGACCCTCAAAGTTAATTATTTCTCTCTAAATGCATCTGTAAAACCAATCTATTTGAGAAACCTTGATAAAGACCTTACAAATGATGTGTTCAGGTAACTGACTCAAAACTTTCTACCCCTTACTCACAGTATTGATAATTTTGATGGATATAAAGATGTGCTAGATAGAGGTCAAATTTAGGTGACTTCAAGCCTATAAAAAAAAAGCCTGATTTCATTTTTGAATAGATGGAATGGCCTCAGTGGCCTTAAAAGTCACTGCAGTTTTATATGAGGTTTGGCAAATTCCCAGTACTCTGATAGGGACTCATGCATAGGCATAGAGTACAAAGGCCCTGTGCAGGTCAAGATGATCTCAGTATTTATGTATTGGCACCAACATTCCATGAAAAATAAATGGCTTATCTTAGCAGGTCTTTCCTATTTGTAAGAAGTCATTTCACTTCATCCTTTTTTCAGAGCTATTAAGATTTTTTTATATTTAAGATGCTTACATTCAGTTAATTTCTACATCATTAATTCACTATGTCTGCCTATTTTGTTTTAAATTACTGTGTTCGTGGAGATAGATGTTTATTTCATTAAGATGTTAAAAACATTTTCCCTTGAAATGAGTATCTGAGCAAAAGCTACTTGGTCCTCTTTCTTGATCAGAGTTGGTCACAGTCATAAAAGCTATCATAAGTCTGGAAATACCATAACCAAAATGTTTGCTCTATTTTGTTTCTTTTTTTTTTACTAGCTTATTTTGTTTTCATATACTCTAAGACAGATTGTAAGGATATGCCTCTCCACATGCACTGCTTATTCACCTCTCCTTTCATTGTGTTGCTTTCTCATAGACACACTATACTTACTTTCAAACTAAGATTTCATTAACTTCCATTCCCCACAAACATAAATTGCTACTCTCTACCAGTCATACAAAGTCACATAAAACCTACAAATATGAGGTAGTTGGTTGCCTATATTTCGGCTTTCCCAGTCACTCACAGTACACTAAAGTACTCATGCAATCTGCAATTGGTATTTAGTGAGGAACTATGAAAACTGACTTGCTAAGAATTTAGAAAACAGAGAAGAAAACACACATATACACATGCTAATATGAATGGCTATTTCATTCTCCTCAAGAAGCTTGCAATCAAGGATGCATAAGATAAAGATTGAAAGAATGGTGTGAGGAAATTTTTCTTAAGGGATCTTAGAAAATCTACTAGAACCCTGCTACTCAGTGTTGTCTTCAAACCAACAGAGTTAGTGTCCCTGGTAACTTGTTAGAAATGAAGAATCTCAGGGCCTGCCCTAAACCTATTGAATCAAATTTTCCATTTTAATAATATCCATTGTTATTAAGCTTTGAGAAGGTTTGTGCTGGAGATACCAGGTTCTAAGATGAGATCAAAAGTTTATGTGTGGAAATGAAGGTATGGGAGTTACATCTTAAATATAGAAAGAAAGAGGGATGAGGCCTAATATCAAAATCACACTGGTTGTACAAAAAAATGCATTGTCTTATCCATAGCTTACTCTATTTGATGGGTTATGAGTAGACCATATGGAACGATATCAGAATGATCAGCTTGTCTTTAATATCTGATTGAGTCATAAAATGACATATTTTACTAGACAATGTTGTGTATTATACATATTACTACACAAAGTATTAATACTATTAATGTTTTGTTTTTTTCCTAGGAATAAATTTGCAAGTTACAAACAGAGACTTTCAGTCTATTTGGGCTGCTATAACAAAATACCACAGAATGAGTAGTTTATTCTCACAGCTCTGGAGGCTAGCAAGTCCCAGATTAATGTATCTGGGTGGTCACTTTTTCTGTGTGAGCTCTCTTCCTGGTTTATACATAGCCAGTGCCTTCTTATTTTCTACCACTTAAGGCAGAAAAGGCAAGGGATCTCTGTGGTGTCCCAAAAAGAACACTAATCCCATTCACGAGGGCTCTACACTCATGACCTTAGCACTTTCCAAAAGCATCTTAGGGGGTTAGACTTTCAACATACCAACGTTGGGGGGGGGCACAAATATCAAGACTATAGCAGATACATTCAGAAGTATTATCCAGATCTATTCTCTACTTGTTTTAATTATCTACAACTCTAATAGTTCTGGTGGTAATAGAAATCATAAATTTTATAATTGAGAAATGGTGGTCACTTGGTTTCTTTTCATCTGCCAGTATTGAGATACAAGAATTTTGTTTTTACTCTATAATATTAAATTATATGAATTTAGATTTTTGTCAGAAGCTTTCTTTTTGGCCACTCTACCAGAGAAAACTGAGTGCTATGGAAAATGAAAGGCCTTCAGTTAATATAAAAAAGGAAATCTTAGCTGATAAAATGTGTGAGTTGATGGAGGGAGCTGTGAGGATATGCTCATTAATTTTGTGTAAAAATTTGAATTTCTAATAAGCCACACTTATGCTTTCTATATTCATATGTCAGTATAATACTCCTATAGGGGGGTGTGTGTAGCATATATGTGAAAAGTAAGATGATTCATTTTCAGAAATACCAAATAAAAGCTGTGTTATCTAGTTAACAATAGGTTTACAACCTATTGGAAATGTGTACAATCACCCTGTCTCCCCACATTGGAGTCCTAAACCCTTAGACACTTCGCTTCCTGGTTCTTATTCCCCTCTCCATTTTGCAGGCTTATTTTTCACGGGCCTTGCAATGAGCATACGCCAAAGAACTGAAGTCTCTGTGTCACCTCAAGGAATGTACATTTGTTCCAGTCAGACTACTTTTTGCCTTACATGGGCATAGGCAACTTTCAGGTAATGCTGTAACCTCTGTAGTACTCAACCAATGAAGAACCAGGGAGGGACTTGCACCCTAGGAGATAAATTGCCTGCTGTAATTGCCCTTAGTGTGCCTGTCCATCAGACACCCACTCTTGCAAGAATGTTGTTTAAAGCCTCACTTCAGTGTGCTTGGGGTCTCCGCGTCCCTCTTTTGATTGGGTCAGTGAGCTTATTTCTCACAATATATATATTTGATAGCAATAAAAAAAAGGAGCTTTTGAACTGAAAAGGTTTAATTTTCTAAGTTGAAAAGATTTTACATATATTGTTAACAAATAAGTACTTAGCCAAGGCCTACTTGAGGAAGAGATTGTATCATTGATAGGAAGTAGTTACCCAAACACATGCACATTTCCTTTTAAGTGAGTAGACTAACCATTTGAATAAGTGATAATATGTCACCATGCCTAGCAAAATGTATTATAGTCACCTGTTTGATCTGCGTTTTGACCTATATACATGTCTAGAAGTGAAGTTAATAATCACATTTCATAGATCTAGATCTTCCCTAAGAAATTATACAAAACAAAGATACTACTAGAAAATCCACCATCTCACTCAGTTCTAAATTCAATCCAAGACATATGCTCTACACACAAATTGATGTGAAAATAGGGTTCGGGAGCAAATGGTCAAGAAAAATTCTTGAGACATCTATGGTTTTATTAAAATAGTGGACAGGACCCATTGGCAGAAAGAGCTGCACTCTAGTTTCAAGTTGCAAGGGGGTTAGAGATAGCATAAGTCTCTATGAAATTTGGAACCAAGGTTTCCAGGACTTTGAGGGGCTCTGTTGTCAGCCAGAGGAAAAGATCATTTGAGACTGTCTAGTAAAACCTTAGTCATGAGACCATTCAGATGTATATATCAGTGGGCCATATGTTTGGAGGATGTTTGCTCACATATATCTTGTGGTGTGAGTAGAGATAAAGGAAATTTCCAAGGAGATTTTTACAGCATCCTGGAGGTTGGGCTGATGTCAAGCTAAGGTTGCCTTTTGCCTCCAGCAAAGTATTAACATTGAGGCAGCTAAGCTCCTTGAGGAAGGTAACTCTGCTTATCTCAAGTACTTGTCAATAGGCTGCAAGTTATAATGAAGTTTAATTCTTTTTCTTTTGCCTTTGTTCTCCACATCATAAGTGATCCAAATATTGGCCTAAGTAATTAAGATACCAAAATTAATATAATGGCTCTGTCCTCAGGAAAACTATTAAAGGAAACAAGTATATTTAATTAATTATTACACAAATAAGGCTAATTTGAAACTGAAATTATTAATTTCCTATGAGAAAACAGGAAACTCTTGACAGAGGATATAGTATTTAATGATTGTCTTGAAGGTTTGGTAGGATATCAAAGGTCAGAAGAGAGAGGAAGACTTTTCTGTTCATTAACTTGACAAAGTCCAAGAACTGTGAGCTATCATGGCACATGTAGGAAATGGCAAAATTCTGAAGTTACCAGGGAAAAAGTGTGTCAAGAGGAGAGATGGGGAAAAAAAGAGGAGAAGAAAACAATGCTGAAAATCAGTGAATGGGTTTAGGGAGTGTATTACAATAGGAAATAATTGTTTGGTCTTTGTCCCTGTTCTGGCACATAGCTCCTAAAAACCTTGGAATTTCCTAGGTGATGCATGCAATAAAGGTGAAAGGACAGTCTTTTTAATTCCTAACAAGCCCTTTCAACCAGATCTGAATTTATGTTAATGAAGTGACTTTTGAAAAGCCCCGGGAATGAGGCCTTATTGCCAGGGACTATGTGATTACAGGGTTGGATCTTTCAGCCCCAACTCCAGGGTGGGGAGAAGGGCTAGAAATTGAATACATTACCAATGACATAATTCAATCAACCATGCCTATGTAATAAAGCCTGCATAAGAAACTCATACTGAAGGGGTTCAGATAATATCTGGCTTGCTAAACATGTATGGTATTGGGTGAGCAGCACTCCTGGAAAGATTTAGGAGCCCCTCTGGACCCCTTCCCATATACTTTGCCCTATGTATCTCTGCCATTAGGCTGCTCCTGAGTTATATAACCTTTTATAATAAACTGCTTTTTGGTAAGTAAACTTCTAGGAAATTATGTGAAGGTGGTGAGAATTTAGGATTTAAATAGTCATTAAGTAGCCAGTTGGTCAGAAGTACATGTGGCAACCCAGATTTGTGATTGGCATCTAAAGTAGAAAATTATGGAAAGAGCCTAAATGTCCATCAACTGATGAATGGATAAAGAAGATGTGGTTTATATACACAATGGAATACTACGTGGCAATGAGAAAGAATGAAATATGGCCTTTTGTAGCAACGTGGATGGAAATGGAGAGTGTTATGCTAAGTGAAATAAGTCATACGGAGAAAGACAGATACCATATGTTTTGACTCTTATGTGGATCCTGAGAAACTTAACAGGAACCCATGGGGGAGGGGAAGGAAAAAAAAAGAGGTTAGAGTGGGAGAGAGCCAAAGCATAGGAGACCCTTAAAAACTGAGAACAAACTGAGGGTTGATGGTGGGGGGGGGGGTGGGAGGGAGGGGAAGGTGGGTATTGAAGAAGGCACCTGTTGGGATGAGCACTGGGTGTTGTGTGGAAACCAATTTGACAATAAATTTCATATTTAAAAATAAATAAATAAATAAAATAAAAAATATACTACTGAAAAAAAAGAAAGAAAGAACAAAGAAAGAAAAAAAGAAGGGAGCAGTCTTTACCTCTACAGTCTGCTCTGATTCTGGCGGTTAGTATCCACATTGAGTTAAATTGTAAAACACCCAGTTGATGTCCACCAAAAACTGGAGAATTGCTTAGTGTGGGAAATCCCACATAGCTAGTGTCAGAGTATTGAGTGTGGTAGTAATAGAAACTAGAGTAGGAAATGTTTTTTTTTTCTTTCAGGTAAAAAAGTCCTACAAATAAGCAGCTATGTCAAATGTTGTGATAACAGAGGCAAGATATCATAATAATGTATTTTATTTAAATGGGTTCAATAGAAAATGGAGAGAGATTGGAGATAGTATAAATGTTTTTTCAAGGAGTTGAGCTATAAAGGGAAAGAGAAAAACAGAGTGATAGGAGAAAATGGGTTCAAAATATTTAACGTGGTTTGATTGTTGTGAGATATAAAGATATGTTGGTTTTCTGATAGGAATAATGCAGGAAGAAGGGAAATACTGATGATGTCTTTGGGCACATGATGAAGAAGGAGGAGCTCTGTAGTGCTTTGGCAGTAAAAGGAGATGGACCTTAGTAAATGGGCCCAGATGGATATTGGTAGGTAAATCATAATACAAAGAGTGAATGAGAATGGAAATTCTTGTAGTGTTGGTGCACCTGGCTGGCTCAGTTGGAAAAGCATGAGACTCTTGATCTCAGGGTCCTGAGTTCAAGCTCCACGTTGGGTGCAGAAATTACTTAAATAAACAAAACTTAAAAAAAAGAAAGAAAAAAGAATAACATAGTGTCAGTTTATAATGAGGATGAGGAGATTGTAGGAAATTTTAGCTTTTAGAAATGAACAGAAAATATGAAATCCTATTTCATATCTCACAGAAAGGATGATGGACTAACCATCAAAATCCTCTCTGGGGGATCAATTATTAAAGTGACCTTAGTAGGGGTGCCTGGGTGGCTCAGTCGGTTAAGCATCTGACTTCAGCTCAGATCATGATCCCACAGTTCATGGGTTCAAGCCCCGCATAGGGCTCTGTGCTGGCAGCTCAGAGCCTGGAGTCTGCTTCTGATTCTGTCTCCCTCTCTCTCTGCCCCTCCCCCACTCACACTCTCTCTCTCTCTCTCTCAAAAATAAATAAATTTAAAAAAAAATTAAAAATAATAAAATGACCTTAGTAGTAGCATTGTGCATTATTTTGGGGGACAGTGCAACTGATTAAAAGATGAATGGGTAAGCCATTAGATGTAAGTAGGTTGTATGGCATAAACACTGCAAAAGGAAGTCTAGAAGTCAAGAGTATATGCAGAAAGTTCAAAATGACTGAAAACAGCAGAAAGCTAAAAAGGGAATAAAATTCATGGGGAGGATGATAAGAAGTGAATAAAAAGTGTTTGTGTCCTTGGATTTAAAATTCCATTTGAATTAAACATTTGCTGTCAGTGGATTTGGAAAGCATTGGTATGATAATGGAATGGCTGAAGTAGGATGGAAGGCAAGACCATTGGAGGAAATTTGATCATGTAACTGAAAGTAGTACAATTTACACGGATATTGAAATTATCAAGAGTGATAATGGGGGTATTATTGGAGAGAGGATAGTGATCCAGGAAATTAATATTCAAGGAAGGAAGAGATGAGTACAAGGTGTAGTACCAGGAGACAGAATGCTTATGACATGAGATTGAAACTAGAGAAAGAAGATGAAGGAAATATTGACAGAAGGGCTTCAAGAGTAAGGAGGCTTTTATTACTGACCTTGAATTTAAGGTAGCACAGTGGGAGATAAGGAAATGGAGAGATGTAGGACATGGGGAAGAGAAGAATATGTATGGGATAATCAATTACAGTCCAGAGAGTAAAGTATGACCTCTGATTCTGTTTCTTGTTGTACAGGAAAAAGAATGACAGAGTATAACTCCTAAGTGTCAAGAGAGAAGGAAAGGTTGGAGAAATCTTGTCAAAACTGAGGATGAATTCTGAGGCCCCCATCTAATGTTCCTGACTGAGGTTTGGATTCCTATAGAAAAATATTATTACTTTTAAAATCAGTCAAAGGGACACAGTTATCTTAGCATGAAAAACACTTTCTTTTAAGTTTAAGAAAATATAGAAAAATATCTCTAGGACTTTGTAGTAGACAAAGGTGAATTAAACAGGCAGAAATCATAAAATGAAAAATGAAAACATGTGCCTACCTTATTCTTCAAAATTCAGTACTTGAACAAGTAAAGAGATAATGTGCAGGCTGAGAGAAGACATTTCCAATAGTTATGACCAGCAAAGGGCTCACAGCTAGAGTACTTAAAGAATTCTGACAAAAAGCATAAGAAAATTATAAACTATAGAAAAACAGTAGAAAATACAAATAGTCAATACATTTAGGAAGATATCCGAGGGGGAAAAATGTTCAAGTTATTTAGAAAGCAAAATTAAAACCACAAGCAATAGGAGAATGATTAATAGCCCAAACCCTCTGTTTAAGTATAACAGTTTCACAGTATTAAATGTTGTAAGGATCTGGACCAAGTATAAATCTTTTTATGGTGAAAATAAAACTAGTACAATCATATTCAAAATATATCTGCAATATCTGGTAAAGGTAAAGGTCCCAGTTTTTCATGAGTATAAAATCCTACTCTACATATATCTTTTTGAGAAACTCTGACACATACACATGAAGCAGCATTGTTTATGAGAGCAAGGATTTGGGGGGTCTCTCCAAACTGGTTCATCTCCAGAAGGCCCCTGAATACCAGTGACCCAAAAGCTCCTCTAAAATATGGTTTGTTAATTGCTCCTGTTGTAAAGAAGAAAAACAGTTTTCTCAGTATAATCTTAATTAGGCCATCCAACAATCTGTCTACTTTATCTGAAACTATCCAATATGTCAACATTCACCTGTCCTCAACTGTTATTCCTATATTCCAACCTTAAAGACACTCTCACTTCCCCATGTTCCCTCTCTTTATCATTCTGCCTCCCCCATCATGTTCTGACCCTCATTGTTTTTACACACCCTTCCTCAAACCTGTTCAGATTTTCCCCCCTCCCCAATTTCCCAAAGTTACTCAAGATGTTGGTCCTGCTCCTCTAGGATTCAGACCCAGGGAAGGGAAGTTAGATGACTTTAGCTGCCTTCTCCCCAGCTAATTCTAAGCCATGGTCTGTATCTGATTTATATGCAACAATAAAGGACTCCCTTGACCCACCATCTAGGAGGGATTTTCTATAAAACTGAGAGATGGGAGAACATTTCCATCAAAAGCTAATATGAATTCTATAATACATTCCATAGGACAATTATTTCCATAAACCCTGGAGAGCCTCCCCTGAGACAGATTAAAAAAAAAAATTATGGCAATTGTGCCTATTGGTATGTATTGGACTGGATCCTATTTTCTAGCTAATCTTGTTATCCCTTATCAAATCTTCAAGGAGACTACTTTCTTTCTTCACTTTATCTACTCTGTGACCTCTGATCTTTCCAGATACTAGTGATCCTAAAGGTCTATAAAGTATATTACAACTACAAGTTTAGGTATAAAATTCCAATACTAAAAGCAGTCTATGAACTTCCTTTCTTGTCATGTTCCTAAAAAGCCAGAGTAAGAGCCTAAGAAATTGGGAGTAAACCTAAAAGACTTGACTATCATTGCAGGTCATTTATGGCCAGTTTGTGCTTATAGGCTCTACATGAACCACTCAGAAAGTTCACTGGAAATCCTGCAATTTGTATACCCTGCTCTGGGAAATTATCAGAACTCTGGACAATCTTACCACAAATAATCAACAGCATTGCCATAGACCTATAAGAACTGTAGTGAATGGTCCTCTATAATCATACAATATTAGACATGATTCTGGCTTCCTAAGGATACACTGTGAAGTAGTTATGCTGACTGCTCTGTATAAGTTCTCCGAAAACACTCCGATGTCTGTGCCCTCACCACTACCATTCTTACTCTACTATTTAAGGACACATTGGGCCCAATATTCTGAAGACTCTTGACTAGCTCCCTGCAAACCTCAATCTTTTAACTCTTACTCAAACTTTAATACTCATTATTTTTAGTATATTCTTTTCTGTGTGCATGTGTATGATGTGTTTCTCCCCAGCTTTACTGATGTATAATTGAGCAATAAAAATGTAAGATACTTGAAGTGTATAATGTAATGGCTCAGGAACTACTTTTATATTTTGCTTCTCTGAGCTCAATTTTTTCCCCCAATTTCACAAATAAGTGATACCATGAGCTATGTGTCTTCCTCCGTCTGGCTTATTTTGCTTAGTATAGTGCCCTCCAGTTTTATCCTGTACCATGCCACAAATGACAGCAATTTTTTTTTTCTTTAAAGACTGAATACTGTTCTGTAGTGTATCTACACGTGCGCGCGCACACACACACACACACACACACACACACACACTGATAATCCTACCCATTCATCTGTTGATGGAAACCTAGATTGGATTATTTATATATTATGGCTCCTATGAACATTAGAGTACAGATATTTGTTCGACATAATGATTTTGTTTCCTTTGGAAATATACTCAGAAATAGAATTCCCGAACCATATGATGGTTCTATTTTTAACTTCTTGAGGAACCTCTAGTATTTTCTATAGTGGCTGTACTAGTTTACATTCCCAGCAGTGTATAAGGGTTCCCCTGTTCTTGACATTCCTAACATTTGTTATCTCTTGTCTTTTTAACATTTTTACAAATATTTTTGATTTTTGAGAGAGAAAGAAAGGGACAGAGAGAGACACACACACGGAATCTGAAGCATCCTCCAGGCTGTGAGCTGTCAGCACAGAGTGGGTCTCGAAACCACAAAGTAGGAGATCATGACCTGAGCTGAAGTTGGACACTTAACTGACTGAGCCACCCAGGCACCCCTCTTGTCTTTTTGATAATAGACATTCTAACAGGTGAGGTGGTAGCTCATTGTGGTTTTCATTTGCATTGCCCTGATCATGAGTTATGTAAAACGCCTTTTCAAGTACTTGTTGATCATTTGTATGTTTTCATTGGAAAAATGTCTATTTAGGTCCTTAGCCCATTTTTATTAAGGTTTTTCTGTTTGTTTTTTAGCTATTGAGTTGTAGAAGTTCCTTGTATATTTTGGGTATCACCCCCTTATGTGGTTTCCAAATATTATTTCCCATTCCATAATTTATCTTCTCATTTTGTTGGTTTCCTTTACTGTGCAGATTATTTTTAGTATGAGGTAGTTATGCTTGTTTATTTTTGCTGTTGTTGTCTTTGCTTTTTTGTCAAATCCAAAAAATCATTTCCAAGACCAGTGTTAAGGAGACTACCCCTTATGTTTTCTCCTAGGTGTTTTATGGTTTCAGGTTTTACATTTAAGTCCTTAATCCGTTTCAAGTTAATTTTTGTGACTAGGATAAGATAGGGGTCCAATTTTATTCACTTGCCTGTGGCTTTCTAGTTTTCCTAGCACCATTTATGGAAGAGACTACCAATTTCTAACTGTATATTCTTGGCCTCTTTATTGGAAATTAATTGACCACATTCATGGGTTCGTTTCTATGCTCCCATTATCTTCATTTAATCTATGTGTCTTTTTTTTTAATGCCAATGCCATAATGTTTCAATTTGTAATAGCTTTGTAATAATGTTTGAAATAAGTAAATGTGATGCCTCTAGCTTTGTTCTGCCTTCCCAACATTGCTTTGGTTTTTTGGAATCTTTTGCCATCCATACAAATTATACGATTTTTCTATTTCTCTGAAAAATGCCATTGAAATTTTTATAGGAATTACATTAAATCTATACCTTGCTTTGGTTAGTATGGACATTTTAACAATATTCTTCTAATCCATGAGCATGAAATACTTCTGTATTTGTGCCCTCTTCACTTTCTTTCATCAATGACTCATAGTTTTCAGCATACAGATGCTCTCCCTCCTTGGTTAAAATTATACCTATTTATTATTTTTAATACTATTGTGAAAGGGATTGTTTTATTTCTTTTTTAGATAGTTTATTGTTAGTATGTAAAAAAACAACTAATTTTTGTATATTAATTTTATATACTGTGACTTTACTGAAATTGTTGATTTGTTCCAACAGTTTTTTGGTGGATACTTAAGTTTTTTTGTGTATATAATGTGAATTGTCAGGGTAGTTGACAATGTTATCTGCAAACAAACCATTTGCTGCTTCTTTTTCCAATTGAATGACTTTCTTTCTTTTTCTTGCCTAATTACTCTGCCTAGGAATTTCAGTACCATTTGGAAAAAGTGGTAAGTGGCATGTACTTTTTCACAGTAGTCTGTTATAATCCTTTGTATTTCTTTGGTGTTGGCTTTTACTTCTTCTCTTTCATTTCTGATTTTATTCATTTGTGTCCTCTCTTTTTCTTATGAGTCTAACAGTTCCCTAATTCTCTTTATCTTTTTAAAGAACCAGCTCTTTGTTTCATTGATGTTTGGGGTTTTTTTAGTCTCTTTTTTGTTTATATCTGCTCTGATCTTTATTATTTCGTTCCTTCTACCAACCTTGGATTTTGTTTGCTCTCCTTTTCTAGTTCCTTTACAGTAAGGTTAGATTGTTTGAGATATCTTTTGTGTCTTGAGGCTGGCTTCCTTTAAGTTTCTCTCTTAGAACTGTTTCATTGAATCCCAAAGATTTTGGACTATGGTGTTTTCATTTGTCTCCATGTATTTTCTATTTCTTCTTTTATTTCTTTGTTGACCCATAAGCTATTTAGTAGCATGTTGTTTAGCTTGTACATGTTCAAGTTTTTTCTAGTTTTCTTTTTGTGATTGATTTCTAGTCTCATACCATTGTGGTTGGAAAAGATGCATGATATGAATGCAATCTTCTTAAATTTATTGAGGCTTATTTTTTGGCCTAACAAGTAATGTTCCATGTACACTTGAAAAGATTGTTTTTTGTTGTTTTTAGATGGAATGTTCTATATATATCTGTCAAGTCTACCTAGTCTTATGTGTCATTCAAAAATGCTGTTTCCATATTGATTTTCTGCTTGGATGATATATCTATTAATGTAAGTGAGATATGGAAGTCCCCTACCCACTATTGTATTCCTGTCTCCCTTTATTTCTGTTAATATTTGCTTTATATATTTAGCTGCCCCAATGTTGGGTGCATAGATGTTTATAATTGCTATATCCTCTTGTTGGATTGACTTTTCTATCATTAAAGGTAACACCTTTTTTTTTTTTTTTTTGGCTGTTAGACTTTGAAACAAAGACTATATGGTTTTTTTTTTTTTTCTGATATAAGCATTGCTGCACTGGCTTTTTTTCTTTTTTGCTTCTATTTGCATGGCATACATTTTTCTAACCTTTCACTTTCAGTCTGTATGTGTATTTATAGGTCTGCAGTGAATCTTTTATAGGCAGCATATAAATAGGTCTTTTAAAAAAATCTGTATTTGGGGCATCTGGGTGACTCAGTTCGTTAAGCTTCCAACTCTTGATATTAGCTCAGGTCATGATTTCATGGTTCATGAGTTTGAGCCCACCATCCGGCTTTGTGCTGACAGTGCAGAGCCTGCTTGGGATTCTCTTTCTCTCTAAAAAAATAACTTAAGAAAAACATTTAAAAAATAAAAAATCTAGTCTGCCACCCTATGGCTTTTGACTGGAAGCATTTAGACAATTTACATTTAAATCATTAATAGGTAGGTACTTAATGTCATTTTATTCATTGTTTTCTTGTTGTTTTATAGGTGTTCTATGTTTCTTTCTTGCTCTCTCCCCTTGTGATTAGTGACTTTCTGTAATGTTATGCTTGGGTTTCTATTTTTTGTGTATCAGAGGGTTTGAGTTTGTGGCACCATGAGATTGATATCTAGGATCCCCAAAATATAGCAGTCTATTTTAAGTTGATGGTCTTTTAAGTTTGAACAGATTAAAAGAACATTTTTACTCCCTCCTCCACATTTTATATAAATGTTTTCATATTTTATATCTTTTTTATCTGTCATTTTCTTCTAATTGGGGTTTCTTTTAAGCAGAAAAGTCCCTTCAACATTTCTTGTAAGCCCAGTGTGGTGGTGATGAATTTCTTTAACTTTTGTTTGGGATATTCTTTATCTTTGCTTCAGTTCTGAATAACAACCTTGCCAAGTTCAGTATTCTTGGTTGTAGGTTTTTCCTTTCAGGTCTTTGAATATATCATGCTACTCCCTTCTTGCCTGTAAAGTCTCTGCTGAAAAATCAACTGATAGTCTTATGAAGTTTTCCTTGTACATAACACTTTGCTCTTTCTTGCTGCTTCTCTAATTTTCCCTGGATCTTTAAACTTTGGAATTTTAATTATTATGTGTCTTGGTCTGTACTACCTTGTGTTTGTCTTTTTGGAACTTTCAGTGCCTCCTCAACCTGGATGTCTGGTTCCTTTGCCAGGCTGGAAAATTTCAGGTTATTATTTCTTCAATAAGTTTTCTGCCCTTTCTATTCTCCTTCCAGGACCTCTATAATATGAATGTTCACTTGATGTCCAAGAGATCCCTTAACCTATCCTCATTTTTTGAATTTTCTTTTTGCTATTTTGCTTCCCCTTACCCTATCTTCCATATCACTGATTAGTTCTTCTCCATCTGCTAATCCATTGTTCAATCCCTCTAGCATATTTTTCATTTCAGTAATTGCATTCTTCCATTCTGATTCTTTTTTATATTTTCTTTTTGTTGTTGTTGTTGAACTTCGCACAGAGTTCTTCCACTTCTCTCTCCAGTTGTGTGAGCATCTTTATGACCATTACTTTAAACACTTTATCAAGCATATTGCCTACCTATGTCACATTTTTTGTCTTGTTCTTTGTCTCAGTCTTTTGTTGGAGCATATTTTTCTGTCTCCCCATTTGCTTGACTTTCTGTGTTTGTTTCAAAAATGGCAAAACAGTTATCTCTCAGAAACTTGAAGAAATGGTCTTGTGTATGGTTGTCTTCTGTGTAGACTGTGTGTGCCTAGTGATGTTGGCTGGCTGGAGTAGTGTCTGGCAAGGGTGGAGGGTCTCTGGGTATTACATGCTGGAGCTGCCCAGGTACGGTGGCCAGAACTGAAGTGGGTGTGGGTTGGAGTCGTCTTAGGCCTCACTGTGCAGAGGGTTCCCTGGCAAGACAGCTGACCTTGAAGTGGGTACTTTCCTGAGGGGCTTGGGCATGGGTCAGGCAGGGGGTTCTCAGGGTGCTCAATGCAAGGGGCACCCTGTTGCTGAAGCAGGCATGAGCCAGGATGTTCAAGTGTGCTCTGTTCTGCGGTTGCCTTAGCAAGCTATCTGGAGATGAAGTGGGGACAATCTGGGATGTTCGGGGGGGCTTTGCACCTTTGTCACCTTGGCATAATGGCTGCAGCTGTAGTATGACCAGGGGTGGTCAGGTGTGTGCTGTGGCTGCCTTGGTGGGATGATGGGGGCTGGTCTGATCTAGGGGCGCATGGTAACTGAGGAAGTTGGTTGGCTTTGGTGCTTGGAACCTGCCTTGCTTCACTCCATGCTATTGATGTGTGTGGAGGGGGGTGTGTGGGGGGGGGGAGTTTGCCTGCTCCTAGGGAACCTTGTGCTCCTTGAAGAAGCAAGTTGGTTATGGTACCAGATTCTGCTACCATCTACACTATCAACGTGGTTGGGGAGAATAAGCCACAACACTCACCAGCCCCTATAACCTGGAGAGAGTTCCAGTAGTTCCCCTACCATTTGGTGGGGTTCTAAGGCTGGATCTTTTATATTCTAGATGCTTTTTTAAATGGCGGCTTAACTGTGCTGGAATGGGCTCGCAATCTCAGTACTATCCCTCCCCACTGCAGTTTGAAGCACTGTGGTTCTGGTTCCCTTTGTAACTATGTCTCTTTTTCTGTTACTTTTCTCTATGTGGTCTGTCTTTTGTGGTGCAGCAGCTGTCCAGTCAGCTTTAAGTTCTTTTTCAGAAGGAATTACTCTATAAGTAGATGTAGATTGGGTATGTCTATAGAGGAAGTGAATTCAGGGCCCTTCTACGTTGCCATCTTGGACCAGGACTCCCACCAAATGTAATCTTTAAAGGGAAAGCCACCATGCTATGCATTTTCAGAGTGCAGGGGGGAACATGTATTTTTAAAGATATAGTTAATACCTAGAAATTCCACAGTATGCCCCATACAGCAAGGTTGTGGGGATTTCCCTGCCTTTTGATATTTATTTTCATTTTTTAGGAAGAGACAGAGTATGTGAGTGGGGGACAGGGGCAGAGGGAGAATGGGAGAGACTCCCAAGCAGGCTCATGGGACCTGATCCCAAGACCCTGGAATCCTGACCTAAACCAAAATCAACAGTGGGATGCTCAACAGACTGGGCTGCCCAGGTGATCCCCTTCCCTCCTTTTAGATAATCAACATGTGGTAATCACAGAACCTTGCCTTGGGCCCAGGTGAAAACTTACATCTTAGATGCATATAGTTGACTCTTTTTTTCTTTATAGTAATTCAGCATTAATCAAAAAATCAAGATCAGCTCTGGCAAAGCATATGTTATTTGAGAATTATTGGAGCTTGAGTAAAACAAAGATATTTAATTTTAAGGGCACTCATTTTGTACATGATGTAATGTAAGCCCCTAAAACAAATGGATTTATCATATTTAACACCCTGTACTCAGCATTTATCACCTTACTGTGGCATATTACTATTATATTCTCAACAAAAATGTTACAGAAGCCAAAATATCATACCTTACTAGTGTCGGGGCTGGCACTATAATGCAAATCTCCTAACTTCTACAAAGATCTCTTAAATTCTTTTTTTTTTTTTTTCTTTAAAATTCAGGAGACGGAATTTCTTCAAATCTGACCTATCAAGCTCTGTTGTGGTCCTGAGGCTGGCTGTAAAAATCACGTGGAAGACAGATTAATCTTTTATTAAAAGAATTACCTTTTAACATTTTAAGCACCTAGTGATTTCCATTTTACCTCTGTGAGAAAAGAAACCAGAGTCCACAAATGAAGTCAGTTATATTAATTAAGAGAACCATGTCAGCAAACCAAGACTTCATACCTAACCTAACTAGTTTCAACCCCCTCCCAGGAAACTAACCTTTAACCAGTTAACCTGGAATTTCACTGATAGACCCTTCCTTTTCCCTTTAGGAGAGTGACCTTGCTTAAAACAATGTATTCTTTGCTAATAATTTCCTTTTCTCCACTCCTTCTCTACCTTTAAAAAAAAAAAGACAAAAATAAAACACCTTCCTTTTCTGCAGCTTGATGGAGCTCTTTTCTATGTGCTAGATGGGATGCTGACTAATGAATCATTTTAATAAATTTTAATAAAACCAATTAGATCTCAAATTTATTCAGCTGGATTTGGTTGTTTAATGGATTTGGTGGCAGCAACAGGATCCAAAGCAAACTTCTGATGGCTTTTGGGGACAGTAAGAAACATCCTACTAACCCTCTGAGTTCACAATCTTTCTCACTGTTTCCAAGGGCTGTGGGTAAGTTCCATCTCGGTTATGAGCTCCATTTTCTTTGCATCCAGCTCCCAATCTAATTGGATTTCCCTTACAGTGCAGGGCAACTTAAGCTTGCAGACAATTCCCAGGTTTTTTAGTGGAAAATCCTAGCCCTTGCCATACTGGCAATTATTAGAGTTTACCTGCCAAAGTTGGACCGGGTCCAATTTTAAAGACTGGATTGAGTCTGGGCTTGGACTGGGTCTGATTGGAGCTGGACTGAGTTCAATTTCAGAACTGAACTGGGCCCCATTTAGACCAGACTGAGTCCAGTGGGAAGCCTCAGGTGAATAAAATTTGTTTTGAATGGGATCTTTAAAAAAATCCAGAGTTAGGCATGACACATTCTGGCACACTTGCTTATTTTATGTCTAAGAACTATGGTTGCAGAAGCCATAAATATTTTCACAAATGGCAAAATCCTACTAAGCTTGTTTTGTGCCCTGAAGAATTTGACTTGGTAACTGTAACGTTGGGGGCATCAAAATAAGGCCCTGCAAAAATGCAGGTTACACTCCATTTACAGCTGCGTCCCAACCAAACTGCTGCCAACCCTCGGAGTATTTAAAGGCTAGAGTTCCAATGGCCATTAGGAAGAACAACCCAATTTGATAAGGTCATTTAAAAGTGCACGTACAAGCAGACTTCAAAATTCCAAAAATGGCTACATTGAAAGTTTCACTGCAGAAAGCTGAGGAAAAAGACACAAGAAGTACCTAATGCAAAAGACTCTAAGACTGACTCAGTTATTGCTCCTTTCCTCTACTCTCCTTTACTTGAGTATTGGATAAACAAAAGTCCACCAAATTAATGGGTCTGAAAACACCTCTATGTCTACAAAGAAGTATCCCCTATATATCTCTGCCAGAGTTAATGAGACTCTGAGGGGTTTTCTGATAAACTCCTATCTTATTTTCCAAAAAAGCCCAGAGAAAACAAAAGTAAACAGAAACAAATGTATTCCTACACAGATAGATGGCTGTCATTCCTTTAACATCCAGGCTACCCTTCAGTTCTTTAAAGGATCAAAAACAACTGTCTTTATATTGATAAAACTGGAAATGCATCTCAAGAAGCAATCCAAAGTCCACCCACCCCTGTTTACCAATCCTAAAACCTTCCCTATTTATTCCTTTTATTGGCCATAAGAAACCATACTTCTTGGAAGAACTTGCATTCTTTCCCTGTGTCTTTGAGATGAAATAAGAATCACCCCTCTGAGGTTTGCAGTTTTATAAGAGGTAAAATAAAATGGGGGGCGGTCCTTTGGAATTTATATGAAGGAAAAATCATGTCTTCTCTAAAAACATTAGTAGAAAACATTTGAGCCATCTGAGCAGGTATCCCGACTTACTACATCTGCCAGAAAAACAGTCTGGATCCAACGGTTATTCTCTACACCAGTGAGTTTTACATTATCATATCTGTCTCATTGCTAAAAATTTTAAAGCAATAATTCTAAGATCTATGTTTACATGTGTCTATCATAGATGTGTGAATGTCATTGCCAAAAATAATCTGTAAGAACTCTAATTGTCTTAAAAATGAGCACTGGGAAATTAAGCATTTATATCAGAAATATAATAGAAACTAACCTAAAAGTTATTCAAGTTTGTATGATCTAGGATGATTTTCATTAAATAAAAACTAGTTTAATTTGGTGGTTTAATAAAGACATGTCTTAGCGTTAGCAACATTGCACATAATGCAGACATAACACTTTATTTTGGGCTTATTAGTCAAATGAGTTCATGTTATCTCTTGGAAACTTTGATGGCTGATTTGGTCCAATGCCTCATGTGGGTTTTCTAAACACAATTGTCTGGAGCAAGTGATGTAGACAGATGTGAAATAGGAATTTTTAGGTTAACTTTTTTTTTTTTTTTTAATTTTTTTTTTTCAACGTTTATTTATTTTTGGGACAGAGAGAGACAGAGCATGAATGGGGGAGGGGCAGAGAGAGAGGGAGACACAGAATCGGAAACAGGCTCCAGGCTCTGAGCCATCAGCCCAGAGCCCGACGCGGGGCTCGAACTCACGGACCGCGAGATCGTGACCTGGCTGAAGTCGGACGCTTAACCGACTGCGCCACCCAGGCGCCCCTTTAGGTTAACTTTTTAATAATAATTTTGTTTTATGGCGTGTCTACTTAAAAATAGTTTCCAAAATCTTTAACTTAAAACCAGTTAAATGATGAAAATTCAATGAATGATAAAATAATGAAACAAATTACTGAATATAGGTTTATCTAGTCTTACCTTCCTTATTACAGAGAAATTAAAGATAAATGAGATAAATTTGGGTTTGTTAGTAAAATTTTTTTGCACTTTGTACCATGAAGAAGCATGTTTCTGGAAATTATGAAATGTATTCATAAATTTGTCAACCTAAACAATGCTAGTGTAATGGTTCATAATTGATTACTACTTAGTTTTCTTAATTTTACCTAGTTTACTTAATATTAGAAATTAAAGTTTCCTAAGGTTTAAGAATTCTAATTAATATATGTGAATAAAACTATTAGAAGTAATAAGAGGAACATGCCTGAATGCAAAAAAAACAAAACAGTAGAAGATAGGAATGGAAATGCATTTTTGTTGAGGGAAAAGAAAGTAATTTTATCCTAGAGCAAAGCTAGTTATTGAAAGACAGGAAAATATACGGTAAAATCCACATATAAAAAAAAAAGTTATAGATTTGTGGAAAAGGAATCTCTAAAATGTAATTTTAATATGTAATCAAGCTGGCTAAAATTAAAATAAGACTTTTAATATTATAAGTACACTGATGCAAAATTTAAATTTTGTTTTTCTTGGTTAAAAGGACAATTTTCTTAGATTATTGGTCTGCTCTTACCAAGAAATAGTAAACAAAGATTTTTCTTTACTTTTAATGTAATCTGCCTACAAAATCAAAAAGTCTGTATTTTGTCTTTATCAGGTCTTTTTGCCAAGAACTTTGGAACCTGCATTTACCTGTGAAGTCTGTCACTGTGGTTGTATAGATAACTAAGTATGGTTTTCACAGTGACCTATGATCCTATTTAGTCAAGTATCCAAAACCAAATTATAAAGTGAAGACTTTTGACCACAAATTAACTTTGAAATATTACAGAGTGTACCTGGAATATTTCAAAGATTTGTTTTCTCATAGAAAGTTAAATGTTAGACTAATGAGGCTTATTTGATATGCTAAATTACATGGGAAGAATCATCAGATAGGTCATG
This sequence comes from Lynx rufus, assembly GCF_022079265.1. NCBI lineage: Eukaryota > Metazoa > Chordata > Mammalia > Carnivora > Felidae > Lynx > Lynx rufus. The sequence continues at coordinate 165,658,014 of NW_025814823.1, forward strand.
CTAAACCTTCTTAGCTTGTATGGGTAAATGTGTTACAGAAATTGTAAAAAAAAAAATCTAAAATTCTGATGCATCCTGATATAATGTTATCAGTCATAATTCTATTTAGTTTCTTACGATGTTTTATGCCACAAAAATAACCAATTTATTTTGTCTACTGAATTATGAGTTCTAATCAGACCTTTAATGATTTCATTTTTAAATCTTTTGTCATTTACAGAAAGTTATTGTTTTACTCAGATGCTTCTACAAAAGTTTTCTACAAATGTGTTTCATCTTCAGAGAAATTTATGGGAAGGAATCTGACAAGGACTTTAGAATACAGATTTTTGATAACTTTCGTATCATATCATGGGTAAGAATTTCCAGAACTAGTAGAAAAATGATTCAAGCAGAATAAGAATTAACAAGATAGGTCAAAATTGAAATGAGAAAGATGATAATTTTTGTGACTTATTTTAAACATTACTGCTTATCTAATGTTTTACATTTTTAGACCTCAGGAAACCTTTTTTCTTTTCTTTCTTAAGCTGTCAACAATTTACTAAGATATACCTTTGTCAACAAAAATGAAACATTTACTTTTTCTTCCTATCTCATCACTCCAAAACTCAAAAACTCTTGAGTATTCTTTATCTTGGCAAAATAGGTATTTACATAAGTTCAATGAGAATCTGTTCTCCCCATAGAACACATTTGGAAATAATGGTTATAATACCAAAGCTTTGACTGGAATATCCCATAGGAGAGAGATTGGCAGCCTCAGCTATGGCAGTTTTAAAGAACTAAGGTTGACTTTACAGAGCCAATAAAGACCCTTCAATAAAAAAAAAAAAAAAAAATTAACCTGGTACCTTGCATAACAAGAGCTTATGTGGTCAGTCACTCTTCTTGGGGCATTTACATAAATAATCAGGCAAAGCTTAATGTAAAAAAAAATCTGAAAATGAGGGTAAATGTAAAGAGAAAAAAATACTTTTACACCTTTATATTAGTTTCTAATCCTATTAAATGTCTTTGAGGTTCTGGTATACATATAAATTGGACTATATCCTAAGTTCTTCTAGTTTCTGTAAAAATCTATGACTCTCCAAACTAACATTTCCAGTTGTTTCTCACCCTTCTGATTTGGAATCAGTAAATAAAGACTGCCCTTGATTCTCCTTGGAAGGGACTAAACCAAATGTTCCTCACTAACAGGTGGCAGCCAAACCTCAGGGACTTAACCCTTGGACATGCATCTCACAATTGAAAAACGCTCCACCTGACATACAGACTCTGGAGACCTTGCAGTCACATTGAGGAGGAGGAGAAGTAGCTGACACAGAGGTAAAAATGCATCCTTCCAAGACATTAGATTACAACTTTATACTTTAGACATGAAACCCTTTCTTTCATTTGGTCTGGCACTGGCCTTCATCCATTTTCCCAGGCCATTGCTAATGGGGTAAACTTTGCCTGTTAGAGTACTGGATTTGTCATGAAAAACAAAACAAAACAAAACAAAACAAAACAAAACAAAACAAAACTGCCACCTTAGTAATGCCACCTTAGTTGAAAGTGGTTTGTGCCCCAACAGGGTTTGTCTTTGTGACATGTATTATCTTCCTTGGGCCTATGTTTGCTTAGGTAGCCTGCAGATAGCTGGGCAGTACCTCTCACAAGTGAGCGAAGACATCTTATTGGCCATCTCCTCTGGATTTACATCATTGAGTTACGGGGAAAAAAACAAAAGAATCTCCATGACTTATCAGGAGGCATATATGACTCAGGATTTGCTTTCTTTCACAAGGCAATACTTCTGTGTTCAGGAGTAAATGTAAATATCATCCAGAACCTATCCTTAAATCCTGAAGATACTACAAAATTTATTGCTAAGACAATATCTGCCCAACAAAGATCCTCAAACCCTCTGGCCAAACTTGTTCTTGATAATAGAGGAACCTCTGATTATACTGTAGCTGAGCAAGGAGGAGTCTGTGCTGTGGCCAATACCACCTGCCGCACCTGGCTTAGGATTTCTAGGAAAGTTGAAACTCAATTACATAGGGACCCAAGCAAGCCACTCGGCTTAAAAAAGGGACTCCTTCAGTGGGGTCTTTCTTTGACTTATCTGATTTGACTGGTGGCCTTGGGAACCATAGCTCTGAAATGCATTCCAAACATTGGAGATTATTATGATTACTGTAAACAGGAGTTCCCATAGTGTGCTGTATTCTCTCAAAAGTTTTAAAGCATGTTTGTAGCTGGTAACCACCAAGGAAACCATCTACCTAAGGATCAAAGAAAATGGCTGACTTAAAAATTGTGAACCTGAAGTTATGACCAGTGAATACCACACACATGCACACAAACAACAAAAACTTCAAGAAATACAAAGCAGTAGCTCAGAGTGGCGCTAATGCCTTATTTTTGATCACTTCTTTCAGTTAAGCTCTGAGTCATATCAAAAGAGGAGAATTGTTACAAAGAAAACCACAGTCTCCAAATGAAGTCGCTTATGTTAGAAGCCCCATGTCAGAAAACCAAGACTTAATACCTAGCCTAAAGGCAGTTTCAACTCCCCAAGGAATGTAACCTTTAACTAGTTAAACTGGAATTTCCTGGTCATCACTAGGGAACTTACTGGTTGACTCCTTCTGTTTCCCTTAGGAGACCATCCTTGCCTAAAACAATGCATTGTTTGCTAAGAATTTCCTTTTTATCTCCACTCCTTCTCTACCTTTAAAAGTCTTTCCTTTTCTTCAGCTCAATGGAGTTCCTTTCTGTTTGTTAGGTTGGATGCTGCCTGATTCATGAATTGTTTAAGAAAGCCACTTAGATCTTCAAATTTACTCAGTTGAATTTTGTTGTTCAACACCTCAGAATAGCCCAAAGAGGTAGCACTTATGCCACATCATCTCATAGATGAGGGATCAGAGGCTCAGAAGGTTGTGTCAGTTCTCAAGGTGACAGAAATAGAAGGTGTCAACAAGTTTAATTCTGGAACTGTTTGACACCAAATCTTGCACTTATGAACACTATGCCAAGAGAAAACTTACAGTATCCAAGTTTTTGATTGAAAACAGTTTGAATCTTAGTTTTCAATTTATTTTTAACCCTTGCTAATGAAAGAAGTATGTAAAGCTATTAAATGCCAAAACAGTCCTGTCTTATCTGTTTCTATTACTGTTAATTTGTTCATTTAATTGTTAAAAAAACAAATTCAATCGAGTAAATTTAAAGATGATATTGGCTTTATTTAATGATTCATGAATCATGCAGCATTCTTTCTAACAAATAGAAAGGAGCTCCAAAAAGCTACAGAAAAGAGAAGGTTTTTTAAAGGCACAGAGAGGGTGGGAAAAGAAAATTTATTAGCAAAGGGTGGATTGTTTCAGGCTAGGTAACCTACTGATAGGGGACAGAAGGGGTCTTATCAGTGATTACCTCATGAGTGCTAGCCAAGTAATTCCAGGTTGATTAGGTAAAGGTTACACTCCTGGGAAAGGCTTGAAACTGCAATTATATTAGGTATTAAGTCTTGGTTTACTGATGTGGGGTTAAGCACAAGTGATTACATTTTGGGCCTGTTGTTTCTTTTTAACATTATCAAAGCCTTAACATTTAACATTTAACATTATCAAAGCCTTGAAGCATTTTAGAGATAAAATATAAAGAATATTAACACTTATGTACCCCAAATATAGCTTAAAAATTGAAATGTTACTAAACTGTTTTGACTCTTTACATAATTCATATAAACACAATTAATTATCTACCCCTTCCTTCACAATGTAGCCACCATTCTTAAAAAGGTGGTTATCATTCCCGAGGAATTTTATTTTAGTTTTCTTTAATTTTTTTTTAATGTTTATTTTTGACAGAGAGGGAGGCACAGAATCTGAAACAGGCTCCAGGCTCGGAGCTGTCAGCACAGAACCTGACATCAGGCTCGAACACACAAACTGTAAGATCATGACCTGAGCCAAAATTGGACACTCAACCTACTGAGCCACCCAAGTGCCCCCATTCCCAAGGAATTTTAAATGAAATAACAATTTCTATATGTAGGGCCTAAAATCAGTGGATATAAAACAGTACAATCATAATAGAGGTTTTATTTTATTATACATAATATTCTAAATATGTTTTTAAATAAAAACAAATCTGAACTCAGCCAAGGAATATTATCTGAAAAGACTATTATAATAGGGAGAACATCCAGAACTTGATATCTGCAAGTATTTCTCATACAAAGCAAATGCAAACACTTTTATCCAGAGTAGTAAGCAGGGTTAAGCAGGGTCAGCAAGAACTGAGAGGGGCAAAGGTGGTGTAACAGATAATGTTTCCTTCTGTTGCCAGCTGATCATTCGAATGAGCTTTAAAAAGACTATGTTCTACCCCTTTAGTACTACCTTCAAAGGGAGAGTAAGCTAAAGTTCATAGGCCTATGGGGAGAGGGGAAGCCTGATTACATTCCGGCCAAGCCACATCAGTGAGTAAGTAAATAAGCCATTTGTGTTCACCTTGGTCATCATCTTTATGTTTAATATGGGCAAAGTCTGTTTAAATATAATTCAAGATGGATAAGAGTTGTGAATTTGAAGTTTGTAGTTTCCAGAGTTGGATTGTCCTTTGCTTTCTTTTTGGTCTTGATGGACTAGTTGTATCATCTCTTGAGCATGTTGTTGGACTATGAGTAGTTAGAATATTTAAGAGATCAAGCACTTGGGGCAGCTGGGTGGCTTAGTAGGTTGAGTATCTGACTTTTGGCTCAGATCTTGATCTCACATTCGTTCGTGGGTTCAGTCTCTGCGCTGCTCTGTGCCACATCAGGTTCTGTACTGACAGCTCAGAGCCTGGAGCCTGCTTTGGATTCTGTGTCTCCATCCCTCTCTCCCTCTCTAAAAAAATAAAATAAAACATTAAGAAAAGAGAAAGAGAGACCAAGCACTTGGTGAGAACCATACCTAAGAATATAATAGAAAAGGAGTTGACCAAGGTGGCAACATAGGAGGCTCCTAAGATTCCCTCTTCCCATGGCTGCATCAAATATACATACATGGAGAGATTCTCTCTGAAAGAGACCCCAAAAATAGCTGAGTGACTCCCACACACAAAACAAATTAGAAAATACCCACATCAAAATTAATTACAAGACTTGATGTGCTTCTACCCAGAGACTAGGGGAGCTGGTGGACACTGCTCCTACGGGCTCCCTCCAGCCTGCTCCAAGTCACCAAAAACTCCCTGGAAGGAGCTTGCATAAACATCTGCACCCCAGCTTTTGCAACTGCTGCCAAGGGACGGGTCCACAAATGTCTGATTCTGAGCTGAAGGGGTTTCTATTCATGAGTCCCCCATGACTGAGGCAAACAAAGAAGTGATTGTTAACCAGCTATCTCACTAGGGCTCAGCCCAGAGAGAGCCACCAAAATTGTCCATATCTCAGTCACAAAGGTGTAAATGTAGAAATTAATTACAAGAAAAAAAACTTGAAAATTTACAAATATGTGGAGATTAAATAACTTGTCCCTGAACAACAAATGAATCAGGAAAAAAGGGGGGGGGGTCAAATAATATCTTGAGGCAGATGGGAATGGAAACACAACATACCAAAACTTATGCAATGCAACAAAAGCAGTCCTAAGAAGGACATTTATAGAGATAAATGCTATTTTAAGAAATAAGAAATATCTCAAACAACCTAACTTAATTTCTCAAACACTGGAAAAAGAAGAGAAAATTGAGCTCAGAGTTATCAGAATGAATTAAATGCCAAAGATTAGAGCAAAAATAAATGAAACAGAAACAAAAGGAGAAAGATCAGTGAAATGAGCTGTTTTTTTTTTGAAAAGATAAACAAAATCAACAATATGTTAGCTAGACAAACCAGGAAAAAATATGATGTGTCATATAAAATTATAAATGAAAGTGAAGACATTACAACTGATACTACACAAATATGAAGGGTCATAAAAGAATATTACTAATAATTATATGCCAACAAAGTGGACAACATAAAAAACATGGATAAATTCCCAGAAACACAAAAGACCAACACTGAATCATAAAGAAAAAGACAATCTGAAGACCAATTACTAGTAAGGATACTGAATTACTAGTCAAAAGTTTCCCAACAAAGAAAAGTCCAAGGCCAACAGACACAAGAAAAGATGGTCAACATCACTAGTCATCAGAGAAATGCAACACAACCACTCTGAGATGATGACCTTACATGTGTCGGAATTGCTGGAATCAAAAAGATAGGAGACATCAAGGGCTTCAAAAAGTTCAAATTAACTGCTCCAAAAAGATGACAGTATAGGGAATATTATTTTAAAGTATTTCCCTCATTATAATTTAATACCACTTATCAATTTTAAAAATACTACCTTTGACAAAAAAATTATATCACTGTATAATTTACCAGTGTATTCATATGTCTATTTAGGAGTTCAGGACCATAGGCGTGCCTGAAAGGATTTTTCACAAAACAACAACAATAACAACAACAAAATGAAAAAAGAGAGAAACCTATCACCATTATACAATTGAACTTTTACTATATAGAGGATGCTTAGAGTACATATACACAGAACAACAATTTGTAAAATTTTCTTATTTATAAATACATCCTTATTTACATGGAAACTTTTTTCTAGATACTCTTTAGATATTTGAGATAATTATGAAATATTGTTTCTTCATGACTATTAGTAAACACAATATAAATGGTATTTCTCCACATGTGCTCATAAACCTTAATTATAAATGTACTGTGAAATTTTTATAAAATAAAGCCATATTGTGATTACAAAAGTTTATGTTCTTTCCAATCCAAAGCAAGCTGAACTAAATTTAGCTGTATAATACGATGTTTTTACTTTGTTTTATGGTAAACAATTCCAATAAACCATACGGTTATGCAGTATTTGTTAGGCAGTGCATATTGTACAAAAATGGTTTATCCTTTTTATTGAATTTATTCATTCCAAACAATAGTATGTCATTTCAATAAACAGAAAAATTAAGATAAGACTGATTTAGAGAAATATTGGAAAGGGATCACTATGTAGTCCTTTAAGAGGAGAATGTGTTCAAATACTTGTAGAAATTTGAATGTTAAATAGTTGAATGAGTTAACTAATGAATTCAGCAAAAATGATTGACTTGTTAACACTTAGCATTGAATTTCTGTTTAGAATAATCAAAGTGTAAATTTTGAATTTAATTTTGTCAAAGGATTTGTATGTAATAAAGCAGATTTATTTGGTATATAACATCTGCCTCATTTTATTCCAGGAGTTCTAATAAAGAAGCAAGTTTTCATGATTTAGAGTATAGAATTCTAAGAAAAAAAGAAAATGTGTCTATCCTAACTACTGTATTTCATTCAAAACAATATCTGCCCAGTAGCTATCATAAAATTCATCTCTTTATAAAAGAAATCTGTTCTCTTCTATTTAGAGAATTAATAAAAACTTAAGATTTTTTTCCTAAGGCAGAATTCAGTCCTATTTATGTTTCTAGAAAAAAAAATCAAGATTCTTTCTTTAGAACTTTTATTTAGCTGTTATCTCCCTCATTTTTTTCTTTTTAGTTTTTTCTAAGAAATGGCTACAATGGAATACAAACTCTAGTAGCATTTTTATTACAATGATAATCCAAGGATATTCACAGAACAGAAACATAGGTGTTTGGGAATTGGCCCATCATTCATTTTTTTCTATTGGCTAATTCCTCAGTGCTTTTTTTTTTAATTTTTTTAAATGTTTATTTTTGAGAGAGTCAGAGTGTGAGTGGGGGAAGGGCAGAGAGATAGAGGGAGACACAGAATCTGAAGCAGGCTCCAGGCTCCAAGCTGTCAGCACAGAGCTGGACACATGGGTCAAACCTGAACTGAGAGATCGTGACCTGAGCCCAAGTTGGACACTTAACTGACCCACCCAGGTGCCCCACATCAGTGCTTTAAATGGACATCTTCTAGTGATCCAGAGCCCCTGATACTGCGCAACACAACAGTGAATGAGCATAAACTGATAACTTCACTTGACTTCACAGTTTGATAGATATATAAGTAATGTAACTGAAGTACAGAGTTGGGTTGTTATCTTGCTCAATTGTTCTGCCTACTGGGAGGCAACCATTCTGGTGATTGATGAGGAAGGTTCTGGTACATAAAAATTATATATTCATGCTCACACTTAGCGAAGAATGTCAATTAATAAATGGAATTGATCAGGTAGGTGTTAGAGGAATCATTTAAACTCTTTGCAGCAAATTTACATGTTATTAATATGCTATTATTTTCATGTACTACATGCCATTATTTTCATGTACTACATGCCCTATTACATCTTAGTAAGGATCTTCCCTTTTCCAGATTATGATATTGCAAATACTTAAATTTGGAGAGGAAAAATTGGGACAGATGGCCATTCAATCTGTATGCAAAATGAGAAAATTTCATTGTAATAGGAGGAAAAGTACCTGCCAATAACTCATACCATAGCTTTCCCTAACTTGACTGAATACAAAGAATAAAAATGTTAATTGCACTATCATACAAATTATACTAATTAAAACAAAATAGCAAATCAACAACAAATAACAACAACAAGGAAATATGCCCTCAATCTAAGGTTGTAAAACCTGAAGGTATTTTGAATGATGATGTATGAAATGAGGTTGGGGACAATGGTAGTCTTATTTCCTCTTAGAAACTTGAATGATTTGAGATCTTCAGGGCTGGACTGAATCCCTAATTCAGGCCAAGTGGATTTAACTAATGCCAAGCCAGCAGACAGTGTTTCCAAGGGCAACATGCTGTTCCTCATACCCAAAGGGCATAAAATACAGATTAACTTATGTTCCACCGAATAATATTAAATGGTACTCTTGAGTAGTATAGTGAAAATATTCTACAAATGTATAAATTACTCTTTGCATGAGTTATATTTCCTGAATATTTGCATTATGTTTTAATTCCTCCTTAGGTAACACCAAAACAGTATTAAGCTCAGAAAGAGTACATAATGGGTCAAAAGAGTCAAAAATAACATTTAGAGACTTCTTCCAACCATAGATATCAAACCAATGAACAGGATTAACTAAAGTTAAGTACCTAGAATAGACCTCAATATATGTTAATGATAATCATGAAGTTAGTGGGAAGTATATTGGTGATTTTTTGTCTCATTTTGAACTCTACCAAAGCATTGAGATATTTTAAAGTAGTATTCTTTAAATTAACTTTTCTTGTCCTCTTTTATTTATTTAATTATCTGAATATACCATAAGATTGACTATTGTTTTATTCTCATGTTAGTGGGTAAAGAAGCATGTTTGTAAATTGGGCAGTAAGTTAAGTGAATCCTGTCCATCCAAAGGCCTTTTGAATAAGAACCATAGAAATGTTTATAACAATAACCATAAAAATATATTAACATAAATATTTACTGTTCTTTCACAATAAAATGCATGGTCTGATGTTTTTGGATGATGTTACATCTATTCTTTATAGTGTTTTGATTTGAGTAGTCTTCATTTTTAAATTATTAAATATTGTTTTATTATATACCCATTGCCATATCTCAAAATTAGTATAGGATACTTTTATTACTATGCATTATTTTCAATAAGAAATACCACAGAGGAGGGGCGCCTGGGTGGCGCAGTCGGTTAAGCGTCCGACTTCAGCCAGGTCACAATCTCACGGTCCGTGAGTTCGAGCCCCGCGTTGGGCTCTGGGCTGATGGCTCAGAGCCTGGAGTCTGTTTCCGATTCTGTGTCTCCCTCTCTCTCTGCCCCTCCCCCGTTCATGCTCTGTCTCTCTCTGTCCCAAAAATAAATAAACGTTGAAAAAAAAATTAAAAAAAAAAAGAAATACCACAGAGGATAATTAAGTGTTCTGATAAATTATAGCATATGTAGTGGACATTTATTCCCTTTCCTTTTTTAGGACACAAGCTCTGTGCCTTCAGATAGGCTAATTCCATCCAGATATACAAGAAAGGGTTGGACTTGTTTTTAAGGTAACTCTCCCATCTTATTACTTTATTTAGGAGAGTGCAGCACTGATGAATGCATGGCATACTTCTGGCCACAATTAGACATCAAAGATAGTGATATAGCAATTATACATCACAGTTAGCTCTCATAGAAAAAGTTTGATGAGGCTTTTGGAGGAAGGTAAGTAAGAAGCCCATCTCCCAGAAGGATAAGTATTAGAAAGAATTGCAGAATAAAGAACCCACTTTAAACATACTTGGAGCCAGCTCTCCAACTCTGTTTTCAGGTTTATACTAATGGGGGAGCCTAAAGAATCTCTTGTTGCTTAAGTCTTCTGTTGCTTGAAACTAATAGTATTCTAAATGATTTTCAGTGTTTGTGAATAGAATCCTTTTTTATACTTTTGATAACTGACTAATAGTGCTTAATCTACTCTCTTAAAATTGTTCTCCACTCATAACAAAGTTAATTTGTATAAAGTAACATGCTTGTGGTTTAAAAGACTTGACAGAGTGTTGTAACTGGAACTACCACTGTAATACTAGAAGTGTATAGAAATTAACTCTAACGGGTCGCTTGATAAATGTGTGGAAACAGGGTTATGAGCACAGAGTTGTGGATATTTGCAAGCATTAGAAGTTACTCTTAAAGGTTAAAACTACATTTTTTTAAAGTTTATTTTGAGAGAAAGTGAGCGAGCATACATGTACCTGTGAGCAGGGGAGGGGGCGAGAGAGTGATAGAGAGAGAATCCCAAGGAGGCTTCTGCACTGTCAGCACAGAGCCACATGCAGGGCTCAAAATTATGAACTGTGAGATCATGACCTGAGATGAAGTCAAATGCTTAACCGACTGAGCCACCCAGGGGCCCAATTAAAACTAATTTTTTTTTGAAGAAAAATACTGGTTGGGAGAGACCACATCGTATGTGTGTGTGTATATATGGATATATATATATATATATATATATATATGGGGATATATATACATATATGGGTTAAAAGACAATATATATATAAGTATATATATAAAAATATATATATTATATATAATACATATATACATATGTATATATACATATATAAAATGAACACTCACACATTTCCATAAGACCAATCCTTGCTAACCTTCATATTCCCATCAGAGCACCCTTCAGGAAAATATAAGACCAGTGAATCATTCAGGACAACTGAACTGCAATAACACAACTCTAGACTTATAGCAAAGGTTAACATCTTGCTAATGCTACATGTCCATCATGGATGGCTATGATTCAGTCCAGCATCACCTTGACTTGGGGAGCAGGTTGGTTTAGCTATCTATCAGAGAAATAGCAGAAGTAAAAGATCTGGTAAGCCAAGGGTGACACTTAAAGGATTATTAACAAGTGACAGTTCATTTTAGCCCACATTTCATTTCCCAAAGTCACATACCCACTCCTGAAGTAAGCAAGATAAAAATATAAATCTTCCTGCAAGGAGTGGTGGACTGGGACATGAGTCACATGGCTGAAACTAAAATCAAAGATTCACCAATGTATAATCCTCCTATAAAAAGAACTGAATATATATAACCATTAACAGTCTCTTGCAACCATTCCCATCCCTTTTATTGTTCTAACACTTTGCCCTGCCAATCAGGTGTTGCCTTTGCAATGTTAGGATTAATCTCAATGCCCACTGACTCCATTTGGGCTACAATAGGAGACTCAGATACCCTAAATCACCTACCATTCTGTGGACTCTGTCTTCTACATAGCTCTATAAGTTCTAGGTGTTCACTTTTGTGGCCTATTTATCAACTCCTGAAACTCTTCCTGTGATCCTTTAGAACTCACATGCTTTCAAAAATATTTCCTTATATCTTCAAATAAGTCTCTAAATTTCCCTTCCTTTTTCTATCTCTACCTTGAACTTAGCTCTCTCTTGAGGACACTGCATCCCCTGCTGCCCTTCTAACTAGATAACATTTCCTCTCCTATATCCATATTACCATTGGGGATTAACATAGAGTACATTTCCTTTTTGTTCTTTACTCCTATATCCAGACCATTTTTCCACTTTTATAATTACTTTCCTACCCCATCTTTGAAGTGGGGTGGGAAGGTAATTATGTTTCATTTATTTCCCCACTCCAGGTACCCCACTTCATTACTTGAAGATTTGAGTTCTTTCTTCACTGGCAATGTCTCCAAAATACTCTAGTCACATTTTGTTTAATTTTAATATTCAATGACTGATATTTTTCATAATCTCTTCTCTCATTTACTCTATCAAACACTAATCTGAGTGCTCCAAAGGGATTTTGCAAATGTGATAAAGGTCTCTAATCAATTAGATAAGGTGAGCATCTTGAGTGAAGGTGACTTAATTGGGTAAGCCCTTAAAAGGGTCCAGGCTCTTCTTGGTAAAAGTTTAAACATGAAAGGGATTTTTTAGGAGAGATATTTCAACAAGTGGATTTGAACATGTAGGGGACCACATGTCAAGGAATGCAGGCCACCTCTATGAGCTGAAAGCAGCCCCAGATAACAGCCAAAACAATATGATAACCTCAGTCCTACAACCACAAGGAACTGAAATTTGTCAACATCCTGACTGAGCTTGAAAACAGATGCTTCCCTAGAACTTTGCCAACACCCTGGGATGTTGTTTGTCTGGGGTACCCTGAGCAGAGAACCCAGTCATGCCAACGCTTAAACTTGTGATCTACAGAATTGTGAATAAATGGGTGCTTCACACCTTGACCACCAAGTTTGTGGTCATTTGTGATGTAACAATAGAATATTAACAGTCAAACTGAGTCTTCTAAGAGCCTATGAGTTCTTCCATGACCTGTCCAGTCATCCTAAAAGTTCTCACACACTCCCCTTCCCCAAGTGCTCTTCAGTCAACACTGACTTCTTGGCATTCTTTGAAATCCTGTGAATGTGCAAGCAAGTTCTGAACTCAGACATTTTTTTTGCTCTCTTTTCCTAGACTATTCTTCCCGAATTATCTGCATGGTTTACTCTTTCACCAACAATAGGTATTTTGTTACATACAATTTCTCAAAGAGACCTTCAGTAGCCTTTTATGTGAAATCACAACTACTTTCCCACCTGCAACACGCTGCACATCCCCCTTTACTGTTCCTTTTTTAGTAGAATAGTTATCACCTATACTGTATTACTGTGATATACATTAACCTAATTTGCTTTTATACACTATAAAAAACTTTATTAGTGAAAGGATTTTTCCCCATGTCAAATCATGTATTCCTAATTCCTAGGAAAGTATCTAGCATATAGAAAGTATTTACTGCTTATTTGTAATAAAAATGAAAAAAAAATCCCTTCTCTAATTCTATTGTAAATTCAGTAATCTTGGGTATAAGAGAAGGCTAACTAGAGGTTGTGGCAGTGATAACCAAATTGGGTTTCCTACCTTTTAGAATTTTGGTGACAGATTTCAGGCCCATTCATTCTATGTTTGGGGTATAAAGGTTATTTAAGGAATCTTTAAAAATAAAGCTTAAAAACAAGTTATCATAATTATTGCTAATAAATACTAGCATAAAGATATGTGAATAAACAAGTTTTATAATTATCCAGATTAGATTCTGTTTCTATCAATACCATCATGAGTGTTTCTACATACTTATTTTAATTCTAATCAATGAGCAAATAAAATTGAACAATTCCAAAGCACTAATCTTTAAGTACAATATGAGATTCGTAATTGGTTATGACAGAGGAGGAGGGACCAACATGGCAGAGAAGTAGGGGATCCGAAGTTCCTTCATCTCACAAACAAAGCAGTGTTGAAGCTAAAGGACTGTGAACTCCGAGAAACCAAGAGGAAAAGACCCAGCTGCTTCCAGGGACCCACTGGGACAACCTGACAGGCCATAGGTGCATGTTTGCTAACTGGAAGAGATAAAACAAACGGAAGAGAGGGATCCCCTTTTGTGGCGAGACAAAGGGAAGAGAAAGAGTGGCTCAGGAAGCATAGGACTGTATCGGGACAAGAAAAAATATGCCATGGACCAGCATGGAGAAAGAGTCAATCTCTAACTGAGGGGCTTTCTCCAGACCCAGGCCAGCTGCCCAGATTGAGCACCTGGGGAGGAGAAGAGCCAGTCCCAAACTCGGTGGCTAGGTCAGGGGCACAGTCTGCAGGAGAAAGTGATCCCCTCCATGGAATGCTGTGGGATAGGACAGGGCCTGCCTGTGCCCACCAGCCTGGACCATATGTTGGGGCACAGTACTGGGGCACATGGAGTTGGATTCCCAGCCAACCACAAGGGCACATGAGTTGGCAGAGCAGGACAAACCACCTCGTTTACGCCCATGACACAGTGAGGACGGCTCAAACAGAGTGGTTTGGGACACCTGGTCCATGGAAGAGAGACTGGGGTGTCACCATTTTTCTTCCCATCACCAACAAGTTGGGGGGACTTCAGGGAACAGACAGCGGGCCGAGGGTGGAGGAGATACCCACCTACACCAAACCATGGCCTTCCATTCCTGGTAACTGCATATCTACTGGACTGGGATTGATGCTGAGGAACCAGAAGGCCCCTCCTCCACACCAGTCCTGTTGAATTGCCTGATTTAATTCTCAGACAGTTCTTATTATATAGATATATTCTTCTTTCCTTTTCTCCTTTTTATCTCTTCCCTCCTCTAGTGTGATTACTCTGGTTGTTGGTTTGTTTAAGCAGATGTATTTAATCCATTCCCTGATATATGTTTCACACCTCCTTCTTTATTCTCCTTTCTCTCTCTCTGGATTAAGCCATATAGTTTCTCTGGATAACTTTCTTTTCTTTTTCTTTTTCCCCACCTCCTTGATTTTCCTTTCTCTTTTTCTCTCTCTCTCTCTGGATTAAGCTGTACAGATTTTCTGGTCAATTTTTATTCTTTCTTTTTCCCCCACACCTGTCATTTCTCTCTTTGTATAGGGGAAGACCTCTTTCATCAGCACCACCTCCACCCTGTTGTTTACTTGTAGCTGGTGTTCCTGGTGTTTTGCTTTTGGTTTTTTGTTTGTGCATTTGAGTGTTTTTGTTTTCTGTTTGTTTTCCTTTCCAGGGCTACTTCAAGGAACAAATCAAAGCACACCTAATGGAGGGTTCAAAACATCACTACCACTAGGGAGATAAAGTAACCAAACTCACAACAACAGAGAGCAAGTAACTGTCTCCAAAAAACACCTCCTGAAGGGCCAGGCCCTGGACAGTGTAGGACTCCCCCTTAATATAGAAGTGATCACAGGTGCAGGACACATAACAAGCTTTTAAAACACATAGGGGACAGAAAACCAAAATGATGAAACCAAAGAATTTTGCTCACAAGAAATTCTGGGAAGAAATGACACCTAAAGAATTGATCAAAACAGATATAAATATAACTGAACAAGAATTTAGAATAAAAGTCATAAGATTAATTGATGGACTTGAAAAAAAAACATGGAAGACAGCAGAGAATCTATCACTGCAGAGATCAAGGAAATAAAAAATAGTCACGATGAATGAAAAAAAATGTTGTAAATGAGGGGCAAAATAAACTAGAGGTAGTGACAGCCAGAACTGAAGAGGCAGAGGGGAGAATAGATGAAACAGATGACAAAATTATGGAAAAAGATGAAGCTGAGAAAAAGAGGTAAAAAATTCTGGATCATGAGGGGAGAATTAGAGAACTAAGTGACTCAATGAAATGGAACAATATCCATATATAGGAGTTACAGAAGAAGAAGAGAGAGAAAAAGGGGCCAAAGGTGTGCTTGAACCATTCATGGCTGAGAACTTCCCCAATCTGGGGAAGGAAACAGACAGTGAAATCCAGGAGACACAGAGAACTCCCTTCAGACATAACTTGAATCAATCTTCTGCACAACATATCATAGTGAAACTGGCAAAATACAAAGATAAAGAGAGAATTCTGAAAGCAGCTAGGGATAAAGGGCCTTAATCTACAAGTGTAGACACATAAGGGTAGTAACAGACCTATCTACTGAAACTTGGAAAACCTAAAAGGCATGGCAGGAAATTTTCAATGTGCTGAACAGGAAAAATATGTAGCCAAGAATACTTTATCCAGCAAATCTGTGGTTCAAAATAGAAGGAGAGATAAAAGTTTTCCCAAACAAACAAGAACTGAAGGAATTCATCACCACTAAACCAGCCCTACAAGAGATCCTAAGGGGGACTCTATGAGTATTGCAAAGACCACAAAGGACCAGAGACATCACTACAAGCATGAAGCCTACAGATAACACAGTGAATCTAATACCATATTTTTCAATAATAACACTGAATGTAAATGGACTAAATGCTCCAGTCAAAAGACATATGGTATCAGAATGGATAAAAAAATAAGACTATTTTTTTATCTATTTGCTGTTTACAAGAGACCCATTTTAGATACAAAGACACCTTCAGATTGAAAGTGAGGGGATGGAGAACCATCTGTCATGCTACTGGAAGTCAAAAGAAAGCTGGAGTAGCCATACTTACATCAGACAAACTAGATTTTAAACTAAAGACTGTAAAAGAGATTAAGAAGGGTATTATATAATAATTATGGAGTCTATCCATCAAGAAGAGCTAACAATTATAAATGTCTATGCACTGAATTTGGAGGCACCCAAATATATAAAACAATTAATCAGAAAACTAAGCAATGTAATTGGTAAAAATGTGGTAATTGCAAGGGACTTTAATACCCCCACTTACAGCAATGGACAGATCATCTAGACAGAAAATCAATAAAGAAACAATGTCCTTGAATGATACACTGGACCAAATGGGCTTGACACATATATTTAGAACTTTTCATCCAAAAGCAGAATATACATTCTTCTCAAGTGCACATGGAACATTCTCCAAGATAGATCACATTCTGGGTTACAAAACATCACTCAATAAATATAATATAAGGGAGATCATACCATGCACACTTTCAGATCACAATGCTATGAAACTAGAAATCAACCACAGGAAAAAGTTTGGAAAACCTCAAATACATGCGGGTTAAAGAACATCCTACTAAGGCACGAATGGGCAACCAGGCAGTTAAAGAAGAAATTAAAAAAATATATATATGGAAACAAATTAAAATGAAAACACCACAATTCTACAAGTGTAGAAAAGGCAGTCCTAAGAGGAAAATATATTGCAATCCAGGCCTATCTCAACAAACAAGAAAAATCCCAAATACAAAATCTAACACACCTAAAAGAACTAGAAGCAGAACAACAAAGAAACTCCAAACCCAGCAGAAGAAGATAAATAATAAAAGATCATGGCAGAAATAAACAATACAGAATAAAAAAAAGTAGAGCAGATCAATGAAACTAAGAGTTGGTGTTTTGAAAAAATAAACAAAATAGATAAACCCCTAGCCAGACTTGTTCAAGAAGTCTCTCTTGTTCAAAAGAAAAGAGAGAAGACCCAAATAGATAAAATCATGAATGAAAATGCATTTATTACAACCAATCTCTCAGAAATACAAGAAGTTATCAGAGAATACTATGGAAAATTATATGCCAACAAAATGGACAACCTGAAAGAAATGGAAAAATTCCTAGACACCCACACACTACCAAAACTCAAACGGGAAGAAATAGAAAATTTGAACAGACCCTAACTAGTGAAGAAATTGAATCAGTTATCAACAATCTCCCAACAAATGAGAGTCCTAGACCAGATGGCTTTCCTGGGGAATTCTACCAGACATTTAAAGCAGAGTTAATACCTATACTTCTCAAGCTGTTCCAAAAAATAGAAATGGAAGGAAAACTTCCTGACTCATTCTATGAAGCCAGCATTACCTTGATTCCTAAACCAGACAGAGACCCCACAAAAAAGAACTACAGGCCAATATCCCTGAGGAACATGGATGCAAAAATTCTCAACAAGATACTAGCAAATCAAACTCAACAGCATATAGAAAGAATTATTCACCATGATCAAGTGGGATTCATTCCTGGGCTGCAGGGCTGGTTCAATATTGACAAATCAACCAATGTGATACATCACATTTTAAAAGAAAGGATAAGAACCATATGGTCCTTCCAATTGATAAGAAAAAGCATTTGACAAAATACATCTTTTTTTAAATAAAAACTCTCAAACTCTCAAGAATGTTGGGATATAAGGAACATACTTAAACATCATAAAAGCTATATATGAAAAGCCCACAGCTAATATCATCCTCAATGAGGAAAAATTGAGAGCCTTCCCCCTGAAATCAGGAACACCACAGGCATGTCTGCTCTCACTACTGTTGGCATAGTGTTAAACATACTGTTTAACATAGTGTTGGAAGTCCAAGCATTAGCAATCAAACAAAATGAAAAATAAAAGGCATCAAAATTGGAAAAGAACAAGTCAAATTTTCACTTTTCACAGATAACATGATACTCTACATGGAAAACCCAAAAGACTCCACCAAAAGACTCCTAGAACTGATACATGTATTCAGCAAATTTCCAGGTACAAAATCAATGTACAGAAATCCGCTGCATTTTTTTTACACCGATAATGAAGCAACAGAAAGAGAAATAAACTGATCCATTTACCATTCCACCAAGAACCATAAAATACCTAGGAATAAACCTAACCAGACATGTAAAAGACCTGTATGCTGAAAACTATAGAAAGCTTATGAAGGAAATTGAAGAAGACACAAAAAAATGGAAAAACATTCCATGCTCATGGATCAGAAGAATATTGTTAAAATGTCAATACTACCCAAAGCTATCTACACATTCAATGCAATCCCAATCAAAATTGCACCAGCATTCTTCTCAAAGCTAGAACAAGCAATCCTAAAATTTGCATGGAACCACAAAAGACCCCGAATAGCCAAAGTAATATTGAAGAAGAAAACCAAAGTGGGAGGCATCACAATCCCAGACTTTAGCCTCTACTACAAAGCTGTAATCATCAAGACAGTATGGTATTGGCACAAAAACAGACACATAGGTCAATGGAACAGAATAGAGAACCCAGGGACGCCTGGGTGGCTCAGTCGGTTGAGCGTCTGACTTCGGCTCAGGTCATGATCTCACAGCTTGTGAGTTCGAGCCCCACGTAGGGCTCTGTGCTGACAGCTCAGAGCCTGGAGCCTGCTTCTGCCTCTGTGTCTCCCTCTCTCTCTGCCCCTAACCCACTCACATTCTGTCTCTCTCTCAAAAATAAACATTAAAAAAATTAAAAAAAAAAAGAATAGAGAACCCAGAATTGGACCCACAAATGTATGGCCAACTAATCTTTGAGAAAGCTGAAAAGAGAATTTAATGGAAAAAAGTCTCTTTAGCAAATGGTGCTGGGAGAACTGGACAGCAACATGCAGAGGAATGAAACTGGACCACCTTCTTATATCATATACAAAAATAAACTCAAAATGGATGAAAGACCTAAATGTGAGACAGGAAACCATCAAAACACTGGAGGAGAAAGCAGCAACAACAGAGAAAGCAAGCCACAGCAATTCCTTACTCAACACATATCCAAAGACAAGGGAATTAAAAGCAAAAATGAACTATTGTGACCTCATCAAGATAAAAAGCTTCTGCACTGCAAAGGAAACAGTCAACAAAACTAAAAAGCCACCGATGGAGTCAGAAAAGCTATTTGCAAATAACATATCGGATAAAGGGCTAGTATCCAAAATCTATAAAGAACTTACCAAACTGCACACACAAAAAAACAAATAATCCAGTCAAGAAATGGGCAGAAGACATGAATAGACACTTTTCCAAAAAGACATCCAGATGGCCAACAGACACATGAAAAGATGCCCAGGTCACTCATCATCAGGGAAATACAAGTCAAAGTCACACTGAGATACCACCTCACGCTGGTCAGAGTGGCTAAAATGAACCAATCAGGAAACTACAGATGCTGGTGAGGCTGTGGAGAAATGGGAACCCTCTTGCACTGTTGGTGGGAATGCAAACTGGTGCAGCCGCTCTGGAAAATAGTGTGGAGGTTTCTCAAAGAATTAAAAATAGAGCTACCATATGACCCAGCAATAGTACTACTAGGATTTACCTAAGGGATACAGGAATGCTGATGCATAGGGGCACATGTACCCCAACGTTTATAGCAGCACTCTCAACAATAGCTAAATTATGGAAAGAGCCTAAATGTCCCTCAACTGATGAATGGATAAAGAAGATGTGGTTTATATATTCAATGGAATACTAGCTGGCAATGAGAAAGAATGAAATCATGCCATTTGCAGCAACATGGATAGAACTGGAAGGTATTATGCTGAGTGAAATAAGTCAGAGAAGGACAGGTATCATGTTTTCACTCATATGTGGATCTTGAGAAACTTAACAGAAGACCATGGGGGAATGGAAGGGGGAAAATAGATACAAACAGAGAGGGAAGGGAGGCAAACACAAGAGACTATTAAATACAGAGAACAAACTAAGGGTGGATGGGGGTGGGGGAGGGGGAAAATGGGTGATGGACGTTGAGGAGGGCACTTGTTGGGATGAGCACTGGGTGTTGTATGTAAGCCAATTTGACAATAAATTATAATCATAAAAAAACAGAAGTTGATCTTTGACACCAATTCTATCACTTCTGCAGGTACTTTATCACCTAGCTACCTAGCTTTATAGTAGTTAAAAGTATATACATGCATTCTACACTCATGGAACTATTCGATGCATAAAACAGTTATTCAACTGTTTCCAACTTTTCCCAAATTCTTACATTTTTATAGTGAGATCACACACTCACACACACACACACACATACACACACACACGTATTTTTCTTTAAAATAACTTGATTCCTTCCCTTGTAAATGTCTTTGAGCAAAGCATATTTCCTCCTTACATATAAACTGCCCTCTTCAATATTAATTATTGCATAATAGCATAATACTGTTTATATCAGCCTTTCTTCAATATATGCCACTTTACCGGATCTTTAAGAAAAATGCCAACTCCTGAAATTTAAAAAAAATATGTGTACATAAAATTTAGGTGTATAACAATAAATGGAGACTTATTTCTCTTTGATTTATATATTATAGAGAAGTATGATTTTATTAGTATGATTATTATAAGACTATTCACAGCTACTCATAATACCTCTAAAAATGACCTTCTACTATATTTGTATTTATTTATTTTTTTTTTCAACGTTTATTTATTTTTGGGACAGAGAGAGACAGAGCATGAATGGGGGAGGGGCAGAGAGAGAGGGAGACACAGAATCGGAAGCAGGCTCCAGGCTCTGAGCCATCAGCCCAGAGCCTGACGCGGGGCTCGAACTCACGGACCGCGAGATCGTGACCTGGCTGAAGTCGGACGCTTAACCGACTGCGCCACCCAGGCGCCCCTATATTTGTATTTAATAACCACTCCCATGTTTGTCTTACATGTAAAACTGACTAAACTGGCAAATATTGCTCTTTTAATTTGTCCATGATTTCCAAAGCTCCATACACATGATAAATCAACATCTGTACCTGATTCATCTTTTATATATACCTGTGACTCCATTTTTTCATGCCCTATTTCCAAAGTATTTTTCTCTAACTTCTAATATGTGCCTGTAGGAAAACACCTGGAAATGAAGATACATATTTTGATCCTACTGTGTAGATCAACCACATTTCTGCTTGTCACAACAATTTTCAACTTGCTGGTAGATAAAAAAAAGTGATGCACATTTCATCATCGCAGAATGTACTACACAAACCTATCCTGGTTAGCTCAAAACACATTCTTAGAAGGCATGCTGGGACTCAGTTGGCTACAGTATGATGGAGAAAAAAAAAAAAAAAAAAAAGGAAGACTCACACATAAAAAAGCAATGAACTGAAAACCCGGACAATCTCTGATTCTATTTCTGGTTTTCCCACTAATCCCCTCATTCGCTCTGTTAATTCTAGAAACATGCTTAACAGCTCAGTGAAATCAGGAGGTAAGACTATCAGAGATTTTAAACTGGCAAGCTATATTTTTATTTAGTCCAAAATTGAATATTGTTCCTAAAATAGTCTGGCTTTCTAGCTTTTCCTGAAAAAATATCAGATGGTGGGGAAAGTCTATGTTCCTATTCTTGCAAGGCATGACAGTGTTTGCTTTCAGAGGGACACCCTCTTGAGCTACCACACCCCAATTCTCCTGGAACACAGGGCCTACTTTACTCCCTTTTGATATTTTCTTGCCTCTGAATATATTTGTATTCACAACACACAGACTAATGATTTCTTCAGTCCCTTCCTGTTGTAAAACAGTTAAGAATTTGTAACTTTTCTTCAAAATGTATTGACTTCCTACTGTTGCAAATCATAGGTCTCCTCAGGTTGAAACTTGTAGGAACTTTTGGTAACTTCCTTAAAAGGATGGAAGTGTGTTAAGAGGATTTGAATATATTTTATTGAGATGATTGGTTTTGATAATGAATGTGTTCTGACATGAAGTCCTGGATTAAAGGCCCAGTTGGGGGTTAAGTTGCCAATGGGGCCAAAGGGTGAAGCAGAGCCTAACATTTAACACAGACAATACCTGAATGTGGAAACCAAGGTAATGGGAATACTTTAGCAATGGCAGGAGGCAGTCTCCTGTGATGGAGGCTTCACCAACTCAGCTGTGTGCCTCAAGCCAGCCTGGTATCTGATAGGAATGTTGATGAGTCATAGGGTTAAACTGCTATGTGTTACTAGACAGAAAATTTAGTGTTGATGTTAGCTTTTAAATGCTAATAAAAACTATAATTTAGCGTCTGAGATTTATGCAAAATTACTGGCACTTTCCTTTTAGTTTGTGAAGAGATAGGAGTTGAGGTTATCTAATTCAGTATTTGATCTGTGTTCAGGGTCATGTTGATAAGAAAATCCTAAAGATGATAAAAATAGGAACTAAAATAGTCTTTCACTATTTAAACATATTCTTTCTCCTTTCAATTAAAGCGCATATTCAACTTGGGGGACAGAAAAAAGTGGTAGTTCATTTTCATAGGAAGAAATGATGGCACAGAATGTTATCTTGGTTTTAAATATAATGGTTTTCCTCCAAATCCTTAAGATGATACTACGAACAGTGGCCACCATCCATTTCCCATATAGCTATCAGACTCTTTTAAAACTTAATTCAGATTATATCACTTCCTTAAATAAAATCTTATTCTCAATGCTTTAAAACAAAATCTGAAGCTCATTATTATGAATCAATACCCTTTCGGTATTTTTCAGTAGGGAAGGGATGATGGTGGTTCTACCACCATTTTGAGTAAAACAATTCTGCCTTATGAGGGATTGTCCCTTGCACTGTGGGTTGGTTACCATCACTGCTCCATGAGCATGAAATGCCAGCAGACCCTCACCCCATACATTTCCAAATGGCTCCAAAGTAGAAAGGGACTGCATACCCTCTTTGCAAACTATTGAGCAGAGAAGTAATCCCTGTCAATCTTGCTGATTTTGTGTCCCAGATTCTTTTAAGTACACCAAAGTTCCATGAGATGAGAGTTTTGCATTGCTTTTGATAATGGTACGCTCATTTTAATCCTCTAAGGTTAAACTAAAGTTCTATTTCCTTACAGTACTCTTCACTGACCATCCTTCCTAAGCAGACTCAATTCAACCTCAGCCCATTGTATGACATCACTTTGTTGACTCCTTCCACTGATTCCTCCTCCTTCTTCCTGTTTTTTTTTTCCTCTCTCCCTCTTTCTCTCAACACACTCATACATACATCCCTTTATTGTTTTTAAATTTACATCTGAAAGCCAGTGGCATCTGTGCAGAAAAGTTTGCTGAACACCCTACCCCCATTTTTAAAGAACTGGTGTACATTTATAGTTTATAAACAAAAGCTTGAAACTGAACTGCAGGTGAGACTCATAATATCCTAATACTTTACAGCAGGAACCTGGTATCTGTTATTAAGATTACCCCCTCCCTTTTGTGCATTCAAGTCTAGTAAGACCTGTGAGGGCTTATTACTATTACTTAATTCACAAAACTCAGTGTTCATGTGACCTCTGTGAATAACAGTGAGTAGAGACACAGAGCCAGAGTCCCTCAATTACAGTTATTTCAGTGCTAGGCCTCCATGGGACAGGAATACAAATGAAACTCTTCCTTACTAAAATGTTGAAGTCATTCCACCATAGTGATTTTACCTCTCCTCTCCCATGGGAATTTAGAAATTTTAATAAGCAACTTCTCAGCCAAGTAAGTTTTAAATATTAAGGATAAACTCTATGTTGGTCCTTTAAAAATGGATGATTGTAGGTTATTGTGTGAGGTATTTTAAAGGCATATAAACTGGCTTAACATTTTTTTCTAGTTCTGGCAATTTATTTCTTTGCCTTTTTGATACTCTTTGAGGTATCAAGATCCTTAAGATCCTCAAGAATTTGGTGATCTTTAAGTTATTTCTGCTTTTTAAAATATAGAACCTAGAGAATAAGCAGAGAATAGTTTCCCCAATATCTCACTACCAGTAATATAAGTTTTAGATCTTTAGTAGCAAAGTTTATGTTAAGTATTAAGAATTACATTCTTGGGGCGCCTGGGTGGCTCAGTTGGTTGGGTGTCCCACTTCGGCTCAGGTCATGATCTCGTGGTTCGTGAGTTCGAGCCCCGCATCGGGCTCTGGGCTGAGAGCTCAGAGCCTGGAGCCTGTTTCGGATTCTGTGTCTCCCTCTCTCTCTGCCCCTCCCCTGCTCATGCTCTGTCTCTCTCTGTCTCAAAAATAAAT
The DNA here is from genome assembly GCF_022079265.1 of Lynx rufus. Taxonomy (NCBI): domain Eukaryota; kingdom Metazoa; phylum Chordata; class Mammalia; order Carnivora; family Felidae; genus Lynx; species Lynx rufus. The sequence continues at coordinate 165,682,736 of NW_025814823.1, forward strand.
AAATGTTAAAAAAATTTAAAAAAAAAAAAGAATTACATTCTTAATATGATTGCATTTTCAGGTAGTCATCAACCCATGATTCTTCATTTTAATACATCTTGGTCTTGGATAACATTTTAAAATTTTGATATGCTGTGCAGTTTATAAAGCATTTTAAAATATATTATCTCATTAAATTCTCACAACTCTAAGTGCAGGCATTATTAAATACTTTCCCCCATAATTTTTATTAGGGCAATATTAGAAGTACACCAAAAGCTACTTTGACCTCAACTTCTTCTTTCTCCAACTCACCATGACAGATAATCCTTTAAATAAAATTATATCTAAATGTTTAATCCAAGTCCGATATTGCCAAAATCCTTCAGCTTTCCTAATAAATGAAAATGAGCAGTAAGTAAGGGTGACCATTTGTCAGAGTTTGCCTGGGACATACCAGTTTATGCCTATTTGTCCTGTTGCCTCTGAGTTCTTATTGGTATATTATCTGTCCCACTCTTCTCACTTTCAAGTGTATTCTGGCTTCAATAATAAACTAATATTAAATAGTGCAATACTTGCCAAAGAAAATGGAAAATGGAACATTTATGCAAAGCAAATAATACAGAGTACAAGGAAGCTATGGAAAAAGTGGAGACCATTTACAGATTCTGTCTAAGATAGTTCAGGCTTAACAATACTTGGAAAGCCCCAGTTTACACAATCAGTGTACATCTGGCAGATAATCCATTCAGGTAGTGATCAGAGTAGCATGGTGGGTCAATGTTTACTCAAGGCTGTATTGCTCTCAATCAATGTATTAGAAAGCCTACTTCCCTTCAACTTCAATCCTCTTCTCCCAATCCTTTGTTCAACACAAACTTGCTTGTCAAGAAAATTGAAGTCAAAACCATCAGGGGCAGGCAAAGGGGATTTTACCACTGCTAAGAACTTCAGTGATAATTCCAAAGACTGGGCTGGACTCCAGAAATCTGTTGTGTGATGATCACAGAATGGGCTGTCAGATCATCTTTGTTCTCTGCTCCTAAAGCAGAACTGATGGCAGCGCTTTGCAGTTTCTTTTCAGGGATGAAAAGAAGATATGGGATAGGAAAATAGGTAGAGACCATATGGAGATTTCCTGCCATTGTACAAAGAGCCTAGGGGTGCTCGTTCTTTATTCAGAGCATTCACACAGCTGCTTAGAATTAAGTGACAGTTTTTCAACCACCATACCCAACCCCTACCTTGATTCACTGAAGGGAACCAAAGGGGGCATATTCCACACTGGCATATTGTTTTTTGCCAGAAGATGTAAGTGAGCAAATTAAAATTGACAATTTCAGTAACTTGAGAAGCTAAAGAAATGATGTCAAGTAGTCAACTGATACTGAAGACCTGAGGATGGCAAGAGCCACACTGTGGTTGAAAGAAATGCTTATAAAACAATGTCATAGCAGCTCAAGACGTTACAGCTTCTATCTAATATCCTGTGCATATATACAAGCAAAGCTCAGGATAAGTCCTAGACAAAATTAGCACACAGGTGAACTTATCTACTCCTTTTTACCATGTTTTCCTTCCAGTATCTATTCTTCTTTCTTCCATACAGTGCCTACCTTTTTGCCTGGGATGAATTTGGAGCCCTTGACTCATTACCTACCGCCATTTACACCACATGTAATCACCACCAGAACTATTTTCCAAATGCAGCACCCTCTGAATCAAATAAATTAATAAGCAATGAAAAGGAACAATGAAGACAATGCACTGTCATATTTTTTTAGTGCCAGCTAGATTTCTGATTGGGTGTTTTGTGTTTCATGTCAGTTCTATTATTTGATCTCAAAACAACCCTGTATTTAAGTGTCATTATGCCCAACTTCTAGATGAAATAACTCTTCTCAGGTTTAGTAACTTACAAAGGTTGTGTTATAATTGACTTGGCACTATCATTTAAGGTTATTTTTCCCACACCCTTTATTGAAAAAAACCGTTATCATATATCTTGCTTTTAGTTTATTAAATAAGGAATCTAAAACGGTAAATTTTTTTCAATCAGGAGTATATGTTTAACTTAATTTTCTCCCTCTGTTTAATAGTTACCTCTGGAAAAAAATGCACTCAAGGAAAATAAAATTCAATGAAGTTGGCTCATGATATCAAAATAATAGGAGACATTTTTGGAGGAAGGAGGACTTGAGGTTTCTAAAAATCCCTTTATATTTTTAGGTTTTTTTTTTCTTCTTATCCAAATACATTCTGAGTGCAGTTTTTGAGTTTTTAAAAGATATTGATACATCACAGATTTTTTTTTCCAAAAAGCTAGAAGGGGGAACATTCAGCCTGATCTTAAACCATTTTAAAAGTAGACAATATTCAACTTATATTAATTACTATAAGGTAATAAACTCCCTCTGAAATAGCCAGAAAGTATTAATTCTTTTGTATGGAACAGTGAACTAGTATACACAAAGTAATTTCCTTTTGCACCTATTATTTTAAAATGCAAAACTTCAAAGAGTCTTTACCATGAAATGCTTCATACCTTGTCTCAGTGTCTGAGTTCTGAGAAAAGACTACTCCCACTGGAGAAGACATTTCTGCTGCACTTCTTTGTTTAATGCTGTCACTGATGATCAGAGATAATAAAAAGTATTTACCACATTATATGCTCTCCATTATGATAGAACTTTTCTATTTGAAAAGTATCAAGCATCTGTGAGTTTAACTGAAGTCCAGAAACTGTACTTTTCAAAACCATCTTTGTTACCTGGTTGGAAAGGGTATGTTTCTTGTTGTCTGCTTTTTATGTAACACTTGCACACAGTCTTTGAATTTTACTCTGAGAATTGATTTTTTTCATACCAAACCATTTATACCTCTGAGATAACACTGAGAATATGTGCACATGCACACACACACACACACACACACACACACACACACATTTTTCTTTTTTTTTTCTTTTTTTTTTTTTTTTTTTACCAAAGCAAAGCTAATAAATGTGAAATCCTCTCTCTGCACTCAAGATATCAAGGTAAGGAGGATACGTTTGAAAAATTGCTCTAATACATCAGAAAATATAAAAATCAATAAGCTATAAAAGCTAAAAAGCTTCTTCAATTTTGTTCCCTTATTGCTCAGTGTAGGTGGCCAAGGCCCAGAGAACAATCCAAGGTTGCAAAAAGCTATTATACATCCAGTTGTGTATTACAGACAATATGTGCAACTCTGCCAGGAAGGGACAAGTGTGCATCTGCCAAAGAATAGGGAGCTCTGAATGGCCTCTAAGTTCCTGTTTGTTTAATTGAGAGCTGGAAAGTGTGCTTGAGAAATCAGGCAGTGAAGACCATGTTTTTGTCACTTTTGTGTAAAAATAAAAAGATCTGAAGATCATTTCCTTCTTCTTTTCTTTACTCTATTTTTTAGGCATGGGACACACAGGGTGGTTTATGTCAATGGACATTACTATCAGACTCTGGAAAGGCAATGAAATTCAGCACTCCATTCTAAATAAAGCCTGTCCTTCAATCAATCAAACAGGGCAAGAATAATCTTCTGAAAAGTTTTAAATTTTACTTTTTCTAGAACATATACGGGCACGTAAAGGTTATTAGAATCAGTCAATGACCTATATGGCTAAATAAAATTATTTTAGGCTAGTGGTCTCCAAATACTTTCATCACGCATCACTATTATCACTGCTGCTACCGTATTTTTTAGTAAATATCATCAGTATATATTTTTAAGCAGATGCATACAGTGTACTAATGAATGATGTAGTTGTACATCATATTTAACAAAGGCATCTCCTCCCTGCCTTTACTTTTTCCTTGAACAGAATTTAGATACAATACATAATTAAGTACAGCATAAGCTCCTTGACATTCAAGAGGAATTATCCCAAGATCTTTACAAAATTTTAAATTTCCAAATCTAATTCCAGCATTTGGGTAGAATATGGTCCATTAACTCCCATCATCCATTCCCATATCTTTCTAGTGTGATTTTCTACTACACAAGTTGGAAACCTATGTTCCCTGAAGTTCCTTTCAGGTAGGGCTCTGAATACAAATTAAGTTTCAACAATTAGATGTAATCCATAAGAATCAAAACAAATAGATAAGGAAGATACTATCTCATTGATGATGTGGGCAATCTCCTAGGAAGTATGATTGTGGACATATAAAGTTTTTCTGCAACTGACTTCCAGGGTCCAGTCATGGGCATCATGGGTGTTCAAAGACAATGGCTGTCGATCCGGGGGCATGTTCTGGATATCAGCTATTGTATGGTTTTCTTGAACTCAATTGTTCTAGCATTGGTTTCTTGCTTTCCTGCCTTTCTGACTGTGATAGAATTTCTGACTGTCCCTTGGTGGACAGTTATAGGGCTTCTGAAGGTCTCTCCTGGAGCTTAATATGAAGTTTGTTCCTGTTCTTTCTAATGTGTCAATATGCTCTTAATTAACTCTATTAAATCACTTTCTGCTTAAAATGCTTCATGTAATTTCTGTTTCTTGTACTGAAACCTGACAAAAATAAGCATAAAATATGCATATGACAAGTGAAGAACCACAAAGCATCCCTGAGATGAGTTTTCTAGGCAAACCATCAACTTCTTTGTCAACAAAAACCTCAATTCAAGAGTGATTCAAATTAGTACTTCAGTAAAATTACTGATTACTATTTGTCACTTAACTCTAAGGTTGATTATGAATATTTGAAATTTCATGCTAAATGCCTGAATACCAAGAGACTGCTATACTTGTTAGATTTAAATTTGAAAGTGATCACAATCTCAATAAAGAACACACAGTGTAACCATGTAAGCAATACAAACCTGCTCATATAAAACACTTAGTTGACATTTTATCCTATTAGATTATATGCCAAAAAAATACTAAGAGTTAATGGTGGAAAAACCACTTGGCCTGAAAATGAATGATGAGTATGCCAGGTAAGGAAAACATGTGCTAAGTTGGTCTATCGCCAAGGGTTACTGATTTTCATTCATTTTCAATTTCAACCAGCTACTCTAAGAGCCACTTTGAAAAATAATCATGTTTATCTTTGTGTTTTTGTTTGTTTGTTTGTTTGTTTGTTTGTTTTTGAGAGAGAGAGAGAGCACAGGTGAGCCAGGGGCAGAGAGAGAGAGAGAGAGAGAGAGAGAGAGAATCTCAAGAGGGACAGAAGGAGAGGGAGACAGAGGGGGGGCAGGCTTGTATTTTACCCAAAGCAGTGCTCATGTTCACACACAGAAGGGCCTGTGCTCACCTGATGTGAAACTCTAAATCACAAACCGTGAGATCATGACCTGAGCGTTGAGTCAGATGCTTACAGACTGAGCCACCCACGTACCCCATGTGTATCTTTGTTAACTAAATTCCTAAGTATAGATTTCAGAATCATATAAAACCAAACGATGAGTACTTTTACAAGTCTGGATAACTCAAGTCTTTAAGGAATTTAACTGTGTAAACTTTTTTATTTTAAAACAAATATAGAATCCACTGAATGGTAGAAATTGTACAATTACATTTATCTAATTTAGATAACTGAGCAGCCAAATATGTATATTCCTCGTGTTTAGCATGAAAATTAAACATTTCAATTTTATTAAATTTAAATGTGTGTTTATGCCAGAGTTAAAGAAAGAGGTTTAGACACTTAACTAAATAATAACTCTACAGATATTTTATATAACATACATAGTCATATCAGAAAAACCCTGTAAGAGTTCATAAAATATTTTGCACAGAAATGAAAAAATCAAATATTTTTTTGAAGTTATGTATAATAGCTTTGCTGTTTCCAGTTACTATAAAGATAGAAAGGAGAAAAATATAAACCAGCAGGAAAATAAGTGTGCTAAAAACTCTTATGGTTGAAAATTTAGAGATCAATTTATCATTACCTAACCAATAACATTAATTTTGTTCAATGAGCCCAAAGGTCTAAAAGAATGAATATAAACTTTTATTTTAAGAAATTGGACATTTAGAAGTATGGTTTTAGAATGTGGTGTATTAAATAATGTGGGCATAATTATAAGTACCTATAGTGGTTTCTGTTAATTTATATCTATTAAAGCCTCTTCTTATGTTGTCATCATTATTAACTCAGATACTACATATTACTTGCTTAGCTATCCCTTTGCATTCCTCTCTAGAGGCTAATATTCTAACTGTAGACGCACCCTCACACAAATCCCTTCTGTCAAAATACTTGAAAGATTGGGTCAAGTTTTACTAATAATGTCAGACTACAGAGTACATCATACTAATTACAATAATGCTTTTTTTTAAAATATGAAATGTATTGTCAAATTGGTTTCCATACACCCAGTGCTCATCCCAACAGGTGACCTCCTCAATACCCATCACCCACTCTCCCCTCCCTCCCACCCCCCATCAACCCTCAGTTTGTTCTGTTTTTAAGTCTCTGATGGTTTGCCTCCCTCCCTCTCTCTTTTTTTTTCTTCCTTCCCCTCCCCCATGGTCTTCTGTTAAGTTTCTCAGGATCCACCTAAGAGTGAAAACATATGGTATCTGTCTTTCTCTGTATGACTTATTTCACTTAACACTCTCCAGTTCCATCCACATTGCTACAAAAGGCCATATTTCATTCTTTCTCATTGCCATATAGTATTCCATTGTGTACATAAACCACAATTTCTTTACCCATTCATCAGTTGATAGAAATTTAGGCTCTTTCCATGTTTTGGCTATTGTTGAAAGCACTGCTATAAGAATACTCTTTCAATATTTTCCTCTTTTCTTAAAAGTTCCATTCCTGGAGCACCTGGGTGACTTACTCGGTTAAGCACCTTGCTCTTGGTTTCAGCTCAGGAGACAATCTCACAGTATGTGGGATCAAGCCCCACATCAGCCTATGCACTGACAGCTCCAGGGCCTGCTTGGAATTCTCTCCCCACTGCCCTCACCACTCTCTCCACCCCATACCCCCAACTCACACATGCTTTCTCTCTCTCAAACATTAAAAAGAAAAAAGTTCCACTCCTTCTAGAATCTCCTACATTTATTTCTCTCTCCATCTTTTCTCCAACTCCTAATTTACTGCTCTTTTGCTCACTTTGTGTAACTTTCCTTAGGGCTTGCTTTAATCTAGCTCTATTTGGCCTAAGTCAGCCTCTTCTTGACTTCTCCATTTCCCCTTTAGACCCATTACTTCCCTCAATACAGCCTCAGAGATTAGTCATGTTACTCTTTAGAAGGCAGAATAGAGAGGTGGTTACAAAAACAAAAACCATTGACTTCCATTTTTTTTCCTTGTCACACATAGTACCTGCTCAATAACCTCATATAATTAATTAGTTTTATTAATTTAAGACAATTCACATAGTTTAAATATTAATTAAAAGTTGGAGAGCAGGCAAAATGAATGATTAATGTCTAGTGTTTACAGCCATTTAATAATTTCATGTTTAAAACAGGTATTTCCTCCTAGGCATGAATGAGCATTATGTATTGCTACTCTATGCATATCTGGTAATTGTGGGTCTGATTATGGACAATGCAAGTCATGGGGAGAAATAGTCAAAAGCTTGGATAAATACAAAATTAGTCTTAAAATCTATGCTTTTAAGTTCATCAAAGGAAAAAGAAATAGAAAAGGCAGTGCTAGTATGAATAAGTTATTTTTAAAAATTAATTAGGTACATGTAATCAATAGCATAGAGTATAAACTTCAAGGTAAATAAAACAAAAACATGAATTAGGTATGTTTCCTTAAGGTTGCAGAATGTTCTGCCTTCAAGGACACCAATGATAGTCATTTACTATATTTCTCCTTTCTAAAAATGAATGAATGACAGACCCACAGAATTTGTTTCCAGGGTCTGAATCTTCCATACAATATCTACCAGATTAAGTAATTAAAAATAAGTTATTAGGTCTTGTCACAAATACTTAAGTAAATATTAATTACCCCAGTTTGCAAACTTAAAACAATGTTTGACCAGGACTTAACGAAGTTCAAATAGATAAATAGAAACTAAAATTGCTTGCACCCTCTTCTATAGGGGCTTTTAAAAGTTGGAGTTCTCCTTAAACTCTAACTAGCAACTCATTCTTCCTCCTTTCATCATTTAGAAGAAAATGTGATTTAATGGCTTAGCTTTAAACAATGATAAATTAAGTATCTCCTAAACTTTCTCACTAAGTAATCTAACCCTGCTTTGCACCCCAGGTCACTCAAAGAACATGTGGATTCTTTACTTAATCGGTACAGGATGATGGAAAGCCAATGCGGTTTTAGATCCAATTCTACCATGTAATAAATGGCTTTAAGCAAATTATCTAAGGATATATTTCCTTATTCAAAATGATGATAGTAATGCTTTTTATCTAATAGATAAAATAGATATGTAATAGATATCTAATATCTAATAGAAAGTTGGGGAGATAAAAAGACATGTATGAAAAGTATGTACATCAGTATTTATTATACAATTGATGTGTCTGTATTTACAATTCCCCCACTATTCCTTTCATTATAAAAACAGTGAAACAAATTTTCAAATAGCTATCGGTATCCATTGCTAACCCGTACCTGCTATTGTCCAGGTCATCCTTTTCCATTAAGAGGAACGAAGTTCTTAGAAATATCAGGGTTTCTGCACCCAGTGATTTAACACAAAGAGAGGCTAGGATAAAAGCCAACTGACTTGTGCGACACCTTTTATTAAACTCGGATAACCCATCCCTCTCTGCAAGATAGCTATTGCATCTCTCTTATGGGCTAAGTTCTATTTCTTTAAAACTGGAGCCAATAGAAGGTATTGTTGTGTTGTTTCTCCATAAAACACAAAATAATGGCTTGTCTAATCATAGTTATTGTTCAGATATGGTGATTTCTTGTGCTTGACCTCTTGCTTTATTTCAAGCATTCATATTCAATTTGTCAGTGTCTACTATTGTTGTGTCTCTAGTCTGTCTTCAGATTTAACACCTAACCCCCATTTCTGACTACCAGAACCTCACTGATATTAACTAATAATTTTCTTCATTTAATCACAACTGATTGATTAGTTGTGATATTCCACAGTGTTTTAGGCTCCAGGGATTTAGGAATGAGTAAGTAAAAGGTTAAATATAAAGGCTTAATGGTCATTGCTGAAGAGACAGTTGAGTTATGAAACGTAGGTCACTGCCCTGTGAGGGTAGTCAGAGGACATGTGGCTTCTGAGGGCAATGGTTTGACTACAGAAATTTCTAAAGTTATTAGAAGAACTTCATGCAGCACAATGGAGCACAAAGGAAATGGAGCACAAATTTATTTTTTTAAAAAGATTGGCATGTACTGTAGATGTCTCAACTAGAACTGAAAACAATAAATTTTGGAGTTGTGTCAATCTACCATTCCAAATATTTTTGTGTTTTTTCCAAAAGCATTTCATTTTTTAGTTCAGGAAAATAGATAATAAGTTGTGTGGGTTGGATGATAGATTCAGCAGAGGATATAAGAACTATAATTTTGAGGCTACTAATAAGATAGTAGGCCAATTTGTCACCAGTCTGAGTTGGGTATTAGACTAAGCTGATCATGTTTTCCTGGAGAACACTATTGAGAAAAGCATAGCATATCTTGATGGATTACAAACTAAATATTAAAGATTTTTATCAGAAAGTGTAGTACTAGCATTTAAAATGTTAAAAATAAATTAACCTAGGTGGTAATGAAATCCAGAATGTGGCTATGTGTTAGGGTTAATGACTTGTGAGTGTGCTTTCAGATCTTCTCCAATAATTGTACTGTAACTTGATTAGATTTCCACTTGTCTTTTACATGAACATTCCACTTCTAACATTTAGGGCTTGTCCATGTAAGTATGATGTCATTTTACATAATGCTGGATCTTTCCAGGTTAGGGTAATTGCTTTTGTCTTCCTCCTCATCAACTATGTATTTAATCAGCCAACACTTAGTATCACTGTGATAGTCATTGACAGAAGAAGAATACATACATACAATCAGCCCTCAATGACCTAGTGTGGGATGGAATTAGTTACTGGTCTTTTTGGGTCTCAATTACCTCATTTGTAAAATCAAGATCATAGGATTATTGTAAGGATTAAATGAGCTGATCAGTAAGAAGCATTTGGCATAGTGCTTGGCACATTCTAAGAATATCATAGTAGCTAAAGTCAACATTCCTAGCATGAGACTGGCCAGGTCCAATATGCAGAAGCAGCTGAAGAGATGACGTGCTCAGGGAATAGCAAAAAGCCTGATACAGCTAAACCTAAGATAAACCTATTATAAAAACTTATTTTAATATCAGTGTATAAAAGGTAATTGGTAAAATGAATATGCATTGATACATTTTACTAAAAATCTCAAAGCCAAAACAAAATTATTTTTGGATTTTGAACTCAATGATGGCTCTCTTCAAACAATTTAGGTTATAAAAGCTGATCCTCTGTGTGCACTCTGGGTGTGTGTGTGTGTGTATGAGAGAGAGAGAGAGAGACAGACAGATTGACAGAGACAAAGAGACAGGGGAAGGGAGAGAGAGAGAGGGAAAAAAGAAATAAAAATTTGGGAAACAAATAAATTACAGGGAAATAGAATTGCTACTCAAAGAGAATCTCTTTTCCTTTTTTTGGTAAACACCCAAAAACTTATTTTAGAGTATGTCCACTTGCTGATCTAGAAATCAATTTCACCAAACAAAGCCATCAAAGGCAGACCATCACTGTCATCCCTCTGATCAGAATGATGAAGAATCCTTCTTCTTAAGAGGAAAGCATCCAACTTTTAAGACTGTTCACATTCTTCTTAATCTACATACAATTTACCTGCCACCACTCCCCAGCAAGACTCTGCTTTTCCTGTGAAACCCATATACTCTTGAATCCTAATTTTTTTGGATTTGCTTCTATGATGCCGTCTCTGAAATGTTTGCCACTGTTCTCTTTCCTCTATGAGGTCTTTTCATTCTTTCTAAAAATTCAACTTAACTCTCAAATTTTACATTATTCCTTTCTTGATCCCTCAAGACTGCTCTAATCTCATTTAAAAAATAGTTTGTGTAATGTAATATTCCAATAATTATAACTATACTGTCCAGAACTTTCTACCATTTAATATTTTTGTGAATGTAAAAAATTCCCAGTTAAGACCACAGATTCCTCTAAGCCAAAAGTTTTATTTTATATTACTTACACTTCCAACATTTCTGGTATCTGATAAATATTCAATAGCTATTTAGTAAATTTAAAGGCCATTTCTAAGCAAAACTATTTTGAGCACAAGTACATAATTTCATCTATGAGGATTAAGCAACTGAGAAATATAGTTTTGACTCTCTCCTTTCTTTGAATCTTCATACAGTTTAGAGAGGATGTGGGAACATGTCATGGCACAATTTCTAAAAACAGATCACAATTTAAAGTTCTGCAACACCTCATTCCTATAACTGGCTTTAGGAGAATATGAACACTGTCAATAAATGACTAAGAGAACTGGATTAAGAGAGTTATACAATTTAAATGACTATACTGCATCCTGGCAATTATTTTTAGGAGGGCTAGAACATTTATTGGCTATCACCATTGAACATTGTATTGCTTTTCTTTATTTGTAGAATTGAGGTGAGTATAATAGTATTCAAGTGTGTGTGTCCTTTTGATTTGAGAACTAAATACCCCATGGCAATTCAAGTTATTTGTTTACCAGTACTAAAAGCCATGTCTATCCCATTATTGTATATTATAAATACATTAAGAGTAATTTATTTTTTAGAATGTTGAAGCAAATTTCATCTCTCTCTATATATGTGTATTTATATTATATTATATTATATTATATTATATTATATTTTAATGCAGATACTACAAGTATAAAATCAGGTATCTTTTGTGTGACCTCAGATATTTGTTATGCCATGTATCCAGAAATGTTATTTTTTTTTTTATATGAAGTTTATTGACAAATTGGTTTCCATACAACACCCAGTGCTCATCCCAAAAGGTGCCCTCCTCAATACCCATCACCCACCCGCCCCTCCCTCCCACCCCCCATCAACCCTCAGTTTGTTCTCAGTTTTTAACAGTCTCATGCTTTGGCTCTCTCCCACTCTAACGTCCTTTTTTTTTTTTTTTTTCCTTCCCCTCCCCCATGGGTTCCTGTTAAGTTTCTCAGGATCCACATAAGAGTGAAACCATATGGTATCTGTCTTTCTCTGTATGGCTTATTTCACTTAGCATCACACTCTCCAGTTCCATCCACGTTGCTACAAAAGGCCATATTTCATTTTTTCTCATTGCCACGTAGTATTCCATTGTGTATATAAACCACAATTTCTTTATCCATTCATCAGTTGATGGACATTTAGGCTCTTTCCATAATTTGGCTATTGTTGAGAGTGCTGCTATGAACATTGGGGTACAAGTGCCCCTATGCATCAGTACTCCTGTATCCCTTGGGTAGATTCCTAGCAGTGCTATTGCTGGGTCATAGGGTAGGTCTATTTTTAATTTTCTGAGGAACCTCCACACTGCTTTCCAGAGCGGCTGCACCAATTTGCATTCCCACCAACAGTGCAAGAGGGTTCCCGTTTCTCCACATCCTCGCCAGCATCTATAGTCTCCTGATTTGTTCATTTTGGCCACTCTGACTGGCGTGAGGTGATACCTGAGTGTGGTTTTGATTTGTATTTCCCTGATAAGGAGCGATGCTGAACATCTTTTCATGTGCCTGTTGGCCATCTGGATGTCTTCTTTAGAGAAGTGTCTATTCATGTTTTCTGCCCATTTCTTCACTGGGTTATTTGTTTTTCGTGTGTGGAGTTTGGTGAGCTCTTTATAGATTTTAGATACTAGCCCTTTGTCCGATATGTCATTTGCAAATATCTTTTCCCATTCCGTTGGTTGCCTTTTAGTTTTGTTGGTTGTTTCCTTTGCTGTGCAGAAGCTTTTGATCTTCATAAGGTCCCAGTAATTCACTTTTGCTTTTAATTCCCTTGCCTTTGGGGATGTGTCGAGTAAGAGATTGCTACGGCTGAGGTCAGAGAGGTCTTTTCCTGCTTTCTCCTCTAAGGTTCTGATGGTTTCCTGTCTCACATTTAGGTCCTTTATCCATTTTGAGTTTATTTTTGTAAATGGTGTGAGAAAGTGGTCTAGTTTCAACCTTCTGCATGTTGCTGTCCAGTTCTCCCAGCACCATTTGTTAAAGAGGCTGTCTTTTTTCCATTGGATGTTCTTTCCTGCTTTGTCAAAGATGAGTTGGCCATACGTTTGTGGGTCTAGTTCTGGGGTTTCTATTCTATTCCATTGGTCTGTGTGTCTGTTTTTGTGCCAATACCATGCTGTCTTGATGATGACAGCTTTGTAGTAGAGGCGGAAGTCTGGGATTGTGATGCCTCCTGCTTTGGTCTTCTTCTTCAAAATTCCTTTGGCTATTCGGGGCCTTTTGTGGTTCCATATGAATTTTAGGATTGCTTGTTCTAGTTTCGAGAAGAATGCTGGTGCAATTTTGATTGGGATTGCATTGAATGTGTAGATAGCTTTGGGTAGTATTGACATTTTGACAATATTTATTTTTCCAATCCATGAGCAGGGAATGTCTTTCCATTTCTTTAAATCTTCTTCAATTTCCTTCATATGCCTTCTATAGTTTTCAGCATACAGATCCTTTACATCTTTGGTTAGATTTATTCCTAGGTATTTTATGCTTCTTGGTGCAATTGTGAATGGGATCAGTTTCTTTATTTGTCTTTCTGTTGCTTCATTGTTAGTGTATAAGAATGCAACTGATTTCTGTACATTGATTTTGTATCCTGCAACTTTGCTGAATTCATGTATCAGTTCTAGCAGACTTTTGGTGGAGTCTATCGGATTTTCCATGTATAATATCATGTCATCTGCAAAAAGCGAAAGCTTGACTTCATCTTTGCCAATTTGGATGCCTTTGATTTCCTTTTGTTGTCTGATTGCTGATGCTAGAACTTCCAGCACTATGTTAAACAACAACGGTGAGAGTGGGCATCCCTGTCGTGTTCCTGATCTCAGGGAAAAAGCTCTCAGTTTTTCCCCGTTGAGGATGATGTTAGCTGTGGGCTTTTCATAAATGGCTTTTATGATCTTTAAGTATGTTCCTTCTATCCCGACTTTCTCAAGGGTTTTTATTAAGAAAGGGTGCTGGATTTTGTCAAAGGCCTTTTCTGCATCGATTGACAGGATCATATGGTTCTTCTCTTTTTTTTTGTTAATGTGATGTATCACGTTGATTGATTTGCGAATGTTGAACCAGCCCTGCATCCCAGGAATGAATCCCACTTGATCATGGTGAATAATGCTTTTTATATGCTGTTGAATTCGATTTGCTAGTATCTTATTGAGAATTTTGGCATCCATATTCATCAGGGATATTGGCCTGTAGTTCTCTTTTTTTACTGGGTCTCTGTCTGGTTTAGGAATCAAAGTAATACTGGCTTCATAGAATGAGTCTGGAAGTTTTCCTTCCCTTTCTATTTCTTGGAATAGCTTGAGAAGGATAGGTATTATCTCTGCTTTAAACGTCTGGTAGAACTCCCCTGGGAAGCCATCTGGTCCTGGACTCTTATTTGTTGGGAGATTTTTGATAACTGATTCAATTTCTTCGCTGGTTATGGGTCTGTTCAAGCTTTCTATTTCCTCCTGATTGAGTTTTGGAAGAGTGTGGGTGTTCAGGAATTTGTCCATTTCTTCCAGGTTGTCCAATTTGTTGGCATATAATTTTTCATAGTATTCCCTGATAATTGTTTGTATCTCTGAGGGATTGGTTGTAATCATTCCATTTTCATTCATGATTTTATCTATTTGGGTCATCTCCCTTTTCTTTTTGAGAAGCCTGGCTAGAGGTTTGTCAATTTTGTTTATTTTTTCAAAAAACCAACTCTTGGTTTCGTTGATCTGCTCTACAGTTTTTTTAGATTCTATATTGTTTATTTCTGCTCTGATCTTTATTATTTCTCTTCTTCTGCTGGGTTTAGGCTGCTTTTGCTGTTCTGCTTCTATTTCCTTTAGGTGTGCTGTTAGATTTTGTATTTGGGATTTTTCTTGTTTCTTGAGATAGGCCTGGATTGCAATGTATTTTCCTCTCAGGACTGCCTTCGCTGCGTCCCAAAGCGTTTGGATTGTTGTATTTTCATTTTCGTTTGTTTCCATATATTTTTTGATTTCTTCTCTAATTGCCTGGTTGACCCACTCATTCGTTAGTAGGGTGTTCTTTAACCTCCATGCTTTTGGAGGTTTTCCAGACTTTTTCCTGTGGTTGATTTCAAGCTTCATAGCATTGTGGTCTGAAAGTATGCATGGTATAATTTCAATTCTTGTAAACTTATGAAGGGCTGTTTTGTGACCCAGTATATGATCTATCTTGGAGAATGTTCCATGTGCACTCGAGAAGAAAGTATATTCTGTTGCTTTGGGATGCAGAGTTCTAAATATATCTGTCAAGTCCATCTGATCCAGTGTCTCATTCAGGGCCCTTGTTTCTTTATTGACCGTGTGTCTAGATGATCTATCCATTTCTGTAAGTGGGGTGTTAAAGTCCCCAGCAATTACCACATTCTTTTCAATAAGGTTGCTTCTGTTTATGAGTAATTGTTTTATATATTTGGGGGCTCCGGTATTCGGCGCATAGACATTTATAATTGTTAGCTCTTCCTGATGGATAGACCCTGTAACTATCATATAATGTCCTTCTTCATCTCTTGTTACAGCCTTTAATTTAAAGTCTAGTTTGTCTGATATAAGTATGGCTACTCCAGCTTTCTTCTGGCTTCCAGTAGCATGATAAATAGTTCTCCATCCCCTCACTCTGAATCTAAAGGTGTCCTCAGGTCTAAAATGAGTCTCTTGTAGACAGCAAATAGATGGGTCTTGTTTTTTTATCCATTCTGATACCCTATGTCTTTTGGTTGGCGCATTTAATCCATTTACATTCAGTGTTATTATAGAAAGATACGGGTTTAGAGTCATTGTGATGTCTGTCTGTTTTATGCTTGTAGTGATGTCTCTGGTACTTTGTCTCACAGGGTCCCCCTTAGGATCTCTTGTAGGGCTGGTTTAGTGGTGACAAATTCCTTCAGTTTTTGTTTGTTTGGGAAGACCTTTATCTCTCCTTCTATTCTAAATGACAGACTTGCTGGATAAAGGATTCTTGGCTGCATATTTTTGCTGTCTAGCACCCTGAAAATCTCGTGCCAATTCTTTCTGGCCTGCCAAGTTTCAAAAGAGAGATCAGTCACGAGTCTTATAGGTCTCCCTTTATATGTGAGGGCACGTTTACCCCTTGCTGCTTTCAGAATTTTCTCTTTATCCTTGTATTTTGCCAGTTTCACTATGATATGTCGTGCAGAAGATCGATTCAAGTTACGTCTGAAGGGAGTTCTCTGTGCCTCTTGGATTTCAATGCCTTTTTCCTTCCCCAGTTCAGGGAAGTTCTCAGCTATTATTTCTTCAAGTACCCCTTCAGCACCTTTCCCTCTCTCTTCCTCCTCTGGGATACCAATTATGCGTATATTATTTCTTTTTAGTGTATCACTTAGTTCTCTAATTTTCCCCTCATACTCCTGGATTTTTTTATCTCTCTTTTTCTCAGCTTCCTCTTTTTCCATAACTTTATCTTCTAGTTCACCTATTCTCTCCTCTGCCTCTTCCATCCGAGCCGTGGTGGTTTGCATTTTGTTTTCCATTTCCTTTAAAGCGTTTTTCAGCTCCTCGTGACTGTTCCTTAGTCCCCTGATGTCTGTAGCAAGAGATTCTCTGCTGTCCTGTATGCTGTTTTCCAGCCCAGCGATTAATTTTATGACTATTATTCTAAATTCACTTTCTGTTATATTATTTAAATCCTTTTTGATCAGCTCATTAGCTGTTGTTATTTCCTGGAGATTCTTCTGAGGGGAATTCTTCCGCTTGGTCATTTTGGATAGTCCCTGGTGTGGTGAGGGCCTGCAGGGCACTTCCCCTGTGCTGTGGTGTATAACTGGAGTTGGTGGGCGGGGCCGCAGTCCGACCTGATGTCTGCCCCCAGCCCACCGCTGGGGCCACAGTCAGACTGGTGTGTGCCTTCTCTTCCCCTCTCCTAGGGGCGGGATTCACTGTGCGGTGGCGTGGCCCGTCTGGGCTACTTGCACACTGCCAGGCTTGTGATGCTGGGGATCTGGCGTATTAGCTGGGGTGGGAAGGCAAGGTGCACAGCGGCAGGGGGGGCAGGCTTAGCTCGCTTCTCCTTAGGTGATCCACTTCAGGAGGGGCCCTGTGGCAGCCGGAGGGAGTCAGATCGCTGCCGGAGGTTTGGCTCCGCAGAAGCACAGAGTTGGGTGTTCGCGCGGAGCGAGCGATTTCCCTGGCCGGAGCCGGTTCCCTTTGGGATTTTGGCTGGGGGATGGGCGGGGGAGATGGCGCTGGCTAGCGCCTTTGTTCCCCGCCAAACTGAGCTCTGTCGTCCGGGGGCTCCGCAGCTCACCCTCCCTTTGTCCTCCAGCCTTCCTGCTTTCCGAGCAGAGCTGTTAACTTATGACCTCCCAGACGCTAATTCGCGCTTGCTGTCGGAACACAGTCTGTCAGGCCCCTCCGCTTTTGCAAGCCGGACTCGGGGGCTCTGCTTGGCCGGCGAGCCGCCCCTCCGTCCCGGATCCCTCCCGCCAGTCTGTGGAGCGCGCACCGCCTCGCCGCCCTTCCTACCCTCTTCCGTGGGCCTCTCGTCTGCACTTGGGTCCGGTGACTCTGTTCTGCTAATCCTCTGGCGGTTTTCTGGGTTATTTAGGCAGGTGTAGGTGGAATCTAAGTGATCAGCAGGACGCGCGGTGAGCCCAGCATCCTCCTACACCGCCATCTTCCCAGAATTCCTCCAGAAATGTTATTTTTTAAAGAAAATTTAATATTGAATTATTTGTTACTTTACGCATCCATTTAAAAGGATAAAAAATGGTGATTGAGTATAACTGATCAATAATGAGTTCTACACACACACACGCACAGAATTGATTCTGAATTTTCTGCATTAAGAGAAGGTAGCCATGTCTGTTATCTAAAAATAATTTGTTTGGCTTTGGAGTATGCTCTAACTTTAACAGGGATTTCATTTACTAATTATATTAACAATCAAAATAAGTGAATATTTCCTGGATAAACACCCACAGTACATATTGTGTGTATGAATAAAGAATTCAGATTGTGAAAGCAAAAAATAAGTTTAGTGGCAATGCATTTTTTCCTCACATTTAGATATGCATGTCCATACAAATTAATGTATGCTCAGACCTTTAACAAATACACAAAACTTAATGATAGTTAACTTATTTTTTGCTTTTAGAATGGACTATACATACGTAACAAGCCTTTAATGAGCCTTGTCTTTTACAGTAAAACTGGCAAATAAATAAGATACTACTATAGGTGGCCAATTAATATTGGGTAAAATATTTTGAAATTCTGAGGAAAAAATGAACATATATTCATTTTATGGGCCTTATATAATTTTTTCAGAGAGATCCAGATTTTTCCCTTATTCTCATTCTAAAGAAAGAGTCAACTTTTTTTCTCCCAGTACTGAAAGCAAAAAAATTGGCATGATTTGTTTCAGGTAAAGTTAGAAATTCTCCGAGATAGATTATTCTCTTAAAACTATACTTTTCCAGTATATATAGGTAACAGCCATAATTCAGTAGTGCTCCTGGTAAAGGTACCATATAATATATGCCATTACTTAATGAGTCAGGGGAAGAACACCTAGGTTTACTATAGTCATCTTTTCCTTTCTCACACTTTTGTTTGAGACAGCAAGGATTTTTCTTGGTTGAGCAAAATCTATACAATGTTAGTAGGATTGGCATATTTTCAATGAGCAATCATTTTTTTTAAAGATGTTGCCACATTTACTGCTTTTCCAATATCAAATATAACAGCCGTATAGTATTTCTCACATATTTCTTTGAGGCCACGTGGGGGTTTCTAAAATGCAAAGCAAACCACTACCATTTAAGAGTGATTATATAGTTAATTCAGAAATAAGCATTAAATTTCTGTTTAAAAGATCATACCTCCCTACAAATTAAATTTATAAGTTCAATCAAATATTCAATTACCTTTTAAAATTATATATTGCTAAATTAAGTAATTTAGCTGGATTTTTCACTTCTTAAACTGTTATGTTTATATCATGTAGATATATCTGTGAGTTCTCACCCAGAATAATAGTCAATAAGCCAGACTTGCACTGAATCATTTTGATGTAAATGATGCTCAGGGTGACCCCAGGCACAATGTAGAACTCAGCAGCCAAGTACCTGCTTATATCCAAAGTTTCATATACCTGATTGCAATTTCAGAGTCTCAATAGCATATTTCAAATAGAAATTCAGAACAGAAATGCCTTTCCAAACAAAGAAACTTTGCCATTAGAAACTCGTTACATTCTTTCCTGTTTGTTTCCCATTTGCATGTAAAACTTCCACGAATAAAATGGAGTAAACAATTTATTTAACCTAAGTCTGTCATGAAAAGGAAGTGTAATATTTGATGACAAAGCTCATAGTACTATCTTCAACACCAAAGATGTTATATTTGATTAGAAAAGTTAATTATATGCATATAAAGAGCTGAGATGCTAACAGCTAATTACTCATAAAGGGAAATTAAATCTAATTTTCTAAGTGACAGTTGCTATCTGACAATAGTTTTATTAAACAAAACAAATTCCAATTTACTACAGTGGAAACTCTAAAATTTTATGGGGCATAATCAGATGTATATAAATTAGGTTAAAAGCCAAGGAGTAGAGAAGAGGGTTGCAGCAAGTCAGCACAATTTTGCCATCGAATATTTTTTGTTTTCGTTTTCACTGTTAATTATTAGCAGCTAAACTAAACTGTAATGATACACTGCAAAAACCCTCAGGATCTGATTCTTCATCTGTTTGCCTAGAGTATTACGTGGAACTAAAGTGAGAAACTTGCCTGGGATATTATTGAAGGCTTGTGCACAATGAGAGCTTCTTCATACTGCTGACCTTATCCACTTGTTATTTTATCTTCGCTACTGACTCAGAACTTCTCCATTTGTCTTATAATGAAACTGCCTTAAAAATGTTCTGAAAAATACACTCTTAATTAGGAAAACATTGCTGCAATTCTGCCAAAGGATGAAACAAAAAGAGAACAGTAAGAACGAAAGCATGAAGGAAAAAGAAATATTGTTTTGAGGATTCCTCAATTGTTTTAAATACTTAGATGTGAAAGTTTTGAACCAAACAGCTCCACTCAGAGTAATTGTCTCAGTGAAGACATGATCTCCTGCCAAAAGACATTACTAAGCAAGATGGCAGGAAGACTACGCTGAATCTGTAATGCTAGCATATTAAAGAGTTGTTCCATTATTGAAATATTGGTGTCACATGCGTTTTTGGAAGATAATTCCCTTTCCTTTTGTTTAGAGCAAGTATGTCCATTAGCAGCTAAACAGCGGGCCAAAGACTAGCCATTGTCTTTGTTCCAGTTATCCAGTTGCAGATGGCCTATTGATAGTACCCATTCAAGTTTGTCCTAAGGCATTTCACAGTGATCCGCACACATAGCCACATAGACAAAAATAACTGTATTTAAAAATAAATCCTAAAGGTAGTCCTACATTACAATTTGTTACAAAGTTGTAGCAAACAAAATACACATGTTCTTGACTCTCATTTTATGAAGACTCTGACAATTGAGTTCACCTGGCATTGTATAGTAAAAGTTTTGGTGGAAAAAAAACCAAAGCAATAAATAAATAAATAAAGTGAAATGAAGACATAAATTATTCCAGATTGATAAACATGGCTGTTTATCAAATGGAAGCCACTACATTCAAATATGGTGCACACATCTGAACTGTAGCACCTTTACAACACGCATGGAGAGTATTGGTTTTATCTGGGAAATGAATTTTAACTTAGCTATGAATTAACTTTAAATTTTCCAGTGAGCAAACAAAACACACTCTCTATTAAACAATATGATCATTTATGATCAGATTTATAAGGGTAATTCTATAGGTATGTTTTAAGTGTTTTCATTTGTAGCATCATCAAAGAGGCTTTGTTAAATAATTTCTGTTGTGGCTTTGAAATACATAGGAAAAGTATTCTTGATTGAATTTCTCTTTTTTAACATCCATACTATAATAGGAGGATATAAGAAAGTGCATAACAATTTTTAGAGAAAACATGAAAATCAAGATTTAAAACAACTCTTACCCAACTTGTCAAATTTTCTGTCACCCATTTATTATCATACATATACTTTCCCATGCAAACAGAGCAAAGTTTAAAACAACCAGTAACTGGAACTTCTGATATTTTCTCCAAAAGATTACCCAACAAAGCATTTACCTTAAAGCACTTTTATGAAATATCCATAACATATTGCCTATCATGGAATCAAACAATATTTTTGATAAGTTAAACTGAACTCTGAGTTTATTTACTTGCTGCTAGAAATATTTTATGTTTTCCAATTATAATTTTACACAAGTGAATGTTTTTCTCAGTGTTAAGTGAACCCCATCTCCCCCAAAAGTCACTCTTCTGATTCTAATGAACTGCACATAACCTATATAAAGGCAACAAATGACTTTCCAAGACCAAACTTCTAGCTCTATAAATCTCTAAGACTCAAATTACTAGACATAATAAGCCTGGCTAAAATTCCAACAGGAGAATTTTTACTACAAATTACCAGCAACTAGGCAAATGGAAATGAATCAAAGAAGTTCACATGTTTCACAGTGTTTCCAGGAACATGTCTTTGGATTTATACTCAGCTCAAAGCCTAGTAAATGCTTTTCAGAACTGTCATCATGGTACCAAGAAAGAGTGCTGCCTCAATGTTTCTCACGTTCCATGATCTGAACTGCTTCATACTCCCTCCTACCATAATTCTGTACAAGTAGAAACGTCTTCACAATCTATCCTGTTCTTCACAATCACTCTATTCTCCTCTACCAAACACATCTTTGAGAGGACGAAATACATGTTGACATTTTCAGAACATAGTCATTTTAGAGAGCAAGTACTTTTAAATCAGTTAAAAGAATAAGGATAAAGAAATGTGTACTGGTACTTTTTTTTTTATATAATTTCCTACATAATTTCTTTTACTGGAGCTCTTTGTTTTTTCTCGTGGATTTGAATAATGTCCGGGTGCTGCCTTTCAGCTTGAAAAATTTCTTTAGTATTTCTTGTAAGACAGGTCTCCCACCAAAGGAATCTCTTAGTTTGGTTTATATAGGAATATTTACATGGCTTTTTCTCAAAAGATAGCTTTGCTGAATATAGGATTCTTGGTTATTTCTTCCAGCACTTTGAATACATCACCCCACTGTCTTCTGGCCTCCATTGTTTCAGATGAAAAGTACTTTTTTTCATTTTTTTTTTCCGGTTCGCTCATATGTGCTGAGTCATTTTCCTCTGCTATCTTCAAAATTTTATTTTTGTATTTCAATATTTTGTTGATGATATATCTGGATTTGAGTCATTTTGTGTTTATGCTTCTTGACTTTCATGAGCTTCTCAGATGTGTAAACTAATGGTTTTCATCAAGGTTAGTACATTTTAAGCCACATTTCTTGACATTTTTCTTCTCTCTTCTGATACTCCCTTTTGATACATCCCATTACATAAATGTTGATATTCTTAGTGGTATTCCACATTTCTTGGAAGACTGTTTACTTTCCTCATGCTTTTTTCTCGCATAGAATATACCATCTGGACTGATCTACTTTCATGTCAAATCTATTCTGCAACTCAAATACACCTTTCAGCCCTTTTTAGTGAAATTTTCATTTGGTTATTATAGTTTTCACCTCCAGAATTGCCTTTGAAAAGTTCTATGTCTTTATTTGCAGTCCCTACTGATTAGCCATTATATTTATATCTTCCTTTATTTTTTTAAAAAAAAGTGATTTTATTTCTTTGAACATATTTATACTAGGTGCTTTGAAGTTTTGTTCTTCCAGGTCTAGCATCAGGATGAAAACCCCCCAAATTAATTTCCATTGTTTTTTTTTATTAAAATTTTTTTAATGTTTATTTATTCTTGAGAGAGAGAGACAGAGCATGAGTGAGGGAGGGGCAGAGAGAGAGGGAGACACAGAATCCGAAGCAGGCTCCAGGCTCTGAGCTGTCAGCACAGAGCCCAACATGGTGCTTGAACTCAGCTGTGAGATCATGACCTGAGATGAAGTCGGACACTTAACTGACTGAGCCACCCATGTGCCCCTCCATTGCCTTTTTTTTCTATCTATGTGTCAAATTTTCCAGCTTGTGTGTCTCATAACTTTTGTAAAAAATTTGACATTTAAAAAAGGAAAAGAAAAAAAGGAGAAAAAATGGGGCACCTGGGTGGCTCAGTCAGTTGAGTGTCTGACTTTGGCCCAGGTCATGATCCCACACTTTGTGGGTTTGAGTCCTGCGTCAGGCTCTGTGCTGACAGGCTCAGATCCTGGAGCCTGCTTTGGATTCTGCTTCTGCCTCTCTCTGCCCCTCCTCTGCTCTATCTCCCAAAAATAAATAAATGTTAAAAAAAACTTTGACATTTTAGATATATAATGTAACATCTCTGGACCTGAAATCACACTCCTCTTTTCTTGGAGCTTGTTTTTCTTTGGTCTTTATTGACTAACTTGTTTAGACAAATTCTTTGAAGTCTATTTCTTCCACACTGTGCAGCCTTTAAAATGGCTCCGCTTAGAATTTCCTCCTTTATTTTTATTCTAGTCTGGCTTCCCAGGGTCTACATAAACTACTTATTAATCAAAGGCTGTGCTTAAGCCACCATAGGCAATTGCATTTTTACCCTTTACATAATTGTATGTATGTGTGCTGTTAGTTCATGGAGTTTACAATTTTTTTCTTATGTTCACTCAGACACTAGCCATTCAGGGATTACCTCTCCAGATATTCCAAGAATGTGCAGTCTTGAGCATGTGAACACTCTTCCAGACTACCAGGAATTTGTGTGATTTTATTTTTAATCCTGGACTCCTAGGATTTGTCCTGAGTCAGAGTCATCTATTGTTTAGCCAGTATTTGTTGAGAGGTTGCTAAGTATGTAAGCCCCTTGAACCTCTGCACTTTGCTGTTCCAACTGTGAGTGGCATGATAAATACTTCACAGTCTTCCTATTGTGGGAAATATGATTGCTCCTGAGTGGGTACGGTATAGCTAATATATACAACCTGCCAGAATCCTAGGGAATAGTGTGATACCAGAAAGGTATCTTACTGCCTTCCTCTCCCATCTCATTCTCTCTCGCAATTCTGCCATTTTGCTTGATGTTACATCATTAACAAGAGCAGTTATTAATAACAGCTAATAACTGCTATTGTTGATACCAGTGACTTTTTAAAAAACATTTTAATGTTTCTTCAGTTTTGAGAGACAGAGAAAAGCAGGGGTGGGGCAGAGAGAGGGGGACACAGAATCTGAAGCAGGCTCCAGGCTCCGAGCTGTCAGCACAGAGCCCCACACAGGGCTCGAACCCACGAACTGTGAGATCATGACCCGAGCTGAAGTCAGACGCTCAACTGACTGAGCCACCCAGGCACCTCTGCTAATACCAGTTACTCTTAATTGCTCCCCAAGATATTCTTTGTTTTTGAAAACATCATTAGGCATAGACTTCTTCAGGCTCTATTCCAAATATAGGCATATCTCGTTTTATTATGCTTTACTTCATTGTACTTCACAGATACTGCATTTTATAAATTGAAGGTTTGTGGCAACCTTGTGTCAAGCAAGTCTATCAGAATCATGTTTCCACAGTATTTGTTCACTTTGTGCCTCTGTCTCACATCTTGGTTATTCTCACAATATTTCCATTTTTCACTACCATTATATTTTTCATGGTGATCTGTAATCAGTTATCTTTGATGTAACTATTTTAATTGTTATGGGGTGCCATGAACTATCCACATAGACAATTTAATCGATTTAATTAAAATGGATGTATTTTACACGATGGCAAATTCAATTGATAAAAGTCGTACATGTTCTAACTCTTCCACCAACCTGCCATTCCTCCATTTCTCTCCATCCCCTCAGGACTCTCTATTCCTGGACACATAACGGTATTGAAATTAAGCCAATTAATAACTCTAGAAGAGCCTGTGAGTGTTCAAGTAAAGGGAAGAGTTACAGGTCTCTCACTTTAAACCAAAGCTGGAAATGATTAACCTAAAAGATACAGTGGAGTTCAATGCCAGTAATTAAGAGGTTGACACCCTAAAGTTCTCACTTGACACAACACCACATTTGCCTTTATGCTAGACTGTAAAAACTCTTCATAATGCATAAAACATGTTTCTCCCTATATATGTTAAAACTTTCCCAACATTTGTACTTGTATGTTGTCATTTAGTGATGTTTGAACCAGAATTTGGTTAAAAATATATATACATACATGTGTAACAGTTTGGCATTTATCTTACACACATAGAGAAGAATTATAAATGGGTTTTCCTGGGCTGAAACACCCCTTACCAGAGGTCAGTATGATCCACTACTTTATGTTTCCTGACACGGATTATGTATAGTCTGTGTTGCCTGTAAGCTCTGTATTATAAACCACATTATAGACAACTGTTGGCCTCTATGTGTTGAGGAGTATGTATTTCTGTATGTCTTGAAAGTAGTAAAGCTATAGACAGGTGCAGAGGAAATATCAAATTTATAAATATTAGCTATGTAATGTAAAAATCAACCATGTATGTAAAAACACTTTTGCCAATCTGGACTTTTCAGGGAATTGATGAAAGAAATTTGAAACAAAGATTTTAGTGAGCTGATAGAGGATAAATACAAAGGATATCAATAAACGTAGTTCCGGATCTTTAAAAAAAAATCATTAACCTTAGTGCAGAAGGCATGTTCAAAGCTGAAAGAGGCTGAAATCTAGGCCTCTGATACCAAACAGCCAAGTTGTAAATGCAAATGAAAAGTTCTTAAGGGAAATTAAGAAAGCAAAATAGCCTTATTGCTGAAAGGGAGGAAGTTTGAGAGGTCTGGAAAGAAGATCAATTCAGCCACATGTCCCTTTAAACCAAATCTTAATCCAAAGCAAGGCCCTAACTCTCCTAAATTCTATGAAGCCTGAGAGAGGTGAGGAGTATGTAGAAGGAAAGCTCTAAGCTTGCAGAAGTTGACTCATAAGGTTTAAGGAAAGAAGCCATCTCCATAACATAAAAGTGCAAGGTGAAGCAGCAAGTGCTGATGTAGAAGCTGCAGCAAAGTTATCTAGAAAATCTAGCTAAGGTAACTCATGAAGGTGGGCACACTAAACAGCAGATTTTCAATATATACACAACAGCCTTAATTGGAATATGATGCCATGTAGGACTTTCATAGCTGGATAGAAGAAGTCAATATCTGGCTTCAAAGTTTCAAAGGACAGTGTGACTCTCGTTACAGCTTCATGCAGCTGGTGACTTTAAGTTGAGGCCAGTGTTCATTTGCCATTGTAAAAATCCTATGGCCCTTAATAATTATGCTAAATCTACTTTGCTTGTGTTCTATAAATGGAGCAACAAAGTCTGGGTGACAGCACATCTGTTTACAAAATGGTTTACTAAATACTTAAAAGCCATTGTTGAGATCTAATGCTCAAAAAACCAAAAGATGCCTTTCAAAATATTACTGCTCATTGACAAAGCACCTGGTCATCCAAGCGTTCTGATGGAAAGGTACAATGAAATTAATGTTGTTTTCATGCCTGTTAATACATCCATTCTGCATCGAGGAGTGATTTCTATTTTCACTTCTTACTAGTGAAGAAATACATTTTATAATGCTAAACCTGCCATAGATAGGAATTTCTCTGATGGATATGGGCAAAATTAACTGAAAATCTTCTGAAAGGATTTTTAGGTTCTGCCTCTTCTCTGTTCATTCAGAGCGTTCATAATTGATGGGAAGAGGTCAAAATATCTATACAAACAGAAGTTTGGAAGAAGTTGATTCCAACCCCCATGGATGACTTGGAGGAGTTCAGAACCTCAGTGGAGGAAATAACTGTAGATGTGCAAAAGTAGGAGAACTAGAATTAAAAGTGGAGTCTGAAAATGTGACGGAATTAATTGCTACAGTCTTGAAATAAAACTTCAACACATGAGGAGTTGTTTCTTATGGATAAGCAAAAAAAGGGGCCTTCTGAAATGGAATCTCCTCCTGGTAAAGATGCTGGGAAGATTGTTGAAATGATCACAAAGGATTTAAAATATTACATAAATTTAGTTGATAAGCAAAAGAGCAGGGTTTGAGGGGACTGACTCCTATTTGGAACAACTTTTACTGTGAGTAAAATGTTATCAAACGTCATCACATGCTACAAAAATATCATCCATGAAAGGAAGAGGCAATCGATGAGGCTAACTTCATTGTGTTGTTTTAAGAAACTGCCACGGCCACCCCAACCCTCATCAACCACCACCCTGTTCAGTTAGCAGCCATCAACACTGAGGCAAGACACTCTACCAACATAAAAATTATGACTCACTGAAAGCTCAGTTGATGGTTAGCATTTTTAGCAATAAATTATTTTTTAATTAAAGTATGGACATTTTTAAGACATAATCCTACTGTACACTTAATAGACTACAGTATAGTGTAAACATAACTTTTATATGCACTAGGAAACCAACAAAGTAATTCAATTCTTAGCAATCTTTGCTTTATTGCAGTGGTCTGGAACTGAACCCACAGTACCTCTGAGGTATGTCTGGGTATGTATTTTCTATAACAAAAGCTTAGAAGTAGGCAGTTCCAGAGTTTTTCTCAATAACTCAATATCATTATGTCACTACAATTACACTTACAATTGTTTTATCACCTTTTTTCCCATGGTGGGTAAAATATAGTCACTTTGGGCCCATTACCACATCCTTATTCTAGCACATAAAGCAACAGAGAAGAGGCAGAATCTAAAATCTTCCTCATTGTGAGGTATTTTCTTTATAAGGCACCAATTCAGCAGAATTTACTATCTATTTCATTGGCTAAAAGGTGCCAAAAAGATATAGTGCACATACCCTTCTTATTTTGAAATTAGATCATATACTAAGATAGAGTATCCAAGTAACTCCTGGATTTGACCTGGAAATCCTGAATAATATCTTTTTGGCAGTGTGAACAAACATTCTTGAATTAAGAATAATAAAATTGGCCTCTCTTGCAATCTAGAATATTTTTAAATTGTGACACCAATGGAAATATTAACAAATAAATAATATAAATACTAAATATAATGCAGTAAGGAAAGATAAGATGTTCATAGGCAAAAAGCTAAAGAATAGCTTTGCTGATAGATCTGTTTGGTTTATTTATAAATTAGGCAATGAAACAGTCATTTTATTAGCTAAACATCATCACTTGTAAGTAGTACATGGTTGTGTGCCTTGATTATCAAATGTTATTAGATCGTTAAAGATAAAATTATGCATATATCTGTAATTTATGCAGAACAAATACCAAAATAAATCTATAATGAATGTTTACATCATCATATTTGATTTATTTAATATACACTTAAAATGAAAGCATTTTAATTGCTTCTTCAAGCAGATTAGCTCCTCAAACAAACTAAATGGAAGAAGTCTTAAGATTATATTTATACATACATTTTTTTGTATGTATCTACCTAGTTAGACACTTCTTTTAAGAAATTTCTTGTGTAATATTTTCAGCCATGCCAAAGCAACAAAATCATTTGTTACTAAACATAAAGCTTCTAACCTAAGTTCCTGCACAATTTTACTCTACGCATTACAAAAATAGCTATCAGCAGCACTTTTAATCCAAATGTGTTTCACTTCAGAATACATGTTGTTTCTGCACCATAATACAGAGAACAGTTTAGATTGGCATCAAATTAAAATGGAAATCCTGAGATAAAGACTATTATTATTACCCTATAAAAACTGATGGGAATTGATGAGATCATAATGATTCAGTTAGTTTATTCATACAATAAATATATGTGGCATAAGTGGGTAGTGTGGTACATTAAACATAAATAATTCATCTTCTAAAACACATAATTTTTACCATAATATATGGTTGTGGATGACACTGCATCATTTCTGATAGAAACTAATGAATAGGAATTCTCTACCTTTCCTGAAAATACTTATTTCCACATTTCACTGAAAAATGTTGATGATAAATCACACCATTTCTAAAATGCTGGTAGGTTTTTCTTAACCATTTTCAAGATGTGATTTTAAAACCAACTTAAATCTGCTTAGAGGTAGTTGAAGTTTCATTTTTGATAACCTAAGGATTTGGCCCTCCATATTGTCTCTGCCTGAAACAAAATTATAGAAGAAATTCATGTTGCTTTACAAAAATCTCAGATACTGGAGATGACCAAGATAGTTCCCAGATTTTGTGAAATTTGCAATCCTGGTGATCTCTCTTAAAATTTTAAGCCTCTGCTGAAGTTTATAGTTATGTTTAAAGCTGTATTTTCACTTCTATTTTTCTCTGCATATCCAAATCCTAACTATCTTAAGACCAAACCCATCCTGGTGCATGAGTCTACAATGACATATCATTTTTTTGAATTTCTACATGACCTATTTTCCCCTCCATGTATTTGATATTTGCTGATTCACATATCCTAAGGGAATGTTTCATGGCCAAAAGATCCTGAGGGAAAACATTGAGAGAGAAGAAATTATTTCTGTTATTACCAGGATTCATTTACCCTAAAAGGACAGATTAGGTCACATCCTAATTTAAGAAATAAAGAAAAAGATCTCGAAAAAGGTAATGAAAGATATTTCACTGTGATTTTCCTTTATAATGGTTGAGTCAAGCTTTTCTCATTCAGATTTATAGTAGCAAATGATCACTTAACCTAATGAAAAAATGTCTATGCCTATATTATGTCTGAATTTTCTTTCTGAATGGTCCATAACAAAATATTAAGAGAAAGTGAAGCAGGGAATATAATGGTGACACAATTGGAGAGCATGCAATGAAACCTTTTGATCCACGAAGAAAATAAAATAAACCTTTTTAATTACATCTCCCACCCAAATCCATAAAAATCAAAAATACTATATGATAACTTCTGGTTTCAAGGTGAAAAGTCAATGTATTTCTTCCATGTTAAGAGACTACAACGCACAAGTTTCCCCCCTGACCCCCATCTGTGACCATGAATATCATAAACTATTATACCAGACAACAAGCTCACATAGTTAACCTTGTCCATCTAGTGTTTGGGACCATTCCAAACAGGTTGGACTTTTTGAATCACATTCAGTTGATATAAATAGATTAAGTAAATTATTTTTTAAATAAAATATACACTTACAAAAGTACATAAATCATGAATGTACAGCTTAATAAATTTTTACCAACTTAACATATCCATCTACCTAGTAAGCAGATCAAAAAATTAAGTATTAGCATTACATCTGAAGCTCCCCACATACTAACTCCAATAATTTACAATCTAATGAGACAGAAAAACTTAACTATAAAATTATCAAAAAATTGTTGTAGATAATTTATAAAATTCTACAAAATTTCATTTTTTATGATGCTGTATGTTATAGTATGTATAATGCAAATAGACTACATATACTATACAATATATATATTTTACATAATATAGATATGCTATATGTAATACCACATGTTACATAACATATACGTGTTCTATAACATATTTATCTTAAATTTGTGATACTTTTATAGTTAAGTTTTTTTAATTTGTTCATTAGATTTTTCACTTGTTTCATTAGATTTGTATTATTGATAGACAGAAATTTTATTATTCATTGTTACATTTCCACAGGGAAGTAGTAACTGTGCTTTGTAGAAAATAATCAATGGTTATTGGCTTTTTACTTTTTCAATGAAATGCTCTGTAGCATTTTTACTTTGGGGATTGACTAAATTTTTACATGCTTTGTACTGCATTTAATATATTGCTGATGAAAAATGGTTTGTGAATTAATTTTATTTAATTTCAGGTTTTGAAAAACTATGATCTCCATCTAATATAATTTTTCTTTATTATCACTTATGACTGCAGGTCACAGTATGGCATATTGATAGTCTGTCTTTACAAATTGTTAAATTTTCAGCTCTATGTTATTTGTAATATCAGTATTGAACATTCAAGGAAACTTCAATTTCCAAAACTCATTTCAAAAGCTTTATGAAGTCTCTCAAATAATGCAATCTCTAGAAAAAACAACCAAGCAAATGCATCCCTGGTAATTTCTTTATGGTCAAACAGGATAAAAAAAATTATGTTTAAAGTTATCTGAAGTGAAATTTAAAAAAATAAAACAATCACTTTAGTGGGAACCTATTTTAAATGATTATTAAAAATCAAAATACACACTTCACTCAAACTTAATTACAATTCTTGTATTGTTCTCCCTTAATACACTATGTTATGAAGCTTTCAACTAATTTTAATTTGCAACATATTTGTTATTATTTCAATAGATCTTATTTAAAATAATTACAATATTTATGGAAAATAAACTTATAAGACCACAAAGTTAAACCACAAAAGACTGCAGAATATATCTCCAAAGAAAACATTCCCTCCCTCAGTTTTTATGTTAATTTTAGTTTTCTGAGATATCAAACATTCTTATCCAAATTTAGTTATATTTTGCATACTTTTTATTTGCTATATGCAAAAGCCATCATATACCTACTCATTTTATATTCTTTAAAATGATGTATGATCACATGCATTACTCGCATTCCACCATAAATTGTTAAAATTTTAAAAGGCACAGTTAAGGAACCAATAAAAATGTACATACGAATGAAAACAAATACAAGTAAGTTACGGGATCAGGAAGGCAGAAAGTGGGAGCAACAAGGATACATACAGTATTATACATAACAATATTAGTATAATACATAACAGTACTAGAAATAACTCAAAACATAACTAAAATGTGAATGGATTAAATGAAATGAATTAAATTAGAAAGTAAAAATAAAACTATAAAGGGAGATATTCTATATATTTATAAGTAAAGACATAAGCCTAAATGAACCATGTATTATAGAGAAAAACATAAGGCAAATTATAACATTTAGAGATGACAAAGCAACAAAAGTATCATATGTCAAAATTTGTGAGACACAATTGATGTTATTGTTATAGGGAATTTTTTACTCTATTATTCCAGAAGGTGGAGACAAAACCCAGAAGCAGCACTGATGCAAACATAAGGCGCTACAACAAAATGAACAAGCAACCAATTAAAGGGAAGAAGAATTTTGCAAATGTTATATCTGATAAGGGGTAATATTCAAAACAGAGGAATAGCTCATAGAAGTCAACACCAAAAATCCCCAAAATAATCTAATTCAAAAGGAACAGAGGACTTAAACATTTTTCCAAAGAACACATACAACTTCTTCATTATACAATACAGAAACCTGTGGACAGCATGGCAGAATGAAGAATATAGTTTCAGGTGTCACAATCTTTAATTTGACTCTGGGATCAGCCCTTCCCTTGGGGTAAGTTATTTAACCTAACTTGCCATGTCATAATTTTTGTAATATTTAGAACGTTGTTAGAATCATGATATAACCTAACCGTTCCAGTATCAATAAAATAATGATTTTCAACAAATTTAGCCTCTTCTCTACATTCATTTTTCTGCCCCCTATTATTTAAATACTGGTATTCACAGAGGATTCAAACTCTTCTTTAATTTTCATTGACACTCTTTCTGGGAAGTATCATACATTCTAGCATGGTTTATCCAATTAAGTAGACAACATCCAAACTTGACCACTCTCCCACCTTCAGACTAACTACTTGGCATATATTCACCTATGGAAACGTTCAAATTGACAGAAACAAACAAACAAACAAAAATCATTATCTTGCTTCAAGGCCCATTACCTCTCAGGCCTTTTGTAGTCATTTGCTTTAATCCCTGCATTAAAGTAATTATTGGTTCTTCTTTTTTATTCTAACTTTCATAGTACAATAATGCTGTTGGATTCTGTTTTAAAAAAAATGAGTTCCATATCAAGACCCTGACTTGGTCTTTGACATCAGCTCTCCATTTGAGCTGCCTAGCACCAAATTAAATATGTATGGATCATCTATTGTGTTGGGTTTTGAGGATACAGCACTGACCCAGCACCTGCTCTTGAGTCCACTGGTAATTGCAATATGGTAGAAAGGCTTGACAGTAATAATAAATAGAAAGTAGCACTTGGGGGTCTAAACTAGTCTTGTAGTAAGAGAAGCCTTCCTGAATAAAGAAAACCTCAAGTAAAAGTTTACTTTTCTACTCTAACCTTTGACTACTTATTACTTAACTTTTTGTTTTTCTCTTCTCCTTACCAGGCTTTAAAAAATCTATGGCCTTTTCACAGATCACAGTATTATTCATTCCTGTCTCAACTCATATTCTTCCTTCAAGATCCATTTCAAAATTCTACTGCACCTTGAAAATTTACGTGTTGTGCTCTTTTTTTTTTTATTGGCTTAAATTATAGCTTTCACTCTGATATGCTCTTATTTATTAAGATTTCTCTTCTAACACACTGAGGCAACGGTCATGTAATTTCTAGATCTACAGAACTTGTCATGGTTTCTCTCACTCAATAGGTGCTAAGGGATATTAATACCAATAATACACAATATTTACAACTAAAAACTAATATATTATGGGCTTATGTTGTGCCAGTTTAAGTGCTAAGGGTTTCGTATCCTGTTAAGCAAGTTATATTCCCATTCCGTAGTTAAAAGAACAGAGGACAATGGAAAAATGAGAAATTTGCCCAAGTTCACAGAAGAGATAAGGATCAGATGGGATGGAACCAGGGCAATTCTAACTCCTGATGACTGGCTCTGAACCATTATGTACGCTGAATGAGCAACAAAAGTTGTTCAGGATCAAAATTGCTTACATAGAAGGGGCAATTCTAAGCCTACATGTCTGATTGACTCCTTTTCACTTTTAAACTACAGAAGGGAGGTCTTTGAGGTAGTCTCTTAAGGTCTTACCGCATCATTTTTCTTTGTGCATGCAGTATTTTTTCCTGGGTTAGTAGGAAATCAGTCAATCTACATTATACTGTAGATTGAATTTTAAGAGAGAATATGAACCTTTTGTGAAAAAAAATTTTTACATTATAGCATTACCTTTGCACATCATTGAGATCCAGCGTAACAAAGTATTTATTCTATTCATTCACTTGTTAGTTCTATGAGCATATATTAAGTTTCCACTATGTGTCTGAAAGTATCCTAGTCTTTGGGGAGTTTACCATCTAACAGGATATTACACACAAGTCACTATCTACAATAGAGTCTTAGGAACCTATGATGTAGGTATACATGGGTATAATGACATTTTCAAAAACTATTATCTAATTTAGCTGTGGAATAAGTAACCACAAAAACCTTCATGAAACATTAGACAGGCAAAGAAGAAGGAAGGGGAACAACAGAGAATTCAGAAGTATGGTAAATAAAGGAACAGTCATATCAAAGAACTGCCAGTGAATCACTGTAACTAGAGCACAGGGTAGATGTTGGAGAGGAGTGAGGTGTAGGCTTGAGAGAGGGAGGTTGGGTAATAATGAATCTTTTTCTTTTTTTTTTTTTTTTTCTCTAAAGACCTTGATCAGCTGATGAAGGAATTAAATAGAATAGGGGCATAATTAGATTTGTATTTGAGATAGAATCATGGGGTAAAGAATGGAACACATTTGAGAAAGCATTTTGGCTGCAATTACCATGTAAATGATGTTATTTGTTACCAAAAGAAGGATTATAAAAGAAGGAACAGGTTGGAGGTGTCTGTTAGCTATCTTGACTATTACTCATGCCCCGAACAGTCACCTACGGCACACTCTAAAGAAATGGCTGTCAAACTATGGCCTAATGCCAAATAAGGACTGTTGCCTATTTTGTATGGACCATGAGCTAAGAATGGATTTACAGATGAGCATTTCCATTTAATTTGGTGATAGGAAACACTAATTGTAAAATCCAGTTTAACAGTATGTTGTCTTCCCACCCCTGAAAAAACAAAGTTAACCCCCCCCAAAAAAACCACAAATCTAATTATTAGTAGACAACTACTATAAAAATATACTCAATTGTTACTGTATTTTGAAAACCATCAAATTATGTAATATTTTTTATAAAAGTACCTATAATATATTCAATTTTGACTCTTGGCTTGAAAATCCTAAAATATTTACTATCTGGCCCTTTACAGAAAAGTTTGCTGACACCTTCTCTATAAAATAATTAAAATATTTAATTGAGGGATTAACAAAGTTATAGGCAAGATTAATAGGACTAACAGGAAAGGTAAAGCACTTGGGGATTATGAAGTAGAGAAAGTCATCATCATCTCATGGACCTAAAGGGCAATAGGAAGGAGACTTTATTGGCACTCAGTCAGAGATACAGTCCAGAAGTGAGGCTACTTCACAGAAGCCATGAACTTAATGAACTCAGATACTGGGAAACGTCTTTACAGTGGGGAAGAGTAAATCCTCTGACACATCTTGCAGAAATGATACCTTGATCTCTCTCTGTCTCTTTTTTTTTTTCAGCCTCTCACAATGCTCCCATTGGTCTAACACATCAGAGAGTCAGGAGGCAAGGGAGCCCAGAGTGATACTGAATTCATTGAGGTAAGCTTCCTAGGTCACAGAGTAAGGTGGAAAAGAATGGGGCCTGGATTTGTAGGGGCAAGGAGACAACTGCCAGCACAAAATGTAAAACACTAATAGGTATTTGGACGTAAGTACATGGAATGCAGAAAAGAAAACTGGATAGAGCACATACATTTTAGAAGCCATAGGCACTTTGGTGGTTATTGAATTTATTGATATAAGGCTTCTTAGGAAGAGTATTTCCAGTCAGAAGAGGATGTGGGCTGAAAACAAAACCATAAGTAACACAGGCATTTAATAAATAAAGAAGAATAGCTTGCAAAAAAGCGATAAAGAGGAAAAAATATTAAAAGCTAAAAAGAACACCTCCTTAAAGTTATTATAAGAATTTAATAGCAACATATGATTTAATTGATTGCTATATAAATGCTGTGGTTAAAAGAAGAAAGGAAAATAATGTATGAATTCAACTGCTTTGGCTGAAGTGTGTGTGTGTGTGTGTGTGTGTGTGTGTGTGTGTGTGTGTGTGAATATAGGCTCTAATTTCAAAATAATTCTCAAATTCTACCATGTTTTGCCACCATCATGGTTACCACCCTGCAGGAATCAACAATTCTTACCTAAGCTAATGCCAAAACAGATTCTCAATATCCACATATATTCTAAAATCTACTCATCACAAAAAAGCTTGAATTAAATTTTAATATACATCACTTTATTCTTCTTAAACCCATTTGAAACTCTCTCATCACATTTTAAAAGTAGCCCAAATTGTTATGGTTCTTCCACAGAGAAGAATGCTTCTGAATTTTCAGTCTGAAGACCTCTTTCCATTTTATGTCCCTTACTCTTGTTTCATTCTCTTTAATGGACTTTATTACCACTTGAAACTGTATTATTTATTCATGTGTTTTCTTATTTATTTTCTGCATTTCCATTGGAACGAAGGCTGGTTGAAGATAATACAGTTCTCTCCTTTATTCATGGCTCTATCTCAACTGCTTATGTATTGAGTGGAAGAATGAATTCCATCAGTGACAAGGGGCCTGATCAGAACACACATTATTCCTTTCAAATAAAAGTGCAATTACCCACATGGATTATTAGAAACATAGCTATATGAATTTATTAGTAGGGTCTAAATACAAGGCAATAGGTGAGAAGAGGCTGAAGGTAAGAATAATGAAGGCATAATGAAACCATAAAGATTCTGTGTTTATGTGTCTCTATCGGCAGAAGATGCATCTATTTATGCTGAGGTTCCCATTCTCTCATGGCTAGTTTTCTGGTATTTCCTTCCTGGTATGCTTCTAGTACATGCAGACACAAATTTAAAGCAGTGTCACTTCTGATCACTGTGCCTTTTTACTGTCTTTGATAAAACTTTGCACCCTCTCATCCAGTCATTGGGTTTTGTATCTAGTCCAAGTGTGGAACACAAGCCACTTCCTTAATTTCCTGAAGGCCCAGTAAAGGACAAGACTGTAGTCATTAATGAATTTCAGCTAATGCTGTGTTCACGGTCCCCTAGAATTAACAATTTCTAATAAGTGAACCTCCGGGCTTCTTGTTAAATCCAGTTAGATAGCTCTATGACAGAAGGCCAATAGAAATTTCTATGTAATTACTTTTAGAGACCAAACTTCCAAATTATTTGGACCTCAAAAGCAAGAGCATCCTCTCTTTTTCAGATAAGTGTTTACATTCTATAGCAGAGATACCTCAAAGTTTCCTCAGAAAGAAACTCTTGTTCTCCTGAGAAAATACCTCATACCCATTAAGTCGTTGACTTCCAAAGACCAGGACAAAATAATCAGAGTAATTGATAGTGCCATTTCCCAAAGTCTATACTTTTAATATTTTAAATAAAATAATTTACATCAATTAGATTTTAAATAATATCTGGCCTAATTCATAGTGATGAAAAATGCATTTCTGACTCTTCAAGGGCACAGACTGGCTAAAGACAAACTTAAAATATGTTTCTCAAAAAAGCACATTAATATCTCTCAGTCTTCCGCTTCTGAATTCAGATTTATAGTGACATCTCACTTTTCTCCAAGAATAATAGGTAGGCACTTGCTTTAAATTAGTCTAAAAAAAGGCCCACCATGGTCATTTTTTCCAAAACCTAGGAATTCTCTTCCAGAAGTAATTTATTCTCTACCTCTAGACGCTGAAACTGCCAACAATTCATAAATGCCATTTCCCTCAATTTGAACATACAAAGAAGTTAATAAATCAATACATTTCTCACCAGCCACCTAGTTATACATATATCATATAGAATCACTTCCTACTGCTTAACAATCTTGCAGGTTCTCCTTTGCCTACTAAAATTTCAAGTCCTTAGCTTATTTCACAAGGCATTTATAACATTTTTGCAAACAACCTTTCCTTTTATATCTCCTGCTACCACCTTACCATTCTAGTCACCACTTTGCCAAGTATTTCTTAAGTGCAGTGTATGAAGCATGCCATGATGTTTGGGGACTGAGGATCGAGATAATGTAAACCCCATCCATGCCTTCAAAGAGCATAAGGTCTAATAAGTCATATGCTAGAACAGAGGTAAACGTGAAAGTTTTTGAAAATTGAAAAACACTGTGATTAAAAAAATTTAATAGGGGAATTTAAACTAGTTTCAGACTTTCGGGGAAATCTCATTGTAGAAATTTCCTTATCATGAGAATTAAAGAATGAGTAAAATTTTCCCATACTCAGTGCTTAGGGACTAAGAGGAAACAGTTCAAAGGGAGAAGGAATTTTTTGTGCTGTTACTTTTTCTGGCCTTCTTACCTTTGTAATTAGTTCTCTCTCACATGTCTTTGTGACCTTTTATAAAATGCAACCCCACTTTAAAAGCCTTCCCCAAATCCCAGCCCATCCCCCTTAATTTCTTAAGGGTTGAGACTCTTACATGATGCATTAAACTCTCCAACATTCTTCAGGTCTTGGTAGATCCCAGTAGGTGATAATAATATCAGTTAAATCAACGAGACATTTTCAGCCTCAAGAGATTTAGTTACCTGCCTAGGTCAAAGAGCAAGTTACTGCAAAGCCAGGATGAAACATAAGTCTTCTAATTTGGAATCCTGTGTTTTTTAATCCAATGTCATAGGCTATTTGTTTTGATACTATTGCCCTCATTTGCAGAGCTTTTCATTCTGGGGGAGACAGTTTTTTTTAAATGGAAATGGAACAAGGAGTGTCCACTAAGAAGGTGAGTTCATCTGAAGTCATCTTGAGGTAAGAAAACACTGAAGTCAAATGCTTACTTTCTTCATTTTTGCATCCTTATTACAGGCAGTAAAGCTTTCTACATACTTCAGTAGGTCTTTGGGAAAAGTACTTAGATTGGCTTCCTCAGTTTCATTCCATTCTCCTTCCATTCAGTAACAAGAGAATTAATGTTAATTTGTAGCTAGGATACTACATGTAAATTAAGATTGGCCAATTAGTTGTACTTGTGTGAAAATCAGATGACGACATGGCTGATAGTATCTTTCAGATGCTATAGGAAGATAGAAATGCTCTGGGAGAAGGGAGTGATGGCCAGAAATGGCCTGTACATCATACTGCCCAGCTTCTTGAGTGTGGCACATTCAACCCTGACCTTTGGGTATAGTGGTGGTGGTGATATCTAAATGTCAAAGGCCTAATGGCAGTGCCAACTTGTAGGCCTCTGTCCCTTCCAAACACAAGTCCCTAGATTCAATCATTTTCTGCTAAAAGTTCCTTGGAATTTTTGGTTTTGTTTTTGTTTTCTAAGCAGTCCAGACTGATATAGAGTGTTCAATAACATTTGCCAGCAGATACACCTTTCAGAGATCTTAAATGATCTTTGTATCTTATTTCCTTGTATATTGCCCATAGTTCCATGGCTCTATGTTAAAACAGATAAGATGACACAGAGATTGTTGGATATTCCCCAAGGGCTAACACCAGGGAGTAAACTAAATCTGAACATCTTTAATGATTAAGAGGACTTCTGTGGATTTAAGAGTAATCTTCAAATGCATAAATAACAGTGATTAATCAAAATCCTTTCATAATTTCCCTAACTGCTTCTAATTTGTTAAGCTCTTCACATACTTTAGTACTTTAGAATTTTAAATATGATTCACAATTATTATGCACTTTTTTGACCTCTAAACATAATACTTAAATGACATTGACTGTCATCAGAAAATAGTCTCCTACTGCTTTCTAAATGCTGAGTCAAAGGTAGGGAAGTTATGAAAAATAAATGAGGTAAAGCAGAGATGTTTACTCTCAAAGCAGGAGGCACTAATCTTGTAACAATGCTCTGTTCCACTAGCATTGTTATTGCTGCCACATGGAGTGATTGATGGGGATTTAATCATTTTATCTAATAGCTCTGGGTATTAGAAAATGATATATGCTACAGTACGGTTTTTAGAACATTCCAAAGTTTTCCAAAAGTAAGAAATCAGGTATAGTGCTGCATTTTTTTCTTAACTTTCCCACACCTAAAATAATGTTAAGGGTTCTCTGATATTAATTATATAGAATTTGAAATTATGTACCTTTATTACAGAGGACAAAAAAAGTAATTGAGTCCATAATGTTAGATTATTCCATCTAACATATGAAATCAACACACTCCTAACTACATGTTTTAAATGATGTGTATTTGAAATAGCAAGATTTCAGGGACACCTGGGTGGCTCAGTCAGTTCTGTGTCTGACTTCCGCTCAGGTCATGATCTCGCAGTCCGTGAGTTAGAGCCCCGCATCGGACTCTGTGCTGACAGCTCAGAGCCTGAAGCCTGCTTCAGATTCTCTGTCTACCTCTCTCTACCCCTCCCCTGCTCACTCTCTCTCTAAAATTAATAAACTTAAAAAAAATAAACTAAACGAAAATAAAATAAGCAAGATTTCACTCATATGACACTACATGGTTTAATATAAACTCTTGTAAACAATGGCAACATTTAAATGGTACTGGCCATATTCATTTTTACTTTAAGAACCATATTTTATTATAGACATTTCTTTAAAACACTAGGTTGTTAACTTATTTTTGGTCTGCTTGATAAACAAGCAAATAATAACATACCTAATGCAATAGGCAAGAGAGATTTAACTCAACTCTGCTGAAGGTGGGAGATATTTTCAAAGCTGTGGTGAGCTAGTGGAAAGTAGGCCATTGTAAGAAGGCTGGTCAATGTGACTAGGATATATGCATTTGCTAACTGGCCTCCATTGACTTAGGGTCTTACCGTCCCACAGAGACCAGGAGATGGAGGCTCTATCTTTCTCAATGACCTTATTTCAAAGGGCTGGAGACTGGGTTCTTAAAGGAAGGTCTTTAAGGTCTTTAAGGAAGACATTCTAGTGTGTAAAACTGGCAAGGACTGTGAGATTTACATCTCAAAGGGACAGAAAGAATCTACAACTGCAAGTTCTCTAAAGTAAATGGTGTAATAAAAGGAAGGCCAGGGGCTTAGAGTCAGGAAGAAAACTAAAATTTAGTCCAGTTAGGGGAGTGCTAATACCAGAACATCTTGTCCACTAATCATGTGCAAATATAGCAATTGACTGGAAAATTATTATGTGATTACCAAGCTGTGGAAAATGCCTATTAAAGAAAATAGGGCTTTTAGAATTTTTATTTTGAATATTTATATTTTTAAAAAGCAAAAAGACAACACTGATTGTACCAAACCTGAACTATCACCAGTTCACTGACAGTTTTCTTTTAGGGTAACAATGTCACTTTTAAGTCACTTTCTTCTTTATTTATCATAATTTATTTTTTACCCTAAGGTATGCTGATCTGACAAATTAAGAATTTAAAGGCACATAGTAAGTATCTTTAAATTGTTTCTCACCTTCTGAAAACCAGAAATTTACCTAAATTCATCAAGGGATTTCATATTTTGACACCAATGTAGGAAATGTATATTCCATGTATTTATCCTTGCCAGGTGTGTTTGATTTGTTCTGAAACTGTGTTTTCATTTTAATAAATTACACTCTTTTCCAGTATTCTGGTTATTTTCTGATGGTACGAGTCTTTGCCTTATCAGTACATCTTAAACTATATGCTCACTTAATTATCTCTCCTAGATTTGTGATCTTAATCATATGAGATTTTGACATTTAAAATTGTAACTGTATCTGCATCACTTTTGTTTCTTTTGTATATTTTCTCTAGTTCCATTAATACCCTGTTATAATCTTTCAGCTCTACATTTTGAGGCATTTTTAACAAATGGGTTTGTGGTGTAAGCTTTCCCAGCTTCACAGTTAAAGAATTACATGATTATTCTATTAATTTAACTTGGACAGAATCTATGATTTATGTCTAATACTTCAATTAAAGTACTTATTTTTATTTCTAAAATTTTTGAGACAATTTTAATACTGTTGAGAATACTACATGAACACATTTTTCTGAGTACTCAGTAATAGCCAGGTGCCACAATAAGCAATTTACATGCATTACCTCATTCCATTTCTCAGAACTGGAGTATTATATTATTAGCTAATAGTGTCGTGATACCATTTCCACTTATTATTAGAGTCTGTGGTATTGATCCCCATAGTTTGGAATGCAAAAATAAAATCACATTTGAGGCTTGCTAAAACACAAGTTTCTAAATGCAACAAGTAAGATTTAACTCCTATCTCTGGAACTTAAATGTATGCATCTTTTACTTGACCCCAGGTGATTCTGAAGCAGAAGAAATTCGAATTGATGAGGGAGCATAAGGCAAGCTGAGGGCAAAGTACAAACTAGCACACCTCTCTCCCCCAAGATTGGATAGGTGTGATATTCCTCAGGCACTCCTGGCTGCCCAAGAACAAAGGAAAGAAAACAAATGGTTAACTGATAGAGATCACACTCATATAGGACACAAGACACGGGCCTCCATCAATTTACAAATATCTTAGTAAGTTACAAGAAAAAGGCAATCTTATCAATAGCCTAATCTCCAGAAACCTATAGACTCAGTTTCATGGAGCCCCAATATCACTCCTCCATGGTGATATTAGGAACAAAGGCAAGAAGGAAATGGCAGGTAAAATTAAATTTCCTTTTAACCTGCAGCCTATTGACAAATACTTGAGGCAAATACAGAGTATAACATTTCTCCAGGAACTGCCTACTGTGTTAATGTTAATGTTTTGCTAGAGGGAAAAACAACCTTAGCTTGACA
Organism: Lynx rufus; assembly: GCF_022079265.1. Taxonomy (NCBI): domain Eukaryota; kingdom Metazoa; phylum Chordata; class Mammalia; order Carnivora; family Felidae; genus Lynx; species Lynx rufus. The sequence goes on from NW_025814823.1 coordinate 165,725,592, forward strand.
ATAACTAGGCCTCCAGGATCCTGTGAGTCTTCTTTAGCATATTAAAACATCTTTGGAAACTTGCCCTTGACTTTACCTCCCCAACTCCATAGTGTATAACCAGTCACTCTTCATAACCCCAGTGCAGCTTCTTCTGCCCATGGTCCTGTCCTTGTGCTTTAATAAAATCATCTTTTTGCACCAAAGATGTCTTCAAGAATTCTTTCTTGGATGTCAGCTCTGAACATCCCCATTACCCCAAAACCTCATCATAATCAGCTCCTAAGGAAAATAGTTCTAGGAAATAATTTTAAGATAATTTTAAGATAAATGAGTTGATCAGTTCTCTAAAGGATTTACATCAAGTATAAGTAATAGCGTAGATGTAATGTCATAGTCTTATATTATTTGTCAATATTCTCTGTGGTACTTATGCTCATTAATGTTACAAATACTTTGATAAAAATATTTTTAATTTCTTTCAAATTAAGCATACTTGAAAGAAAATGTAGACATGACTTTTATTCTCTCCTAGTCTTTTCATCTTGAGATTATTTGGTACTAAATATTACATTGTTAAATTTCACCTTTTATCAGCCAAAATCAAGACATTCGCCTTTAAAAATGAATTTACTATGTAATTTCTTCAAGCATAACCTGGAAACACCTCATTGGATTGATTTTACATTATTTGAGATTCTCATGTGTTTATCTTAAATGATTTAAAACTGGTGTGGTGGTGAGTATATGTGTGTGTGTGTGTGTGTGTGTGTGTGTGTGTGTGTGTGTATGTGTGTAGGAATAAAGTCTTAATTTCAGCAACAGAAATGAACGCTGTTCACTTACTCAATTCAGTTGTTTCCATATTCCTTCTAAGTAAACTTAATATACCTGCACTGAATATCTTTAAAATTCATATATTTGGTTCCAATTTTTCTTACTTTTTCAATTAGAAAGAAATAGTTATGTAAGAGGTATACAAGCTATTCTTTTCCATACTGGGTATTTCCCTCTGGGAAAGAAAGAAGATGACATAACATATTCACAAATCTATACAAGATGATAGGTCTACTGGCAAACACATTAATGGTATTTTCTAGTAGTAGAAATTTTTTTATGAAATGCTTTTAGAGGGATGCACCTAGTCTATGATTGCTTATGGTAGCCTGTAATGTATAGATTTATGGAACATGGCTCTCCAGAAAATGTCATAAAAGCTATGCAACTATATGTTTACAAAATGCAGATGTTGCATGATCAAAATATCTCTTTCCTCTTAAGTAATTTAGATGCATGCATTAGTTAGAAAACACACATATAAATCTTGGCCAGCATCCATTTGGATGTACCAAAGAAGGACCTGCATAGCTATGGTTGGTAGTCCTTGCTTTCTTTCTGCTTCACTAATGACTTGTAATTACTTGTATTCTTGATATGGAAGATCACTGATTTGTATGAATCCGATTTGAAAATTTAATAATTTGTGTTTTCTCATTCATCATACATGATTTCTACACCAAATGGGCATAGTTTCCAAATGATCTTGATAACACATTATTAATCAGAATGATAGTTTATTATATGAAGGTAGAGAAATTTATCAGGTTAAATATATATATATTTATTCCTATTTATCAATATTTATATTTATACCTATATATTTTGTCTCTACAAATGTTTTTATGTATATATATGTGTGTGTGTGAGTGTTTGTATGCATAGTTACAAAGATACATGTTTATGTATATATAATATATACTTATATTTTATATTATGAATGTGTATGTTTCATTATGGACAATAAAATATAATAAGATTGTTTGAGAATGTGCATTTAAACAGATATAATTAAGGGAAATTTTGAAGATTTTAGATATTTGCAACCTAAAATTAAAGTGTTGACAAGGACAGTTTTGGAATCAGACTGTCTCAACCTTTCTTGCTGATGGAATGAACTAAACCACATGCAAGGAGGTAATTGGGGCAAATAGTGCTTCAACTTGAAAAGGGATTGGGGTGGAGATATTTCATTAGAGATTAAAGAATAAGATTACATTGGGATGGGCATTAAAATTAAGGACATGTGCTTATCTTGCATAATTGGCAGTATCTTGTGTGCTTCAAATGCCTGTCAGCATCCTGGGGTTCTACAACCAGCAGTGACAAACAAGTGGTCATCAATCCTCATTCATTTTCTTAACTATCCTACTTCCTGCCTTTAACACATAAAAGGGAACTTGAACATGGTAAACTCAGAGCCCAGTGTTTTGATATCTACTCTTTTGATGTATTCTTTTTAATTAACATAAACTGTTGATAATTTTAATGATTTCTTCCTTAATTCCTATCCACCCTCTTTCCTGAAAAGGATTGGTAAGACTAGGAGACAAATAATGGCACAAATTCATTTAATTTTTTTACCTTAGTAAATGGAGTTAATAAACTTTGACAAACTTGGACATATGTAGAAAATAGCATCTCATAAGAGAAGTGCTGTTATGAATTCAACCTAGAATAAATTAACAAGCTAAAAATTTTTAAATAGCCATATAACGGAGGTATAAATTTTCTTCAAGTATTGTGTGATCATAAGAAATTTTATTAATCACAGAAGAGTGATACTACTTTAAAACGTGTGATTCCCCCAAAGTTTGTCTAAATCTTTTAAGAGCTATTACTCCATATAAAAGTTAAATTAAAAAAAATTATATGAAAAGTTTTTATATAAAAGCATGTTACACAAAACATCACTCAGGATTGTTATTAGTGATCATGAACTGTTTGGTTTTGGTCCATGATGACTTTTTTTTTCTTTTATGAGAGACAGGGGGCACAAGTGAGACAGGGGCAGAGAGAGAGAGAGAGTCCCAGGAAGGGCACAGAGAGAGAGAGAGAGAGAGAGAGAGAGAGAGAGAGAGAAGTAGGGCTCACTTGAAGCAGGGTTCATGTTCACCTGAGGTTGGGCTCATGCTCACCCAGTGTGGTCTCAAACTCATCAACCATGAGATCATGAACTGAGTCGAGGTCAGACGCTTAACAGACTAAACCACTCAGGTGCCCTTAGTCCATGATGACTTAAGTGCAGAAATGGAAATTAAGTATTCAGAATCTTGTACGCAATTTACATCTGTGCGACAGCCTAGCATGGGATCAGTGGGCTTGTCTTATTGAATCAGCTATAGTATAGACCAGTTAGTGTGCTATCAAAGTCATAGGTTGTAGAAGGATGCTTTAAGGTTAGTTTGCCAAATGTAAAAAAAAAAAAGGACATAGAAAAAAACAATAAATTATCGCAATTATTTCACAGATAATTTAAATTTAACTATGAGGTTAGTAACTGATGAAGGATTGAAGATGGACTATGAAGTGTAACAACAATGAATACTTCTTGAATACAATTTAAGTGAACATTCTGTTTTTCCTTAAATTATATTAAAAATCTCCTTCCAGGGGCGCCTGAGTGGCTCAGTTGGTTAAGCGTCTGACTTCGGCTCAGGTCATGATCTCGCGGTTCTTGAGTTCGAGCCCCACGTCAGGCTCTGTGCAGACAGCTCAGAGCCTGGAGCCTGCTTCAGATTCTGTGTGTGTCTCTCTCTGCCCCACCCCGCTTCCACTCTGTCTCTGTCTCTCTCAAAAAAAAAAAATAAACATTAAAAAAAAAAATCTCCTTCCAGTTCCCAACAGATTGGAAATGAAAAAATATAATATATGTAAATTGGTTATGGAACACATAATAAGAAGCTCTGAGCTACAGCAGTTTGTGGTCCCCTGAATCAGGGCAGCAAAAGATCTCTTGAGGTTAGCTTGGATCCATTGCACAAGAAAGCACTGGGACTTTTCTTTTTCTCTTTTTCTCTTTTTCTCTTTTTCTCTTTTTCCCTTTGTTCGTTCCTTCCTTCCTTCCTTCCTTCCTTCCTTCCTTCCGGAAAATAAGAGCTAGGCCTAATAGCTAAATGGGTGAAAATATGATCAGATCAGAGGTGATTGATCTCCAATAAATGTATTATACATATTAACCACTTCATTACTTGATTACTTTCATGAATAAATAACCTATCACATATGTGAATCCATTATTTTATTCATTAAGAAAATAAATAACACTGGTCATCAGCAGTACAATTGATGGCTATATATTCTGAGAACAGATATCATTACCTTCAATGACTGAAATTTTCTGCAGGAAAAATTTTAAATGTTGGATTTTAGAGGATCTCCTTATTAATAATAACTTGTTTTTAATACTTGAACAATTTTCTATGGGAAAACTATATATATAACATTTGTAAAATAAGTAGGGGAAATTACTATCAAGTTTAGTATTTCTAATATAAAAAAATCTTAACTGATGGCTGTAGAGATGGGAGATAGACACATTTTGATGCGTCTCTTTTAGTATGTTAATGAAGCTATCAGGGTTATTGAGAAGACTGGGATCTGTACCATTTTTTCCTACTTGCACCAATTTCTAATTTTTAGGTCTCCAGAGACAAACCATATTTCTAATTTAGCTGCTTCAAGCATAGAAATGGCATTTATAAATTGGTACACAATCTGAAGATAAACACTCCATCATATTGTGATAGATAACTCAAACTTTAATTACTCAGATAAAACCACTTTCATTAAGAAACATGTTATATATTATACAACCAAATCCCTTCATTAAATTCTATTAACACAATTAATAAGCAATTCACCCAATGCATTGCTCTCTTTATCACTGGTTTACTTTGAATTATTAAACAAACCTCTGAGTAGAAGCCCCCATATGAATTTCAAATACCACTTATTTATTTAACCAATATATACTACACATAATACCTTATTTGTATTCATGTAAAAAAAATTCCAGTATTTGTTTATCTTTCAAGGACAATGGAATCGCCTAGATTTAAATTCAGCTAATAAATTGTGCTAAGGAATAGAAAGAAGAAAATAAATTCAGATGCCAACTAAGTGGTGACCTTCACCTTCTCCAGAGACCCTGGGCACCCTGGGGAAAAAGATACTGAAACTTTGCTTTTACTGGTACAGCACTGCTATTTATTAAGTACCTCAGATTCAGGGTCTGTGCAATTTAAATTTTATCCTGTGGTCTCTGTAGTTTGGTGTACTTTAAAGGCAGGGAATAAGAATTGGGTTACAATAATTATGTTTTACAACTTTAGATCAGATCCAACTCCCAACCTCAAGAGTTTCTGATATCTCTCATCCCATTCTTTGTTTCCTCACTTAAAATGTCAGTATTCCTTGTGAAGAACAAAGCACATTGCTAGAAAATGCAGTACGGCCACAATAGGATGTTCTGAGTGGTCCAGGATAGTTGGAGATAGTCCACACATAGCTTGTTTTACCAACCTGGGACACAGATTTTTAGACAAAAAGTTGATGGTTTTCCAACCAAAAAAATATACTGAGTTAACTAAAAGAGGAAGACAAACTGATACATACTATGTTGGCTTTTTTCTTTATTTACAAAGTGGGGAAAAAACAATTTTTATCAACTTTGGCATATCTCTGACAAATTTTGCCCCATCTTTAACTTTCCCCAAGATTAAATAGGCTTTAACAAGATATTGTATTTTTACATCACCAAGTTTTAATGACATAGTTTTCAGTTGTATAACACACCATTAGGACTGAATCAAAAAATTAGAAATTGTAGTTTTACTTAAAAAAAGAAACTCAATTGCTGTCAATTCCACATTTGAAGTTAAACTGAAGCTTAAACTCATTTAAAATTAAACACAAATTTGAACCTCATGTAAAGCATAAATTAATCATATATACTCATCTGTTCCATATAAATACTTAAAAAAATATGTATGTGATCATAGGAGTATCTCCAATTCAAAACAACAAAATACATTCTAAAAAGTTTGATATTGAGTTTAACATGCAAAATTCCTATAAAGGCAAATGAAATAATCCTCAAAATGTACTAAATTATAAAATATTAAGAAATGCTAGTTTTTTTTTTAACTGTAGGGGAAGGAAACATGAACACAGATCATTAAAATTTGGTCCTGATCACTCCATAACTTTCCAACTGAGACCAAAATTTTGCTGGTTGGCCTCCCCAACTATAACAGCCTAAACTCAATGATGCTTTTCTAGAAGTTTAGATATCCAGCTCAAAAAGCAGAGTGAAGGAATTAAAATTAGGCTGGAACTGATTTTGATCTCTTAACTTCTCTAATAACTGCTATATTTAAGAAAGAACATTACCTGAATTCCCGGAAGGATTTTTAAATGACCAAGTTCATAAAAAGACCAAGAAAAAAAAATGGAGAGTCCTTTGAAATATATTTTATCAATCTGTCTTTACTTATTTTCTACATCTCTAATCAACAATAGAAAACAGTGATAGCTGTCAAAAATTCCTTTTGTAACTTGAAAGACTGAAAAATGATAGAGAATATCAACAAACATTACACTTAAAAAAAAAGATGAATTAAGACCATTTTAATTGTTAAAAATTCAAAGTTGATTCTCTTTCCTATCAAGTTACAAATTATATGTATTACATTATTATATCATTTTGCATTATGTATATGTGTGTATGATATTACATATTTATACATACACATTTTCATGTAAATAAACTGTCAAGATTTAATATCAGGAAATAAATATCTAACAAAAACTTAATTTAAGTAAAAGGAATATGAATTAATGTGCTTCTCTTTGCCTTACATATCAAAAATTCTAAAATTAAATACTTAAGGTAGAAACTTAGTTCCCAGGTACCTTGCACATATACTGACATACCCACAACATACGAAAATAATTTTTAAAAGTATATTATTATATAATGTTTTTAGTCTTAAGGTAATAATTAAATTTAAAACAAAAGTTGTTCATATGCAGCTAACTTTGTCAAGATTTGTCTTCTTTTTATTCTCATTGCTAGAATATTTTCTATGTGTTTTCAGACTGAGATGCTTTTCATATATTGATAGTAACTGAGCTTCAAGGTGAATCTTTAGTGTTAATATAAATCCTATTATATCCTGCTTCCTTAAATCCTTTAACACTATACTATTGCAGTCTACTCTTTTCTCAGTATATCCTAGTCATGAAATTACTCACTGTTTTTCAACCACATGAATCTCTATCATAATTTTATCTGAGAAACCTCCATTTTATTCCAAAATTTCCTTTTATAATCCAACTGTTGTCAGTTCTTACCTAGAAATTTTTGTAATAACCCATTTTGTACAAAAATCTCTATTATTTTTTTTTCTAATGAATGATATTAGGCTCAATAGAAAAAATAGTCACAACTGGTTGAAGTTTATAGTCCCAAAGTTTTCCTCTTACAAGTTTTTAAAAAAGTTTTAAGGAGCAAATCAGAATATCAGCAACATTATAGAAAAAAGATTATGAGTAAATGCAAACTAAGGACCACAACACAATATTTTGGGGGGCTTTTTGAAACATCCTAAATCAATATCAATGTGTCAATATTTCTGTACATCTTTACAAAGAGGAATGTCAACTTTTGCTTCAATAATTTTGTCATTTTCATAACAAAATTAGAGTCTCAGTAATACACTGAAGACTTTTGCGTCTAGCCAAGATATAGTAAATGGTATAAGATTCACGTTTTCACTGAAAACAACCAAAAATTGAAGACATAAAGGGACAATAATTATGGAGAGGTGAAAAGGAAATAGGGCATTATATTTATTTTTTATTTTGAGAGAGAGAGAGAGAGCATGTGAGAGAGAGAGCATGCTCACACATGTGTGTGCAGTGGGGGAGGGGGGCAGAGAATCTGAAGTGGGCTCTGTGCTAACAGCAGATAGCCAGATGCATGACTCAAACTCACAAACTGTGAGATCATGACCAGAGATGAAGTCAGACACTTAACCAACTGAGCCATCCAGGTACCCCATCAGGTGAGTACTATACTATGATCTCTCCAACTTACTGCCATGAGAGAATTTCCAGGCACAGGAACAGGATACTCATATAAAGCTGTGAAGAATCTCTGATATAAAGAGATGAAGTTGAGATTCTGGAGAAAGGCAAAGGAAATTTGTAGGATAAATCCAGGAGAATAAAGTACTGTGCAAATAGAGAAATTTAGATAAATATGAAGGGCTTACATCGACTATCTAGCAGAGTAGTGATTATTGTATACGTCAGAGAAAGGTAACAAAGGGCAGATAAATAAATGTCTGAGAGGAATAGACATCAAGTGTCCAGTGCTTATGCAGGGTGGCATGTTCCTATTAGAAAGTCTAGGAAACTACAATGAGATATCACCTCACACTTGTTAGAACAGCTAAAGTCAACAACAAAGAAACAACAGGCATTGGCGAGAATGTGAACAAAGAGGAACTCTCTTTCATTGTTGGTGGGAATGCAAAATGGTACAGCCACTGTGGAAAACAGTAGGAAAATTCCTCAAAAAGTTAAAAATAGAACTACCCTATTATCCTGGGTTTTACCCACAGAATACAACAATGCTAATTCAAAGGGATACATGCAGTCCTATGTTTATTGCAGCATTATTTACAATAGCCAAGATATGGAAGCAGCCCAAGTATACATCAATAGATGAATGGATAAAGAAGAAATAGTATATATATACAATGAAACATTATTCAACCATAAAAGTAATGAAATCTTTCCATTTTTAACAACAGGGATGGAGTTAGAGAGTACAATGTTGAGCAAATAAGTGAGTCAGAGAAAGACAAATACCATATGATTTCACTCATATGTGGAACATAAGAAACACATGAGCAAAGAGAGGGAGGGAGAGAGGGAGAGGGAGGGGAGGAGGGAGGGAGAGAGGGAGAGGGTGAGGAGAGAGGAGAGAGAGAGAGAGAGAGAGAGAGAGAGAGAGAGAGAGAGAGAGAGGCAAATCAAGAAACACACTCTTAACCCTAGAGAACAAACTGATGGTTACCAGAGGGGAGGTGGGAGGGGTGGATGGGGATTAAAGAGCACACTTACCATAATGGGCACTGAGTGATGTAGAGAATTGTTCAATAACTATAGAGGTGCCTAGGTGGCTCAGTTGGTCTTAATTTTGGCTCAGGTCATGATCTCATGGTCATGAGATGCAGCCCTGCATTGAGCTCTGGGAGGACTGTAGAGCCTGCTTGTGATTCTCTCTCTCCCTCCCTCTCTCTCTCTCTCTCTCTCTCTCTCTCTGTCCCTCCCCCACTTGTGCTCTCTCTCTCGCAAAATAAATAAATAAACTAAAAAAAAAATTGTTAAATCACTATATTGTACACCTGGAACTAATATAACACCGCATGTTAATTATACTGGAATTAAAATTTAAAAAATACAAAACACTATAATAAAGAGTTGGAAACCTCATGATTCATGGAACAGTGGATGAAGTACATACACGGGTCTTGTCTCAACAACACTGAATAATTAGCATTAGAATAAACATAGCTCTGTTCCTGCCACCAAATCTTAAAAACAAGAATCAAAAACAATGGACTGTTTTTAGATAATTAAACTGTATCTCAGAACAAAAGGCATAAAGATCTATTGGGGAAAACAAACACAAAAACAAATTCCAGGAAAGGCAAGGGTAAAATTCACCAAGTACAACAAATAGAATCTAATAAAAGATTGACAGTGAAGCAAAGATTAAGAAAATTTGACCAATAATGAGGAAAATTCAACAAAGTGATACTGACTCAGAACTAAATCAGATGTTAAAATTAGCAGACAATGACATTAAAAGTTACTGAATCACATATACTCATAAAAATTTAGTGACATGAAAAAAATATTTTAAAAGCTCCAACTTAAATATCCACACATTAATACCATATTGTCTTTGATGAAAAACATACTAGATAATATTAATGGCATATTAGAGATTTTAAAGAAAAAATAGTGAACTTGAAGATATAGGATTAGAAATTTAGAAAAAGGCAGAAAAAAATTGAAAAATTAGATATCACTAATGGGCCATAAGAAAACATTCAGTTGCCTATGCATGTAGTTGGAGACCTCAAAGGAGAGAAAAAGGAGGACACAAAAAAATTTGAGGAAAATATAGTGCAAACTCTTCCCAGTTTGATGAAAACTATCAACCTACAAATCCAGGACGTTCAGCAAACTTAGAGCACAGGCAACATGAGGAAAATTACATCAATGTGCACTGTAACCAAATCATCCAAATCATATGACAAACATAACATTACAAAAGCATCCTAATTATGTTCAAAAAATCAAAAATGAAGATTCCAGCAGAATCTTTTTTAGAAACTGTCCAAGGAAGAATGTTGCAGTGCAACATTTTTAAGGAAATGAAAAAAAGAAAAAAGAAAACCAATACTCATGATTTTTATGCCTACTGAAATCTTCCATAAATGAAGATAAAATAAAAACCTTTTCTGACATACATACGCTGAAAATTTGATTACCATTTAGCCCACACTTTAATTTTTTTTTTCAACGTTTATTTATTTTTGGGACAGAGAGAGACAGAGCATGAATGGGGGAGGGGCAGAGAGAGAGGGAGACACAGAATCGGAAACAGGCTCCAGGCTCTGAGCCATCAGCCCAGAGCCCGACGCGGGGCTCGAACTCCCGGACCGCGAGATCGTGACCTGGCTGAAGTCGGACGCTTAACCGACTGCGCCACCCAGGCGCCCCATAGCCCACACTTTAAGAAGTGTTAACGTTTGTCAGGCAAAAAGAAAGTGACAGCAAATGGAAATAGGGAGCAACACAAAAGAATGTAGAGGTCCAGAAAGAGTAAATCTGTAAGTAAATAAATGATTTCTTAATATCTAAATATTTATTTTTAAACACTGCCTTTATAAAGATAATAATTTATTGTGAAATTTATGAATAAATAAAATACATGATAAAATTATCACAATGGTTGGAAGGGAGAAATGGAATTTTAATACTGTAAGATGTTTATACTTTAAGTGAAATGGGATAATACAACTTGCAAATTGTTATAAGTTAAAATATGTATCACAGATGCTAAAATAACCACTAACATAACAAAACAAATAATTTAGCTAATAAGCCAACAAAGGAGACAAAACTGATTGTAAAATTACAATAGATGACAGGAAAAAAACAACAGGTAGCTTAAATATTTTTTAGAAAGAAATATGAAAAACTTAAATTTAACCATATCAATGATCCCATTAATTAAAAAGGGTTAAATACATCGATTAAATGTCAAATATTGTCAGTAAAGATTAAAAACTAAGACCTGTTTATATGCTTCTATTAAGAAATATACTTCAATATAAAGAAACCAATAGGTTAAAAGTAAAATGTTGGGAAAAGATATGATGCTAACAATAGTCAATAGGAAGCTGAAGTAGCTATATTAAAATCAGATAAAATTGATCACAGAGCAAAATATTTCCACGGATAAGAATTTTATTTCATAATGATACGTCAATTCTTTAAGAGGGTATATAAATCTTAAAATTGATGTGCTTGAATAACAGATTCAAAATACATGAAGCAAAAATTGATTTAACTAAAAGACAAAAATACAATTTTGTTAATGATGTCAATATTCCTCTATCAACATGCTAGAACATATAGATAGAAAATCACCAAGAACAAAAGAGTTGAGAGAAGGAAGCTGGGAAGAAAGCAGACTAGGAGGACCCTAGGCCAGCCTCATCACAGAGATAGAGCTAGATTACGCGCACATCAGTGTAAATAACCCAGAAAATGATCCAAAGACTGGCAGAACAAACTCTGTAACTGAAGGTAGCAAAGAGGCCACATTGAAGAAGGTAGGAGGGTTGAAGACATGGCTCAGGAGAAAAAGAGACCCTGGCTGTCTGCAACAGGGAGGGAGCTGGTGCTATGGAGAAGGACAAAGATACTTTCAAATCAGGGAGCCCAGACATGGAAGACAAACCCCCATAACTTTGGCTTTGAAGGTGAGATGGCCTAATTTTTTGAGTTCTTACAACCGGTGAGACTTAAATATTTGGAATATAAAAATTGGCAGGCATGGCTGTGGCAGAGTCAGAAGGGCATAGTAGACCTAGTCCCTACCTTTAATGAGGCAACAGAACAAACTACCCATGCAGATACAGCAATGAAGTAGCAGTTTGAAGAATGCCCAGGGCAGACAGAAGTGAGTGATATACTCATCTCAGAGCATGGCCCTGAGAGGCAGGGATCATGGTATGACTGCAACAGGAACAAAGGAACTGGTACTCACCATTTCTCTCCTCCATTCCCCAGGATAAACACATGACCACCTGTGGAAACCAGCATAGTACCCATATATGTGACCTAACTTGTTTACACCAAGTCCCATCGCACTGTGCACCTGTGAGTCTGCCCTTTACAGTCATGTTTGCCCCAGTCTTGGTGCTGTGGGCCCCTTGGCCAGAAGACCAGCACAAACCCCATCAATGCATCATCTTCCAGCCCACATATCTTCTGGGAGCTTAGTTCAAGTGGTGGCAGTGGCAGCAGTGGCAGGTCTCATTTCACAAGCAGACCAGAATACACCTCGTTAAAAGGTGTCCCACTCCTGCTGGGGAACAAACATTGCCCACAACAGGCAAAGACAGACTCTAACAGACAACTGGACTGAAGGAAAAAGAGGCCAGGACTCAACAGCAGAAGTTTCAACAGAATTAGAAAAAAATGAGGAGAGAAATACATTTTATCTCAGATAAACAACCTAACCTTACACCTAAAAAAGCTAGAAAAGCAACAGACAAAACATAAAACTAGCAGAAGGAAGGAAATAATAAAGATTAGAGCAGATATAAATGATAATAGAAACTACAAAAACAAAAACCTAAATCGACAGATCAATGAAATCAGGAGCTGGTTCGTGGAAAAGGTACACAAAACTGATCAACCTCTAGTCAGACTCATCAAAAAAAAGGAGAGAGAGGACCCAAATAAACAAAAATCACCAACAAGAGAAATAACAACCAACACCACAGAAATACAATTAAAAGAGATTATGAAAAATTAATTAACAACAAATTGGACAACCTAGAAGAAATGAATAAATTCCTAGAAACAGATAACCTACCAAAATTCGAACAGGAAGAAATACAAAATTTGAACAGACTGATTACCATCAATGAAATTAAATCAGTAAACAAACAAAACAATAAAAAACAAACAAAAAAGCTCCCAACAAATAAAAGTCCAGGACCAGATGATTTCACAGGCAAATTCTTTTCTTTTTTAAGTTATCATTTAATGTTTATTTTTGATAGAAAGAAAGACAGAGAGTGAGCAGGGGAGGGGCAGAGAGAGAGGGAGACAGAATCTGAAGCAGGTGCCAGACTTTGAGCTGTCAGCAGAGCCCAAAGATGAATGAGCTTGAACCCACAGCTGTGAGATCATGACCACATGGAAGTCAGACTCTTAACTGACTGAACTACCCAGGCGCCCCTCACAGGCCAATTCTACATTTAAAGAAGAGTTAACACCTATTCTTCTAAATAGAAGAAACAGAAGAGGAAGGAAAACTTCCAAATTCATTCTGTGAAGCCACTATCACCCTAATACCAAAACCAGATAAAAACACCATAAAAAAGGAGAAATACAGGCCAATATTTCTGGTGAACACAGATGCAAAAATTGTCAACACAATACTAGCAAACTGATTCGAACAATACATTAAAAAAAAATCATACACCATAATCAAGTGGGATTTATTCCCAGAATGCAAGGTGGTTCCATATTCACAAATGAATCAACATGGTACAACTGATCAGTAAGAGATCATTTCAATAGATGCAGAAAAAGCATTTGACAATGTACAACATCATTCATGATAAAAAACTTCTGCCAAGTAGGTCTAGAAGGAACACACAATGACATAATAAAGGTCTTGTATGAATAACCCACCGCCAACATCCTACTCAATGGTAAAAAACAGAGCTTTTCCTCTAAGGTCAGGAACAAGCCACTGCAACTGTTAGCCACAGCAATCAGACAACAAAAAGAAATAAAAGGTATCCAAATTGTTAAGGAAGAAGTAAAACTCTCATTATTTGCAGTTTACATAATACTAGGTATAGAAAACCCTAAGGACTCCACCAAAAGAACTACTAGAACTGATAAATGGATTCAGTAAAGTGCAGGATACAAAATTAATGTATAGAAATATGTTACATTTCTATACATCATTAATGAAGGAGCAGAAAGAGAAACTAAGAAATCAGTCCCATTTACAAGTGCACCAAAACTACTAAGATACCTAGGAATAAATCTAACCAAAGAGGTGAAAGACCTGTACTCTGAAAACTGTAAAACACCGATGAAAGAAATTAAAGACGACAGAAAGAAATGCAAAGACGTTCCATCTTCATGGGTGAAGAACAAATATTGTTAAAATGTTTATACTACTCAAAGCAATCTACATGTTTAATGCAATCTCTATCAAAATACCAACAGCATTTTTTTTTTTTTTACAGAACTAGAACAAACAATCCTAAAATGTATACGGAACCACAGAAGACCCTGAATAGCCAAAACAATCTTGAAAAAGGAAAACAAAATTAGATGTTATCAAAATCACAGATTTCAAGTTATGACACTAGCATAAAAATAGACACAGAGACAATAGAACAGAATTAAAAACCCAGAAATAAACTCACAATTGTATGGTCAATTAATCTTCAACAAAGCAGGGAAAAAAATCCAATGGGAAAAAGACAGTGTCTTCAACAAATGGTACTGGGAAACTGGAAAGATACATGTTAAAGACTAAAACTGGGCCACTTTCTTCCACCATATACAAAAAGAAATTAAAAATGCATTACAGACCTAAGTGTGAGACCTGAAACCATAAAACTCCTGGAAGAGAGGACAGGCAGTAATCTCTCTGACGTTGGACACAGAAACATTTTTCTAGCTATGTTTCCTGAGGCAAGGGAGATAAAAGCAAAAATGAGCTATTTGAAATACATCAAAATAAAAACTTCTGCACAGTGAAGGAAATAATAAGACTAAAAGACAACCTACTGAATGAGAGAAGATATTTGCAAACGGCATACCCGATAAAGGGTTAGTATCCAAAATACATCAAGAACTAATACAACTCAGCACCTCAAAATCAAATAACCTGGTTAAAAACTGAGCAGATATGAACAAACATTTCTCCAAAGAAGACATCCAGAGTACCAACAGACACATGAAAAGATGCTCAACAACACTCATTATCAGTGAAATGCAAATCGAAACTATAATGTGTTATCAACTCATACCTGTCAGAATGACCAAAATTAACAACATAACCAACAACAGGTATTGGCAAGGATGTAGAAAAAAAAAGGACTCTCTTGCACTGCTGCTGGGAATGCAAACTGGTGCAGCTACTGTGGAAAATAGTTTAGAGGTTCCTCAAAAAAATGAAAAACAGAACTACCCTACAGTCCAGCAATCATACTCCTGGGTATTTATCCTAAGAATACAAAAACACTAATTCAAAGGGATATATGTACCACTAAGTGTATTGCAGCATTATTTACAATATGGAAGCAGCCAAAGTGTCTATTGATGAATGGATAAGGAAGATGTGGAAATACACACATATACACTATGGAATATTATTCAACCATAAAATCGAATGAAATATTGCCATTTCCAATGACAGGGATAGAGCTATTGAGTATAATGCTAAGTGAAATAAGTCAGTCAAAAACTATATGATTTCACTCATATGTGGAATTTAACAAAATAAATGACAAAAGGGAAAAATAGACAAACCAGGAAACAGGCTCTTTTTTTTTTATGTTTATTTTTGAGACAGACAGAGACAGCCTGAGTGGGGGAGGGGCAGAAAGAAGGGGAGAAAGATAATCCCAAACAGGTTCTGTGCTGCCAGCAGAGTCCAACGTGGAGCTTGAACCCATGAAACTGTGAGGTCATGACCCATGCCAAAACCAAGAGTCACATGCCTAACCGACTGAGCAACCCACGTGCCCCAAAACAGACTCTTAACTATAGAGAAGAGGGTTACCAGAGAGAAGGTGGGTAGGCAGATAGGTGAAATAGATGATGAGAATTAAAGAGTATACTCATAACGATGAGGAATGAGTAATATATAGAATTGCTGAATCACTATATTGCGCACCTGAAAGTAATATAACAATGTATATTAAGTATACTGGAATTAAAACTTTAAAAAAAGAACAAAATAATCAAAAGTACTATAAAAAATAATATAATTGATAGTTTAGTATACTCCACTAACAATGATTGAGGACATTTTCCTTCTATGTCCACACAAAACATTTTCCAAGGTAGAACATATTATCTACATGAAAATGCTCAATAATTTCAAATGACTTAAAATATTCAAATATTTTCTTTGACTTGAGTGGAATTAGAGTAGAAACAACAGACAGCTATATAGAAGTCACCAAACATTTCAAAACTATGTAACACACTTTTTAATAAGCTATAGATTAAAACAGGTACCAAAAGATATTACAATGTTTTTTGAACTAAATGAAAATGTAAACAACATACCAACAATTTTGGGGATGCAATTAAAGCAACACTTAAGAGAAAATGTATTGCATTAAGAATCTATGCTAGTAAAGAAGAAAGATTTCAAATTAACAACCTTTATTTCCATCTTACAAACTAGAAAAGAGAAAATTAAGCCCAAATTAGTGGAAAGAAATAAAATTCAGAGCTGAACTCGTTGAAATAGAAAAGGAAAACAGAAAATCAACAAAGTCAACATCTGGTTAAGCGAATCAGTAAAACTGCCTATACTTCTAGACACACTGATGAGGAGAAATGGGTAAGAGAAAACCTGTTAATTACAGGAATGGAAAGGATGATATCATCAAGTACCTAGAGGGTAATATCAAGAAGAGTGTTATGCCACAAAATTTGACATTTTATATTAAAAAAAAGGATTGATTTCCTGAAAGGCACAAGTTACCAAAGATTAGGTAAGGAGAAATCGCTAAACTTAATAGCTTTTTATTTTAAAAAATGCATTTTTTAATTATAAACTTTCCTACGAAGAGAATTTTAGGCTTAGATTACTTCACTTGTGAATTATAAAAAAACATGTAAAAAGAACTATTACATCTTAAAATTCATCCAGAAACCGAAAAAGAGAAAAATGTTAGTATCCAACAAACATGAAACAAAAATAAAAAAGATAGAAAATGGGGTTTACCCCAGTAATAAAGGTGAGATTAATATCAGAAAAATCAGTTAAATCTGTCATACGAACACATGAAAAAATAAAAACCATATGATGATCTCAATAGAGTAAGTGAAAAAATCTTACATCTATTTCTTTTTTTAATAAATTAATTAATTTATTTAGAGAGAGAGAGAGAGAGAGAAAGGGCACAAGCTGGGGAGGGGCAGAGGGAGAGTGGGAGAGAGAGAAAACACCAAGCAGGCTCCACACTGCCAGCAAACAGCCTGATGTGGGGCTCGATCCCACAAACGTGAGATCATGACCTGAGCAGAAACCAAGAGCCATATGTTTAACCAAGTGAGCCACCCGGACCCCGCTTACATCTATTTCTAAACAAATGAACAAACAAAACTCTCAGTAAAGGTAGTAATATTAGGGATGATTTTCAACCTAAAAATGTACATCTATAAAAAAGCTATACCTAACATCTTATTTAATGAGAAAAATGGAATAGTTTAGCCCTAAGTTGAGGAACACCACCACCGAATACAAATGGATGTTCCCTCTTACCATTTCTATTAAACACCATACAGGAAATTCTAGCGAGTTCATAAGATCAAAAAAACAAAAAATTAAAGACAGCAGATTGCAAGGAAAAAAGTAGAACTGCCTTTATTTACAGATAACATCATCTTTGTAGAAAATCCGTGAAATCTACAAAAAAGCTGCCAATAATTGAGTTTAGCAACATTGCAAGATAACATAAATATATAAGTATCAATTATATTTCCATGTACTAGCAATGAACAATTACAAAATTTCACTAAATACACAATTTGTAACATTAAAAAATGTGAAACAATTAGGGGTCATTTTGAGAGAAAATGTATAAATGTATAAAACTTACATACTAAACCCAAACAACTGTGCTCAGATAAATTAGAAGTGATGTAAATAAATGGATTCAAATACCTTAAAAGGTTGGAAGCCTCAATAGGTTGATAATTTTCCTCAAATTTGTCTATAAAATTAATGCAAATAGAATAAAAAATAGCCTAATGTTTCTACAGAAATTGTCATGTCTAAAATTAATATGTAAATGCAAAGATAATATAATACCCACAACAACTTTGAAAAAGAACAAATTTAAGTGCTAACATTATCTGAATAAAAAAAGAATTATAGGGGCGCCTGGGTGGCTCAGTCGGTTGAGCGTCCGACTTCAGCTCAGGTCATGATCTCATGGTTCCTGAGTTCGAGCCCTACGTCAGGCTCTGGGCTGATGGCTCAGAGCCTGGAGCCTGCTTCCCCTTCTGTGTCTCCCTCTCTCTCTGCCCCTCTGCCATACATGCTCTGTCTCTCTCTGTCTCAAAAATAAACATTAAAAAAAATTTAAAAAATTATATAATACATTATTCAAGATAGTGTGTTATGGCTATCAATTAGGTAAAAAGAGATCTAGAATATAGTACAGAAATAGAAATACACATATGTGAGCAATTGATTTTTGATAGATACAAAGGTAATTTAATGGAAAAAGGATAGTCTTTTCAATAAATAGTAATAAAACAATTGGATATCCATATAGAAAAAAATGAATTTTGATCTGTACCTCACAATAATATATATATATATATATATATATATATATATATATATATATATATATGTCTCAAAATGTGCCATAGATATAACCCTAAACTATAAAATTCTGAGAAGATAGGATATATATTTTGACCCTGAATTAGGGAAAATATGATCCCCAAAGCACAATCCATTTTAAAAAATTGGGATGTCATAAAAATTAGAAACTTTTACTCTCTCAAACACACTATTGGAAAATAAAAAGACAAGTTATATAGTGGGGGAAAATATATACAATGCATATATCTCACAAAGGAGTTGTATCTAGAATACATAAGTAACTAAAAATTGAATAATTAAACAAGCAACACAATTAAAGTTGGCAAAAGTTTTGAGCTAATACTTACTTCACCCAAACCGATACATGGATGGCATGCAAGCACAGAAAATCATGCTCAACTTCATTAGATATACGGGATATGGAAATTAAAACCAAATGAAAGACTACTGCACAATGATTAACATGGCTAAAATTTAAAACCTGACCATATTATTGCCACTGGGAACGTAAAATGGAACAATATTAAAAAGATGAGCAGTTTCTCTAAAACGTTAAACACACACCTACCATATGATCAGACATTCTACTTTTAGGTATTTGCCAGAAGAAAAGAAAGAATACATCCTTACAAAGATAAGTACAGAAATCTTTATAACAGCTTTATTAATAATAGCCTCAAACTGGAAACAACCCTAGGTGAACGTATGGGTACCAAATTGTGGTATATCCACACAGTGGAAGACTAGGCAATAACAATATACACAGCAACATGGATCAATATTAAAGTCATTCTGCTGCATTAAATAAATCAGACCAAGAAAAAAAAATAATATACACTGTAATTTTCCACTTATATAAAACACTACAAAATCAGCAGGATTTGGGGAACTGAAGGCTGCGGGTGGGCAGGGGGTGGGGGGCATGCATCCTAAGTGGCAAACTAGGCCCCTGGTCCACAGGAAAAATTATGCATGGGTACACCAGAGTTGGTATCTAAGGCAAAGTGGTCAAGGTGTTGGCAAGATGTCTGTTCAGGAGAGGAGATCTGTTCTGGGACCACCCTCTCATGCACTGCTCTGGTGGAAAAGAGGGCAGGGGTGCTGTGGAAATGAGGGTGGGGGTGGAGGGTCAGGCAGGGCAGATGCGTGGGAATGTGCTGGGTTGGGGTATAAGTAGCAGGGAGGGAGGGATTACCAAGGGCATGAGTAAACTTTTGGGGATTATAGATATGTTAATTATCTTGATTGTGATGATGGTTTCACAGATCTATGATAAAACTTATCAAATAATATACTTGTAAACACTTGCAATTTATTGTATGTAAAGTATACCTCCATGGAGCTGTCCAAAATAACAATATATTGAAAACCTGCTGTTTCCACTGGAAGCAAAGAGCTGGATAATCCCAGATAAAACCAGTCACGTGAGTCTACGTTTCATTATCTGTGAATTTGATTTGATTTTCTAAGCAACTATCTCCAAATAACTACTGAAAAACAAGACCTGGGTCAATTCACATGGAAAGAACCTTCTCCAGTGGGCCAGTTTACATTTATAAATACTATCCTATATAATATTGTTCACTGAAGGACACGTCTAATCCTACCACCTGGATTCCAGCTAAATGCACCCTCCAAGTTTAAATTGCATATATCGGAGGTAGGCTACAACATACAGGTATTAGAGTCAAAAGTGCAAAGTCAGTTTCCTTTTAAAAAACAACATTATCAGGTGAAAAGCAACAATATCTTTTTAATCAACTGAAAAACAGCTCTATTAATATTTTTTAATGATATGCCTGAATTAAAAAAAAAATCAGCACATGGAAGCCAATAGTGTGTAGTGATGAAATAATTTTAAAGTCAACAGACGTGGATTAAAATACTGAGATCTACGGGTGAATCTGAGCAAGTTAAATTAGCCTCTGAGATTTGATTCCCTTGTCTACAAAATAACTTATAAATATCATAAATATGAGGAGTAAGTGAATTTATCTATAAAACATTTAATATATAGCCTTTTAATTAGCATTTAATAAAGGTTATTATAATTATTATCATTGCTATAATTATCATCATTCCTGATGGTATTTATTTTAAAGATTAGTAGACTCTCCAAAATCCCATTTGTAAATAGAGCTGTAAAAAAGAAATATGATTGTATAACCATTTTTATACAAAGATAAAACATGAACCAAGTTTATGAAATAATTATCAATAATGTTAAAAAACTTCTATCATTATCCCTTTAGAAACTCACAAATACAGTTCATTGTGAGTTAACAGGCTTTCAAATTACATAGTTTTATCAATTATATATACCCTCTTCATTTAATGCCATTATTCATCTAAATATTTATTATATATTAAGCTTGAGGCTAAAATTTTGTGGGCAGTGAGTCAGTGTATAATAATGGCAAATATATAAAAAATTGCTGAATAGAACAGTTTGCAAGCTGGGGAGCCTGGGTGGCTCAGTTGGTTAAGTGTCTGACCTAGGCTCAGGTCATAATCTCAAGGTTTGCGGGTTTGAGTCCCTGGTCAGGCTCTGTGCTGACAGCTCAGATCCTGGACCCTATGTCACATTCTGTGTCTCCCTTTCTCTGTCTCTTTCCCACTTGTGCGTGCTCTCTCTCTTTCTCTCAAAAATAAATAAACATTAAAGAAAAAAAAGAACAGTTTGCAAGTTGAATACTTTGTTGTTAATTCCCTAATGTCCATACTTAACTTCTAAAGGCAAAATCACCTTATTTATTTAAAAACAGAACTCCTTGTGGTTATTATATAACCCAAGATATATTTTTTGGATTTATTTAAAAATCCTATCAATTTTTTGAGATTTTAGCATTTGTCTGGTCTACAGGACTTTATTTCTTTTAGTGAAAAAGTGTAAAATATAAATGAAGACCACTGGTAAGTATATTTTAAATATGTGAGCATACATTTTATTTTTTAGGCATGAAAACAGTGTTTTGCATATTTAGGATTCAAAGACTCAAATTCTTTACACCAATTTTTCTTTATCAGAAATACTTTGTTATAAACTAATTTTGAAGTATATTTTTAGCATATGATTCTCAGACATTAATTTACACTATTTATGAGAAGATGTGATTGCAATGAAATTTCTTACTTATATACAATTCGTGGTTATGAACAAATGATCTTTTGACCAATATTCAAGTACATATTAAGAATGTAAGGAATAAAACTGAGCTGATTATAATCACAATTGTGTAGTGTGGAAAAAACTTCTAAATTTATGTTTAGTGTGGGTAGCTTGACACCCTAGTTTTTAATTTAAAAAGCTTTAATAAATTTTGTGTTTGTTACTTATAAGGTTATTTCCAAATAATTTTTAAATGCTTATACATGCTGTTTGGAACATTGGTTACTACTGATATTGGTTCTTTTCATTTTATTTTGCATTATAATATAAAAGGCTAACAGAAAGACAATTCTACTCACACTGCATTTTGTTTTCATTATTCATTTCACAAAATAGCATTAGAAAAATGATAAAGCAGATGACTGTATTATTACAAACAGCAGATTACCTTTAGAAAGTGAACAATGTCATATGTGTGCAAAGCTACACTGTTTTTTTTTTTTTTCAACGTTTATTTATTTTTGGGACAGAGAGAGACAGAGCATGAATGGGGGAGGGGCAGAGAGAGAGGGAGACACAGAATCAGAAACAGGCTCCAGGCTCTGAGCCATCAGCCCAGAGCCTGACGCAGGGCTCGAACTCCCGGACGGCGAGATGGTGACCTGGCTGAAGTCGGACGCTTAACTGACTGTGCCACCCAGGCGCCCCAAAGCTACACTGTTTTATCTCAATTGTTGCTTCTCCAAACTTAAAAAAAAAAATCCCTCATTCACTCAACTTAGCCCAGTTTGTTGTCCAATGCCATTAAAATAAACCATATTCTCCTTCAGGAAGAGAAGATAATTGAGTGGAATTAGGAAAAGAAGTCATTCTCAGAAGAAAAAGAGCAGAAATGCACTTAAATAGAAATCCTCAATAAAGTATGTCAACAGTATAAATATATGGTAATAATAAACCTTAGTACTAATATCAATATTGGAGGGTGTTTTCTGTGTTAGGCAAGAAGTAAAAGAGATTATTTCCACTCTATTTAATTCTCAATGTCATGTCATTTGCTCAAGGAGGAAAGGACATTCAGTACCCTAGAATCTGAGGCCTGTGATAGGTTTATGTGCAAGGAAAGTTTCTCATAACATGAATCCCTCTGTCACTTCCTTAATAAGTCTTCCTAGGTCCACACCAGGAGAATTTATGTTTCTTTTCCCCTTATTTAGACATGAATTTTATATTGTTTATCTGGCTTTCTTCACTCAAGACTATTTATTATATGCAAAATTTATTAAATAAATTTTTATTGGTTGGTATAATACTACTACTGACTAATGACGGAAAATTTGTTCATTCTTCATTTTATTTTGCGGTCATAAATATATGGGTGTTTCCTATTGTGAATAGGTCAGTTCTGAGCAGTGGTTTTCAAACTCTCATTTCCCAGACAATGAGCATCAGAATTTCCTAAGATCAAAAGTGTCAGTTTTGTGGTCCTCAACCACAGTAACTGAATCCATAACCTCTAGGAAAGGTCTTCAAATTCGGTTTAAAATTTAAAACATTTTAATAAATATTTTTTAATTTTACTAATGAACTGACCATGGTAACTACAATACTCCAAAGGATATCCATGAATTAGTGTTTATAATCAACACTTTTGTTTTCACACACATCTTCTCTACTGCTTGATAAAGGAGATTACTAAAAATACTAAAGTTATTCATAGCCACATGAATTTAGGTGAATTTTAAAATCAGCCTAAGTCTCCATTACTGTACATATGGAACAGTGATATAAATACCAACTGAAAGTGTTACTGTAAGAATGAAATGGATAATATATTTTGTCTAGCATATATTAGGAACCCAACAATACTCATTTCCCTTTTTTTGTTCACATTTTGCTTAATGACAATGCCACTTTAAGATAATTTCTAGTTTAATATGACCATTAATCTTTCATATAAGTGAAAGTTATTTTAAAACATTTCCTGGGATTGATTTTTAAACATTGTGAGGCAAATTCATATGACGCATTTGAGACTGAAAGAAAGCTGATGCCTTGGAAATCCTTGGCAGAAACACAGTTTATTTCTCACATTTATCTGCTTAGTAACAATCTACATCTAGATTTGCTACACAACAATTCTCTGAAGATGAAGATAAAGGGTTTATCTCTAATTTATTTGGCTAAAATTATGTAAATCCCACTTAAGACTTGATATGATAAATTTAATAATATTTTCAATGTCTTTACCTGGGAGTCTGATACAAAGATGATGATGATGATGATAATGATGTTTGATGAGGCACATAAAACACTTATTTGGTGCAAACAAAACTTTAGAGAATAGTAAAGGCCACATATATCTTAAAGAGAATACATATCTATATTTTGGACTATCTAATGGTTATAATGTTGGAGTATGTATCTCACAATATAAAAAACACCCCCTCCCCCAAAATAAGAATTGGACTCACTATGCAGCGGGGATTTTCTAATCATTCTGTTCAGAGCAGCTAAGAATTGAATACAAATAATTATCCAAAATACGGATTTGTATAAACTACAGTTTGTTATGCAGGGGTTTCTTCTTATATATTGCATATTGGGAAGTAAAACGAGGATCAAGGGGAAAAATTATATCATTTATATGAACGCTATATAAGACTTTATATAAAAGTTTTACATATAAAATATATAAATGTATGTAAAAATGTTCAGCAAACATTACATTTAAAATAAATAGTTAACCGGGGCGCCTGGGTGGCACAGTCAGTTAAGCGTCCGACTTCAGCCAGGTCACGATCTCGCGGTCCGGGAGTTCGAGCCCCGCGTCGGGCTCTGGGATGATGGCTCAGAGCCTGGAGCCTGTTTCCGATTCTGTGTCTCCCTCTCTCTCTGCCCCTCCCCCGTTCATGCTCTGTCTCTCTCTGTCCCAAAAATAAATAAACGTTGAAAAAAAAAATTAAAAAAAAAATAATAAAATAGTTAACCTTTATATTTATTTTGAAAGTAAAATTAAAAATGGACATTTTTCTTATGAAAAAATATTATAAAAATTAATAATATCAAATTAGGTGAAGATTTCTAGGTCATTTAAAAATAAACACAGAATGAAAGGCCTAGAAAGAGGACCCATACTAATTTTTTCATCTTACATAGTGTGCTAAGGACTGATGCTATGTGATTTTTTTTTAAATTAGAGAAATAGATTACATGTACACTGTAGGAAAAATTTTAAAGCAGCAATTATTTTATCAAAACATAGCCTGTGTGCCTTCCAAATTACTGAAGGAAACTACTAAAAGAAAACACACTTATGGAACAAGAAATAGAACGCAAGTAAATAAACAGGAAGCATAAAGTCTGAGAATAAAGAACTGTATGCAAAAAGACTTAATATACTTGCTTTGAAAACAGTATACTATGATGTTTAAAAACCTAAGCTCTGGGGCCTAACTGCCAAAATTTGAAATCTAATTTGGTTTCTTCATAGATGTATAGTTTTGGATAAGTTATTTAATCTCTCCATGCTTCGATTTCCTCATATATAAAATAAAATTAGTAATAAAATATACCTCAATTTTCTTTTGTGATGATTGTGTTTTTTGAAGATTGAAACCCTTAGAATAGTGTCTACTTTTTATTATTACCACTTATTCTTACATATAAAAGTAATGAATGAAAAATACCTATTAAAAGAAAAAACACTATCAAAGTAAAATAATGTTATAAAAAGAGTGTTTAAAGGTTAAATAGTTTACACAATGATATAACAATAAATAAAAAGCAAGATATAAATGTTTCAACAACAGAGAACCAACTCATGAGAAAGGTGAAGACACTTAGAAAAGTAACGGAAAGTTGCAGAGTTAATGACGAGGCCTAAATAATTACTAATCTAGAATGGAGAAGGCTCATGGGAAATACAGTAGAGACATCTCAAGGGGAAAATATCTACTAATGATGTGTGATTTGACTCCAAGAAAACAATGTATGTTATGTTAAGGTATGGAGAAACTGAGTAAAATTATAAAGAAGAAAGAAGTAGAAGGCAATGAGGAGGAGGAGGAGGAGGAGGTGGAGGATTAAACTAACAAAACAGTGAGTACATTATTAATCCCAGTGGTGGAATGAAAGTTGTAAATAAAAGAAAATGTAATTGTAGTATACTATTTTGATGAATCAGTGAACTGTATTAGGTAATAGTATGAAATATAATCTTCAGCTAATATACTAAAGTATAAACAAACATTTAAAATTTAGGAAATAGCAGTATATTACTCTTCATTAGAAATTAGAAATAGCAGAATAGCTTCTAGGATTGCTTTTTTTTTGCCATTAGGATTGTAAGAGGGAGAGCAGGAAAATAAATCGTGTTTTGGGTTATATGGTTATCAAGTGTTAAAGCGTTTCTGGTAGTGGGTATTGCTAGGTTGTCTGTCCTGCCATAGTTTCACATAGGCAGCCAGTAAGGAAACAATGAACCCAAATGAAATTAAACATCTTATTACTTACAGATGTTGTAGTAGCCATAGCTTCTGTTTTTATATCTGACTCCCTTGCTCCTATTTTCCATCAGGGTGATGCAAAGGCAGAGCAGGTGGGCGGTATATACACAGTGCATTAATGTCATAGCTAAAAAACACTCAGGACACCTTCCTTCCTCCCTTCCCTTTTTTTTTTGTTTTTTGTTTTTTTGTTTTTGTTTTTTTTTTTTTTTTGTCTTTTTTAGAAAGAGGGCATGCACAGGGAGAGAGGGAGGAAGACAGAGAATCTTAAGCAGGCTCCATGCTCAGTGCAGAGCCGAGCAGGGGGCTCAATCCCACGACCCTGAGATCATGACCTGAGCCAAAATCAAGTCAGGCACTCAACCCACCAAGCCACCCAGGTGCCCCTCCCTTCCCTATTTTTTAAAGGACTACTGTAAATCTGATCATCATTGTCTCTGAGGAAAGACATTATCTTTCTTACACTAACACATAAGCAAATTTTTTACAAGGAAGTAAGGGATAGACCTTTATCTTTACTATCCTGTAATGTCTCTAAGTGAGACCTTTTCTATCTTTATTATCCTGTAATATAAATAAATCTGGAAGAAATAGCTTTTTATACCTGGAAATAAATGAACATGATTGAGAACTTTCCCCACGAGTGACTGCTGCCTTCTTCCCAGAATCTTTAATCATCATTTAGCGATAAATATTCTGAAAAGTGAGTAAGACATAATGATGTAATTTGTTATTTCTGTTTCTATTCAGCATTCTGCTGGAGTTTAGAGAGTGCAACATAACTCAAAGGTAATGAAAGGGCCATAATTTGTTCATGACATAATTGCCTAGGGAGGTTCTTCTAATCAATGAATTCAGCAAAGATGCTGAATTTCAATATACAAAAATAAGTTGAATTTTTACATATTAAAAGTAAATAGTTGGATACTGAAAGGGAGAAGATATTCACTAATGATATAACCAAAAATGGATTAATATCCAAAATATATAAAGAACTTAGAAAATGTAACACCATAAAAAATCCAATTAAGAAATGAGAAGGGGACCTGAATAGTCATTTTCCCAAAGAAGACATAAAAATGTCAAAAAGACACATGAAAAGATGCTCAATATCACTCATCATCAGTGAAATGCAAATCAAAACCACAACAGGTATCACCTTATACCTGTCAGAATGGCTAGAACCAAAAAGACAAAAAAAAAAAAAAGTGTTGCTGAGAATGTGAAGAAAAAGTAACTCTCGTGCTCTGTTGATGATACAGCCCATTTTTGGGGGGACAAAGAATATGGTAGTTCATCAAAAAATAAAACCCAGAAATACCATAAGATTTAGCAATTCCACATCTGGGTATTTTCCCCAAGAAACTGGAAACACTGATTTGATAATACACACACACACACACACACCTATATTTATTGTAGCATGATCTATAATAGCCAAGATAATAAAGAAAGCTAAGTATCCATTTAGAGATGAATGGATAAATAAGTAATTTCATATTTATATTTATATTTAATAAATAATAGTACTCCACCATAACAAAGAATGTGATCTTGTCATTTGTGACAACATGGATGGACCTAGAGGGTACTTTGCTAAGTAAAATAATTCAGAGAAAGACAAATACTATATAATTTCACTTTTATGTGTGATAAAAAAAAGAATAAACAAACAAAAAAGCAGAAACTGACCCATAAATACAGAGAACTGATGGTTTGCTAAAGTTAAGAGGGTGGGTACAAGTATGGGAAAAACAGGTGAAGGGGAGTGGGAAATAGAATCTTCCAGTTTTGGAACAAGTCATGGGGATGAAAGGTACAGCATAGGGAATATGGGCAATGGCATTTTAGTGTCACTGAATAATGACAGATGGCAGCTACACTTGTAGTGAGCATAGCATAGCATATAGACCTGCCCAAGCAATATGTTGTGCAACCCAAACTAACATAAAATTGTGTGTCAACTATATTTCAATTAAAAAAAAGAACGGTTGGAAATTATTAAAAATGTCATTTAAAATTGATTGAAACACAAAAAGTAGGAATAAATCTAACAAAATATATACTAAAATGGGTGTGATGTGCCATGTTCACAGCTTGAATGTATTTTAAAGATGAAAATTTCTTCAATTGTATTTTCAACTTTTTCCTATCCAAAATCAAAGCACTTTTTTTCCATGAAAATATATAACTTGATTTTACAACATAAATGAAAATTCACAGATCCAAAATTAATCAAAAGAATCCTGATGAAGAAGAATTTTAGAGAAAATTTTAAATCAGATATGAAATCTTAGTGTAAAACTACATTAAATAAAAGAATATGGAATTGGTGCAATTAGAGACAAAAATGTAAAGAATACGAACAAGGAGTCATGAAAGAGATTAAAAAAAAGTTCTTATTTAGAAAAAGAGTGCCATCACAATGCTCATAGGGAGATACACTTTTTCTTTAATGTTTATTTATTTTTAGATAATGTGAAATAGTGCTTGTTGGGGAGGGGCAGAGAAAAAAGGGGAGAGAGAGAGGCCCAAGAAGATTCCATACTGTCCGTACAGTGCCTGACGAGGGGCTCAATTTCACAAACAATGAGACCATTACTCAAGCCAAAATCCCAGGTGCCCTGGGAGATAAACTATTTTTTATCTTATGAATCTATTGGGTTTCCATGTAGAGAAGAAAAAGAACCTCAATGTTTTTCTAAGATTATATGCAAAACTCAATTCCAGATAGATGAGATAAATGTGTATAGTAACATGATGCAACTAGTAAAAGAAAACAGTAAAGGACTTGAGGTGAGCAAAGTTTACTGGAAGAAACCACATACATTAAAAACACAATAACATAAAGAAAATATTAACCAACTGGATTCCTCTATGGTAAAAAACTACTATCTAAAAACACTTGCTAACTAAAGTAATCATGAGACCAATGAAAATAATCCACTAGGAAGAAGAACAATATATATGTGTGTCTGTGTGTGTGTACATATAAATGCACATACATTTATGTGTGTGTGTGGATAATGAAAAAAAACTGGTATCCAGAATACACAAATTTTCTTATTCAATAAAATATAAACAAAATTGAAAAATGTATAAAAGACTTTATAAGGTTCTTCACAAAAGACATTCAAATGGCCATCAAGTATGAAAAAGGAGCAATTTTAGTAATCTTTAGGAAAATACTAAATATCACCCACAAAAACGTTTAAAATGAGAAAGACAGAAAAAAATCCCATTTACAATTGCATCAAAAATAAATACCTAGGAATAAACTTATCCAGAGTCAAAGACCTGTACTAGGAGATGAGGGAAGATGGCGGTGTAGGAGGACGCTGGGCTCACTGCGCATCCTGCTCATCACTTAGATTCCACCTACACCTGCCTAAATAACCCAGAAAACCGCCAGAGGATTAGCAGAACGGAGTCGCCGGAGCCAAGCGCAGACGAGAGGCCCACGGAAGAGGGTAGGAAGTGCAGCAAGGCAGTGCGCGCTCCACGGACTGGCGGGAGGGAGTCAGGGCAGAGGGGCGGCTCGTCAGCCAAGCAGAGCCCCCGAGTATGGCTTGCAAAAGTGGAGGGGCCTGACGGACTGTGTTCTGACAGCAAGTGCGACTTAGCTTCTGGGAGGTCATAAGTTAACAGCTCTGCTCGGAAAGTGGAAAGGCTGGAGGACAAAGGGAGGGTGAGCTGCTGAGCCCCCTGACAAAAGAGCTCAGTTTGGTGTGAACAAAGGCGCTCACCAGCGCCATCTCCCCCGCCCATCCCCAGCCAAAATCCCAAAGGGAACCGGTTCCGGCCAGGGAACTTGCTCGCTCTGCGCGCAAACACCCAACTCTGTGCTCCTGTGGAGCCAAAACTCCTGCAGCGGATCTGACTCCCTCCCGCTGCCACAGGGCCCTTCCTGAAGCAGATCACCTAAGGAGAAGCGAGCTAAGCCTGCCCCTCCTGCCCCTGTGCACCTTGCCTACCCACCCCAGCTAATACACCAGATCCCCAGCACCACAAGCCTGGCAGTGTGCAAGTAGCCCAGATGGGCCATGCCACCCCACAGTGAATCCCGCCCCTAGGAGAGGAGAAGAGAAGGCACATACCAGTCTGACTGTGGCCCCAGCGGTGGGCTGGGGGCAGATATCAGGTCGGACTGCGGCCCCGCCCACCAACTCCAGTTATACACCACAGCACAGGGGAAGTGCCCTGCAGGTCCTCACCACACCAGGGACTATCCAAAATGACCAAGCGGAAGAATTCCCCTCAGAAGAATCTCCAGGAAATAACAACAGCTAATGAGCTGATCAAAAAGGATTTAAGTAATATAACAGAAAGTGAATTTAGAATAATAGTCATAAAATTAATCGCTGGGCTGGAAAACAGTATAGAGGACAGTAGAGAATCTCTTGCTACAGAGATCAAGGGACTAAGGAACAGTCACGAGGAGCTGAAAAACGCTTTAAACGAAATGCAAAACAAAATGGAAACCACCACGGCTTGGATGGAAGAGGCAGAGGAGAGAATAGGTGAACTAGAAGATAAAGTTATGGAAAAAGAGGAAGCTGAGAAAAAGAGAGATAAAAAAATCCAGGAGTATGAGGGGAAAATTAGAGAACTAAGTGATACACTAAAAAGAAATAATATACGCATAATTGGTATCCCAGAGGAGGAAGAGAGAGGGAAAGGTGCTGAAGGGGTACTTGAAGAAATAATAGCTGAGAACTTCCCTGAACTGGGGAAGGAAAAAGGCATTGAAATCCAAGAGGCACAGAGAACTCCCTTCAGACGTAACTTGAATCGATCTTCTGCACGACATATCATAGTGAAACTGGCAAAATACAAGGATAAAGAGAAAATTCTGAAAGCAGCAAGGGGTAAACGTGCCCTCACATATAAAGGGAGACCTATAAGACTCGTGACTGATCTCTCTTTTGAAACTTGGCAGGCCAGAAAGAATTGGCACGAGATTTTCAGGGTGCTAGACAGCAAAAATATGCAGCCGAGAATCCTTTATCCAGCAAGTCTGTCATTTAGAATAGAAGGAGAGATAAAGGTCTTCCCAAACAAACAAAAACTGAAGGAAGTTGTCACCACTAAACCAGCCCTACAAGAGATCCTAAGGGGGACCCTGTGAGACAAAGTACCAGAGACATCACTACAAGCATAAAACATACAGACATCACAATGACTCTAAACCCGTATCTTTCTATAATAACACTGAATGTAAATGGATTAAATGCGCCAACCAAAAGACATAGGGTATCAGAATGGATAAAAAAACAAGACCCATCTATTTGCTGTCTACAAGAGACTCATTTTAGACCTGAGGACACCTTTAGATTCAGAGTGAGGGGATGGAGAACTATTTATCATGCTACTGGAAGCCAGAAGAAAGCTGGAGTAGCCATACTTATATCAGACAAACTAGACTTTAAATTAAAGGCTGTAACAAGAGATGAAGAAGGACATTATATAATAGTTACAGGGTCTATCCATCAGGAAGAGCTAACAATTATAAATGTCTATGCGCCGAATACCGGAGCCCCCAAATATATAAAACAATTACTCATAAACAGAAGCAACCTTATTGATAAGAATGTGGTAATTGCAGGGGAATTTAACACTCCACTTTCAGAAATGGATAGATCATCTAGACACACGGTCAATAAAGAAACAAGGGCCCTGAATGAGACATTGGATCAGATGGACTTGACAGATATATTTAGAACTCTGCATCCCAGGCAACAGAATATACTTTCTTCTCGAGTACACATGGAACATTCTCCAAGATAGATCATATACTGGGTCACAAAACAGCCCTTCATAAGTTTACAAGAATTGAAATTATACCATGCATACTTTCAGACCACAATGCTATGAAGCTTGAAGTCAATCACAGAAAAAAGTCTGGAAAACCTCCAAAAGCATGGAGGTTAAAGAACACCCTACTCACGAATGAGTGGGTCAACCAGGCAATTAGAGAAGAAATTAAAAAATATATGGAAACAAACAAAAATGAAAATACAACAATCCAAATGCTTTGGGATGCAGCGAAGGCAGTCCTGAGAGGAAAATACATTGCAATCCAGGCCTATCTCAAGAAACAAGAAAAATCCCAAATACAAAATCTAACAGCACACCTAAAGGAAATAGAAGCAGAACAGCAAAGACACCCTAAACCCAGCAGAAGAAGAGAAATAATAAAGATCAGAGCAGAAATAAACAATATAGAATCTAAAAAAAACTGTAGAGCAGATCAACGAAACCAAAAGTTGGTTTTTTGAAAAAATAAACAAAATTGACAAACCTCTAGCCAGGCTTCTCAAAAAGAAAAGGGAGATGACCCAAATAGATAAAATCATGAATGAAAATGGAATGATTACAACCAATCCCTCAGAGATACAAACAATTATCAGGGAATACTATGAAAAATTATATGCCAACAAATTGGACAACCTGGAAGAAATGGACAAATTCCTGAACACCCACACGCTTCCAAAACTCAATCAGGAGGAAAGAGAAAGCTTGAACAGACCCATAACCAGCGAAGAAATTGAATCGGTTATCAAAAATCTCCCAACAAATAAGAGTCCAGGACCAGATGGCTTCCCAGGGGAGTTCTACCAGACGTTTAAAGCAGAGATAATACCTATCCTTCTCAAGCTATTCCAAGAAATAGAAAGGGAAGGAAAACTTCCAGACTCATTCTATGAAGCCAGTATTACTTTGATTCCTAAACCAGACAGAGACCCAGTAAAAAAAGAGAACTACAGGCCAATATCCCTGATGAATATGGATGCAAAAATTCTCAATAAGATACTAGCAAATCGAATTCAACGGCATATAAAAAGAATGATTCACCATGATCAAGTGGGATTCATTCCTGGGATGCAGGGCTGGTTCAACATTCGCAAATCAATCAACGTGATACATCACATTAACAAAAAAAAAGAGAAGAACCATATGATCCTGTCAATCGATGCAGAAAAGGCCTTTGACAAAATCCAGCACCTTTCTTAATAAAAACCCTTGAGAAAGTCGGGATAGAAGGAACATACTTACACATCATAAAAGCCATTTATGAAAAGCCCACAGCTAACATCATCCTCAATGGGGAAAAACTGAGAGCTTTTTCCCTGAGATCAGGAACACGACAGGGATGCCCACTCTCACCGCTGTTGTTTAACAGAGTGCTGGAAGTTCTAGCATCAGCAATCAGACAACAAAAGGAAATCAAAGGCATCCAAATTGGCAAAGATGAAGTCAAGCTTTCGCTTTTTGCAGATGACATGATATTATACATGGAAAATCCGATAGACTCCACCAAAAGTCTGCTAGAACTGATACATGAATTCAGCAAAGTTGCAGGATACAAAATCAATGTACAGAAATCAGTTGCATTCTTAGACACTAACAATGAAGCAACAGAAAGACAAATAAAGAAACTGATCCCATTCACAATTGCACCAAGAAGCATAACATACCTAGGAATAAATCTAACCAAAGATGTAAAGGATCTGTATGCTGAAAAGTATAGAAAGCTTATGAAGGTAATTGAACAAGATTTAAAGAAATGGAAAGACATTCCCTGCTCATGGATTGGAAAAATAAATATTGTCAAAATGTCAATACTCCCCAAAGCTTTCTACACATTCAATGCAATCCCAATCAAAATTGCACCAGCATTCTTCTCGAAACTAGAACAAGCAATCCTAAAATTCATATGGAACCACAAAAGTCCCCGAAAAGCCAAAGGAATTCTGAAGAAGAAGACCAAAGCAGGAGGCATCACAATTCCAGACTTTAGCCTCTACTACAAAGTTGTCATCATCAAGACAGCATGGTATTGGCACAAAAACAGACACATAGAACAATGGAATAGAATAGAAACCCCAGAACTAGACCCACAAACGTATGGCCAACTCATCTTTGACAAAGCAGGAAAGAACATCCAATGGAAAAAAGACAGTCTCTTTAACAAATGGTGCTGGGAGAACTGGACAGCAACATGCAGAAGGTTGAAACTAGACCACTTTCTCACACCATTCACAAAAACAAACTCAAAATGGATGAAGGACCTGAATGTGAGACAGGAAACCATCAAAACCCAGGAGGAGAAAGCAGGAAAAGACCTCTCTGACCTCAGCCGTAGCAATCTCTTACTCGACACATCCCCAAAGGCAAGGGAAGTAAAAGCAAAAGTGAATTACTGGGACCTTATGAAGATAAAAAGCTTCTGCACAGCAAAGGAAACAACCAACAAAACTAATAGGCAACCAACGGAATGGGAAAAGATATTTGCAAATGACATATCGGACAAAGGGCTAGTATCCAAAATCTATAAAGAGCTCACCAAACTCCACACCCAAAAAACAAATAACCCAGTGAAGAAATGGGCAGAAAACATGAATAGACACTTCTCTAAAGAAGACATCCGGATGGCCAACAGGCACATGAAAAGATGTTCAGCGTCGCTCCTTATCAGGGAAATACAAATCAAAACCACACTCAGGTATCACCTCACGCCAGTCAGAGTGGCCAAAATGAACAAATCAGGAGACTATAGATGCTGGAGAGGATGTGGAGAAACGGGAACCCTCTTGCACTGTTGGTGGGAATGCAAATTGGTGCAGCCGCTCTGGAAAGCAGTGTGGAGGTTCCTCAGAAAATTAAAAATAGACCTACCCTATGACCCAGCAATAGCACTGCTAGGAATTTATCCAAGGGATACAGGAGTACTGATGCATAGGGGCACTTGTACCCCAATGTTCATAGCAGCACTCTCAACAATAGCCAAATTATGGAAAGAGCTTAAATGTCCATCAACTGATGAATGGATAAAGAAATTGTGGTTTATATACACAATGGAGTACCACATGGCAATGAGAAAAAATGAAATATGGCCTTTTGTAGCAACGTGGATGGAACTGGAGAGTGTGATGCTAAGTGAAATAAGCCATACAGAGAAAGACAGATACCATATGGTTTCACTCTTATGTGGATCCTGAGAAACTTAACAGGAACCCATGGGGGAGGGGAAGGAAAAAAAAAAAAAAAAAAAAGGACGTTAGAGTGGGAGAGAGCCAAAGCATAAGAGACTGTTAAAAACTGAGAACAAACTGAGGGTTGATGGAGGGTGGGAGGGAGGGGAGGGTTGGTGATGGGTATTGAGGAGGGCACCTTTTGGGATGAGCACTGGGTGTTATATGGAAACCAATTTGACAATAAATTTCATATATTAAAAATAAATAAATAAATAAATAAATAAATAAATAAATAAATAAATAAATAAATTTTAAGCAATTAAAAAAAAAAAAAAAGACCTGTACTATAAAACACCGATGGAAGGAATTAGAGATGATACAAACATATGGAAAGATACTACATGCTCATGGATTCCAAGAACTAATATTGTTAGACTTAAAAAATACTTTAAGTGTATAGTAGTTAAAACAATGTACAGATTTAATGCAATCCCTATTAAAATACCAAGCATATTTTTCACAGAAATTGAATAATACTAAAATTTGATGGAACCAAAAATACCAGGATAGCCAAAGCAATCTTAAGGAAGAACAAAGCTGAAGGTATCACAATTCCAAATTTCAAGAGATACTACAAAGCTGTAGTAATCAAGAGTGTGGTACTGGCACAAACAAAGATGCATGGATCAATGGAACAGGAGAGAGCCCAGAAATAAACCCACATTTAAGTGGTCAATTAATCTCAACAAAAAAGGCAAGAATATACAATGGGGAAAAGACAGTCTCTTCAATAAATGATACTGAGAAAACTGGACAGCTATGTACCATTTTCTTACATCATATACAAAAATAAACTCAAAATAAATTAAAGACCTAAATGTGAGATGTGACACCATAGAACTCTTAGAAAAAAACAGAGGCGTAATTTATCTGACATCAGTTGTAGAAACACTTTTCTAGATATGTCTCCTCAAACAAAGGAATAAAAGCAAAATTAAACTATCAGGACTACAGGAAAATAAAAAGCTTTTGCACAGCAAAGGAAACCATCAACAAAATAAGGCAACATACTGATTGGGAGAAGATATTTACTAATATATCTGATAAGGGGTTAAAACTCAAAATATATTAAGAACACATACAACTCGATATCAAAAAGCCCCAAACAAAAAACACCAAATAATGCATACATACATACTTATGTAAGACATGCAATCGGCCAACAGATATATGAAAAGATACTCACCATCACTAAACATCAGAGAAATGCAAATCAAAACTACAATGAGATATTACCTCATACCTGTAAGAATGTTTAGAATCAAAAACATAAGAAATAACAAGTATTGGGAAGGATGTGTGGTAAAAGGACACTTGTGCACTGTTGGTGGGAATGCAAATTGGTAGAGCCACTGTGGAAAATGCTATGGAGGTTTCTCACAAAGTAAAAAAGAGAATTGCCATATGTTGCAGTAATTCCACTAATGGATATTTATCCAAAGAAAACAAAAAATACTGATTCAAAAAGATATATGTGCAAATATGTGTTTCAAGTATTATTTTCAAGAGACAAGATACAGAAAGAATCGATGCATCCATCCATAGCTATATAAAGAAGAAGTGATATATACATACAATGGAATATTAGCCATAAAAAAGAATGAGATCATGCTATTTTTAACAACATGGATGGACCTAGATGGTGTATGAAGTCAGAGAAAAATATACACTGTATGACTTCACTCCTTTGTGGAATTTAGGAATCACAACAAATTAACAAAGAATGAAAGAAAAGGAAAACAACAACAGCAACAAAAAAATAGACTAAAATACAAGAAGAAACTGGTTGTTGCCAGAGGGAAGGTGTGTGTGTGTTGGGGGGATTGGGTGAAATAGATATAGAAGATTAAATTCTTTAAAAAAAGGAAATAGAAAGATGGGCAACATTACCCTCTAAAGTAGAGCATAGAAGTACTAGTCTTCCTAGGCTTCTAAGACTACAAACTTGAGAAGTATCACAGAAGTTTCAGTCATGGATCTCATGAGTGTGAGATTCTTCTGGGTAGAAAAGCAGTTAATCATTCATCTACAGAAGAATCTACAGAAAAAGCAAGTCAACTAACCTCATAAAAGTACAAGAAAAAACACCATTAGGAGCAGAAATTACTGATAGAGACGACAAAAAGACAGGAAAACAGGAAACCTATAAACATATGTTTCTTCAGGGAAAGATACCAATAAAATAGATATTTTTAGCAAGGCTGAACAAATATAGGGGCTGAATAAGAAAACAATTTTAAGAATGAGAAGGAAGACTATTACATATGTAGTCAATTTTTAAAAATGTGCACTAGAAGGATACACACTATTTTTGATACTGAGTACCACTGGAGAAACAATGACATTTGTTAGGGATATTTATATTTATTTTATTCTCTATAATGTACATCAATTATGAAGCAGTTAACTTAAACATCATCAAGCACATGAGCAAAAACACCTACGTACCTACCATTCCACATTAGAATTGGAATTCTAACTCCAATTTTTACCTACTGTGTAACCTTCATCAACTTACTTAAGTCCCAATTTCCTTATATACAATACGTAGATAATAATACTTCATATTTTTGTTCTGAGAATTAAGTAACTTAATAAATACAATGTTTATCAATGGCTTCTGGTAGATAGCAAATCCTCAATAAATAGATTCTAAGTACCAAACAATCTACTGGTATGATACATAGATCTTACATTCAAGAAAGAGAGAACACACAAAAATGAGAAAAGAGTAATTATTATGAACAAATTCTCCTCTGAGGACAGGGTGAAAGGTCACGTAACTCAGGCTACATAGACACAGGATGTGGAAACAATAATAAGCAAACTCTTCCAGAGGAATTTGATATATTCAAATATCAAATATTCAGGGTGTAGAATATCACCCCACAGAGAATGGACACGTCCATGTTTTGTACATTTTGAAGCATATATAATTTTGTTGTTCCTTTTTAAAACAATATACAAATATAAAATTACTTATAAAGGGGAATATTCAGAATAAGTGGAGTCACAAAACATTGTAAATTTTAAAAATTTGGCAAATGTTCTAAAACAAAAGCAGAATAAGACTTTTTTTATAACAGTTTTTGGATGCATACTTTTGATTGTCTTTTATGTACGAACAATTTGGTAGTGTCATTGTCTACAGAGATGATGGGAATTTTCGCTCTTTCTCTAGCTTAGTTAATGGCTTAAAAAATAATGGTTTACAATATATTTTTTGGATTCCTAAGTTATTATTCATATTATCACAAAATTTCAGAATTTTTTTCAATTTGAGAAGAAGCCATCAAATATCTTTATACAGTGTTGTAAAATTCCAGGATATTTCAATTTATCTTGTGTAGCAGTAATCTTGATCTTTGAATTGACTGTAAAATTTACTATCAATATCCTCCTTAGAGTGGCATTATTCTGAGTTTATCTTTGTTGATTTAATACTTTGTTAAATTTGCTAAAACTTAATAAAAACCTGTATAGATATAATTA
The DNA here is from genome assembly GCF_022079265.1 of Lynx rufus. Lineage (NCBI taxonomy): Eukaryota > Metazoa > Chordata > Mammalia > Carnivora > Felidae > Lynx > Lynx rufus. The sequence continues at coordinate 165,764,484 of NW_025814823.1, forward strand.
GGAAAGGCCATTTCAGAGCAGAAGTTCATGTATCAAGGTTTGGTCACCATAAGAAGTGCAGGACTTAAAAACAGAAGTGGTAAATGGTGTCCAGTTCTCAACATTGGCTAAAGACAAAATGCCGTGATTTGGGATAAGAAAAGAAAAGTCCTGGTAAAAGATTGAGTACAAAGGCACAAGTTACACTGTAGTGTAATTTTAAGATGATTAGCCTTAGTAAGATTTATTGCTTACTAGCTTAAAAAACCTTGCTAGCAAAAGCTTAACTGAATAGCAATGTGATTACAGACTACTTAATTGTATCGCAAGGGAAGTGGATTTAACATGAAGCTAGTAAAGCTTACATTTCTAGGACTTCTCACTTGCACAAAGCTCTGTGAGAAGCCCAGGGAATTTCACACAAAGATTTTGTGTTCTTTTCCTTTTAAGAATACTGTTTAAGAACATCCCCTCAATGAGGTGGCTAGAAGGCTCAGTCAGTTAAGCGTTTGACTCGTGGTTTTGGCTCAGGGCTTGATCTTATGGTTCATGAGTTCAAGCCCTGCATGGGTTCCGCGCTGACAGTAGTATGAAGCCTGCTTGTGATTCTCTCTCTCCCTCTCTCTCTGACCCTCCCCTGCTTATGGGCACTTGCATGTGCATTCTTTCCCTCTTTCAAAATAAATCAACTTAAAAAAAAATCTCCTCAAATGTCATGAAATACACCCTCCAAATCCAGAGCTATCTTTAATCCCAATAAACTGTAACTGAATGTATACCCAAGTCAAGCTTATTTTAACCATAACCCCCAAATGCCAAAAATGGTCACTGCAAAGACACCCAAAATGAAATGAAATGTGACCTCTGTCAGACAGTAAGGGGTGGAATGTAAACAGCTTTAGCAATTAAATGTTTAAATAGGTTACTCAGACAAATTTTACCAAAATGCATATGACTAGGTAAATACATGAGAGCCTCTTTCAGGTTCTTCAAAGGAAAATAAACAACTGAGTGTCTTAAATTTCACTGACCTCATCGTAAATCTGTCCCTAACAAGTTTTAATGTTATCCAGAAAGTGGTATATGTTATGTAAAGATGACCAAGTATTTTAATTACACAAAGGGACAATAGTCCTGAGCACTCCTCTATTTCAGCATTAAGTTACTCACTTTGATAGCGTGTAACAATTTATAACGTCCTGTCTTGAAACTACAAGTCATGCAAGAAACGCATGTTGAAGTCAATAGTAATTTTCAATCTCCACAACTGAAAGTCACCTCACTAGTATTAATAGAAAACTATATAATTCCATCAAATGTAAGCAAGAGTTCACACAAGAACACATATAATTTGAAACTTGTCTGAAAATGATAGTAGTTCTGCTAGAGATAGATTAGATTTATGTATCTATCTGTCTATCATCTATCTATCTATATAGTATCTGCATGGCCTTTTAAAAAACTTAATTTTAATTAAACTGTGCCAACTTGAACTATGTAAAGGTGGTACTGAATCTATCATCTTTTATTCTGTTTACTTGAAACATAAAATATTTTAATTTTTGAATACATATAGGTTAAACTGACAAACACTACTTAATAGGACAGAGAAAAATGCAGTATTTTCATTTTTTTTTTTGAAACAGTACACTATGGTGGAAATACACCAACCCTGGGTTTAAAGACCGAGACTCTGAGCCATAGTAATTCTGTGACTATGGGCAATTGCTTATTCTCTTTATACTTAAGTTTAATATATGTGATCATGTCTCTAATTCTAAGAATCTATTATTACTAATTTAAAACATGAAATGCATAAATGTAAAAACCCTATTATGTTCCAGATATTAGACTACACAATTTCCATGTATTACTCCATTTAATTATCAAAGCATTCTTATAATATAGATGCCAATACTACCATTTTTACTCACAGAAAAAAAAATGATAAAAAGTAAATATTTGTCCAAAACTATCATTATTTGAGGGTTTTAAACAGCATACATGGCTCTTCCAGTTGGTCCGTGCATGCTGCCCTGTATTTTTGCTGCAGGTGAATTCAAGTCTGAATTTCAAAACTCTTATTGAAAGTAGCAATAATATATATTTAATTAAAATTGTATAATTAAAAAAAGAAAAATTTAAGATTGCAAAGCATGTTAGCTTCATAAAATTAATGTTAACTCCTTATTTATGAAATTAATTGTGACTGTTCAAAAATACGATGAAAGAATAAATACTTGAATTCTAAAATATAGTAAGTTTGCATATAGCCTAAACAAACTATGGCTATAGTATGATTACTTGTAATTTTTTTAAATTTATTTTTATTTACTTTGAGAAATACCGAAAGCAAGTGAGGGAGGGATAGGGAGAGAAGGAGACCAAATCCCAAGCAGGCTCCATGTTGTTAGCACAGAGCCTGATGCAGGGCTTGAACTCACAAACAGAGAAATGATTGTCTGAGCTGAAATCAACAATTGGATGTTTAACTGACTGAGCCACCCAGGCACTCCTGATTATTCATAATTTTTAACTTCAGTTTCTAAATCATTGGTTGCTTCTAATTTGTATATTCATGGACAGTATGTGGGTCCTCAAATAATAATTTAACCAAAAGTCTACCCTTCCTTCCCTTTTATCTTTAAGTCTTGAGATTCTTTCCCCTTCAAGCCCCTACTAGTTTAGAAAAAGCAGAGGAAAAGAATTTAAAGGTCAGAAGGTGAACCTACAAATTCCCATCTTTCCTTTGGTTCCTTTTTCCAAAAGAAGAATCTTACTTTCCTTCAATTTACTTAACATGATAGTTCCTGTGGTGCACCAGGTACTCAATACTAGGCATAAAAAAATTAAGGTCTCACTATCTGGTTAGGGATCATAAAACAAGAACTTACACATCAGTATAGAAGGACAAACAGAGGATGATTTACAAAGACAAACCCTAAGTATGTAACATTGAATTTAAGTGATCAGTAATATCTGTCGTCAAAGTTTAATGGATGAGTAACATTTATTAAGGGTTTTTCCATTTTTTATTGTTTCTTTACATTTATGAAGATAAATTAAAAGTCTAGAGAGAAAGAAGAGTAAACAGACAGCTTTAATAGCCTGTATACATTCTTAGAGGTTAGAAAAAACAAGAGATGTTCAGTGAACTAAACTGAAATCATACAATTTGCAGTGATTTATAAGAGAAGGGTGGAAAAGATGTTGAAATAAACAAGACTAAGATCATGACGGGAGAAACTGAAGTAATTTTATCACCTGGATAATGGAAGACGATTATAATAATCTACACACACAGATTAGCATTTAAGGAATATTTTAAGGGGACAAGTCAGAGAAACTTGGTTAAATGTATGTGTCAGTTATTCAGAGAAGAGATGATAATGGTCTATTCTATAATGGTGGCAGTGGAGTTGGAGAGAAGGAGGAAGACTGAATGGTATCAGAGAAAGTAGAGACCTAAGTTGTTTGCATGCTTAAGTTGAGGTAGAGGACAAAGTGAAAAATGAAGGAATTTCTGAATTGAATAACCTGGGTGGATAATGATACTTTGAGAAGGATAAGCCTACCAGGAGGAGGGGATTTTTATTCAGGTTTGGAACTGTAAGAGTTCCATATAAATTGATAGGTAGATAGGTAGAACAGATAGATGATAGATAAAAAGATCTGTCCAATAGAAAATTGCAGAACAGGACTTAATTTCCAGAATAAACATGGACTTCAAATGTTGGTTTTGCGATTAGAGGCATACTGATCAGTTATTTTCACTGAAAGAGGTAAATAAAAATGTCGGAAACACACTTGTAAACTATAATGCACAGATGACTTCCATTTCTGATTAGTGTGAGAAAAATCAAAAGAAAGTGTCATTCTCACTTAAATCAAAATGGAAAGGCTAAAACTCACAGATGTTAACTTCACCATAGAACTGTGGCTACAGACAAACCTATAAATAAATTCCAGAAAAGGGCAAGCCCTTCTTAAAAGAGAAAAAAGCACAACTCCTCTTATCTGTAGTGGAGGGTCCAGATGAACAGAAATCTGCCTTAGACGATAAAAGGCAAAAGCAGGTGATTATTTAACTCTTTTAAAAATAGTTCTTACCTACTAAAAGATGGAGCAGAAGAGGGAGGTGGAATAAACCCACTTAAGTGATGTGAACTTCCATGTATAGAAGACTGGGGTCAAATCAGGATATTTGAAAGAAAAATTCCTTAAGGCCCATTAGGCTTTTAGCTACTGAAGTCTGAAAATGAGCGGGGGCTGCTGAGAAAATACGCTCTAACCATCCCGGGTCCTTACAAAATGTAAGGCAGGGGGCAGACAACAAAGCAGAGAAAGACTTCCCAAAAGACACAAAGACATATGAGAATAGAAAGCAGAGACAATTTGCCAACAACCCATAAAACTGATAGCCAGAATCCAAAGCAGACAGAGATCTCTCATTGTGCAGAGAGCTGATGCATTCCATGTAAAGGTTAAAGAAATTCTTCAAACCTTGACAGTTCAAAGATGGCAAGCCCTGCTGAAGAAAAAGTCCAAAACAAGCAACTGAACATTTTAAGTCAGTGGTAAACTGAAGCAAAACAAACCCCAAACAAGTTCAACTGTGTAAGATAGATTCAGTATCCCACTGCAGCAATAAAATAAAAAAAAGTTATGCGCTGTTTTCTAAGGATATATATTATTTACTTTGTTATCTAGTAGACTTTTATGTAAAACATACGGTGTAAAATTTAGAAAAAAAATTATAAATGAAAAAGCTAGAAATTTATCTCATCTCCAGAAAAGGGAACAGTCAATACAAATAGACCCATAGATTGAGCTGATGGTTTAATCAGATGGGGCTTTATTTTTTTCGGATGGGATTGTAAAATAACTGTTGCAACTATGATAAAAAAAAAAAAAGCTACAGGAGGTGTTTAAAAAGTAGTCCAAGTATGCTCACTTCAGCAGCACATATATTAAAATTGGAATGAAAAGGTGAAGTGAAAATTGGAATGAAATGAGAAGTGCAATTTAAGTCTCAGAAGGAAAAGAGAAAGAAAATAAACCAGAAAAGATATTTATAGATTTACTGGCCACAAAGATTTCAGATTTGTAGATACAGACATCAAGAGTCATAAAATTCAATGAAATATAAGCATAAATGGATCATTTAAGAATCACATCTAAGTATATTATACCTGAATTGCTGAAAATGTAAAAACCAAATCAAAACATAAAGTGCCTATTTTTATATGCAGCTAGAGAAAAAAGAAATACATAAAATAAACAACAAAATGAATGCTAATTTTGAATAAATAGAAGTCAGAAAATAACAGAATATTTTGAAAGTTCTGAAAGATGAAAACTGTATTTAAAGTTCTATATTCAACTAAATTTCTTAGCAAAATAGAGATAAAGGTATTTTCAGACAGACATAAACTGAAACAATGTGTCATCAGGAATACTAAACTAAAATAAAAGCTAATGGAAGTTACTTAGACTGATGTAAAATGAGGTCATAAAAACCATAAAGCTGTAAGAAAGGATGAAAAGTACCAGCAAGATGAAGTATTTGTATAAATGTTTTAAAAACTTGATAGCACCTTTGCAGAAGAAAAAATGGCCATCCATATTCAGTTTGTAAAATAAAATATAAGACAAATTCACAATACAAAAAGTGAACCTTATGATACTCTTGTAAAGTTATTACACTGTAAAATATTTTTATCATTTGAATGGAAGTAGTAAAAAAAAAAGAAAAACTAACATGCATATTTTAGCAACCGTTAAAATATTACACTGGGAAGACAAATCTCCATAACATGTAGCTCTAAAACTCAGTGGTGCTGGGGCACCTGGGTGGCTCAGTTGGTTATGTATCCAAGTTTGGCTCAGGTCATGATCTCACAGTTCATGAGTTCAAGCCCCGTGTGCTGACAGCCTAGAGCCTGGAGCCTGCTTCAGATTCGGTGACTCCCTCTCTCTCTCCCCCTCCTCCATTCGCTTGCTCTCTCTCTCTCTCAAAACTAAATAAATGTTAAAAAATTAAAAAAAGTCAGTGGTGCTTAACACTGGGAAAATTGAGACTCCACTCTTAAAGGGGCTAGCATGCTGTATCACTGAGAGACGAGCACAGAAGCAGCAGTTTCAAAAGCACCTGGATTATTTGTTAAGGAGATATATTGAGTAATTTTGGGATGTGTACCAGAGAAGCAGGTATCCAAAGGAGCTTTCTCTAAAAAACACAAGTGCTGGTGGTGCAATTTTCCTTGACCTCTTTCAGCCTAGCTGGCCCAAAGCTTGTGGAGGCTAGTTCTGACATTCTCCATCTACCTTTACAGCAATGCTTTCCCTGCCCCAGGGTTCCCCTGAAGACAGCCCCACTCAACCTGCCCAGTACACCAGGCACCCCTACTAAGTGGTTCCCGCTCAGCCACACCTGATGAGCAGCCTTGGTCAGGAGTGTCATTCCTGTAAAAGACTACCACCCCACCACACTCAGAAGTCAGCTCCAGCTAGAGCCAGAGCCTCCCGACCCAAAGCAACTCTTGTCCTGGTTGGGGATCAGCCCTGCTCACTAGCATACCCACAACAGCTATAGCAGACACTCTCAGCCAGCTGTATGAAGAACTAACTCCTCCCATCAGCAAGCCAACAGAACTACAGCTGGGCCTCCCAGCTAGCCATTCTGAAGGCCAGGCCTGCCCACCTGTGTGGCAGCAGTGCTTGCAGCCATTTATTACATACATCCACCTGGGCTGGGGGCCAGCCCTGTCTACCAGCACTTCCATAGCAGCTACAGCTCGCCCTCTCTGCCAGGCACAACGTGGTACAGCCCTGTCCAACAGGGTGCCCACAGCAGTTGTGGTTCAGGTACAACAGGTGAGTTGGTGCAGTCCACACAGGGAACACCCCTGGAGTGCCTGGTTGTGGTGACTAGGAAGGATTGTGCTACTAGGCCCCACAGGATACCCTTTACATAAGGCTACTATCTTTAAGACCCTAATCTAGGAAAGGAAGTAGATACCCAGACCCAGGAAGCACAAAGAGTCCCTAACAAGATTAAGCCAAGGAGGTCCACATCAAGACAATGAAAATTAAAATGGCCAAGATTAAAAATAAAGAAAGAATCTTAAAAGCAACAAGAGAAAAGCAAGATTATGTACAAGGTAAACTACCAGCTTATTTTTCAGTAGAAAATTCGAAGGCCAGAAGGGAATGGCACAATATATTCAAAATGCTGAAAGGAAATTCTACAACCAGTACTCTACCTGTGAAGGTTATTATTTAGAATTAAAGGAGAGATAGAGAGTTTCCAAGAAAACAGAAGTTAAAGGAATTCATCACTATTCAATAATCTTTACATAAAATGGAAAAGACCAAAAGTAAAAGAAGTTATAAAAGGAACAATTTTCATAGGTAAAGACAAACATATAGTAAAGGTAACAGGTTAATCCCTTATAAAGCTAGCATGAGTTTGAAGAGAATCATAGGAAACAAAAGTATAGAATTGGATGGCTTCACAGGTGAATTACAGCAAAAATTGAACAAAGAATTAAAACCTATCCTTCTCAAACGATTCCAAAACATAGAAGAGAAATGGATGATCCCAAACTCATTAAACAAGACCAGGTTTACCCTGATAACAAAACCACACAAAGACACTACAAAAAAAGAAATTACAGACCAATCAAATATCACTGATGAACAGAGATGAAAAGTCCTCAACAAAATATAAGCAAACCAAATACAACAACACATTAGAAGGATCATTGAATACAATCAAGAGAGATTGTTCCAAGGATGCAAGCATAGTTCAATATTTGCAATTCAATCAGTATCATATACCTTATTAACAAAATTAAATATAAAAATCATATGATAACCTCAATAGATGCAGAAAAACCCTTTGTAAAATTCAACATGCATTCATGACAAAAACTATCAACAAAATGTGTATGGAGGGAAAATACCTCAATTAAGGCTACATATGATATATATCACAAAAATCAAATATTACAGGTAACATCATATTCAAACTTTTTCTCTAGGATCAGGAACAAAAAATGGATGTCTACTCTCACCACTTTCAATACAGTACTCCAAGTCCTAGCCACAGAAAGCAGACAAGAAATAAAATGAAAGCTATCCATATTGGCAAGAAAGAAGTAAAATTGTCACTATTTGCAGATGATATGGGTACTAAATATAGAAAAAATAAACCTCCACCAAAAAAATACTAAACTAAATAAATTCAGTACATTTTCAGGATATAAAATTAATATAAATGTATTCCATTGCTAATAATAAAAATAAAGAAATAATAAAGAAACTAATAATAAAATTGAAAAAATCTATAACTGTATTAAAAAGAATACAATACCTAGGAATAAATTTAGCCAGGTTAGTGAAAAACCTAGACTCTGAAAACTATAAAACACTGACAAAAGAAACTGAAGAGTATACAAACACAAAGATATACTATGCACATTGTTTGAAAGAATTAGTATTGTTAAAATATTCATACTACCCAAAGAAATGTACAGATTTAGTGCAATACCTGTCAAAACCCCAATGGTATTTTTCACAAACTAGAACAATTATAAAATGTTAAAGAACCAGAAAATCCCTTAAAGAGCCAAAGCAATCTTGTAAAAGATGAGCAAAGCTAGAGATGTTAAAATCCCAGATTTCAAAGTATACTAAAAAGCTATAGTAATCAAAACAGTAGGGTACTGGCACAAAAACAGGTACAAACACCTTTGGAATGGAACAGAGAGTCCAGAAATAAACCCACTACTTATACACCCCATTAAACTGTGTCAAAGGAGGCAAGAATACACAACAGACAAAAGATACCCTCCTTTTAAGGAAGACACAGGCGGTCATCTTTTGGATATTGCCTTTAGCAAAGTTTTTTTGAATCCACCTTCCCAAGTAAGGGAAACAAAAGCAAAAATAAACAAATGGGACTAATTAACCCAAAAAGCTTTTGCATAACAAAGGAAACCATCGACAAAATGAAAAGGCAACCTATAGAATGGGAGAAGATATTTGGAATGTATCTGGCAATGGACCATAACCAAAATATATAAAGAACTCTTACACCAAAAAAAAAAAAAAAAAAAAAAAGCCCACAAATAATTTGGTAAAAAATACAAAGATCTGAAAAGACATTTTTCCAAAGACAACATACAGATGGCCAACAGAAATATGAAAAGATACTCAACATAACTAATCATCAGGAAACGAAAATCAAAATCATAATGAGATACCATCTCACACTAGGCAGAATGGCTAGTATGAAAAAGACAAGAAATAGCAGCTGTTGTTGAGGATGTGGAAAAAAAGGAACCCTCACGCACTGCTTGTCAGAATGTAAACTGATACAGCCACTATGGAAAACAGTATGGAGTTTCCTCAAAAACTTAAAAAAGGAAATACCAGACGATCTAGTATTCAATCCCCATTTCTGATATTTATGGGAAGAACATGAAAACACTAATTCAAAAAGATATATGCACTCCTGTATTTACTGCACCATTATTAATCAATAACCAAGATATGGAAGCCATTTAAGCAACCATTGATAGATAAAAGGATAAAAAAGATGGAATATTATTCAGCAATAAAATAGAATGAAATCTTCCCATGAGTGACAATATGGATGGTCTTCTAGCATATGAGGAGACTAAGTGAAATAAGTCAGACAGAGAAAGATAAATATTACATGATTTCACTAGCGTGTGTAATCTAAAAAAGGAAATGGAAAAAAAAATGGATACAGAATAATAAACAGAACTAGGGCTTGCCAGAGGGGAGGAGAGTGCAGACATAAGTGAAACAGGTGAAGGGAAGTGAGAGGTACAAACTTCCAGTTATAAAATAACTAATTCAGAAGGATAAGAAGTGCAGCACAGGGAATACAGTCAATGATATTATACTAACACTGCATGCTGGCAAATGGTAACTATACCTATCATGGTGAGCATTTCCTAATGTTTGTAATTGTGAAACCACTATGTTATACAAATGAAACTATTGTTTTATGTCAACTATATTTCAAATGAAAATAAAAAGTTAAAAAATTCAAAGAATGAGAAAAAAGTATTTTTAGAGAAGAGAGACATATAATAGTAAAATGATGAATCAGTCAAGAAGGTATGATAATCCTGTGTATGTACCTAATAACATAGTGTCCAAATATGTATTAAATATTGATGGAACACAAAAGAGATTACAAAAATTTTACAATAACATGAAATTTTATTTAGTGTTCAATATAGGTGTGAAATAATGAGTTCCTGAAAGTTGGGGGGGGGATAAATTTAATATTATGAGGAAATATTTAATAGATATGGTAGAGAATAAAAAATGTGGAATCTGGGTAATTATTGATAATACAAATACAAAGACTAAGATCATACTTAAAAAAATACAGTGTGTATGGAGGAATAAGGGAAACACCTGATTAATTAAAATTATTAACTTTTAGCAGTTTGTCTACATCTATATCTTTACTGCTTTTTAGATCATTGTTTATAGTGATTGTAGTTGCAGATGGGGAGATAAAGAAGAGACACATTTCTACCTGTGTGAAAAATTTTGCATTAACAATCCCCAGGATGGTTTATTTGGCATTTATGGAACTACATAGGTCCCCATCTTTAAATAACTTAAAGAGTTAAATCACATTTTAATGAAAATATTTAATTGATAAGATTATTGTTTACTTAAGCTAGAGAAATAGTGAGATACTTGCATCTGGCTTGATGATAAATAGATTACAAGAAGTATTAGAGTCTGTTTTGCCTGTTTATTGTTTTTTTTTTTTAAACTTATACTCCATATAGATTACTCAGTATTAATGTCATTGAGAACTGTTGATATCATTTGGTAGCTATGTCAGATGTCTCAGAATATGCAGATAGAACAAAGACCCAGAAATGAAGGTAATATTTCTCACTAGAAAATACCGTAAGGATACTGTCAGATACAAAGCTGACAGGACATTATACTCAAAAGATGGAAGATTGAGTATTTCAGCTTAAAACAGGGGCAAATCAATTTCAAATCTACACTTTGATCAAATTAAGGTATAGAAGCTCTTTCCTCAGAGTTCATTGTTGTTATAGTTGAATGTGGTTATAAAATATGACCATTAGTTATTTTCCATTGTAACAGAAGAAATCATTAGGTGCAGTAAAAATGCCAAACTCTAGATAGCCCAGTGTTTTTCCACACAGTTTGGTTTTAAAAAGCTGAGATCTTATCTAAGCATTAAATATCGTGATGATTCTGCAGCAAAGCATGTTAAGTTCAGGCTATTCAAGATACTGAACACATCCCTTGAAATCATAGAAAATCGTATTTATTTTTAAAAATCTCCTCCCACTTCAAAAATAGGACCATATTTCCTTTTATAGCTATTACATGGTGTGAAAAATGTCTTGTATTTATTGCACACATCTTTGCACATTATCTTAGCACTGCACACTGAAACCTGGAGGTTCTTTCTCTGACTAGTTCATGGTTGTATTTTTCATTGTTTTTTCTTAACAATTCTCGAATCAGATGGCATTTTTTTAAAGCCAACTGTTTTCCTTGAATGCAGAAGTATAAAAATCCATTTTGAGGGTTTATTTATTTGATTTTCATCATTTCTGGTCTCATTCTATTTTATGCCATTATTCACGATAATCATCAATAAAGGAAATAATTCTTTTTTGTGTTGTTTTCAGCAATGAGCTCAACATAAAAATCATAGATTGATTCTTTCATTTATGAATGTTACATATGCCAAGAATGGATTTATACTCCACAAAGAATGTTTTCATCCTATTAAAAAGAAAATCATCAGAGAGTATTTGTGCATTACATATTTCATGATATTAATACTACATAGAATTCAATAGTGCCACTTGATAAATTTTGTAATAATATTTAAATTTCTGTTTTAACAACACTTGCATTACAGTAAACATTTCTCAGCCTTTTAGCCTTTGATCTATTTTGCTAATTGGACAATAACTTAAGTGAAACAACAAAATGCAAACTTAAATAAATTGTCTATAGACATAAAATATGTTATTAAACAAAATGAACTCATGGTAGAAAAGAAGAAATAACGCAAGTATTCTATGTATCTCATGTACAAAGTCTAATAATTTATTAATAAGCAAAACTTGTTTTGACCAGTATAATCTTTCATTTAAAATTTCAAAAATATATGGCAAAAATTGCTAATTTTTTAATCCCTCAGAACAGCATCAGACTACCTGAGAAGCACTGGGTAAACAAGCAGTGACAGTCCATAAAATACGTTGGTACCCTTTAGTATATAAGACCTAAGGAATCTACTGCTTTGTTCACCAAAACATAGTATACCATGGGGTAAACTTGTAGTTAACTTCTCTTTTGTTGCTCTTCTCCATTACCATAGAAATCCAAGTCTTAGTACTTAGAGAAGTATCAAGTTTGTTCCTCAATAGCCTTGTATCTTGTGTCCAATGGAGCAGCTAGAAGCTGTTATAGATGGAAGTTGTGATAGAAAGTAAGATCCAAGTCCAGGATTTCCAATATGGTAGACACTACTCAATCCCAACTAAGTCACAGTAGCTTATTAGACCAGGGCTTCTCAAAGTCTAAGGAACACACAAAGAGCCTTTCAAAATGTGGATTCTGTGTAATACATATGAGATGGGGCCTGAGATTTGTATTTCTAACTAGTCTTCACACATGAGGTATCAACAGAAGCGAGTAGATTTACATTTACATACACGTTACTGTGTTGTTCACTGATGGGGTAGTCATTTTTTACCCTCTGATTCCCCAGGTCTGTGGTAGTCATTTTTTACCCTCTGATTCCCCAGGTCTGTGGGAGTCATTGTTACCCTCTGATTCCCCAGGTCTGTGGGAGTCATTGTTACCCTCTGATTCTCCAGATCCTTCCCTTATATTCTCACTAGCTATCCTTCCTCACAGATTTTCCCAAGCATAGAATTTCTAAATTTTTACCTCACATACATCCCTGATTCTGATAAAATCCCTGATGAAAGTAGGCAAAAGTGACATTACATGTTATATTAATTATTTCTAAATTTTATTTTTTTTCTATTGTGTGGCATCATTTACGGTAGGCTTCACAACTTTTTCTTTCTGGTTTGTTTTATAAATAGCTTGTGAAAACCAAAATTGTCGTAGATGAAAAAATTTAAACAAGCACAATAAATAATTTTGCTATAGTCTGATTGCATAATAATTCCTTTAATAACAAATTTTCATAAGTAGTTCTATTGCTTGTTGGGATATTGATGGCAGTTTAGAAAATCGTTGCATAAAATGTAGACAGGAGCAGTTTGTAGGGATGAAAACATAAAAACCTTTTTAAACAAATCTTAAGGGAAAACACCTTCAAACAATGAATTTGAGTCCCAAGATCTTAATAACAGCACATTTATCAGAGGGGTCATAAACACTTTGTAATACTCATATGTCATGAAGATATAATCTTTTTAAGTATTTGCATTTACAAATTTCACTGAGACTTTAAGTATCCTTATTCACTAAGGTATGTTATTGACATATTGATGTAAAACTAACAATATCCCTATAGAACCCGAAGTCAAATTCATTATTACCCTTCCATGGGTCTCAACCTCATTCCACTTCTATCACATCTCATTTAACCTTTTTATCACTTACTCATAAGTGCAAACCTAAAAACGAGTGGTGAAAGAAATTGTTTTTCACACTCTTTGGAATGTTCAAGGACTAGTAAGAGCAGTAAACCAAATGGTGGAGTGCTGCCAAATGATTTAACACTGTCATATATCTCTCTTTGACTCACCCTTAAACATCTCTAAACATTCAGTGCTTATGTATATAACAAAGACTTTGATTAATATTACCATTTCCATTTTATGTATGTATGTATGTATGTATGTGTACATCTTTCTACTTACTTATCTACACTAGAACAATTCACTCTGTCCCAAGTGTAGCTACCATTATTTAATAGATAGCTCTGTAGCATACAGTGACACCAGGTAGGGAAGGGAAAAAAATTGTATACTAAGTACTTTTGTGTAAAGATACCAGAATGTACTGACAACTCCATGAAATATTGCTTAATTTGCCTAAACAAGTAGTTCTTCCAATCATTTGCAAGCAAATCACACACACACACACACACACACACACACACACACCAGAAAAGCTTAATGTCTTCATAAAATCTATTTCCTAGAGTAGGAAAACAAATAGTTTTTTTTTAATTGCCATGAAACAAATAAACCAAGGCATGCACCTAGAATATTATGAAAGTTCTATTTCAGGTATAGCAAACAAAGAGTAAGACTTGATATTTGAGCAGAGAACCTAATTAAATGGGAGTGTGTGTTATCATCTATCTGTTTAAGTATATTCCAGACAAAGGAGAGGATAAAGGCCAAGCCTGAGGAAGGAACAGTGAAAGGAAAGTGAGGAAGGAGAAGTGTGAAAAAGAAGATGCCATCAGGTAGGTTCAGGATCAGACTGTGTAGAGCACCATAGAGCATGGCTCTGCAACTTTACTTTGCAACAGATGAAATGCCATTAGAGGAATCTAATGAAGGGAACAAACTATGACTGACCTATTGAGAGGGTTTATCAGGACTCATGCTGAAAAGAGTAGAGACAGAGAAGTCAGTTGGGAAGTTTTTATAATAGCTGCTGTGAGAAGTGATTGTCGCTTGGACCAATGTGGTAACTAAGAGAAGTGCTAGAAATTTTTTTAGGGCTAGCAAACATTTCAGAGATGGAGGTGGCCAGAATTTCTCATGTATTAGATATGTGATATAAGACAAAGGAATCTAAGACTTTTGTGCTTAAAAAACTGAATTTATGGAGTACCAATTGATTGCAATGAGGAACACTGGGGAAAATTCTGATTTAAAATGGTGCTTCCATTAAATATTAGTACAATTCTGAAAATACCTTAGGATTTGTTTTTCTTTCCTTCCTTTCTCTCTGTCTCTCTGTCTCTCTTTTGTATAGGGATTTTATTTCTGAGGATTGTTTATAAAGGTGTTAGAAGCACAAGTTCATACGCTGGAAGGTAACTACAGTGCTTTTTAATGCTGTTCCCCAAGTATCTCCAGCTTCCTGACGATTTTTGAGTTATGTGTGGCCAAGTGACTTTTTTTTTTTTGCTAATGAAAAATAGGTCCAGGAGCTTTTTTTTTACCCTGCCACAGCAGCTAGCAATATTCCAGATGGTGGATAGTCTGTAATCTTGCATATTTGAGTCCTGCTGACATGCAACAGAATCCCCAGATTATCCAGTGTTGGACACATTGTTGGAGTAATAAATTAGCCAGGATGATTTTTGAGTTTTTTGTTACAGACATTTAAGCTATCACTTCCCCACCAATAATTTATAACTACCCAAATATAAGTTGCCTTAGTAAGCTGGAAAATGGCATGGTTTTTCCTTTCTTCCTGCATTCAAATCCTTTGCCCATGCCTTCCACTGGAAGGATGCAGTGAAGAAGCCAGCTGGCAAAGAAGATTGGGAAATGTAATATATGTTTTCTAACTTGAAGGTAAAAATGAGGTGTGGAATGGCTTGGTGTAGAGCTGAGAGATAAGACACCATTTGGCACTGTTCGCTATTTGGCTGCTCAGCAAAAGACAATAACCATGCTTCTTCCTAAAAGGATGCAACTCTCCTTTGACCAAAGGAAGACTTTTTCACTCTTTCGAAAAAGGAAGACCAAAGTCATCAGTCAATGCATCTGTCTCTGAGTAACATCAATTTTTCTTCTCATTTATTTTCCACTGATAAGGATGTCATCACTTTTTTCAAGCCAAATTATGCTAGATAACTAATCCCAAAAGTTCTGTTTCCTCGGAGACCTTCTGGCTGAGTAGTTTATCAGTCTTCAATCATGCAAGCAGAAGCTACTCAAGGAATTTAAATAGAGATAATATAGAGAATTTCTTTTTCAAAAGCATGATTGAAGAACTGTAGGAGCAAAAAAAGGATAGGTGAGATTACTAAATAACAAATAACTGCAAGAAGTCACTATTCCTCTTACAGCTAGAGAAGCATGGGGGGAAATGGTGTTATTCCAAGCCTGGGATTGCCCAAGTGAGGCTTCTGCTGCTGTGTTCGAACTGGCTAAGCAGGAAGCCAGGGGCTTGTCAACATTTATTCATTCTTTGTGCAGCTGCTACTGGTGCCATAAGTGCTGTTACCACAGCCTTGATGCTGCCTCCAATGTTTCTTCCACACAACCCCATCACAAGATATCCTCAACACTGCCATCTCCACCAGCAATTCTGGGACACCCATTGCCAGAGACACTAAGAAGCCATAAAAATATTTTATAACCCAGAAGCCATCTGGCAAGATACTCTGTGAAATATAGTTTGTATCATCCCAGATGGGAATGGTGACTAGTTTAGATGGATTCCTAGGATACTAACCCATATCACACACTATCCTAACAATAGGACAGTAAAAAGAATAGTCTAAACTATGCCAAATTTGAGACACTGGTCAATATAAATGTCTAAAATTCATGGGAAAGGTCTGGAATGGAGATATAATTCTGGAATTATTTTTCTATAGGTGGCATAATCACTTGGATACAATCACCCAGAGAATGATTGTTAACAGAGAGGATGATTTGTGTTAACACACAATCCTAGGTTACTGTTTGAAATGCACATCAGCAAAAAGAAAAATATCAATGGAGATTAAAAAGGATTGAGATGAAAATTAGGAGATCTTGTTATTGCAAAATATGATGAAAGCAGAGTTTCAAAACTATGGGAGCAATCAGATCATGTTGCTAACCAGTCAAATAAAATGAGGGCTGAGAACTAAACCATGGCTTGGACAATATAGAGGTCACTAGTGACCCTGATGGTAGCTGCTACTGTGAGATGCCAGGAACAATGAAATGAGATATAAAGAGACTAGGAATGAAATAACTCCGAATATGTGCAATAGTTAAGTAATTTTATTTGAAATGACAGAAGTGCCATAAAAGCTGGAAAAGGATAAAGAATCAAGTGAAACTTTTTTTTTTAAGGTATGAAATAACAGACTGTGTGCTGATGAAGATGACACAGTATACAAGAAAAACTAATATTTTAGAGGGAGTGAAGAAAATTGTAGAAGTAAAGTCCTTGATTTTGTAATATGGGGTGACATCTATTACACAGGGAAAAGGGTTTGCCTTTGCCTTGTATAGGAATAGTGACATTTTATTTACCTATTTCAGCAGAAACTAGCTGAAAGCATATTTATTCCAAAGTTAGATATGTGTAGGTGGTACTAGGAAGATGTAGAAGTGACAATATGATTAATATTTTCTTCTCAGTTAAGTGAGAAACTGAGTGAAAGAGAAAAGAATACCCTGATATTCAGAACCAGCTGACACTAACAGAAGGGCTCAGCATTGTTAAAGTTTGGCCTGGCCCTCATGGTTATGTCAAGAATTTCTGTTATTAAACATAAGCAATATTACAAGATAACATGAGAAAAGGTAACCGTTGGTGATGGAATTTTCTGTCTTGATGGTGTGGAAGTTACACAGCTGTATTCAATTATCAAAATTCATCACACATTACACTTAACATGAGTGGTTTTCATTGCTTGTAAATTATACATTAAAAAAGAAGAAAAAAGTCAGTGAAGTTAAAAGGAATTGAGTCTTTAGGTATATTTCTGAGAACATAAATCAAGATAATTAGCATTGGGTGTGGGATCAGGTGAGCAGTTCAAAAGAAAAATCAATTATTACTCCAAAGTAATATGTCACCGTCATTCCCTTCAATATATAGTACTGGGTGGTCTTGGCTGTGGAACTCTAACCTCAGAACTTAGAGCTGTGCATGTATCTACGCAGTAAGGTCAATTAATGTCAAAGGCTGAATTCCTTGAAAATAATCAAAATTTACATTACATGGGCATCTAAAATTGATATTAGTAAAGATCTGTGGCTGCTAGCTCAAAATTGGCCAAATTTTAAACTGATGATGACACCAAGGCAATGCCATTCCTGGCAGTCATATTGTCAACTTTTTCTAATGCCAGTTTTTCAGAGTAAATGTATTATTTTTATAGGTACAGTCATTAATAATTATTCTAAACTATTAAAGCATATTTGGTGGGAAGAAGAAAATATCATTCTGGGACTGTAATGAAGTTAAACTAAAACATAAACACAAAGATCACCTCATAATCTTTTTTAAGGAAATACAAAATTTAAATTACCTTGCAAATTATAAAAACACTATACCACTAGTGATTGTTGTCTGCAGAGAACTCACATAGGAAGGTTATTGGCCATACAGAAGGTAGATTTTGGAAGTGTGAAGAGATTTTACAAAATAACTTGTGAAATAGTCACTTAGGAGAACAGGATTATTAATTAACATCAGTTATAGAAAGAATAAATTTTAAATATTATAGGGAGTGCTCTAAGTGTAGGGTATTTGAAATTGAGATTTGGGATGTACTGCATTTCTTGACAAATTTAAGAGTATAATAAACTTAGGAATGTAACACAGAGGAAAAGTCAATGAAAGGAAAGAAAATTAATCAAATGGACAGGATGCTGGATGGATTATTCAAATTTTAACGCAATTTTGAAAAATGATGACCAGCCAGTGATAGAGTAGTTGTCAATAAGGCAGATATTAAAATTATCTCTGAAAAAAAAGGATAATTGATCAGAAAGACTATAAAGAGTAAAAAACATCACCTACTTTAAAGGGGAAGACCTGCTGTCTGCAAAGCAGTAGTGAAAGGATGTGACATTCCATGATGAGAGCCCAGGAGTTTCAGGGCCACAAAGGAAAGATTTGTGGATTGGGAATGAAATGGAATATAAGTCAGATTTGGGGCTAAACAGAATATTGTAGGGACTGGATGTAGTTATTAGAGAGAGAAAAAACAGGATTAGATTTCTGCTGATGCTAGGGATATCAATCATGATTCAACAAATCCAGTTGGGGGGCGCTGGGTGGCTCAGTCGGTTAAGCGGCTGACTTTGGCTCAGGTTATGATCTCGTGGTCTGTGAGTTCGAGCCCCGCGTAGGGCTCTGTGCTGACAGCTCAGAGCCTGGAGCCTGTTTCAGATTCTGTGTCTCCCTCTCTCTCTGCCCCTCCCCTGTTCATGCTCTGTATCTCTCTGTCTCAAAAATAAATAAACGTTAATTTTTTTTTTTTAATCCAGTTGGCCCTACACAAAGCAGATAATCAGTTCTTGTTGGAACTTGTGTCCTCAGAATTTGGAGATGATGTGGTAAAGATGTTTGGGAAGGAAAAGCAGAGTTTTTTGTTTTTAGTTTTTGTTTTAAGAAAGAGCAAAGTCTTGATGCTGTAAGGATTATGCCTCAAATCTCTCTTGGAAATTAACCATGTACATGAACAATTATTCAGTTTATTTGTTAAAAATGCTAGGAAACTCCTACTATCATCAGGAAACTGCAAAAGCAAAGGGGATCTGAAACAGAATATAGACACTTTGGTAAATTTCAATCCAGGAAAGATTATAATTTTTTCTTCACAAATTACCCCTTTTAGAAAAATGTGATAGGATGAATAAATTCACACAATAAAAACATAAGGAAGTGAAAACATTAAAAAGCTATGTAACTTTTAGGACAAATATTGCATATACTCTATCTAAAAACTGCTTCATTTTATGTGTTTCTGTTAGATTAGCTCTGAAGCATTTGAAATGTGGCATATAATGAAGTCATCTTGCAACATGACTTAGAAAAATTCATTTTAATATTTTCTTCTCTTTTTAAAAAACAACTTACAGGCAATATCCTTCTATTTCTTCCTTCTTTCCTTTCTTGCTATTTATTTTGACAGGATGAGGATGGGAGGGAGAGGAGTAGTGAGAGAAGAAGAGAAAGAAGCCCAAGCAGGCTCCATGCTCAGGACAGAGCCTGATGTGGGGCTTGATCTCAAGACCCTGAGATCATGACCTGAAGTGAAATCAAGAGCAAGACACTTAACTGACTGAGCCACCCAGGTACCAGTTACAGACAACTTCTAAAACATGCCCCTACCAAAAGCAGTTAGAGAAGACCCATGTTAGATAGGTGCTTAAAGCCTAACTAAAATAATCCAAGCAGTTTTTCGTATTTAGAACAGAATATTTAGTAAAGCAATTTTTCAACAACAGTTAAAAATTCATTCCTCTTGTGAATATGTGTGTACATGTGCTTGTATGTATGCACACACCCATGTGCATTAACGTGCATGGTATGTAGGCATAATGATGCTAACTAAAGCTTAAAACATGGTTATTCATATTTATTGACACTGTCTCAAAGATCCATTTCTTAGAAACTAACCCTCTATTCATTGTAGCTGATATACTTTAATGGTATTTGTACAGAGAAGGGAGGTTCGCTGAGGCTGAAATAGATTAAATGAGTAGAGTGAGCTTTTCTACCCCCTCTCCTGCAGTAATTTTCCTTCATTTCTTGTATAGTAGTGTACCATGAAGTCACTTCCAGGAACATGTCGCAGATTCAATCAGTTGGGATGACACAGCATATCATTCCCATAAGTCTTCAGACACTTTCAGGAATGATTAAAAAGCACAGCATCGCCCACTGACTGTTGGGATGACATGTACACGTTGGAGAAGACAGCCCTATTGAGCAGTTATCAATTACAAAAGTGTTTGAAAGTAGTCACTTTTCTATCTTAGAGGGTATTTCAAGTACATGGCCATCATACCTGATATGCTTCTATCACAGGTCTGTAATTGCCTCTATAAACCCAAGTGAAAAGGTACGAGACAGTGCCAGATCAAACTGACACATTCGCTATCTGATGTGTCCAATGACTTTTAATTAAAATGTATTTTGATTTTAGGAAATCAATTTTATACCCCTAACAATACCAAACATCAGATTAGCTGAGCTAAGACAATCATTAGCTGGCTCATTCAGACTACTGTTAACCCATTTGAATTATTTCTATGAACTTTTATCTTTACATAACCTTATACTTAAAGACACGCCTGAGTTGTTCTTGATGGAGAAAGTTAATACTGAGCTACACTTATTTTAAAATGCATTGATTATATACCCAGAATAAAACTGTCAGGTTGCTTTTTATGTAAAACCTTAGGTTTCTTTCAATCGGAAAAAGAAAACATAACAAAGAAACAACCAAAAAAACAAAACAAACAGGCAAAAACAAAAACACAACATCCCACTGTTTCGGTAGTTTCGTGGGGACAATTTCTAGAGGAAAAAGAGATTTTATCTGAATGGGACATGTGGCATGGATTCATTCAGCTGAAACAACTAAGAGTCCTAGCTATGCATTTCAATTTCATAATTGAAATATGCAGCAAAGTTCCAAAAGTTACTCATTATTCATATAGACCCTAAAGTTTTATTTTTGGTTGAAACTATTTGACTAATTACTAAAGATGACACATCCACAGATTCAAGGGGAAGGGGGCAGTGTATGTATGATTGCAGTTTATTCAGCAAGCAAAAGATTACAATATGTAAAAGAATTGTAACTACAGAGCTAATATTGAGGCTTGTAACTTTTATTTTTCACTTATACTTTATTTTAGAATAATCTGATTCTCTAGTAAGTAACAAGATACTATGTTAGGGAATAAATTAAAAAAATAAATAAAAACATTCACTATAGCCATTTTATGGGTCTAGAGAAGAGTAAAAACCTTATTTCCCGGAGGGATTTGGCAAACTTCTTTTCCAGTCTTATTAGCAAAAATTTATTCCCTGCTATCTGAACTGGTGTGTGTTCCAAGAGATGTCCTGTGCTTAATGACCAGGCCAAAGTTCCTTTAGGAGTCAACGTCAAATAGAGACGGGATTGCATTATGCCCATCAGTTCCACACCTTAAATTAGTGGTTGTCAATATTCCATTAGTATTTGGGCTACAAATGGGAAGAAAGGATACTAGATCTTCTATTCCAAAATCATCACTCATCTTAAAAAAATGAGGGGCGCCTGGGTGGCGCAGTCGGTTAAGCGTCCGACTTCAGCCAGGTCACGATCTCGCGGTCCGTGAGTTGGAGCCCCGCGTCAGGCTCTGGGCTGATGGCTCGGAGCCTGGAGCCTGTTTCCGATTCTGTGTCTCCCTCTCTCTCTGCCCCTCCCCCGTTCATGCTCTGTCTCTCTCTGTCCCCAAAAAAAAAATAAACGTTGAAAAAATTAAAAAAAAAATGAATAAACTGAACATCAAGGAAACTCAGGGGCTTTGTCAAGCTGATGCAACTTGTCTTGTAAATCCGAAATGAATTAAGTGATATAAAACACCTTGGCACAAGTAAAGGGCATCACATGCCTCCCTCATCTTGGTTTCACCACTATTCAAGTCCAGGGAAATCAGTCCCTACATGGAGGTTATGACTATTTCCTGAATCTTGTACAAGGCAGGATATTTCAAAAAAATTATGCTAGCATCTCTTAAGATATTAAAAATTTTAATTTAAAAAAAGCTATCATAAAAATATAAAATTAGTAACATATTGGCATGCATTAAGGCTTAAATCTATCAGTGTGGGACATGTCAAGGGCAAGAGAAACCTCACTGCAGTTTGCCTTAGGCCTTCTTTGTTACTTGTCAGTGTTCATCTTCATCCTGCTGTTCCTACCTCATAGATGAGATTCTGGGGTCCCAATACCCTACAGTATTGCCAATGATTTTGTTTTCAATCATAGCTATTAGCGGGTTAAACTAACCTCACAATAAATTCAAATGATTGGGTAAAGTGCCTGTAAATTGGTTTCATAATATACATGAACTGAAGACACTGGGAATGGAAGATCTTTCTAATCTAACTATTCATAAATAAAAGCTGTCCAATAAGATCTAAGCATCTAAGACTGTATTTGGCAAGGTTACAAAATTTGTAACATAAAAAAAGCAAAGTGTGGGAGAGTATTTTTAAATCTTCAGCATATGGACTTAGTTCAAAGCTGGAAATGGCAGAGAATGATTATAAACTACTATTGGATAGGATTCAAAATGTAAGCTGATAATAGGCATATAGTGGTTCACCTGCCTAGAAAAATAACTGAGCTATGAAACAAAATGAAGATATTAATGGAACATTTTAATTAGCATTATTATAATGTATGCTTAGGATAAACTGTTTGGAGAGGGCACTTGCTTAATTATCCACTGGAGGATCAAACAGTAGATGATAAACTTATATGTTATTATTACCAGGAGCGTTATTTGCATATTTGCCAAATTCAGCACTTTCTCCAATGTTTTAAAGCCTAACCTTCAATTTAGATTTTGATTCATGCTCTTTTTCTAATGATTCTAGCTACTCAACATTCAGGAATAACAATCATTGGAAATTATATATAGATATAGCTTGAAAGCTATAAATTATTTTTAAAACCAAAAATATTTAATCTAATTTTACCGCTTTATTCTAAAAAAAAAAAAAATCCCAGTAGGTGGAGGCCAAATCCTAAACTGCATTCTGCATCATCCATGCTTATCTTCTTAAAAACTGTCATCATACCTCCTTTTCAAATAGTACAGTAAAACTTATTTTAATGAAATATCATTTTAAAAGGAATGCTGGTTGTTTAAGATTAAAATGACTGCCTGGTAAGAAAGATGTCAATGATGCTTATGAACCTTTTATATCAATTATTATTAAGGTTTTGCACATTCTAATTCATTAATAAATGGGGGACGAAGGAAGGTATGTTTTATTGCTGATCATTACTCAAATAAAATGGGATTTTTTTTCTATGAGAGTATTAAGAGAAATTACTAATTTCCATTTTTCCATAAAATCCATTTCTACAATGTAACCTTGACCCAGTCTGAAAGAAAGAAATCTTGCTATGGGTTTCATACCCATCTTCTTTACCTTTTTAAATTCAATTCCAGCATCAGCCATAATTATAGGTAAAGCGCCTTTCTCCATCTGTCGAATACTATAAAACCATGATCTGTTATTGTTTAGATATGCTACCATCCATTGTCTTTTCAAAGCACCTAATTGCCAACACAATTATCCTTGGATTTTATAATGTTCTATCTTATCTGAGTAGATTCAACTATATTTATTTGCCTGGTAACAAGCACTGTACTAGTCACACTGGCATCTCAAAAATGTTCATTCCCATGAACATACTATCTTAACTTCTATCTCTGTTTCTTTTTTCTCTCTCAACATAAATTTGCTCTTTCTGTGAAATTACACCTTCAGCATCTATACCCTCCCCTATTATCTCTTACTAGATCTCATTGGGTTTTCTCGTCTAGATTTCTTTCCTCTACTATTATCCCTGGGTATCTTCTCTAAGTTTCCACTGAAGCAAACTTCAAACAAAAAACAAAAACTCTTCTTTTACTTATGCAATTCTGAAAACCCCAAACTATGGAGATTTTTTAAATTTTCACATTTTATAGACAAGTTACCTTAAACCAGCATACCTTGTAGTATACATCCATTCTTTTAACATCAATCGTTTTTGAGTTTCCTTGGAAGTAGTAGTTATTCCCATTCTCAATTTTCATAATTGTAGATAGGAGTTCATACCTCAGGAAGTTTCTGGCCACAGCGAAAAGTTTAAAGTTCATGTTGTGATTCAAACTAAACAAGAGACACTAAATTCAAATATTTGGGTTGAAACTATAGTGAATGAAGCACTCTGTCTCAGCTAGGTGTGCCTGTACCTAAGTCATCATTTCTGTGCGTGAAGTAGGTTGCTTAAAAGTCAACATGGAGGAAATCAGTCACTGAGTGACAGATGTGTCATGTAATCTTTGCATGCATTAAATCATTTATGCTTGGAAACAGCTATGCTACTAAAATGTTCTTTTATTAGAGCCAGAGATTGCTTTACTCATTTATTTGGGTTTGGGTTTACATAACTTGTAAGCAAAACAGTCCTAAGTTACATTTTTGACTGTAGTCCTCCATGCATATTTTTAAAAAAAAAGCTTCCCCCCGACCCCATGAACCTGTAACAATCCAGGTACAATGCAAGCATTCACTGACCATTGTTTAAAATTTCTACTAGTTATTCATTTTCTACACTAAGGCTCAGTTTTCCCAATAGTTTCCTCATATACATCTCTTTGTAGGGCCTCTAATCCCTTCCTGATCTATTCCTAGCTTAGAATGACTGTTTCATAATTCAGTGACAATTGTCACAATCACAAACTACCATTCCCTTCACATCCAGATATCCTAGTGTCCACATTTCTTATCTTTTTCTGCTCTCAGTGGTATTTCTGCTCCATGCTATGTATTTGAATCTTTCCTTCACAACTTACTCACTAGTGACCTCAATATTATCTTTTACTTCCCTTGCAGGTTTGGTATCCAATATAAACAAGTTTGAAGAAAATTATACTTGATGTTAGTTCTTTCACAATTGCCTTTTTAGTTTATATATCAATTTCTAATTTATACCAACTGTCTGCTTATAATAACTATCAACTTCCACTTAAGTATGACTGGATGTAGAAATTAAAGTTTTTTTAAGTTGAATTTAAATTACTTCACCTCCCTCAGACTCCATATTCTTAACTAAAAAATGAAAGGTAGTTGGAGGAAGATGGCAGAGGAGGAGGATCCTGAGCTTATCTCATCCCAGACACTCCAAGATAACAGCTACATGTGTACAACTAACTCTGAAAATGACCAGAAGACTGCCAAAACAGACCATCTAGAGTTAATTGTAGAAGAGACCGCAACAAAAAGGGTAGGCGGGGCAGAGACATGGTTGGCAAGATTAATCACAAGTGAGAGGGACACCAGAGCATGGAGAAGCAAGAAAATCAGATTCTACACCAGGCACTCTAAACAGTGAGAAGATAAGTCCCCATAACATCTGGCTTCGAAAACCAGTGGGACTTAACTTTTGGAGCTTTTTAAAATCATTGGTGTTTTCTGTATATAATTTAAAAGTCAGCAGATCTAACTCCAGAAGAGCCAGATGGAGATAGGAAACTGAGTCTCAGTCCATAATGAGCCAGCATAATAGATAATTTGGCCTGAGACACAGCATAGAAGCAGCCATTTGAAAAGCACCTGTAGTATACCTGAAGTGTTTTTTTGTTTTTTTGTTTTTGTTTTTTGTTTTTTTTTTACTAATCTCAGAACATATGCTATAGAGGCAGCTTAGAGATTTCTCTCTGCACAAAAATTCTGGGGGTCCATTTCTCATCCCCTCTCCAGCCTAGGTAGCCAGACACTTACAGGAACGAGCACTAACACTCTTGACCTAATTTGCTAGCAAGTGCTTGCCCCACCCTCACGTGCTCCTGTGGACCAGCTCCATCCAAACCTGCAGCCTCAGTAGACATACCCCCAAAGTGGCTCATTCCCCACCACCACATGCTAGCAGCCCAGAAAGGGACCAATGCC
The DNA here is from genome assembly GCF_022079265.1 of Lynx rufus. Classification (NCBI taxonomy): domain Eukaryota; kingdom Metazoa; phylum Chordata; class Mammalia; order Carnivora; family Felidae; genus Lynx; species Lynx rufus. The sequence continues at coordinate 165,790,875 of NW_025814823.1, forward strand.
ACTCCAAAGTGACTCCTGCCCTGGGGAGAGGTGATAATCCCCCACATAAGCATGCCTACAGTTCTAGCAGGTAAACATATTAGCTGGCTGTACAGGAAATGGTCTCTTCCACAGCTGTGGATGCACCAAATGATGGGGGTAAATGCAGACATCTAGTCTGGCTACTGACCCCATTCACCTTGCCTGTCATGGACTCGGGCAAGCCCTTCAGCAGCACAGGGATGAAACGCTGCCCAGTGTACCCAACCCACAACAGGTAGAACAAGTCATAGCAGATGAATGGGCTGTAGGCAAACATGGCTAAGCAAAAACAGCAGGATGCATGGAGCCCACATAGGAGACCAACCTGGAGCACTTAGTCTAGTGACTAAACGGCATTGTACTCCAGAGGACCACAGGAGCTCTTTTACACAAAGCCACTACTTTTAAGACCAGGAGAAGTAGTGGATTTTTGTAATATGCAGAAACAAACACAGAGAGTTAGGCAAAATGAGGAGACAGAGGAATACATCCCAAATGAAGGAAATGGACAAATCACAGCAAAAGAGTGAAATAAAATGGAAATAAGTAATACGCCTGATAAGGAATCCAAAGTAATGATCATAAAGGTACTCATTGGACTTCAGAAAAGAGTGAAGGAACTCAGTGAGGACTTCAACAACGAGAAAGAAAATATTTGAAAAACCAATAAGGCATGAAGAATTCAGTAAATGAAATAAAAAATACACTAGATCAAACCAATAGCAGATTAGAGTATGTGGAAGAACAAAATCAGTGATAGGGAAGACAGGGTAATGGAAAGCAACCAAGATGACCAGCAAAAAAAGGGGAAAAAAAGAATAATTAAAAATGAGAATAGATTAAGAGAGTTCAGTGACATCATCAAGTATGAGAACATTTATATTACGGGGAACCCAGAAGGACAAGAGACAGAGAAGGGGATAAAAAACTTACCAGAAGAAATAAGAGCTGAACACTTCCCTAATCCAGGGAAGGAAACAGACAACCAGGCGCAGGAATCGCAGAGAGCCCCTAACAAAATTAAGCCAAGGAAGCTACATCAAGACAATAATAACTAAAAAGGCAAAAAGTAATAAAGCATAAAGAATTTTAAAAGCAGTAAGAACAAAGCAAACAGTTATATACAAGGGAAACTCCCTAAGACTACCATAGCTTATTTGTCATTGGCAACTTTGAATGTCAGAAGGGAGTGGCATGATACATTCAAATTGCTGAAAGGAAAAAGTCCTACAACCAAGAATATCTTATCTGGCAAGGTTATCATTCAGAATAGAAAGAGACAGTTTTTCACACAAAGTTAAAGGAGTTAATCATTGCTAAACCAGCCTTACAAGAAATGGTAAAAAGAATTCTTTGAGTCAAATAAAAGGCCATAGCCAGAAGTAAAAAAAAAAAAAAAAAAATTACAAAGCAAAGTAAATAAATAAATAAATAAATAAATTCACAAGTAAATGCAAACAGATAATAAAGGTAGTCACTAAATCACTTAGAAAATCAGTATGTAATTTAAAACATAGAAGTGTAAAATCAATTCTATCTATAAAAATAAGTCAAGGGATACACAAATAAAAAGATGTAAGCTATGACATGGAAATAAAATGTGGAGGGGGGAATAAAATTTACTCCTGTTGGAATGTGTTTGAACTTAAGCAACCATCAACTTAATGTAGACTGCTCTACAAATAGATGTTATACATGAACCTAATGATAACTACAAATCAAAAACCTATAATAAATACACAAAACATAAAGAGAAAAGAACAAGCATAACACTAAAGAAATCCATCAATCCACAAAGGAATATGGCAAGAGGACAAAGGAATAGAAAGAACCATAAAACAACTAGAAAGAAAGTAAAAAAAAAAAAAAAGTAGCAATACATACGTACCTATCAATAATTACATTAAATATATATGGACTAAATGTTCCAGTTAAGAGACATAGGATGAAGGACTGGATAACAAATTTAAAAAGGCCCCACCTCAATGCTGTCTACAAGAGAATCACTTCAGACCTAGAGATACATGCAATTGGAAAGTTAAGGACTAGAAAAACAAACACCATGTAAGTAGAAAAAAAAAAAAAGCCATAGAAGTAATACTCCCATCAAACAAAACAGACTTTAACAAGAGGCAAAAAAAAAAAAAAAAAAAAAAAAAGGCACTACATAATGATAAAGGGAACAATCCCTTTTTTTTTTTTATGTAAGTAAAAATGGAGAAATTGATAGTAATACAATAGTAGGGGGCATTAACACCCTACTTAAATCAATAAAATATATCCTTCAGACAGAAAATCAACAAGGAAACAGTGACTTTGAAAGACACTTTAAGACAGATGCATCTGACAGCTATGTACAGAACATGCCATCCAAAACCAGAATACAATTCTTTTCAAGTGCAGATGGAATACTCTCCAGTATAGTTCACATGTTAGGACACAAAACAAGTTTCAGTAAATTCAGGAGATTTTCCAATCACAAAAGTAATAAACCAGAAATCATTAATAAGAAAAAAACCTGGAAAGAACACAAAGACATGGAGGCTAAGTACAATGCTACTAAACAATGAATGGGCCAACCAAGAAATCAAAAAGGAAGTAAGAAAATACACAGACAAAGGAAAATGAAAATATAATGTTCCAAGTATTTGGGATATACCAGAAGCAGTTCTAAGAAAGAAGTTTATAGCAAAACATGCTAACATCAAGAAACAAGAGAAATCTTAAAAAAACAATCCAACTTTATACCTAAAAAACTAGATAAAGCCCCAAGTTAGCAGAAGGAAGGCATAACAAAGATTAAAGCAAAAATAAATAAAAAAAGAGACTACAAAAATTAGAAAAATTAAATGAAACCAGAACTAGTTTTTGAAAAGATTAACAAAATTAATAAACCTTTAGCCACACCCATCAAGAAAAATGCAGAAAGTACCCAAATAAATAAAATTAGAAACAGAGGAGGAGAGATAACAACTGACACCACAGAAATATAAGGATTATAAAAGATTTTTATACATTCCTATAAATCCATAATCTTCCGAAACTAAATCAAGAAGAAACAGAAAATTTGAACAGAATGATTAGTAGTAACAAAATTGAATCAGTAATCAAAAACTGTCAACAAAAAAAAGCCCAGGACCAGATGACTTCACATGTAAATTCTACCAAGTATTTATAGAAAAGTGAATACCTATTCTTCTCAAAGTATTCCAAAAAATAGTAAGCAAAGTTTCCAATTCATTCTATGAGGCCAGAAAAAGCCTGATACCAATACCACACAAAGACACTATAAAACAAAAACAAATCCTTCAGGCCATTATCTTTGATTAACATAAATGCAGAAAATCCTCCACAAAATATTAGAAACTGAATTTAACAATACAAAAAAACATCATTCACCATAATTAAGTAGGATTTACTCCAGGGATGAAAGTGTGGTTCAAAATTTACAAATCAATTTAATACATCACCTTAACAAGAGAAAGGATAAAAATCATACAATTTTCTCAAGGAATGCAGGGAAATAATTTGAAAAAAGCCAGTATCCACTCATGATTAAAACTCTCAACAAAGTGAGGTGAGAGGGAATATACCTCAACAAAGTAAAGGCTGTACTTAAAAAACCCATAGCCAAAATCATAGTCAATGGTGAAAAAAAAATGGAGAGCTTTTCCTTAATATCAGGAGCAAGACAAATTGTCCACTGTCACTACTGTTATTCAATGCAATATCGGAAGTCCTAACTGCAGCAATCAGGGAAGAGAAAGAAATAAAAGTCATACAAATTGGTAAGGAAGAAGTAAAACTGTCACCATGTGCAGATGACATAATACAATAGATAGAAAATCCTAAAGGCATTACCAAAATCTTTTAGAACTGACAAATGAATTCAGTAAAGTTGCAGGATACGAAATTAATATACAGAGAGTTACTGCATTTCTATACACTAATAATGAAATCCTATTCATAACTGCACCAAAACGAATTAAATGCCTAAGAATAAGGAGGTAGAAGACCTGTACTATGAAAATTATAAAACATTGACGAAAGAAAGTGAAGATAACGCGAACAAATAGAAAGACATACCATGGTAGTGGATTGGAACAATTAATATTATTAACAGGTCCATACTACCCAAAGCAATCTGCATATTCAATACAATCTCTATTAAAATACCAACAGCATTTTTCACTGAAGTAAAAAAAATAATTCTAAAATTTGTGTGGAACTATAAAAGACCCTGGGTAACCAAAGCAATCTTGAGAAAGAACAAATTGGCGTATCACAATTCCAGATTTCAAGATACACTATAAAGCAGTAGTAATCAAAACAGTATTATACTGGAATAAAAAGCCACAGAGAGATCAGTGGAACAGAATACAGATCGAGAAATAAAGCCACACTCATATGGTGAATTAATCTATGACAAATGAGGCAAGAATATACAATGGGGAAAAGACAGTTTCTTCAACAAATGGTGCTGGGAAAACTGGACAGCTACATGCAAAAGACTGAAACTGGACTACTTTCTTACACCACAGACAAAAATAAACTCAAAATGAATTCAAGACCTGAATGTGAGACCTGAAACCATAAGACTCCTAGAAGAAAACATAAGCAATAATTTCTTTTACATCAGTGTTAGTAACATTTTTCTAGTTATTTATCCTTAGGCAAGGGACACAAAAGCAGAAATAAACTATCTGGGCTACATCAGAATATAAAGCTTTACACAGTGAGTGAAACCATCAACAAAACAAAGAGGCAACCTACTGAATGGGAGAAGATATTTACAAATGACATATCCATGAAGGGCTTAATATCCAAAATATATAATTTATACAACATATATCCTAAAAACAAATAATCTGATTTAAAAATGAACAGAGGACCTGAATAGACATTTTTACAAAAAAGACATGCAATAGATAGACAAAAGAGAATGAAAAGATGATCAACATCAGTCATCATCAGGGAAATGCAAATCAAAACCACAATGAGAGATCACCATACACCTGTCCGAATAAATAGAAGCACCAACAAAACAAAACAAAACAAAACAAAACAAAACAAAACAAAACAAAACACCACAAAGGAACGCTATCCACTGTTAGTGGGAATGTAATTTGGCACGGCTATTGTGGAAAACAGTATGGAGCTTCCTCAAAAAATTAAAAATAGCACTATCCTATGATCCACTAATTCCACTATTGGGTATTTACCCAAAGAAAGTGAAAACACTATTTTAAACACTATTAGGGGCGCCTGGGTGGCGCAGTCGGTTAAGCGTCCGACTTCAGCCAGGTCACGATCTCGCGGTCCGGGAGTTCGAGCCCCGCGTCAGGCTCTGGGCTGATGGCTCGGAGCCTGGAGCCTGTTTCCGATTCTGTGTCTCCCTCTCTCTCTGCCCCTCCCCCGTTCATGCTCTGTCTCTCTCTGTCGCAAAAATAAATAAACGTTGAAAAAAAAAATTTTTAAACACTATTATACTTTAATACCTTAAACACTATTTATATTTTATATATGTGTGTGTATGTGTGTGTGTGTGTGTGTGTGTGTGTGTTTACTACAGCATTATTTACAAGAGCCAAGATATGAAAGGATCCAAGTAATATCAACAGATGAGTGGATAAAACAAGAAATGGTATGTATACACAATGGAGTATTACTCAGCCATAAAAAAAAGATCTTGCCATTTTTGACAACATGGATGGATCTAGAGGGTATTAGGCTAGGTAAAATAACTCAGACAAAGACATGTACCATATGACTTCACTTATATGTGGAATCTAAAAAACAAAACAAACAAAAAACCAGACCCTTAAATAAAGAGAACTGATGGCTGCCAGAGAAGCGGTGGGTATAGGGATGACTGAAATAGATAACAAGGTATAACAAGTACAAGCTTATAGTTATAACATAAATAAGTCCCAGACATGAGAAGTACAACATAGGGAATATAGTCAATAATATTATAATAACATTGTTTGGTTACAGATGGTGAGCACTGAGCAATGTATAGAATTGTTAAGTCAGTATGTTGTAAGTGTGAAACTAACATTGCATGTTAATGACACTTCAACTGATACATAATATAATATATATTATATATGTTCAATTAAAATATATATATATATATATATATATATATATGAGAGTTACTGTCTAAAGCCTTTTCTGGATGTTATTTTTTTGAATTGCTTTATAGTTCTTATACAATAATTTTACACAGATTTCTGGGAACATAGAATATTTTTGTATTTTGATATTCTCATCAATTCTATTTGATTATGCCTCCAGATACAGTGTGCCTGAAATAAAATCATGTTTGAAAATTATCAATATACTGTTAAAATTTCAGGTTTAAAAATACTACAAGAGTGCTATATTAAGTGTGCTTATAGATTTGCAAATGCATTTGTACAGATACAGTATATTTTTAGAAAATTATTTCTTTTATGTACTTCTTTTAACAGGTATTTATTGAGCACCTACTACATGACAGGCAATATTCTAGACACTAGAGGTAGAAAAGCTAAAAAAAAATTTTTTTAAATAAAAAACCTCTTTCCTTCATGAAATTTGCATTCTGTATGTGAGAAATAAAAGAGGATGAGACCTAATTTTTTAGGCTTATGTATATTAATAACAAAATACATTTCACACATACTAATACACAAATTATACACATATTTTCCCTGTGAATTAGCTTTTACAAAATGTAGAAATGTTTTGCTAAAATAAACTTTCTCTTGAAAATCCAAAGCATTCTGGATATAAAACTAGTTTCCTTTTCCTAGCATTGAAAACTGAACAGCTTATTAAGAACATTTCTAAAGCACTCTATACAATGGGACAACTAAAAAGACAGAAATAAGATGTTTGCAGACAGGAAAAGAATGGGTAGTGTCTTTTGAATGTTATGATGATGAATTTACTAACTCCAAGACCATAATTAATGAACAAAGAAAGTGTTCTACCAGTGTCAAATACATTCTGAAGTTTTACATCTAATAGGATTTACTTCTGAGGTGTCTCACCAGAATCAGTGGTACTATCTAAACTGAAGAATGAAATAAATCCTCCACCAATGCTATTCATCACTGTGCAGATGAAATTGGATTAAGAAGCTGTCTAGCTCAGCAGTCCCTATGATGTCGATGTTTAAAAGGCACTGAACACCATGCCAGAATGAATCAGAAATAATAGTGCTATTTTTGAAATTTGTTTATTTTGAGAAAGAGAAAAAGGAAGGAAGGAAGGAAGGAAACATGAGCAGGGGAGGGGCAGAGAGAATGGTGGAGAGAGAATCCCTAGCAGGCTGGTGTGCAGCCCCACACAGGGCTCTATCCCACCAACAGTGAGATCATGAGCTGAAATCCAGAGTCTAACACTTAACTGACTGAGCCACCCAGGTTCCCCAAGAATTATGGTGCTATTTGAGCTCAAGGATCTATGTGCTTACATAGCACACAAAAAATCCAAAATGTTCTCACTTCCACCCTTGACAGCATCTCTAAATTTAAACAAGAAAGTTATCTATTTTAAGTGCCAATATTGTTCTCACTAAAGAAATATTTAAAGAACAACGGCTTGAAAGTGTGGCAAATAACTAGTCCCCCAGTAGGCATCAGTGAAGATAAGCTTATAGATACCAAATTTAATACCTGATTTATAGTTCACAAACTTAGAAAAAAGTTTCCTTTCACTATGTGACAGCTGGGAGCCCCCCTAGGTTAAACCCAAAGTCATAAAAACAGATGTTGAGCTTCATGGTATCTATGAAATATAACCTTAGGTTGACTGTATCAAATAATCTTACATAAAACAAGGAGTGTAATAGATTTTTATTGGTTTACTATCTATAAAAATATCTTAGCCATATATAGCTGTACAATTATTTAACTTAAGTAGTTCTATTTTATTAACCAGAGTTCTTTGTACACATATATATACTGACTGTACATTCACTACCACTCTTTACCATAAAATAAGCAAACATAATATCACAATCTTTAGTGTTTTTTTTAATGTTTATTTATTTTGAGAGAGTGAGCAAGAGGGTGACTGGGGGAGGGGCACAGAGAAAGGGAGAGAGGATCCAAACTGGGCTCTGCACTGACTTCAGAAAGCCTGATGCAGGGCTCAATCTCACGAACCAGGAGTTCAGGAGCTGAACTGAAGTTGGACGCCTAACCGACTAAGCCACCCATGTGCTCCTAGCATTTTTAAATCCACTCCCCTGGGACCAAAGATCTTCAGTGCATAATCATATCAGCAGCTTTTGAATCTAGCCTGGCTTACCCAACACCCATTCCTTATTTTCCCAAACAGGTCTTCACCTTAGAAGCTGGAAAAGGTAAATGATTACTTTTAAATATTCTCTTGGATGAAGGTTTAATTATGTGATACACAGTAAAATAAATATAAGTAGATGTTTCTCAAAAGCTTCTGTGAAAGTTTTGCTTTTTATCATGAAAAGCAATTGATGCTCTCTCCCCTTTTCCTTCTTGTTTGGAATGTTAACAAAGACTTGGATCTTCAGCAGCCATCTTGCAGCCAAGAGAGAAAATCAAGGGAATCAAAGAGATGTTGATTTGAGCCACTAAACCAACAATGGTTGTACATGAACTCCAGCCCTTATGTTATATGGGAATACACCTATTTATTTAAGTCACTTCTGGTCAAGAATCTCAGTGTAGCAAAAGCTGCTTACCAATACAGATAATTTCCAAATAATTATTAAAATATATATTTTGCTTAAACTAATTTAGGAACAATAGGATTTTTTTTAAAGATAGCCCATGAGTCAATGACCAGCAAATTAAGCAAATAAACCCACAAGCTTGGGATAAATTAACTCCCAAGCATTGAGAGAAAAAAAAAAAAAAAGATTTAGGAGAATGGTTTTCAAAATATATGTTTTTTTCAAAATATATTCTTATTGCTTTGTTTTTTACAGTTTTTATGTAAGCAATTTGGCTGACAGAGATTGGAAATCAAGGAATGAAATAAAAACAAGTGTGTGGGAAAAATAGATAAAAAGGAAAGAAGGAAAAATGAAGCCTAGTGTGACAACACAAAGAATAAGGTATGAACTTTCAGTTAGCGAAAGCAAAGTGTCAAATGTTAAATTGTAGATAAACTCTGGACACCTATTCCAGATATATAAATATGACTGTTGGGGTGCCTAGGCAGCTCAGTCGGTTAAGTGTCGACTTCGGCTCAGGTCATGAGCTCCCAGTTCGTGGGTTCGAGCCCCATGTCAGGGTCTCTGCTGTAAGCACGGGGCCCACTTCAGATCCTCTGTCTCCTCTCTCTGTCCCTCCCCCACTCACACACGCACTGTTTCAAAAACAAACATTAAAAAAAAAAACTGTCTACAAAACATTTGACAGAGCAGTGCAGCAACACAAGACAATCATGGGACTTTTATTTCTGTAAAAACTTGATTTAAATATGCCAGCTCCGGGGCGCCTGGGTGGCGCAGTAGGTTAAGCGTCCGACTTCAGCCAGGTCACGATCTCGCGGTCCATGAGTTCGAGCCCTGCGTCAGGCTCTGGGCTGATGGCTCAGAGCCTGGAGCCTGTTTCCGATTCTGTGTCTCCCTCTCTCTCTGCCCCTCCCCCATTCATGCTCTGTCTCTCTCTGTCCCAAAAATAAATAAACGTTGAAAAAAAAATTTTTTTTTAATAAAAATTAAAAAAAATAAATAAATATGCTAGCTCCAACTCTATTCCCATAAGCTACTGAGCAGTCAACTTCTAATTCTTCTCATTTGCAAAATTATGAAACTACTATTACATTTGGAATAAAATTAGAAAATATACCAAATGATGTTTATCATCATATTCATTATATAAATATTTAGTTTTCTTTCATGGCTTCCTTCCAAGTTGACTTACCATATTCTCATTGGTTCTCATTTTTATCTTTAAAATCCCTTTCTAGTGGGTGTCCACAGCTATAATCTTCTCACATACAATCTATCTTCTTTAATGCTTTCTTAAGTATACTTCTAAGATAAAAATCTTAGCATATACTGTTTATTAAGAATATAAATGGTCATCCATTGTCTGTAGATCAGAAGTTCTTTATTGGGATGATTTTATCCTCACATGACATTTGGCAGTATCTGGAGACATTACTGATTATCACAAATAGTGTGTGTGTGTGTGTGTGTGTGTGTGTGTGTGTGTGTGTGTAGAAGTCAAGGATGTTGATAAAAATCTCACAACATATAGAAGCAGGCCACCATAACAAACAATTATATTACTCAAAATTTCAATAGTGTTGGAGTTGAGCAACTGTGCTATTATAACCACAACTCTTTGGCACACAAAGTTCCTCATGGTCTAAATTTTGCCCAGCTCTCCTATCATTAATTATACACTTTAAATGGTTTTGTATTTTTTTCTAAATATACAAAAACTTTTGTAAAATTACTGCTACCATTAAAATTTAATGATTTTTATCATTTATTATTAATCAAGTCATCCAACTTGATCATTTTTCTTTCCTTATCTGAAATGGCTGGGTTTGATTAAATCTAAGTTCCATTCAAGTGTTAAATTTTATTTTAAAGTGAGATTAATATTCCATTCAATTAAATTTTAAATGCTTATTATTTTTGTAATAATTATGAAAGAACAGAAAGACAAAGACCATATGCTGTCACATATATGTATAATCTAAAAAAAGAAAAGAAAAGCCAAACTAGAACAGAGTGGAATGGGATTTATCTGGAGTTGGAAAATGGAGAGATGTTGACCAAAGGGAATAAATTTCCAGTTATAAGATGGATACTTCTAGAGATGTAATATACAGCATGGTGACTGTAATTAAAAATACTGTATCATATACTTGAAATTTGCTAGAACAGATATTAAATCTTCTGACCACATTCAAAAACATACAATTACATGATGGATATGTTAACTTACCTTTTTGTAGTAATAATCTTGCAATATATACAAGTATGCAAATAATTACACTGTACACCTTAAACTTACATATTGCTCTAAGTCAACTATAGATCTCAACAAAATTGGAAAAAAAGTATATAGAAAGTTTAAATTTTTTTAGTTAAAAAAGTTTTTAGTATAGTTGACTCACAATGTTACATTAGTTTCAGGTGTACAGCTTATTGATTTGACAAGTTTAAAGCTCAAACAATCTAACCTTATGCTTAAAGGAACTAGAAAAAGAAGAGTGAAACCCAAGGAGAATAGAAGAAAGGAGATAATAAAGATCAGAGCAGAAATAAATGACAAAGTATCGAAAAATAAAATGGAGAACATGAAACTAAGAGCTAGTTCTTTGAAAAAATAAACAACATTAACAAACTTTTAGCCAGGCTCATCAAGAAAATAGAGAAAGACCCCAGTGAATAAAATCAGAAATAAGAGAGAAGTAACAATTGATACCACCCATAAACAAAGCACTATGAGAGAATACTACAAAAAATTATATGCTAACAAACTGGGCAGCCTAGAAAAAGTGGATAAAAAACTTTACACACACACAAAAACTGGAATAGTGGTTTGTAATTTCAGAAATCAGAAGAGGAAAACTACTGAAGAGTTCTAAAGACTTTAGGATATAGTGTGTTGACGCAAAGAAACCATATCTAATAATAATTGATATAACTTCTGATAAAGTTTAATATATCCATACTTCTAATATTCTGATAAAACAGGTGTGTTTTTGTTTCTATCCATACAGACTATAATGCCACGTATAATACAGTGTTAAGCTTAATGAATAACATTGATGTTGATAAGAATCTTACTCAGAAAAGACTCATTTTCTTCAATGAACATTGGTTTTGCCTAGTCTCACAATGAACGAGCCTAAATAATGACCTGTGTAGGAGAATTTAAGTCACATTATGTTTAAATATTCCCTTCAAATTCAGTGGAATAAGGATGTTTTCATAACTTAATCTTAGTAACAGAAATGGAAGAATAGAAATACACATAAAGTTATGCATCATTAGATTCTAAGCAGGAGAGAGAAGCAAAGAGAAGTGGGTTATCCAGAGGTTTCCAACAGACAATGGTCACAAACCAGTCACAAGATATTCAGTAGCATCAACTCTTGTGACAAAATGGAAAGGTCTATTCCATTATCAAAGAATTTAGGCAGATTTTTCTTACATTATCATTTATTCCTTTTGCTTATGTGAATAAATTTTTTCAATTCTTAAGTTTATGAGTAAATAAAAGAGAAATAAAACTGATATTGAAACAAACACGGTCGATTCTAGTAATAAGTTAGTTTTGTTTTACTTATTGGTTATTTAATTTATTTTTTTTTTACTTATGGGCTATTTGAAAAAGAATCCCAATCCAAATAAGGACATAAATTTCAAATAAAAATTCAACTTTTCAATTTTAATAATTATGTCTAAAATTATATGGTATATTTATATTGTTTTGTTGTGCTTAAATAAGAAATTCAATAAAAACTCAACATAGAAGTTTAACACTTTGTGCCTAATATCACAGAAAATTTACAAAACATCCATCAACCAATCTCCATCTCTCTGTCTCTTCCCAGAAGCTATGTTATTTAATCATCCAAACCTTTGCTATAAGATAGACAGTATATTCCCTATTTCATAGATGACCAAAGAAAAGTCAAGTGATTCAAAGTCTTCAAATCATGCAGCAGGTTAGTACAAGACTTGAAATTTAAATTCAGGGGGTAAATAAATATATTTTTAATAAGTAAACTACTTCTTATATCAGATACCATGATAATTTTTGAGCAATCTCAAGATATATCTTTGATTACTATTTGTCCTTTTCTGTAAAGCAAAATTGTAGCTCAAGGAAATTTTTACAATGCTTAATATAACAGTGTTATTAACTGGCAAAACTGAGATTGGAATGCAGACTTTCAGTACCAAAGCCCATGCTTAACCACTAAGTTCTGTGGTTTCTTCAGTGCAAGTGGAGCTGGATATTTTGACAGGTATTTAACAATGTTCTTACATTTCAACCATTACAACAATTGAATAACTGCCCTATCATTAGCCAACTTTGCATTTGCCATTCAAAGGGTGTAAAATAAAGCGACCATTTCTGTTTTAAAATAAAATTTGACAAAATGCAATTAAGATTAAAGTTGAACATGGCAAAATTTATTCAGAGGAATTTTATTTTCAGAATCCATTTACAAGTTTGAAGTGGGTAGAGAAAAATGAGATGCTTTAAAATAGTAGTGTTTAATATTAGAAAAATGTATTTTGACATATGCTATAAAAATTAATAGGTACAGAGTCCTATAGGGACACAGTCCTTATATGATATGATATCTGAAATTATTTGTTTGAACTATTTTCACTTGGTAGATGACTTCATTTAATTAAGAAGGAAACTAAAAATGTGATGATGATCTATTTTAATATTTAGTTAAAATATAAAATAGTGTTGGGGCACCTGGGTGGCTCAGTCAGTTAAGTGTCCCACTCTTGATTTCAGCTCAGGTTATGATCTCACACGTTCATGAGTTTAAGCCCCACATTGGGCTCTGCTTTGACAGCATAGAGCCTCTTGGGATTCTCTGTCTCCCTGTCTTTCTGCCACCCCACCTTGTCTCTCAAAAGTGAATAAATAAATTTTAAAAAATTCATATAAAATAGTGTCTCTTAATTGAGATATGATACTTTATAATGAATAAATTTCAGTAAGAATGGCCTTTCAATTCATGCAAATACTTAGGCAAGTTCATTTAAGATAATTCAAATTAACACATTTTATATTTTATGTAAATTAAATACAACAGAATTTTTTGATTCATAATTTTTATATATAACATTGACTCTACATCAGGTGATAATGGTATTCATTTTTCAGGATAACTTGCCTACATAGACTAGTTTAGTCTAAACTTAAAAGTAAAGATTAGTTTACACTTAAAAAAGGACTTGGATTCAAATCATAATAAAATTAGAAAATGATTCAAACTGAATGACATTGATAGGGTGTGGGGTGTAGCTAAAACCGCTTAAAGAAAAATATATACTTTTAAACGTACATTAGAGAAAGGAATGACTGGTGATGAATTAAGTTTCTATGTTAAGAGACTAGAAAAGGGACAAGGCAAACAAAAAGTACAGGGGTAATAAATTTTAAAATAAAATTTAAAAAAGTAGGATTCGTGGGACCTCATCAAGATAAAAAGCTTCTGTCCAGAGAAGGAAACAATCAGCAAAACCAAAGGAAACAAATGGAATGGAGAAAGATAATTGCAAATGACATATGAGATAAAGGGTTTGCATCCAAATCTATAAAGAACTTATAAATTCAACACCCAAAAACCAAATAATCCAGTGAAGAAATAGGCAAAAGACATGAACAGATACTTTTCCAAAGAAGACATCCAGATGACTAACAGACACATGAAAATATACTCAACATCACTCATCATCAGAGAAATACAAATCAAAACACAATGAGATAGCACTTCACACCTGTTAAAATGACTAAAATGAACAACTCAGGAAACAACAGATGTTGGCAAGGATGCAGAGAAAGAGGAACCCTTATGCACTGTTGATAGGAATGCAAGCTGGTGTAGCCACTCTTGTGAACAGGATGGTGGTTGTTCAAAAAATTAAAAATAGAACTTATCCATGACCCAGCAATTGCACTACTATGTATTTATCCAAAGGATACAGAAATGCTTATTCAAAGGGGCACATGTACCCCATTTTTATAGCAGCACTATCAACAATAACCAAAGTATGGAAAGAGCACAAATGTCCATCTACCAATGATAAAGAAGATGTGGTATATATATACATACAATGAAATATTACTTGGTTAAAAAAAAAGTAATGAAATTTTGCATTTTCCAAATACATGGATGGAACTACAGTGTATTATGCTAAATGAAATAAGGAAGGAAGGAAGACAAATTTGTCAGAGGAAGACAAATATCATATGATTTGACTCAAATGTCCACTGACTGACAAATGGATAAAGAACAGTGGTATACATATACACAATGGAATATTACTAGGTACTTAAAAAAATGAAATCTTGCAATTTGCAACCATGTGGATGGAACTAGAGTGTATTATGCTAAGCAAAATAAGTCAGTCATGGAAAAATAATTATCATATGATTTCATGCATATGTGGAATTTAAAAAACAAAACAGATGAACATAGGGGAAGGAAAGAAAACATAAGATAAAAAGAGAGAGGAAGATTAGGGTACCTGGGTGGCTCAGTCCGTTAAGCATGAGACTCTTGCTTTTGGCTCAGGTCATGATCTTATGGTTCAGGCATTTTGAGCCCCGCATCTGGCTCTACACTGACAGTATGGAGCCTGCTTAGGATTCTCTTCCTCTCTCTCTCTGCCCTTCCCCTGCTCTCTGTCTCTCTGTACCTCTATCAAAAAAATAAAATTAAAGAAAAAGATTTTTAGGGGCACCTGGGTGACTCAGTCGGTTAAGTCCGACTCGGCTCAGGTCATAATCTCACAGTTCGTGTATTCAAGCCTGGTGTCTGTTAGCACAGAGCCTGTCTGTTAGCACAGAGCCTGGAGCCTGGTTTGGATTCTGTCTCCCCATCTCTCTGCCCCTCCTCCACTCGTGCTCTGTCTCTATCTCTCAAAAATAAACATTAAAAAAATTTTTAAAAAGAAAAAAATTAAAAAAGGCAGGCAAACAGTAAGAGACTCAAGTATGGATAACAAACTGAAGGTTGCTGGAGGTGTGTTGGGTGGGGGGGATGGTCTAAATAGGTGACGGGCATTAAGGGAAATAGGAGGAAGATGGCAGCATAGGAGGACGCTGGGCTCACCGATGTCCTGCTGATCAGTTAGATTCCACCCACACCTGCCTAAATAACCAGAAAACCTCCAGAAGACTAGCAGAAGGGATTCTGCAGAGGTAAGTGTAGACAAGAGGCCCATGGAAGAGGATAGGAAGGGCTGAGAGGCTGTGCGTGCTACAAGGGCAGGTGGGAGGGAGCCGGGGCGGAGGGGCAGCCCACTGGCAAAGCAAAGCAGAGCCCCCGAGTCTGGCTTGCAAAAGCAGAGGGGCCGGATGGAGTGTGTTCTGACAGCAAGTGTAACTTAACATCTGGAAGGTTATAAATTAACAGCTCTGCTGGGTGAACGGGAGGGCTAGAGGACAATGAGAGGGCTAGAGGACAATGGGATGGAGAGTTGTTCAGCCCCGGACAAGAGAGCTCAGCTTGGCAGGGAACAAAGGCGCTAGCCAGTACCATCTCCCTTGCCCATCCCCCGGCAAAATCCCAAAGGCAACCAGTTCCTGCCAGGGAACTTGCTTGCACCATGCAAACACCCAACGCTGTGCTTCTGCAGATCCATCCTTCTGGCAGGTCTGACTTCCTCCCGCTGCCGCAGGGCCCCTCCTGAAGCAGATCACCAAAGGAAAAGCTAGCTGAGCCTGCCCCTCCTGTCCCTGTGCACCTTGCCGATCCACCCAAGCTAATATGCCAGATCCCCAGCACCACAAGCCTGGCAGTGTGCAAGTAGCCCAGACAAGGGCCACACCACCCCACAGTGAATCCCGCCGATAGGAGAGGGGAAGAGAAGGTACACACCAGTCTGAATGTGGCCCCAGCGGTGGGCCGGAGGCAGACATCAGGTCTGACTGCGGCCCGCCCACCAATACAAGTTATTCAAGACAGCACAGGGGCAGTACCCTGCAGTTCTGCACCACTCCAGGGACTATCCAAAATGACGAAACGGAAGAATTCCCCTCAAAAGACACTCCAGGAAGCAGTGACAGCTAACGAACTGATCAAAAACAATTTAAACAATATAAAAGAAAGTGAATTAAAATAATAGTCATAAAATTAATTGCTGGGCTTGAAAACAGTATTGAGTACGGCAGAGAATCTATTGCTACAGAGATGAAGGGACTAAGGAACAGCCAGGAGGAGCTAAAAAATGCTATAAATGAGCTGCAAAATAAAATGGAGGCAACCACAGCTTGGACTGAAGAGGCAGAGGAGAGAATAGGTGAACGAGAAGATGAAATTCCGGAAAAAAAGGATGCTGAGAAAAAGAGAGATAAAAAATCCAGGAGTATGAGGGGGAAAATTAGAGCACTAAGGGATGCACTAAAGAGAAATGATCTCCGCATAATTGGTATTCCAGAGGAGGAAGAGAGAGGGAAAGGTGCTGAAGGTGTACTTGAAGAAATCATAGCTGAGAACTTCGTGGATCTGGGGAAAGAAAAAGGCAGTGAAATCCAACTGGCACAGAGAACTCTCTTCAGACGTAACTTGAATTGATCTTCTGCATGACATCTCATAGTGAAACTGGCAATATACAAGGATAAAGAGAAAATTCTGAAAGCAGCAAGGGATAAACATGCCCTAACATATAAAGGGAGACCGATATGATTCGTGACTAATCTCTCTACTGAAACGTGGCAGAAAGGAATGGCAGGAGATCTTCAATGTGATGAACAGAAAAAATATGCAGCCAAGAATCCTTTATCCAGCAAATCTGTCATTCAGCATAGAAGGAGAGATAAAGGTCTTCCCAAACAAACAAAAACTGAAGGAATTCACCACCGTTAAACCAAGAGATCCTAAGGGGGATCCTGTGAGACAAAGTACCAGAGACATCACTACAAGCATGAAACCTACAGACATCACAATGACTCTAAACCCATATCTTTCTATAATAACACTGAATGTAAATGGACTAAACGCGCCAACCAAAAGACATATCGTATCAGAATGGATAAAAAAACAAGACCTATCTATTTGCTGTCTACAAGAGACTCATTTTAAGCCTGAGGATACCTTCAGATTGAATGTGAGGGGATGGAGAACTATTTATCAGGCTACTGGGAGTCAAAAGAAAGCTGGAGTAGCCATACTTATATCAGACAAACTAGACTTTAAATTAAAGGCTGTAACAAGAGATGAAGAAGGGCATTATATAATAATTACAGGGTCTATTCATCAGGAAGAGCTAACAATTATAAATGTTTATGTGCCGAATACGGGAGCCCCCAAATATATAAAACAATTAATCACAAACATAAGCAACCTTATTGATAAGAATGTGGTAATTGCAGGGGACTTTACTACTCCATTTACAACAATGGATAGATCATCTAGACATACGGTCAATGAAGAAACAAGGGCCCTGAATGATACATGGGATCAGATGGACTTGACAGATATATTTAGAACTCTATCCCAAAGCAACAGAATGTACTTTCTTCTCGAGTGCACATGGAACATTCTCCAAGATAGATCACATACTGGGTCACAAAAGAGCCCTTCATAAGTTTACAAGAATTGAAATCATACCATGCATACTTTCAGACCACAATGCTATGAAGCCTGAAATCAACCACAGGAAAAAGTCTGGAAAACCTCCAAAAGCATGGAGGTTAAAGAACACCCTACTAACGAATGAGTGGGTCAACCAGGCAATTAGAAATTAAAAAATATATGGAAACAAATGAAAATGAAAATACAACAATCCAAATGCTTTGGGACGCAGCGAAGGCAGTCCTGAGAGGAAAATACATTGCAATCCAGGCCTATCTCAAGAAACAAGAAAAATCCCAAATACAAAATCTAACAGCACACCTAAAGGAAATAGAAGCAGAACAGCAAAGACACCCTAAACCCAGCAGAAGAAGAGAAATAATAAAGATCAGAGCAGAAATAAACAATATAGAATCTAAAAAAAAAACTGTAGAGCAGATCAATGAAACCAAGAGTTGGTTTTTTGAAAAAATAAACAAAATTGATAAACCTCTAGCCAGGCTTCTCAAAAAGAAAAGGGAGAGGACCCAAATAGATAAAAACATGAATGAAAATGCAATTATTACAACCAATCCCTCAGAAATACAAGCAATTATCAGGGAATACTATGAAAAATTATATGCCAACAAACTGGACAACCTGGAAGAGATGGAGAAATTCCTAAACACCCACATGCTTCCAAAACTCAATCAGGAGGAAATAGAAAGCTTGAACAGACCTATAACCAGCAAAGAAATTGAATTAGTTATCAAAAATCTCCCAACAAATAAGAGTCCAGGACCAGATGGCTTCCCAGGGGGAGTTCTACCAGACATTTAAAGCAGAGATAATACCTATCCTTCTCAAGCTGTTCCCAAAAATAGAAAGGGAAGAAAAACTTCCAGACTCATTCGATGAAGCCAGTATTACTTTGATTCCTAAACCATACAGAAATCCAGTAAAAAAAAGAGAACTACAGGTCAATATCCCTGATGAATACGGATGCAAAAATTCTCAATAAGATACTAGCAAATCGAATTCAACAGCATATAAAAAGAATTATTCACCATGATCAAGTGGGATTCATTCCTGGGCTGGTTCCACATTCACAAATCAATCAACACGATGCATCACATTAATAAAAGAAAAGATAAGAACCATATGATCCTATCAATTGATGCAGAAAAAGTATTTGACACAATTCAGCATGCTTTCTTAATAAAAACCGCCGAGAAAGTCGGGATAGAAGGAACATGTTTAAACATCATAGAAGCCATTTATTAAAAGCCCACAGCTAACATCATCCTCAATGGGAAAAAACTGAGAGCTTTTTCCCTGAGATCAGGAACACGAGAGGGATGTCCACTCTCACCGCTGTTTTTTAACATAGTGCTGGAAGTTCTAGCATCAGCAATCAGACAACAAAAGGAAATCAAAGGCATCAAAATTGGCAAAGATGAAGTCAAGCTTTCATTTTTGCAGATGACATGATATTATACATAGAAAATCCGATAGACTCCACCAGGAGTCTGCTAGAACTGATACATGAATTCAGCAAAGTTGCAGGATACAAAATCAATGTACAGAAATCAGTTGCATTCTTCTATGCTAATAATGAAGCAACAGAAAGACAAATAAAGAAACTGATCCCATTCACAATTGCACCAAGAAGCATGAAATATCTAGGAATAAATCTAACCAAAGATGTAAAAGATTTATATGCTGAAAACTATAGAAAGCTGATAAAGGAAATTGAAGAAGATATAAAGAAATGAAAAACCATTCCCTCCTCACGGATTGGAAGAATAAATATTGTTAAAATGTCAATACTACCCAAAGCTATCTACACATTCAATGCAATCCCAATCAAAATTGCACCAGCATTCTTCTCGAAGCTGGAACAAGCAACCCTAAAATTTGTATGGAACCACAAAAGGCCCCGAATAGCCAAAGTAATTTTGAAGAAGAAGACCAAAGCAGGAGGCATCACAATCCCAGACTTTAGCCTCTACTACAAAGCTGTCATCATCAAGACAGCATGGTATTGGCACAAAAACAGACACATAGACCAATGGAATAGAATAGAAACCCCAGACCTAGACCCACAAATGTATGTCCAACTAATCTTTGACAAAGCAGGAAAGAATATCTAATGGAAAGAAGACAGTCTCTTTAACCAATGGTGCTGGGAGAACTGGACAGCAACAGGCAGAAGGTTGAAACTAGACCACTTTCTTACACCATTCAGAGAAATAAACTCAAAATGGATAAAGGACCTGAATGTGAGACAGGAAACCATCAAAACCCTAGAGCAGAAAGCAGGAAAAGACCTCTCTGACCTCAGCCGCAGCAATTTCTTACTTGACACATTTCCAAAGGCAAGGGAAGTAAAAGCAAAAATGAATTATTGGGACCTCATGAAGATAAAAAGCTTCTGCACAGCAAAGGAAACAACCAACAAAACTAAAAGCCAACCAAGGGAATGGGAAAAGATATTTGCTAATGACATATTGGACAAAGGGCTAGTATCCAAAATCTATAAAGAGCTCACCAAACTCCACACCCGAAAAACTAATAACCCAGTGAAGAAATGGGCAGAAAACATGAATAGACACTTCTCTAAAGAAGACATCCGGATGGCCAACAGGCACATGAAAAGATGCTCAACATCGCTCCTTATCAGGGAAATACAAATCAAAACCACACTCAGATATCACCTCACGCCAGTCAGAGTGGCCAAAATGAACAAATCAGGAGACTGTAAATGCTGGAGAGGATGTGGAGAAACGGGAACCCTCTTGCACCATTGGTGGGAATGCAAACTGGTGTAGCCACTCTGGAAAACAGTGTGGAGGTTCCTCCAAAAATTAAAAATAGACCTACCCTATGACCCACAGTAGCACTGCTAGGAATTTACCCAAGGGATGCAGGAGTACTGATGCATAGGGGCACTTGTACCCAAATGTTCATAGCAGCACTCAACAATAGCCAAATTATGGAAAGAGCCTAAATGTCCATCAACTGATGAATGGATAAAGAATTTGTGGTTTATACACACAATGGAGTACTCGTGGCAATGAGAAAGAATGAAATATGGCCCTTTGTAGCAACGTGGATGGAACTAGAGAGTGTGATGCTAAGTGAAATAAGCCATACAGAGAAAGACAGATACCATATGTTTTCACTCTTATGTGGATCCTGAGAAACTTAACAGAAACCCATGGGGGAGGGGAAGGGAAAAAGAAGAGGTTAGAGTGGGAGAGAGCCAAAGCATAAGAGACCTTTAAAAACTGAGAACAAGCTGAGGGTTGATGGGGGGTGGGAGGGAGGTGAGGGTGGGTGATAGGTATTGAAGAGGGCATCTTTTGGGATGAGCGCTAGGTGTTGTACGGAAACTAATTTGACAATAAATTTCATATATTAAAAAAAAGGTGATGGGCATTAAGGAGGGCACTTGTTAGGATGAGCACTTAATTGGAAATCACTAAGTTATACTGAAACCATTATTACACTATACATTAACTAAGTTGGAGTTAAATAAAAGAAAAAGAAAAAAAAACTGAGTTTCTCCACATACTGCAACACAAATGTCTTCATAATTATGCAACAACTTGGCAACATTTTTTACCTACTTCTATTCCTCTTATGTGACCTTAAGCAAGGGATCAACAGACATTTCTACCTCAACTATAGTTATAGCCTCATGGTAGTTTTCCTATGATCAATAAATAGAATAGAGAAAGTCTGGAGCTTGGTTCATGGGTAAATGAACTTGATGTACTGGTATAAGCTGAAAATAGGCAGCTTTGGAACTGCAGTTCTACTCAAGCGTAGCTCTAAAAAACTCAGTGTTAGGGAGAAATCCATCCAGTTGGCAGAGCCTTAAGGGGCACGCTTGATCATGTCCTTTGTGGGAGAGTTATTGGGCTTAAGTCCCATTAAAGTACTCTTTGAGACTCAAGAGAAAATTGAGACAGAAAAGGAAAAGACACAGAAGAGGATAAGGTCATGTGAAGACAGAGGTAGAGACTGGATTGATACAGCCACAAACCAGTGAATATGACAGTCATTAAAAGCTGAAATGGGGGTACTTTGGGGGCTCAGTAGTTTAAGCATCCAGGTCTTGATTTTGGCTCAGGTCATGTTATCTCATGGCTCCTGAGTTCAAGCCCCACGTTGGGCTCTGCATTGACAGTGCAGAGACTGCTTGGGATTCTCTCTCTCTGCCTCTCCTCCACTCATGCTTGTGTGCACTTTCTCTCATGCTCTCTCTCTCAAAATAAACCAATAAACTTAAAATTTAAAAGAAAGCTGAAAATACCAAGGAATGGAATCTCCCCTTGAACTCCTAGTAGTGTGGCTTTGATGACACTTGGATTTCTGACTTCTGGCCATAACAACTATGAGAAAATACATTTGTGTTGTTGTAAGCCATTCAGTTTTTGATAATTTATTACAGTAGCTATAAGAAACTAATATAGTAGGTTTAATTTTTTATTATGGTGAAACTAAAAATTAATTTCCTAAAAGTTAAATAAATTTATTTAGAATTTAGTCAAAGTAATCCAATTTCTAGTGGCATTTTAAAAATTAATAAAATCATACCTTATAATCCCTTATAAACTCTTTTGAAAAGGAGTTACATTTTTCCTCCCTTCTTTTCTTTGCTCCCTTCTTTCCTTTGTTCTAAAAGGTTTAAATGTCTGGAAGCTTCTTAGAGAAAATTTACTATTAAAACTTGAGTTCATCTGCTCAGAAATAATAAAAAAGAAGTATCAAGTACAGGAAAAAGATAAAGTTGATTTCAACTGTGGTCCTCAAAGAATGTTGCTGAAATATAATTTGCACGTATTTTCATTGTGACAATGAATTTTTATAGCACTGTCTAGAGTATTAATAATTACATGACTCAATTATTCACTAGACCATTGTTCAATGCCAAAAAAATAGTAGCCAAAACAGATGGCAGCTACAAAAGCTCCTTTGCTTAGAATAAATTATATACAGAAAAAGAGTACTTACTGTGTATGCCTGCTATTTGGACCAAAAAGATAGGCACATTGGCAAAGAAGTTTTGATGAGATCCTTTAAATTTTACAGAATAGAAAATATGATGATGTCTTAGAAAGCTAAAAATTATTCCTATATTTTCTGTTACATAGCTGATTCTAAATTATTGCTAATTAACTCTTGACATGGTTATAAATTACAAAGGAATCATTATTATCTTTTATTTAAGTCTACTTATTTATTTTGAGAGAGAGAGAGAGCAAAAAAGTAGGGGAGGGGTAGAGAAAAGGGAGAGAGAGAGAGAGAGAGAGAGAGAGAGAGAGAGAGAGAGAATCCTAAGCAGGCTCTGCACTGTCAGTGCAGGTGTGGGTGGGTGGCTCAATTGGTTAAGCCACCAACTCTTGGTTTCCTTTCAGTTCATGATCTTGTGGTTCCTGAGTCTAGCCCTGCAGTCACTCACTCACTCACTCTCTCTCTCTCTCTCTCTCTCTCTCTCTCTCAAAATGGGTAAAGAAACTTAAAAAGAAAACATACATAAGAGAAATTATGATAGTTGGTCAAGGATCATTGTATATCAAACAAAATATTACAATATGCAATTGAACTCATAAGCAAATATTGTCTGTATGGTCTTTGTTAAAATAGTACTTAGGCTTCTGGATTTTTTTTCTTTGCCTTTAGTTGATAATATTTGCTACAACCTTTTCTGAAAAGATTCCTTCCCCCCAGATTTTTCTTTCACATCAAGGAAAATATGCCAAACATAGTTTAAACTATTTTATGCCATTGGCTATACTGGTCAAGTATTTAATCAATAAGGATTAAATAATTAATGAGGAAATGAGGAAGGATCTGTTGGAACATGTAAGGGTCTCTGTGAAACAACAATACAGTCACAGTATCCTGTAGATTATTGAATAATAGGGTGTCTCCTGCTTTTAATTTAGGATTGAAATTTACCATTTGGCTTTACACTCCTTCCTTAGCAATTGCCCTATTAATAGTCAATCTGAGGAATCATGTGGATAAGTACTCTCAAGTTGGTATATTTAGTTTCCTCATAAGGAGTTTCAATAGTACTTCTGATGGTAATAGCAGTAATAATTGCTTCATTCTAGAGGGATTATATTGAGTTAAAAATGTTTTATATATCAGAAAAAAACACCTATTTGCAAGTGGATAAAGTATGTCATCCTCACTTTGTTTGCATGTGCAGTTATGAGAAAATCTTAAGACTGTCCAGGATAATTATCATAATTCAGTTTTGCTAATACAGTATTTTACAAGGAAATAAAATGAGTTTTTCTGTGTATGACACAAATGCATATTTAGTGTCATTAGTTATTGAGGATTTTAAAAAATTGTTTTAGCAAAGCTTAAAGGTATATTCTAGGCTTCTTAGAAGGTAGGAATTCTGAAATAAGGCATATTATAGGAGTGAAATGATAATACTCCTCACTCATCTTGTCATACAGTTATTTTTATGGAACTAAATGCACAATCTACTATAGTATCGTTTCTTAACCAAATATGATTTAGCTAAATATGTTAGTAAACTAGACAAAGGAGAATTCATTAACTCTTTCAGGAGCACACAACGCAATTTAAAGCGCTATCAGGCACCACAATGTGAACAATCAGTAGCAAAAGGGTATGTGAACAATCTTTCATGGTCAATTATTTATGAGTCAGACATTCTTTAGATTTTTATTTTACTAAAAAGTACACTATTATTTATAAATCTTTAAGGTTTAGCAAATTTGCTTTCAAGTGTGTAGAGCAGAATTCAATTTCAACTATGTCCTGAACATCAGGGGTTATACCCTTCCTGGACTACTTTTTTTTTCTGCCACATTTTAGGGCCACTTGGGATCAGGACACAGAAAATTCAGTTACCCGAAGAGAGTATGATGGGGAGTGCCTTTGTATTTGAAGAGATTTTGATGGATCATGTTTTTGAATACCATATTTTTATTTTTGGGAAAGATTCATCTATTTCTAGTTTCTTAAGAACAGAAAATTGCTTTTCTGTTCTGCAAAGGTAAAACTGATTGTTACTCTATTTCCTTGTTCTTAGACATACATGTTGCACAGATTCCTTATTTTATACTACTACCAATCACTTTCTGAACTGCCAGATGCAACATTTTTTTAATTCAAAATTAAATTTTCCAAGGAAAATACAACGGTAAAGAATTATAGATTTTTTTAACATTATCTGTTCTTTTTAGACAATAATTTTCAGTCCTGGATATATGCTAATCTTTAATCTTTACAAGATCTTGGCTTTTAAAAATAGAGATCTCTCATATTAAGATTTAAAGAAATAGTATTACATTGTATTCACTATTTTGTAACATTTGTTAGTCCACATTTTGCCTCTAAATTTCATTCATTAATTCAGTTGTAATTTATTTTCATTCTTGAATTATAATTTACCACAGCATAATAATCTATTCTCTACTGAAAAGATTTTATGACCAGTTACAGTTCTAGTGTTTTGTTATTACAAGTGATGTTTCTATGCATATGTCTGTACATGTCCTTGGTATACACATATCTGAAGGTTTGATTACTGAGCCATCCAGTTGATGTTCAACCACAGAAGATAATGCATGATTGTATTTTCAAAGAAGTTGCTGCCATCTAACTTCATACAGCAATTTGTCTATTGCTCTAATTCCTCAACACTTGAAATGGTAAAAATTTTTATTTATTCTTTATAATTTTAGTTAGTATAAAGTAATCATTTACTATAGTCTTTATTTTCATTTCCCTAATTTCCTATGAAAGTATATTTCTTTCCACATGCTTCAATGCATCCACTATCACCTTATGGTTAGAGGCAAATTTAGAAGTCTTATTAGGGCTCAGATATTACACGGTCTCCAAACTACTTTAAAATATTTTATATTGACAGTAGAAAATGTATGCATGCTGTTTTAATTGAATTACTGAGGTATAATTTATATAAAAACATGTATCATTATCACACTTTGCTGATCTTATCAGTATACCTTTGTGTAACCACAAATATACTCAAGATATAGAGCATTTTACTCATCCTAACAAAGCTCCCTTGTGACCCTCCCTATTAAATCCCTTCCCATTGCAAGTTCCAGTCACCACATAGATAATAACTGTGCCGTAATACAAATCTCAATTATACAGAGTATTTTTAGGACCATTTTGAATAACACAGAGATATGAAAAACGCACAAAAATTTGTATATTGCATACCAAACCTAAATGGTTTATGAACAAATAGAAATTATCATAGAAATAAAATATTTTGAATTCTAAGCCCTTGGAAAGATGGAAAGATGTGTATCCTGCTTTATTGGTGGTGGTAGCATTGATCTACAAATGTTAAATAGGTTACCCTATTTATTAAAGTTGAATTCTTCTATAACCATACTGATCTTCTATTATTCAATGTCTACGAGAGGAGTATTGTATTATGGTCTAATTTTGTCATGCATGTGAAGCTTTGTAGTGGATTCAAATACTTAAATTAGTTAGGTTTTCTGAATGAGTCAAATCCATTGTCATCAACTTTTTCTTGTAACATTCCTTGTTCCGAAGCCCAATTTGTAGGATATTATACTCTTTCTTATGCAGAATATTTTCAGGGTACATGCATTTATATCCTTTTAAACTTTATCTATGTATTTTTATTTTTTAATTTTATTTTTGTTTATGAACACAACCAATAGTCCTGGCTTTCTTTTTACACAATATAACAATTTAAATTTTCTACTTGATGTGTTAATGGTTATTTGGATCATTTGCAATTAATAGAATTTTGGATTTGATAGGATTGAACCCTATTACATTGCTGTATTCTCTCTACTTGTTCTTTGTTCTCTCTTCCTCCTTTTGAGTAAATTAATTATTGTCAAACACATTTTTCATAATTTTAAAGTGCATTTTAACTTATAATTATGAAATTCTATTACTTCACACATATCAGAACTTCCAATAGTATCATCGTATTTACCTCCGTTTGTAATACTGCCATGATTCACTTTCACTGCTACACATTAGAAATATCTTGACATATTTTTGCTTTTAGCAGCAACTAGGTTTTAATGAAATTAAATAGGAAAATATAATTGACATTTACTTCACAGTAATGATCCCTATCAGACTTCATTTATCCCAATTTCTATTTGCAGTTCTGCTAGGTATCTTTATTTCACATTCACTTTGAATGTTTTTTTTTTCTGGTAGAGAATTTTAACTTAAATTAAACTTAAATGGACCTTTCTTCTACCCACAGGACTTTAACATTTTTAAAATGTTATTGTCTTCATGTTTGCATAGTTTGACAAATCTGCTATCTTGCACATCTATGTTACTTATTTTTGCACTATTAAGATTTTATCTTTGTCACATGTTTGCACTAGTTTTAGTATGGTGGATCTTAGTTTGGTGTTCTTTTTTCCTTTTTTAGGTTCTATGATATTCTTCAATTTGTGTTTAGTCTTAGTGTTTTAAATTTTAGTCAAACTTAGATAATAGAATTCCAGTTCAAGATGGCAACGTGAGGTAGGTAGACTCTGAACTCATCTCCTCCATGCATCACACCAGTTTACACCAATTAATAGAACAATTCCCCTTGAGGAAGAACTGAGGGGTGACTGAACAGCTACAGAACAACCAAAGATAAAGAGAATGGCAAGAGAATTGTAAGAAAGACAGAGACACCATAACAAAAGGAACCCTCATTCCCGACACTTTCAATGGCAGTGGGAAGGGTTAGTACTAACGGACCAAAAAAAGATATCTCTATCCTCGAACAAAGAAAAAATAGCTGTGGTTTAAGAAATCAAGTAACAAATAAAAAAGACAACACTAGAATTCTGCCATGCTGCATAGATGCTATGGGAAAGCTCTCTAGGTCAGAGGGATTACAAAATGACACAGCTTAAGTTTCCATGCCACCTTAAAAATCTAGACTGGCTCAGGGTCTGGACCCCCTAATAGGTGGGTCTGGTCCTCTCAGTGAACTTGCAACTTTTGAGTCTCAGGTCCACAAGCCCACACCAGCCCTTTTGCACTGGGACACAGAAACAAAAGAAAAGAAAAGAAAAGAAAAGAAAAGAAAAGAAAAGAAAAGAAAAGAAAAGAAAAGAGAAAAGAAAAGAAAAGGAGTAAAGAAATAAAAAGAGAAATAAAGAACGAACAGAAAAAAAAAAAAGCTGCAGTTTATAGGGGCCAAGGAGATGCAAGAACACTCTCTTCCTTTCCACCTTAAAACCCCAGATCTGAGCGGGGTGTGGACACCATAAGAACAGGTTCAGATGCCATGATTACAGGAACAGAAGAAATCTCAGTTTAAAAGGGCCAAAAAAAAAAAAAAAAAAAAAAAAAAAAAAAAACAACTGTGGGAACTTTACTTCTCGCTCCACCTTGAAAGCCCAACCTGGGTCACAGTTTGGCTCATTGCGAGCTGACCTGAGCAAAGACAGGGGCCATAAGTCCAAACCAGTCACCCCATGGTACAGAAACACAGAAAAGAAGCCATGATTTGGGGTGAGTGTATGTGTTTTTAACTTTTTAAGATTTGCCTTATTTTTATTTTCTTCTGTTTTTTTTTCTTTTCTTTCATGTTCTTTTTTTTCTTGTTTTCTTCTTTTTAAATTTTTTTCTTTTATTTTTTTCTTTTATTATTATTACTTTTTATTCTTGCTGTAAAAATCCATGGTTTAAAAAAGTAACTAGCATATACAGACATAGTTCCAGCCAGCCAGCAAAAGTCACCAAACACACACAGTGCATAGAGGACCCCATTTACAAAACCACTACTTCAAATTTAGAAATAGCTGTTTCACCTAATACATAGGAACAAACAGAAAGTCAAGCAAAATGGGGAGAAAGAGGAATATGCTCCAAAAGAAATAACAAGGAAAAAACCTCAGAAAAAGAACTAAATGACACCAAGATAAGCAATATGCTGATCAATAATTTAAATTAATGATTGTAAAGGTACTCAATAGGGTGGGGAAAATGTACGATTTTGGGGATACTTTCATTAAAAAAATACTGGGGTGCTTGGGTGGCTTAGTCAGTTAAGCATCTGACTTTGGCTCAGTTCATGATCTCTTGGTCCATGGGTTCGAGCCCCACATTGGGCTCTGTGCTGATAGCTCAGAGCCTGAAGCCTGGTTCAGATTCTGTGTCTTCCTTTCTCTGCCCCTCCCTCACTTGCACTATGTCTCTCTTTCTCAAAAATAAACATTAAATAACTTTAAAAAAGGAAATTAAAAGGAACCAGAGTCTAAGAATACAATAACTGAAATTAAAACAAACAAAAAAAACATATTAGAGGGGGTCACCATAGATTAGAAGATACAGAAGAATACCAGTGATCTTGAAGAAACAGTAATGAAAAGTTTAACAGTAAGAAGAGAAAAGGGTTTTTAAAAATGAGCATAGATTAAGAGATCTCTTTGACAACATCAAGCAAACAAACACTCTCAATACAAGGGTCCCAGAAGAAAAAAAAAGAGAAAGGTGGAGAAAACTTATTTAAGAAATGACTGCAAACTTCCCTCACCTACAGAGGGAAACAGACATCCAAGTCCAAGAAGCACAGAGAGTTCCAAACAAGATAAATCAACGGGCATATAATAATGTCTACACCGTGGCATATAATAATTTAAATGCTTAAGTTTAAAGATAAAAAGACTCTTAAGGGAAGCATAAGAGAAACAAGAAGTTACCTAAAGGGAAAATCTATAAGACTATGAGATGATTTTTAATCAGAAACTTTGCAAGTCATAGCTAGT
This sequence comes from Lynx rufus, assembly GCF_022079265.1. Classification (NCBI taxonomy): domain Eukaryota; kingdom Metazoa; phylum Chordata; class Mammalia; order Carnivora; family Felidae; genus Lynx; species Lynx rufus. The sequence continues at coordinate 165,820,958 of NW_025814823.1, forward strand.
GTTATCATATATTCAAAGTGCTCCAAGAAAAACAAAACAAAACAAAACAAAAATACAACCCAGAATACTCTATCTAGCAAGGTTATAGCTCAGATTTGAAGGCGAGAGAGAGTTTCCCAAAAAAATATAAAGAAGTTTATTACCAGTAAACCAGCTTTACAAGAGATGTCAAAGGAACTTTTTAAGTGGAAAAGAAATGACTCTAATAGACATAATAAAAAATATAAATAAAAAATGTAAAATATGACAACATATACCTAAAATGTGGATAAGACTAAAGAGGGAGGATAGGAAGAAAATGATTTTTTTTGGTTATTTTTTTAAAGAATGTGTATAAACTTAAATGATTATTAAGTTAATATGGACTGCTCTTTACACAGGATGCTAGAATATGAAGCTCATGGTAACTACAAACCTAAAACCCTTAATAGATGCAAAAAAATAGATAAAAAAAAGAAAGAAAGCCAAACAAAACACTATAAATACTCATGGATCACAAAGAAGAAAAAAAAAGCAAAAAACTAAATAAACAACAAGGAAACAGAATTTTAAAAATAGCATTAAGTACACACCTATCAATAATTACTTTAAATCTAAATGGCCTAAAATCTCCAATTAAAAGCCAGTGGCAGAATGCTTTTTTTTAAAAAATAATAAAACAAGATCCACCTATATGCTGCCTTCAAGAGACTCACCTCAGACCTAAAGAAGCATACAGACTGATACTGAAAGAATGAAAAAACATTCACCATACGGAGAAAAAAAAAAAAAAAGCCAGGGCAGCAGTACTTATATCAGACAAAATAAGCTCTAAAACAAATATCATAATAAGAGACAAAGACGGTATTTACATAAAGATAAAAGGAACTACCCAACAAAAGGATATAACAATTGTAAATGTCTACCCAATACTGGAGCACCTAAGCACATAAAACAAATATTAATGGACATAAAATAAGAAATTGATGCCAATACAATAATAGTAGAGGACTTTAACACTCCATTTATATCAATGGATACATCATCCAGCCAGAAAATCAGTAAGTGACCAATGTCTTTGAATTATACTTTGGACCAGATGGATAAAACAGTGTATACAAGAGACTATACATGCTTTTCAAGTACACATGGAACAGTTTTCAGAATAGGTAACATATGAGGCTACAAAACAAGCCTCCATAAACTTAATACGACTGAAATTATAGCACGCATCTTTTCTGACCACAATGGTATGAAACTAGAAGTCACAAGAAAAAAATACTGGAAAAAACACAAACATATGGAGACTAAGCAACAGGATACTAAACAACAAATAGGTCAATGAAGCAATCAAAGAAGGAATAAAAAAATGCATAGAGACAAATGAAATGAAAGCACAACACTCCAAAATCTCTGGGACACAGTGAAATCAGTTCTAAGAGAGATGTATAAACCAATATAAAAACCAAGACAGGCCTACCTCAAGGAACAACAAGGAAACAAAACGAAACAAAACAAATAAACAATCTAACATTACCCCTAAAGGAACTACAAAAAAACAAGAAACAAAGCCCAAGGTGAGTAGAAGAAAAGAGCTAATACAAATTAACATAGAAATAAATGATTAAAGCCAAAAAAAAAGGCGGGGGGGGGGGGGCGGAAACAAATGAAATGAAGAGCAGCTTGTTTGAAGTGATACACAAAATTGACAAACCCTTAGCCAGACTCACCAAGAAAAAAAGAGAAAAAAATCCAAAGAAATAAAATCAGAAATGAAAGAGAAGTAACAACTGATACCACAGAAATTCAAAGGATCTTAAGAGAATATTATAAAAATTATATGCCAACAAATTGGTCAATCTGAAAAAAATGGCCCAACTCCTTTAAATATACAATCTTCTAAAACTGAACCAGGAAGAAATAAAAAACTTGAACACTGATTACAAGTAACAAAAATGAATTAGTAATGAAAAAAACCTACCAAAAAATTAAAGTCTAGGACCATATAGATTCACTAGTGAATTCTACCAGACATTTAAAGAGGAGTTAATACCTAGTCACAAACTATTCCAAAAAAATACAAGATGAGGGAAAACTCTCAATGTTGGCCATGAGGCCAACATTATCCTGATACTAAAACCAGACAAAGACACCACAAAAAGAGAGAAAACTATAGGCCAATATCCTTGATGAACATAGATTCAAATATCCTAAAATATTAGCCAGCTGCAAACAACAATACATTAGAAAGATCATTCCTCCCTAATGGGATTTAGTCCTGTGATGTAGAGACAGTTCAATATTCACAAATCAATGTCATGCATTATATCAACAGAATGAAGGATAAAAATCATGTGATCATCTCAATAGATGCAAAAAAAAATTGACAAGATTGAACATCCATAATAATATATATCAACAAAATGGAGTTACAGGGAGCATAACTCAACATAATAAAGACTCTATACTAACAACCCACAGGTAACATTATTCTCAAAGGTGAAAAACAGAACTTTTCCTTTAACATCAGGAACAAGACAAGGATGTCTACCCTCGTCATTTTTATTCAACATATTACTTGAAGTCCTAGCTACAGCAATCAAACTAGAAAAAGAAATAAGAGACATCCATATTAGTAGGTAAGAAGTTAAACTATTATCTCCAATTTCTATTTGGAGACAACATGATACTATACATGGAAAATCCTTAAAAAATCTACTAGAATAAACAAATTGAGTAAAGTGGAAGAATCCAAAATTAATACCTGGAACTAGGTAGCATTTCTATGGAGTATCAAAGTCACAGAAAGAAATTTTAAAAGTAACACCATTTACAATTGGATCAAAAGGAATAATATACACAGGAAAAAACCAAGATGGTGAAAGAGTTGTAATTGAAAACTGAAAACAGTGATGAAAGAAATTGGAGAGGACATAAATAAATGTGAAGATGTTCCATGCTCCTGGATTTGAAGAATATTGTCAAAATATCTATATTACTCAAAGCAATCTACAGATTTAATTCAACCTCTAACAAAATATGAATAGCCTTTTTCACAAAACTAGAACAAATAATACCAAAATTTGTACAGAACCACAACAGACCCTGAATCGCCAAAGAAATCCCGAGAAACAAAGCTGGAGATAGTCACGATTCCAGGTTTTAAGATATATTACAAAACTGTAGTAATCAAAACAGTATGAAACTGGTGCAAAAATAAACACATAGATCAATGTAACAGAATAGAGACCCCAGAAACAAACTCACATTTATATGGTCAATTAATCTATGACAAAGGACGCAAGAACATACAATAAAGACAGTTTTTTCAACAAATAGTACTGGGAAAACTGACAGCTACATGTAAAAGCATCAAACCAGACTACTTTCTAACACCATACACAAAAATAAACTCAAAATGCATTAAATACGTAAACATGAGACTTGAAACCATAAAAATTCGAGAAGAGAACACAAGCAGTAAATTGTCTGACATTAGCCACAGCAACACATTGGTAGATATGTGTCCTCAGTCAAGGGAAACAAAGTAAAAATAAACCATTGGGACTACTGCAAAATAGAAAAGCTTTTGCACAGCAAAGGAAACCATTCACAAAACAAAGACAACTTATGAATGGGAGAAGATATTTGCAAGTGATATATAAGGGATTAATATCCCTAAGAAACAACCCATGAAACTCAACATCCAAAACAACACAATTAAAAAATGGCAAAGACCTGATAAAGAAGATGTACAGATGGCCAAAAGACACATTAATAGATCCTCAATGTCACTCATCATCAGGGAAATGCAAGTCAAAACCACAATGAGCTATCACCTCACACTTATTAGAATCGTTAAAATCAGTAAGACAAGTGTTGGCGATGGTAAGGACGAAAAGGAAGTCTTGGGGACTCTTTGTGGAAATGTAAATTGGTATGGCCACTGTGCAAAACAGTATGGAGGCTCCTCAAAAGTTAAAAATATAAATAATATATGATCCAATAATTCTGCTATTGGGTATTTACCCAGGGAAAATAAAAGCAACTTGAAAATATATAAGCACTCTTATGTTTATTAAAGCATTATTTACAATAGCCAAGACACAGAAGCAATGTAAGTGTCTATCAATAAACAAATGGAAAAGGAAAATGGCACACACACATATACTATGGGATATTACATAGCGATTAACAAGAATAACATTGTGCCATTTGAGACAACATGGGTGGACCTAGAGGGTATGATGGTAAGTGAAATAAGTCAGACTAAGAAACACAAATACCATTTGATTTCACCCATAAATGTTATCTTTTAAAAAAATGAACAAAAAAGGAGAATCAGAACTTTAAATACAGTTAGTAAAATGATGGTTGCGAGAGTGGAGGGCATTGGAGGTTTGGGGCAAAATGGGTAAAGAGAAGAGGGAGATGCAGGCCTCCAGTTATGGAGTAAGTCATGAGAGGAAAATGCTGAGCACAAGGAATACAGTCAATGATATTGTAAAAGCAATGCAATGGGACAGATGGTAGCTATACTTGTGAACATAGCATTATGTATAAACTTGTCAAATCACTAAGTTGTACATGATAAACTAATATAACACTAACGTGTCAACCATATTTAAAAAACTTAAAAAATATTCGTTACTCTTTTATTCAACTATTTTCTTGATGTCCTTCCCTTGGGGACTCCAATTGCACATTATAGTAGATAGCATGAAATTGTTTTGTAGGCAGTGAGTCTGCTCTCTCAATGCTTTACTTTGGAAAAAAAGTGTATTGTTATATATTGATTTTAATAATAATTGCTACTATAATGCATAATCTACTGCTAATTCCATCTGGTGACATTTCAATTTCATGTGGTTCTATTTTATATCTTAATCTTCTGTCATCAGTATGTTTAGGCTTTCCTGCAAATAACTGAATGTTTTATAATTCCTATTATAAAGTCGTGGTCTCATAATTCTATAACCTCTGTCACTTCTGGATTAGCTTGTATTGACTGACTTTTTGACTGTTTATATATAATATATTCCTGCTTCTCACAAAGTGTGAAAAATTTTTATTGTATGCTAGACAATGTGATACTAGGCATTGTAAATATTATGTTGTTTAATGTCTCTAATTGCTCTCCTCTATTAAAAATCGTTACTTTGTTCCAGCAAGAAGTTAAATTGGTCCCTACAAGGCTTAATCTATCCTTTCATTGGTAATTCAAGATTTGGGGGGTTATTATTGCTTTTAGTCCCTCTAATCATAATCACAAACTTACCTCTTGCACAATTACAGGGCTATTGTCAGGGTCAACTTGTTTGTTTCACTTCTCACAGTGATCAGTTTTCTTCGGCGTTCTTTGACTCTTGTTTGAAAACCATTGTTTCTTTTTATCCCTCACTTTATAGTAGTGTACATTGCAAGGGTTAATTCATTTCTGTTGCCTTTTCGATGGCCAGTAGTGGAAGTCTGTGTACATTGGTGCCAATTTACACCTTACAATAAGTAACTGATGTATACGACTCATTAACATACACAATGGTGGTGGTTATTAGTATTAAACAGACTCTAATGCTGAGCCAAATAGCAGATCTAAATTCCACAAGAGCAATGCTATACAGAATATTAGCATAAGGACTAATATTATTTTCATTTGAATAACTGGTGTTCACAATATGTGTATTTTGTGGGTATAATATCTTTGTATGTAATATTTTCTAGTGGCTGGTAGATCAGATTAATATTTTTGAGTACCATTCTATTCCCAGTCCTCTTCATTCTTATGTTCTCCCACAGAACACAAAATGAAAGATTTTATAGCATTCTCAAACTACAAGTTTTATTAGTTATGCTATTGCTTCCTATTTCAATGAGCCTTTCTTGTAGAGTGCTTAACTGGCAGATAGGTGGTATGTGATTGACTATATAAACTGTTCTTGTGACTATTTACCAATAAATGTTTGAATATGTGGCAGATTCACATTAGACATATTTGATAAAAGCAAATTCCTGGTAGCAAGGAAATAACTCACTAGTTCCTCTAAAGGTTTTTTTTAAATAAAAATAACCTGACAATTATGAGTGTACAAATTGCTTAAATAATTCCTTTAGAGCAGATACATATTGACTTATCTGATGTATAAAATACATACATACAAGTAATTTAATAATTAGAGATGTGCCCATATCCCATCACTAGAGTTTCTAATTTTCTGGAAACCTAAGAATCTGTATTTTTTACATCTCTGAAAGTTTTTCTGATATGCAGCCAAAACTGAGGATAACAATGTTTTCAAGGGACCTAACAGATGATATAATTTGATTCCTTTACCGTAAGAAAAGATGAATCAAAGGATTTTTTAAGTTCTCAGATTGCATAAAATTTGGTTTCTAAGAACTGCCAACCCATTTCCTTCTTCCCACATCATGCTATTCATACACTTAGAATTTACAGGTTAATTACTGAGGAAATTGATTAGATATGATGCTACACAGAGTACTATTCTGTTTCTGTGTGCATTTAGTTTCCCTTTTGAATCCAGTGCTCATGTCCTCATCTTTTTCAAGTTATTATTTTATATGAAGAATAACAGGAACAAGAAGAAAAAAATCTTAGGTTTTAAATGTCATTTTTGAGACATAATTTCAGTTATATTTTGCTGCTTATTCTGAATTTACATAACAAGGATGCATGAATTTATATTGTGACTCATTGTCATGTAAATATATGAAAAGTTCATAAATTTAAATGTTTTTCAGACATCTGTTTGACCTGTTGTGGAAAGTTTCTCCTCAGGGGGTATACATCTACTTCACATTTGATAGCATGACACTTTCTGCATCTTATTGTCTTATTTTAGAAAAGGAAACAGCAGACCATCATTGTGAGAACAGAATGCCAACAAACTGGTAAAACTCTAATCAAGTTTGAAAAAATGATTTGAATTGGGCATGTCATTCAAAGCTCTAGCTTACTGAAATGTGATTTTAGAAAATAAATTTGCTGAACAATAAAAATGATAAGTCTGAATTCTAATGCGAAGAAAAGATAACAGAAAAAGTGTTTTAACGTATTCAGATTTTTTGAAGCATGCTTGCTATTTGCTTAAAAATTTAAGTCAGTAGAAAGACCATAATATAAATACTTCGTGTTAATTCCTAGTAATATGATGAATATTCAGAAGTTATTGACAAGCAGATGGTCATTGTAGATATTTTGGTCAACATTTTTTACTGTGAGACTGGCTTCAAGGTTCAGAAAAAATATTTTAATGCACTTGAACATATAAATATAAGAATGTTAATAGAAATTCAGAGAGACATAAAACCATAAATTCCATTTTGTGTCATTAAAAAGTCTAGATGAGTAGTTAATGAATAATCAAGTATACTTGAAAATTTTTATCTCATTATCTGAACAGAACAGATGTCATCAATATTTAGTACCCCTTTATAATAAGAAGCATAGGTCTCAGGCTTTCATATATATGCATATATGTTTTAAATTTTATATTGTGATATATAAGCAGAAAAATGCACATATCTTAAGTGTATAGTTTGGTATATTTCATAAGCTGAATACACTTTCATAACCAACACCAAAATAAGAAAGAGATATTACCTGGAAAACAGAAGCCTCAAATTCTTTTCCAGTCACAATCAAATTTTAAGATTGGCTTCTTAGGGCACCTGGGTGGCTCTTTTGTTTAAGTGTCCAATTCTTGATTTCGGCTCAGGTCATGATCTCATGTTTCATGAGTTCAAGCCCGGCATCAGGTCTGTGGTGACAGTGCAAAGCCTGTTTGGGATTCTCTCTCTCCCTCTGCCCTTCCCATGCATGCTCTCTCTCAAAATAAATAAACTGACATTTTTTTTTTTTAAAAAAGACTGGCTTCTAACGACACAAAACACTTTGTATATTAAGTGAATCAGAGAATACATATCCAGAGTCTAATGGACAGGACATCATTATATTTGTTAGTCTTATCCATATTTTTGTGTATAGAAGATTCATTAGCCACATTTTTATTTCTCTTAATAAACTAAAATTATTAGTAAGAAATTTTCATTCTTAGAAATAGGAATCTGTATCTGAAGTAAATAATCCAAAGTAAGTATGAACAGAAAAATCTTATTGCTAGCATTTAAATACTTCCTACAAAGTCTAAATCTGAAATTTTTTTTTTTTTCAGCGTTTATTTATTTTTGGGACAGAGAGAGACAGAGCATGAACGGGGGAGGGGCAGAGAGAGAGGGAGACACAGAATCGGAAACAGGCTCCAGGCTCTGAGCCATCAGCCCAGAGCCTGACGCGGGGCTCGAACTCACGGACCGCGAGATCGTGACCTGGCTGAAGTCGGACGCTTAACCGACTGCGCCACCCAGGCGCCCCTGAAATTTTTTAAATATACAAGTATAAAACTATGCTTGTTCAGAGATAGTTTTTATAATATCTTAATATTAAAATTAATGTCCTATTTAAAATGCTTTTTAAAAAAGAAAAATAGGATACTCCTCAATGTTTAAAATAAAAATAAATTTAAATACAGTTAAGTCATTATCATTACAACTTAATAGAAACACTGCTGTCTGTATTTTTCTAAAAGTTTCTGGGGCAACGGGGTGGCTCAGTCAGTTAAGTGTCCTCTCGGTTCATGAGTTCAAGCCCCACATCAGGCTCCACACACAGTGCAGAGCCCACCTGTGATTCTCTCTCCCCTTCTCTGTGCCCCTCCCCAACTTGCACTCTCCTTCTCTCTCTTCCTCTCAAAAAAAAAAAAAAAAAAAAAAAAGTTTCTAAGTACATTACAAAAAGTTCATAAAAGTGGTCCTATACCCAGAAATTAGAAATTGTGGCCCCATTTTCCATAAAGATTACATGCCTTGTGTGAATTAAATGTTAGGGATGGTTTTTTGATTGCTTTGACTGAACCCTATTTTAGTTTTGTTCCCCCAACAGTAATGAGCCAGTTTTAAGATTGGCATTTCCACCTTAGAGAGTAAAATAGAAGTGATTTTTCTAACTGCATATGCTCCCTCCAAAAACTCTCCAAACACATATATTTACTAATTACAACATACTACAGAAGACATGCAAAAGTACTATGTGTTAGCGGCTTTGTGTATAATGTAACAAATACACACAAACACAAATATCTGGTGAATATTGTTCAGAAGTAGCATATCTTCAACATCCATTATTTGTCATTTTCAGTAAAATATGTGAAACTCCAGAGAAGAGTAATTCTGGATTTAAATAAGCAATGTATTTTACTCTCAAGATAGGTGTTAATTTTAATTTTTAGTCATAGTGTTTGTTTTTGCTTTTTTTTGGCCATCTGTAGTGGAAGTAAGGGCCCTATTACCTTATAGTTGTAATACGCATCTATGTGCCTTTCACATATTAGATGTTTAAAATATGTTGCATGACTGACAACATTTATCATTTTTGAGAGAAAACATTTTCACTCTCCAGATTAAGAAAAGCACTTGGGAACGTGAAGTGGATTAGGTGTATCACGTAATCCACTTGGACATTTAAGTCTGCTTAAATTATACATGGCACTATTAAGATGATTTTTTTTAATATAAAACAAACTGGGAAGCGCTGTAGTTTTCAACAATAGTGTTGCTCAATATTTGAGGACATTGTTAAGTTTTCTGTAGTTATGTCCACCCAATATACTTAATGTATAGATTTTAACAAAGAAACCTGTTATGTTTAAAGTTTATTTACTTTTTATTTATTTTGAGAGAGGGATAGAGAGTAAGTGGGGAAGGACAGAGAGAGAGAGGGAGAGACAGATTCCCAAGCAGGCTCTGTTCTATCAGTGCAGAGCCTAATGCTGGGTTTCAACCCACAAACTGTGAGATCATGACCTGAGCTGAAATCAAGAGTCAAACAATCAACTGAGCCACACAAGTGCCCCAGAAATCAGTTATATCTAATTCTTTAATAATTTCTTGAGAAAACAAATCAATATCATACCCTACATAGCATATCTAACATTCAAAAATGTGTGAAATAAATATCTCATTGAAGTTAACTATAGTCTAGAGTAATTCTATCAAGACTGAGAGGGGCATTTTTAACAGAGAAGAAATGAATAAAAACACCTTTATTGCAAACATTGCTATACGTTTGGCTTTCTGCCCCTATTATGCAATACTTTAGGATTAACCTTTTTGATACCTATGTTACCACTATTAAGATGCAGATTTTAGTTAACTGCTTCTATTTTTAGTATGGTTATTAAATTATTGTAAGCACACTATAAACAAATGAGTAATTCACATCTATGATACTTAATGAACATGGCCTCTTCCAACAGGAACTGAAGTTACTATAACAGAAAACCTCAATGGAGCTGAGTGTGCTAAACGAGAAATTCTCCTGGCAGATGAGCTCAAAACCAAGGGCTAGCTTCTGTTAAGATAGACTGGAGGATTCTTCTGTATGGTTACTTTTATAATTCCTTTCTTGTTGAAAACGATACCTGCTCAATCTTTCAGTGGAATAGTTGTCACAAGGAATACCTTATGCTCATAAAGGTAACTTTTCTCTAAATAATTATCCTTGAATTAGATTCCCAAAACACTAATCCTCATGTCTCCCCAAACTACTGATTATGGTTTCCTGTACATTTCTTTGATTTCTTCCCATTTCTAATGAAAACGTTCTAACGTTCTCACCTCTCCTGTCCCCATGCCTTCATTACCAACTGACTCTGCTGATCAGCTCATCTAATCCAGAAAGCAATGAGGTTGGATATTTGTAGAGAAGCATAGGAATTTTTCTTTCCTAAATGGGAGGAGACAAATGTGATACATGTCTGTACAACATAAATTGATCTCAGCATTTTATTGCTTCTAGTTTGTATTTGTAGACACCAGCAAAAAGGCAACAAAATATTTGCTTTAGGTCACTAATTCAACTTCATATTGGGACAGCATTCATGACAAAGAAGTTAATTGGATTCTGTTTAAGAACATTAGGTACAGGTCTCACTGTGAAGGCTAGGGAGTACATGCTTCACTCCAATTAGGACATGGACTTTCAGTTTGAAAATCTGTACTTTGCTCACATGAATTAGTACTATGAGTCAGGCGACCAGCCTGTGACCTTGGGTAGAGTAGTTACACGGTGAGCTTGGAGTGAGATGTCCTTGTAGATTGTCCTTTTGCAATTTAAATTACTTTTCTTGACCTAAATTTCTCCATGTGAATGTGATTAATATGAGAACCTAATTCATATGTGATATGGACTGAATAAATAATTTACCTGATAAAGATTTCAAAATAATGATCGTAACGATGCTCACCAAATTTGGGAAAAGAATGAACAGACACAGTGAGAACTTCAACAAAGAGAAATATAATAAAGTACCAAAATGAAAGGCACCAAACTGAAGAATACAATAACCAAACTAAAAAAATATTCTACAGGGGTCCAATAACAGATCAGATGAAGCAGAAGGGATCACTAAACTTGAAAACATTGCAGGGAAACTCACTCAACCAGAGAAGAAAGTATGGAAAAAAGTGAAGATCGCTTAAGGGACTCAATGATCAACATTAAGCAGAATAACATTTACATTTTAAGTATCAGAGGGAGAAGAGAGAAGGGCAAAAAACTTATTTGAAGAAATAATGGTGAAAACTTCCCCAGCCTAAGGAAAAAACAAAAGCTCTGATATCTAAATCCAGGAATCCCAATGAGTTCCACATAAGATGAACCTAAAATGATTCTCACCAATGAGTTCCATATAAGATGAACCTAAAACGATTCTCACCAAGATAGAGAAAATCTTGAAAGCAGCAGTAGAAACAAAGGGAATATACACGGGAACTCCCATAAGACTATGAATAGATTTTTCAACAGAAACTTTGAAGGCCAGAATGGAAAAGCACAATATATTTGAATGGTTGAAAGAAAAAAGATAACTTAATTGAAGAATATTCTACTGGGCAAAGTTATTATGCAAAATAACACACACACACACACACACACACACACACACACACACACACACACACGAAGTCAAAGACAGATAAAGAGTTTTCCAGAGAAGCAAAAGCTAAAGAAACCGCTTATCTCTAAACCAGCATTGCAAGCATTATTAACCATAAAGTTCCTAGAAGAAAATAGGTTAGTAAGCTCCTTCATATCAGTCTTGACAATGAATTTTGTTGGATCTGACAACAAAAACAAAAACAAACAGATTAGACTACAAAAAACTAAAAAGCTTTGTACAACAATGGAAACCATCAACAAATGGAAAGGCAACCTACTGAATGAGAAGCTATTTGCAAATCACATATCTGATAAAGGGTTAATGCCCAAAATGTATAAAGAACTCATTCAACTCAACAGCACAGAAACAATCTGATTTAAAAATGGGCAGAGGACCTGAATAAGCTTTTTTCCAAAGAAGACATACAGATGGCCAACAGGTACATGAAAAGATGCTTAACATCACTATCAGGGAAATGCAAATCAAAACCAAAAAAAGAGATCTTGTCACACCTGTTCAAGTGGCTATTATTAAAAGAGAGGGCACAAGGGTGGCTCAGTTTAGCATCCAACTCTTGATTTTGGCTCAGGTCATGATCTCATGGTTGTGAGACTGAGCCCCACATGGGGCTCCACACTGGGCATGAGCCTGCTTAAGATTCTCTCTGCCCCTTCTCCACCTGTGCTCTCTCCCTCCCCTGCTAAAAACAAAAAAATGATAAACAGTACTGGTGAGAATTTGGAAATAAAGAACCCTTGTGCATACTGTGTATGGAAATGTAAATTGGTGCAATCTCTATGGCAAAATGTATGGAGATTCTTCAAAAAATTAAAAATAGAACTACCATATGATCCAGTAATTCCAGTTCTGAGTATTTAGCTGAAGAAAGCAAAAAACAGTAACATGAAAAGATGTATGCATTCCCATGTTCACTGCAGCACTATGTGCTATCGCCAAGACATGGAAATAACCTAAGTGTCCACTGATGGATAAATGGATCACTAAAATGTGCACGTGCGCGCGCGCGCACACACACACACACACAAAATGTCGTAAAATGTTTCAGCCATAAAAAAGTAATGAAATCTTGCCATTTGTGACAAATATTGACGCTGAGGGCATTATGTAAGTAAAATAAAGTTAGAGAAAGACAAATCCTATATAATCTCACTTAACTGTAGAATCTTAAAAATTTTTAAAAATACTCATAGATACAGATGAAGATTGGTGGCTGCCAGAGGCAAGAGTTAGTGGCTCATACCATTGGTAAGAGAGGTCAGAAGATACAAACCCCCAGTTATAAAATAAATACATCATGAAACTACTTCTGATATTATTATTTTGTATGTCAACTATACACCAATGAAAATATATAACATATATACATACATACATGCATTCAAAGACCATCAGTCCCGGGGATTTAAGGTACTGTGTGGTGACTACCATTAATTCTGTACTGCATATTGGAAATTTGCTGAGCAAGTAGATCTTAAAAGTTCCTATCTCCAGAAAAAATTTGTAACTATGTATGGTGACATTTGTTAGACTTTTTACAATTATCATTTTGCCAAATATATAATATTGAATCATTATGTTGTACGCCTAAAACTAATATATTTCAATTATACCCTATATAAAATATACATAGATTTTTATTACACTCATAATGCTTCATATTCTGTGCTGTTGATGCCACTATTATCTTACATTTATTGGTTGTACTATGGACTGGTGATTTTCGCAATTTTATTTGTAGAGTTCAAGGTAGGATCTATGCAGCAGGCCCATATTGTATGTACTAAATCCAAAAGAAACTACAGTTAAAATTGGAGCATACAAGTAAAAGTCTTATTTCCATGTCAGTAAAGAAATTTTTAAAAAATAAGTTCCTTAACTGTTCTGGAGTTTTTGTGGATATGTATATTGTGTATAAGATTGTGTGTTGTCTTTACTTGTCTCCCTGTCAGATCTTAAAAAAATCTAAGAGCTAACAGCCAGTGGAATTTACTATCAGGTATATTTTGGCATTTTTTTATGAACTACATCATATGTTTTTTTGAGTTATGAATACTTTACTTACCAGTAAGTTTGGAATAGCTTAGTGTTTCCAATATTATAACATTGCTCTGAAATCAAGTTCAAAAGATAATGTAAGGTGAATATAAAGAAAAGATAGGCTCTATTATATAAAGTGAATTATATATATTATATGTATAAAATGCATATGTATATTGATATTTTCAAAGCACCATCAATCATATTAAAGATGATGCAGACAACAGAGGTGGAAAATCAGATCTTTGTACTCTAAGTTTTTTTTCCCAGTAGATCCAAAGAGCCCAGGAGTGAAAATGGACATAGCAGTAAACAAAACAAAAAAAAAAGTATTCCAGTGTTGTATGGAAATAGGCAACAGAACTATAATAAAGGCATTTCCTTAAATTTGAGATGACACAGAGCAACTTTGAATGTGTACTATAGAAACTGATTTGAGCTATCTCAGAAAAAAAAGATTCTGATTAAAAAATAATGTAATCTAAATGTGCTCTAATAAATGTCAGATTGTTTTTTATAACATTAAATCTTAGATGATTTCACTTAGCCAAAATATTAACCCATGTGACATCAATGATTCAAACATTTCAATTTTGTTAAAAAATATTCAGACACACAGGGACTCACACTTAGAACAAGATGGTTATCAAGCTCTCAGAGCCACAGTAAAGCATTTACATTACTGTATTGTCAGCACTATGTATAGAGCCTCTTTGCGTGAAACAAGATCTAGAGTGACAATTTTTATCCATTAAAATGCAACTCTTTTTTAGAAACAAACCATATGAAACTCCTAAAGTGGACAACAAACTGAGGGCTGATGGAGGGAGGTAGATGGGGGGTGGGCTAGATGGGGGATAGTTATTAAGAAGGGCACTAGTGATGAGAACCGAGTACTGTATGTAAGTTATCAGTGAATTCTACTCCTGAAATCAATATTGCACTTTATGTTAACTGACTAGAACTTAAATAAAAATTTGAAAGGAAAAACAAATGCAATTCTTTTTCCTTGAATAAGTTTGTCTGTAAGGTAGTATGAAGAACTTGAATAAGTTTGTCTGTAAGGTAGTAGTTAGTAGTATGAAGAATCAGAGAATAATTTATTGCCTTCATTATCCCAAAAGTAGGTTTAAAATCACTTTCTGTACTGAAAATTTTGAACAAGTGGGGTTGGATAGATACATAGCATGCAGTAATGACTCAATTCTCTTTTTATTCATCGTAAATGTCTCTAGTATATTTTTTTTAATTTTTTTTAACGTTTATTTATTTTTGAGACAGAGAGAGACAGAGCATGAACGGGGGAGGGTCAGAGAGAGGGAGACACAGAATCTGAAACAGGCTCCAGGCTCTGAGCGGTCAGCACACAGCCCGACGCGGGGTTCAAACTCACAGACTGAGAGATCATGACCTGAGCCGAAGTCGGACGCTTAACCGACTGAGTCACCCAGGGGACCCTCTAGTATATTTTTCAAATATATACTGTAGTTTCTGTAAGGACATGATTTCCCTCCAAAAATTATCTTTCATAATAACAGTTTTTTGGAGTACTTAAAAATGACCCACTGTATTAATTGCATCTCCCCAATATATCAACCAGATAGGAGGAATACATTATTAGTAGATTACAACTAAAATAACTATAAGGCTCATAACCTATTTACACAAACAATCTTTAGAGAAATCCAAAGACAGTAGAGGAGAAAAACAAGGACATGATAGGAAATTTTAGCCTCTGACACCTATAGCTATGAATATGAGTGATAGAAAGGCGTGGGGTCAGGGAGGAAAACATTCTATAATCCCTGTGATTAAGCCTTCATCTTTTAGTGAGTCTATGACCCTGAGCTATAAAACCTGTGTATAGTAAAATTGACAAGGATTTTAAATCCTTTTATTCCTCTTCTACCTATTCCATTCCATATTCCATTTTTTTTTTTTGAGCAAGAAGAGACAATGATTTTAGTGAAGTTAAAAAAATCTTTTGTGAATTAGGACACTAATTCATATAGTTAATGATGTAGTATGACATGATGATTAATAATCTGAGATCTGTTCAGTTTTCCTGCTTTTAACTCTTGACTCTACTACTTATTAGCAGCATAACCCTCATCAAGAGTCCTCATCTATTAAATGGAGATAATGGTTGTAATACTATCAATAATACCAACTTCACAAGTTTGATAAGGATTAAATCACTACAACAATTAGTGCAACATTAGTGGTTAGTAGGGATTCAGAGGCAGACAGGGAGAAGTAAATACAGGCAACACAGGGTATATTAGGATAGTGAAACTATTTTACGTGGTTCTATGAGAGATAAGTAACATTTTCTACTTGTCAAACATCTCAATAGTGTACAACACAAACAGCAAACCCTAAAGTAAACTATGAACAGTAGTTAATAACAATGGATCAAACTGGTTCACTAATTGTAACAAATGCTTTACGTTACTTCAATCCATTAATAGAGCAAGCTGTGTGTGTGTTGGGTGGGGGAGTAATATGGCAACTGTCTGTTCTTCTTGCCCAGTTGCTCTGTAAACTTAAAACTCCTCCAAAAATATAACCTATTTGTTACAGAAAGTTATTCCCATGAGGAGCAGTATTTATAATGGAAAATAGAGGTTGGATAAGGATACTGTATTATACGTTGATAACTGATGATTATCTCACCTATGGATGAGAAATCTTACCCAAATCAGAAGTTTCATAGTTTTGTCTCATTTTTGTTGTTATTGTGGTAGTTCATTCTGAACTTTCACTTGGTGAAATTATAGGAATGTCTGAATAAAAAAATTTAGGAAGCATTATGGAAATCTGAAACTTAGGTGGACTGTGGTACTAGTTCGCTCATTAAAAGTAATTTTAAAGAATCTTTTAGCCAAGATACTTTCCAGGGTGAATTCTAGCAAACATTGAGGGATGATTACTACCAATTTTACTCTTTCTCTCCAGAAAATGAAGGAGAAAATACTTTTCCATTTATTTTATGAATCCAGTGTTCCTATTACCCTGTTGCCTAAACCAGGCAAAACCAGTACAAAGATAGAAAACTACAGATCAGTATCTCTCATGAATATAGACACAAAAATCCTTAGAAAAATAATAGCAAAGAGACTCTAGAAATATCTATAAAGAATTATACCTTGACCAACTCAGGTACATTCCAGGGATTAGAAGCTGGTTTAATAATTAAATATCAATATATTTCATATGAGAAGTCAAAAAATAGAAATCACTTGATTCTATCAATTGATAAACATTATTTGATAAATTTAACACCAATATATGGTAAAAATTGTCACAATATTAAAAGTAGAAAAAAATTCTCAATTTGATAATTATCATCTATGAAATATATACTACTATTATCATAATTAATGGTGAAAGATTGAATGCTTTGAGATTGGATCCTGGGCAAAGGTATCTGCTCTCACCATTGCTACAGTATGCACTTACCAACTGCATTTCTATATACTAAAAATGAGCACAAAGACATCAAAATCTAAAATAAAATTTACGATTATTAAAAAAACGAAATAGGTGCAAATCTAACAGAACACATATAGCACTAGTAAGCTGAAACCTATAAAACTGGCTCAAGAAATCAAAGTACTAAATAAATTTATCAGAAGATTTAACATAGTAAAGATGACATTTTTTCAACATTGGCATTGGGATTTAAGGCAATTCTTATCAAAATCTCAGAAAGGTTTTCTTTATAACTGGACAAGATTATTCTAAAACATATATGGCTTCATTGCCCATTGAGTTTTAATGTTTTCCTTGGGCCTCTCCCTTATGCCTTCTTAATCTGGTTTCACCCCTGTAAAATTTATATGGAAAGACAGAAGCTCTAGAGTAGCTAAGAGTTGTGAAGAATAAACTAAGAAGGATTACTCTACTTTATTTCAAGATATAAGATATGGGTGCATTAATCACTGTGTGGTATTGGTGAAGAAATAGACACACAGAACAAGAGAAAAGAACAGAGGACCCACAATTAAACCCACACAGGTATGACCTTTTTTTTTTTTAACAAAAGCATAAATAAGAATCAATGGAAGGACAGTATTTTTAATAAATGGTGAAGCAATTGGATATCCATAGGCAAAAAAATAAACCCCAATGTAAACCTTAGAGTCTATAAAAAATTATATGAAAGTGGAAACATTTATATATGAACTATAAGACTTTTACAAGATAATACAGGTAAAAAATCTTCTGGAACTAAGCCAGGGTGAGTAATTCTTAGATACAACACCAAAAGCACAATACATAAATGAACAAATTACTAAAGTAGACTTCATCACAATGAAAAAACATTTTGCTCTCTGAAATATATCATAAAGAGACAAACTACACACCAGGAGAAAATATCTGCAACCTAAATGTCTGACAAAGGACCCATGTGTAAATTATACATATGTGGTATATATTACATTATATACATACGTGTGTGTATACATACATGTGTGTGTATATACATATACACACATATATACATATGTGTATATATATGTAGGTATATATACCATATATATACCCATATATATACATCTACATATGTACATATGTACATATATATATACCTACCCATATATATACCCATATATATATATATACCTACCCATATATATACCCATATATACCTACATATGTACATATGTACATATATATATATGTAGGTATATATATAAAAATGAACATTAAAAAATAAAAAATGGGCAAAAGACAAAATGACACTTCCCTATATATATATATATAGGGACCTACCCATATATATATATATATACCCATATATATACCCATATATATACCTACATATGTACATATGTATATATATATACCTACCCATATATATACATATATATATATATATACACCTACCCATATATATACCCACATATGTACATATGTACATATATATGTAGGTATATATATAAAAATGAACATTAAAAAATAAAAAATGGGCAAAAGACAAAATGAAATTTCCCCGAGGATGATAGATTAGAAGATAAACACATGAAAATAGGCTCAGCATTACTAGTCTTAGAGAAATATAAATTAAGACCATAGTGAGATATCATTGTATACCCATTAGAAGAGCTGAAATAAAAAACACAATACATAACATTGTCAAAAATGTAAGGAAATAATCACTCATTTATTTGGTAATAATGAAAAATGCTACAGCCACATTAGAAAATAGTTCAGCAATTTCTTTAAAAACTGAAAGAAGGGGCGCCTGGGTGGCTCAGTCGGTTAAGCGTCTGACTTCGGCTCAGGTCATGATCTCGCAGTCGGTGAGTTCGAGCCCCACGTCGGGCTCTGTGCTGACAGAGCCTGGAGCCTGTTTCGGATTCTGTGTCTCCCTCTCTCTGACCCTCCCCCGTTCATGCTCTGTCTCTGTCTCAAAAATAAATAAACGTTAACAAAAAATTTAAAAACTGAAAAAACACCATAAATGCCAGATATTGCATTCCTGAATTAGAGAAGTGAAGGTTTAGGTCCACAGAAAAAATTTACATAATTGTTAATGGCAGTTTGATTTGTCATAGATCTAAACTGGAAGCAACTAAAATATTCCTAAATAGGCTGTTAACAAACAGTTGTGTATCCATACCATGGAACACTAATCAACAAAAAAAAGGATATGGACAGTTTTAACAGATTGAATGTAACAATGGAATTCAAGGGCATTTTCCTGAGTAAACAACAAAAAAGCTCGTCCCAAAAGTTTATATACTATCTGCTTCCATTTATAGAATATTCTGAGAACAATATACAGATGAAAGACAAATTAGTGGTTGCCATGTGTCAGGTATGTGATAAGGGGGTTGGTGGGACTCTACTGGTAGATCTCTGACCAAGGAAGAGCTGTGTATTTTTATTGCAATGGTGGTTACAGGAAGCTACACATTGTGATGAAAGACACATAAAACCACACACATTCTATCCATTTCATTTTTCTGGTTCCAGTATTGTATATGTAGGATATACCCACTGCAGAAACTGGGTCAAGAGTACAGGGAATCTCTGTACTATCTTTGTAACTTCCTGTGAATCTATGATTATTACAAAATATGATATTTTTAAATATAGTAAAGAACACTTAACCATGATACATTGTAATCTCACATGTATTTGCAAACTATTACATTTAATAATGAATGAGCTATCAGTTTCATGCTCTGTCATGTCATAATTGGAAGTCAACACAAAAAGTGTAAAATTAATGAACAGAAGATAGCAAGTAGAGGTTCATGTTATTTGACAATATGTAGAAGGGTAAATCCAATAGAAAAAGACTAAAATACCAAAAATGGTGTTTCTGAGAATGAGTTAAGAAAAAATGTGGAAAAGAGTAAAGAACATCAGATTCTTTTAAAAATTAAATTGTTCTATTATATGTAAGTGATGAATCACTAATTTCTACCTCTGAAACCAATACTACACTATATGTTAATGAACTTGAATTTAAATAAAAGTTTGGAAGATAAAAAATATAAAAAACCAAAATAAAATGTTCTGTATTAACATTTAAACAATGAGTGTGTTAATTTTCTTAAAAAGAAAAATAAGAGAAAATAAGGACATGTTCAGTATAAGTACTTGCAGCAAAGCGTCAAGTTTCCGGATTTAGTAAGAGAAATACCTAAATAAAAGTCTTACAGAGGCTGTAATTGAAAACTACTTTCAGTTGGTGGCTTTTCTTTACCTATTAGTGTTCTTTTTGCATATTTTTACATCTATTACACTATCTTTACATCTTTAATACATCTTGAATTTGCAATCAAACCAATTGTCAATGGTATTTTAACCTTTAAAGTTAAACTCATAATCACTGACTGATAATGCTCAGTAGCTCTGGGTTCTGAGGAAACATTCTTTGGATCTCTATTGGGTTTTCTTTTGTTGTTACTCTTTTATTCTTTTTGTTTGTTTTCCCCTACAATGAGGATGATGATCACCTGTAAGTAAAAAGAGTTGTCTCTTGAGATTCACAGAAATAATGAAGAGGATTATGATCTGATACTAGAACATCCATTGTCTCCATACCCCCTATTATTGATAAACTATCACACTTAAACATTATTTTTCACCTAGCTACATCATTCTAGCCTGATAAATCTTAGATCTGTTTTAAAAATATTTACTTAAAATATAGTTTTTCATATGTATGTGTTTATATACATGTACAACCTAGCCTATTCTATGCACCAAGGACATGATGAAATGGTAATGAAATAGTTACATTTCATTGGGAAATGCCCAATCGGGATAATTAGAATCACCAAAGTAACCACGTGAAAAGTAGATGAGTTACATGGATCTTTAACTTGATATTATCTCTATGAAAACAAAATTGTTATTACTAAATTATTCAAAGAAATATTTTCTCAGATTAATTTTAAAGTGCTTTGAATAAGATTGAATATGTGTGTCAATACATTTCGATATTCTACAAAGATGTTTTAATTATACAATGGGTACAGCAAAGACCTGAAATTAACCCAGCATTCACTCCGGGGATAGATTTTTATTTACGGAGTGACTACTTATTTATTCTCCTCTTAATATCTCTAAGTCCCTCATTAATTTTCTGTAAGCTTCCAATTTGAAGTGGAGTCACAATACCCTAAGTTCATCTCTAAGAAGGCCACCAAGATTTTTAATATAGTATACTACACCCT
The DNA here is from genome assembly GCF_022079265.1 of Lynx rufus. Lineage (NCBI taxonomy): Eukaryota > Metazoa > Chordata > Mammalia > Carnivora > Felidae > Lynx > Lynx rufus. Next base: position 165,842,709 of record NW_025814823.1, read on the forward strand.
AAGGCTCCACTCTAGGACTATCAAGCACATTATGGCAATATTGCTAAAGCACATAATGAAGTGTGTTAAACACTAATCAAATATTTAAATAAATGCATTTTACTGGATGCTAGTATTGCTAAGAAATTTGCTTAGTTTGTCAATCCATTGATTAAGTCAACTAGTTATTTTAATTGAGCTATTTGATGAATTTTTTAATCACAAAGTGTTTGTTAAAGAACATTTATTTGGGAGCCATAAAAATAATTTTCCACTACTTTAAATGCAATGTGTTTCGATAAAACATGTTTCTTTAAACATAGAGTGTTTAAAACTTGAGACGTGCAAACATTTGTATTGACAATTTGTATTTTTGAAAAAAAAAGCATACAACACTCAAAAGACAATATACTCTAAAAATCTTCATGTATAGTCATTATATATAGTGGTTATTAGAAAAAGTGAAATAGTATTTTTCAATTACAATAGCCCCAACACTAGCTGCTGACTAAAAAGAAACCCTATGTACACTTTAACTGGCCTCTGTCAAGTTGTACTGATATATATTGATTTTTTATGACAAAGGAAAAGAAGGATAATGGATAAAGAAAGAGAAGTAGGTACACACTGTGAATACTGACTTTAAGGTGTTCAGTTTGAATTAAAGACTTAAAAAACTCATTTGTTAACTAGTTACTTAACAATTTACTCCTTTTTTTAAAAAGAAAAAATCCATTCTATACATCTATCTTAAGGCTATCAATTGTTCCAGGCACTGGGAGAGGTCTTTCAAATAAAGACTTAAACGTTTTTTTCATGTTTATTTATATCTGAGAGAGAGAGAGAGGGAGAGAAGAAGAGAGGGAGAGAAGAAGAGAGGGAGAGAGGGAGGGAGAGCATGAGCACAAGCAGGGGAGGGGCAGAGAGAAAGGGAGACAAAGAATCTAAAGCACGCTCCATACTCTGAGCTGTCAGCATAGAGCCCAATGCAGGCTAAAGCCTACTAACTGTGAGATCTTGACCTGAGAGATATGTGAACGGGTTTGCATTTTCTTTGCTTATCATGCCCATTATTTTTATAGTTATTATGTTTTTCAATTACTATGTGAAGGATAAACTGTCTAGCTCCAACTCTGTCATTGCAAATGACAAGATTCATTCTTTTTTATGGCTGTTTTTCTTCCTTAACTTTCTTAGGTAGGAGGTTGAATAATAAATTTGAGACCATTCATCTTTAATATAGGTATTTGCAGCTATAAATTTCCCTGTAAGCACTGCATTATCTGAATCCCACAAGATTTGCTAAGTTTGATTTTGATGTCTATTCAATCTTAAGTATTTTCTATTTTCTCTTGCAATTTTCTTTTTTCACTCACTGGTTATTTAGGAGGCTGTTTAATTTACCAACTGTTTCTTTTTAAATTTTATTTATTTTTGAGAGAGACAGACACAGCATTAGCAGGGGAGAGGCAGAGAAAGAGGGAGAGAGAGAATCCCAAGGAGGCTGCACACTGTCAGCATGGAGCCCAATGCAGAGCTCAAAATCACAAACCTGTGAGATCATAATCTGAGCCAAAACCAACAGTTGGACATTTAACCGACTGAGCCACCCAGGCACCCTTCCCAGCTGTTCTTTTTGAAAACATAGACTTCCTATTACTCTTTTGTAACTAATAACATATTGGATGATTTCAATCTTTTATTTATTGAGGCTTATTTCATGGCCTAACATTATGGGCTATCTTGGAGAAATGCTCCAAGAGCTCCTGAGAAGTAAGCATATTCTGCTGTTGCTGGGTGTAAGATTCACACATACCTGTTTGATTTAGTTGATTTATAGTGTTGGTCAAGTCTATGTCCTCATAGATCACACCTGAGATTAAACACTCTAATAACCTATTCACTATGACTTGTAAACTTTTACTAAGTTCTTGTTTTCAAGTCAGGTTAAATCAGAAGGTATGGGAAAGAAGAGATTAACTGCAATAACTAGAGATCCATAAATTTATAAAAGTACTTTTTTGAAATTCCTCGAAACTATTTAGCTTCTCTTATAACATTACCACTTTATTTTAATCTGCTACATTTCAAACTTAAAGTTTAAAATCTCTTTGAACACTAAAAAAATTATATGTAATATGCATACAATTTAGATAAACATTTAACAGTTGCTGACAGAAAAAAAATTCTATCTACAGCTCTTTACTGAGCAGGAACCTGGTTATGTTTGAAAATGAAAGCAATGTTAAATTGACATATTTGCAGTGAAGATTCATCAAAACTACTCACAACTCTCGACAGGTTAAGTATTATAATCATGTTTACCAACTAACAAGATTTTCAGGAATTATACATAGTTTCACTTAAGAAGGTAGGAGAGTAGTTTTCAGGAAACACTGTAACACTCAAAGTTACTTAATTTGTGACTTTATGAATATGAATGCTTAAGTGAAAGTACAGCTAAAGAACAGTTAAGGTAAAGCAATAATTTTTAGACTAATTTTAATAGGAATTTGAAAATTTATAGTTATTAAAATTGTAATACTTTATCAATGAGCATTATTTTCTACTACTGATTATAAACCAAAGAAATTACATTGTCTTTTGAGAAGAAATTTGTTAGTGTTTTTTCTTATGTTGACTAAAGGCATTAAAACATCAGTAATTACAATAGGTTGGGAAACAATTGATTGCACCTTTGAGAGATTTAAAATGAATAGAAGTTATCACTGAGGCAACATTTGTTTTTTAAAACAAGAAACTTGAAATTAAGACTAAAGAAGGAACACATCAAAGCATAAGCAAAATCGTGTATGAATCATACTAACTCTTTGAGAAACTAGATTATTAAGTCTTGGTTCAAACTCATTGTCATGCCCAAGTTTTCCTGGATGCCCACCATCAATTGTCTAGGTTCTCTCATGTCAACTTCTATTAGTATAGAGAGACTGATGTGTCTACAACTGGCTTGTCAATGTGGCAGTCACTAGGTACCTGTGGCTGTTCAATACTTCACATGTTTAGTTTAAAATGCCTATTAGACATTCTAGTGGTGATACAAAGAAGACCAGCGTATGAGTCTACAGACAATTGAATACAAGGCCAACAAGAAAATTCTATATATGTTAAGAGAACTGCACATGGGAGGTCCCAATTTATGAGGGATTTCTGGAAAACCTATCATCAAAGTTTAGCCACAGACTATCAAAAACACTTTTGTAGTTAACTAAGTTGAGTTTATTATTCTTGGCACAGAGCGAGGCCACTTAACTATGGAGAACCATGGAGTATCTTACCAAGAGGGTGTTAGAAAGACATTATTCGGTTTGTTCTTTGGTTGGGTAATTTTGGAGAGACCGTAAGAAAGCAGAGATTCACTCTACACTGGGTGTTAACAAAGAGTGGAACAATTTCATGAATGGATACCTCAATAAGTCCTACCTATGGAATGAGTACACCAAATAAAAGACAAAGCTATAAGTAGTACATTAGCAGAAAGTTACTATATTTAGCAGAGATGGTATATTTGCTATTTTGTGGTTGTTAAGTAATCTTGATTTTGTCTCACTTTATCATGTTTTTAGGGTGACTGTGTGGAATGTTGATGTTCTGGGAGAAAATTCAAGTCTATAGGGGAATAACACACAGCCTAACTGTAAGAGTCAGGCCAATGTGAAATAACACTGAGGCTTTAGCCTTGTGTTATACAAGCTTGTAAGAAGATTAAGACTTAGCTGTGACTGTTAAACCAGTTCCCAAATATGAGGGTCTGATTTATTTATTACTGACTAGGAATAATATTCCCCATGAAAACAGAAAAAGCTTCTTACCAGCTGCAGCTAAGAGATGCCAATCAAATAAAACCCTTCTGCTCCTTTCCTACCCCCCACCATATCTTCTAAATTATTCTTTCAAGAGAAGTCACAACAAATGAGGTGGAACTAAAAGGAACATAGTGAACATGGGCTTTTCCTCTCTTGCTCAGGTTTTCATGTTCAAAGCACTCTAGACTTGGGGAGAGGAATTTTAATGATATTTGGAGTTTTGATATTATATGAAACAGTCCATATTAAAGTACAGTGGAGCATGGAGAAGATAAAGTTATAATTGCATGTTCCTTTTTTTTTTTTTAAATAAAATTAGTTCACAAATAGAAGTAATAGAGATTATCGGGCCTAGTTACTAGGATTGATGTTCAACCAAACAACTTTGCTCCTTTTGGAAGGCAGAAATCTTTTTTATTTCATTTGTACTTAGTCTCAATCACCCATGAAAAACAAATATTTCATTAAAAACCTGATTTTCAGAGAAAACTGCCTATGATTTCTATGCTGCAAATCACAATGCCTTTGTGGTATTCTTTTAAAAACATAACACCTAATGCTTAATTTGGATATAAGGGAACATTATAGAGTATTCTTGCTTGTCAGTCTAAGGGCATTCTATTTGGATATTAGGCATCATTATTATTATATCACTGTAGGAACAAACTTTTGTTAACATAATAACAATCCTCAATAGACACAATTTTTTTCTAATAGGTGGGATAGTTAATTATCCATTCCTTTATCAGGTTTGTGGGAGTATATTTTATCTCTGTTACATTTATGGGGCTATTCCAAAGCAGTTATAAAAAAAAATAGTGCCCTTACCTTTAAGGAGTTGACTTTAAAATCATAGATACAAATGGTTAAAATATTATGTGGTAAATAGATTAATAGAGAAAATTGTTAAGGAAGTACTGAGGAAAGAATGAGTTACTATTTAAAATCAAAGTTTTAAAATGAAAACAAAGCAGGGATTTCTGACAATTGTTCTACAATGAATCCATTTTCAAACTTTTCTGCAAAGAATAACCAGTCTAACATATCAGAAAAGTGTTCAGCAAAAACTAAAAAGTTCTAAAATAGTCTGCTTGCACTTTAATCAGATTGAACACAGAAATGAAGTGGCAAAATATGCCAGCACACCTGGTCATTACCCCCTGTGGCTTACACATTTTCCAAAAGGTTGGCATTGATGTGTCAAAGTAAGTAGCAGGTGGTCTCAAAGTCTTAGTTCCCTCTGGTGATGGATGTCAGTTGGTTCTTAATTTTTCCAAAGAAGGTGCCCTAAGCAAATTAGCAAGCAAAACCTACAAACCTTTTTGACCATGTTTATGCAAAAGAAAGGCAAAAGAGCATTTTCACTCATCATAAGATGTATCAACTCATTAAAAAGTGCTTCAGCTCCTCACTGGCAGGTCAAGGGACAATACCCAGGAACTCTACAACTTCTAGTCTACTTTACATGCTGTGTTAAACAAATTTTGGATTTGGATTTCCTTCTATTCAAAATTTGATCATACTTCTATTACAGATTGTGTTGTTCATTCCTTTGTATCGAAGATTGGTTTTGTTTTATTTTGATTTAACAGTTATATAACACATAGTGTATCAACTACTGTTTAAGAGATTTACAACAAAGAACTCAGTCTACTTAACCACTTAGGAGCTAGGCAAGTCTCTTATTTCCATTTACAAGTTAGGAAACTCTGGCAGAGAGAGGTTAGCTACCTATCCTATGGTCACATAGCTGCTAAGTAACAGAGCTGAGAATTGAACCCATGAATACTGACTTCAGTTGAACTTCAACATCTGATTGTAATGTTTTTTACCCATAATGCATTTTACCAATTTAATTAATCTCCTAGCAATTGGGTAACTTGTCACTATGTATCTTTGTCAAAGATAAGACAAGTGTAGAGCTTGGATAGATATGCAAATTGACTACTGATCTTCTTTGTCTCACACTTAATGATCACATATATCGATTGAATGTTAAATACAATGAACTGCTTCAGAACCTTCTTGTTATTACAAGTTTAAACTTGAAACTAGACTAGTACAGGTGTCAATGAAGTTAGTATAGAATTTGACATTCTATTAATGCCATTTCATTTCCCAAATATGAATTATAGGATAGCTTTGATAAATGAACTTTTCTTGTCTTTACTTGATAATTTAGCACACATTAAAAAATTTCATAAGGTACACAATCTCCATCCATATGAACACTAGAATAGTTTCCCAATGTAATCTTTTAACGATATCTCATACTCAGAACACTTGTATTCTGATGCCATTATACAGTTACGGTTATTTTCATCACTTTGCTACATGTACTTTTATCATACACATTTTGCTATTTTACATAATGTTTTAACTATATTCCTTAATTTCACTGTGGTCTTCATCAAGCTGATTGTGATAACACTTATCCATATTATCTGGAGCCCTAATAGCAGCTTAATAGTAAAGGATGATTATAAAACACCCATCATCAATGACACTCTTACCTCATTTAAGTCTATTGGGGCATTAAAAAAAAATAAATTCAGTATTCCTTGGTAATAGAAATGGGGCCCCAGAGTTAAAATGACAAGAACTAAAAAGTAAATGTTATAAACCAATAAACCCTGATTTGTATTTTCCTAAACTTGAAGAAAGCACAAAATATGTTACTGTGTTATTTTGTATCACCTAAAATATTACCTTTAATAATTTACCATCCTATAAAAACATATAATAAAAATAAGAACATTACACATTTTAGTTATCTAACTTATTCAGGAATAAGGAAATATATGCAAATATAAAATACATTGTTTTTAAAAATAACTTCTTCTGGGGCACCTGGGTGGCTCAGTCACTCAAGCACCTAACTCTTGATTTCAGGTCAGGTCATGATCTCACAGTTGATGGGATTGAGCACTGCATCAGGCTCCGTGCTTATGGCACGGAGCCTGCTTCTCCCTCCCTGACCCTCCTTGTCTTTGCTCAATCGCGCTCTCTCTCTAAAAATAAAAATTAAAAAAAGCTAAAAAAAATAATCTTATTTGAGGACTACAGTCAATACTGACTATTCCAAAATGAATGACACACTTTTTTGCATACAAGTTAGAAATATATACCTACAAATATAAATTTTGTTAACGTCTTTAAAAAATTTGTACAATCTCTACAACTAATATTCTACCTAGTATTATAAAAATCCTTTAACACTACTTTCCCATTAGAATTTTTTTTTTAATTTTTTTTAATGTTTATTTATTTTTGAGACAGAGAGAGACAGAGCATGAACGGGGGAGGGTCAGAGAGAGAGGGAGACACAGAATCTGAAGCAGGTTCCAGGCTCTGAGCTGTCAGCACAGAGCCCGACGCAGGGCTTGAACTCACGGACGGTGAGATCATGACCTGAGCCGAAGTCGGATGCTTAACCAACTGAGCCACCCAGGCGCCCCTCCCATTAGAATTTTTTAAAGGACACAATTGATCTTAACAGATAAGAAAATTTATAAATTTTATAGTTAGTTATCAACACAATTTAATTTATTCCCCTTTTTAAATTTTTTCATGTACATTATGATTATTAAGAAACATTTAGGGAAATTTTCCAGCCAGTGGGCTGTTCTTGCTCTTCTGCACTTACTAACAAATTTAGTTTTTATTTCTTTGTATGATCTTCCAGATTCTCTGTATTAGATGAAACCCCAGTGAACAGTTTTGTGAAAGGCAATTATCACAGTATCATGCATTGCTATGGAAGAGGTTCAGTTCACAAATGTGCATGTATTTCCTGTTATTACCATAAGTCCCAGACTAACACTCAAGGTCTAGATAGACCTTTCAGAGATAGATAGAAGAGCATTAATACTATGTCTTATATATGTTTCATGGTCAATGTATATTTAAGAGATCAGGTTGATCATAAAGCAAGATCCAATTACCATGTAAATGTATGAATTACTCCACTACTGAAACTAAAAGCAAATCAAGCATCACAGAGTAATAGGAAAGAAAAAAGTTTTAATAAGATTTTATGTTTGAATTATATCATCTTCACTTTAGTGGGACTTACTTCTACATTACTCCTATCCTTAACGGAATTTTTTTGTTACCTCTGATATGATGCTTTAATATTTCATAGCAAACCACTATCTGCACATTTGTGTATCTAGAACCTGGCCTTAAGGACAAATATCACAAATTAATTTTACACAGATACTTATGAGTATTTTTTCACCACCATGGGGAGGTAACAGTTTGATGTTCTGCATAGTACTTAGAATTCAGAAAATTAAGTTCTCTAAGAATCCTTCAGTTATTATTGAGTAAAGTATAAAAACAAGCATTTTCTATAACTTGTTATTTTAATATATACATATTTTAATTTTATTTATTTATTAGAGAGAGAGAGAGAGAAAGCATGAGCAGAGGAGGAGAGAGAGAATGCCAAGCATACTTCGTAGTGCTAGAGTGGAGTCCAATATGGGACTCAAACTCATGAACTGTGAGGAGCTGAACCCAGTCGCTTAACCCACTAGGCCACCCAGGCACCCCAATATAACTTGTGATTGAAATTTCAATGTATACCTTCAAAATATAATTAAAACAATACTGAGATTCTAAAACACTCTCTTTCACATACATACAATGTATGCATATATATGTGCATATATACTACATATATGTACTATGCTGTTTATGGATATTTTTGTAAACTATGACACATTCAGAACAGGTCATCTGGAGCACAGAATTGCAGGCAGCTGGTATTTTGTAAAATGTGGGTAACAGTGAAAATACTCCTTTTTAGTAATACTGAAAAACAATATTCTCAACGTTTTCAGCGCTTGACATTTACTCTACTTATAGATACCTGTTTAAAAAAGATACACATTACCAGCTTATAGTGTAGTGTCTCATAATGATGGAAGTATTGTTCTAAATATCAAGTTTCCTATGCCTTTAATTTATAGTTACTAATTATGTATTTCAAAGATTAGGAAAAAGAAACAAGACTAATGGCTGGCTCTGAATTTGGATTATAAACATAGTATTTCATTTAAGCATTGATTTCAATGAATCATCTTTCTGAATTACTTTAGCAAACATCTAGTAAGTAGGCAACTCTTTACAACTTGTAGTCAAATTACATGGACATGAAAGTGGCTATTAACTAATGGAAATGATACAAATAACTAAAAATACTTTTTTAAAAAAATATGTTGTAACATACTTCTATTCCTAAATTGTTTTAAGTACCAGGACAGGACTCTTCCCATATAAGTGATGAGTTAATATTGGTAAACCTTGTTGATTTTATCCACATATATTTGTATCTATCAATTATATTTAGGGTTTTCCAATAGTTTCTTTGGTGGTAACAATAAAATGTTGGGTTTAAATTATTTGATATGTTGTTCTAAACATAGGATTTTTGAATTAGAAAAATGTAAATTAGAACAAGTGTTCATAGTATGAAAATGAACACGGTAATTAGAACCATTAAGAAGGATTATGCTTTCCTGAATTTTTAAAGCAGTCTCTTACTTTGGTCAATTAAATATTTAGACGAAGTGGGGAGTGTCATTTCCAGGCAGAAGGTTTAGAACCAGTGTGAAATTGATTACACTTGACTTTGTTGTGGTGCTTGGGGAAGCATGTATTAAGAAAAAACTTAGCTTTAGTCTTATTCTCTAATCACTTCCATGAGCAGAGGTCCTGTGCTGTCCCCTGCCAGGTAAGTAGCAAGAATGAGAAATAAAACACTGTTGGGCTATGCCACTGAGAAGTGCAATTATTTGTTATTGCAGCAGAGTTTAGTCTTCCTTGACTGAAATTGCTAAAACTGGAGAGTTTCCACAACCCAAAATTAAAATAAATGATATTGGCTTAGGGATAGTTGACAAGCTCTGGAGAAACAGACATTGGAGCATTGAAAAAATAAATTAAAAAGGTGATCTACATTATAGAATGACAATTTCCAGTGAAACGTTAGCTGTGATAACAATGAAAACAGGCCATAAGCTTAATAATCATGCAGCCCTAGGTTAAAAAAAAAAAAAAGAAAAAGGCTGGAAAGGAGATTATCAATAGAATGGATTAGTTACATCCATCTGTGTTTGGTAAAGGATTGGGAAAAAAAACGGAAGAGAAAGAGAAAAGCAAGAGAAAAGAAGCGGAGGGGAAGGTGGAAGGAGGGAGGGAAAGGGAAGGGGAAAGAGAAGGGAAAGAAAAATAATTGATTTCATGAAACAACTGGAGACTATCTAAGGTCCAGAAATTAAGAAACTAGCAGTATAGTAATAAGCACCTGTTTGTCCCCAGCAACCTATAAAAACAAACAAATAAACAAAATCAATGAAAAGTCTTTGATAGCAGAGTGCCAACTAAAAATCAGCCTTGATGATAATGTCAGCCATGATGGCTACATCCATTTTTTAAATAACTAAGTAGATGAGATATTCAACACTAAGGTCTATCCAAGAGTAGAGCATTCTAGAAATCAAGTGAAGAAAACATCCTAGGGAGGTTACTGAAATATGCATCTATTCCGCTATGATCTGAAAGCAGAAAAAAAGTTTTGATTAAATCAAGAACAGGAGACATATGATAAGGGTGCAGAGAGGAGAATATAATAAACCTAATATAAATATCCAAAAAATAATTGTGGCTTCATTTACCGACATATGGTGCTGCCTGAATTCAAATTAGTGACACGCCAATTTTTGAGTTACTCTTGCAGAATCCTGATTTTTATCTATAAATCATCAAGATAAAAGTATAATTCACACATTGTCACAGATAGTTTGGTATATTGAAGAAATAGAACTATTTCCTGATCAAATGAAGACTGGAGAGATTTATACTGTAATGGAAAGAATATTGAAGTGTCAAAAATAAATAAGAAATTTTTGTAAAGGAGAATATTAGTATCAATGTGTTCCAAATAATTTAATATACATTCTCCCTTGGTAGGAGAGCAAGATGAATGTGAGCAATGTAGAGTAAAGGAGTTCTGATGAGAGGAGCAGCTACTGATAAAATGTCAACCCGATTTTCTACTTTCTAATCTATCTACCCATCTAACACATAATCTAATTCAGGGTTTGATTATCATATTTAGGCTCTAGAGTTTGATATTGCAAACTTGAAATATCATCTTTCATTTTCTACCTAAATTTAATTGTAATCCAATAGCTGTCCATTCCTTCAAAGTAATAGAGAAATTTTTGCAAAGGTTTCTAGGGTTGAAGTCTATGCCAGGAGTCCTGATTGTGCTGTCTATAGGAAAGAATAATGCAAAGTCCATTGTATTGTGAAAAGAATATATGAGAAATACACCTATAATTCTGATTTTGATACTATACACAAATGTGTTTAGACATATTTTATAGGATGTATGTAATTAATAACGTGTTTATGTGTACATATATACATATCCATATGTGTTTTGTTCTGAAGCAAACTGGGTAGTTTTATTCTTGGATTGTAGTTTGCTAGTTTAGCATTGTCTAAGTGGTCACTTGAATGTTAGATGACAAACACCATTATATAGATAGGTAGAAGTTGCCATAAATTCTGCAAAGATCTCTAAATGGAAATGGAATCATCTCAAAGGGAAATAGACATTTCTTTTACTCATTTCCCTACATTTTAAGCAATTAAGAACAATAGGAAACCACTAAGCTTTTTAAAACCTCTCAAGAGCACAAAGTGGATTTCAAGACAAGGCAATTTTTAAGTATTTTAAATTGAGGTAAAAAACTTGGAAGGAGACAAAAGATGAAAGGGATGTTATCAAACTCAGAGTCCATAAGAAGGAATAAACAACCTGTTAGGGGCACAATTTCTTTTAAATTACACTTAAAATATTTGGGCACAAAATGATGTCAGGAGTTTTCCATTACTTACACTTCTGTTTTAGGAGTTCTCATTTTTGCTCTCTATGGCAATTAAGCTGGCAGAAAGGAATTCTGCTTCATGTCTGAATAAAGGGTCAAGAAATTTACAGTTTAAAAATATGGTTAGGATTTTGAGTGTTTTATACACTTTAAATTGGGAGAATCATGATAGATTTGCAAAAGGAATAGCAGTAGGAGTAGAAATAGCAAACCCCAGAAATTGAAACATAATGTTTCCTGAAGGAGTGGGGAAAAAAAAAAAAAAGAAGAACTCAGTCCATTAGTACAGAGGTGCTCCCAAAATGCAACTGAAGCTAAATACATTTTTGCTTCTAATGAATGTTTTATGTTTACAAATAAATGAGAATTGAAGTAAATGAGAAATTGGAGGCTCTGTGCTGACAGTTCAGAGCCTGGAGCCTGCTTAGGATTCTCTCCCTGTCCCTCTGCCCCTCCCCGAAGAGTGCTCTCGCTCGCTCGCTCTCTCTCTCTTTCTCTCAAAAATAAATAGTTGGAATCATAACAAAGCATGATATGCAGGTCATCTCACTCACTTCAAACAGCCAACCAGACATCATTAACCGATCATGATGCTTTGAGCTGATGGCAGTTGCAGAATCCATTCCGACACCATACTTTAAAAAATTCCTACAAGTTGAATGAAGTTGGAAAGAAATAAGAAAAATCTCGTTTTTTCCTCTTAAGAAAACACACATACATCAATATTACATGCTCATGATCACACTACAAACTGGCCATACAACTAGTTTTAGAATGGAACCAATTTAGTTATGTAAATGTTTAGGGTAAGCCCGAAATCTTTTGTGATACAGAAAAGTCTCTGTGATTAGGCATGTGGTACTTTAACTGGGGCAATCAACACATGCCAAACAAAAAAAAAATCGAAGAAAATATTTTGGTACCAGCAGTGAGTTCAGTTTCTTTCTCCTCCCTCGCTCAATCCTGCTCTTACACTCTCTTTTTATTTATTCTGAGGTACACAGAAGGCAAATAAATATGCTGTAATTCAAATAATTCTCCATATATATAAAAAATCCTTTGAAACTTCATAATTTTAACAGTTACTCTAAGGTACCTTCCTGAAGCAGGAATTTAGCACACATTTTGAGCATCCTCAGACAGCTATTTAAAGAAACATTGACTAACAACATCGTATGGACCTGCTGTATACTTTTATAATTAAATAAAATGTATTTGCATTTATCAGAAAACATATTCAAAATACAAATACCCAGGTCAATTAGAGACATTTGATACTGAGATAAACCATCTTTAGAATTTATATTGTATTGTACCTCACTTGGCCAACTGGTGGAGGAGGTGGAGACAGTCATTAGGGGACACACCTCATTCTAGACCTGCTTTTTGGTATACGTAGAACTTTGTTTCTCCTTCTATAAAATGAGCAAGTTGGTTTTATCTATCTTCAAAAATATTTTTTTCTTATTTCTTAACGTTTTTATTTCTTTTTGAGACAGAGAGAGAGCATGAGCAGGGGAGGGGCAGAGAGAGAAGGAGACATAGAATCAGAGTCAGGCTCCAGGCTCTGAGTTGTCAGCACAGAGTCGGACGTGGGGCTCAAACTCACAGACTGTGAGATCATGACCTGAGCTGAAGTCAGACTCCTAACTGACTGAGCCACCCAGGTGCCCCTAGATCTTCAAAATATTTCCAAGCCTATGTTTCAAAAATAGTGAATTTACAACTTGTCTAAAATGTAGTTGTGTTTATGATAATATTCATCACAGAATGCATTAAGTGAAGTAAATAGTTTGAAAAATGTACATGTCATCTATGTTTAGAATATATCTCTAAATTCTTTTTTTATATCTGAACTTTTTATTCTATCAAATTATAAAACAAGTTTAATGAATCTATCAAAGGAAGAGTTTAAAAATACAAAGAAAACAATCAAAGAAAGTTTCATTAAATGTCAGTAGGGAATCAAGTGTTAAATGTGGTTAAAGCATTTTTCTATCTCTGACATGACACTCTCCGGATTATGCATTGTGAGAAAGAGTGTATATGAGACGTGTTCACCACAGTGGAACAGGAAAGTCTGCCTAAGGACAGTGGAGTGGAAAATAAAGGGCAGAGGAGTGTGGTAGACCAGACAAAATGACAAAGTCTTGGTTTATTAGTAAATAAAGAAAGGTGTTGAAAAAAATACAAAGTAAAAACTAAATTTAATTCCTTATTTTAAAAAATAAGTATAAAATAGTTTGATGATTCCAATGTATTCTAACGTCAAAGAGTTTCTGTAGCATATTTATAAGCAAACATTTCTTGCATTTTCAAAGTACAAACTAAAACATTGGGAAAGTATCTTCTGGCATCCTCTTAGTGGAAAGAGCTTGACCAAATTATTATCATGCTATTCTTCATCATCCCCCCAGAAATTAATACTTTACTCTGATGAATTTGATTGATGCCAACATGTGAAATGTAATTAAATTATAGATGATTCCAGATTAACTAGAGTTGTTCTGAATTTCCATCATGAAGATTTACCTCTGTTTTCTCTTAAGAGTCTTATAGTATTAGCTATTCATATAGGTCTTTAATCCATTTTCAGTTAACTTTTGTATTTGGTGTTAAGTAAGGGCTTAACTTCCTTCTTTCACAAGTGGGTATCCAATTCCTCCAGCACCATTTACTGACAACACCATCTTTTACCAATTTTGGCACCCCTGCCAAAAGCCACTTGACCAAAAATGTGAGCATTTCTTTCTAGGCTCTATTCCATTTATCTATATGTCTGTCTTTATGACAGTACCACAATGCTTTGATTACATCATACTCAGTGGTGAAAGACTAAAAATGTTTCCTCTAAGATCAAGAGTAAGGCAAGAGTAGTTGCTTTTGCCACTTGTGTTGAAAATAGTACTGGGTATTCTAGCCAGATCAATTAGGCGATGGAAAGAAATAAAAGGCATCCAAATTGCAAATAAGTTAAATTAAATCTGGTCACAGATTATATGATCTTACATGTAGAAAATCCTACAGATTTCACAAAAGTCAGAAATAAATGAATTCGACAAAGTTGCAGAATACAAATTTGACATTCAAATCTGTTGCATGTGTATATATTATGAACAATCTGAAAATAAAATTAATGAAACAATTTCATTTATAGTAGTATCAAAAAGAACAATAGTTGAGGATTAGCCAGGGGAATAAAATATTTGTACCATGAAAACCAAAGAACATTGCTGAAAGAAATTAACATATAAATAAATGGAAATGCATCCCATAGCCATGGATTGGAAAACCTACTATGTTACAATGTCAGTACTACCCAAATACTATGGATTCAATGTTAGCCCTATCGAAATCCCAATGATTTTTTTTTTCAGACAGAAAGCCCATCTAAAATTCATGTGGAATCTCAAGAGGCCCTAAAAATCAAATCAATCTTGATAAAGAAGAAAAATTGGAGAACTTACACTTCCTCACATCAAAACTTATAAAGCTACAGTGTAATTGTTTTTGTGTTTTGCACTAAGTGTCTAAGAAATATAGAAATCATAAGAATGGATTTAAGAATAAGGATCTTTTTATCTTATCTTCCCTACTCCCCACCACATAATATTACGCATAGTATATTATAGCACTTTGGAGATTTTGCAGATACTCTTATTAAAAAACAGAAAGAAAAGAAAAAGAAAACAATCAGAAAATGGTTTACAGGGCCACAAAATTTGACTTGGCGTAATCAAATCACAGTGAACCTTCCCCACAAAATCATTTTGTTAGTTCCCTATATTTAATGTACACCACCTAACAATTTATTGAAATTTTACATTTATACATAGTCCTTTCCCCACTTCTGATCCCAAAGAAAAGCACTTTTGATAATTCATTTTGCCACAATATATAGGAGAATTACTCATAGACTGCAGAGACCTTCACAAAATTCTTAATCAATATATTTGGGGCCCACAATTTGGTCATGTAGTTAATAAATAAACGTTGGTAGACAAATTAGCTTAAGTGATTCAAGGGCTGAACACAATACCAAGAGCAATGAGAAATTCATCCCACCTGAAGAGTAATTTGTATAATTAAAAAACATAAGCCAATGTCTAATCTTTGCTAATTTTGATGATGATGGTAGTTCATATTGAATCATTAATTTATATTGAATGGACTTACCAGAAACCTGTTGACTGTGTTTTTCTTCTCCATGAAAAATAGAAAACAAGCCTGTGTTCGGTTTTTGTGTGTGATGGATTTGGCCAGTACAATCATTAACAGGCACTAAAACAAAATTACCTACAGTCCAGCATACTTAGCTGTTCTTACTTAATCCAGAACTGAGATCAAGCACAGAAATGGTCAAATACCTTGGATTCCAAGACATATATAGGCTTTTTAAAAGACTCTGCATTTGTTTCCTCAAATTCAATGTGGTACCTTCTGCTTGTTTTCAGAGTAATTGTCTTATTGAAACAAAACAGCAAAAGGATACATCAAGTGGATACGATTCCTAGACATGGAACCATCAGGCCATCAGGAAAAAATTTACTGAGCTATCTCTTATTCTGACCTATTCCCAAAGACAATTCCTCATGTATCAATTTTGGACCATTCCTTTAATTTTTCCTCCTGGTGCTTACCATCCAAGCTCTAAATACTATGTTTGTATCCATGGGTAATAGTTGTCATATTTAATGCATAGGTCACAGGCACTGAACACTCACAAAGAACGTTTGTCCTGCCATCGTGTTCCGGTTGAATATCAGTCTAAAGCTTATTAAAAATTTTATATCAGTTTTTAAGAATACTTGGTAAATTTTCTGTCCCTGGGGCAAGCTTTGTAATACAGAATAGGTGTACTTTATTTTATCTAATAAACTACTTGTGTTTATATAATTATATCATTATAAATTATTAACTTTATAACTTAAAATTGTAAAAGAACTATCTTATAAATGTTCATCAAATATAGAGTACACAGTTGAACATTTTTTTTGTTTGCCTTCCACCAAGGGTTCATGCCACGTAGAAGTTGTTTTCATAGTTGGAAGATAATACTTCTCATAAGATCTTTTTGTAAATGTATTTTTAATTGCCTTTCCTTTTTCTTGATGACAGTAGGAATATTTTTATGATATCTCACTCTTAAATATTGTAGTTCATATTTAACTTTTTTCTACAAAGCTATCATTTTATGATGCATTTTACTACACTGTCATTTGTCTTGAATACCATGCCTTTTTTTCTGACATTCTCAAGTATTTGACTTAATGATTTTGTGGGAAAAACCCTTATTGACTATGATTACATATGCTCAGTTTAAAAAGCATTTGTCCTTCAAATTTAAAGGCTTTTCTCTATTGTCTTCCAGTAAAAGTGATACTGATAATACTGTTCTTAATTGGAATCACATTTTATTACTATTAACAAACTTATTCTACACACGAATTTTTAGAAGCTTCTATTTAACTGTGGCATCCAGAAATCTCACAAAAATTGTCTAAATATTAGAGTTATATGCTTAATAATTTCCCACATCAGTAATATTTCATTTTTTCCCCTTGGGATATATCATTTCCTTAATTGGTTTTGTTTCCCCTAGTTTTCCTTTCTAGTATTATAAAACACACTTTTGTCTATGTGGATTGACATAGCATGTACAAGATTTTTATCAAATCTTATCTTCTCCATAGCCCTTAACCCCATCCCTCTAAATTATTTATTTTCTTTCCTGTTCTGAGATATTTTATTATTTTCTTACTGCTTTACAGTGTAAGGCACTGTAAACTTGCTGGTAGGCGTTTGTGTCCAGGACAGAAGACAGGGCTCTCTGTACACAGTGGTCAGACTCAGTATAGTGATGTTTAGTCTTTTAAACAGCTTCATTTCACTGTAAAACACTTGGAAAACTTTAAGCAGTGCATTTATTCTTTAAATTTAGAAACGTAATATTTGAAATTGTGTATGTGTTATGGGCAAAGATAATTGATAAAAGTTTTATCAAAACACTATGTTAAGTATATTTCCATATACAGATTTTAATTAGTAAGTGGTTTTAAAATACATTAAAGAAAAATGGGTCTATATATTTAGCTCATTGGTCCAGTGTGTTATGGTCTCAACTATGATAAAGAATTATGGAAGTAAGGCAGTAAATTTTGCAATCGTTTATTGCTTGAAAGTCTAAATTCTCTGACAAGTTTTCTTTGGATTGTGTAAACTTCAAATTGAATTCAGTGGACATCCTGAGTAACCTTCCTTTCTTGCTTGTCAGTAAGATTGTACTCCGTGGTAATTAAGAGCATCGTCTGAACATCTTTGGGGTGAAGACAGTATCTTGGAATTAGATACAGCTGGTGGCTGCCCAACATTGTACTTGCACTACGTGCCAGTGAGTTTGTCACTGTGAAATAGCTAATTCTGTTACATAAATTTTATCTCAATTGAAAAATAGAAAAAAAAGACTTGTAGATGAACCAAGTTGGTAAAGTAAAGCTATACGGAAATTTTTAAAGTTTTTTTTTTAATGTTTACTTCTTTTTGAGAGGGAGAGAGAGCCCACGAGTAGGGGAAGGCAGAAAAAGAGGGGGGCAGAAGATCCCAAGCAGGCTGTGTGTTGACAGCGGACAGCCCAATACAGGGCTTGGGCTTGAACTCTGGAACCATGAGATCATGACCCAAACCTAAGTCAGAAGTTTAACTGCCTGAACCACCCAAGTGCCCCTGAGTTGTTTTTTTGTTTTGTTTTAAGTAGGTTTCATACCCAACATGGGGCTTCAACTCATGATCCTGAGATCAAGAGTCACTAACTCTTCTGACTGAGCCAGCCAGACAGCCCTGCTATATAGAAATTTTTAAGTGAACTTCATTACCTCAAGCAAATTTCAAGTAAATGGCAGATGGGATGGAGTTGAACTGATAAGGCCTTACACTTACAGTACTTTACAGTGGCTGCATCTTCTTTTGTGGATACCCTATCTTCTCAAATGTCATGGCACACTAAATATGTCATCTGAGTTCTCTTCCATTCTCTGAGCTATGTGTTTCCTCTATGTTGAGTTCTGTCATCATTCATGCACCTCTTTTTAGTGCTGATGGTTTTCCTCATTTGCCATGAGATCCTTGACTGTTGGCTTATTGCTCTAAATCAAAAACAAATTATTAATGTAATAATGTAATTTTCTTCTAATATATAAAGACACAGAAATGTCTATGTCTTTTTAGGGATGAATCTATCTCCTGCAAGTTTTCTCTTTTGTGTGTTTAACAATCAGGAAGTTAGGCCAACACCACTCTCAACTATCATTAGCAATGCCAATATAAGAATGCTCTACTCTATTGCCCAAGTCCTTGCTCAGGAAGCCCCAGAAACAACTAATCAAGTGTGGTCTTTTTTTTTCCTTTAAGACTAGTTCTACAGCTTCAAATTGGTGGTAAAGACCTCAGCTATAAATATGATGGGCAGAAGGAAAGGAAGTATGCAATTCTGAGCTATGGTTTGGCTGATAGTATTTTAATCTGTCATCTAAATTTTAATCTTTTTCCTCACTTCTGCTCTTAACAACTGAGGATTTCTAGAGTTCTGCAACGCTTCTCTTAGTGTACATTTTTCTTTCTTGTGAGATGTAACTCATTTTTTATTATTTCTGTTATTAATGCTGATACATCTCACTTCTCTCACTGCTTTTCTGGAAATATCCTCAAATATCCTTAAATACATTTAATAATGTAATTTCGATAGATTTGGGAAGGAAAAATAATCTATGTTAATCCCATTTACATTCAGTTACATATTTTAGTTTCTTTGTTTCTATGTAGAAGCGATTTTGAAAAATAAAATGAATTAGCTATCAGTTAGAAAAAAACATTATTTTTAAATAGCTCCAGAAGTACAAATTTGTTTTATTATATATTGATCTAGATTCAGTTTTTTCTTATAGATCGATGATATTCTTAGGTAATTGAGTTTTTTCTTCTTACAGTGAACAAAGATGAGGTGTTCTTTTATATAATTTCTCTCATTAGTCATTCACACAAATGGATCCTTATTTATTTTAATGATGTTCATTATCTGGTGGTTATTCTGTAATGAAGAAATTTGATTTAAGGGAAATCTTAAAAAGTAAATGGACAATTGCTATGATTGATATACAAATATATCTGAAATAATCATTGTAATTTCTTTATAATTTTAGGAGTATGAATACTGCTAAGGAAAACACTTAGTAAATGAGATCACCAAAGGAATGATTACACAGAGACAAGACAGTGTCAGACATTGTTATATCCAGAGAATGAGGGCATATATATTATACAAAGTAAATGTAGTCAGGAAATGAGAATAGTGAATAAATCTAGTCATGTTCATGTTCCCTGATTTTCTTCATAAAGAAATGTAAAAGTGACACTTAGATCAACGACTTTGGAAAGAGTGTGCAGAAAAAAAACTTGGGCTTGTAAGGTTAATTAATCTAGGACAAAGGAGGGAAGAATATATAATGGGGAAAAGATTGTTTCTTCAACAAATGGTTTTGGGTAAACTGGACAGGTATATGCAAAAGAATGAAACTAAATTACTTTCTTAAGCTATGAAGAACAGTAAACTCAAAATGGATTAAAGACCTAAAAGTGAGGCCTGAAATCATAAAACTCATACAAGAGAACACAGGCATGTATCTATTTGACATCATCTGTAGAATTGTTTTTCTAGATATGTCTCTTTAGGCAAGGGAAAAAAATCAACTATGAGACTACACCAAAATAAAAAGGCTTTGCACAGAGAAAGAAACCATCAACAAAACAAGGCAACCTATTGAACGGAAGAAGGTATTTCCAAATAATTTGTCTGTTAAGGGGTTAATATAAAAAAAATCCAGAATGTACACAACACCACCCCCCCAAATAATCCAATTAAAAAATGGACAGAGGACCTGAATAGACATTTTACCCAAAGACATATAGATGACCAACGGACACATGCAAAGATGTTCACCATCACTGACCATAAGGGAAATGCAAATCTAAACTACAATGAGATATCACCTTATACCTGTTAGAATGGCTAGGATCAAAAACATGAGTAACACATGTTGGTAAGAATACTGGGTGGGAGGTAGGTAAGGTACCCTCGTACGCTATTGGTTAAAATGCAAATTGGTACAGCCACTGTGGAAAACAGTAGGTGGGTTCCCCAAAAAATTAAAAAATAGAGTTACCCTAAGATCCAGTAATTCCACTACTGGATATTTAACAACAAAAAATTAAAACACTAAATGAAAACTATGTATGCACCCCTATGTTTATTGTAGCATGATTTACAATAGCCAAGATATGGAAGCAACCCAAAGTATCCATCCATAAATGAATGTATTGAAAAGAAGTGGTATATATACAACAGAGTATTAGTTGGTCATGAAACAAAACAAAACAAACAAACAAAAAAACAATGTTATCTGGTTATTTGCAACATGGATGGACCTGGTGGTGTCAGGGGAGAAGTGGGTAGTGGAGGGGATTGATGAGACAGATAAAGACAATAAGAGTACACTTATTGTGAAAAGAACTCAATAAAGCACAGAATTGTTGAATCATTATATTGTATTGAAACAAACACTGTGTTAATTGTGCTTCCATAAAAAAAAATTTAAGTGTTTTGGACTAAGAGCTTAATATAAGATGTTGTGAATTATTTTTTGAAGGATAGCTGATCCATAAAACAATATAGTAATAAGATATAAATAAATATTAAATCTTTAAAAATATTTTAATGTTTATTTCTTTTTCAGAGAGAGAGAGAGAGAGAGACAGAGAGAGACAGAATCAAAAGCAGGCTCCAGGCTCTGAGCTGTCAGCACAGAGCCCAACGCAGGGCTTGAACTCATGAACCATGAGATCATAACCTGAGCCAAACTTGGATGCTTAACTGAGCCACCTAGGCGCCTCTGAAATCTTAATAATACATGTATACATATTTAAGATATCTATTACATACTGAATTGATTACTAAGTCTTGTTTATGGAATGAGGCATACCTGAGTTATTGTTCCAGTGAACTCCCAATGACTAGTTGTGGCACTTTGGGCATTTAAATTATTTATATTAAGACTCAATTTCCTTTTGTCTAAAATTTTATGTCTAAAATGACATAATTATACCCATCTTAAGTTATATGTATCATTAAATTTTATAATGCAGGTAAAGCATTCAGCATAATCTCTGACATATTCCAAGTCCTCAATGAATGTTAGGTCCATTTTTCAGCCTATTAATACTAACGACTTGTATGGTCTCATTTTATTACAAGTTGTGACTGTTATACCATTTTATAGATGAATAACCTGACACTTAGGTTAAATATTATATCCAATATGCACATAGTATTTATCATAGCAAATCTAATGGCCAACTGGTATTTGATCCCCAAGTACCATCTCCAGAGCTCATTGACTAAACTTGAAAATTAATACTTCCTTTATATAATCATGACTAGTGTTGCTAGATAACATAGATCGGATATTTTATCTACTATCTAGGGACACTGATCATGATTATCTGAAGGAAATACTCACTCAAATAGTTAACAAGCTATTCCTGTATTAGAGGCATTAATGTGGATACAATGAGATAAGCAAGCAGGAAAAACACAAAGTAATTGCTCTCAAACAAGTCACATTCTAGAAAACAGATCAATATCATAACAGAGTCCACTATGAGCAGTTTCTTGTTTATGGTAGGCTAGTTTACTTGCATTAATCTTCCTGAATAACTATGTGATAATAGACGGGAAGGTTTTTTGTTTTTGTTTTTTTTTGGTGTGTGTGGTTTAATAACAAAAGCATCAAAATGTTAAGTCCTAATAGTTAACGTAACAAGAATTTATATCTGATTCCCTAGCTAATACAAAATATTTAGTCTTGAAATTGCCTTAATGTGATTTTTAATTGGTAAAGCCACCAGATGCCTCACAGAAGCAAACAGTTATTTCCACTCAAAGAGGGTTTCTATTCCTCAAAGTAACTTTACTGTATTCTTCAAAGTATCTATATATATATATTATTTTTCAAATATTATGTTCAGCCAATGGCTATAAACAAAACATAGGAGGAAACTAGACTCAAAAAGCAAGAGCCTGCAAAAACACCAGACACACACACATTCCTAGTAATTCTGGAAAGAAAACATATAAAACACTAAAAAATGTTGAAATAAAAATGAGTGAGTTTAAGATCAGAAGAGGCAGAGCAGATTAAGTTTCATGACAGACTATGTCAGAAGAAATTCTTGCAAACATATAGGCAAGAGGAAAAAAAGATGTAAAATGCAGAAGATAACTGAAATTTGGCATAGCAAAAACAAGCTCTATGATGAACAAAGGATAGATGAAGAAGGGATAGATTTTTTTAAGTTATTAAATAAAATCCACTACAAATGAATTTAAGTGGTTAAGAAGAAAATGGAATTGAACATCACTCCATTATCTCCAGCTTGGAAGAATGAATGAGCTACAAAGTAGGGAAAGTGTGCATTTTTCTCTTATACTACATATAAGGTGCCTGTTAAATACCTGTAAGGAAAAACCATTGATATGGCAAGAAATCATCATATTGTAGTTTGATCAGATTTGCTCTTTTTTTTCCCCCCTTGGGAGAACATAATGATGCATTTTACAAAACATGAATCTTTAGATTTAATGAAATACAGCTAACAAAGGTAAATGACTACTGATCATTAGAGTACAATATTCTTGACTCCAATCAAATATGCCTACATTAGGGGTGCCTGGGTGGCTCAGTTGGTTAAGTGTCAGACTTCAGCTCAGGCCATGATCTTCTACTTGTGGGTTCAAGCCCTGTGTTGGGCTCTGTGCTAACAGCTCAGAGCCTAAAGCCTACTTCAGATTCTTTGTCTCCTCCTCTCTCTGCCCCTCCCATGCTCATGCTTTGTCTCTGTCTCTGAATAAATAAATACTAAAAATATTTAAAAGTAAAAAAAAAAAAACCACCAAATATGCCTACATTAGTAATGATGCAGATCTATTATTCACATTCATGTGTGTAGATCCCAAATTCCTGATAGAAATATTTACTCAGTTTGTTTTAAATTAGAAAACTATTACTGCAGAGACTATAGCTGGTTATTAATATTCCACAGCATTTTGCTTTAAAAATACATTTAAAAATGAAAAGATTGATTTAAATATCATAGAAATCAACAAGAAATATAAACATTATAATATTAATGTTGCCGTGCATAATGAGAAGTTCACATATATGTAAATTCCATTATATACTTCCCTTCTCCCCTAGAGTTCTGAAAATTAATAGAAAAAATATAATTCTCCTATAAAATATGGGTTCTTTCTCCCCTCATACATAATTAGTGTATGGGTTAAAACTACAATAGTCATTTGGTAATTCTGCCTTATAACTTATTCTAAAACTGATTTATTTGTCATGTACTTATAATAAGCTATAAACTTCTTAAACATCCTAAGCTAACAATTTTGGTAAAACACCGCATTTGATGCTATATGCATCATCATTGTCAGAGATATACTTTCCATCTTTAAGAAAGTCAGCTAAAAAAGGATTTGATCAAGCTGTAGTTGGTGGTCTATTAAGGTAGAGACTTTGATGAATCAAAGTACAATTCAGATGTGAAGGGACATTACGCTCTCATCGTGCACCGGAAATGATTTCATCATTGGGCAGATGCAGTATCCCTGGCACCACCAACTCTTCTGCAAAACCTGAATGTGAACGTCCTTTAATGACACTGAACCAAGGGATATAAATCTCAGAAAATCTAAAGAAACAATTTCATCAAGTGCTTGATGTTTTACTCTTTAGAAGATGTATAAAAAAATTATACTGATGATTTAGTGCTTATCCGCATGGGTCCTTGTATTACATTTTCCAGGTTCTAGACGTAACATTGCAAACAAAAGGTTTTAAATCAATTTCAGAAAGCATAACCCAGAGGAATGATATCAAAGGTCTGAAAGAATTTAAAATATATGGTAAGTTAAACTTGAATGCTTTAAATTAGCAGCAGATTGAGGATTTTTTGTTATTTTGAGGCTTAGAATTGTCAAGGCATGTGTTCCCCCAATATGCCGAATTCAAAAAAAGATTTTAACCAAATATACAAGGAAAACAAAATAACTCCTCCACTAGTCTACTCATTTTAAACAATATAAAAATAGTTCCTCTTTGAAGGAAGAAGTGAAACATGTTGATGTCAAGTTATTGATTCAGTGCATAACAAGCAAACTGGCACTTTAGGGGAAAAAAAATGAGTGGTACAGTTAATTCTTCATTGGTTATCAAACATGCCCCAAATGAAAATTTCTCTATTGTGGCGATGTTTAAAAAGCAAAATGTCATTAGCCATCACAGAATCCCTAATATAAAAATCAATCACTCATTTCATTTAATAGACTATTCTCGAAGGTATTTCTAACCACGATTTAGCTAATAACTGTAAAAACCAAAGGAAAAAGTAAGCCTATGTATTATTTTGTGTATTTCTAATAATTCAGTCACACTCATACACCTTAAAGGGAATACAGAAACACCAAATCCAGGTTGAATGAAAAAATATAATCAGGTAGTGTAATTATGAATTTGTTCCTTCTGGTTTGATGAAATGCATCTATTCTATGTTGTATAGTCTGTGCACTTAGGAACATCTGTACTTATATTGTTGTGTAAAATGAACAGCTACTGAGCTCTAATGGACTTCATTCTGGGTTTTAAAATTCCTGAAAATGACTTTGAGATCATTAACTCTGTAAGCACTAATGCATGCTGCACTCGTAAGAGTGTAATAAAGACAAACTTGAGTAGCTAACCTTAAAACTGCCTTAATTCTAAAAAGAAACATGTACATATTTTTGCCATCAAAGCAGGAATAAAAAACACATGATTTATTATATTTTTGTATTTAAAAATGTCATTTAAAAAAACAGATAATGGATGTGTAACTTGCAGAATTTTCCTAAGTTGAAGGAAATTCTCTTTGAGGCTTTTTTGCTTGAACTTCTTTATTTGGACCACAATTCAAGTTACCCATCCAGGATTGGGTGATCATCATCTCTAGTGACTAGACACTAGTTCACTCACTTTTTTAATAAACACTTTTTTACATATACATATTTAATTCATAGAGAATAGTGTTGGGGAAAAACGTGCTTTACTAGTTGATCAGTTATCACTTTGATAAGAAAGGACCATGTTATCTTGTCACTTTGATAAGCAATATATCAATTATTTGATAAGCAATATATTAACGTTAGTGTTTACCTCTATAGCAAAGCAAACAGAATTATCTGCATAATGTATACAATGATTACATTCTGCAAAATTGGCCAAACAGTGGAAAAGAAATAAAGCGTCTTCAACATTAGATCCAGAACATATGCTAACTCTGCCTCCACAGATTGTCGCCATTCATAGTCTTGAAATGCTGCATAATATGTAAGTCACTCACACAAGTTATTGAACTATGCAGGCCTGAATTAAGTGATGTTCTGG
This sequence comes from Lynx rufus, assembly GCF_022079265.1. Classification (NCBI taxonomy): domain Eukaryota; kingdom Metazoa; phylum Chordata; class Mammalia; order Carnivora; family Felidae; genus Lynx; species Lynx rufus. Next base: position 165,868,950 of record NW_025814823.1, read on the forward strand.
TTATTGAATGACATGACCAAATTAAAATTCCAAGATACTTTAGTATTATTTTTATATTAAAACAAATATGATTTTCTACAACTGAAATGGGTGAAGGTGAAATTCCCAAATATCTCTGACAATGAAGTATAACATTATGATACTGATAATACAAAAGAAAATTTTATCTTCAAATTTAAATGTTTTGTCCACCAAAACTTTAGAGCTTTTATTTGTAAGAAATTAAATATCCTGAATTTGTTGGCAAATATATTCCATATACACTTGTGGACCATGTTGTATGCATATTTATTGTCATAATAATTTTTATTATTCTGATTATCCTGTATTACTGATTATAAGCATGCTTCCTTCTCTTTTGTACTCTCTCATTCTTTCTCTTTATCTCTTAAACCTTATAGTTATGCACCAAGTAGGACGATTCATATAAACATGATAATGAGTTTGCTTAGTCTTACTTTAGAAACAGATGCTGAATTTGAGTTTAAATTTGAATTAGGGGCGCCTGGGTGGCGCAGTCGGTTAAGCGTCCGACTTCAGCCAGGTCACGATCTCGCGGTCCGTGAGTTCGAGCCCCGCGTCGGGCTCTGGGCTGATGGCTCAGAGCCTGGAGCCTGTTTCAGATTCTGTGTCTCCCTCTCTCTCTGCCCCTCCCCCGTTCATGCTCTGTCTCTCTCTGTCCCAAAAATAAATAAACGTTGAAAAAAAATTAAAAAAAAATAAAAATAAACTTCTCATGTTAGTTTTATATTTACAGTAAAGTTGCAAAAATAACATACAGAAGTCCCATGAACACTACAGAAAGTTCCACCTATTATTAACATCTGGTATTAGTATGGTAGTTTGGGTATAATTAATAATAAGATATCAGTACTGGCTCACTAATATCCATACTTTCTTCACATTTTCTTAGTTATACCTTGTGTCCTTTTTCTTCTTTCATGATCCCATTTAGGAACCAAGTTACATTCAGCCTTTATATCTTCTTAGGTCCCTCATGGCTGTGACAGTTTCTCAGGCTTTCGTGGTTTTTGATGACCCTGATAGTTTTGAGGTATACTGTGTTATTATTTTTTAGGTGTTCCTCCATTTAAATTTGTATGATGCTTTCCTCATGAATGAGATTTTATCTTCTGGTCAGTAGACCACTCATGTAAAATGCCATTCTCACCATATCTTATCAAGGATATATACTGTCCACATTATATATATATATATATATATATATGTATAATATGTATGTATATATATATATAATTATATGTGTGTATATACATATATACATACATATATAATTATATGTATGTATATAATTATACATATTATTATACAATTATATATACATATATAATTATATGTATGCATATAATTATTGTATGTGTATATATATATAAAGATATGTATAATATATAATATATATATTATATGTATGTATTTATTATATATATGTATATATATAATATATATTATATATATTAAAGTTGGTATATATATGTATATATATACACACATATATATATACATATATATATACACCAACTTTAATTTTGCATGTTATCTATTTTCTATTCTTTTACTTTCAAAGTTAAATATCCTTAGTTTTAAGGTGTGTCTCTTGCAAACAGCCTATTTTACCAATATTTTTTTGAAGTTTCAGATAGAAAATGTGCACGTGAGTTATATCTACTATAAACTACTTATCTTCCTCACATGAATTGGTTCCCATTCTTCCTTCTATTTTATTCCATCTTTTGATCATATATAAAAGCAAACATTCAGCTAGAAGAAAACTCATAGTATTAGTCTCAGGTTCCACACCAAGAATCTAGAATAACAAGAGCAAAATAGGCAAAGAGCACGAAGGAAAGAATAAAGATAGCAGAAATAAGTTGAACTTAAAAGAGAAAATTTAGATTACCAGTGAATCAAAAATTTGTTTGTTTGAAAGAACAATACAATTGATAAACTTTGAGCAAGTGTGACAAAGATACAAACTACCAACATCAGGTCTGAGAGCAGATATACACACTGTACAGACATCAAAAGTATAATAAGGGAATACGATGAACAACTCTACCTAAATTTGACAATGTAGATTAAATGTTCCAGTTCTTTAAAAATGGAAAACTTCCACAAAATATCTAATATAAATTAATGGGATTAGCCTATAATTTTATGCATTTGAATTCATAATTTAAAAGCTCCCCCAAATTCTCACGTATCATTTCACTAAAGATTTTTTTCAAATCTTTAAAAAATTAACACCAATTCTACATAGTATCTTCCAAAAAAGAGAAGAAGAACACTTCCAGTATTTTAAGAACCTTTTATTTTTCTGATTCCAAACCGAAGACAATAAAAAGTTACTAAGGTCAATATCCATCGTGAATACAGACACAAAAATCCTGAAAGATATTTTTAAATAAAATTCAGCAAAATATAAAAAGTATTGTACAACATGACCAAGTGAGGCTTATTCTATAAATCTAAGACTGGTGAAATATTTGAAAAATCAATGAAAGAAAAAGAAAAATCATTGTAACCTAATACTTTAAGAATTCCACTGTTAGCACTCTTATTCAACATTGTGCTAGAATTTCTAGTCAGTCTAAAAGGGAAAAATAAAGAAGACACTAGGCGTATGGATTAGAAAAAAAAATCCCTATTTACAGATGACATAATTGTTTAGGGTATCTCAAGGAATTTAATGCTCACACAATTAATTGGCAAGTTCATTTAGGTCACAAGAGACATGACAAACAAAATAACTGCAATTTGATGTATTAGCAATTACCACAAGTACACCAAAATTAAACACATAATGCCATTTTCAGCTGCTTAAGAAAGTGAAATGCACTGGTGTAAATCTAACAAAACATGTATAGAAATTGTGTGCTAAAAAATCACAACACTGATGAAGAACTCCAAAGATTTACATAAAGAGGCACACTATCCTCATGGACAGGAAAATTCAATTAAAATGTCAATTTTCGGGGCCCCTGGGTGGCTTAGCGGGTTGAGCCACCGCTTCAGCAGAGGTCATGATCTCACAGTCTGTGAGTCTGAGCCCCACATTTGGTTCTTGCTGACTGCTCAGAGCCTGGTGCCGACTTCATCAGATTCTGTGTCTCCCTCTCTGTCTGCCCCTCCCCCGGCTCACAATCTGTCTGTCTCTCTCAAAAATAAAATAAAAACATGAAAAAAACCCTAAAAATGTCAATTTTCTCCAAAACATTTTAACCTAATTATTCTCTAAATCACAATTTTTTATAGATATAGATAAATTTATTCTAAATTTATATGGAATAGCAAATAGAACTAGAATAGCTCATAGAAGTCTATACAAATTCAAGAGTTTAGTGGCGACAATAATCAATCCTGTATGGTAACGGTGGAGGCATAGGCATGCAGATTAATTGAACAAAGAGCCTGAAAATAAACTGAAACAAAAATGTCCAACAATACAAAAGTAAGTCAATAGAAGAATAATGCTTAAAAAAAAAAAAAAAGGTCTGCAACTGGACCATCATAAGTTAAATAGAAATGAACTTTGACTTAAGTTTTACACCTTACAAGTATTATTCCAAATTGATCATAGAGTAAAATCTCAAACATAAGACTACACAATTTTAGGAAAAACAAAGAAGAAAAATATTTTAAATTTAGGAATGGGCAGGATTTCTTAGACTTGGCACCAAAGTACAATATATAAAAGGAAGACTGAAATCGTGGATTTAAAGAATTAAAAACTTTTACTCTGTGAAAAACCGTTAAGAAGATGGAGGAGAAAAAAAAATGGAGCTACCAAGTGGGAGAAAACATTTCAAACTGCCTATTTGACAAAGAGTAGTATCTAGACTAGATCAGTAATATATTGCCAACCTCAATAATAAAAGAACAAAACATCCAATTAGTAAATGGGCAAAATACATAAACTTTTCAAAGAGTATACACAGATGGCATAAACATGTAAAGATGTCCAACATTATAGTCATTAGAGAGATGCAAATTAATACTGCAGTGAGGTATCAGTACACACCTATCTAAATGTCTCAAATTAAAAAAAAAATGTTTTAAGTGTCAACACCAAATACTGGCAAGGGTGTTGAAAAGAACAAAACTCTTACGCTGCTGTTAGAAAGGTAAAATAGTAGATCAGCTCTGGAAAAGAGTTTGTTTCTGAAATCTAAATATATAATAACCATAAACTAGTAATTACACTCTTGGGTATTTATCCCCCCAAAATGAAGATTATATTAGCACTAAAACCTGTACCCAAATGTTTTTAGCAGATTTATAATGTCCAAAAGCTGGAAACACAGACACCTTTCAAAAGATAAATGAATGGCTAAGCAACTGGTACATCCATATCAGGAAATATTTCAGAGCAATAAAAAGGAATGGGTTGATATGTGTAACACATTGGGGACTCAATCCACAGAGAATTATTGAATTATAGAATATCCTGGAAGGTTATAAGCATAAGATTTCATTTTTCTAACATTGCTAAAATGACCAAATTGTAGAGATGGAGAATGAATCAGTGGTTGCCTGATGCAACTGTCAAAGAGCAACATGTGGGATCTCTGGAAGAGTGATGGAAATATTTGGAATTCTAACTATATTAACACCCGTATGATGGTTTTGCTAAATGTTATCAGTGGGACAAAGAATGCATGGGATGTCTGTTTTATTTCTTACAACTGTATGTGAATCTATAATCATCTTAAATTTTTAAAAGGGAAAAATCAATAGTAGTTTTCCATGTATTGATACAGACTAATGCACAGAGTTTAAGCATCAATACTTGCTTTAGCTTCCTATCTCATGTGCAGTATTTCTAGTTTCCTTTATTTGTAAGGAAGTAAATGTTCAGCTGCTACTTTCACATGTAGAACACAGCAATCCATGTTTTCACCATTGTTTATATTTTAATTTCTGTTCCTTTGTATAGAAGTATTGTTTTCGAGACCAGCTATTTCATATTTATTAGAAATCAGTATCCTGTCTATATCTTTTTCTGCATCTTTATCTGCATGTGCACCCATATCTATTTACCTAAATTTATTTTAATAAGAGTAAGTGCTTCATGGTGTTTATTTGTTTTGCAATCTTGATGGGAAGTACCTCATGAAAATAAATGTTTACAAAATGTGCTGGCACCAAATCTTTGCTCAGTGTGGACTATCAAGAAACATGTCATAAATAATTGTGTTCAGAACTGAACAACTGTTGAGAATCTAGAGTTGATAAGCTTAAAGTTTCATTGCTTAAAATAAATGGCGGATGTTTGAGATGTTGAAATTTTCTTACCTGTTTTCAATGTTTAATCAGTGTGGAGGAAGTGGTTACAGAAAATTTCCTCCCAGAAGGGTAATAGACCAGGACAGGAGTTAGATTAGCATAATTTCAGTAAAACACAGACCAGCAACACTTCAAAGATTGTGAAAGCAAGCATTTGTTAACGATACAACTGAGAAAACTCTCAGTGATAGTCATAGCATGGATCATCTCTGTCGGCATTACAAAAATGCTTACTGATCAAGTACTGTCAAGATGAGATGAGGGTAGAATACACCAATAAAGTGATTACATTTGCTACCTATTTTCCATTATTTATTCAATAATTTAAATATATATTAGGGCATGTGGGTGGCTCAGTGGGTTAAGTGTCGACTTTGGCTCAGGTCATGATCTCCCGGCTTGTGAGTTCGAGCCCCACTTCGGGCTCTGTGCTGACAGCTCAGAACCTGGATCCTGCTTCGGATTTTATGTCTCCCTTTCTCTGCCCCTTCCCCAGCTCGTTCGTTCATTCTTTCTCTCAAAAATAAATAAACATTTAAAAAAATTTTAAAAATTACATACATTTACTCAAAAATATTTATAGGATAGCTACTTGATATTAGATATAGTTTTAGATACTGGAGGTGGAAAAAAACTGCTTATTCTTTTACTATGGTGCCTGTATGCTATTTTAAAAGATTAACAATATTCAGGCAAACAAAGATATCAAGAAGACAACACAATAGTGGTGAGAGTTTTAAGACAGGGATGTTTCATGTAGTTTTTCAAGAGAAGAATTCTTTCAAGAGTTGATAATTTAGCTGAGATCTGTAAAAGAAGAATGGCTTATCAATGAAATCATATGTGCAGAGATATTTTTTGAGCAGAACTAGCAAGTACAAAATTCTTAAAACAAAAATTATGACTATGTTTACACTCAAAATGCGTTTTCAGAAGGCAAATACAAAAATATATTGTTAAATTTTAACTATAATTAAGAAAGATGAACTCTTTTTTATATTAGTTCCTGAGATATACTTTAGGTGTGAGAATTCCTAACTGTACCTGACAAAGGTGGAAAGTTGCACACAGCTATCATCTCCTAATGTATAAATATACATTAAGCTATGTTTATCTGCTAATCTTATGCCCTAAATGCTAAAAATGTATTATCTTAGCAAAAGATATTTTGAGGCCTATATAATGTCTATAAACAAACTTTTGATATTAAATATCCTGACAGCTACCAACATTTCCTCATTAAAACATAAGTCTAGGGGTGCCTGGGTGGTTCAGTCGGTTAAGCATTTGACTCTTAATCTCAGCTCAGGTCATGATCTCTCAGTTCATGGATTCAAGACCTGTGATGTCAGCACAGAACCTGCTTGGGTTTCTCTGTCTCCTTCTGCATGTCTGCCCTTCTCTATTCATGTCCTCTCTCTCTCTCTCAAATATAAATAAATAAATCTTTAAAAAATAAGTCTGATGAATAAAACTCTAATTTATTGGTAGTTTTCAGGAAGAATATGAGGCAATATATGAATGGATTAAGTAATGACATGGATATTGTACACATAAGGTGGATGTGTTGACCACAGTTTTACAGGTTAATAGCTTACTGAATTATTTTCTCCCATACTCTAAAAATATGGTTCACATCTTCAAATCAATTAGCATCACTAATTTGTCAAATAGGTTAATAGTGCAAGACCTGTCTGATATAGAATTGAGTAATTCCATCAGAAAAAAAAACAAAAACAAAAAAACACAAGAAGAGAAGAAAAAAACTCAAGTTGCCAAGTTGTAAGTATTAAAAATTAAGTGCTGCAAACATGAACACATTCTAGCTAATTAAACACTAAATTCTAGAAAATTAAACACTAACGTATCCATGAGAATGTGCAATGCCATTATCACCATCCTTTTCAGGGTTATGATTGCTGTTATCTTCCTAGATATTTATATGCTATGTTTTAAATTTTTTTAAACTTGGGAGGAATACATAAACATATTTTCAGTATAAAAGTATTCAGAGAACAAAGATGAAAATCAAAACCAAAAACTGCCATAAACCCTTGATTGTCAATCCTTCAGTTCAGTTTCTTTGTAAAAGTTAACAACTGATAATCATTTGGATTTGTTCCTTATAAACCTTTCTATTAAACCTGTTATTTTGGATTCAGGGAATGGCTAATTGGTTCTCTTTTACCTTTCTTCTAACACTTTATGTTTCAGAATCCTCTTTCCCCACTGGATTTATAATACTAATGTAGATGTAACTTCAGTTCATCTAGTCTGTCAAAAAAAAAAAAAATTGAGGTTGAGAGAATCTATTCAGTGTCCACTTAATTACACTTCTTAGAAAGTAGAAAATAAAAACTGTCTAGACATACATGTCAGGTGTATGTTTAACAGATAAATGTAAACAGTTAACAGTTTAACACATAAATGAAATAAACAATTGACATATTTAGGGAACCATGAATGCCCAAGTTTTGCATCTAAGGATATCCGCCATGCACGGACTCTAGGTTTTAAGGAATGTTAAGTATTCACAAGGATTAACACATAGAACCAAAAAAAAAATTGTGGAACTTTGCTGTGGCCTCACTGCCAACAAGTTGACCTCTCCACTGAATGCGGGTAGATATGTAAAACCCCCTATTTTCACTAATTAAAGTCCCTAGTAAGACATTCATATTGCGTTCTTCCTTATGTTTAACACCCAACCCAGAATTCCTTTTTGGGTTTTGTTTCATTTCATATTTCCTCTAGACATGAAAGCAACTGTTAAGAGAATAACTGAGAGCTAAGAAAGTTGGCCTTTCCTAGGCCACTTTACTAGTTCAGGCTATGAATGATCCAAAAGAGATCTCTTGTGAAAAAGGAGATGAATTGAATAGTAGGAAAGATGTGCCTAAATCTTGGACTGGCCACTTTCTAGGTACTTTTACTACAGTTTTGGAAACCTTAAGACAAGAATTTAGGTAATCCCGTAGTAGCTTCTGGAAACATAAAATGGGTGCCAATAAGGCTTTAAATATGTTAACTAATTAGAATTACTCTATATTACTACCTATATCAAATTGTAGACAAATTATTAAGTGTATAGAAGTTTATAAGGTGAATATAACATCAGAAACTGAAAACATAATTAAAGTTTTCAACAATGGCAAACTTGTATGTGTGTTAACAGATACAAAGTGAAATACTCTCTCATTGCAGGTAATCAAACCTACAGATCTTCATCAAATTTCTTCTATCTACTCGGTCATATCAGAAGAATCCTAATCAAGGATATGGTTTTTCTCAGTTGTATTGTGAATCAACTTCTAATGGAAACCTTATGGTTCCTCCAGTATCTTTGAAGAGTTATCTTGACCCAGGAACTTGACATTTTGAGAAGTGTAACATAGAAAATATGAAGTCCTATTCTCTGAAAAGTACCTAGATTTATATTATAGGTAGATTAACATTTTAATACTTTATTTTTTCTTTTTAATAATTTTAATCTATTTTAATAATTTAATTTGAAACAAAAATGAAATTTGCCTATGAAAGTTTAAAAATCTAGCAAAAGCTTGCTTGTGCAAAATATAGAATACAGTATCCATGAGCAGAAACAGGTTTATAAAAAAAATTGTTTTGTGTTTCAAAATGCAAAAAAGAAACACAAATATTTGTCACTGAATATGGCAAATAATTTTTCTCAGAAAAATTTAGATTGATGCATACACTTATCATTAAAACAAAAACACACCAACAAAACTTAATGCATTCAGATAAATTATAACAAAGTAATATAAACTCCTGGTAAACTATCAAATGTTCTGTAATAACAAAATCCTTCTTTGCATAGCAACTAAGTTACTCTAAGAGTTTAAGATATTTAGCATTCAGTTTTCAAAACAACATTAAGAATGTTCAAATTAGTTTCAAAATAGTCAGTTGAATGTCTTCCTGGCAATAGTGAAATAACAGAACCAGTGGACCATCAGTGATATTCCTTTTTCACAATACAGTGTGATAGGGTTTATAGGATAATGTACCTCTTTCCCTTAAAAGAAAATACAACAAATCTGTGAAATAAAACTTGAAAACATAAGAGTTAAATAGAATTTAAAGCAAAGGGTTTGAGTAAACACATCACTAGATTAGCCTTCTGAATATCACTGCATGATCACAAAGGCCGTAACTTTTCATGGCTATCATTTGTTAATACATATTTGCCCCACCTTCTCTGGGATAAATGAGAGCCCAATTTTCATACAAGAACATTTTTAGCAGCCTGATATGAGTACAAAATGCTGGCTATTGATTATTGCCAGTTGAATTGCCAAACAATGTAGAAAAGCTATCCTTCATGCTGTATGTAAATGCAGAGCTTTAAAAAATCCATGAGTATAATAAAATGTTTTATATATGGTGTTTTATAGCACCATAATTTTTTGTGAATCAACAGTTTATGGAATAGAAATGATGTAAGCATGAAGAAGAGGGGAAAAAGATAAATTCAAGGTTACAACAGAAAACTAGGGGCAAACAGAAGGCAAGATTCATTGAAGTACCTATCTCTTAGGTCTTCAAACTGATGAATTAAAATGACTGGAGTATTATGCATTTTTTTTAGAAGTCAATGTTACTTCATAGAGACTAAAGCCCTAGAATATTTAGAGCATTCCTCATTCCTTAATGCAGAGTTACTCAAATAATTAGACACATATTTCAGGGCAAATCATAGAGGATATTATGTATTTCTGCTTCCTTTTATAGGAATTAAGGTGAGACTCCATTTCAATTTCATATCATAAGGCTCCACAATCAAGAAAAAAAGCCTTATTAAGATTTTTTGATGCTTTTATAAAGTATCACCAGGTCATTTGGACCAATTGTTCCACTGAGGACAATTAGAAAAGGTAGGAGACTTACATTTTAAGGAATCAGAAACCTAACAACATTAGTGAAGATCTACCACACAAAGATCAGGAAGAAGATAGAAATTTTGGATACTTGATTCATCTTCTGGGCTATTTGTGCTTTGGTAACTTTAGCCCCTCCTGACTCTCATGAAGTTAAAAAATTAAACTTATCTGCTGAATAAAATTTTTTGTGCCCAGTCAGAAGAGATGAGAAAAGGACCATACACTGAGGTATGAGAAAATTCCTGAAAAAGTTCAAAATTTGCTATCATAATTATATAAATTACTATTTAACTACATGGAAAATATAATTACAATATTCTTCTATGTTTGTGTTATGGCCTGAAATGTGTCCACGCCGAAGTCTTATGTTGAAGTTCTAATACCCAAATCTGACCATACTTAGATAGGGCTCTCAAAGAGGTAATTAAAGTTAATTGAACTCAGAAGAGTGGGGGCCTTCTAAGAGAAAGAGCGCTTGGAGGTACATAGAGAAAAAGCCATGTGAGGACATTGAGGAGGCAGCCCTCACCAAAGCTAAGCCCACTGGCACCTTGATATTGGACTTCCACACAAAATTGTGAGAATATAAATCTCCACTGTTAATTTGTTTTTCTTTTTCCTGTTCAGCTTGATAGCTTACCATTATTCTGTACTCTGGGTTGCTGATCCATTCTTCTGCTTCCTCTATTTATTCCCTCTAGAATATTTTTAATTTCAGTTATTTTCTTCCTCTCTGATCTGTTCTTTAGGTGTCCTAGCTTTTTGTTGAGAAAAGAGTCGAGTTGCTCAATGAGACTCCCAAGTCCAGTGAGTATCTTCACAACCATTACTTTAAATTCTCCATCAGGCTTATTGTCTGTTTTGTTTAGAACTCTTCTGTGATTTTGCCCGGTTCATTTGGGGCATATTCCTGTGCCTTATTTTGTCTAATTTTCGATGTCTGTTTCTATATGTTAGGAAAGCCAGTTACATCTCCTGCCCTTACAAATAGGTGACTTATCGAGAAGAAATCCTGTTGTCTCCCATACTTTAATGTCCCCTGTTCTCCTGGCACTTCAGGGCTCTCTCCTAGGTGTGTTGCCTATGCTCTACTTTTGTGGCTCAGACACCTTTGCCTTCACTCCAGTTGTCTACAAGGACTCTCTCTGCCTGTTGTGGGCAGGTTTTGGTCCTTGTGTTGTTAATGGGCTGGTCTGGGGCTGCCTTGGGCTGGAGTTGGGTCAGACCAAGCATTTTCCAGAGCTGAGGTCACACAGAACTCCAGGCCTATCTCCCTGGGTTATGTCCTGGAGGCTTTTGTTAGTGGGTACAGCCTACAGTCAGACAGGGTATCTGCCCGCAGCCCACCAACAGGGCCACAGTCTGATATGTGTGGTTATCTTCCTCGCTTTCCAGACCAGAATCACTTTGGAGTGCTGCTGGCCCCCGTTAGGGCTGCTTACATGATGCCATACTTGCAGTGCTGGTTTGGAACACTAGTTCCTACAGGTGTCTGTGTATCTAAGCTGGTAAGCAGAGGAGGGAAATTGTGCCACAGCTCTTTCATTCTTGGTGAAGTCTCCCAAAGGTCTCTGCCTTTCAGGCACAGATTATAAGTCAGTAAACAGATCTCTCTCCCTCCTGTATACCCCAGTATTTTTCAAACTGTTGCTTCTAAGCTGTATGTCAGTGGGGCTGTTGGTTGCACTATCTCTATAAGGGTAAGGACTCAGTTTCCTCTTGCCCTATAGCTATGCCAGAGCCTAGCTTCTGCTTTTTAAAGTTCCACGTGTTAAGCCCCACTGATTTAAGAACTGGACAAGTTAAGCCCCTCTGTTTTTTAAAACCATATGTTTTGGAGATTCCTCTTCCCAGGACAGGTTTCTCATTCCTGATGTGGTGTGGGGTTTGCTGCTTTCCTTCTCTATGCCTACAGTGGCCCTCCCTCCCACTCACAGGTCAGCTTTGCTCCTAATTGCATCTCCGCCCTCCTTACTGTTTTCTATGTGGCCCTTTCTCTACATTTAGCTATGGAAAGTCTGTTGTGCTTGTCTTCTAGTCGTTTTCAGGGTTATTTACACTAATATGAATGTTATCTAGCTGTATCTGTCAGATGAGGTGAGTTTAGGATCCTCCCACTCCATCATCTTCCCTGGAAATCATCAAATTTTTTTAAAGCTACCTATTCTGTGGTGTTTTGTTATGGCAGCCTGAGGAGACTGAGACATCTTGGAACCTATGTAACACATTTTTCAGCAGTGCATGAGATTTACATTTCTAGCAATGAAGAAATGGAATGATCCGCTATTACCCTCCCACCATAAACCAATAGAAATATGGAGAGAATATAGAACACAAAATAATTTTTTACTTAGACAATAGGTAACATACAACTGATGCCTGAGAAAAGAGACCAATTTGTTGAGTCCTAGCATTATATGGACTTTTTAAACATGAAACAATTCTCAGGGCCCAATAGAAGGAAATCCACAACAGATCACAGATCTGTCTTGAAAGAAAATACAGAAAATGGATTTCAGGGAAAAAAAAAGTCAAAATGGGTAGAACTCATGGCAAAATAACCAAGCTGAGGGAACTACATAAAGAAATAGACAGTCTTTAGCTGAATACGAATCTGCAACATAGGGTGAAACCAACCAAGGGTAGATAAGACAAAGTTGAGAAAACGAAGTCATTACTTGGTAATTTTAGGTTTAATAATTACAAGAGTTAAAATAGGGCTGGGAATTATTAGTTTTTACCTGCCCAAGTGATGAATGAACAATATAATGAGCAGAAACCTAAATATTCTGCTTTATAATTATAATTCAATTAGCTCTAGAATAAAGGTAAGCATAGAACCACACAAAAAGAGCATTAAAATAAACTGAAATGATCAAGCTGGTTTTTATACAATCTACTTGAAAGGTGGGATTCCTAAGTATGAAAATATGAAGTGAAAATATAGCATCTGCACCAATACATGAAGAAATGAAGTAATGATTTAGTTGTAATTTACTAATGTATATATGAGGTGGAACAATATTTTAAGGTAGATTATTAAAATTTGAAGTTGTATCATGAGAACCCTAGAGCAACCACATGTATACACATATACACAAAGGTGTATTTCATAACTCAATGAGACAAATAGAAAATGAAGAGTGATATAAACATAACTTTTATAAACTGCATGAAAATTAAGAGGTATAAACATTTCAGTTAAAGACATAGCGCCCAAATATGAATATAAAGTGATACCCAGTGTACAATATTATCAACCCTCAACTATAAAGTCATGAATATGTACAGAGTAAAAAAATGTGGGAAAAAAAGCCAAGGGTAAGAAAAATCAATGTAGCAGAAATTACCAATATTAATAAAGGACTAAAACCCAATCTTAATATTAAAATTGTAACTACATTTCCATACCACTGAAATTGGGAACAAAGGTTTCAACCCCTATCACTTCTATCTAGTATTTTTCTGATGATTCTAAGGAATGCAATAAAGCCAAAAAGAAAGAGGAAAGGAGAAAAAAGAAATGGTCAAAAAGTATAAATTTTGTAATCTATAAAGTCAGACCATTTTTAAATGTTTATTTTTGAGAGAAAATGAGAGAGACAGAATGTGAGCAGGGGAGGGGCGAGAGAAAGGGAGACACAGAATCCAAAGCAAGCTGCAGGCACTGAGCTGTCACCACAGAGACCGACACAGGGCTCGAACTCACCAGCTGTGAAATCATGACCTGAGCTGAAGTCAGATGCTTAACTGACTGAGTCACCCAGGTGCCTCATGTCAGACCATTTTTATTTGCAGAGAACAATCATTTAAATAGAATCCTAATGAATTTTGTAAAATGCTAACAGTATTTAAGTTGACTTTCTTAACTATAATATTATACATAATAACTCAATAATAACTCATTAAAAAGAGAAAGGCTGAAAAGCATGTCCTAATTTTCCCTCCTAGTATTTTAAATGCAGAATAACAAATTAAACCAAATATGATAAATATAAGACATTTCCAGTCCGATTTTCTAGATTTATGAGACAACACAAAAATTTGTTTCTTTCACTAAAAATTAATGAACTGTTTGGGCTGTTTTTTGGCGAATAAAATTTTTCTTTTACTACACTTCTATTCAATACTCTACTGGAGGTCCTAAGCAGTACAATAAGGTGAGAAATGGAAACAAAATACAAGAGTTAGAAATACTCATCATTTGTATGCTTATGTAAGTTAATATAATCCATAAATAAATTATTCTAATTAATAAATTAGTATAGTCACGTTTACAGAAAAGATGTAGTTACTACACAAGTTTGTAATCTATCCATTGCCTCTGATCATGGTCCAGAGATTCTGTTCCCAAGAAATAAAGAAGGTAAGCTACTCAGGGGTGCCTGGGTGTCTCAATCAGTTGAGCTTCCGACTCGGTTTCAGCTCGGATCATGATCTCACAGTTGAAGAGTTCGAACCCTACCTCGGTCTCCACACTAACAATGCAGAGGTTCTTGGGAATTCTCTCTCTTTGCCTTTCTCTCTGCCCCTCCCTTTTAGTGCTCTCTCACGCAAAGTAAATTAAAAAAAAAAAAAAAGGTAACCTACTCAAATCTCCTTGTAAGAATATTGACCTCTTAGCAAACAAATGGTATTTTCTAGTATAACAATACGTGTGACAATATATACATAACTTGTCCATATTACTTATGAAATCTATAGATTATCGTATAAACTAGGACTCAAACTTCTTTCTGTAAAGGGGTCTGACAGTAAACATACTAGGCTTTGCAAAAATCTATAGTACCTGATATCAAACTTAATGATAAATCACTGCTTTCACCCAAAGACCCTGAAAAACGCAAAAGCATCCACCTTCATTTCTTCTACTCACCATATCAACCAGAGGTCTCAAATAGTGCGATTTGGGGAGAAAAATAAGTACAAATTACAAAAGAAGAAGTAACACTGTCTTTTTTTTATCGGAAAACATAATTACCTACATAGATAATTCTAAAGAATCTACCAAATTTTAAAAGAGTTGATTCAACAATATCGCAGGATAAAATCAACGTAGAAATGCTAATTCCAAGGGCACCTGTGTGGCTCAGTTGGTTAAGCGTCTGACTTCAACTCGGGTCATGGTCTGGCGGTTTTTGAGTTCAAGCCCAGTGTTGGGCTCTGTGCTGACAGCTCAGAGCCTGGAGCTTGCTTCAGATTCTGTGTCTCCCTCTCTCTCTGCCCCTTCCCTGCTCATGTGCTCTCTCTCTCTCACAAATAAGTAAACATTAAAAAAAATTATAGAAAGGCTAATTCCATTTTACATGTTCAAAAGTTAAAAGCTGAAAATTAAAAAAGGATTTAAAATAGCATCGGTAAATATGATATAGTACACAATAAATTTGTTAGACAATATGGGTAACCTAGTCCCTAAAATCTCTAAGACATTGCTAAGAATATTTTTAAATACCTAAATCAATGGAAAGATTTATCATGCAGTCTTTCAGGAAAACTCAATGTGTGTAATACGTCATTTCATTACATGTGCTTAAGTTTCCATATAAATCTTAAAATAAAATGGTCATAATCTAAAAAACACCAAATGTACACTGGAAATATATAGTCACTGAATATAACTTACAAAAACCTGTATAAAAATGCCCAATACTTAGGAATAAATATACAAAAACTTTATATTGCTTTTAACAACATCTAGAACACTACTGTAGTAAACTGAGAAAGACACAACTAACTTAAGAGGCTCAACATTTTCCAGTATTAGGAAAGTCAGGAATAAAGAGATGGGAAGCATTATACATTTAATATAGATCCGATACAATTTATTGAAAATCCAAATTCATTGTTTTGTACATATGTATTTGCATGTACACTGACAAGCTCATCCTTTCCAATTATATAAATTAACAAAGAACCAAAAATAGCCAAAACACTCTTGAATAGAAACATGGGTGTATTTTTTTAAACCCAACAGTATAGATCATTATATCTACAGAAATTAAGTCAAGGAGGCAGGATTTTAACATGGATATGGACACTGACACGTAGACCAATGGAACAAACTAAAATCACCAAAGTACATTTCTGCATATATTGGCCTTCACGGGGGGGGGGGGGGGTGTCAAAGTGGCCTTCTCCATTGTCATTTAAATAAATGCTAATCATTCAGAGGTTCATATGGGGGGAGAAAAGTGTACTACCTATATACTATATATCATCTACCACCTACACCATGCACAAAAGTCCAATCCCAAATAGAACATAGAACTAAATTTGTAAGATAAACTTATCAAACTTCTAGAAGTTAGATGAGATTCTGTTCATGAACTTGGAATAGAAACAGATTGTTAAACAGGCTATCAGGCTTCATATCACAATTCCTATCAGGTTAGGGAAAAAGAGAAATGTGACATTATTCAAATTAAGAAATTCCATTCACCACCAAGTAAGACTAATTGACTAAAAATATTCACCTTGGAGTAGGGGAAGATATTTGCAACCAACAGATGTGATACCATGCTGGTATCCATAACACTTACTGCAATAACAAAGTCAGTTAACGTTGTAATAACATGTCCAAATGAACCTATCCCTCAGTAAATGGGGAAATGCTAGTTCATTTACAAATGAAATACAGCTTCCCATCTATTAAGAATGCTAAAATTCCAAAGTCTGAGGATACTCGGTGCTGGCTGCTGGCGAGGAATAGAGGAACTGTCTAAATTATCGCTGTAGTCACATCATTTATATTAACCCAAACATTGAAACAACCCGAATAGTCAACAGTAATATTGTATCCACTCTTACAATAGAATATCATGCACTAAGGGAAGTTTTCAAGCTACATGTTAAAAAACAGGTATCAATAATCTAAATTTGAGTTAAAGAAGCTAGACGCAAAATTATACATGCTGTGCAATTCCACTTATTCAAAGCTTACACACATACAAACTATCCTGTAGTGTTGAGGTATATATAGTTAGGTCAGAAAAATAGAAATTATAAAAAAATATATATAAATGATAACCATATTAATGATACAGATATTTCCTTAAAATAGAAAGGGGTGGAGAAATTGATTTGTGTACAAGATAACCAGCCTATTATATATGTACAATATTAAACATACTAAATTGAGACTCCACAATCATCTATGTTGTATTGACTTGAATACTGTGTATTTCAATTTCAGTTGTTATATTTACATTACATTATTTAGGCCTTTATCACACTCATCTATTTCTTACAGCAAAGTTGAGGAGAATTTCTTCCGGGCCATTTCAAAGGCTATAGTAATTTCTGTTCCCCAAACTTACTGACTTCCATATTCCACATTGAGCAAAATGCTTTACATCAATTCATTTTTTATTAAATGGACCAATTCTAGACTACCTTTGTTCTTGCCAACCCAACAAACTACCAGGATAACATCTGATACTGTGCCTCCAAGTTTAATCAAGAAATCAGTACAAGAACCTCAAAAACAAAACAACAAAACCACCAGCTAGAACTAAAGATATGTTAGTTTTCTGTGAGCAACCTTAAGAGCATATATACACATATTCCCTTATATTTGATAAAAATCAAATTCCTGTAATTCCTTATGTTAGCATTCTCCTGATTCTGCATTTTGCCTTGCCTTTAATATCAGCAGAGGAAGAGTACATTCTTACAAGAAGATTATTGCTTTTCCTCTAGAAAAGACAGACCTTCAAGCAGATAAAATAAGGTCTCTTTTAGAAGGTTCCATAAGGTATTCCAATTATTGTCTGTCCTGATCAAAATTTTAAGGTCATCTCAAATATTAAAAATGGTTGTGGTTTGTAGAGTCAATCTTTGGAGTTTATCATTTGTTATGATACAAGAATATTTAATCCATGATAAAAGAAAATTCCTCATATTTTATTAATAATTTGTGGTTCAAGTTGAGGTAAGGGCCAACAACATTCTGTCAGTCTTTTCATTCACTCATTTCCCATCTGTTTATCCACTCACTGCTCATCTATCATAGTACTGCCCCCAACCACCACCCTACCTCATAATTTTATGATTTTCCTTTTAAATGATTCCTAAGAACTATTCCTTACTCCCCAAAATTACCTTCTCAGAGGCCTCATGTTTTTGGGTGACCTCAGGCAAAAGAAACTTGGTTAGTTACTTCAGTACTAGTAATAAAGTATAGCAATTTCAGAACCTGTACTCATGAGAAGTTCCTTCAAGATACTGTTAACATGATTAAGTTCAAATAGACTACTAATTCACTAAGTCAACACAGAGGTAAAATTTCACCAAAGAAAATTTCTCCAGTGAGGACTTAGGTTAGACGTCCATTCTTTGTATCTGAGGTTCTGAAATTGGTAGACAATCAGAAACGTGTAATAGAATACCAACATATTCAAGCAAATTTGATGCTAAGACGCAAAAAAGAGATGCTTAGTCTATTAGGAAATAAAAAAAAAAACAACCATGTATTCAAGTTCCTGTTTTGTCTGTAGTTGGTTGGTTGTGAGTAAACCATTAAGAATGATGCAAAACCTATAATGCAAAAACAAGTTTGTCCCAGTTGATATTTATACCTCCTTCTTGCTCAAAGATTTAGGTCCAGGGGTAGGAAACTGGCATTTACATATATTGATGGAACTAATTTCCCTTTATCAGGGCCTAAAGCTGAGCAGATGCTATTTCTCCTTTTCATCTCCTTTTCTCCAATGAAAGCATGTAATTCTGCAATGAAACTAAACTGGAAAAAATGTGGATTTACTACTTCATAGTCCACAGTTGACCTTGTGACACACTTAAAATTGCTTTCTCTGAAAGCATAGAGGCTGAAGGGGGTCAGCTCTCGTAACTCTAACTCTTTATGCGGAAATTTTAGTGCTTTAACAAATTTCCCCTTTAATTTTTAAGAGCTAAATTTTGCTAGAATCAAGCTTATAGATAAGTTCATATATAATACATAAAATTTTATATAGATTGTTGTATTTTTTTCAGAACAGTATTTAATCACAGCATTTGTAATCATATGGCAAGAATTTTAAAGGCTTTAAAACTATTTTAACATAGATTTATTTATATTCATGAGTCTCAATCCTTCCTAATTGGAGTGTAAAGAGATGTTTATGCATTTTCTAAACATTTTGAAGCACTTTATTGTGTATTACACCTTAAAAAAATAAACTACATTTAAACCGACACATTTCATAATTCACAGACTCTTATAACAGGTATCTTCATTTTATTAACTTATTGGGTATGTTCATTTGTATTAAATAAAATTTCATATAAAATTACATAGAATTTCCAAGTATAATTAAGAACATATTTTTGATCTTTAGGAGATGATTCACCGTCTTGCACCCTACTCACTACTGTGATTTATTTTCTGTTTCCTGGGCCTCTCAAACTTAGACTCATTTTCATTTTAGAGAAAATAGAGCTGTTCCTCCAAGGTCTACCCCACCAAGTGCCCAGCCACTGTATATTATCAATTTGTCTAGACCCACCGGTCCCTGTCTACCCTGTGTATAGACACAGGTATAGGACTCTTAGATTTCTTCTTTTAGGAGGCGCATACAGCTACCCACCACATTATTTTTGTGGGCAATTTGGAACCAAGATTAACTTGGCTGTTTGAAGTTTTCACCCTGATAAATAGCTGAGTTAAATGATTGCTGACTTAGGCATTACTTGAGGTTCTTTGTTACAACTTTCTTCATTGGGCTAAGTGCCAAAGTAGTCTAATGTAGCTCTGTTAACATCATAACTATTTTGTTGGGAGAGATTCCATTCCCAAAATAGAGGATTTTTCTCACCATACTTACAGCACAAGTCAAAGAGATCTACCCATATAGTCATTTCCTTTGGAACTCCCAAGTGAAAAATGCAAATTTACTGAAATTTACATTCAGAACAAGCCCTTTCTAGGATGGGACTTCTGTTCTAATCATTGCTTATCCTGATACACCTGGGACTTGTCCATTTTAAGAGAAGAGTACCAGTGGTTTCTGTATGTTTCAAACAACATCATCATCAGCTGTTCTGCAAAGTCTATTTGCTATTTACTAACTTCTCATGCCTCACCCCACTAATCTAGTGACTTTGGAATTCTCAAGTGAAAAATTCAAATTCACTTTCAGTACAAGCCCTTTTTCTAGGATGGGACTTCTGTTCTAATTATTGTTTATCCTGATACACCTGTAGACTTGCCCATTGGAAGGGCAATCAGAGTGCCAGTGGTTTCTTATGCTTCAAACAAGATCATCATCAGCTGTTCTGCAAAATCTATTTGCTATTTACTCCATTTCTCATGTTTGTCTTCCCACTAATCCGGTGACAAAGAAAGGTGTTGTTACAATTTCATCTCTTATGATTTAAGTAAAATTTAATAGTATGTAGGCAAAACCTAACTTTATCTTCAACAAAACATAGGCCACAGTTGGAAGGCCAACTATGAAGTTTTTGACTGTCACCCATACTTCTGTATCCCTTGAAAAACAATCACCATCCATTAGCCCTGAAATTTACACTATTATTTTTAAAAACACTTTTCTAATAGGTTAATACACATGTTACAATACACAAGTTTTCAAAAATGTATGCTTTTCAAAGTAATTAACCCTCACCTATCTTCAAGTGCCAAGATACTTTCTTTGAAACTGTAACTATTGGAGAGTCTATAAAAGCACTATGTTCACAAACACCAAGGCACATAAAGCTATTTTCTCTTGATTTATATTTACTTCTTTCAAATATTTTTAGTTAAAAAATTCTCAAATTAGTATTTTTGTATATATATATATCATTTTCTGTATGTGTAAATGTAACTTTGGGATAAACCCTCAGAAACTGAATGAGGGACACAAAGGGCATATTTTAAATTGTCAACAGTATTGTCACATTGACTCAACTAAGGTTTTTGTCAATTCACATTATATATAACTATATATATATATATATATATATATAGTTTTACAGTGTTTTGTCCATTTTTTTCTAGGATACAAAAAAGTAGGATATGTTTCACTACTTACCTATTGATGCTTTAACAAATTTCCCCAAACTTAGTAGTTTAAAACAACAAAAAAGTATCGAACTTACAGTCTGTAGTTCAGAAGTCCAACTGGGGTCTCACTCAACCAAAAGAAAGTAGAGATGTCAGCAGTGGTGCACTGGTCTCTGGGCTCTCCAGGACATCATCTGTTACCTTGCCCTTTCTAGCTTCTAGATGATGCCCACATTCACAGCCGCCTTCCCCCCATCTTCAGTAACAGCAATGTCACACCTCTCTAGGCTCCTCTAAAGTAATCACGTCGTCCTTTGTCTCACCCTTCTCCCTCCTGCTCCTACTTATGGGTACTCTTGCAATTCAATTAGATTCATTGGATTACCCTGGGTAATCTACCTATATTAAGGTCAGCTGAGTAGCAACTTTAATTCTATCTGCAATCTTAAGTCCCTTTTGTCATGAAACTAAATATATTCACAGGTCCTGGAGAGATCTTTGGGATAAGGGATATTATTCTGTTTACCATATATAGAATAGCTTTAATTGCCTTTTACCTTACTTTATTTTTTGCTATTTCATCTTATTTGTTACTCTTAGAAAATCTCATTTTTGACTAGATTCAGTCTTAAAGGTAAAATTTCCCAGAGAAGGCAGCTTCTGTCTTCCAGCAATCTATTCTTGGCGTTTTTCTGTGACCCTTTCATTTTCCTGGCCACAAGTTTATCATATTCTACAGCTTTTTTCTTATTTTCCTTAGTATGCTATTTCTTCAGAGTAACATGTCCATATTTATTGAAAGACACATGGACTAACAAGCACTTTGGTCATAGGTTTCTTACCTTCTTTGCTTATAGGCTTTTTCATAACATACTGATGAACATAATCTTTACAAGATTTAAAATCTTGTGGATTGTGCCAACTCTTTCGGGCCACAGGAGAGGAATCAACAGGAGTATCAGTAAGTATCATATCCTTCTCCCCTTTTTTCACATCAGAACTTTCAGACAGCATGCACAATGCAAACCCAAACACTATTGAGTTTTGTTCTCTGGTCCTTGGTCTGTAACAGGAATGTCCCTGTCTAACACCAGGCACACAACTATGGATGAAGACACCCTACTTCATGGGGAAGACTTGTCTGTCATTTGCACTGCTGATTCCAACCATATAACCTGTCCATTCTTCTCCTAGAGTATCATCAGCAACTTCCATGGCCACACGCTTCTCATAAAAGGCACAAAGTCTGCACTTATCATACACTTCCATGAGTTTCTGGCAGCAAGTATCTGGAAAAAAGTTATTCAGCTTTATCCTTGAAGCACTCGACCCACCTCCAAGGCACCACAAAAAAGAGCTCCATTTCTCTTCTTTGAATAAGTCCAATCATCACATTTCAAAGAAATATTATGATAAATAAAGTAAAAAATAGTGCCCTGTATACTTAATGCATTTTATTTTGAATGTTATAAAGGGAGAGGTATAAGGTTATTCACTAAAAAAGTAAAAATTAAACCTTCAAGAGGCTTGGAGGTATCTTTCATCAGATCTTAAAATGAGATATTTGACAAACGATTTTAACAAAAATGTCTTGAGGGGCACCTGGGGGGCTCAGTCAGTTGAGCATCTGACCCTCGGTTTCTGTTCAGGTCACGATCTCACAGTCTGAGATCATGAGTTTGAGCCCCACATCAGGCTCTGTGCTGACAGGAGCCTGCTTGGGATTCTCTCTCACTGTCTCTCTCTCTCTCTCCTCTCTCTCTCTCTCTCCCCCTTCCTCCTTCCATCCCTCCCTCCCTTTGAAAAATAAATAAACACTTAAAAACAATGTCTTGTGGGGCATCTGGGTGGCTCAGTCGGTTGAGTGTCCAACTTCAGCTCAGGTCATGATCTCACACTCCGTGAGTCTGAGCCCCACATCAGGCTCTGTGCTGACAGCTCAGAGCCTGGAGCCTGCTTCAGATTCTGTGTCTCCCTCTCTCTCTGCCCCTCCCCTGCTCATGCTCTGTTTCTCTGTCTCAAAAATAAATAAGAACAGTAAAAAAAAAAATTAAAAAAATAAATAAAAACAATGTCTTGAATGTTATTTATTCAACTATCAATTATGATGAGTCGTCTTGATGTACTTTCTTTCATGTTTATTCAAAATAACCCATTTTACCTGATCATTTATTAGCTTTTCAAAGTTGTCTTAAGTCCTTAAGTTTAAAGAAAAAAAAAAAAAACCTCTCTGCTGTTGTTCTCCATAAGACTTGGAAAAGGAAAATTCAGGTTCAGCTGGACTATATCAGATTCAGCTCATTTCCTACATCCCTACTTTCAGGGGACGCAAGGAAGGAATGAAGAGCAGCTGAAGATATTAGCCATACTCCAGTGAGCTTTAATATTTGCTTTCAAATAAGCCATCTTAGAATGAATTCAAATGGTAAAGTGAAACATTTTGAAGATAAAACATTAAGATTTCTGTCTGTGTTTTTACCATTTTAGTAATATATCAGAATGTTAAAATACTAACAACTAGTAATATGGTTTCTGTTAGGTCCGTACTTGATACATACAAAGGTTCATTTATAAATTACAAAAGATATATATATATATATATATATGTACATATATACATACACACATAAAAATTCATCTAGGTTTTCTCAAAACTTCAAGTCCACAACTGGTCTAACAAAAACCATTGTTTTGTGATGAAGTTTTTCAGGGTAAAAATATGATTTAGCATCAGCTTAGAGAATACAAATGTATGACCATTTCATATCTTGTTATGAAAACAAAATAAAACAAATAAAATATGGTGAAAAACAGTAATAAGGTCATAGATGATCCTTGTGAGTACTTACGTACTTTATATTCTGAGTTTTTTTCTATTCCTTATTGTTAACCTGAAAGATGAATACACATTTTGTAAAGTATGTCCTGATTAATGTAATTACTTTAAATAAGGATAAAATATCTCCTTAGTTATTGGACTGATAACTTTCTGTTCCCTGTATTGTGATGGCATTTGTAATAAAATATCACATATTTGGTAGATAGCAAATTGAAGAGATTCTTTTACAAGTCAAACAAATCCGTTTTTCTTTTTGGGCTATAGGCAAAACATTTCCATTTGATTTATAATTCTAATATTAAATTGCAATGCTCTGCTCTAGCATTATAATAAGTAGAGTCTAAAGTCACATTATTGAATATGGTTATAAAAAGGAACTAGCAGTATTATGTTTTTTTATTAAGTGCCGAGTAATTTTATATACTTTAAAAGAGTTTACCACTTTTGACTGGTTTAGTTTCTTTGCCTAAAACCATTATAGCTTAGATTTATTTTCTTTATTTTTGCTGACAGAACACTAAGGTTTTTTGTTTTTTTTTTAATTTTTTTTAATGTTTATTTATTTTTGAGACAGAGAGACAGAGCATGAACGGGGGAGGGTCAGAGAGAGGGAGACACAGAATTGAAACAGGCTCCAGGCTCTGAGCTGTCAGCACAGAGCCCGACATGGGGTTCGAACTCACGGACCGCGAGATCATGACCTGAGCCGAAGTCAGCCGCTTAACCGACCGAGCCACCCAGGCGCCCCAGAACACTAAGGTTTAAAAACAAAAACTTTAATAAGCATGATGATTTCACTGTTTAAGCTAATCTTTGGTTCATATGAAGTTGCATTAATTCAGACAATCAGAAACTAGTGTGTGTATTGTAAGATTAACAAGATGAATAGTTCCAGAAAGAGTTAATAGGTAGAGTTAATTCTACCTATAAAACCATGTAGAAAAGCTTAATTATGTACTCTAATATCTCTGTCAATTTTTTTGCTAATGTCTTTATCAATTTTCATAATAAACCAACTCTAAATTCACTGACAATCAATCATTTTTATAATACAAAGAGGGAAATTTTCCAAACATTTAATCTATAACACTAGGTATAAATCACAAAGGCATTGTCTTACCCTTATTGTGTGCTTTCAAGATGTATTTAAAATACTGGCAGAACTCAAAAAAGGGAGATGACGGTACACATGTAGCACACAGCATTTTCAATTAGGATTTTAATTATGCTTTGTGAAATCTAGTGATACTTTTTTATTTCTTAAAATAAATGAGGCAAATCTCATCAGAATTATTTACTCCTATGGATACCAATTTATATGATAAACCACTTTCTTCTACAACTGTATTACGAAAACCCAATTGTTTCATGCTGTTCATGGAAGTCAGTAATAGGACACAGACTGTGATGCTATTAAAGCAATTCAATAACAGAACATTAGAATGTCTACTAAAATATCACAAATGAGTACCAAAATTTTATATAATGCTGGTAGAATGTTATAACATTCCAGTGTTTGCTTTTGTTTTACAGTTTAGACAGTAATATTACTAAGGTAATTATGTTTCCTATCCATATAATCCAAGTTTAGCCTCAAATCACAGTATTGCACTTATCATACTAAAGTGAATTTTTTCCCTATTCTAGAAGTGGCTTGATACTTCTGCATGATTTTCAAACTGTAAAAAATTTTAAATGTGCATTTATTACATCTTGACATTCTAAGGACTGAGTATTAAATCTTAGAAAATTTTGTTAAATTATTTCAAAATATGTTAAAACAGAGCATCATAGTTGGTTGTATTGTTAATAAGTGAAGTAGAGCAATATTGTCAGAAAGTGATGCTATTAATTTACATGGTCATGACAATTTCTCTCTAGAAACAAGTTATTTATCCTCTTTCCAGGAAAGTTTCCTTTAGTTTCATCCAGTTCAACATCAGTTAAAGTCTTTTTTAAATGTTTATTTATTTATTTATTTTGAGATAGGGGAGTGGAGAGAGAGAGAGAGAGAGAGAGAGAAACACAAGCAGGGAGGGGCAGAGATAGAGGCATACAGAGAATACTAAACAGGCTCCCATCTGTCAGCACAGAGCCTAGTGAGGGGCTTGAACTCACGAACTGTGTGATCATGACCTGAGCCGAAGTCAAGAGTTGGATGCTCCATTGACTGAGCCTCCCAGGTGTCCTACCAGTTAAAGTCTTTTAACCGACACAGAAAGTTTTCTGATTTTACATGTGAAAAAAACTAGGTCGTTAATATTCAATTAGTTTTTCAAAATTCAAACTCAGTTATTGAATCTATGTCAAAGAATAAATTCTAAACTATTGCTTAGTGATTACGAAAAAACCACTCTTTCTTTTTGCTGGGCAGAAATATTTTTTGTGATGCTTAGATCATGAGATATTATCAGGTGCAAGGATTTTGGTGTTAATCAAACTCATGGTCAAAATCATGATAGATTATAGGGAAAGTACGGGAAACTAAATCATTGTGAGGTTTGGGGAGGTGGCAGTATCCTAAGAGCAATACGAATATTTTTGAAAAATATATAAATATGTGTAAATGAGCTGCAGTGCATGGTGGAGCACATTGCATTCCACTGGTAGAAGATAATGAAGTTTAGCTCAACAGGCATGGTAAAAGTTGTCACCTTTGGTATCCACAATCTTCTCCATAATAATATCCTTTGGTAATTTCGAACACTATCAGCACTTTTTCCCTGATAAAATTCATGAGAAACTGGACAGACAAGCTTCTGAAAATAGACTGGGATGGTTGTCATCATACTAATAACAGCGGAATGAAACTTAAAACTATCTCGTAAGTCCAGATGGACTAAGGTTATACTCGAATACTTGCTGTTTCTGTAGTCAGCTCAGTCTATGCGGCTGGCTTCCACAGAAACAATATGTCAGTGTGACATGCCCTGTGGCAATGTAAGGTTCCTGTGGAAATGAAGAGTGTTTACCGATGAATCTTTTGGACTTCTCAACAATAAATATGGGGAATTATCCAATGTGATTTTTATCACTTAAAAAAATACTCAAGAAATTTCCTTTCACGTGGCAGTATCTACAGCTGTTTGCCTCCTTCTCCTCTGGACAACACATGTTTCTAGTGCTGGCAATCAGTAATGTTTCTGCTTAGCTTTTGACCATGTACCAGAGCAATCTAAACCACACTCACACAGCTTATCAGGGTTTTTTTTTTTGTTGTTTTTTTGTTTTTTTTTTCCATGCAGGAGTATATCTTAAAAGCCTAAGCTCAGTTTTCTACTCTATATGCATAATGATAAATCTGCACTCCTGCTGGGGGCCATTTTCACAGCTTCCTCTCCAATAATTAAATGACCACCAGTGAGAGTATTGCCTATAGAATTTAGAGAATCAAAAACATTTTTCTTAATACTCCTTTTAGCAAAAATGATTTTATCATCTTCCTTCCATTTTCTTAACATTTTAAATAAATTTACCACTGATTAAGGCAAAGGTTATTTCTTAGCACTTTAATCCTCTTTACATAGTTAATTAGCATCAAGTGTTTCTATTTTCTGGTCCAGATTTGTTGGGAGTATAAAGCTCTGGGTGTATGTCTTAAATGTATAGAATAAAATTTTGGTCATGAAATATACAGTATTAACAAAATAAGTGTCTTTCCTGTAAACCATTTCTGAACATGAAAAAGGAACTGAATTTGTTTATCAATTTGAAATATATACATTTTGAGATCGAAAAGATTATGTTTTATGTTTTTTAATGTAATACCATATGATGAAACCACATCTTGTGACAAAATGGAAATTGTATTTTCCATATTCTGTCTTGCCAAAATGTTATTCTATATACATCCAAAGATCTTGTACACATGCACACGTGATCAAACCTAAGAAATATTGTGAGACAGCTATTAAACAAATGGAAGTCTTTGTCTCAGACACTTTATGAGGGAGAAGAAATTTTTTTTAATGTTTATTTGTTTCTGAGACACAGAGAGACAGAGCATGAGTGGGGGAGGGGCAGAAAGAGAGGGAGACACAGAATCAGAAGCAGGCTCCAGGCTCTGAGCCATCAGCACAGAGCCTAAGGTGGGGCTTGAACTCACAAACCATGAGATCATGACCTGAGCCGAAGTTGGTCACTCAACCGGCCGAGCCACCCAGGCGCCCCAAGGGAGAAGAAATTTAAACCAATTTTAAACTAAAAATTAAGCTGAGTAATGACACGAGAAAAATGTATGGGGAGTCCTGAGGAAAATTTATAAACATTTCTATGAGAAAATCTCAAGATTTAGAGAAAGTCAAATACTTGGTATGGTAAATGTTTACTTGACATTGTGCTTACTTGCAAACATAATGAATTTTTCCAAGGGGGTCAAATGCTTTGCTTCATCAAGAACAACAGAGACCAATAAAAAATAAAACTTGGTAAAGAAACCTCGCTTCTCAGGAAGGGAGCAGCCTTGACTTCAGGAAGGGCTGTAGGTTCTAACAACATAATTTACATTTAACTTACTAATGTTTGCATAATATCCATTGTGTTATATCTTTTAAAAAAGTATTCACATCAGTATAATTCATTGTATATCACAACAGCAGTTAACTACACCAGAGCTGTAGAAATAGAACAAAATAAAGATCACATTAGGTCACCAAGAAGAAATCATTCTCTTCAAATTTAGAATAGAGACAGTAGAGGGATCAGGGCAAAACATGGGTTTCCTCCAAAGCTATCATGGGTATTTTACCTCTTACAACTGATAATATAACAGGCGTATTACTTGAGAATTCTATACTATTGTCTTTGCAATCTAAGAAATTAATTCCTCAGAAACAAAGAATATGATTTTAACTTGCCAAATTCAAATATAAACCTGTGATTTCTCATATGGTTTTATCACTAAGTAGATCCATTTAATTAAAGATCCCTAGAATAAATGTATTATATTAATTCCCATTTCTAGAAAATAAGTTTAGAGTATCTTAATTTAGTTTACTAAGAGAGGCTAGTGAATAATGATGTTAGACTTGAATTAAGATTTTTTTTTCTTTGTAGACCTTTACATTTAAAGATCTTTTGGGGCGCCTGAGTGGCTCAGTAGGTTATGCGTCTGATTTCAGCTCAGGCCACGATCTCGAAGGTTCATGAGTTCAAGCCCCACAAAGGGCTCCATGCTGACAGCTCAGAGCCTGGAGCCTGTTTCAGATTCTATGTCTTCCTCTGTCTCTGCCCCTCCCCTGCTCATGCTCTGTCTCTCTCTGTCTCAAAAATAAATACACATTTTAAAAAAAGTTCTTTTAATTTTAGAGACTTAAATGTTGAGACTTGTTTGCTGTATATACTTTTCTCTCCTCTTCCCAATATTATTTTCCACACAATTGAACATATATGCAACCTATTTTAATAGGGTTTATCAAGCCTGAGTTCAAACTTTGTTGGGCAAATGCAAAAAGCATGTACCATAAGGTAAAGATGAGTCTATCTTCAAACACACTTTAATATATCTTAAAGAGCAATATTCTAGACAGAGCTGGGAAGGAAAAACTACACATACTTGTACAGTTTCATTTTCTTAAAATCATTTTAAAATCATCCCAGCAATATCCTTTTTCCTGGAAATCCTATAAAATGCTTTTATTGGAGAATCTATGGGTTGTCTGCTACCTTTACGAAGCTAAGGAGAAAGGCTTCTCACTTTTTTTTTAAATGTGGAATTCTCCTCACCTCTTAAAAGAAAAAGAGAGAAAAGTGTTCATTTTGAGTGTGACTTTTTAGTTGCTAGTCTACTTTCTTCACTTTCTCCTAAATCACTAAAAGGTTGGAAAATAGTAGGAAATTTCAGAGTTTCACAGGCACATGAATCAAGTCTTCAAACTTAATGGTGAAATAGTATTGTGTATGAATCTAGGAGCTCTGATGAAGGGTTATTTTCAGTAAATGTTGAAAGGTTGACAGTAGTTGCTTTGTAGATGTGGAAAAAAAACCCATGTTGATACCAATCATACACAATTGCTCTTTAATGGTAAGAATTTTTTAAAAAGAAAGAGTTTCTTTGGAGTACTGATTTTCAGCCAGGGAATACAGTTCCTGGAAACTTCATATGAAGTTATAATTGACTCAAATTAAAAATGTCAGAAAAGAAATTAAAGTAACACAAAATTTGCTCTCTTTCTGTTCATTATTGTATATTATTCTATCTCGTACTATTCTGCTTCTATGATAAAGAAAATAGTTTGGGAATTAAGTACTTGAACATCAGTGTATGTTTATATATTTTTACCATGTTGTATCTAAAGTAGTCAGATTGAAAGGGGCGCTAAGAGCCAGGAGCCTGCTTCTGTGTCTCCCTCTCTCTGCTCCTCCCCTGCTCATGCTCTGTCTCTCTGTCTCTCTCTCTCTCAAAAATAAATAAACATTAAAAAATATTTTAAAGTAGTCAGAATGACAAACCAAACTTAGACTATAAATTTGCTAGGATGAGGATGCCAAATAACACCATTTTCAGAAAAGAGACCATTAAAAGCTTTACTATTTTCAGGAAAAATAGGATTTGTAGCTGAATTCTATATTCTGTAGGAGATAGAATAATTCGTTCACTGGAAGAAGTAACATTGGCTTATTTGAGAATGATCTCAATCAGAGATTGAGATGTCAGTTGTTCTAACATTGTGTGGTCTGAGTGTTCCTATTTTCTTTCCACCTTCACTCAGAACAGGGCTTTGATGATCATATGAAGTGGTACAAGATTGAAATAGAAAGGGGATAGAAAGTAGGATACGAAAAATGAAGGGGTGATACAGAATCCAATATCTTCAAGGCCTACTCTAATGATTACTATATGTTTGAATCACACCTGTTGGAATCCATATTTTTTTCCCTTCACCCTCATAATATATATATATACTCATTTCTCAAGCTTTGTATTATACTTAAGGTTTTTTTAAATGTTTTCATACATCTTCCCCTTTCAGGAACATAATTTTTGCTGAGGCAAACTGTATTCTGTAATTTATAAAAAGAAGAACATTGAATTAAAAGTAAAGGTTCTCTTTAGCCTTTCCATAATTAACATTATTTAAATTATTCTATTAAAAATTATCCCAGAAGAAATTATAGCTATTAATTCTGTATTTTTTCCTTCTTTAGACACCTAGAATAATATAAATACATTTATATAAATATAAATGATGTTTATAAAATCAATTGAATTAAGGAGGGATGTAGTAAATTTACATTATGAAACAACTCCTTATCTAATCAGATGCTAGCATTCTGAGTATTACTCTTGTAATTAGTAGAGTTAATAAGGAAGGAATTCTAAATAAACATAATGAATACTTCAAGAAAATAAAGAAGTGTAAAGAAGTATTAGTAGATAATTTGAATACTTGAAGTCCTCACTTGGCATGGCACCGTAGATGCTAAAACATGTGCACGTTGAGACCATGTTCTTGCTTTGCATGGTTCCAGCAACCAGAGAGCCGTGCAAAGCAAAGACACAGTTCCAATATGCAAGAGTTTCTAGTTATAAATACTGTCTAAAATGAGGAAAGTCTGCATAAAAAATAATTCAAATGAAAGTTCAAAAATATATGATATATTATACATCATATTATATATGATATTTTATATATGATATTTTATATATAAAATATATGATATATAAAAATATATGATATGACAATTGAATAGACCACCAATAATAGGATTACTGAAATGGAGGGAAAGTCAATAGACAAATACAAGCTGAAGCACGGAGACAGAAAGGAGTAAAATATATAGAAAAGAAACAGGAGATGTGTAGAAAAGAGTTAAAGGTCTAACATTTGTTTAACTGGAATCACAGAAAAAGATGAAAGGGGATTCAGCACAATACCAAAAGAGTTAATGTATGAGGAGTTTCCCAATACCAAGAAGCTGTGTGGATCCAATATTCAAGAAATTCTAGATCCCAAACAAGATAAATATAAAGACAACCACATGTAGGCACATCCAAAGCATATTTTTTTACAAGAATGTTTTACATTATTAAAATACTCAAGTCATCAAAATGCTTTCTTTGTGTTTAATGTATTAGAAAATAAGACAAAAATATTCTCAATATTCATTTAATTCATATTTAAAATACCAATAATATATCCATTTTGTTAGTGTAACATACATATATTTACAAAAAATAATTATCTTTTCCAAAATGAAATATAATTCATGCTATAATTAATTGCTTCACATTTTTGTAAATTCCTTTCATACTTGATTTACTAGAAGATAGGTAGATTATTATATCTACTTCTAAAATCAATCTGTTATAATATATTGTTTTGTTAGAAGTATAGAAGTATAGAAAACTTTGGCTCCAAACATTATGTAATGAGAATCGGAGGAGAATTGGATAAGGATAATCCTTTTAGATAACTGGGGGTATTTTTTGTTAGTAGACACAAAAGGATTGACATGCAGGTAGTTTTATAAAGATAGTCATAATATGGGATATGAAAGAATATCACCAAACATTTTGTATTCCTTTACATTCAAATTCATGGACTCAACTTGAATTTTGTTTTTTTCAACTTTCACTTGGAATGGATGTATTCATCTTTGTAACATCATGCATTGTCACTTTTGAATAATTGCCAAAAACCAAAGACAAACAGAAAGTCTTGAAGGCAGTCAGAAAAGGGATTCATTGGAGAAGCACTATGGAAGAAACCAAAAAACAGTGGCTTGGTATTTTTTTAAGACAAAGTCTCTAATTTTATTTTATTTTTTAATTTACAACCAAGTTAGTTAGCATATAGTGCAATAATGACTTCAGGAGTATATTCTTAATGCCCCTTACCCATTTAGCCCATCCCCCCTCCCACAACCCCTCCAGTAACCCTCAGTTTGTTCTACATATTTAAGAGTCTCTTATGTTTTGTCCCCCTCCATGTTTTTATATTATTTTTGTTTCCCTTCCTTTATGTTCATCTGTTTAGTCTCTTAAAGTCCTCATATGAGTGAAGTCATATGATACTTGTCTTTCTCTAATTTCACTTAGCATGATGTCCTCCAGTTCCATCCCCATAGTTGCAAATGGCAAGATTTCATTCTTTTTGATTGACGAGTAATACTCTATTGTATATATATACCATATCTTCTTTATCCAATCATCCATCGATGGACATTTGGGCTCTTTCCATACTTTGGCTATTGTTGATAGTGCTGCTATAAACATTGGACTGCATGTGCCCCTTTGAAACAGCATACCTGCATCCGTTGGATAAATACCTAGTAGTGCAATTGCTGGGTCATAGGATAGTTCTAGTTTTAATTTTCTGAGGAACCTCCATACTGTTTTCCAGAGTGGCTGCACCAGCTTTCATTCCCACCAACAATGCAAAAGAAATGCTCTTTCTCCACATCCTTGCCAACATCTGTTGTTGCCTGACTTGTTAATGTTAGCATTCTGACAGGTATAAGGTGGTATCTCATTGTGGTTTTGATTTGTATTTCCCTGATGATGAGTGATGTTGAGCATTTTTCATGTGTCGGTTGGCCATCTGGATGTCTTCTTTGGAGAAGTGTCTATTCATGTCTTTTGCCCCATTTCTTCACTGGATTATTTGTTCTTTGGGTGTTGAGTTTGATAAGTTCCTTATAGATTTTGGAAACTAACCCTTTATCTGATATGTTGTTTTCAAATACCTTCTCCCATTCTGTCAGTTGCCTTTTGGTTTTGCTGATTGTTTCCTTCGCTGTGAAGATTTTTATTTTGATGAGGTCCCAGTAGTTCATTTTTGCTTTTGTTTCCCTTGCCTCTAGAGATGTGTTGAGAAAGCAGTTGCTGAGGCCAGGATCATAGAGGTTTTTGCCTGCTTTCTACTCAAGGATTTTGATGGCTTCCTGTCTTACATTGACGTCTTTCATCCATTTTGAGTTTATTTTTGTGTATGGTGTAAGAAAGTGGTCCAGGTTCATTCTTCTGCATGTCGCTGTCCAGTTTTCCCAGCACCACTTGCTGAAGAGACTGCAGTGGCTTGGTATTTTTAAAGTGTTGAAAGAAAATATAAAGTACTTTCTTCAGCAGATAAAAACACAGATTAATACATTTTTATTACTCTCAAAATTTGTATTACTGTCATATTGCAAGTATGCATATATAATCTCTAAGTTAACTGCTAAAACAAATTGAAAAACATAGAGGGAAACAGAAAAAGAAACTAACTGAGTGATTCCAAAGAAAGGGAAAAAAACATAATTTTGGGACATGTATGTTAAATGAAAAATGTATTATGAGATGACCAATGTAAACACAAATATAAATAGGTTAAACAGTCCAATGTTTTAGACAGGAATTTGCATATAGAGATATTCTATCAAACAATGATAACATTTATTTTGAGTCATATTCTTTTTCCTCCAAAAGTAGAGCTTATTTATTATTTCACTCCTATTTTCACAGTTGTATACACATCAGGAAAATATAAAATATTTACAACATAAAAATTAATATAGTTAAAATACTATGTTAGATAACTGAAAAAATAATCCACATACAAAAATAACTGATAATACAAGGCAGAATGTGTTAGATGCAGTAAAAACTGTATCAGTATTTTTTCAATGTATAGTTTGAGACCAATGGTACCCTATACAAAAAAAGTTGGTGAGGTTAAAGGTACAATCTTGCCTTGAGTCAGAGTTCTCTTTTTTGCCACAAATGTTTAGGTCAATTTGGAGCCTGAAATTTTTATCTCTAAAAATATCTTTAGGTTAACTAAGTGAACTAATGAAATTAGTGTTCTTTTCAGGAGAGGCTCAAATTTTGATGCAAATTCTAATCATGCACTTTAATGCAGCTCTTTACTTTTGTTACATTTTCACATTTGTTTATTGTCATTTCAGTAGCCAACCCCTTATTCATCCTGATTATCTTATCGTCCTCTGGAACTAAATCTGAAATGACATATGGTCAGTCGAATTTTCAATTTCAGTTGCAAAGTTGCTCACAGGAACTTTAAAAAACCACATGAATCTTTCACAGCAAATTAGAGTCAATAAAAGCTTCACCCAAACTGCTGCAAGAAAAAAGTCACTTATAAAGATATCTCACTGCCATCATGGCACATATAAAAGCTAAAGGATATTCTTTATTTTCCCACTACTAAATAATACTTTATGAAATTGCCCTCACATATGACAGCTTAAATAAACATTCATTTAATTATAAAATGTCTCCATTTTTTTAATCATTTATTAATAAAAAGCCAAAATTTACCAAACATTATGCATCAGCCAAAAATGACCCCAAACTCATTTTTGACATTATCATGTTTATCTTTAGGCCACTGTTAAGAGAGGTATCACTATTATCAATATTATCATTTTATTTATTTATTTATTTATTTATTTATTTATTTATTTATATGTTTATTTTTGAAAGAGAGAGACAGAGGCGAGCAGGAGAGGGACACAGAGAAAGAGAGGGAGACACACAATCTGAAGCAGGCTCCAGGGCGGCCAACACAGGGCTAGAACTCACAAACCGCGAGATCATGACCTCAGCAGAAGTCAGACGCTTAACTAATGGAGCCACCCAGGCACCCTGTTATTATCACCATTTTATAGATGAGGTAACTAGGGCCTTAAACATGGTTAGCAGATGATGTAAGTTTCCTGATACGTAACCAGAGTAAAAATTCAAATTTAGACAATTTGAGTTCATGGTGGAGGTGATTTTACCTGTCAATTAAATTATTCAGAATAACATATATATAATGGGGTACCTGGGTGGCTCAGTCGGTTAAGCGTCTGACTTCGGCTCAGGTCATGATCTCACAGTTTGTGAGTTAGAGCCCCGCGTCAGGCTCTGTGCTGACAGCTCAGAGCCTGGGGCCTGCTTCGAATTCTGTGTCTCCTTCTCTCTCTGCCCTTCGCATGCGCTCTCTGTCTCTCAAAAATAAATAAATGTAAAAACAAATTTTTAAAAATAATAACATACATATCATCCAGAAAATAGTATGAGAACTTAACAAACGGTCATGTTTTAATCATGTAAGAATGTGATGTATCTAAAAGAAAAACCAAATTGTTACTCAATAAGTGCTATACAATTCCGTTAAGTAGAAAAACTAACAAGACTGAAAACACATAAAATTTCACTTCTCAAAAAAGCAAGAAATAAACCTATGGCTACGTCTTAATGAAAGTACTAAGGGTAAAGCTTTTGATAAGTCACTAGTTGGGCAACAATACATTTACCATGTTAAGAATAAAAAGTAATAAAAATAGAAATTCCAGGGAATAAGTCAAAGGATGAAAAGAATATTTTCTTCTGTAATTCAATTAATGAAAATCCTAGTGTAAAGTAAGAGATAAATGCATAGAGATAGGTGGGGAACGGGGTCTAGGAGTTAGAGACTACTACGACTCAGGGATTCATGCAACCTTAGGCATTTCTGGCATATCTAATAATCATCATGATCATGAAAATAATGATAAAATTAATTGCTGTTATGATGGATACCTGTCACTGAACCCAGGTGAATACAGTGTTAAGAATATAGGTTCTTTGGTTAGAAAGGCCTAGGTTTGAATAAAGTTCTGATATTATTTCTGCAATATTGTCCAAGTCACTTTACTTTTTCTGTCTCATCTTTTTAATGCTTAAAAGCATCAACCCAGCCAAAGTCCTCAGATGATTTGCTAGCTTCACAGGGAAAAACAAGAGTGTAAACTTTTGCAACTAATTCATTGCCTTGAAGACCTCAGCCTAACATAAAAGGAAGAAAGGCTTGAGTAATCATTTTAAAATGTAGCATGTAAAATTGTGTGTATATTATGAGTAGCTGTGGTGAACTGCAGAAGTGGACTATTACCTAATGAAAAGTCAGAAGGTCCATTTTTTTAGACATTCCTGGTGAATTTCTCTGAATCACTGAAGAAATAGTCCTGCTTGAAATGGCAACATAGCCTTTGCTTTTCCTTCTCCAAGACTCCCTGTTTTTCTCCTTTTTGCTCTTTCCTACTTCAGAAGGCAGGTAGAGAATCATATTTTATCTATGCTCTGTGATTTTTGTGTCTGTAAACATCTGCAGAGGTGGAAGACATTGATTTTCATCTCAAACTAAAACTAAAAAATGTACCCTTTATATGATCAAATACACTAAAAAAGAATAAGATATTCACCAGATTCCTACTGTCTCTCCTCTTTCTCCTCCTTCAGTGGCTCTGCTGACTCTGACTCCAAATGATTCATGCAGACAAAAACTATCAAGTTCAGATAATATGGAGATCACTTAATCTGAACTTCCATATTCTATTTTTTTAAACATTTACTTCTTTATTTTGAGAGAGACAGAGAGAGAGAGAGAGAGAGAGAGAGAGGGAGAGAGAGAGAGAACAGAGGAGGGCAGAGAGAGGGAGAGGGATATTATGTTGATCGAGCCTGTTGTAGGGCTCAATCCCATGAACTGTGAGATCATGACCTGAGCTGAAACCAAGAGTTGGATGCTTAACTGACTGAGTCACCCATGAACTTCCATATTTTAAATGAGAAAAAAATGTAGCTCCAAAGATTAAGTAACTACAGTGTCTATATGATAAGTAAGAAACTGGGCTCACAGTAACTGAGTGGGAAGTCTGGAGATGGGTCTCCTGAGTTTTAAATAATAAATGTTCTATTTTCCTCAGTGGATCTTAGTTACTTATAATATGAACATAATGCCATAGACTAATTTTCATAATAATTGAAATTAGTATACATGTATACGTATAGATAATGTACATTAACACCATAAATTTTAAATTTGACATTACTGAATTTTAAGATCCACCATTATTTCAATACATAGAATTGAAAAAAAGATACTATCACATACAATAAAAGCTTTCTAATAAGTATTTATTAAATGAATGAAGTCACTGTGTATCACTGCCTCTCAGTAGTGCTATATGCAATATATGGAGAAATTTGGAAACATATTAAGATTCATAAAATGTGAATTAAAAATAAATGTGATAGCATCATATTTTAACACAAAGTAGTATCTTCACAAAATTAAAAAAAAACTTATGGTTTTGGGAAAAACTTTATATTTGTTATAAATGTATTATTACAAGTTAAATTACAAAATTATAAACCCAGTAAGTTAATTTAATTTAACTGATTATTTTAAAGTGTATCAATGTACAGATACATGTAACTTGTGGAACTGAATAATTTTGGCTTTACAGAAATAAGAGCAGTTAAATGTATTTTGTTATAGTCATTTTATTTAAAATAATAATTCACAAGTATAGCTTCATATTTTAATTAAACTTCTTAGTAATTAAGATTTAAGTTTTTAAAATATATCCAGTTTGAATCATCAGA
Organism: Lynx rufus; assembly: GCF_022079265.1. Classification (NCBI taxonomy): domain Eukaryota; kingdom Metazoa; phylum Chordata; class Mammalia; order Carnivora; family Felidae; genus Lynx; species Lynx rufus. The sequence goes on from NW_025814823.1 coordinate 165,907,352, forward strand.
AAAATAATTAAATGGTGAAAATACATTAAAATTTTTTTTAGTTTTCCATCATTTGATATCATATTTAATCTCTAATATAGTTCAGAGTTTCCCTTTCACATATCTTTCCCACATGTTTAAGTAAATCAAATTTTAAGTAAGATTGTGTGTTATAGATTCTTTCACTTCCTATTGAGATGCTTATTACAGGACATAAAGTGATGGAAATTCAGATACCTTTGAAAGCCACGAATTTCAATACATACCTTCCTGATTTTTTGTGGACTTTCTACCTTCTAAAGAAAGGAGGGAGAAGGAGAAAGAAGGATTTTTGTTTCCATCTATATTTTAAATTCTTCATAGAATGTAAGAAAGTGCATCATCTCCCATAATGTGCAAGAGATTGAATTTTAAAAGTCATATGTACTTGTCTTAAATAGAACAAAGTGTTTTAGAGTTTCCTGGAATGCTCAGTTGGTTGAGAAACCCACTCTTGATTTTGCCTGGGGTCATAATCTCACAGTTTGCTGGTGTGAGCCCCACATCAAACCCCGTGTTGGGTCATAGTCTGTATGTAGTTCCTGGGTTCGAGCCCCACCTCAAGCCCCACATACAGCTTTGCACTGATAGTGTGGAATTTGCTGGAGATTCTTTCTCTCTCTTTCTCCCTCTCTCTCTGCCCCTTCTCCACTCATGCATATACTCTCTCTTGCTTTCTCTCTCTTTCTCAAAATAAATAAACTTAAAAAAATAGGGGGGCCTGGTTGGTTCAGTCGTTAAGTGCCCAACTTTGACTACAGCTGAGATCAGCCTGCTTCAGATTCTGTGTCTCCCGCTCTCTCTCTCTCTCTCTCTGACCCTCCCCCGCTCACACACTCTCTCAAGAATAAATAAACACTTAAAATTTTTTTAAAAAATAGAACAAAGTGTATTCTTAACTAGTATATTTTTAATGTTTTTATTTATTTTTGAATATGAGAGAGACAGAGCATGAGCGGGGGAGGAACAGAGAGAGGGAGACACAGAATTCAAAGCAGGCTCCAGGCTCTCAGCTGTCAGAACAGAGCCCAACGTGGGTCTCGAACCCACGAACTGTGAGATCATGACCTGAGCCGAAGTCGGATGCTTAACCGACTGAGCCACCCAGGCACCCCATTAACTAGTATTTTTAAACTAAAAACAATAAAAGATTTTGACATAGAAAAACAGGCAAAGATCATGGTTAGATGATAATCTGAACAGAAATGTAAATTGCTAACAAACATGAAATATTCAACCTGCTAGTATAAGAATCATTTAGAAATAAAACAATATGAAGATAAATATTTTTACGGATGCTCTGTTGTTGTTCTTAGGAAAATACTCTTTGTTAGAGAAGGCATGATAAAACACATACTCTTATATGTGGTTGCTAGGATTCTAGCCTATTATAAGCTTCTAAAAAGCAATCAGAAATGGTATATCAAGAATCTTGATCTAGGTATACTTTTCTTGGTTCAATAACTTCCAGTGTGGACAAGAGGAGGAAGAGAGACAACAGTATTTCAGTTAGGATACTAAATTCTTTAAAATGCAAACCTTTGAATAAAATATTTAAGCACAAGAATGATAACATTGCTCAAAAAAAGTATGGTATTGGCAGTAAAACAGACACATAGATCAACAAAACAGAAGAGAAAGCCCAGAAGTAAACCTACACATATATGGCCACATTATGTATGGAGCCAAGAATAGGGAAAGACACTCTCTTCAATAAAATATGTTGCGAAAACTGGACAGCTACTTGTAAAATAAGGAAACTGGACCCTGTCTTATGCCATACACAACAATGAACTCAAAATGGATTAAAGACTTGAATGTAAGACCTGAAAGCATAAACTCCTAAGAAAAACACACAAGCAAACAAACAAAACAAACCATAGGGGATAATCTCCTTGACATCAGTTTTGGTGGCGATTTTTTCAATCTGACACCAAAAGCCAAGGCAGCAAAAGCAAAATTAAACAAGTGAGGCTACATCAAGCCAAAAAGTTAAACCATCAACAAAATGAGAAGGCAACCTACTGAATGGAAGAAAATATTTGCAAATCATATATCTGATAAGGGGTTAATATGTATCAAAAATATATAAAGAATTCATACAACTGGATAGCAAAACAAACTAACAAACAAACAAAAACAATCTGATTACAAATAGAAGATCTGAACAGACATTTTCCAAAAGAAGACATACAGATGGCCAACAGATATAAGAAAAAATGCTGAATATCACTAACTTCCAGGGAAATGCAAAACCACAATGAGATATCACCTGTTAGAATGGCTATTGTCAAAAAGACAAGAAAGAACAAGTATAGGAGAAGATGTGGAGAAAAGGGACCCTTGTGCATTGTTGGTGGGAATGTAAATTGCTGTAACCACTAAGGAAAACAGTATAAAGTTTCCTCAAAAAATTAAAAATAAGATTATCATGTGATCCAGCAGTTTGCACTTCAGAGTATTTATCTGAAGAAAAAATGTATTATTTTGAAAATAATGCCCTTTGTTTACTGCACCATTACTTATAATTGCCAAGATATGGAAACAGCCTAAGTTTCCATTGATGGATGGATGGATAAAGAATATGTGTATGTTTATGTTTGGATGTGTGTATAATGGAATATTATTCAGCCATAGAGAAAAATAATGTCTTGTCATCTGTGACAACATGGATGGACCTTGAGGGCCTTATAGTAAGTGAAATAACTCAGACAAAGAAAGACAAATGCCATATAATCTCACTTACATGTGGAATCTTAAAAACAAAACAAACTCATAGATACAAACAGAAAAGAAATACAAAACTTTAAGAAAAAAGAAGAGGGCTCCTGGGTGGCTCAGTCAGTTTAGCATCCGATTCTTGGTTTTGCCTCAGGTCATGATCTTATGATCAGCCCTGTATCAGGCTCTATGCTGACAGCACAGAGACTGCTTGGGATCCTCTCTTTCCCTCTCTTTCTGCCCCTCCCCGCTCATGCTCTCTCTTTCAAAATAAACCAATAAATTTTAAAAAATAAAATAAAAATAAATAAAACTTCAAACAGAAGATTGGTGACTGCCAGAGGCAGAGTGTGGGGATTGGGTCAATGGATGAAAGGGATCAAAAAGTACAAACTTCCAATTATAAAATAAATAAGTCATGTGACTATATTGTGCAGCATAGTGGTTATAGTTAATAACACTGTATTGTATATATGAAAGTAGCTAAGAGAGTAGATCTGGAAAGTTCTCATCATAAGAAGAAAAAATCTGCAACTATGTATGGTAATGAATGTTAATAAAAGTAAATAAAACAGTGCCTGACATTTAGTAAGCCCTCAAAAAAAATAGCATTGATTTTCCAGTGAAAACATTGTGAGTGATTTTAATTTATAGAACATTTTGTTTTTATATTTATTGAATTTACAAGGACAAGTATTTATGTAGTTTAGTATATAAAAGTGTAGAAAAGTTAATGAAATTAATGATATATAACAGTTATGGAAACAGTGAAATAATCATGAATATTAAAGTCTGTTAATCTTAATAAAGTACAAAAAACACAAAAAAATGTTTTATAAATACAATTACAAAGGGAATGTATTTAAATGATTTTAGTGATAACATATCATTTATTTTATTTAATGATATAAATAAAACTGAGAAACTGATTAGATAAGATTGGTAGGGAATAAAATATAAAGGTGGCTTTGCATACATGTAGTTTGGACACACTTTTATTGTCGATATTGACAACTAAAGATATGCTAAGGCATTATTTCACACAAAAAAATCCACAGGATTTATACTTCCTAATCCCTAAAAATGTTGAGAGGAAACATATGAGAGAATGAGACAGAAAAATAGAGAAAAAAATGGAAATATGAACAGGAAAAATCATAAAACAAGGTATCAGAAATTTGAATGTATCAATTCATACAATATAGGTATATACATTATATATATGCACACATATATATACATATATATGTATACATATATACAATATATACACACCCACATGTGTACATTCACTTCACATTGAAATGCCAACTGATTACACATGAGTAGTATCCTCTTCTACTTATAAGTAAAATATCAAAGAAAAGAAAAATGTGATCACTCCAAGAATCAAAATGAAGATTTAGAAAAATTAAATGGCAGATGTGGGTGTGTACTAAATAACTAATCACATGTCTTATTGGGGGCACAACTGGGAATTCTAATAAGGGTTAATAATAACACTTTACTCCTTGCAAGAAAGTAACACAGCAGTCTATTTTGTTGTTGTTGTTGTTCTAGTCATAATTATGGTGTTTTACAAATTTTTAGTGAAAAACATGCTACTTTTTAAATCAGAACAATCCAATAAATATAAATTTGTCCAATAGCGCTGGATGTAAAAAATGGATAGTATTTCCCATATAAAATTAAATCTACCCTGGTTTCTCACTCACACAGTGGAAATATGTTCAATATCAGTTAATATTTGAATTCCAAAAACTTGTCAAGACTAAAAAAAATATAGGGAATGTCGTTCTGGTATATAGTTTTTCTTGTTAGCTACTGTGATTCCTTGTCTAAGATTCCATGGTCCGTTTTGAAAAAACATAGCTCCATTCCCTCAAACTAAGTTTGGACTGGGAAGTATTTTGCCATATATCCAGACTTCTTAAACAAAACACAGTTGTACCACGAGAATAAGGTTCAAATTTCCCAAATCCAAACTTCTCATCTTAGTCTCAGAAAAGTTAAACTATTATTTCCCAACCAGAGATTCACTTTATCCCTTTTCAACACACACCATACCACTTACCATTCAGTCCCCAATCTCACAGTGGGGATGTTTATAACAATAGGAAATTGAGACTGACCAGAGGAATGCAGACCACAATATGACACATAACCTGTGTAGTCCACCGTGCCAGAGCTCTGTAAGACTCCTCTATTTGATGGAATATGGGGAGTTCCAGTGAGTCTTGGGAAAACTCGGCAAGGGAGAGACACGCAGGGCATTTGGAGTAGTGACTATTAACAATACTCATGGAAATACTTCCAGAATGCAATACCTACTAGCCATGGTATTTCTTGAAGATCAATTCTGTCCATCCATCTATCTTGGACTAAGAAACTCAATTCCTCTGAATGAGTCTGAAAAGTACAACCAACCATTGCAGTAAAGAGCAAAACCATATCAGTTAGTTGTGTGTGTGTGTGTGTGTGTGTGTTTAAGAATCATATTATCCTACTGTGCTACACATTTGTTTTACAAAAAGTTTTTTTAAACTTTAACTTAGATATCATTTATAATAACTTTCTGTCTTTTTAATGTTTATTTTTGAGAGAGAGAGAGAGAGAGAAAGACAGAGCATGAATGGGGGAAGGGCAGAAAGAGAGGGAAACACAGAACCCAAAGCAGGCTCCAGGCTCTGAGCTGTCAGTACAGACACTGACACGGGGCTTAAACCCACAAACTGTGAGATAATGACCTCAGCTGAAGTCAAACACTTAACAGACTGAGCCATCCAGGTGCCCTCTTGACTGAAGGTCTATGTTCATTTGAAAAAAATGTGTTTCCACTCAGTTTTTCTGGATTTTACCACTGAATTACAGATATAGTCTAAAATACAAACATACAATTATTTTTAAAACACATATTTTTAAATATTCATTTTGTGTCCAAATATCAAGTTTTTAAAAATCAGAATGTTTTAAAACATTATTTGATTGCTTATTCTTCAGTGCTTGTGTTGTTCAGATGAGTGATAAGATGTCTGTGGGTACTTTTGCATCTCTGACCTGCAAAATGGAATGATTTCAAGTGATTGGACATAATGTCTGTTGATCCACAGAGAATCTAGAGAGTGATGTGTAATATAGGATAATAGAACAGGATCACAAAAAATTAGTTCTACTAATATTTTTTTATCTTGGTTCTGCGCTGTCAATTAGCTCATTGTTTCTTAATATGGCACCAGTATGATGAATAATACAAGAGTTAATATTATATAGATACATCACCAAATATATAATACAATTAATATCAGAATTTCATAGAAAAAAATGATCTTAAAATAAACATAAATTGCAGTTACCCACCCAGGTCAAAACTGGGAAGAACACAGGCTATATGTTTGAATCTAAAATAAATGGTTTGCATTATAATAAACCATTCTCCTGTTAGCATGTTTTACTATTCTTTTCTTTTGCTGTTCTAAATATATTCATAGAATTTTATTTTGTTGCTGATGACCAATTACAAAAGTAACTACTGACCCTATGGCCACTGATTAAGAAAAACTCTAGGCAACCTGACCCTTTGATTCATTTTCATTAAAAACATCATTTGAGAGAGCAAATCAGGCTGAAATTAATACCATAGAGATATAATTTTCTTAAAGATTCTATATATCTAAAGCCTATAAGTAGGTTGCATACAAAATTTATACTAAAATAATGTGGCTCAAAACAACATAGCTTCAATTTTACTATCCTTCAGTAATCATGGCAATGATCTAATGGCCTTAACCAGAAAAAAAAAAATTTAGCAAACTTTGTTTTTTTAATGCTTAATTTTGCCTCAAAGCACCAGAAGCACACAGAACAGAATAAATCCTGGTTACATCTGAGTATTGTAGAATTAAAATGCATTTGTCTAGGAAACTAAATGTAAATAAGTCAGTGTCTCCTGGTAATTTTCTCTAATTTGGGTCTCAAGTCTGGTTGGAATATCTTGGCCTAAAGCACAGAGAATCTAGAGGAAAAAAATTTCAAATCTCAATGTATAAGAGAGTACTTTGCTATCAAGGGTGTAGTGTCCATAGAGATTTTTTTTAATTTGCATTTTCTCGTCTCAATGTTGCAAATGAGGCCTACAAAGAGCATTTTTAATTAATGAATTGATGGTTCCAATGTAACCTGTGTATCTCCCAGTCTATATTTCCTTGCTCTGAGTCCTCTGCCTTTGGTCTTTGAGATGTAAGTTCTACTGAGCATAAACTACCAAAGACTTGTAGTCAGTTAAAGTCAGCATAGATCATAAACTTGCTATCCTTGGTCACTACCCAGGATGTAGACCCTCCAGCTTCACTCTCCTACTCTAGATTCATTTCCATTCCGTTACAAGTTACTGCTCTACATCTTCAGCCTTCTGATCCATTTATCTCTCCAAGTCTTAGCCTTACCCATAACTTGAGTCAAGAAAGAACTCAAGATAGAAAGGGGCTGACAGAAACAAAGAGCATGCTCTTCGGCTGACATACTCAAGATTTCTCACCCTGCATGTTCATTAGTCCTTCAACTCTCTCACAGGAACCCCAAATGCATTTCTCCACCTACTTTATTGAAGCTTTGGGTCTGCCTCCACTCACCCTACCATCAGCTCCCTCCACAGTTCTTTGAATCTCTCACCATCACACTCAACTTCTTGTCTCCTTTGCCTTTTAACATGTGTTCTCTTCTTGTTTCTTCTTGTGCCCCTTACAGGATAAAGTCCTACTTGGCTGTTGTGGGAAGAGCAAGACTGTCTGAAAGTGACCAGGAAACTTGCTTTTTAATACTTGGACAAGGGGATGGCTTTTGCTGGGGATTCTCCTTCTCCCGACATGAAGGTCAAAGTACACAGTTTCTGTCTCTGCTTTTTTCATCATCATTTTCATTTCTTCACTGATTTTCTCATCAACTGCAGGCAGAATATAATGGCGTTGGAGTGGCTCCCAAGACTTCCAGCTCCTCTCTCAACCTCTTTCACCCCTGTGGAGGTGGAAGGCCATGGACTTTGTGCATGTGGGCAAGAGCAATCAGTGCTGGGCATAGGACTTGCGCCTTAAGGCCTATGCCAGACTCGCCAAGCTCGAGTCTATCAACAGTGTGGGTTCCGTGCCCTCTTGATTTCTAGTTGTCCTGAACCCTGGCTCACCTGGCTCACATCCTGCAGCACTTATTCGCCGAGAGCAAGCCAGTTTGCTCTGTTGGCCACAGCATAACTGCTGCCTTCTGCTGTGCCATCAAGAGGAAGTAACTAGAACTTCTCACTGGGCTCAAGATCCTAAGTGCTGAGCGGCTAATTTTCTGTCATCTACAGCCTGGCCCATAAACCCAAGGTTATCTTCATGGTTTAAGCATAGCCTTCAATTGTCTGCCTCCTCTCTTTCTTCTTCTTATAAGCACGGAACACAGGTGCACACACACTGAGCTTATTAAAGAACATACTTGTGTCTCTTCCACTTTGGATCTTGGTTCCAGTGTTTAGCCCAGAACAGAAATCACACCTTCTTTCACCATCAAGGCCCAGGGAAACATCTCTCTCATTTCCTTTTTTATATCTTCAGAACAAAAGGAGACAGTGTCTAAATGTGATTGTGATGCTAATGTTGGAGGCTGATTCAGGGTATTCTTCCAGAGTATAGAGAATATTTGAGAAGCAGGATTGCTTAGTTGAGATAAAAGATATGTCAATTACATTGTCAAATCCTCCTTTCAGATAGCCTGAGAACAATAGATTCTTGTATAGTGAAATACTATTTTGCAGTTGAATATTCATTTGCTTGCTTCTCTTGATTCCAGTTACTTATGAGTTGGATAGTATATGCAACACTTGTACATGACAGGTGATAAATATTTTGCAATGTTAAGCAATTCATATTTTTCTAAGATTTGTTTATGTGTAGGTCTAGTCAAACATGTATGAAGCATGATACTGATTCTTTATATTATCAACTAGAAGAATAAGAAATTGCATATTGTGAACAGCTATAAATAATAAAAATATGAAATAAAATGTAATTCAATTTTCAAAAATTAAATAGTTCAACTACATCTAATCATCTTTATTTGAATTTTTTTATATTTGTTAAAAAAACTGCCTCACTTTTTAGCAAAATAATTTTGAATAATTTAGAAAAAAAGAACTACATGAAAATATGTGAAAGTAGTTTTATTTTTTTATTTTTACATTTACATAATTTGCATTATCAAAAATATACTCAAAGGTTGTGCACATTTAATTTGGTTACATTTTATTTTCTAATCCTTATGATAAGTGAAAACAATTACACATTGAAATGACAGAAATAAATATATAGAAATGGAATATAGAAATAAATAGAAATTAAATATGCAGACATGGAATTCTAGATAAAAACTGAAGAAAATAGAGATAACTCTTCATGGAGATAGTATGATTTCATTTTTAAAAACTGGAAATAATCTCAAGTATCTTTGAAAGATTTCCCTAATAAAATTTGTTAATATGTTTAAAAATCATTTAAGATCAGGAAAAATTACTGATGAAAACAGGATTTATCTTGACACTCTTGAGTTGTGGATTTTATCAGAAAATATATATTTTTTTCATATTCATTGACTTTATCAGACAGCTTTGACATCCTGGGGACTTGAGTCATACATACAATATTTTGCACATAATTTTCAATTTGCTATTAAAAAAGTATTTTGCCACAGTAATAGAATAGCATGTATTTCACTAAAAAATTATTAGATTGAGTTAAAAGTTTTAAATATCTGACATATATATAGGCCTCCCTTAGTACTCTTGGTCAAGCCCTAACAAATGTTCTAGTCAGGACTGCTTGTGGTAAAATCATTACGAGAGAAAATTTGGGAGTGACTCCTGCTCAGTCTGTCTGGTTACTAGTCCCAGAACATTTGGGTTGATGGGATGATCAGGAGAAATATGCCTTGTTTCTTTCTTTTTGACTTTTAACTTAAAAGTTTGAGATTTTCCCCAATTATATCTATTTCAAACCAGACCATGTGACATTGGAGATTTAATCTGCGTCATGGCTAAATGACAATAGATTAATCCAACTCTGCCATAACCGTGCCTATAACCAGGTTGTGGAAAACTAATGAAGGAATTGTAGAAGCAAGCATACCAAAGTCTTTATGAATCCAGGATCTTCAACTCTAAATGAGTATTCAGGGCTGCTAATTAATTTGTCTTTATTTTCATGGTTTGTTCTTGTTCACATTCTATGCATCAGTATATGAAAACATTTTCTCACACTTGTAGATTTCAATCCTTCCACCTCATTCCTCAATCTTAATGATAAATTTCCTTCTTAACACTTCCTTCTAATACTGAGAAAAAAAAGTGTCAGAGAAGATACTATCAAATGCCTTGCACAAACCATAGCCTACATTTCCACCCAATATTTCTTTCCTTTCTGTTATAATAGAAGTAGTGTTTCTTTACTTTGTCTGGATACTATTCCTTCACATATTTGAAAGGCTTTATCAAACTTTATTAAATCTTCAATTCCTCTCTCTCTTCTCTTTCATAGTATTTTTTTTTTTTTGTCATTAGTTTCTGGCATAAAAAGAAATTCTACAAAAACTTTCTCTCATCCTACATAGTCCTCAAATAAAGATATTTTTACAGGCTTTATCTTTTGTTTTCCAACCCTTCTTTTATTCTTCATACACTACTCTCTTCTTAGGTTCTTAGTCCATAGAAATTACTCTTATCCAAGGCACCAGGCACTTTATACTAGTTCTCAGTTTACGCCTTATTTGAATTCTGTCAGAGTTTGGCATCATTGACCAATCTTCTTCCATAAGTCACTATAGAACCTTGCCTTCTATAATACCACATGCTCCTAATTTTCTTACTAGATATCTGACCCCTTTTTCATTCTATCTTCTAGTTTCCTTTTTCTTTGCTACTAAATTAGAAACATTTTGTAGACCAATTCTAAGTGCTTTTTAGATCTCACACATTCTCCCTATTAACCTCATCAATTATATATATGGCTGTAGTTATCAACCATAGCAAGAGTCAACAAACATCTTATATAAAGAGCCAGATAATAAATATTTTACATTTGTGAGCCATCTGATCTCTGTCTCACTTACTCAGCTCTACTCTTGTAGTATGAAAGCAGCCATGGACAATACATAAACAAATGGCTGAGCAGTGTTCAAATGAAAGTTTATTTACAAAACAACTGCCAGACCAAATTTTCCTTACAGGTAGTAGTTTGCACACCAGTGCAATATAACATTGTACTTCACAAAATTCCTGAGCTTCAGAACTGAATTAGTGAACTAATTGAATATATGATCAATGTGGCTCAAGTTGGCATCTTCAATTTCATTCAATGCACTGAAAGTAGGGATCTTCTTAGTTCTTCCTGCTTAAAAGACTTCCAAAGCTCCCAATTTGCTCAAACATTGAACATGGTTCACAAGATCCTTAACTAGGAGTCACTGCTTCCCTTAGACCTAACCTGTTGCCAATTTTATATTTTAATATACTCTAGAATAATAGTGGAAAAATTTCTGGTCCACAGACTATTCATCGAATTTCTGTGTGTCTTCATTGAAGAAGCATCAGTTTTATTTTTTTTAATTTTTATTATTTTTTCTTTATTTGTTACTCTTAAATTTATTTTTTTGTTTTGCTTTCTTAATTTCTAATATCCACCTTGCCATATAATACCCATTTTAACAAGTTATTTGCAAATGAATATAGTTTAGTTATATATTTGATCAAATTAATGAAAATTTAGAAGTCCATAAAATCTAATAACCTCACACAAAACACATTAAGATTAAGCTGCAATACTTGTAATTCATTAAGGATGACACTGAAAGGTGGACTTGCAGGAGACACATATGTAATTTTTCATTTCTCTATATCAATCACACTACACCTCTTTATGCAAAAATATGTTCAGTCATAACATTTAAAGTCATTGTTAATTCAGTCATAATATTTAAAACCATTTGCAATATTTCTTTTTTAAAGCTTTATTTATTTATTTTTGAGGTGGAGAGACAGAGAGAAAGAGAGAGAGAGAGCAAGCCCACAGAGGAGGGGCAGAGAGAGGAAGAGACAGAATCCCAAGCAGGCTCTGCAATGTCAGCATGGAGCCCGATGTGGGGCTCAAGCCCACAAACCGTGATCTTGAACTGAGCTGAAATCAACAGTTGGACACTTAATTGACTGAGCCACTCAGGCACCCCCCATCTTAAGTACTTCTGAAATTTTTCCTGGGAAAATATAGTTAAAAGAAATTTGGCATATATATATCTATATTATACATTTAATATATAAATTATATATAAATTATATGTATATTATATATATAATTTGTAATATATTTATGTAATATAACATATTTATATTTAAATAAAATTATTTCCACTTTCATACAGCCAACCTGGAAAGCCAATATAGCATTTTCTGTTAAACATTTTTCTTTTTTATTTCTGTTGAGAACATCTTAGTCTTGTGTAAAAACAGTTACTTAAATGATCAATAAAATAAAATGTGTTAAATAAACTTAAAAAAATGGGGGAGGGGGGGCACCTGGGTGCTCAGTTGGTTAAAAATCCACCTCTTGAGAAAATCGCCGGAAGACTAGCAGAGCAGATTCTCTGGAGCCAAGTGCAGATGAGAGGCCCAGGGAAGAGGATAGGAAGGGCTGAGAGGCAGTGCCCCCTACATAGGCTGGGGGGAGGGAGCCAGGGCGGAGTGGCGGCCCGCAGCAAAGCAGAGCCCCCGAGTCTGGCTGGCAAAAGCGGAGGGGCCAGACGGAGTGTGTTCAGACACCAACCGGGACATAACATCTGGAAGGTTATGAATTAACAGCTCTGCTCAGAGAGCGGGAGGGCTGGAGGACAACAGCAGGGAGAGTTGTTGAGCCCCAGACAACAAAGAACAACTTGGCGGGGAACAAAGGCGCTCACCAGCGCCCTCTCCTTTGCTCATTCCCCAGCCCAAATCCCAAAGGGAACCTGTTCCTGCCAGGGAACTGGCTTGCACTGGGCAAACACCAAACACTGTGCTTCTGAGGATCCATCCCTCCGGGGGTGTATGACTCCTTCTCTGTGCTGCAGGGCCCCTCCTGAAGCGGATCGCTAAAGGAAAAGCGAGCTGAGCCTGACCTTCCGGCCCCTGACACCTGGCCGATCCACCCCAGGTAATATGCCAGATCCCCAGCACCACAAGCCTGGCAGTGTGGAAGTAGCCCAGACAGGCCACATCACCCCACAGTGAATACTGCCCCTTAGGAGAGGGGAAGAGAAGGCACACATCAGTCTGACTCTGGCCCCAGCAGTGGGCTGGGGGCAGACATCAGGTCTGACTACGGCCCTGCCCACCAACACAAGTTATTCAAGACAGCACAGGGGAAGTGCCCCGCAGTCCCGCACCACTCCAGGGACTATCCAAAATGACGAAACGGAAGAATTCCCCTCAGAAAAACGTCCAGGAAATAACAACAGTTGATGAACTGATCAAAAAATGATTTAAACAATATAACAGAAAGTGAACTTAGAATAATAGTCATAAAATTAATCGCTGGGCTTGAAAACAGTATAAAGGACAGCAGAGAATCTATTGCTACAGAGATCAAGGGACTAAGGAACAGCCAGGAGGAGCTAAAAAATGCAATCAATGAGCTGCAAAAAAAATGGAGACAACCACAGATCGGACTGAAGAGGCAGAGGAGAGAATAGGTGAAGTAGAAGATAAAATTATGGAAAAAGAAGAAGCTGAGAAAAAGAGAGATAAAAAAATCCAGGAGTATGAGGGGAAAATTAGAGAACTAAATGATGCACTAAAGAGAAATAATCTACACATAATTGGTATTCTAGAGGAGGAAGAGAGAGGGAAGGGTGCTGAAGGTGTACTTGAAGAAATCATAGCTGAGAACTTCCCGGATCTGGGGAAGGAAAAAGGCATTGAAATCCAAGAGGCACAGAGAACTCCCGTCAGACGTAAATTGAATTGATCTTCTGCACGACATCTCATAGTGCAACTGGCAAAATACAAGGATAAAGAGAAAATTCTGAAAGCAGCTAGAGATAAACGTGCTCTAATATATAAAGGGAGACCGATAAGATTAGTGACTAATCTCTCTACTGAAACTTGGCAGGCCAAAAAGGAATGGCAGGAGATCTTCAATGTGAGGAACAGAAAAAAAATATGCAGCTGAGAATCCTTTATACAGCAAGTCTGTCATTTAGAATAGAAGGAGAGATAAAGGTCTTCCCACACAAACAAAAACTGAAGGAATTCGTCACCACTAAACCAGCCCTACAAGAGATCCTAAGGGGGATCCTGTGAGACAAACTACCAGAGACATCGCTACAAGCATGAAACCTACAGACATCACAATGATTCTAAACCCATATCTTTCTATAATAACACTGAATGTAAATGGACTAAATATGCCAACCAAAAGACATAGGGTATCACAATGGATAAAAAAACAAGACCCATCTATTTGCTGTCTACAAGAGACTCATTTTAGACCTGAGGACACCTTCAGATTGAGAGTGAGGGGATGGAGAACTATTTATCATGCCACTGGAAGTCAAAAGAAAGCTGGGGTAGCCATACTTATATCAGACAAACTAGACTTTAAATTAAAAGCTGTACCAAGAGATGAAGAAGGGCATTATATAATAATCACAGGGTCTATCCATCAGGAAGAGCTAACAATTATAAATGTCTATGCGCCGAATACAGGAGTCCCCAAATATAAAATAACAATTACAAACATAAGCAACCTTATTGATAAGAATGTGGTAATTGCAGGGGACTTTGACACTCCACTTACAGAAATGGATACATCATCTAGACACACGGTCAATAAAGAAACAAGGGCCCTGAATGATACATGGGATCAGATGGACTTGCCAGATATATTTAGAACTCTGCATCCCAAAGCAACAGAATATACTTTCTTCTCGAGTGCACTTGGATTATTCTCCAAGACAGATCACATACTGGGTCACAAAACAGCCCTTCATAAGAATACAAGAATTGAAATCATACCGTGCATACTTTCAGACCACAATGCTATGAAGCTTGAAATCAACCACAGGAAAAAGTCTAGAAAACCTCCAAAAGCATGGAGGTTAAAGAACACCCTACTAAAGAATGAATGGGTCAACCAGGCAATTAGAGAAGAAATTAAAAAATATATGGAAACAAACGAAATGAAAATACAACAATCCAAATGCTCTGGGATGCAGCGAAGGCAGTCCTGAGAGGAAAATACATTGCAATCCAGGCCTATCTCAAGAAACAAGAAAAATCCCAAATACAAAATCTAACAGCACACCTAAAGGAAATAGAAGCAGAACAGCAAAGGCAGCCTAAACCCAGCAGAAGAAGAGAAATAATAAAGATCAGAGCAGAAATAAACAATATAGAACCTAAAAAAACTGTAGAGCAGATCAACGAAACCAAGAGTTGGTTTTTTGAAAAAATAAACAAAATTGACAAACCTCTAGCCAGGCTTCTCAAAAAGAAAAGGGAGAGGACCCAAATAGATAAAAACATGAATGAAAATGGAATGATTACAACCAATCCCTCAGAGATACAAGCAATTATCAGGGAATACTATGAAAAATTATATGCCAACAAACTGGACAACCTGGAAGAAATGGACAAATTCCTAAGCACACACACGCTTCCAAAACCCAAACAGGAAGAAATAGAAAGCTTGAACAGACCCATAACCAGCAAAGAAATTGAATCAGTCATCAAAAATCTCCCAACAAATAAGAGTCCAGGACCAGATGGCTTCCCTGGGGAATTATACCAGACATTTAAAGCAGAGATAATACCTATCCTTCTCAAGCTGTTCCCAAAAATAGAAAGGGAAGGAAAATTTCCAGACTCATTCTATGAAGCCAGTATTACTTTGATTCCTAAACCAGACAGAGGCCCAGCCAAAAAAGAGACTTACAGACCAATATCCCTGATGAATATGGATGCAAAAATTCTCTATAAGATATTAGCAAATCGAATTCAACAGCATATAAAAAGAATTATTCACCATGATCAAGTGGGATTCATTCCTGGGCTGCAGGGCTGGTTCCACATTTGCAAATCAATCAACATGATACATCACATTAATAAAAGAAAAGATAAGAACCATATGATCCTGTCAATCGATGCAGAAAAAGCATTTAACAAAATTCAGCATCCTTTCTTAATAAAAGCCCTCAAGAAAGTCGGGATAGAAGGAACATACTTAAACATCATAAAAGCCATTTATGAAAAGCCCACAGCTAACATCATCCTCAATAAGGAAAAACTGAAAGCTATCCCCCTAAGATCAGGAACACGACAGGGATGTCCACTCTCACCGCTGTTGTTTAACGTAGTGTTGGAAGTGCTAGCATCAGCAATCAGACAACAAAAGGAAATCAAAGGCATCAAAATTGGCAAAGATGAAGTTAAGCTTTCACTTTTTGCAGATGACATGATACTATACATGGAAAACCTGATAGACTCCACCAAAAGTCTGCTAGAACTGATACATGAATTCAGCAAAGCTGCAGGATACAAAATCAATGTACAGAAATCAGTTGCATTCTTATACACTAAAAATGAAGCAACGGAAAGACAAATAAAGAAACTGATCCCATTCACAATTGCACCAGGAAGCATAAAATACCTAGGGATAAATCTAACCAAAGATGTAAAAGATTTGTATGCTGAAAACTATAGAAAGCTTAGGAAGGAAATAGAAGAAGATATAAAGAAATGTAAAAACATTCCATGCTCATGGGTTGGAAGAATAAATATTGTCAAAATGTCAATAATACTCAAAGCTATCTACACATTCAATGCAATCCCAATCAAAATTGCACCAGCATTCTTCTCGAAACTAGAACAAGCAATCCTAAAATTCATATGGAATCACAAAAGGCCCCGAATAGGCAAAGGAATTGTGAAGAAGACCAAAGCAGGAGGCATCACAATCCCAGACTTTAGCCTCTACTACAAAGCTGTCATCATCAAGACAGCATGGTATTGGCACAAAAACAGACACACAGACCAATGGAATAGAATAGAAACCCCAGAACTAGACCCACAAACGTATGGCCAACTCATCTTTGACAAAGCAGGAAAGAACATCCAATGGAAAAAAGACAGCCTCTTTAACAAATGGTGCTGGGAGAACTGGACAGCAACATGCAGAAGATTGAAACTAGACCACTTGCTCACACCATTCACAAAAACAAACTCAAAATGGATAAAGGACCTGAATGTGAGACAGGAAACCATCAAAACCCTAGAGCAGAAAGCAGGAAAAAAGCTTTCTGACCTCAGCCTCAGCAATTTCTTACTTGACACATCCCCAAAGGCAAGGGAATTAAGAGCAAAAATGAACTACTGGGACCTCATGAAGATAAAAAGCTTCTGCACAGCAAAGGAAACAACCAACAAAACTAAAAGGCAACCAATGGAATGGGAAAAGATATTTGCAAATGACATATCAGACAAAGGGCTAGTATCCAAAATCTATAAAGAGCTCACCAAACTCCACACATGAAAAACAAATAACCCAGTGAAGAAATGGGCAGAAAACATGAATAGACATTTCTCTAAAGAAGACATCTGGATGGCCAACAGACACATGAAAAGATGCTCAACGTCTCTCCTCATCAGGGAAATACAAATCACAACCACACTCAGATATCACCTCACGCCAGTCAGAGTGGCCAAAATGAACAAATCAGGAGACTATAGATGCTGGAGAGGATGTGGAGAAACGGGAACCCTCTTGCACTGTTGGTGGGAATGCAAATTGGTGCAGCCACTCTGGAAAACAGTGTGGAAGTTCCTCAGAAAATTAAAAATAGACCTACCTATGACCCAGCAGTAGCACTGCTAGGAATTTATCCAAGGGATACAGGAGTAGTGATGCATAGGGGCACTTGTACCCCAATGTTTATAGCAGCACTCTCAATAATAGCCAAATTATGGAAAGAGCTTAAATGTCCATCAACTGATGAATGGATAAAGAAATTGTGGTTTATATAAACAATGGAGTACTAAGTGGCAATGAGAAAGAATGAAATATGGCCCTTTGTAGCAACTTGGATGGAACTGCAGAGTGTGATGCTAAGTGAAATAAGCCATACAGAGAAAGACAGATACCATATGTGTTCACTCTTATGTGGATCCTGAGAAACTTAACAGAAACCCATGGGGGAGGGGAAGGAAAAAAAAAAGAGGTTAGAGTGGGAGAGAGCCAAAGCATAAGAGACTCTTAAAAACTGAGAACAAACTGAGGGTTGATGGGGGGTAGGAGGGAGGGGAGGGTGGGTGATGGGTATTGAGGTGGGCACCTTTTGAGATGAGCACTGGGTGTTGTATGGAAACCAATATGACAATAAATTTCATATGTTAAATAAATAAATAAATAAATAAATAAATAAATAAATAAAATAAAAAATAAATAAAATTAAAAAAAATCCAACTCTTGATATCAGAATAGGTCATGATCTCATGGTTTGTGATTTTGAGCCCTGCTGGGGTTCTGCTGAGGCTGATAATGTGTAGCCTGCTTGGGATTTCCATCTCCTTCTCTCCGCCTCTCCCTTGCTCTCTCTCGCTCTCTCTCTTTTTTAAAATAAATAAATAAACTTTAAAAATAAAACAAAATGTGTTATGTGTTTTTTTTCATTTTCCAATCATTTTCAATTTATTATTTGTAAGTTCTAACATGTGGTATCACTACAAATCTTACAAGAATTTATACATTTTCATATATGCTGATGATAAATAACTATTATGAATTCAGAATATCCTAAATTCCTATTTGTACTTTTTCCTAGTACATTGTTGTAAAGTGTATTTCAAAAGTGACTAATACAAGTAGCTCATAAAAATCTGGGTATTGCTGAGTGTCAAGGTAGACAGGTAGCTTCCTATAAAGTGGTATTTACTGTGATCAATTAATAGTGTTAAATTTAGGCTTTGGTTCCCAGAATTTCCCCATAAATTTAATTTTGTCATTATTACAGATTTGATTAGAATTAGCTATGCTAACATATGCCACCACAGTCACAAAAAACTAATGTTTAAAACCAGTTTAGCCACTTATTAATTTATAATTTATAACTGCTAAGTAAACTGGTTAATCTGGTTATCTCTCTTGGAAAAGAAACTTCATGAAAATAATACTTGATGAGCTTGAAAACAAAATATGGAGAAATCTTTATATAAGTTGAATGTTCAATAGGATTAGGCCATTAGGTACTTATAGATTAATACTTACAAGAAGGTAGCCAGCTACAGAAAATAATATGTTATCTTATGGATTGCCTGAGTGGCTCAGCTGGTTAAGCATCCACCTCTTGATTTCTGCTCAAGTCATTAATTTACAGTTCATGAGATCAAGCCCCATGTCAGGCTATGCACTCATGGTGCAGAGCCTTAGGATTTTCTCTCTCCCTCTCTCTCTCTCTCTCTCAAAATAAAAAAATAAACTCAAAAAAATAAAACGCTATTTTCCTAGAAAGGTACATAACTCTTTTGTCACATTTGTTACATTATATTAAAAGTCTCCCATTAGACAATATGTTCCCTCTATTTGACTGCAGGCTCCTCAGGAACTTTTAAAAATATGTCTGTCAAATTGAAAAATATGAATGGTTTTAATATAGTAGCCAAACAATAAATGTTGAACAAAACTTGGTGGTTCTAAAATAAGCTCACAAATGTTAGCCTCCTGAATTCTTCCACAAATCTTATTCTCCTATAGCATTCACAATTCCATTTAAATATTATAGACTCAGAAGTCTTAGAACAAAGAAATCATTTTTATATTATCTATGCTAAAATTTCCAGAGTATATTTAATCGTGGGATCATTTTTTTGTTTGGGCATTTAATAAATAGAGATCACAACGTGATAATCAATTGGTGGGATCTGCCTCAGAGATGTGCTTTCTAATGATTTGCTAATATTTGAGAATTATGAAATTCCACAAACTTTTAAAATATTCATTTTTTCTTAAAAAATGTTGACTGGCAATATTCAGTACAAATCCATCATGACAACAATCACATAGGGTTGAATACTAGCCACTTGTTTTAGAAAGAGAATATAGAGAATAAGGAGAATAAACTTTCATGTCCCCCAGACTTCTCAGTAATCTTGATTATATGGTATTTCTCCAGACATACTCACTTATGATATTGTCTGACAGTTGTGTTTGTGATTCATATAATTTAACAATATCAAATAATACAATTTCATAGTACTTGATTTGTGAAACTATGGAGCAGATAATCCCCATGATTTCTTAAAGCATGGAAGATCTGTGACCACAGATCTTCTCTTTGTAAGTACAGTGAAATATTTTTTTATGAGAAAATTCAAAAAGGATGAAATTAAGCAGGGAGGCCAAGATAAAACATGCTGTCCAGGGTGAATCCCAGAGTAGCTGCCCAACACTGCTCTGCCTTTTTTGTTGACGAAGTTCTGCTTGCTTCAGATAAGTACTTTGCTCTTTACTTCAGTGGAAAATTACGAAAATGGACTCAGGTACCCAGACCCGTGTGTATTACTTAAGGTTGAGTCTAGAGGTCTCACACATGGAGGTTGGATCTTCATCTTGTTTGTGATCCAGTCATGTGGGACTTTGAGAATCTCAAATATACAAACTAAAACAAATGTCCTAGCTAAGATTATAAAGAAATGTGAAAAAAATGAGTGTATGCATGCAAAAGAACTGAACAGATAATTACCACTTTTTAAATCAAAATATGTAGTGATGTGAGTCAAAGTGATTTGGTTATTATCCTCTTTTCTTACCCCAACTAAACTTCCTTAAACATCAGATAAGTGTTGCAGGATTAATTTGTTCTCTGTTGCTGCAAGTACTACCCTAATTATGGAAACAGTTTTCATAGTTCAGCAGCTGAGGTATGGGAGAAAACAGACTAAAAGATAACAAAGGACCAGTCAGAAACTCCAGGAGTAAATCTAACAGACTGGTCTGACAGTTGTCACCTTTCCTGCCTTTGTTTTTCTTGTCCTCTCCCTCCTTCTTCCCTTTTTGCTTCCCCCTTGTTTTCCTCCTTCTTTCCCCTCCTTCTTTCCTGTCTTTTATTCCTTTACACACGTTAAGACTAGATGTTTCCTGTATGCCAGAACTGGTTTGGGGCACTGACAGTGAGATTGTACCTTGCAGGCATTTAAGGAAGTATTAGAAATGGCACATTCAAGGCAGACCAACTGCTGCACATCTCATCTGGGATTTAGCACATACAGAAAGGCCTCTGGTTAGAATCCAGGGACTGTGTCTCTTGATTTTATCTTTGGCTGTTATGAATGAACCAGAATTGTTTTTGAAGACTGAAAATTCCCATGGGAATGTCCAGTGCCCATCAATGACCCAGAAACTTGATGCTTTCTATAATGTTAATCAGTTAATTACATATCTTCTCATAAGTTTGAATTAATGTTCTGGGCAAAGAAAGGAGGCTGAAATTTGCCATGCCCTCAATATTTCTAGGAATGGAACAATAACAGTTTTTTTAAGTAGTGCTGTTAATAAATTCAACAATTTTGCTTGATTGTCAATTTTGGAAAGAGTTTATTATCTTCATCACCATTAGACTATCAATTTAGGAAAAAAAATTCATTTAAACAGAAAGAATATTAGCCCTATTTTACCTTTGAGTTATATAGTATTTGAGTTCTATAAGTATTCAAATATAAGAATAGTTATGAACAATAACTATGCATGATCCACTCTTATAGAAAATAAGAGAGGGTAGAGGGAACACACCTGAATGATAGAGATGGTTAATTACCTACATGCTATCAATTATATTTGTCACTCCCTACTTAATAATAGTTAAAGGCTGAGTAAAAAATGATTGCTATTTAAAATTGGATTCATTTTCCAATAGTGATCATAAACTTCACCAAATATTAAGAGACAACTAGCAACTTGGGTTGTGTGAAATTTTATAATTTACCCTACTGTAACATAAAGAATTGATGCATATTTAAATATAAATAATTGATGAAATCAAGGTGGTAATGGTAGTTTGCTACCTATATAATTAGGATCTAATTACACTCAAATAATTCAAATGGTTTTTGAAACAAGAAAACATTAGATTTAGCAATTATATATCAATATTTTAATTTGAGGTTAAGCTTTCTTATTGTCTCTAAAACAAAATTTCACTGAGGCGCCTGGTGTCTCAGTTAAGTCCAACTTTTGGTTTTGCCTCAGGTCATGATCTCCCAGTTCATGAGTTCAAGCTGCACATTGGTCTCTGTGCTGACAGTGCACAGCCTACTTGGGATTCTTTCTCTCCCTCCCCACTAATTCTCTCTCTCTCATACAACAAATAAACTTTAAAAATACTTAAAAAATAAAATGAAACTTCATATGATACATAAAATTCAACTTACAAGCTATTATTAAATACTTTAAGGAATAAAATTCATTATATTTAACTTTAATGAAGTTGAAGGTATACAAGAAAATCCTTGTTATACTTGGAACATCATTTGTGAATACAGTTATAGATATTCACTCTTCATGGAAGAGGACATGTTTTAAATGTGCTTTTTAGGTTGGAAGATGGCGGCGTAGGAGGATGCTGGGCTCACCGCGCGTCCTGCTGATCACTTAGATTCCACCTACACCTGCCTAAATAACCCAGAAAACCGCCAGAGGATTAGCAGAACGGAGTCACCAGACCCAAGCGCAGACGAGAGGCCCACGGAAGAGGGTAGGAAGGGCGGCAAAGCGGTGCGCGCTCCACGGACTGGCGGGAGGGAGCCGGGGCGGAGGGGCGGCTTGCCAGCCAAGCAGAGCCCCTGAGTCCGGCTTGCAAAAGCGGAGGGGCCTGACGGACTGTGTTCCAACAGCAAGCGCGACTTAGCGTCTGGGAGGTCATAAGTTAACAGCTCTGCCCGGAAAGCGGGAAGGCTGGAGGACAAAGGGAGGGAGAGCTGCGGAGCCCCCGGAAGACAGAGCTCAGTTTGGAGGGGAACAAAGGCGCTCACCAGCGCCATCTCCCCCGCGAATCCCCCAGCCAAAATCCCAAAGGGAACCGGTTCCGGCCAGGAAAATTGCTCTCTCCGCGCAAACACCCAACTCTGTGCTTCTGCTGAGCCAAACCTCCGGCAGCGGATCTGACTCCCTCCGGCTGCCACAGGGCCCCTCCTGAAGTGGATCACCTAAAGAGAAGCGAGCTAAGCCTGCCCCCCCTGCTGCCGTGCACCTTGCCTACCCACCCCAGCTAATACGCCAGATCCCCAGCATCACAAGCCTGGCAGTGTGCAAGTAGCCCAGATGGGCCACGCCACCCCACAGTGAATCCCGCCCCTAGGAGAGGGGAAGAGAAGGCACACACCAGTCTGACTGTGGCCCCAGCGGTGGGCTGGGGGCTGACAACAGGACTGACTGCGGCCCCGCCCACCAACTCCAGTTATACACCACAGAACAGGGGAAGTGCCCTGCAGGTCATCACCACACCAGGGACTATCCAAAATGACCAAGCGGAAGAATTCCCCTCAGAAGAATCTCCAGGAAATAACAACAGCTAATGAGCTGATCAAAAAGGATTTAAATAATATAACAGAAAGTGAATTTAGAATAATAGTCATAAAATTAATTGCTGGGCTGGAAAACAGTATACAGGACAGCAGAGAATCTCTTGCTACAGAGATCAAGGGACTAAGGAACAGTCACGAGGAGCTGAAAAACGCTTTAAATGAAATGCAAAACAAAATGGAGACCACCACGGCTCGGATGGAAGAGGCAGAGGTGAGTATAGGTGAACTAGAAGATAAAGTTATGGAAAAAGAGGAAGCTGAGAAAAAGAGAGATAAAAAAATCCAGGAGTATGAGGGGAAAATTAGAGAACTAAGTGATACACTAAAAAGAAGTAATATACGCATAATTGGTATCCCAGAGGAGGAAGAGAGAGGGAAAGGTGCTGAAGGGGTACTTGAAGAAATTATAGCTGAGAACTTCCCTGAACTGGGGAAGGAAAAAGGCATTGAAATCCAAGAGGCACAGAGAACTCCCTTCAGACATAACTTGAATCGATCTTCTGCACGACATATCATAGTGAAACTGGCAAAATACAAGGATAAAGAGAAAATTCTGAAAGCAGCAAGGGGTAAACGTGCCCTCACATATAAAGGGAGACCTATAAGACTCGTGACTGATCTCTCTTTTGAAACTTGGCAGGCCAGAAAGAATTGGCACGAGATTTTCAGGGTGCTAGACAGCAAAAATATGCAGCCAAGAATCCTTTATCCAGCAAGTCTGTCATTTAGAATAGAAGGAGAGATAAAGGTCTTCCCAAACAAACAAAAACTGAAGGAATTTGTCACCACTAAACCAGCCCTACAAGAGATCCTAAGGGGGACCCTGTGAGACAAAGTACCAGAGACATCACTACAAGCATAAAACATACAGACATCACAATGACTCTAAACCCGTATCTTTCTATAATAACACTGAATGTAAATGGATTAAATGCGCCAACCAAAAGACATAGGGTATCAGAATGGATAAAAAAAACAAGACCCATCTATTTGCTGTCTACAAGAGACTCATTTTAGACCTGAGGACACCTTTAGATTCAGAGTGAGGGGATGGAGAACTATTTATCATGCTACTGGAAGCCAGAAGAAAGCTGGAGTAGCCATACTTATATCAGACAAACTAGACTTTAAATTAAAGGCTGTAACAAGAGATGAAGAAGGACATTATATAATAGTTACAGGGTCTAACAATCAGGAAGAGCTAACAATTATAAATGTCTATGCGCCGAATACCGGAGCCCCCAAATATATAAAACAATTACTCATAAACAGAAGCAACCTTATTGATAAGAATGTGGTAATCGCTGGGGACTTTAACACCCCACTTACAGAAATGGATAGATCATCTAGACACACAGTCAATAAAGAAACAAGGGCCCTGAATGAGACACTGGATCAGATGGACTTGACAGATATATTTAGAACTCTGCATCCCAAAGCAACAGAATATACTTTCTTCTCGAGTGCACATGGAACATTCTCCAAGATAGATCATATACTGGGTCACAAAACAGCCCTTCATAAGTTTACAAGAATTGAAATTATACCATGCATACTTTCAGACCACAATGCTATGAAGCTTGAAATCAACCACAGGAAAAAGTCTGGAAAACCTCCAAAAGCATGGAGGTTAAAGAACACCCTACTAACGAATGTGTGGGTCAACCAGGCAATTAGAGAAGAAATTAAAAAATATATGGAAACAAATAAAAATGAAAATACAACAATCCAAATGCTTTGGACGCAGCGAAGGCAGTCCTGAGAGGAAAATACATTGCAATCCAGGCCTATCTCAAGAAACAAGAAAAATCCCAAATACAAAATCTAACAGCACACCTAAAGGAAATAGAAGCAGAACAGCAAAGGCAGCCTAAACCCAGCAGAAGAAGAGAAATAATAAAGATCAGAGCAGAAATAAACAATACAGAACCTAAAAAAACTGTAGAGCAGATCAACGAAACCAAGAGTTGGTTTTTTGAAAAAATAAACAAAATTGACAAACTGCTAGCCAGGCTTCTCAAAAAGAAAAGGGAGATGACCCAAATAGATAAAATCAGGAATGAAAATGGAATTATTACAACCAATCCCTCAGAGATACAAACAATTATCAGGGAATACTATGAAAAATTATATGCCAACAAATTGGACAACCTGGAAGAAATGGACAAATTCCTGAACACCCACACGCTTCCAAAACTCAATCAGGTGGAAAGAGAAAGCTTGAACAGACCCATAACCAGCGAAGAAATTGAATCGGTTATCAAAAATCTCCCAACAAATAAGAGTCCAGGACCAGATGGCTTCCCAGGGGAGTTCTACCAGACATTTAAAGCAGAGATAATACCTATCCTTCTCAAGCTATTCCAAGAAATAGAAAGGGAAGGAAAACTTCCAGACTCATTCTATGAAGCCAGTATTACTTTGATTCCTAAACCAGAGACCCAGTAAAAAAAGAGAACTACAGGCCAATATCCCTGATGAATATGGATGCAAAAATTCTCAATAAGATACTAGCAAATCGAATTCAACAGCATATAAAAAGAATTATTCACCATGATCAAGTGGGATTCATTCCTGGGATGCAGGGCTGGTTCAACATCCGCAAATCAATCAACGTGATACATCACATTAACAAAAAAAAAGAGAAGAACCATATGATCCTGTCAATCGATGCAGAAAAGGCCTTTGACAAAATCCAGCACCCTTTCTTAATAAAAACCCTTGAGAAAGTCGGGATAGAAGGAACATACTTAAAGATTATAAAAGCCATTTATGAAATCCCACAGCTAACATCATCCTCAACGGGGAAAAACTGAGAGCTTTTTCCCTGAGATCAGGAACACGACAGGGATGCCCACTCTCACCGCTGTTGTTTAACATAGTGCTGGAAGTTCTAGCATCAGCAATCAGACAACAAAAGGAAATCAAAGGCATCAAAATTGGCAAAGATGAAGTCAAGCTTTCGCTTTTTGCAGATGACATGATATTATACATGGAAAATCCGATAGACTCCACCAAAAGTCTGCTAGAACTGATACATGAATTCAGCAAAGTTGCAGGATACAAAATCAATGTACAGAAATCAGTTGCATTCTTATACACTAACAATGAAGCAACAGAAAGACAAATAAAGAAACCGATCCCATTCACAATTGCACCAAGAAGCATAAAATACCTAGGAATAAATCTAACCAAAGATGTAAAGGATCTGTATGCTGAAAACTATAGAAAGCTTATGAAGGTAATTGAAGAAGATTTAAAGAAATGGAAAGACATTCCCTGCTCATGGATTGGAAAAATAAATATTGTCAAAATGTCAATACTACCCAAAGCTATCTACACATTCAATGCAATCCCAATCAAAATTGCACCAGCATTCTTCTCGAAACTAGAACAAGCAATCCTAAAATTTGTATGGAACCACAAAAGGCCCCGAATAGCCAAAGGAATTCTGAAGAAGAAGACCAAAGCAGGAGGCATCACAATCCCAGACTTCAGCCTCTACTACAAAGCTGTCATCATCAAGACAGCATGGTATTGGCACAAAAACAGACACACAGACCAATGGAATAGAATAGAAACCCCAGAACTAGACCCACAAACGTATGGCCAACTCATCTTTGACAAAGCAGGAAAGAACATCCAATGGAAAAAAGACAGCCTCTTTAACAAATGGTGCTGGGAGAACTGGACAGCAACATGCAGAAGGTTGAAACTAGACCACTTTCTCACACCATTTACAAAAATAAACTCAAAATGGATAAAGGACCTAAATGTAAGACAGGAAACCATCAAAACCTTAGAGGAGAAAGCAGGAAAAGACCTCTCTGACCTCAGCCGTAGCAATCTCTTACTCGACACATCCCCAAAGGCAAGGGAATTAAAAGCAAAAGTGAATTACTGGGACCTTATGAAGATAAAAAGCTTCTGCACAGCAAAGGAAACAACCAACAAAACTAAAAGGCAACCAACGGAATGGGAAAAGATATTTGCAAATGACATATCAGACAAAGGGCTAGTATCCAAAGCTATAAAGAGCTCACCAAACTCCACACCCGAAAAACAAATAACCCAGTGAAGAAATGGGCAGAAAACATGAATAGACACTTCTCTAAAGAAGACATCCAGATGGCCAACAGGCACATGAAAAGATGTTCAGCGTCGCTCCTTATCAGGGAAATACAAATCAAAACCACACTCAGGTATCACCTCACGCCAGTCAGAGTGGCCAAAATGAACAAATCAGGAGACTATAGATGCTGGAGAGGATGTGGAGAAACGGGAACCCTCTTGCACTGTTGGTGGGAATGCAAATTGGTGCAGCCGCTCTGGAAAGCAGTGTGGAGGTTCCTCAGAAAATTAAAAATAGACCTACCCTATGACCCAGCAATAGCACTGCTAGGAATCTACCCAAGGGATACAGGAGTACTGATGCATAGGGGCACTTGTACCACAATGTTCATAGCAGCAATCTCAACAATAGCCAAATTATGGAAAGAGCCTAAATGTCCATCAACTGATGAATGGATAAAGAAATTGTGGTTTATATACACAATGGAATACTACGTGGCAATGAGAAAAAATTAAATATGGCCTTTTGTAGCAACGTGGATGGAACTGGAGAGTGTGATGCTAAGTGAAATAAGCCATACAGAGAAAGACAGATACCATATGGTTTCACTCTTATGTGGATCCTGAGAAACTTAACAGGAACCCATGGGGGAGGGGAAGGAAAAAAAAAAAAAAGAGGTTAGAGTGGGAGAGAGCCAAAGCATAAAAGACTGTTAAAAACTGAGAACAAACTGAGGGTTGATGGGGGGGTGGGAGGGAGGGGAGGGTGGGTAATGGGTATTGAGGAGGGCACCTTTTGGGATGAGCACTGGGTGTTGTATGGAAACCAATTTGTCAATAAAATTCATAAAAAAAATAAATTTAATATGATTGTAGATAAAAAAAATAAATAAATGTGCTTTTTTATTTTTAAAATGGAGCATGTTACAGTGAACAACAAAATGGCATATAATATATTCACAACGTGTGCAACCACCACCTCTATCTACTTTTGTCATGGACTGAATTGCTCCCCAGATTCAAATGTTGGAGCTCTAATATCACTGTAACTATATTTGGAGATAGAGTGCTTAAGGAAGTAATCAAGGTTAAATGTGGTCATAAGGGTATAGCTTAGTAATCCAGTAGGACTGGTGTCCTTATAAGAAAAGGAAGAGACACCAGGTGTGTGCATGCACAGAAAGAAAGGTCATATGAGGGCACACCTATAAGGCCGTCGTCTGCAAGCCAAAGAGAATGTTCTTACTAGACCAACTCTGTGGACAAATTGATCATGGATGTGTAGCCTCCAGAATTGTGAGAAATACAGTCCTGTTGTTTAAGTCACCCAGTTTATGGCATCTTTTACAGCATCCTGAGCAGACTAATACAAGTTCCAAAGTATTTACAACACCCTAAAAAAAGCACTGATACCCATTAAGCCATTACTCGCTATTCCCAGTCTGTGCCAATCACCAGTCTGCTATCTCTACAGACTTATCCGTTTTGGATATTTAACATAATATAAAATACGTATGACTTTTATTCTGGTTTTCTTCACTTAATATCATGTTTTGGAATTCATCCATGTTGTCACGTGTATCAATACTTTTTAAGGGTTTCGTTGTATTCTCAAACAAGATATGTTGAAATCTTCATGTCTAGTATATCAGGAAGTGGCTTTATTTGAAATAGGGTCATTGCACATGTATTCAGTTAAAATAAGGTTATACTGGAGTAGGGTGGACCCTTAGCCCAATATCATTGATGGCCTTTATAGCAGACAATGTGAAGTCATAGAGAATGCCATGTGACAACAGAGGCACAGACTGAAGTTAGGCAGTTACAAGCCAAGAAATGTCAAGGATTTCTGGCAACAGCAGAAGCTACGAGAAAGATATGTAACATATTTTTTCCGACAGACTTCAAGAGAGCATGGCCCTGACAATTCCTTGATATCTTCTAGTTTCTAGAATTGGGTTAGAGAATATACTCCTGTTTTATTAGGCCACTCTGTTTATGGTACTTTGTTATGGCATCCCTAAGAAAGTAATACAGGTTTTGGTAGTGGGAAGTAGGGTACTACAACAAATACCTAGAAATGGGAAGTGGTATTGGATTTAGGTAATGGTGGTGACTGGAAGAGTTTTGAGGCGCATTATAGAAAAGGCCTACATTGCCTTGAAAAGACTGTTTATAGAAATATGGATGTTAATAAGATGTTAATAGAGAAGTCTCAGAAAGAAAAAAAGGGGACGCTTCTAACAGATACATCATAATGATATAAGATTGCTAGAAATATAAATATTAAAAGTGTTGCTGCTGAGATCTAAGGCAGATGACGAACAATGTGATTAAAACTGGAGGAAAGATGCTTTTTGTTACAGGTGACAGAGGACTTGAATGATGCCAAAGATAAAGGTCCCTTATATATTCTGTCCATTTTTTACAGTTGTTTCCAATGGGAGGACAAATATGATATCATTTGCTTTAACATGGTCACAGGCAGAGACCCAATTTTCAAATTAATGACAGTTACATATAATTATTTTAAAATATTTAAACCACTCAGAGTTTTATACAGTTAAAAAGTATGATATCACCCTTTGTGAGTTCGAGTCCTGCGTCAGGCTCTGTGCTGACAGCTCAGAGCCTGGAGCCTGCTTCAGATTATCTGTCTCCCTCTCTCTCTGTCCCTCCCCTGCTCACACTGTGTCTCTCTCTCTCTCTCTCTCCCTCAAAAATAAATAAAGATTAAAAAAAAGAATTACTTGTCTTTGCTTCTTCATACTTGATTTGCTTGATTTTTTTTCTCAAGCTGCCTGCTTGTCACTAATTTCATTTTCAACAGGATTTATTTTACATGCCCGTGCTTCCAAACAAAAGGGCTTATTATAATATTCAATTTAACTTTTAAACTCTTTACCTTACTGTTCTTCAATTCTTGATTTCTTGTGAAATATTGACTTTTTTAGAGTCCATTTGTGTTTAATGTGTTTAGAACACAGATATATTTTGAAATATCTTTGGTCATGGTTGTATATATTATGTATTTTCTTTTGATCCTTCCCCATACTTTGTTATTTTCTGTGTATTTGTGTGTGGAAGGGGATTTATAATCTCTGTGCATCTTGTTTGGATCACTTTTGCCTATTAATCATATTTTAATGTAGATTGTTCCATTTGGATGTGTTACCTTTATTCTTTCCGAGTTATTATGAAAAGGATGTTCTAAAGATATATGAAGTGGTAGACGTGAAAGCTTAGATATGCCAGGTTAGAACATTTCTCACAGATGCTATAATCTTTTTCTTCACCTTCGTTTCGATTTTAGTTTCCTCATCTTGGATAAAAATATGTCCTAGATAGTTAGTAGGATACTTTTATGTCTTCTTCAGTCATCATTATGTCAGCAATAACTCCTAACAAGCACACAGAAACTTCAGTAGTATTCTGAGTAATTTAATCTTGTATAAATCATGAGTTTAGTTTAAACAGCATACATACAGACCCACCTTCTAAAGTAGGTAACTAGTGAAATGTGTTTCACTATTTCCTTGTAGTCTATAATTCCTGTCATATATTTGGAATAATATATAAAGCAAAAGTCGTAAAAGAAATATAAGGATGCTTTTAAAAACTATGGAAATATTTAGCATAGCTCTTTCAATCCCTGATTTGTATTGATTGAGTGGTCTAAAAATTAGCCTTTTACATACATGGAACTAAAATGAAGAATCACTGTATTTCTAGTAATTTAATAATCTTATGTCTGCCAAGGTTTGAAAGAAAATAGATGATACATTCAAAAGGAGAATCTGAGAGAGTTTTTTTTTTTTTAATTTTTTTTTCAACGTTTATTTATTTTTGGGACAGAGAGAGACAGAGCATGAACGGGGGAGGAGCAGAGAGAGAGGGAGACACAGAATCGGAAACAGGCTCCAGGCTCTGAGCCATCAGCCCAGAGCCTGACGCGGGGCTCGAACTCCCGGACCGCGAGATCGTGACCTGGCTGAAGTCGGACGCTTAACCGACTGCGCCACCCAGGCGCCCCGAATCTGAGAGAGTTTAATGAAGGGACTATTTAGAGTTCTAGTCAGGATTAAGAGAAACCAATAAGGTATGGAGCTAGGAATAGCAAACCTTTACTAATTTTAGGCGTGAGGCATTTGGGGAGGAAACATGGAGAGATGGAGCTAAAGGGAGAAACAAGAATCCAAACAACTTTCTTTCCAATTCCTATTTTCCTGAAAACCTTAATGCCCAAGATCAAGGAAATCCAATTAATGCAAGTTGAGAGAACAGAATATTGTCAAGAATGGGGATTGGAGATTAGGAAGTACAAATGGAGAATATGTTGCATAACCCATTTCACTGAACTGCCTTATTTATTTAGTGAGTCAATATTATGCAGAAGTGTGAAGGCCCCAAAATCTGAACTCAGTATGGTGGATGGTTAAATAGGTAATCTTGGTGTATGTTTTTTGGTAGAAATAAGCTTGTATGAACTTCTGGTTTCAAACAATATATTGACCTCTCTCATTTGGATAGCTTCTGTATTTATTGGAAGATGGCATTAGTTGGTTAGATGATTTGTTTTCCATGTGCATGTCACATATGAAAGAAAATGTTATTTAAGCAACCATTGCTTATGATAAAGAACATTGAAAGCCAAATGACTTAGTGGAAAGAAGAGCAAGGAATCCAAAATCCTGTTTTAAAGGCAGAGCTCTATGACTAACTAATCTTGATACGTGCACACTCATTTCATCATGTACAGCCTCAATTTCCCTCATCTGGTAAAATGAGAACTTACCATCTCTACTACCTAGTTAATAAACATTGTTTCTGTATAGAATTATTATTAAATTAACTAAAGTCTTAAATCAAAACTAATGCAAAATAAGCTCTGATGACTGATACATGAGAAATAATAAAATGAACAATTCAACTATAAAATAATTTTCTACAGGAATTTAATTTTTCAGAGATATTTAAAGTTGTCGTGGATAAAACCAACTTACTTCTGCAGGATTTATTTCATTATAGAAGAGAACTGCCAACTAATTGATGGGATATTTTATATTTCTAATATCTGTGTCTTAAAAACTTTTTTTCCCTGGCTTTCATTTTCTCTCAACAAAAGCCATGCAAAAAAAGATGACTGTCTAAAAAGTGGTATGTATTCCTGATGAAGTTAGTTTAGTTATGTGTAATTATGATTTATTTTGAAAGACTAACCAGTGCTAGAGTTGCTTTTGTTTTTACATTAGACTTCAGAAAACCTATTTGTCTCAGGACAATAGCAAAAGTGTAATTCAGAAGAACATAATACATTTTTGTAACATTTTAACTAGGTAATTTCATTCACAAGTCAGTTTATTGCAGCATTATTTGCAAAATTAAAATACTAACAACATCCTGAAAGTCCACAAGTGAAGAAATGATTCACTAAATCATGATTCCTAAACTATGCGAAATAAAGAAAAGTGAGATTTATATGTACTGGCTGAAAAATTATCCAAGACGAAGTATTGAAAAATAAGTAGCAAGTAATCTCGATTTTTATTAAAAATTAAAAGAGAGGAAGATAGAAAGCTAAATTAACTGCTTGTACATTTATACAACATTAGGAAAAGAATGAAAACTCATATTCTTTATAGCATTATTTAAACACTATGGCTGGAAAAATTAATGAAGGAGGGAAGAATATTTTTCTTCATACACATTGCACTGTTTGGAATTGTTGTAAACAGCATATATTATTGTATAAGTTTTGAACATACAAAAATTATCATATAAATTAAAACTAATATAATGATAATTCAAGAAAAGCACCCAAGCATTTTGTAATATCTGATAGTGTGTTTGTTAAATTACAGTGAAAAAGACCACAATATTGGTTGAAGCAACTACGATTAAGGATGAATTTTGAATTAACATTGAGAAATTTATGCTTTTATGCATGCACACATGTACATTTAAGACCTATTAATATTTGGACTCAAAGTATAGGATAGAAAGTGATATCCAAGGATAGTTGTTCATTTCCCATCATCACTGTGAACAGGAAAATAATAATTTACAATGACAAAATAAAATAAACAATTACTGATACTTGTCTTTTTCCTTTCATATAAGCTTTGAAATCTATAGAAAATATGGATTCTTGCTACAACAAGAAATATTCAGGGTTGCTCATAAGAAACAAGGTACCTTGTAGAATAGAAGGAGCCTCTAAATATCCTAGCAACTCCTATCATTTTAATAAGACAATTTTAATATCATTAGAATATTTACTGTTACTTTAGTCAGAGTAGTAAATTCAAAGCAGGATTCCAAAATAATGTAAGCAGATCATTACTATCATTGAGATATTTTAGGAAAGTAGGGGGAAGAAAAGGATCTCCTGATGCCTAATCAGCTCCATGCTTTGTCATAGAATAGCATCACCTGGACCCCTGAGGATGCTGGATAATCACACTAATGAACATAAGAGTGTGTGTTGCAAAGTTAGCAAAAATACACTTTTAGAGGAAAATTTACCCTGTAGCTTAATTAACATTCTGAAAAAAATGATTTAGCAGGAAAACAATATATTGAGAACCTCTATTACATAGAAACAGGGTGTTTCTTTGCCTTCAGCTAATGGCATATCTCATTAAAAGTAAAGAATGAACAAAGCATAGTAAAAGGGTATAAAGGAGTCTTTCAGATCTTAAAACTTGGTTTTTCCATAGCTTATCGTAGAAATTTTCAACTCGATAATCAAGGGTAAGAATTGACAAATACCTATCAGAAAATTTAGACACAAGGCTACAAGCTGCTGCATATGTATCTAACCACATTACAGCATTCAGGCATAAACTACATGTTATGGCATTCCTTCAACAACCATTTTAGAGTTTTCTTTTGATGCTTTTGTGTTTCTGTTTGCTCTAGGAACACTGACTAGGCTACTCACCTTTTGCTTAAATCAGTGTTAAGTCTTAGGAAATCTCTAAATAGCCTAGAGTGAAGACAGAATTTGGATCAGAATCTGATTCATATTTTAGTTGCATTATCGCTAATCTTTATGTGTCTAGACATCTATATTCTACATCAATCTTTGCTAGTTTAAACTGTGATAATTCTCACTGTCTCATCTATTCCATAAGTACCCATTATTGGTGGTAATGATAACCTCATCCTAGGTGATTACTGATAGTAAACAGAAAATTAAATTATATTAAATTCAAGTCAGTATTAATGAATGTATAGAATTATTAAAATGTATTTACTCATTTATATATTTATTCAGCAACTGTTTAGGTATGTTTACTTTATCCTATTCCTGAAATTAGGAAGGGAGGAATAACAAGGCATAGGATTTAAACATAAGCCACCTGGAAGGTTCCATTCTATAGTCAGGGATAGCAGACAAGTCAAATAGTCAAACAAACAACCCAGGCAGAGAAAAAATGCATGGGCATAGGCCCTAATGTAGAAAATGACCTGTAAGATGAATAGAAAGGAAGATGATATTGATGAACTATAATGATCAGGAGAGAATGTGGTATATAAAGTGAGGTATGAGAATCACACAGGGGCCAGACCATGAAGGACATTCATTACAGACTATGTAAAAGACTTGTTGCTTTAACAAACCCAGTGGGAAACTACAGAAAAGTTTTAATCAGGTATTTTTAAAGGTGCCGGAT
This sequence comes from Lynx rufus, assembly GCF_022079265.1. Taxonomy (NCBI): domain Eukaryota; kingdom Metazoa; phylum Chordata; class Mammalia; order Carnivora; family Felidae; genus Lynx; species Lynx rufus. The sequence continues at coordinate 165,942,464 of NW_025814823.1, forward strand.
AAAGTACTGTGGAAAGGTGGTGGGTAAAACTTGAAAGCATAGATTTAAGAGATTATTGTGATTGTAAAGAAAAGAGATGAGAGCTTCTAGGAGAGGGATAGTGGTTATCCAATGTAAAAAGTAAATATTTTTGAGATAAACTTGTAAGTAGAAATATTAGGGGAATCAAGAACATTGCCATAGACTTTATTAATATTTAAAATTGCTGCTCTTCAGTAGACATTATTGAGAGAATGAAAGGACAAACTACTTGAAAATGATATACTTGTAAGGAACTTATATTGAAATACAACACAATCAAAATTCAATAATAACAAAACAAACAACTCAACAACCAAAATTGGGCATAAATTAATTCAGTTGTTAAATAATTTAATAACTTCAAAGAATATGTATGGATCACAAATCTGGACATGAAAAATCTAAACATCATTAGCCATTAGAAAAATGCAGAATAAAACTATGATGAGATACCACCAATCACCTATAAAATTGGCTTATATTAAAAAGCCTGACCATATCAAGTGCTTGCAAGGATGTGGAGGAAAAGGACCTTTCATAAGACTCATGGTAGGAATGCAAAATATTAGAGCCACTCTGGAAAACAGTTTGATACCTTCTTAAAAATACAAAAAAAAAAATTCAGGGGTGCTTTCAGGGGTGCCTGGGCAGCTCAGTCGGTTAAGCGTCTGACTTCATCTCAGGTCAAGGTCTCACGACTCATGAGTTTGAGCCCCACGTTGGGCTCTGTGCTGACAGCTCAGAGCCTGGAGCCTGCTTCAGATTCTGTGTCTCCCTTTTTCTCTGCCCCTTCCTCCGCTCCCCGCCATGTTCTGTCTCTCTGTCTCTCAAAAATAAATAAACATTGAAAAACATGCAGCTTCCATATGATCTAACTTTCTCACTCTCAGCTATTTACCCAAGAAAATGAAAAAATGAAAATTTATGTTCATACAAAAATGGATACACAGGTGTTCACAGCAGCTTTTTTTTTGTAATAATCCAAAACGTTAAATAACTCAAATATTCACCAACAGATGAATGGATAAACAAATTGCGCTATGTTCACGTAGTGTGATAAGACTCATTAAAGCAATATACAAATCATTGATGTGTGCAATGTGGGTGAATTATGAAATAATAATGTTGTGTGAGAGAAGTCTGACATAAAGGAGCTTATACTGTATGATTCCATTTACATAAAATTCTAGAAAATGCAAAGCAGTTTGTAGTGACAGATGCAGATCAGGTGCCTTGAGACAGGGATGAGAGCTGGGAGAGATGGTTGGGAAGGGATGAGAAAGAGAGATTATGAAGGGCAGTGAGGAGTCTTTTGAGTGATGTATGTGTTTATTATCTTGTTTGTGGTGATGCTTTTGAAGATATATTCAAATGTGAAAACTAGTCAAATGATACACTTTGTACATGCTGACTTTATTGTATATTAAGTATGCTCTTAAGAAAAAGAAACAATACCTATATTTGGCCTTCAGCAAATGAGTAGATTATGTTGGCAGTTTCTAAATTGAGATAGAAAAATGTTTGGCAATGAGAATCACAAGGTACTTTACTAGGCATAGAAATAACATCTTGTGGCATGGCCTACCTAAGTAAGACCATAACCTTCCACTTGAAATCAAACTTTGGAAACTATTTTCCTTTGCTCTTTTTCTAACTGATGGATTCTTGACATCTTGACCTTTAATATCTATTATCTCTCATATTATTCCTAGACATCCCTTAGTTTATAAGATTTAAAGATTCTTTTGATGACAGGGCACATCACAATGACATTCAGATAGATGAAAGGTAAAACTCCAAAACAGAGATGGTGCCAGGCAGCATCACACAGAGGGTTGTACTTGAGGACAGAGTAAAAGGAAGCTAGAGCTGTTGGGGGCAAATCAGGTGGGATTAATGGGTTTGGGGAGGTTTCCTGTGGAATGGCTAGTTTAAATGTCTGGGGTTTAAGAAGGTGCTTTACCTCTTTGTCTGATACTTGGTCTTAAGGGCAATTATGGTTAACACGGTGGTCCTGGAGTATGTGTCTGATAAGGAAAGGGGCTGGGGTGAGGACTTACTTACTCAAGAATGGGAACTGACTAGCCTCTAGCCAGGGTCAAAAAACTGGGTCAAGACAACATTTCCCCCCAAACTATATTTCATCCCTGCCTGCTCTGTGACTTATCTTTTCCAGCTCTTCATGACTTCTACTTCTCAATTTCCATTTTAACCAAATTCCATTCCTCAGACTCAATTTCATAATGCCCATCCTTTTTCAAAGTTTACCCATTCATTGTACATGCTTTGTTTCTATAACCTGAAAATGGATATTTGGAGGCCAGGTTAAAATGTCTCAGAAGTCACATATAAAGAAAACTTAAGTCACACAAATTAATTATGGTTTTTGACTTAGAAATCTTATAAATATACAACTTTGAAAAGCTCAAATGGAATAAAACTTAAAATATGCCATTTCTCCTTTAGTTGTGGCATCAAATAATCTTTATGGAAAATTCTCTAAGCACAAATTCAACATATACTGTCTCTCCTTTTCTTTTACTATGGACCATGATGTAACTGAATTGTTTTAGTAGAAACCAAAATGAAAGTAGAAAATTTATTGGAACTGAATTTATGACAGAATATTTATTGTTAAAACCACTAAGCACTGGCTGATCATCAGGCACTAAGCATTAGCACTCAGTAAAGTTCTGGAAAATTCTAGCACACAGCAGCTTGAGTTATGCTAAGTCATTCTAAGAAGCTATTCATTCATATAGGATTAGCTAATCTATCCCAGTCTCCCACTCCTTTCTCCACTATACCTCTACACTTTTTATGCTCACAGTACAGTTGATTGATTTATTATAATTAGGCTTATAAAGAACCAATTCATTTGAAAGCCAAGAATCTAAAACCAGAAATACTAAAAAGTAATCAGATTTGAGTCACCCACAATTCCTTTGCTCAGTGACCAAAGAGGCTCTTAAAGGTAAACAATGAATATTGGTTAGCTTAGGTTCAAGTAAGACATTTGATACCTAAAGAAAAATACGCAGGAGAGTGAATAAAGCAGTAGTCACATTTCTGAAGAATGAAATCAGTAGATTGCAAGTGACAGGTTCAATTACTGGTCCATGGACCACTGACACATCTGCCTTAAACTCTGAGGAATGGGCAGTGGGAAAAGGATGAATAACTCTTAAGATTTAGAGAAAATATGTAACCACTCAGGCAGAAAATTAGCAATTACATTTCGTGCCATCAGTAATAACTATTTCAACAGAGATCTTAGGTTAACGTCAGACTGTGTGACAGTATATCAACCATTACACCTGTGTTCAATCAGCAACCACATCCCTCAATGCGATACTGAGCTGTTTAGTTCAAATGTGGCTTGTTCAGTGATAAGCAAGATGGCTGACATCTGGTACAGAAGTATTCAAAAGCAATTTACTTCACAATTTTGATGCTGACTGTTGAAAAGAGAAAAATACTTTAAAATTTAGACAGTTGTGATTTGTCTTTAGGTTTTCTTTTGATTTTTCTTTTTAGTAATGAAAAAAATGACAATTTTTACTGAAGATTAAAGCTCCAAACTATATCAGTAAGAACTTCTTAGAGTGAAATCCTTCAGATATCCAGCTAAATAAAATATCATCTTCAATAAGTATAAATGCATGGTATTGTTTATGTGTTCTTGAGTAAACGAGTAAAACAACAGATGGCATATTAAAATAGAAGTGGAAAATATGAACTTACAATTAGCATATTACTTTTTCTATGTTCTCAGTTTAAATTGCGTCTGACATTACAGAACTAACCAATAATTTTTTAAGTGTCTTGCTTATTGAAAATATAACATGAGGATAATAAGAGACTTTTCACCAAGAGATAAATATAATTAACTTATCCACAAGTCTTATTATACTTTTTTTATATTTTATATTATATTATTTTATTTTATATTTTTTCTTATAATTTTACCCCAAGAAAGAGCTAAATAAAAATAAATTAAAAAGTCAAAAACAAAATGTTAAGTAATGTAATGTAATGTAATGTAAATGTAATGTAAAATGTAAACAAACAGCTAGTCAGAAAATCATAACATAAAAATATCTTTAAGAATATTGCTTAGTAGAGTTAAATGAGTATATCTAATCAAAAAATGTATTTGAAAATACCTTAATAGGTGGAGCAGGGAAGATGGTGGCATAGGAGGACACTGGGCTCACCGCGTCCTGCTGATCACTTAGATTCTACCCACATCGGCCTAAATAACCCAGAAAAACGCCAGAAGACTAGCAGAACGGACTCTCCAGAGCCAAGCATAGATGAGAGGTCCACAGAAGTTGGTAGGAAGGGCAGAGAGGTGGTGCGAGCTACATGGACTGGTGGGAGGGAGCCAGGGCGGTGGAGAGACAGCCTGCCCAGCAAGGCAGAGCCCCCGAGTCTGGCTTGCAAAAACAGAGGGCCCAGACAGAGTGTGTTCTGACAGCCTGCAGGACTTAACATCTGGAATATTATAAGTCAACAGCTATACTCAGAGAGCAGCGGGAGGGAGAGTTGTTGAGCCCCAGAGGACAGAACTAAGCTTGGCAGGGAACAAAGGCACTGGGAAGCGCCATCTCCCTGCCCATCCCCCAGCCAAAATCCCAAAGGAAACCAGTTCCTGTCAGGGAATTTGCTTGCACCACGCAAACACCCAACGCTGTGCTTCTGTGGATCCATCCCTCGGAGGGGTCTGCCTCCCTCCCAGAGCCACAGGGCCCTTCCTACAGTGGACCACCCAAGGCATAGCTAGCTGAGCCTGCCCCTCCTTCCCCTGTGCACCTTGCGGATCCACACCAGCTAATACGCCAGATCCCATAGAAGCATCACCACAAGCCTGGCAGTGTGCAAGTAGCCCAGACAGGGGCCACAATACTCCACAGTGAGTCCTGCCCCTGGGAGAGGGGAAGAGAAGGTACACACCAGTCTGACTGTGGCCCCAGCGGTGGGCTTGGGGCAGACATCAGGTCTGACTGCGGCCCCACCCACCAACACAAGTTACTCCAGACAGCACAGGGGAAGTGCCTGCAGTTTGGAGTCACCTCAGGGACTACCCAAAATGATGAAACGGAAGATTTCTCCTCAAAAGAAACTCCAGGAAATAGCAACAGCTAACATATTGATCAAAAACGATTTAACAATATAACAGAAAATGAATTTAAATTAATAGTCATAAAATTAATCTCTGGGCTTGAAAAAAGTATAGAGGACAGCCGAGAATCTATTGCTACAGAGATCAAAAAGGATCAGTCAGGAGGAGCTAAAAAATGCGATAAATGAGGTTCAAAATAAAATGGAGGCGACCACAGCTCGGGTTGAAGAGGCAGAGGAGAGAATAGGTGAATTAGAAGATAAAATTATGGAAAAAGAGGAAGCTGAGAAAAACAGAGATAAAAAAATTCAGGAGTATGAGGGGATATTAGAGAACTAAGTGATGCGATGAAACACAATAATATCCATATAATACGGATTCCAGAGGAGGAAGAGAGAGACAAAAAGGGGCTGAAGGTGTACTTGAACAAATCTTAGTTGATAACTTCCCTGATCTGGGGAAGGAAACAGGCATTGAAATCCAAGAGGCACAGAGAACTCCCTTCAGACGTAACTTGAATTGATCTCCTGCACACCATATCATAGTGAAACTGGCAAAATACAAGGATAAAAAAGAATTATGAAAGCAGCTAGGGATAAACAGGTCTTAACATACAAAGATAGACTCATAAGGGTGTTAGCAGACCTATCTACTGAAACGTGCCAGGCCAGAAAGTTTTGGCAGGAAATCTCCAATGTGATGAACAGAAAAAATATGCAGCCGGGAATCCTTTATCCAGCAAGTCTGTCATTCAGAATACAAGGAGAGATAAAGGTCTTCCCAAACAAACAAAAACTGAAGCAATTCATCACCACTAAACCAGCCCTACAAGAGATCCTAAGGGGGATCCTTTGAGACAAAGTAGCAGAGACATCACTACAAGCATGAAATCTACAGACATCACAATGATTCTAAACCCATATTTTTCAAAAATAACACTGAATGTAAATGGACTAAATGCTCCAATCAAAAGACACAGGGTATAATAATGGATAAAGAAACAAGACCCATCTATTTGCTGTCCACAGGAGACTCATTTTAGACCTGAGGACACCTTCAGATTGAAAGTAAGGGGATGGAGAACTATCTATCATGCTACTGGAAGTCAAAAGAAAGCTGGAGTAGCCATACTTATATCAGACAAACTAGACTTTAAATTAAAGGCTGTAACAAGAGATGAAGAAGGGCATTATATAATAATCACAGGGTCCATCCATCAGGAAGAACTAACAATTATAAATGTCTATGAACTGAATACGGGTGCCCCCAAATATATAAAACAATTACAAACATAAGCAACCTTATTGATAACATGTGGTAATTGCAGGGGACTTTGACACTCCACTTACAACAATGGATAGATCATCTAGACACAGGATCAATAGAGAAACAACGGCCCTGAATGATACATTGGATCAGATGGACTTGACAGATATATTTAGAACTCTGCATCCCAAAGCAACAGAATATACTTTCTTCTCGAGTGCACATGGAACTTTCTCCAAGATAGGTCACATACTGGGTCGCAAAAGAGCCCTTCATAAGAATACAAGAATTGAGATCATACCATGCATAGTTTCAGAACACAATGCTATGAAGCTTGAAATCAACCACAGGAAAAAGTCTGGAAAACCTCCAAAAGCATGGAGGTTAAAGAACACCCTACTAAAGAATGAATGGGTCAACCAGGCAATTCGAGAAGAAATTAAAAAATATATGGACACAAACGAAAATGAAAATATGACAATTCAAACTCTTTCGGATGCAGCGAAGGCAGTCCTGAGAGGAAAATACATTGCAATCCAGGCCTATCTCAAGAAACAAGAAAAATCCCAAATACAAAATCTGACAGCACACCTAAAGGAAATAGAAGCAGAACAGCAAAGGCAGCCTAAACCCAGCAGAAGAAGAGAAATAATAAAGATCAGAGCAGAAATAAACAATATAGAACCTAAAAAAACTGTAGAGCAGATCAACGAAACCAAGAGTTGGTTTTTTGAAAAAATAAACAAAATTGATAAACCTCTAGCCAGGCTTCTCAAAAAGAAAAGGGAGATGACCCAAATAGATAAAATCATGAATGAAAATGGAATGATTACAACCAATCCCTCAGAGATACAAGCAATTATCAGGGAATGCTATGAAAAATTATATGCCAACAAACTGGACAAACTGAAAGAAATGGAGAAATTCCTAAACACCCACATGCTTCCAAAACTCAAACAGGAAGAAATAGAGAGCTTGAACAGACCCACAACCAGTGAAGAAATTGAATCAGTAATCAAAAATCTCCCAACAAATAAGAGTCCAGGACCAGATGGCTTCCCTGGGGAATTTTACCAGACATTTAAAGCACAGATAATACCTATCATTCTTAAGCTATTCCAAAAAATAGAAAGGGAAGGAAAACTTCCAGACTCATTCTATAAAGCCAGCATTACTTTGATTCCTAAACCAGACAGAGACCCAGTATAAAAAGAGAACGACAGGCCAATATCCCTGATGAATATGGATGCAAAATCCAATAAGATATTAGCAAATCGAATTCAGCATATAAAAAGAATTATTCACCATGATCAAGTGGGATTCATTCCTGGGCTACAGGGCTGGTTCCACATTCGCAAATCAATCAACGTGACATATCACATTAATAAAAGAAAAGATAAGAACCATATGATCCTGTCAATTGATGCAGAAAAAGAATCTGACAAAATTCAGCATGCTTTCTTAATAAAAACCCTGAAGAAAGTTGGGATAGAAGGAACATACTTAAACATCATAAAAGCCATTTATGAAAAGCCCACAGCTAATATCATCCTCAATGGAGAAAAACTGAGAGCATTCTCCCTGAGATCTGGAACACGATAGGGATGTCCACTTTCACCACTGTTGTTTAACATAGTGTTGGAAGTGCTAGCATCAGCAATCAGACAACAAAAGGAAATCAAAGGCATCAAAATTGGCAAAGATGAAGTCAAGATTTCATTTTTGCAGATGACATGATATTATACATGGAAAACCCAATAGACTCCACCAGAAATCTGCTAGAACTGATACATGAATTTAGCAAAGTTGCAGGATAGAAAATCAATGTACAGAAAGCAGTTGCATTCTTATACACTAAAAATGAAGCAACAGAAAGACAAATAAAGAAACTGATCCCATTCACAATTGCACCAGGAAGCATAAAATACCTAGGGATAAATCTAACCAAAGATGTAAAAGATCTGTATGCTGAAAACTTTAGAAAGCTTATGAAGGAAATTGAAGAAGATATAAAGAAATGGAAAAACACTCCATGCTCATGGGTTGGAAGAATAAATACTGTGAAAATGTCAATACTACCCAAAGCTATCTACATATTCAATGCAATCCCAATCAAAATCGCACCAGCATTCTTCTCGAAGCTAGAACAAGCAACCCTAAAATTTGTATGGAACCACAAAAGGCCCCGAATAGCCAAAGGAATTTTGAAGAAGACCAAAGTGGGAGGCATCACAATCCCAGACTTTAGCCTCTACTACAAAGCTGTAATCATCAGGACAGCATGGTTTTGGCACAAAAACAGACACATAGACCAATGGAATAGAATAGAAACCCCAGAACTAGACCCACAAACGTATGGCCAACTAATCTTTGACAAAGCAGGAAAGAATATCCAATGGAAAAATGTCTCTTTAACAAATGGTGCTGGGAGAACTGGACAGCAACATGCAGAAGGATGAAACTAGACCACTTTTCTCACACCATTCACAAAAACAAACTCAAAATGGATAAAGGACTTGAATGTGAGACAGGAAACCATCAAAACCCTAGAGCAGAAAGCAGGAAAAAAGCTTTCTGACCTCAGCCGCAGCAATTTCATAGTTGACACATCCCCAAAGGCAAGGGAATTAAAAGCAAAAATGAACTATTGGGACCTCATGAAGATAAAAAGCTACTGCACTGCAAAGGAAACAATCAACAAAACTAAAAGGCAACCAACAGAATGGGAAAAGATATTTGCAAATGACATATTGGACAAAAGGCTAGTATCCAAAATCTATAAAGAGCTCACCAAACTCCACACCTGAAAAACAAATAATCCAGTGAAGAAATGGGCAGAAACATGAATAGACATTTCTCTAAAGAAGACATCCAGATGGCCAACAGGCACATGAAAAGATGCTCAATGTTGCTCCTCATCAGGGAAATACAATACAAAACCACACTCAGATATCACCTCATGCCAGTCAGAGTGGCTAAAAGGAACAAATCAGGAGACTATAGATGCTGGCAAGGATGCGGAGAAACGGGAACCCTCTTACACTGTTGGTCCGAATGCAAACTGGTGCAGCCGCTCTGGAAAACAGTGTGGAGGTTCCTCAAAAAATTAAAAATAGACCTACCCTATGACCCAGCAATAGCACTGCTAGGAATTTATCCAAGGGATACAGGAGTACTGATGAATAGGGGCACTTGTACCCCAATGTTTATAGCCGCACTGTCAATAATAGACAAATTATGGAAAAAGCCTAAATGTCCATCAACTGATGAATGGATAAAGAAATTGTGGTTTATATACACAATGGAGTACTATGTGGCAATGAGAAAGAATGAAATATGGCCCTTTGTAGCAACGTAGATGGAACTGGAGAGTGTGATGCTAAGTGAAATAAGCCATACAGAGAAAGACAGATACCATATGTGTTCACTCTTATGTGGATCCTGAGAAACTTAACAGGAACCCATCGGGGAGGGGAAGGAAAAAAAAAAGAGGTTCGATTGGGAGAGAGCCAAAGCATAAGAGACTGTTAAAAACTGAGAACAACCTGAGGGTTGATGGGGGGTGGGGGTGAGGGGAGGGTGGGTGATGGGTATTGAGGTGGGCACCTTTTGAGATGAGCACTGGGTGTTGTATGGAAACCAATTTGACAATAAATTTCATAATAAAAAATTAAATTAAAAAAATTAAAATTAAATGAAATTATATTATATAAAATTTAATTTAATTTAATTTAAAAAATACCTTAATAACAGTGATAAGATCTTATTCCTGATTGTTCAGGTACACAAGCCAAATATTATACATCATGGTACAGTGTGTCATACTAGTTATAAACTTTTTAAAGTATTTTTGGGTAAAAGCAAACAAACTGAATTCTCTTTAATTAAGTTAGATGAATTTTATTATGAACTTTATTATTATAACATCAAATTCATGTTATTGAACCCTCAGACCTAAAAGAGATTTCTCAACTGATTAAACTATTCTAATATAACACATACTCATTTTATTTTCATTTGTTATGGCTAGTGCAATTCAATAATATAAGTGTTCTTGTATAACATATGTAAGTTCACATACAATAACATAATACATACAGTGTATAATATATTGTATGATACAATATATCGTATATTATATGCATGATATATCTGCTTAGTAAACAAAATATAGACATCTTTGTCTGCCTTTCAACAAATTATCATGAAAGAGGAGAGAGAATTATTCTTAAAAGGCCTTCAAGAATTGTCCTTGAAGCCAACCACTTGTTTGCTCATGTGTGACTCTCTCATGTTTAATTCTGAACGAATACACACACACACGCGCGCACACACACACACACACACATACCCAAAGCTGGTGATGAAGATGGCAATGATAGATTAATGAACTATTTAATTGCTGTGCAAAACATACTACTGTATTCAATTTGCACCGAGAGTATCAGTACAAAAGAATTGGAAGGTATGTTGCCTTGCTAAATAGACATTTGTTTGAAAAAAAATTATATTTAAACTAAATAGTTGTTAATCACAGACATTTTACATGATGTAAAAAATATTTTTATTTAAATCACACACAGGACAATTTTAAAAAGTGAAGACCATTTTTTTTTTTTAACATTTTTTTATTTATTTTTGGGACAGAGAGAGACAGAGCATGAACGGGGGAGGGGCAGAGAGAGAGGGAGACACAGAATCGGAAGCAGGCTCCAGGCTCCGAGCCATCCACCCAGAGCCTGACGCGGGGCTCGAACTCACGGACCGCGAGATCGTGACCTGGCTGAAGTCGGATGCTTAACCGACTGCGCCACCCAGGCGCCCCAAGACCATTTTTATAAATTGTTTCCCGTGCATCTCTGATAAATACAGGACACATGTGTTTATTTTTGTATTCTTAAATCAATTGCACTCAAACTGACTGAATAGATACAAATCCCTATCCATACTGGGGTGATATGTCAGCACACTTCAGCATGAATGGTAGTCTTTAGGTAAGGAAGAGAGCAAAGAGACTATTTTTTCCCCTTATGGGCAGTGTGCCACATGAAGGCTTTACAATAGCAGTCTTTTCTTGAGCTAAACACACTACCGCCAATAATTGTTTGTCACCTGTGAGTCAACCTTTTTATAACAGTGTAAATAGTGCTGTTATTCTGGGCACTCTCTCCTTTTCCTTTTATTTTATTTCCTTCCTAATTTTGGTTCCCAAAGTGCTTATGTCTCATCTCCATCCTATCAATGTTCAATTTCAGATAACTATAATGTTGGGAGAGTTTGAGTGACTACTTCTCATTAAGGTATAAATGATTGATTGATTCTTGTACTGTCTTTTCCGGGGCATTTACATTTTAATAGGGGATAATTCTTCCATTCATGGTGAATGAGTTCTATAATAGTTATCATTTCAAACTAGAGTAATAGGACACTGTGAGGGGAACTGGAAATGGGAAATCTTCTTTGTTCATTTTTATCAAGGTCATGTCCAATTGCCCATTACTTTTTAAGACTTCAAAACTCAGCCCTGGGTTCTGGTATCTCCAAATTTGGGTTTAGTCTCTCCAAAGCTGAAGTTATTTTCTGGAAGTAATTTAAACATGGAAGCAAACAGCTTAACTCTTTCATATCACTAAGTTAACCTTGAGTGCACAGTGGTCATATTTTAGAAAGCCTGTGAAGTAGATGGAATCGAAAGCCAAAATAAAGCAAGTAAAAAATAGCAACAAACACAAATACATAGAAGCAGAGAAAGTGCACTGAGACAACCTAATCAGCCACCCTAGCAGTAATATTTATATACCTCCTAGCACTGTAGTAAATATTGTTTTATGCACATACATTATTCCTTCAGCTTCAAGGAGAGATGAGATTTCTAAGTACCTTCTTACTATACAGCCCTAGTAAATAAAATGTACAGTACTCCTATAACTATCCCAGAGAGACATGGAGATCACATCGTAGGCATTCTTATTCCCCCTTAAAACAATTTTTATGAATTATAAATCACACATGATTCTGGGAAAGGAAAATACACATGAAACTTACTGACAACTTGTTTGTCTCTACATCACAAATGACTAAACTTTAAAACACACGATCTTGCATATTACTACATTTCCATAATTTCATTTATGGTAAAACCACAATAGTCCCAGAGTAATATTTTAATTAAACAAAGTATTATAAGGCCAGGTATATTATCAGGTTGAATTGAGATACAATATTCTAGTCAGCCAAATAAGATATCCTAATATCTAAGGGGGAATTCTAAAAATTAATGCATGTTCAACAAGTTTAAGAAGGCTTTGGTTAAAAACTAACAACTAGAGTTGTTCTTCATGTAACTCATGGAACATTGAAAAGTCAACTCATATCACTAAATTCCATATAAATTACATGAACTCACAAACATTAGTAAGTATTCCATCTAGAATATAGCATCTAATATGTAGACGTATTTACCTTTCTAACATCATCTGAAAAAAATACTGATTTTTCAAGACCACGGACATTTGTATTTTAAATGACTTTTTGGTAAACATTTCTAAACATTAATATTTAGTATTCTACACATAATTTAAATTTCTATGGTTGACTACAGTTTAGGATTATAAACGGCAGTGTTTCATTTCACCAAGTTCACTTTAGTGATGTGGACTTATTTACCAAAGGATGAAGAATGTCAAATGTCTATAAAATGGCTGCCCCATTTTACATAGGGTTCCTAAGGAAACCTGAAGATAAATTTGCTTCACTAGGAGTTTTTGTGTATTTCTGGCTATTGTCCTAAAATAGAACAAAAAGTAGATTTGAAAATATTTTCTTTGCTGAGAATCTGCCCCTTGAATAACGGGGATATTACTTTACCAGATGGATAGAGAGATTTTTAAAGATTTTCAGTTACAATAATTTGTAGGCTCACTTGAATTAAGACTTTCAATTTAGATAAAGTCTTCACTTTTAGAACAAATAAATAAACTTCCTTCAAATTTCTGGGGAGTAACATATTTAAGTCTTTAGAAAAAAAAAAAACAGAAACACTGAAATACTGCCAGTTCGTTCTTATTGCCTTTCTCTATACCCTATGGACTTAACAAATTTAAAAAAAATCAGCATTGTCTTACCTAATCATAAGATACAATTTTTGCAATTTCATTTAAAGAAATCTCAGGCAACTCTGGGAAGCATGATTGTGGGAGGTGAGGGAGGAAGAGAGTGAGAGAGAGAATAGTAACTAAAAAAATTCTCCCTTTGCCTAGAGAAAATATTATTAAGACAATATCAGAGAGGGACTCTTTTTTTCTCTCCCTAATGCAAAATATATGTTCAATAGTGCTTTCAATTCAAATTTCATTTAAATTAAAATGTCATTAATGAGAAAAGTAGTTGACCTGCTAACTAAAAGAAACTGCCACATGAAGGTTAATCAAGGCATATCTGCCTTAATTCAGTTTAACAATGGGCAAAAATAAGTATTCTCTTTTAAGTATTCAAATCAATTATGTTTTCAGAAAATTTAAGAATGTGCTCACTTCACATAATTTCATGTAAACCTACAAACAGGTTGTCCTTAACATTCACCAAGATATAATTCTGGCAGCTTTTGAAATATAAAAATTTTTGTTTTTGAGAATTAAGGTTTTAAAAACCATGTAAATTTTTTATTTAGAACAATTAGCTGTCAAACTATTATTATTCTAAACTGTGAAATTTGTATTCTGTAATTAAACAAAATAAACATGAATATTAATCAAACTTCTTGGATAATGTTTGCTTCATGAAATTTTGCTTTATTTAATGATGGCTGAAAAACAATTCCAGATATCTCTCACCTTAAGATGACTGCTAATGCAAAAACAGAAATGCAAAGGGACTATATACACTAATTAAAATTTAAATACCCAACACAACATTTAACATTTTTTTAATGTTTACCCATTATTTGAGAGAGAGAGACACAGAAAGACAGACCTTGAGTGGGGGAGGGGCAGAGAGAGAAGGAGACCCAGAATCTGAAGCAAGCCCCAGGCTCTGAGCTGTCAGCACAGAGCCCAACAAGGGGCTGGAATTCATAAACTGCAAGATCATGACTTTAGCCGAAGTTGAATGCTTAACCAACTGAGCCACCCAGGTGTCCCCTTTTTTTAAAAAAAATTAATGTTTATTCATATTTTTGAGAGAGAGAGAGAGAGAGAGAGAGAGAAAGAGAAGGAGGATCAAAGAGAGAGGGAGACATAGTATCTGAAGCAGCCAACACAACACTTTTAAAACTCACTGGTTTTGATTCAGGTGATCAGTCAACGTTGGTATTATTGAATCTATAACATATGGAATGTATTTTGTTTTCTCTTCTACCTATGCCTTGAGAAAAAAGCCCGAGAAGAAAATTGAGACAATTATTTCTTTCTCACTACTTATTTTCTTTGCCTTTGAAATCACAACAGGACTTCAACCAGAGGTTTCCCAAATACATATATATATATGTATATATATATACATATATGTGTATATATATACATATATATATATGTTGTGTGTGTGTGTATATATACATATATATGTATGTACATGTACACAACATAAGACAGTGGTTACGTTTTGGGCTCTGTGCCCAGGGAGTGTCTGCTTAGAATTTTTTCTTTTGAAGGATAGCTGTTATACAGTGTTATATTAGTTTCAGATGTACAACATAGTGAATTGACAATTCTATATATTATGCAAGGCTTACCAGGATAAGTGTAGTTACCATCTGTCACCATACATTATTACAATAGCATTGACTCTAGTCACTATGCTGTATTTTTTGCCCCTGTGACTTAATTATTTCATAACAGGAATTCTGGCTCTGTTTTGTAACAGCTATCTCTATGGTTTTAGAATAGTTTCTTAAGGTTTCAAAACCTCATTTTTCTCACTTGCACAATGGTGATAAAATAGCACTTACCACACACAGTGCTCCAGTGCAGATTAAATGACCAAACATGTCAAATGCTTAGAAGAGGGCCTGGCATGTTTTATAAGCACTCAATAAATTTTCATTTTCTGTCTTTATTCAAGGTTATCAAGAATAATATTAACTACAAACAACTACATTAGTATTATAGTCAGAGGTAGAGAAGAGTCTCTTCTCTATCTAGTTTCCTCTCCTTTTTATTATAACTTATTATAATTATATAACTTCTTTACCCACCTGTATCATTGTTTTCACTAATGACAGACCTATTGGCTACCAACAGTCAGATTCTCTCAGAGACATCCTGAGGTCTCTCTGCTCAAATATTATCTCACTACAAAGGCCCTGCCTACCTTTTCTCTTTTCTTCTCAACACCCTTATCCTGCTTTATTTTTATTCTTGTCAGTTATCACCATCTACAGATTCCGTGTTTTGTTTTATTCTTTTGTTATGATACTTACGGAATGAAAACAGAGTTACTTCTCTTGTTACAGTTAGAATACATGCTAGAACACATACAGTACATATGAGGCCCACCTCAGGTACTCATTAAATATTTGTTAAGTGAATGAATTAATTCATAATTGGAGGTGAATGACTGGAAAATTTTATAAACCTATTAACGTAAATTTTCAATACCTATCCATGTAACATTTCATAGGAAAGGGTACATGTGGTAGCTTTGGTAGCAAAGTCTATTACTTACTCTCCCTTCCCTCAACACCTACAAATAAGAAACACATTCTTAAAGTTGGCAGAATTATTTTATCTGTATAAATCTCACCAATATCTCATATATTTTCTATACATAAAAGCTTCTAGGGTCTACAACTTGTCCTTTAATATGTTTGATCAGAAATCGTACCTACATTTTTTTTTCATTCTGCCTCTCATCTCCCTATCTTAGCTTAAGTTTCTTAGAAAGTAAAAAGCAGTGCCTGAGGAAATGCTTATGTCATAACAGTTTATTAGGAAGTAAATTTCCAGGGAAGCAGAGTATAGGAAAAGAAAAGTGAGTGGGGAGGGAGGGAGAACAAGTATAAGGAAGTATATTTTACCAAGCTGACTAGAGCATCATGGCAGGCTGACTCTTAAGGTGTCAGTGGAAACTTTTATGGAGAGTTTATGAAGTTATTATGGAATATACTAAAATCATAGAGGAAGTGACAAGAGGGAAAATTATTTATTGATAGAATTTCTTTTCCATCGGCCATAGTTTGCCTCAAGAGCTTCAAATCCTTCCACTTTCCTGGTGGTACATACTTGGGGTCTGAGCAGATCTCATATGTTTTAGGAAAATAGTGGCAAACAGGAAGCCTTAGATTAGAAGAAGAGTGCCCTGAACACAGAACTGAAACAAGGCACTATCAATATAAGCTTACAAGTGAGGTAATGGCTAGGAACTGTCATCATAGGTAACCTCTGTGTCAGTAGCAGAGCCAGCAATAGTAACCTGGCTTCATGACCACAATGGAAACATATGTAAGTTGTTGTGATGGCAGTCTCAGAAAGCAAGCAAGAGGTGTGATCTGAGGTAATGAATGAAATGTATCCCACACATGCCCTCATCCTTCAATGTATATGTGCTGGAAAAATGTTCTGGGTCTGTAGTACCAACCTTCCTAGCTTCAGGGTGTGTAAGCTCCCCAAACTCTAAATATAAATTCAAAACCACATAATTTTTAGAGTACTTTACTCTTTCTTTAAACAAAATATAAAATAAAACTTAAATAACTTCATGTTAAAAGTCTCATTTAAACCAAATTTTTTGTGACATAAAATTAAACTTCCACAAAAAATTAATTCATAATAATGTTGTAATTTATAAACATTGCAGAGTGCCCAGCTAACAATGTCAATGGTTACTGCAATTTAGTGAGAAATTATAACAATGGAAATATTCAATCAAGTGTGAACTAGGAGACAGTGTTATATCCAGCTCTGCTTCTCCAACTCAGATACATAACCACAGCACCCCATCCCCATTGCCCTGATAAGAACCATTAAGATATTAGGCACAATGAAGGCATAGGGAAAATACAGTGCTTTTCCTAGGTCTCAATTTTACTTAAAGATTTAAGAAAATATCTTAAACCTTGATTATTTTTTATGCCAGACTATCAAACATGAGAATTTTTTTCTGTGATATATATTATTTAAAAAGCTTCTTCCTCTGTGTAAGCAGGAAAACCGATAATAGCATGACATTCTCATCATACAGAAGGGACTACCCGCTGTGGAGAAAGTTAATTATTCTAATATCACTGACATGCATACCTTTTTTTAGCACCAGTTAGATCTAGAAAATGACAAGTACACAATAGCAATTAATCTAAAACTTGTAAAGCATACTTATATGTATTTTAAATATGAATTTTAGGGTTTTAGATATGTAACTAAGCCTAAACAAGTTAGTTTTTAGAATAACTTGAATAATAAATATCCCTCTACACGTCACTAACCAAAATTTTATATTTTATGTGTCTTAATACAACAAGTCTGGGCTGAGCACAATATAATAAAAATATAATTAGAAACTAAATACATAATTATTGTTAGCTGTAACAATTTATATATACATTACATTTATGTGTCACATATATGTTACATATAAACATATATACGAATATATATATTACATATATAATTTATACATAACTATAACCACATATAAAGTTATTTAATTCAAATACATTTTGGTTCCAAGAGAAGCAAATGATCTGACCTAAAAATGCCTCTTTCAGACATCTAAACAATTTTAATGTGTTCGAAGGATATTGAGAAAACCAAGAGAAAGACTGAGGCACAGATAATTATTTAACAGAGTTGGATAAAATCATGGGCATTATTTCCTTGACCATTTTCTGGGTTCTTTTTTGATAACTTTACACTGAAAGTATTTGATGAAAACAATAATTGGCAAATTGCTAAAAGCCAAAGTGAACAGTGAAGAAATTCTCAACCACTGTTTAAATGCGAAAAACCACAACCCCAAACCACAGTATGGCTGTATGCATGCCTGGGCCAACTCAAAATGTAAAACTGTTTTGTAGAAGACTGTTTTGTACAGTGTTTACAACAGCAGCCAGTGGTTTTCTCAGAGTATTAAACTAGTAAAATATTAAGTCATATTTGAAACCATATTTGATTTGAATCTTCATCCAACACAGTATGTATCAAATTCTTTAAGATGTTTATATTTTTTGACCAAGTATTTACCTCTCTAGGAATCTATCTTAAGATGAGGTGAAACAGCTATATATAGGGCATAACTGTGAAAATGTTCAAATGCTGAAAATTCAAAAATATTCTACAAATCTAGTACTGGGTAATAATAATTTAAAATATAATGCACTATGAAATGAAACAGCATAAAACTAACTTATGTTTAACAGTATATTGTATAAACTGATCCTTAGTCTGCTTCAGGCTGCCATAACAAAATACGAGAGGCTGGGTGGCTTCCACAACAGAAATTTATTTCTCACAGTTCTGAAGTCTGAGAAATACAAAATCCTGGTGCTAGAAAGACAGGTTGGCTGAGGCCTCCTCTCTTGGATTGTAGAGGTACTCACAATCCTGTTTTGTGCTCACATGACCTCTTCTTTGTTCATTTGTATATAGATACAAATATAGATAGATAGATAGATAGATAGATATCTCTATATATATGTATACATACAGAGAGAGGGAGAGAGAGAGAAAGAGAGAGAGAGAGAGAGAAAGCTCTCTGGTATGTCTTCTGTTAAGGATACTATTCCTATAGGATCAGACTCCCATCCTTATGATCTCATTTAACCAAAATTACTTAGAGATTTCTTCTCTAAGTAGAGCCACACTGAGGGTTATAGCTTCAGTAGATGAATTTTGGGGGGGGGGTACCTAAACATTCAGTCCATAATGCATGAAAAATACATCCTATGTAACATTACAGGGAAAATCATTATAACATTTTAAGTATCATATGATACTACTTTTATAAATATTAAATTGTTGTTTATATAACAAGGAAAAAAGTTGGTAGAAAGTCCACTAATCACAAAGAGTAACTGCTCATGGACAGTGTTATTTATTGTGGTATTTACTTTCCATTTCTACTTCATAGCTGTCTCATACTTTTAGAATTATCATGTGTTGGTTTTATGATTAAATATTTTAATATAACAGAATTTAAATGAGGATAAGACAGAATTAAGTGAAATAAAATACATGTATGGCAGTGCTTCAAGTACTCAACTAATTCCCTTTGACTTATAATTTACTTTTAATATATTTGTATAATATGATATTATGTATAAAGTATCATAAGGAGATTCTGTTTTCATTATTTCAGCCAAAATTTGGGGAGGGGAGAATATATATCATATTCAAATTTCCAGTTATTGAGAAATAATGATGAGATCAAAATAAACTATAAATGTTTGATTTATATGGTTGTGTGTCCCAAAAATCAGAAGAAGATGCACATTGATTATTTTAGAAACATCTTAAAGAATACTCAACAGATAGCTTATCATAGATGATAAGCCAGTTTTAGACAGCATACTAGTAAGCAGTTAGTGGAATTTTCATCCCATGATCAATTTTCCAAATGTTAACTGATTGACTTCTATATTCTAAACTGTTCTCTCAGATCTGTGAATGCAAAAATGTAACATGCCATCATTTTAAGATCATACACAAGTAAAATAAATCATATTGCAGTATGATGATTTCACAAAGAGAGGAAGAAAATAACAAAAGCATAGCATAAAGGCAGGTATCAGTGAAGTCGTAAGAAGAGATGTATAAGCTAGGTTTTAAAGAATAATGCAACAGCACTTAAAAACAAACAAAAACCAAGAGTAGAAAAGAACAACATCTTATTATTTGACACAGAGTGCAACAACAACAACAACAAAATTAGAATAAGAACAGCACATTTATAGGTAGAGGACTCTGGAAAAGTTCACAATGCCAATTTTGTTAGCAAAAACCATGTTAGGCAGAAGTAAGGCAATGCTGAACGTGAGAGGAGGCGAGACGATTTTGTCAAAATGGTAATTCAGATATGAGAAACTTCAGTTTCTTTTGGAAGTTAATGGGTAATTTATCCCTTTGATTATCTTAAAACCCTTTTTTCACTTTACAAAATTTTAACTTTAAAGATTTTTGTTTGTGAGCTGTCAGATTATGGATTTTAATATTGATTAGTTGTTTTTATTACTGCTATTAGGTTTCTCCTTTTTTTCTGATTATCAGTGACATTCACTGATTAAATAATAGTGAAAACTCCCCCAAAATAAACAAAATCTTCAATATTCAAAAAAGGGCTTTTCACATATTATGAAAAAAGAAATATCAATGTTGGCTTTACTATGCAGTGGCTTTTTAACTTCAGTGATATGGAACAAAAGATCCTATAGAACCTAACTGATGCTGTTGTCAGTATGGCTGCAGAACATAAGGGAAATGTCAACATAAACTTTTACGATAGTAGATAAATCATTAAAAAAAAATAGTAAACTAGCGGCACCTGGGTGGCTCAGTTGGTTGAGAGTCTGACTTCTGCTCAGGTCATGATCTCACAGTTGATGAGTTTGAGCCCCACATCGAGCTCTGTGCTGACAGGGTGGAGCCTGCAGCTTGCTTCAGATTTTGTGTCTCCCTCTCTCTCTGCCCTTCCCCAGCTCACACTCTCTCTCTGTCTCTCAAAAATAAATAAACATTAAATTTTTTTTAAATAGAAAAATAATAAATTAGATTTAAAAATCAAAGAATTTTAGAAAATATGGAGACTGAAATTAGAAGATTGATATGATACGTTTCACTTGAAGTTTCTTACATAGATTTACATCATTAGGATAATGCAGATTCCATTATTTATTTTCAAACACCACTAAAATTAAATGTAAGATTATCTACTACATGCATAAGTCACTAGAGCATGCCTGCCAGTTTGAACATAGCAGCAGCAGAACATAATTCTCTTGCAGAAATCAATAGAAAACAACAAGGGGAATGAGAAACATACAAACCCTGTCTTCCACAAAACTCTTAAAAACAAGTGGAAACACAAAAACTTAAGGTATGAAGAGAGGCTTTCAAAAGTATGGGAATGGAGGGGCACCTGGGTGGTTCAGTGGGTTAAGCATCCCACTCTTGATTTCCGCTCAGGTCATGATTTCATGCTTCATGGGATCATGCCCTGCATGGGGCTCTGTGCTGAAAGTGCTGGGCCTACTTGGGATTCTCTCTCTCCTCCTCTTCTTCTGCCCCTCCCCCACTCACACTCTCTATTTCTTTCTAAAAAAAAAATTAGGAAGCAAAACCTAAAGAGTTTGTTTACAAGAGTGGTAATGGGATGCACCAAATGGCAGTAGGAGCTTCTCTGGGCTTGAGTTGGAAATCAACAGAAAAGTCTGTAGTTGAGGAGAAATCCCACCGTTTAGGATTTTAAGAAAGCAGTCTCTTTCTATGTCTATAATTGAAGAGAGATGTTGATTTGACCTACTAGATAATTACCTATTAGATAATATATTAGGTAATTGACCTATTACCTATTAGATAATATATCAAGTATCTCTAGGATAGAATATATAAAGGAGAAGGTAAAAACTGAGCTCACACAATGGTTTATATATATCATTACATAGTAATAAAGAACTGAGGAAAGCTACTTTTTCTTTTCAAACTGTTTTGAAACAGAAGTCCAACAAGTAACAGCAACAACAGCAACAATAATAAACTGTAAACCAAAAGCCAAACACACACACACACACACACACTTACGTACATACACTGTAATATTTTTAAAATGCTAACCCTGATAATCTATTTTTAAATAAATCCCAGGGGCTACCTAAGAATTCTAAAACATTTCAAGGTAAAATTGTACTATATGTATAACATATCATTAAAATAATGCTATTAGGCTGGAGGACTAAAGGGTCCCTAGTGTAACTCTCAGCGATAGGAATAATTTGAGAAAAGAGGTTAGCAGATATATTCATTCTTTTCCCTTGTTATATCGGTACAATATGGAATAGAATAAATGACCTTTTAATTAGACCTAAGCAAATAGTGGAAGGATTGTATTTTTAAACAATAGTTCCTTTTAAAATTTGTTTCCCAAAGTCATTTTTTTCTGTGTATGTGGCTGAAAAATTATATATATATATTTTTTACAGAGAGGATCTTGATTATACAATCCCCAAGTTGGAAGCTATTACCTGGTGATACCTTCCCCTTTAAACTGTATGTTTTAATAGGTAATCCATAGTTTCCCTAAATCATCAGAGTGAAAAATCAAATATAGAATGATAAAAAATAAATTCATTGAATATAAAAATATCATTCTAAGCATAATTATAATGCTGATAAAAGTATATTATAAAAGTATTGTTTTGGGGTTTGAATGATTTGAAACAATTTTCATTCTACTGTAGATTAGTATATAGGTTTGGATATATACTTAACTAGGTTAGACCATCAAAGAATCATTTTCATCCTCTCTAATATGAAGTATCATATGGTTTGATAAGGAATAAATGAAATAATTACAGCAAAATTTAAGTAAGTTTAAATATAACGAAGATCTATAACAAAATTTCCAATTTTATACCATGATATTGATTTTAAATAAAAGATCAGGTAATAATGTTAATACTTTTTATTTTTTTTAATGTTTATTTTGAGTGAGAGCATGCATATGAGGGGGCGTGGGGACAGAGAGAGAGGGAGAGAGGGAGAGAGAGAGAGAGGGAAAGAGAGAGAGAGAGACAGAGAGAGAGAGAATCCCAAGCAGGCTCCACCCTGTCAGACAGAGATGTGGGGCTTGATCTCACAAACTGTAAGATTGTTATCTGAGCTGAAAACAAGAATCCAAAGCTTAATCCGACTGAGCCACCCAGGCACCCTACTTTTTATTTGACTTTTGACAGAAAAGAAAATAAACAGATGTCAAAAATTATTCCAGAAAGACATTGGAAGCATGGTGAGTGGATTAAATTTAGAACTTCATAACTGAGGGATGAAAACAATTTTCTGCTCTTCATTATTTACTTTTTGTCTTCTTTAATCACTTGGTAAAATCCACAGTCGCAATGCTTAGAGCACTTGAGGTGCACACAAGTGCAGAACAATATATCATATATTTGCCAGCAGAAGGATGCCTTAAAACATCTTGACATGTTATTGGCATTGGCTTCAACCAACAAAAATATATTTGAAATAGAGAAATGTAAAAATTCAGTTCTTGCAAGCAAAAAAATAAGTAAGTTTAGAGAAAAAGCTTAGTGGATGAGAACTTAATAGAGCACAAGTAAAATAAATATTTTTAGATAGAGTAAGTCAATGGTATTTCAATATTTTTCTACTTTCATAAAAAATATCAGAATATATCAAGCTGTAATGGCACAAGTATAATTATTCAGAATTTCATAGCTCTTAGTACAGATGCTTTTGAAAGCAGACAATGAATTAAAGATTTGAACACCCTTGTTTATTTGTCAGGTCATCCAAGAAGCCAGGGGTAAGAAAATAGGGAAATTGAGAACAAGATATAGGAAACCCACCAACCAAATTCTGAAAATGAACTTGTTATAATAATGGAGAACTAGAGGACCTTTATAATTCTTCCACCAGAGAAAGAGGAGAATGGGGCATTTATCCATCAACTCACACTCCCCATTGGTTGTCTCCTCTGAACTTCTGGGTTGCACTAGCATGCAGGTCGGTGGCCTTGAGCCTTTGAGAAAGCAGAGCAGAGAGACTTTGCTACATTAATTTAGTGTGGGATATTGAAAAGGATGCCAGAGATTTTCAACCAGAGCTCTAAATTAAATTTCAACCACAGTCCACTAAATTAAGTGGGCTGACGGGATATGTCTGGCACATCACTAGTGTCTACAACACTTTTTTTCTCACTACACTCTACAACTATTAAGTCAACACGTGATTGTCATCTTAAGAGGTCACAGCATAAATAGGAATTCAGTCAAAGTAGAACTCATTTTTAAAAAGTGTTCTGGATATGGAAGATCATGGACCAAATTCTGAAAAGAAATGGTTGAAGGAAGTGCAAATTTTATGCCTAGATATGATAATACTCAGGGAAAATATGATAGAAGTCTTCAAATATTTGAAAGTTTTCATGTGGAACACAGAATGCTTTTTTCCTTTATAGCTAAAACCACAAAGTTGAGGCAAATGTGTGGACATTAAATGGAGACAGATTAAGCTTGAAATAGGGAAGACTGCACTATGAAATCTGTGTAATAATGGACTGGGCTGCAGCCAGGGTCAATACATGTCCAATCACAGGCAATGTTCAAACAGAGATTAGGTGACTGCATACTTGTTAGAGATGTATTAGAGCAGAGTCAACTATCACATAGGTGGTTAGGTAGATTTTGGCACAAATCCCTTTCAAACACAGTATTATATTTCTATAAATGTCAGGAAGAATTTAAGCTCATGTATCAATTTTTTCATTAAAATATATATTGAGAATTGTAGTAGGCATTGGGTGTCCAATGATAAAACAATCTTGTGAATGGTACTAAAGGAGCTATTCAGCATGCAGTGAGTATATATGTTGTAAGTTCTAAGAAGGAAAATAACAGCAGAGTAAAATAGTAACAGAACAGGTGAACTGGATTTATTCTCAAGAGTTGAGAAAGTCCTTAAATAAGAAGACAGTATTTAACTGAGACCTCAGGAAATCCAAGAAGGAGTCAAGCCACAAAAGAGTTGTCCAATTCTAGGGACAAAATATCCCATATTTGAAGGTTCAGCACTGTAAGACTCTCTATGATCATATATATTTATTGTCAGCATATCCATTACCCAATCATAAAACTCTTACACAAACTACTAACGGCATGTGTTTTGCATTCCAATATGAAACTATACAGAGAGCTTAAATATAATAGCAAAAGGAAATTTTCTGCAAAAAATATAACGAATGGGTCAAAGTAGTAAAAAGGTACTATGGAAGACTTAAGCATTTACCAATAGGTATCCTTAGAATTAAACAACAGAAAAACAAACAATAAAACGCTAAAAATAAGTTCCCCTGAGAAGTTATTTGCATCATTAGGGCAATTTACTTATTTTTTCATTCGTTTTCGTTTTCCATGTTATTTTTCATTGCTAATACAACATTAAAAAGACTTAATCTCTAAAAAGTTTGTGCTTTTACCAGATTAACCATTGGTTTTGGCAATTAGAATTTTGCCACAT
Organism: Lynx rufus; assembly: GCF_022079265.1. Lineage (NCBI taxonomy): Eukaryota > Metazoa > Chordata > Mammalia > Carnivora > Felidae > Lynx > Lynx rufus. The sequence goes on from NW_025814823.1 coordinate 165,968,054, forward strand.
TATGAGCAAAAACAGAGCGTGCATTTTGGGGTAAAATATTAGTCCACAAAAGTTAATTTTGGAAATAATATTTTCAAAATATGCACATAATCCACCTAGAATGTAATATGTATTAGTCTTAGGAAACAGTATCTCAGCATGACAAAATTGATAATTTCCTAAAAATGTATAATTTAAGAAGGAACAAATTGTCTTAGGAATTAATAAAGCCCACATGCTAATGCATGTACTTCGAATGTGTCACATATTCATTTACCTACGTTGGAATAAAATTCCCTTTTAGTCTTTCATTCTTGCAAATGAAGTATGGCCATTCTATGGAAAAACAGTTATTGCTGAATACTTCTTAAGAAAGTATAGAAAGATATTTAAGGACTTAAGATTTGGTATGTCAGGATATATTTTTCTCCTTCTAATGGTAATTGGGAAAGCTGAATGGTTGACTCATTAAGCAAAGTGGTTGCATTTTTTTCAATGGCATAGCAGCCATATATTTAAATATTAAAGATTCACAAATAAACTTTTGGTTTTCTTTGGACAAAAATGTGTGTTCCAAACTATGAATCACTTTTCTGTCAATTTTTATTTACCTCCTGATAATTACTAATATAAGAGCTCTGTATTATTTCACATAAATATTTTACTATGAAATAAAATACATTATAGAAAAAATATATATTATTAAGTATTCTGAGAAGTTTCCAGTTTCAGAATTGACTATTGGGTTAGACACAAAAATCTTATTCATGAACTAATGCTCTAAAAAATAATCTTCGGGAAGATGGTGGCGTTGGAGGACACTGGGCTTACTGCGCGTCCTGCTGATCACTTAGATTCCACCTACACCTGCCTAAATAACCGAGAGAACAGCTAGAAGACTAGCAGAACGAAGTCTCCGGAGCCAAGCACAGACGAGAGACCCACAGAAGAGGGTAGGAAGGGCAGAGAGGCGGTGCGCACTCCACGGACTCGCGGGAGGGAGGCGGGTGGAGGGGCAGCCTGCCAGCCAAGCAGAGCCCCCAAGTCTGGCTTGCAAAAGTGGAGGGGCCTGACAGAGTGTGTTCCGACAGCAAGCGGGACTTGACATCTGGAAGGTTATAAGCTAACAGCTCTGCTCGGAGAACGAGAGGGCTTGAGGACAACGGGAAGGAGAGTTGTTGAGCCCTGGATGACAGAGCTCAGCTTGGGGGGGAACAAAGACGTTCGCCAGCACCATATCCCTCGCCCATCCCCCAGCCAAAATCCCAAAGGGAACCAGTTCCTGTCAGGGAACTTGCTTGCACCACGCAAACACCCAAAGCTGTGCTTCTGCAGATCCATCCCTCCAGTGGGTCTGACTCCCTCTTGGTGCCTCAGGGCCCCTCCCGAAGCAGATCTCCACAGGAAAAGCAAGCTGAGCTTGCCCCTCCCGCCCTTGTGCACCTTGCTGATCCACACCAGGTAATACGCCAGATCCCAGCACCACAAGCCTGGCAGTGTGGAAGTAGCCCAGATGGGCCATGCCACCCCACAGTGAATCCCACCCCTAGGAGAGGGGAAGAGAAGGCACACACCAGTCTGACTGTAGCCCCAGTGGTGGGCTGGGGGCAGACATCAGATCTGACTGCGGCCCTGCCCACCAACACAAGTTATTCAAGACAGCACAGGGGAAGTGCCCCGCAGTCCTGCACCACTCCAGGGACTATCCAAAATGAAGAAACTGAAGAATTCCCTTCAGAAAAACGCCCAGGAGGGGCGCCTGGGTGGCGCAGTCGGTTAAGCGTCCGACTTCAGCCAGGTCACGATCTCACAGTCCGTGAGTTCGAGCCCCGCGTCAGGCTCTGGGCTGATGGCTCAGAGCCTGGAGCCTGTTTCCGATTCTGTGTCTCCCTCTCTCTCTGCCCCTCCCCTGTTCATGCTCTGTCTCTCTCTGTCCCAAAATTAAATAAACGTTGAAAAAAAAAATTTTTTTTTTTTAAAAAAAAAGAAAAACGCCCAGGAAATAACAACAGCTAACGAACTGATCAAAAACGATTTAAACAATATAACAGAGAGTGAATTTAGAATAATAGTCATAAAATTAATCGCTGGGCTTTGAAAACAGTATAAAGGACAGCAGAGAATCTCTTGCTACAGAGATCAAGGGACTAAGGAACAGCCAGCAGGAGCTAAAAAAATGCTATCAACGAGTTGCAAAATAAAATGGAGACAACTATGGCTCGGATTGAAGAGGCAGAGGAGAGAATAGGTGAACTAGAAGATAAAATTATGGAAAAAGAAGAAGCTGAGAAACAGAGAGATAAAAAAATCCAGGAGTATGAGGGGAAAATTAGAGAACTAAGTGATGCACTGAAGAGAAAGAATCTACGCATAATTGGTATTCCAGAGGAGGAAGAGAGAGGGAAAGGTGCTGAAGGTGTACTTGAAGAAATAATAGCTGAGAACTTCCCGGATCTGGGGAAGGAAAAAGGCACTGAAATCCAAGAGGCACAGAGAACTCCCTTCAGATGTAACTTGAATCAATCAGCACGACATCTCATAGTGCAACTGGCAAAATACAAGGATAAAGAGAAAATTCTGAAAGCAGCTAGGGATAAATGTGCTCTAACATATAAAGGGAAAACTATAAGACTCATGACCGATCTCTCTACTGAAACTGGGTATGCCAGAAAGGAATGGCAGGAGATCTTCAATGTGATGAACAGAAAAAAATATGCAGCCAGAATCCTTTATCCAGCAAGTCTGTCATTCAGAATAGAAGGAGAGATAAAGGTCTTCCCAAACAAACAAAAACTGAAGGAATTTGTCACCACTAAACCAGCCCTACAAGAGATCCTAAGGGGGATCCTGTGAGACAAAGTACCAGAGACATCGCTACAAGCATGAAATCTACAGACATCACAATGACTCTAAACCCATATCTTTCTATAATAACACTGAATGTAAATGGACTAAATGCACCAACCAAAAGACATAGGGTATCACAATGGATAAAAAAACAAGACCCATCTATTTGCTGTCTATAAGAGACTCATTTTAGACCAGAGGACACCTTTAGAATGAGAGTGAGGGGATGGAGAACTATTTATCATGCCACTGGAAGCCAGAAGAAACCTGGGGTAGCCATAATTAAATCACACAAACTAGACTTTACATTAAAGGCTGTAACAAAGATGAAGAAGGGCATTATATAAAAATCATGGGGTCTATCCATCAGGAAGAGCTAACAATTATAAATGTCTATGCGCTGAATACAGGAGCCCCAAATATAAAAAAATCAATTACTCAAAAACATAAGCAACCTTATTGATAAGAATGTGGTAATTGCAGGGGACTTTGACACTCCACTTACAGAAATGGATACATCATCTAGACACACGGTCAATAAAGAAACAAGGGCCCTGAATGATACATGGGATCAGATGGACTTGCCAGATATATTTAGAACTCTGCATCCCAAAGCAACAGAATATACTTTCTTCTCGAGTGCACTTGGATTATTCTCCAAGACAGATCACATACTGGGTCACAAAACAGCCCTTCATAAGAATACAAGAATTGAAATCATACCGTGCATACTTTCAGACCACAATGCTATGAAGCTTGAAATCAACCACAGGAAAAAGTCTAGAAAACCTCCAAAAGCATGGAGGTTAAAGAACACCCTACTAAAGAATGAATGGGTCAACCAGGCAATTCGAGAAGAAATTAAAAAATATATGGAAACAAACGAAAATGAAAATACAACAATCCAAATGCTCTGGGATGCAGCGAAGGCAGTCCTGAGAGGAAAATACATTGCAATCCAGGCCTATCTCAAGAAACAAGAAAAATCCCAAATACAAAATCTGACAGCACACCTAAAGGAAATAGAAGCAGAGCAGCAAAGACACCCTAAACCCAGAAGAAGAAGAGAAATAATAAAGATCAGACCAGAAATAAACAATATAGAATCTAAAAAAACTGTAGAGCAGATCAATGAAACCAAGAGTTGGTTTTTTGAAAAAATAAACAAAATTGATAAACCTCTACCCAGGCTTCTCAAAAAGAAAAGGGAGAGGACCCAAATAGATAAAATCATGAATGAAAATGGAATGATTACAACAAATCCCTCAGAGATACAAGCAATTATCAGGGAATACTATGAAAAATGATATGCCAAAAAACTGGACAACCTGGAAGAAATGGACAAATTCCTAAACACCCACACGCTTCCAAAACTCAATCAGGAGCAAATAGAAAGCTTGAACAGACCCATAACCAGCGAAGAAATTGAATCAGCCAACAAAAATCTCCCAAAAAATGAGTCCACGACCAGATGGCTTCCCAGGGGAGTTCTACCAGACATTTAAAGCAGAGATAATACCTATCCTTCTCAAGCTGTTCCCAAAAATAGAAAGGGAAGAAAAACTTCCAGACTCATTCCATGAAGCCAGTATTACTTTGACTCATAAACCAGACAGAGACCCAGTAAAAAAAGAGAACTACAGACCAATATCCCTGATGAATATGGATGCAAAAATTCTCAATAAGATACTAGCAAATCGAATTCAACAGCATATAAAAAGAATTATTCACCATGATCAAGTGGGATTATTTCCTGGGATACAGCGCTGGTTCAACATTCACAAATCAATCAATGTGATACATCACATTAATAAAAGAAAAGATAAGAACCATATGATCCTGTCAATCGATGCAGAAAAGGCCTTTGACAAAATTCAGCAACTTTCTTAATAAAAGCCTTCAAGAAATTCGGGATAGAATGAACATACTTAAACATCATAAAAGCTATTTATGAAAAGCCCACAGCTAACATCATCCTCAATGGGGAAAAACTGAGAGCTGTTTCCCTAAGATCAGGAACACGACAGGGATGTCCACTCTCACCGCTGTTGTTTAACATAGTGTTGGAAGTGCTAGTATCAGCACTCAGACAACAAAAGGAAATCAAAGGCATCAAAATTGGCAAAGATGAAGGTAAGCTTTCACTTTTTGCAGATGACATGATATTATACATGGAAAATACGATAGACTCCACCAGAAGTCTGCTAGAATTGATACATGAATTTAGCAAAGCTGCAGGATACAAAATCAATGTACAGAAATCAGTTACATTCTCATACACTAATAATGAAGCAACAGAAAGACAAATAAACTGATCCCATTCACAATTGCACCAAGAAGCATAAAATACCTAGGAATAAATCTAACCAAAGATGTAAAAGATCTGTATGCTGAAAACTATAGAAAACTTAGGAAGGAAATAGAAGAAGATATAAAGAAATGTAAAAACATTCCATGCTCATGGGTTGGAAGAATAAATATTGCCAAAATGTCAATATTACCCAAAGCTATCTACACATTCAATGCAATCCCAATTAAAATTGCACCAGCATTCTTCTCGAAACTAGAACAAGCAATCCTAAAATTCATATGGAACCACAAAAGGCCCCAAATAGGCAAAGTAATTGTGAAGAAGAAGACCAAAGCAGGAGACATCACAATCCCAGACTTTAGCCTCTACTACAAAGCTGTAATCATCAAGATAGCATGGTATTGGTACAAAAACAGACACATAGACCAATGGAATAGAATAGAAACCCCAGAACTAGACCCACAAACGTATGGCCAACTCATCTTTGACAAAGCAGGAAAGAACATCCAATGGAAAAAAGACAGTCTCTTTAACCAATGGTGCTGGGAGACCTGGACAGCAACATGCAGAAGATTGAAACTAGACCACTTTCTCACACCATTCACAAAAACAAACTCAAAATGGATAAAGGACCTGATTTTGAGACAGGAAACCATCAAAACCCTACAGGAGAAAGCAGGAAAAGACCTCTCCGACCTCAGCCATAGCTATTTCTTACTTGACACATCCCCAAAGGCATGGGAATTAAGAGCAAAAATGAACTACTGGGACCTCATGAAGATAAAAAGCTTCTGCACAGCAAAGGAAACAACCAACAAAACTAAAAGGCAACCAATGGAATGGGAAAAGATATTTGCAAATGACATATCAGACAAAGGGCTAGTATCCAAAGCTATAAAGAGCTCACCAAACTCCACACCCGAAAAACAAATAACCCAGTGAAGAAATGGGCAGAAAACATGAATAGACACTTCTCTAAAGAAGACATCCAGATGGCCAACAGGCACATGAAAAGATGCTCAACGTCGCTCCTCATCAAGGAAATACAAATCAAAACCACACTCAGATACCACCTCACACCAGTCAGACTGGCTAAAATGAACAAATCAGGAGACTATAGATGCTGGAGAGAATGTGGAGAAACGGGAACCCTCTTGCACTGTTGGTGGGAATGCAAATTGGTTCAGCTGCTCTGGAAAAGTGTGGAGGTTCCTCAAAAAATTAAAAATAGACCTACCCTATGACCCAGCAATAGCACTGCTAGGAATTTACCCAAGGGATGCAGGAGTACGGATGCATAGGGGCACTTGTACCTCAATGGTTATAGCAGCACTCTCAACAATAGCCAAATTATGGAAAGAGCCTAAATGTCCATCAAATGCTGAATGGATAAAAAAAAATGTGGTTTATATACACAATGGAATACTACGTGGCAATGAGAAAGAATGAAATATGGCCCTTTGTAGCAACGTAGATGGAACTGGAGAGTGTGATGCTAAGTGAAGTAAGCCATACAGAGAAAGACAGATAACATATGGTTTCACTCCTATGTGGATCCTGAGAAACTTAACAGAAACCCATGGGGGAGGGGAAGGAAAAAAAAAGAGGTTAGAGTGGAAGAGAGCCAAAGCATACTCTTATGTTCTCTTAAAAACTGAGAACAAACTGAGGGTTGAGGGGGGTGATAGGGAGAGGAAGGTGGGTGATGGGTATTGATGAGGGCACCTTTTGTGATGAGCACTGGGTGTTGTATGGAAACCAATTTGAAAATAAACTTCATATATTGAGAAAAAAATCTTCAAATAGGATAAATTAAGTTCCAAAGAAGACTTTTAGACTATGTTTTCTGAGACATTTTTGCAATCTTGTGTTCATTTTAATCCTTCAGAGTGTTTTCTCTATACCTCCTTTTTGACAGGAAAGTCCATGCCAATCACAATTTTTCTCTAGTCAGGGTCTAAAACTCTATGCTTATTTTTTAATTAGTTCCTGGAATGTTTCTATTACTGGGATGCCATTCACACTACACATTAGATACATTTAAAACAAGGTTCAAATTCCTCTTCTTTATAAGAACCTCCAAGCTCCCAACTATCACTGTTAAATACTCATATAGTTGTTTCTGTGTCCTTTGCTTCCATTACTAATGTATCTCATTTTACACAACCATAAGGATAATTTTTCACTTGCACACCGTTGTCAATTTATTGCACAACCTTAGACCAATCACTGAAATGTTTCTGTTTTCCCATATGTAAAATGGGGAAGCTTGGAGATTATATTTGAATATAATAAAACATATGTTTAAAACACTCTGCTCATGATATGCATATTTTTCGATTATAGAAGTAAATGGTAATAAACCATAATTATATAGATTATCCCAATTCTTCCTTTAAACTGAAACCAGACAGAAAAAAACATTTCAAAGTAACAGGACGTATGGTAAATGCTAACCAGTCTTGTGAACTCCCTAGAGTGGCATCCTTCCTCAGGTAGGATATAAGAACAGAACTTAAATTCTACTTGAGGTTATATTAAAGAGGAGAATTTTTGGTGCAGAAGCTAAGCTTGAGTTTAGAAAGAAAATCAAGGTAAACACATTTATGTACTTTACATATTATATTTTCTTTATAGCTTTAATATCTGTAGGGTCCTTTAAATGTTTCCTGAATGTTTTTAGTGTATATTTATTTACCTTATAGATGCACTAAGGTAACGTTAGCACTGCTTATGACTCTGAAAACAAATCATTCCTCATTTTGACAAGTTAGGCATTTGCAAAGCTGAATCATTAGCTTCTTTAATTAGCAGAAAAATATTTTATTGTCAAAATAAAAGATTTCATTTATTTCCAATTTTATAAAGATTTATATAAAATTAAAGCAAATTATATCTCTTAGAATACTCTGCCATTAGCCTCATCATGAAAAATGGCAAAGATATGGAATATCCATTTAATTCTTTAAGAAAAGTTTTTTTGTGTACATTTTGATAATTTTATTTCAGTGGTCTTCAGGTTTGTCCCTGTGTCATGATATTTACAATTATGAAAAATTCTCGATGCTGCATTATTGATTTCCTTTATTCAGTTTTCTAAGAAATTTGAAAAAATAAATGAAATTTTCAGATTTAGTTTCACTGGTGAATTAGAAACATATAATGCATGAGCACTTTTTCTCTTGGGACTGTTTGTTTGGCTTTTTACTATTCATTGTGAGACCTTCCTTAAAAGCCTTTTGACACAGGCATGGTAAAAATATGAAGTTGAAATACCATCTGCTGAAAGCCACTAATTGTCTTCTACCTATAAAGGAAGTTGATAATTTTACTGATTTTTTTTCTCTAACATTGTTATTGTCTGGTTCTACAAAAGGAAGATATATATTTGTGGACTTATCAATATAATATAGCAGCAGTAATTCAGCATTTTCCGTAGACAAATGCAATGCTGGAACCAGAACCCAATTATACCAGTAAATATAAAGGGAGAATTGTCTACAAATATAAGTTTCCAAATAGCTATTCACAATTTCATGTATTTTAATAAAAGTTAAGTAATATTTTGCAGCAACATGAAAAAAGGAAATTGATAATGTGTAAGAGTAGGATTGACAGGATCATATGGTTCTTATCTTTGTATTGGCACAAAAACAGACACATAGACCAATGGAATAGAATAAAGACTCCAGAATTGGACCCACAAAAGTATGGCCAACAAATCTTTGACAAAGCAGAAAAGAATATCCAATGGAAAAAAGACAGTCTCTTTAACAAATGGTGCTGGGAGAACTGGACAGCAACATGCAGAAGATTGAAACTAGACCACTTGCTCACACCATTCACAAAAACAAACTCAAAATGGATAAAGGACCTGAATGTGAGACAGGAAACCATCAAAACCCTAGAGGAGAAAGCAGAAAAAAAGCTTTCTGACCTCAGCCGCAGCAATTTCGTAGTTGACACATCCCCAACGGCAAGCGAATTAAAAGCAAAAATGAACTATTGGGACCTCATGAAGATAAAAAGCTTCTGTACTGCAAAGGGAACAATCAAGAAAACTAAAAGGCAACCAAGGGAATGGGAAAAGATATTTGCAAATGACATATCGGACAAAGGGCTAGTATCCAAAATCTATAAAGAGCTCACCAAACTCCACACCCGAAAAACAAATAACCCAGTGAAGAAATGGGCAGAAAACATGAATAGACACTTCTCTAAAGAAGACATCCAGATGGCCAACAGGCACATGAAAAGATGCTCAACGTCATTCCTCATCAAGGAAATACAAATCAAAACCACACTCAGATATCACCTCATGCCAGTCAGAGTGACTAAAAGGAACAAATCAGGAGACTATAGATGCTGGTGAGGATGTGGAGAAACGGGAACCCTCTTGCACTGTTGGTGGGAATGCAAACTGGTGCAGCTGCTCTGGAAAACAGTGTGGAGGTTCCTCAAAAAATTAAAAATAGACCTACCCTATGACCCAGCAATAGCACTGCTAGGAATTTACCCAAGGGATACAGGAGAGCTGATGCATAGAGGCACTTGTATCCCAATGTTTATAGCAGCACCTTCAACAATAGCTAAATTATTGAAAGAGCCTAAATATCCATCAACTGATGAATGGATGAAGAATTTGTGGTTTATATATGCAATGGAATACAATTTGGCATTGAGAAAGGATGAAATATGGCCTTTTGTAGCAACGTGGATGGAAGTGGAGAGTGTTATGCTAAGTGAAATAAGTCATACAGAGAAAGACAGATACCATATGTTTTCACTCTTATGTGGATCCTGAGAAACTTAACAGAAGACCATGGGGGAGGGGAAGGAAAAAAAAAAGTTAGAGAGGGAGGGAGCCAAACCATAAGAGACTCTTAAATACTGAGAATAAACTGAAGGTTGATGGGGAGGTAGGAGGAAGGGGAAAGTGGGCCTTGAAGAGGGCACCTGTTGGGATGAGCACTGGGTGTTGTATGGAAACCAATTTGACAATAAATTTCATATTTAAAAAAAAGAGTAGGATTAAATTTCAGAATTATAAAACACACACATGCATAAACATTCCTCCTATACACTGCATAGGAATACACTAAGATGTTTCATTTGCAATAATTCGCCTTTTTGTTTGATTATTTTTATTTCTTTTGAGTTCATTTGTTTCTAAAAATGTATTTTAAGGATATGGCTTCCTTAAAAAAAAAGAAAACCTCATCTCATACTTTCCTATCAACTGTTCTCTTACATGCAGCATAGTCTTATGTTATTCAATGTAGAAGATAATTCATGTCAATTTATATATTTATACTTTCAAATTTAAACTTTATACACCTACATATTTTCTTTTAAAGTTCATTTCAATGGATCTTCAAATTTTAATTTAAAATGAATATAAGCTTGAATTTTGTTTTTGTTTACACATAGATTAATACTTGAATTGATTATGTACATCAAAAAGGATTATGCATTTTTAAATATTATATTTATGCTATTTTTATTTATTTTTGATATTTAAAAAATGCAAAGAAAAGAATATAATAACAGCATATCAAATGCTAGAAATTTATTAGTGTATTTCAGTTTTTAACAAGTATATAATTTCAAAGAACTATACAATTAATAACTGATTATCCATTAACTATAACTTTATAAATAAAATTGACGTGTCCTGTAATCATCCTATCTCATTCTTTAGAAATAAAATAATTTTCTGGTGTATATATTTTCAGTGTATTTCATTCTTTTGTACAAATCTGTTTTACAAAGCCTTTTTTTTGATGATTTTCAAATGCATTTAATTGGCATCATGCAGAAAAAAGAATCCTATAACATTTTACTCAAAACCATATCACATCCCCTGTGAATTCTACATAATAATGTAAATGTATCTGATTTACCCCAAATTATTATTGCAATGTTTGATGGTTTTCTACTCTTAAGATGATTTTAGGGGCGCCTGGGTGACACAGTTGGTTGAGCATCCAACTCTTGATTTCCACTCAGGTCATGATCCCAGGGTCTTGGGCTCAAGCCCCACGTCCAGCTGCATGCTGAGAGAGTGGAGCCTGCTTAAGATTCTCTCTCTCTCTCCACTTCTGCCTCCTTCCCCTGCTCATTCTCTCTCTCTCAAATAAAATGAATAAAAATGAATAAAAATAAAATGATTTTAAAATAAGAAAAGAGAAAAGATTGTTTTACTTCTTTGTAGGTTACAAAATCTTACCTGTTATGTGTATCATTTTTTTGTATTAAATAGAAGCAGTGGTGTCAATTATCTTAAGAAGACTACTCAGGAATGTCCTACTTTTATGTTACAAATTAATATACACATTTATAAGAAAAATGTATAGGATTTATCCTTTTTTAAGTTAATATGGGATTTTAAAAATATGTATATATTATACTAATCGTGTTGAAAGAAATTACTAAGAAAAATATTGATGAAAACTAACAGTTGATAAAATCAAATATTTTTATTATTTGGGACTTTTTCTCTCCATGAAATAAAGAGAAGCAGAGAAATATATAAAGTTTCTCTAAAATACAGATTTGCTAACAGTTATCAATAGGATAAAAGTGAAGTCATCTCGAGAACTTAATATATTTACAGAAAAAGAAAGCATAGGTCAATTTTGCTAACTAAAAAAACAAACAAACATACAACAAAGGACAATCTTTAAGAAATCTGACAAAAGGGATTTTAAGGCCTTCAAAACTGATCACAGAAAGCATAAAACTACTCTCAGACCATGGGAAGAATTTCATATACAAAATGGATTGAGTTATACAAAAGACATTAATTGTATTTATAAAGACTATTTTATAGCAGCCTTTCTAAAACATGAAGAATAACTGGCAAATGCAAAAAGAAAGTTACAGAGCTAGCATCCTCAAGGTGCTCTGAGGGACAATAGTTCCAGGAACTTAGTTTCTCTGTGAAGGAAGCCTATTAGCTAGGCCATCATAGCTATGGCCTGAGGAACAGACTTCTCATTAAACACACATCTAGGGAATGACTGGAATCGTTTCTAGAGACCTCAGAGAGTGAGTGCTAGCTTTGTGCTTATCCTCTGTTATGCTCCTTGAGGGAAGCACTACATGTGTCTGGTACCTGGTTTTTGCAGCTGATACCCAGAGGGTGCCCCTTGATTTCTTGGCTCTGGTTGTCAGAGGGGCTTGTGTTTCTGGGTCCTACAGGACTAGAGGAAAAGGAGGCACAGTTCTTGGTAGGATATTACCTCCTGGGTGCTGCACAGACAGCAGACTGAGGCACACCCCCTTAGTCTTTCTGTGAAGAAGGTCACTTTATTGTCCTAGAGTTTGAGCTGATGGGGAGGTTTCAGGTTTGGCACATATTTAGTCGAATGGAACTGCTCTCAAAAAACATAGGCAATGGACACCATCTTGGCTCATTTGCTCTGCCTTGTTCCAGTTTGCCATTATCTCTGAGAAAGGAGCTTATACAATTGTCTGGAGCCATGATTTTGTAATTACCAACCAGGGAACATCTCTAGATCACCTGGTTCTGGTGGCCAATAGGGTTTATGTAGGTGGTCAGACAGGACTGTATATATTAGCATACTTTTAAAAATTGTTGCCTGAATATCTGGCTTCTAGTCAGCCCGAATTGAGATGCTGAGATCCTTTCCTCTGGAACACTGACAAATCTTGGCACATCCTCAAATATTGGAAGCCACTGAAAATATAATAGGCTGCTGAAAAAGCACAGAGGTTTGAGAGACAACCAAGAGCTGGGGCAGGGCTGAATGAAAAGGTTCATCTCCTTTGAGACTGGGAGTGGTGGCTGATTTATCTTCAGAATAGAAACCAAGCACAGAGAGTAAAGCAAAATGTAAAACCAGAGGAATATGTTCAAAATGAAAGAATAAGATAAAACCTCAAGAAAAGACCCTTAATGAAACAGAGATAAGTAACTTACCTGATAAAGAGTTCTAAGTAATTGTTATAGAGACTCTCACTAAAGTAGGGAGAAGAGGGGCGCCTGGGTGGCTCAGTCAGTTAAGTGTCTGGCTTTGGCTCAGATCATGATCTCACAGCTTGTGGGTTCGAGCCCCACGTCCTGCTCTGTGCTGACAGCTCAGAGCCTGGAGCCTGCTTCTGATTCTGTGTCTCCCTTTCTCTCTCTGCCCCTCCCCCCCACTCACACTCTGTCTCTGTCTCTCAAAAAATAAATAAACAATAAAATTTTTTAAAGAAGGGAGAAGAATGGATGTGCACAGTGAGGACTTCAATAAGAAATGTAAAATACAAGAATGTACTGAATAGAATGCAATAACTGAACTGGAAAAAAAAAACACTAGAAGGGTTCAAAAGCAGATTCAATAAAGTAGAAAAAAAGGATCAGTCAGCTGAAAGACAAGACAATAGAATTCATCCAATCAGGACAGTAAAAAGAAAAAAATAATAAAGATAGCTTAAGGGGCTTTTAGGACATCAAACAGACTAACATTCACATTATAGTACTCCCAGAAGACAGAGAGAAAGGGACATAAATCTAATCTGAAGAAATAATGGCTGAAGACTTCCATAACTTGGGGAAGGAAACAGATATCTAGATCCATAAGTTAAAGAAAGTTCAAAGGAAGAGGAGTCCAAAGGGACGGACATCATCAAGACACATTATTATTAAAATGTTAATAGTTAAAGACAAGGAGAAAAAATTAAAAGCAGCAAGATAAAAACCAACTTGTTATGTAAAGTTTGTCAGCACAAATTTTGTAGCCTAGAGGGAGTGGCACAGTATAGGCAGGGCTGAAAGAAAAAAATTTCCAACCATGAATCTCTACCTGGCACTCTTAGCATTCAGGATAGAAGGAGATGTAGAGAATTCTCTAGATAAACAAATTCTAAAGGAGTTCATCACTGCTAAAGAAACTGCCCTTAGAAGAAATATTAAAGGGACTTCTTTAAGCTGGAATGAAAGGGTGCTAATTAGTAACAAGAACATGTATAAAAGCATAAATCTCACGAGAAAAGCAAATATATAGTAAAGGTAGTGGATTTATTACTTATACAGCTGGTATCAACTTAAAATAGACTGTTGTAAGTTGTTATATGTGAGCCTCATGGTAACCACAAACCAAAACCTATAGTAAATATACAAAAGATAAAAAGAAAGGAATATAAACTTAACACTAAAGGAAGTCATCAAACCACCAAGGACAAGAATAAGAGAAGAAGAAAGAACATAGATGATTTACAAAAACGGCTAGCAAACATTTAGCAAAATGGCAATAAGCACATACATATCAATAATCACTTTAAACGTATATGGGCTAAGTTCTCTGATGAAAAGACATAGAATGGTTGAATGGATAAAAAAATGAGACTTATTTATATGCTGCCTTTAAAACACACTCTTTAGATGCAAGAATATACACAGGCTAAAAGTGAAGGGATAGAAAAAAATGTTTCATACAAACAGAAACCAAATGAAAACTGGAGTAGCTTATACCTATATCGGACAAAACAAGCTTTAAAAGAAAACTGCAATAAGAGACTAACAAGGGCATTATATAGTAATAAAAGGTCAATCCAACAAGACGACATAACATTTATATACATTTATTTACCAAATGTATAAGCACCTAAATAAGTAAAACAAATATTAACAGACCTATTAAAGAAAGGGATGGCAATACAATAGTAGGGGATTATAATACCTAATCATATCAATGGATAAGATCATCCAGACAGAAATTCAATAAGAAAATATCAGCCTTAAATTACATGTTTCAACATATGGGCTTAACAAATATATATAGAATATTATTCCAAAAGCACATAATACACATTCTTCTCAAGGCTAAATGAAACATGAAATATTTCCAACATATATCAGGCCAGAAAGCAAGTTCTATAAATTTAAGAGGACTGAAATTATATCAAGCATCTTTTATAAGCACAATGAAACTAGAAATTAATTGTAAAAAGAAAACTGGATAATTAAAATATGTGGAGATTAAATAACATGATACTGAATAACCAATGGGTCAAAATAGAAATCAAAAGAGAAATAAAAAAATACCTTGAGACAAGCAAAACAGAAATGTAACATACCAAAATTTATGGGATACAGCAAAAGCAGTTCTAAGAGAAAAGTTTATCATGATAAATGCCTATATCAAAAGAAGAGAAATCTCAAGCAAACAACCTAACTTTATACCTCAAGGAACTAGAAAAAGAAGAGCAAACAAAGCCCAAAGTTAGTAAAAATTAAAAATAAATAAATAAGTAAATAAATAAATAAATAAGTAAATATTAAAGCAGAAATAAATGAAGTAGAAATTAAAAAGACGAGAGAAAAGACCAATAAACTAATAGCTGGTTCTTTGAAAAGACAAACAAAATGGACAAATCTTTACCTAGTTTCACCAAAATAAAGACTGTGGACAAAAAACTAAATGGAATCACACATGGAAGAGGAGTGGGGCACCAGGGGCACTTAAGTGGGGCACTTAACTTAGTTGGTTAAGCCTCTGACTTCAGCTCAGGTTATGATCTCACAGTTTGTGAGCTCGAGACCCATCTTGAGCTCTGTGCTGACAGCTCAGAGCCTGAAGCCTGCTTCGAATTCTGTTGTTTCCCACTCTCTCTGCCCCTCCACTCACACTCTGACTCTCTCTCTCAAAAATAAATAAACAAAAAAAATGGAAGAGGAAATGTTACAAATGATACCACAGAAATAAAAAGGATTGTAAGATATTACTATGAACAATTATATGCCAATAAATTAGACAACTGGAAGAAATGGATAACTTCCTAGAAATATACAATCTATCAAGACTAAATCATGATGAAATCTGAATAGATTGATTACTATCAAGAAGATTAAATCAGTAATCAAAAATTTTCCATTCAGGGGCACCTAGGTGGCTCATTCCATTGAGTGACTGACTTAGGCTCAGGTCATGATGTCACAGCTCATGAGTTTGAGCCCCGTGTTGGGCTCTGTGCTGACAGCGTGGAGCTTGGAGCCTGTTTCAGATTCTGTGCCTCCCTCTCTCTCTGCCCCTAACCCACTCACATTCTCTCTCTGTCTTTTTTTCTCTCTCTCTCTCTCAAAAATAAATAAAGATTAAAAAAGATTTTTTTCCATCCAAATAAAAGTCCAGGATCTGATGGCTTCCCTGGTGAATTCTACCAAACATTCCAAGAATTAATATCAATCATTCCAAAAAAGAGAATACAGAGAAACTCTTTCAAGCACATTTTACAAGTCCTGCATTAGCAAACCAAATTCAACAATACTTTACAAAGATCATACACCATGATCAAGTGTATTTATTCCAGGGATGCAGCAGCTGCAAATTAATGTGACACACCACATTAACAAAATGAAGGGGAAAGATCATATGGTCATTTGAACAGATGCAGAAAAAGAATTTGAGAAAAATTCAACATCCATTTATTATCAAAACTCTCAACAAAGAAGGTGTAGTGGAAACTTAACATAACAATGGCCATATATGACAAGCCTACAGCTGTTATCACACTCAATGGTGAAAAGTGTAAAGCTTTTCCTCTAAGATCAGGAACAGGATAATAATATCCATTCTTACCACTTTTATTCAACATGGTACTGGAAGTCTAGCCAGAGAAACTAGCAAGAAAATGAATTACAAGTTGTCCAAATGGGAAGAACTAAAACTTTCCTTATTTTCAGATAATATAACATTATACAGAAACCTGTAAAGATGCCATCAAAAAACACCTCTAGCACCAACAAACAATTTCAGTAAAGTTGAAAGACACAAAATCAGTACATAAAAATCTGTTGCATTTTTACAGTAATAACAAAATATCAGAAAAATAAATTAAGGAAACAACCCCATTTATAATTGCATCTATGAAAATAAAATACCTAACAATAAATTTAACCAAGGAGATGAAAGATCTGTATATTGAAAACTAAAGAAAAAAATTAGTAAGAGACATTGAAGACAGAAATAAATAAAAATATACTCCATGCTCATGGACTGGAAAAATTAGTATGGTGAAATGTCCATACTATCCAAACCAATATAAAGATTCAATGCAATCCCTATCAAAATTTCAATGATATTTTTCACAGAAATAGAACAAACAATTTTAAAATTTGTATGAATCCACAAAATACAAAGACTCACAATGGTCAAAGCAATCTTGAGAAAGAGCAAAACTGGAGGCATCAAAATCCCTAATTTCAAACCATATTCTAAAACTGTAGTAGTGAAAACAGTATGGTATTGGCATAAAAACAGACACATAGATCAAAGGAACAGAATAGACAGTCCAGCAGTAAATCCACACATATATGATGAATTAATTTATGATAAAGGCATGAAAAATATACAATGGGGGAAAAGACAGTGTTTTAAATAAATAGCATTGGGAAAACTGGAGTGCCACATGCAATAAACAAAAAAACAAACAAACAAACACTGGTCCACTATCTTACATCACAAGTAAAATTAACTCAAATGTATTAAATATTTGAACCTAAGACCTTAGCCATAAAACATCCAGAAGAAAACACAGGTGGTAATCTCCTTGATGTTGGTCTTGGTAATGATTTTTTTAATCTGACACCAGAAGCAAAAGAAACAAAAGCAAAAATAACCACATGGTACTACATCAATCTAAAAAGCTTCTGGGGGCATTTGGGTGGTTTAATTGGTTAAGCAAATGACTTTTGGTCTTAGCTCAGGTCATGATCTCACAGTTCATGGGGTCAAGCCTCACGTCGGGCTCTATGCTGATGGTGATGGCATGGAGCCTGCTTGGGATTGTCTCTCCTTCTCTATGCCCTTCCCCCCACTTGTGTGCTTTATCTCAAAATAAATAAACATACTTAAAAAATTAAAATAAATAAAAATAAAAAGTTTCTGTACAGCAAAGGAAACCATCAACAAAATGAAAAGGCAGCTTACTGAATGGGAGAAAATAATTTCAAATCATTTATCTTGGGGGCTAATATATATCAAATATATACAAAGAACTCATACAACTCAATGGTAAACAAAACAAACAATATGATTTTAAAAATGGGCAGATGAGGGGCACCTGAGTGGCTCAGTTGGTTAAGTGTCCAACTTCAGTTCAGGTCATGATCTCACAGCTCATGGGTTTGAGCCCCATGATGGGCTCTGTGCTGACAGCTCAGAGCCTGGGGCCTGCTTTGAATTCTGTGTCTCCCTCTCTTTCTGCCCCTCTCCTGCTCATGCTCTGTCTCTCTCCGTCTCTCTCAAAAATAATTGTGTGTCTGGGAAATACAAATCAAAACCACAGTGAGGTATCACCTCACACCTATTAGAATCAAAACCACAGTGAAGTATCACCTCACACCTATTAGAATAACTATTATCAAAAAGACAAAGACATGCTAACAAGGATGTGGAGAAAAGATAATCCTTTTACATTTTAGTGGGAGTGTAAATTAGTGCAGCCACTATGGAAAACAGTGGAATATTCTTAAAACTTTAAAAATGGAACTACCATACAATACAGCAATTCCACTACTGAGTATTTATCAGATGCAAACAAAAACACTAATTTGAAAAGATATGTGCACCCCATGTTAATTTCAGTATTATTTATAATAGCCAAGATATGGAAACCACATAAGTGTCTGCTGATTGGTGAATGAATAAAGGAAATGGGAGATACACACACACACACACACACACACACACACACACACACATGCTGGAATATTATTTGGTCATAATAAAGCTGAAAACTTGTAATTTGTGACAATTTGGGCGGACCCTGAGTGAATTATGCTAAGAGATATAAGTCACAGAAAGACAGATATGATCTGTCTTAAATGTGGAACCTAAAACAAAAATAAAAGCAAAAAAATCCCAGGCTCATAAACATAGAGAACAGACTGGTGGACCAGTGGTTACCAGAGGCCGGCAGTAGGGGTTAGGCAAATTGGTGGAATGTTTTTGTTTTGCTTTCTTTTGTATTAGTTTTAATAAATTGAATAAAGACAGTATGAGAATTGCAAACCAACTGATCATGCTGTTAATTTTACTTAATCAAAGTATGTAATAATAAGTTGAGATACAGCTTAAAAACAAATAAAAACACTGCTGTGGTAGAATTAAGCAAAGGTCCTTAATGTGAACAGTCACATTCCAGTTTATAATGAGGCCCAAAAAGAAAGAGTGTAAGACACTAATAAAAGCAGTTCTCAGAGCTTGCAAACATCAAGTGCAGACAAGAAGAAAAACTGAACTGTAATATCAGGCAACATATTTAAGTGTAGTTATTGAGGTTACTGTTGAAACAGAAAGCAAAAACAATAATCAACACAAAACAGTCAGAAACCTGGTCATTTCCTTATAATTTTCATTTTTCCATATGGGAAAGAGTAGAATTAAAAAATAAAACCACAATATGTTGCAAAATTATTTAATTCATTATTGTTACATTACATTACTAAAGAGTAAAGAGCATACTGGTATTTTAAGAAGAAACAGATGCCTAAATCTCTTGGGGAAGGACTAACCCCTGACATTACTCATCTCTACCCTCTGCCCATTCACCCTAGGGAGTATGTGGTTAGGAAAGGGAAAGGAGTGATTAGCACTAATATTATCGGATATCAAATTAATTGAAGAAGATAAGGATAAAATCCAAAATAGGGAAAAATTTAGATTCCCCTTTAGAGTATAAAGACACGTAATTCAGGGCCAGATGGAGTGGTCTTGGTGTGAACCAATCTTATATACAGAACATATGGGAATCCTTGGTAATTTGGCCAGAAAGGTCTCAAACTTTCACAAGACATTGAAGAACTAAATTAGCTAAATTGGGAAAAATAAAGTCTGTTGGATGTGTGAGTGTGCGGTTTTGTGTGAGTCTGTATATAAATAGGTCAGTGTGTCTTTCTTTCAACTTTTCTTCTCCCATATGGTGTAGATAAAATTATCAAACACTTTATATAAAGAGCTGCTTTTTTAGGTTTTCATGCATGCTTCATGTGTAGGAAATGATAGTCAAGGCAGGAACCAGAAGAGGGAAAGGTAAAGCCTCTTCTGATCAAAGGCAGACATGAGTGTGGGTGGCAGGTAGCTTGTTGAGGATATAGAAATGAAGAGATATTAAGATGCACTCACTTTTTTACACCCTGACATCACCATATACCTAGAAGAGAGTTACAGCAGATATAGGAGCCAAATTGTTCAAATTACAGACACAATAGCACTATCTTTGCTAGCTACTCAAGAAACGGTATATATGTACAGGATACTTTATCTTCAGTAAATATATTAATTTTCTTAGGATTATAAAAGAAAATTAAATTTGTGTGGTTTTAAGTAATCTGAATCATCAGTAAAATGCATGTTTTTGGAAAGAGTGTAATTTAGAATATGCTGTTACCTCAACCAAACAACTTAAGGTAGTAAGCTACTAACAGACTGATGTTTTACCTGTATAGGGCAATCAATGTCAATGAAATGCAAAGACTCGCCTCTAGTGTGTTTCTATAATTTAAAACACTCAAAATTGTTATTTATTATTATAATTAAAAACATATTTCTAGGATAACATTAGAAGGATATTCAAATGGCTACAAGTCAAAGAGTACACAGAGATAAATTTAAGACATTAACATAAAATCTCTCCTACTGATTCTTCTATCTACTAGAATTTAAGTACCATAGATTTTGGGAAGATTCCACATGTATCAATAATTCTTTTTTTATATTTATTTTTTTATTTTAGAGAGAGAGAGAGAACATGAGTGGAGAAGAGGAGCAGAGGGGGAGACAGAAAGAGAGAGAGAGAGAGAGAGACAGAGAGAGGGAGAGAGAATAAATGAGGGGCTTGATCCCATGACCCTGGAGTCATACTCTAAGCCGAATTCACGAGTCAGATGCTTACCTGAGTTAGAGCCATCCAGGCACCCCAATCAATAGTTCTTTAACCAAATTCTATTTCTATTGTGATGGCAAAGGAGCTGTAAAATAATAAAAAGAGATGCTAGATTATGGGGTATATAATATTAGGAAACAACAAATCTTTTTATTGTATTTATTTTTAAACGTTTATCTTTATTTTTGAGACAGAGAGAGACAGAGCATGAGCTGGGGAGAGGCAGAGAGAGAGGGAGACACAGAATCAGAAGCAGGCTCCAGGCTCTGAGCTGTCAGCACAGAGCCCGACGCGGGGCTCGAACTCGTCAACTACAAGATCATGACCTGAGCCGAAGTCGGACGCTCAGCCGACTGAGCCACCCAGGCGCCCCAGAAACAGAAAATCTTTCAAAATGTGTGCAAGATCCTGCCAGTCTGACATGATTTTAAACCAGATAATCTTTGTCTACCCATTTTTTAAAACTGCACTTCGGAAAATTTCTTCAGAATTTTCAAAATATTTTGGCTTATTTTAAGTAGAGAAATCTTTTTGTTCTAGATATGAATTATTTAAACATCTATATTTTATTTGGAACAGTATTTAGTAAATAAATATATCAACTTAAACAATACCTATTGAGGTAAAGATAAGACCAAGTATTGATAACAGTTTCCTCCTTGAGTCCATAAATTAGTTCTGATAACAATTTTGCAAAAATTTTTAGAAAACATTTTGAAAAATGATAACATAAATGGGCAAAGTAAATAGTGTCCTACTTCTTCAAAGGAAAACACTTAGTATGTTTATTATGTTTTTATCACTCTAATGTTTCCTCTGAGACTAGGAAATGCAAGTACCCCATGAATGGGCATTCTGGACTTCTTTATTATTATCATTTTCCCTTCTCTTCCCTTTTAGTTAGAGGCTTTAAGGGTCATTAGGCCTCTAAAACAGCTGTACACTTGAAGATAGTTCCTTTGTTTTGTTTTGTTAGCCTATATCAAAGTTTGCAGTATTCTTAATTCCTTCCCTATGTTTCCCCCATCCACTCCTGAAAGATTTATTGTACCTTCTTTGGTGTTCTCCCTAAATTTGGTAAGTGTACCAGTTAAAGAACATCATATAGTTTTATAATGTTTTATGTATCTCCTCTTTTAATAGATGGGATTACTCCAGGGGCATAAAAAATAACTTATTGAACTTCTCATTCCAAGATCTTACTTTATGATGGGGATATAATAGATATTCTTACTTGGCAGAGGTTGAATTTACTTAAATTATAATGAAACAGACAGAAATGAGGAGATTATAAAGCACATGGTAAAAAGAAAAGCAGAGGGGATTTTCTTCATAGAAATTTAGAGTTAATAAGTTTGAAATAACAATGTGTTTATAGTTTAAAGTTCCAAAGTAATAAAGGAGAAAGTATGAAAATCTCTGTATGAAATGATTAAAAAATATCTTCTTGATAAATAAAGAAAACAGAAAATCAAAAGGAAAAAATGTCCTGACAACCAATGTCAGGAATTTATAAATCAATCAATCAACCAATCAGTCTTTCACGTTACTTTGACATTGGTAACTAGGAGCACAATAGCACAGTTGGAAATGAGAGAAGCAAATTACATAGAAATGTATACACTGCAAGGAAAATATCAGTGAGTTGAAACTAAGAGGTTTATTTCAAAGAAGTTAGTCATGTGCAGGTATAGTTTAGAAAACAGACTCAATTGTTACCTTGCCAAATAGGCCGAGAGAACTTCTATTACTTGCAAAAATAAAAGTGTTTTTCTAAACTGGATATCAATTGTGTGCTAGACAAGCATGGATGAATGTTTGAAGTTTTTTGATTGGGGAAGGAATGAAAGAAGAGATGGAAAGTAGCAAGTGTTTCGTTATTGTGATTTGTAGGTGGTAAAGACACATAGAAGTGTGAAGTATCATTTTAAAAGATTTATTCTAAAGGATTTTTAAATTTGTGTTGTCAAGAGCATAGACAACAATCAAAGTGGTGGAGTTTGGGTGAGTTCCATTCAGAGTTCCGCTCGCTCTCTTCAGTAAAATGATGGGTTCATCAAAATCAGGATACAAAGTAGCTCACTGATGACAGTAAATGTCAGTGGAATCTCTATAGTATTTATAAGGCATACTGAAGTTGAATAAATGAAAAGGATTTTATTATGATCTATTATATTTCATAAAAATATGAAAATAATCTTGCTTACGAGAAGAATAAAAGCTAGAGAAGGAAATAATGAATTAAAACCAACAAAAAGAAGGTATATAAGTAAACTAAAAATGTATAAACTGAATAAAATATAAAATATAAATATGTAAATATACCAAAAAAAAAAAAAGGACTCCAAGAGGATGACAACTTTATTACATTTGGTTCATTTTCACTTCCAAAGTCTGAGTTACCTTTTCAGAGCCAATCAGCTTCTGGGTCTAACACATAAGTGAAAACTCAGACTCTACTGGAAACCTGAAGAAGAAAGCTGATGCAGTATTCTTTTCTTCCATTACATGAGAGTCTGTGATCCCACGTCTGGCAATTCTGTGTTTAGAATCAGAACAAGGTGGACCCTGGGTCATATCTGGCCCAATGAGATTCATGGACTCTCTGGGAAAAGGGTGAAATAACAATGCATGAAGGCTCCTGAACACCCTCAGCTGAAGTATAATCAGAGAGATTGACTGAATCCTTTCCAAATTTCCAACTAGAAAAATATGAAGGGACTGAAGTGAAACAGACTTTTGCTCTGACAGTCAAGTGCCATCCAACAAAGTACAATGGGCCCCTCTCTGAGATATCTGCATCAATAGAACTCTTAGTTCCACATGGGATGACGACAGCGTGTGGAAAACTTAAACAGTACATGACTCTGTGGTAAAAGTATTCACAGCAGGGGTGGCTAGGTGGCTCAGTCAGTTGAGTATTCGACTCCAGCTCAGGTCATGATGTCACGGTTTGTGAGTTTGAGCCCCACCTCACCTCAGATTTGTTGCTGTCAACACAGAGCCTGCTTCAGATCCTTTGTCCCCCTCTCTCTCTGCTGCCCCTCCCCACTCACTTGCTCTCCTTCTCTCTCAAAAATAAACAAATACACATTTAAAAAAGTATTCACAGCAATTGACTTAGAAAATGAAGAATTTATAGTGATACCTTAAACTACATTTACAAAAACTGATATATATATATAAGTGATAGATGATAAATATCTTTATATAAATAGTTATAAAATGTTTTATCAGTGTTTACAAAATTAAAACAAACCTAGTGAATGGGAGTATTTTGTTGTAATTTTATGATGAGTACTTAAAGTAATGATGGGTCTACAATTGATAATACAATAAAATGTTATATACTGTTAAATAATGAGATAGTATGGGGACGTACAATATTAAGTAGTTCATAAAGATTTTTGAAATAGGGAAGTAATAATGTAAGGAAAATTCTAATAATGTGTTGGAAGCAAAGTACTTATTTATATTAGAAAACATAAGAAAATGTATATATGAAGGAAAAGCAAAAGAAAAGAGTTCCAAATGTTTCATTTGCTAATAGTGGAAGAGAAAATTGTCCAGGATTTTAAGTACCCAAATGTCTCATATTTAAGAGACATAAAAGACAGAGGTAGACCAGAGCAACTTAATTGAGATAAAATATTTCTCATTTTTATACATTTTTTTTTCTCATCAGTCCTGAAGAAAGGAAGCCAAATCATTAACTAAATGCATAAATAAAATAAGTGACCCTAGGAAAGTTTAGGATTAAGGTCCTAAAATGACATTTGTTCACACTAACAAAAGAAAGCAACAAGAAATGATGATATAGCATTATATAAGTAATAAATCTAAGAAACATCACAAGATTAAAGTCAATTATATTTAGTTGTTGTAAATCCTAAGAGCAGTATGCCTTCTTTAAAGACAGCAAGGAGCCAGATTAGACTAAAAACATGCATTCTCACAAGTATGTAAATGTCCCAATTCTCACCCCCATTCTCCTAGAAATACTAATGTACTTGACTTTATATTTGTTCCTGCAGATACCATTCATGTATATACAAGTGCAAGCACAGATATTTTTGAGGGAGTGTTCCTTTTATTCAAAGGAAGTAACATTCCAAACTTGTTCTCAAATCTGTTCCTCTCACCAATAAAAGCATTGTTTGTTTTTTTATCCATAATACATGTCGACTCACCCAGTTTTTATATTACTAATTGGTCTATCATATGGATATTGATCATATATAATCAATACCCTATTTTTAAAATTTAAAATTTTTTTAATTTAATTTTATTTTAGAAAGAGAGGGAGTATATGCAAGTGGTGGAGAGGCGCAGAGGGAGAAAGAGACAAAATCCTAAGCAGGCTCCATGCTCAATGCGAAGCTCAATGAGGGGCTCAATCCCATGACCCTAAGGTCATGACCTGAGCCAAAATCAGGATGCTTAACCAACTGAGCCACCCACAGGAGGCCCTCAATACCCCATTTTTAAATGTTTACTCTGAAGATGCCTCTCAGATCTCCTGCTGCAGGAAACATAATTAACTCAAGGACCCAGCTGCTGCACTCAGAAATCCATTGCTTTATTTCTATCAAGATTATGCTTCCTGTGGACTGCTCCAAAACAGTGACTGAGGGTGGCAAGAATACTAATTCAGGCCCATTTCTGAAGGACATAGGAATCCTCTGATGTGCAGTTTTGGCTTGAGTCCTCTTTGACAGTCTTGCTGAGTATTTCTCAGCTTTGCACTAGGGTCTCCAATGGTTTCACATAATCTTCGTATCCTTCTCTTCCTTCCACCTTAGGTCATACTTGGCATCTGACAACTCTCTCAGCCTCAGCTGGCTTCTTCCATTTTCTCTCAGAAGAATTTTTCCTAATTAATTTCTTGAACATTAATTCTCATCTTAGGGCCTCAGAGGGCCCAGACCAACACATTTAATATTTTTCAGCTATTTGGTAATATACATAAAGCATATGTAAGTGAAAAAAATCTCCATATTTGTAAGAAATTGTGTCTTAAGATTTACTACAAGTTTTCATCAATTATGCTCAGATCCCTTACACACAGGTAGAGTTGGATTAGATGTGACAGAAAATTTGATTGCCCTTATTCAACACAGCTCATTAAAACTATGTTTGTTTTTAAGAGTTGTTTGTTTTCCATCTCCCAAAGCTATGCCAGTTAACATGATTTATTGATATAGAGAACAGGACTATTCTTTATTAATTATATTCTAAACAATAACACTTCATCAGCAGTTTACTTAGTGTTAGTACTAGCCTAATGGGAAAAAAACACTAGATCTAACTAATGGTTCTCTTGTCATTTCAATCATTTTCTCCCTCCTCAACTGCAAATCACAATAGTGTGTTGATATTTTGCTTTGAATCTCCAACATTGTCACATTTCCCCTAGGTGGATTTATAAAAGAATTAAAATGCTGTTGGACTATTAAAATATTATTTAGTATAAAATTTCATTTTATTATAGTTAGAAGAGAACAAAATCAAAGTCTTATATAAAGGAGGTCATTTGAGTAAATGAGCTTCACAAAATGATTTACAGCTCATACTAAAAGGTCTGTAGGATTTCATTACAAGTCAGACTAGTGATTGTCACAGATATTAACAGAAAACTTGAACATTGTAAAGCCAAATTGTCACATTTCAGTATCTGAAATTGCTATGGAAGGAATTAGCAGGATGAAAAATTGTTGCCAATTATACTTCATTTATGTGAATATTAGTCTTCATTTAACCCAAGGATCTCTCTGTTGACTAGCCACTCTGACAAAGACAAGGTATTGGTGTTCTTTAAGCAATTATAATTTATTTAAATATGTAGTGAATAAGATATTTTAAAAGATACTATATCATTTAGCATTTAGTGAATCATTTTTTAGCAACTAAATTTTTATTAATCAAAGTTAGCAAAATTTCTTAATAGTCAAATGATTCAATGAGTAAATGTGTAAACTTAGATTTACTCTAAAAAAGAAAATTTGAATGATCTGATTTCCTGCTGCCCTGGTGCACAGCTGGGAAAATCAAATCCAGCTTACAAGCTATTAAGTGACAAGTAAATATCATAGGAGTGAACCAGATAAATAGGCAAAGTAATCTTTGCCTATTTATAGTCTTACCCTTCTGCTATTCAATAATTTATTCAGCAAACTCATGATTTGTATCTAAGAATGGCCCCAGCTTTCTTTGAGCTTCTGTGTTAGATATATCTTGTTTAAATAAGCTGTTATATTTATAACACAAAACCTCTCATGGAATCAGTCTTTGCTCTTAAAGTGCTACCAAGCATCCTACACACTAAGTCTAGTGCTCCTAGCACAACTCAAATAAGTAACAAACTAAGTGACTTAGCTTAGTAAAAATAGATAAAATTAAGCTATATTAAAACTGAAAATTTCTCTCCATCAAAGGACACAGTCAACAGAGTGAAAAAGCTATCTATGGAATGGGAGAAAATATTTGCAAATCAAAAATCAGATAAGGTTACTATAAAGAATATATAAAGAACCCCTACAATTCAAGAACAAAAGCAAAAAACCTGACTGAACATGGGTAAAAGACTTGAATAGACCTTTCTGCAAAGAAGATAAAAATGGCTAACAAGCACACAAAAAGCTGTTCAGCATCATTAGGAAATGCTGAAATCGTTAGGAAAATGCAAATCAAAACCACAATGAGATGCTACCTTATCCCATTAAGATAGTTACTATGCTAAACATCAGAAACAAACAACAAAACCCAGAAAATCACAAGGGTTGATAAGGATGTGGGAAAATCAGAACTCCATATACTGTTGGTGGGAATGTAAAAATGGTGCAGCTATTATGGAAAACAGTATGGTGCTTCCCTCCAAAACTTAAAAGAGAATTACCATATGGTCCCGGAATTCCATTTCTGGACAGACACCCAAAAGAATTGAAAGCAGGTCTTGAAGAGGTATTTGTGCACCCATACTCATAGCAGTATTATTTACAATCACCAAAATGTGGAAGCTACTGAAGTATCCATTTATGAATTAATGGATAAACAAAATGTGGTAAATACATACAATTGAATGTTAATCAGATTCGAAAAGAAAACAAATTTTCCATAGGTTTTCTGACACATGTTACAACAGGGATGAACCTTGAAGACATTATGCTAAATGAAAATAAGCCCATTGCCCCACAAAAAAAAACTGTATGATTCCCCTTGATATCTCAGTCTAGGTATCCTTGATACCTAGATGTAGCTACCTAGAGCAGTCAAATGTATAGACACAGAAAGATGAATTTTGATTTCCAGTAGCTAGGGGGAAATGGGAAGAGTGTTGTTTAATGGGTATAAAGCTTTAATTTTACAAGATGAAAAGAGTTCTGGAGATTGGTTGCACAACAATGTGAATATACTTTGCACTGCTGAACTGTAGAGATAACATAATTAAGATGGTAAATTTTATGTTATGGTGTATTTTACAACAATTACAATTTAAAAATTTTCTTTGAATATTTTCTAAGTCATCAATTTGAAAAAAAAATGGCCAAAAGAAGGAAAATGTTCTTTCCTTAATTGTATTATTTATATGAAAACATTCAATATATTTCTTGGCACATAGAAAGGACTAAAAATGGTAACTTCCTTATTTTTTCAGTAGACATAAAAGTATATGTATTCAGTTTTTCCTCACTTAATGACTTATAATTAATAGGTATTAGTTTTTCACCAGGAACACAAAGATGGTATTTTAAAAGGCTTTTTATTGGGGTGCCTGTGTAGCTTAGTTAGTTAAGCATCCAACTTCCACTCAGGTCATGATCTTGCAGTTCATGGGTTTGAGTCAGATCAGAGCCTGAAGCTTGCCTCAGATTCTGTGTCTCCCCCTCTCTGCTCCTCCCCCACTAACACTCTGTCTCTCTCTCCCTCTCTCAAAAATAAATAAATAAAAGGAACTAAAATGTAAAGGCTTTTTATTTTACAATAGAATAAAAATTTTACCTAGGATGGCCCCTACTAAAAGGCACTTACGTCCTAAGAGCATCCCCAAAGCTCAGTTATTTCTACTTTCTTTCCTCCTCCATCTCTGAGATTTAAATCCTCCAGTTCTTTACATTACCTGAGGCAGTATCCTTCCTCACAGAAAGGTATTATCTAAGTTCCTTTAATTGTACAGAATACATGAATGATGCAGCTAAAGACAGGGGACAAGTAAACCAAAGAGAACAGTAAATGAAATTCATGACAGAATTGAAATAAAGCTTACTGAAAGACGGTAAAAAATTTCATTTTAAAGATTAGTACCCTGTGACCAAGATAGTAATGCGATTTGCCACAAACTACACAACTAATTAATTAAAAGCAAATCAGGTAGAAGAACCAGGAGTTTCAGTTTCTCTCTTTGACCAAAAAAAAGCCAATTCACATGCACCCTCATTCAGATAATTATTCTCTAACTTCTAATTGTACTTACACATACAAAGCTGAAGATAGAAGATACTTTTATATTTTACTTCAATGCAGTGGATATTTTGATCTTTCCAGTTTGACTTTAAGGCCATTTTGCTTCCCATTAATGGTAAAAGTATTTTAACCAGAATTTCTAGTTTATTTACAAAACATTTTGTCAATTAAGTTATTTTTTTAATTTATAGACACTTATAAACATAGTGTCTATAGTAAACAACATAGTAAAAACATTTCCCTTTTTCCATTTTTCTTTTCATATTACTATTACTGTATTTACTTAATAAGGAAAATTTTTATCATAAATTTTACAATGAAGAAGGAAAAATTTTATTATAAATTTTACAATGAAGATCTCTCACTGTTCAGATACTTGTCCATTTTAAATTTCAGCAATTAGAGGGGCGCCTGGGTGGCGCAGTCGGTTAAGCGTCCGACTTCAGCCAGGTCACGATCTCGCGGTCCGTGAGTTCGAGCCCCGCGTCGGGCTCTGGGCTGATGGCTCAGAGCCTGGAGCCTGTTTCCGATTCTGTGTCTCCCTCTCTCTCCGCCCCTCCCCCGTTCATACTCTGTCTCTCTCTGTCCCAAAAATAAATAAACGTTGAAAAAAAAAATTAAATTTCAGCAATTAGAATTACTGCCAAGAATCATGATCATTGTTTCTACCAATATTCCCATTTCAAATTTTGCAACGTTCAAAGTTACCAACAAAATGTGGTCATTAATTTTGATGACAGCTGTTTCTACGCTTTGAGTACCAGTATAAAATCATGTGAACTGAGTAAAGTATGAGTGCATGCATTTATTTCCTACATAATCTGTGGAAAAGTGTGAACAATTTCTCCCAAGTATTCTAGACTTGCTCTATTGACTGAAATACTTCCAAATACTCTACCTCTAAGTAATAATAAAAAGAAAATTACCTGGTCACACAAACAGGGTCAAAACTTCTGCTTTCATCAGAACTCTCTTTCAGATGATGTTTTACCAACATCTGAGTACCACCTGTGGCAAGATATGTAGTGAGGATATTGCCTGTTAATGGTTAAGATGACCATGTGAGAGGTGTTTGAAGCTCCTTTTATAAAGATTCCATGGCTGGGTTTTCTAGTCATTTCAGTGAAATTGCAAACACTTGGAGAGCAGGAAGCCTGCAGAAGCAATGACTGAGAAAGAGTAATTTAACAGGCTATACTCTATTTTGGTGGAGCTGCTTTGGCCTGAAACTAAGAAGTAGTGCCTGTAACTTTGAATAAGCTATGGAGGTGGAAAGTGATAAAGAAAAAAGGATACTGGGTCAGCCCTTACTGTAAAAAATGACTTCCACCAGGGAGAAACACTGCCATCAGTAGTCACAATAGAAAAATATTTATTAAATCCACTAGTTTAATTGTAATTCTAAAGTTACTAAATGAATTTGAACCAGTCTATTTTCTTTTTTTTTTCATGTTTCTTTTTTCTTTTTTTTTTTTTATATATGAAATTTATTGACAAATTGGTTTCCATACAACACCCAGTGCTCATCCCAAAAGGTGCCCTCCTCAATACCCATCACCCACCCGCCCCTCCCTCCCACCCCCCATCAACCCTCAGTTTGTTCTCAGTTTTTTACAGTCTCTTATGCTTTGGCTCTCTCCCACTCTAACGTCCTTTTTTTTTTTTTTTTCCTTCCCCTCCCCCATGGGTTCCTGTTAAGTTTCTCAGGATCCACATAAGAGTGAAACCATATGGTATCTGTCTTTCTCTGTATGGCTTATTTCACTTAGCATCACACTCTCCAGTTCCATCCACGTTGCTACAAAAGGCCGTATTTCATTTTTTCTCATTGCCACATAGTATTCCATTGTGTATATAAACCACAATTTCTTTATCCATTCATCAGTTGATGGACATTTAGGCTCTTTCCATACTTTGGCTATTGTTGAGAGTGCTGCTATGAACATTGGGGTACAAGTGCCCCTATGCATCAGTACTCCTGTATCCCTTGGGTAAATTCCTAGCAGTGCTATTGCTGGGTCATAGGGTAGGTCTATTTTTAATTTTCTGAGGAACCTCCACACTGCTTTCCAGAGCGGCTGCACCAATTTGCATTCCCACCAACAGTGCAAGAGGGTTCCCGTTTCTCCACATCCTCTCCAGCATCTATAGTCTCCTGATTTGTTCATTTTGGCCACTCTGACTGGCGTGAGGTGATACCTGAGTGTGGTTTTGATTTGTATTTCCCTGATAAGGAGCGACGCTGAACATCTTTTCATGTGCCTGTTGGCCATCTGGATGTCTTCTTTGGAGAAGTGTCTATTCATGTTTTCTGCCCATTTCTTCACTGGGTTATTTGTTTTTCGTGTGTGGAGTTTGGTGAGCTCTTTATAGATTTTGGATACTAGCCCTTTGTCTGATATGTCATTTGCAAATATCTTTTCCCATTCCGTTGGTTGCCTTTTAGTTTTGTTGGTTGTTTCCTTTGCTGTGCAGAAGCTTTTTATCTTCATAAGGTCCCAGTAATTCACTTTTGCTTTTAATTCCCTTGCCTTTGGGGATGTGTCGAGTAAGAGATTGCTACGGCTGAGGTCAGAGAGGTCTTTTCCTGCTTTCTCCTCTAAGGTTTTGAAGGTTTCCTGTCTCACATTTAGGTCCTTTATCCATTTTGAGTTTATTTTTGTGAATGGTGTGAGAAAGTGGTCTAGTTTCAACCTTCTGCCTGTTGCTGTCCAGTTCTCCCAGCACCATTTGTTAAAGAGGCTGTCTTTTTTCCATTGGATGTTCTTTCCTGCTTTGTCAAAGATGAGTTGGCCATACGTTTGTGGGTCTAGTTCTGGGGTTTCTATTCTATTCCATTGGTCTGTGTGTCTGTCTTTGTGCCAATACCATGCTGTCTTGATGATGACAGCTTTGTAGTAGAGGCTGAAGTCTGGGATTGTGATGCCTCCTGCTTTGGTCTTCTTCTTCAAAATTCCTTTGGCTATTCGGGGCCTTTTGTGGTTCCATATGAATTTTAGGATTGCTTGTTCTAGTTTCGAGAAGAATGCTGGTGCAATTTTGATTGGGATTGCATTGAATGTGTAGATAGCTTTGGGTAGTATTGACATTTTGACAATATTTATTTTTCCAATCCATGAGCAGGGAATGTCTTTCCATTTCTTTAAATCTTCTTCAATTACCTTCATAAGCTTTCTATAGTTTTCAGCATACAGATCCTTTACATCTTTGGTTAGATTTATTCCTAGGTATTTTATGCTTCTTGGTGCAATTGTGAATGGGATCAGTTTCTTTATTTGTCTTTCTGTTGCTTCATTGTTAGTGTATAAGAATGCAACTGATTTCTGTACATTGATTTTGTATCCTGCAACTTTGCTGAATTCATGTATCAGTTCTAGCAGACTTTTGGTGGAGTCTATCGGATTTTCCATGTATAATATCATGTCATCTGCAAAAAGCGAAAGCTTGACTTCATCTTTGCCAATTTTGATGCCTTTGATTTCCTTTTGTTGTCTGATTGCTGATGCTAGAACTTCCAGCACTATGTTAAACAACAACGGTGAGAGTGGGCATCCCTGTCGTGTTCCTGATCTCAGGGAAAAAGCTCTCAGTTTTTCCCCGTTGAGGATGATGTTAGCTGTGGGCTTTTCATAAATGGCTTTTATGATCTTTAAGTATGTTCCTTCTATCCCGACTTTCTCAAGAGTTTTTATTAAGAAAGGGTGCTGGATTTTGTCAAAGGCCTTTTCTGCATCGATTGACAGGATCATATGGTTCTTCTCTTTTTTTTTGTTAATGTGATGTATCACGTTGATTGATTTGCGAATGTTGAACCAGCCCTGCATCCAGGAATGAATCCCACTTGATCATGGTGAATAATTCTTTTTATATGCTGTTGAATTCGATTTGCTAGTATCTTATTGAGAATTTTTGCATCCATATTCATCAGGGATATTGGCCTGTAGTTCTCTTTTTTTACTGGGTCTCTGTCTGGTTTAGGAATCAAAGTAATACTGGCTTTATAGAATGAGTCTGGAAGTTTTCCTTCCCTTTCTATTTCTTGGAATAGCTTGAGAAGGATAGGTATTATCTCTGCTTTAAACGTCTGGTAGAACTCCCCTGGGAAGCCATCTGGTCCTGGACTCTTATTTGTTGGGAGATTTTTGATAACCGATTCAATTTCTTCGCTGGTTATGGGTCTGTTCAAGCTTTCTATTTCCTCCTGATTGAGTTTTGGAAGAGTGTGGGTGTTCAGGAATTTGTCCATTTCTTCCAGGTTGTCCAATTTGTTGGCATATAATTTTTCATAGTATTCCCTGATAATTGTTTGTATCTCTGAGGGATTGGTTGTAATAATTCCATTTTCATTCATGATTTTATCTATTTGGGTCATCTCCCTTTTCTTTTTGAGAAGCCTGGCTAGCGGTTTGTCAATTTTGTTTATTTTTTCAAAAAAACCAACTCTTGGTTTCGTTGATCTGCTCTACAGTTTTTTTAGATTCTATATTGTTTATTTCTGCTCTGATCTTTATTATTTCTCTTCTTCTGCTGGGTTTAGGCTGCCTTTGCTGTTCTGCTTCTATTTCCTTTAGGTGTGCTGTTAGATTTTGTATTTGGGATTTTTCTTGTTTCTTGAGATAGGCCTGGATTGCAATGTATTTTCCTCTCAGGACTGCCTTCGCTGCGTCCCAAAGCGTTTGGATTGTTGTATTTTCATTTTCGTTTGTTTCCATATATTTTTTGATTTCTTCTCTAATTGCCTGGTTGACCCACTCGTTCGTTAGTAGGGTGTTCTTTAACCTCCATGCTTTTGGAGGTTTTCCAGACTTTTTCCTGTGGTTGATTTCAAGCTTCATAGCATTGTGGTCTGAAAGTATGCATGGTATAATTTCAATTCTTGTAAACTTATGAAGGGCTGTTTTGTGACCCAGTATATGATCTATCTTGGAGAATGTTCCATGTGCACTCGAGAAGAAAGTATATTCTGTTGCTTTGGGATGCAGAGTTCTAAATATATCTGTCAAGTCCATCTGATCCAGTGTCTCATTCAGGGCCCTTGTTTCTTTATTGACCGTGTGTCTAGATGATCTATCCATTTCTGTAAGTGGGGTGTTAAAGTCCCCAGCAATTATCACATTCTTATCAATAAGGTTGCTTCTGTTTATGAGTAGTTGTTTTATATATTTGGGGGCTCCGGTATTCGGCGCATAGACATTTATAATTGTTAGCTCTTCCTGATGGATAGACCCTGTAACTATTATATAATGTCCTTCTTCATCTCTTGTTACAGCCTTTAATTTAAAGTCTAGTTTGTCTGATATAAGTATGGCTACTCCAGCTTTCTTCTGGCTTCCAGTAGCATGATAAATAGTTCTCCATCCCCTCACTCTGAATCTAAAGGTGTCCTCAGGTCTAAAATGAGTCTCTTGTAGACAGCAAATAGATGGGTCTTGTTTTTTTATCCATTCTGATACCCTATGTCTTTTGGTTGGCGCATTTAATCCATTTACATTCAGTGTTATTATAGAAAGATACGGGTTTAGAGTCATTGTGATGTCTGTATGTTTTATGCTTGTAGTGATGTCTCTGGTACTTTGTCTCACAGGGTCCCCCTTAGGATCTCTTGTAGGGCTGGTTTAGTGGTGACAAATTCCTTCAGTTTTTGTTTGTTTGGGAAGACCTTTATCTCTCCTTCTATTCTAAATGACAGACTTGCTGGATAAAGGATTCTCGGCTGCATATTTTTGCTGTCTAGCACCCTGAAAATCTCGTGCCAATTCTTTCTGGCCTGCCAAGTTTCAAAAGAGAGATCAGTCACGAGTCTTATAGGTCTCCCTTTATATGTGAGGGCACGTTTACCCCTTGCTGCTTTCAGAATTTTCTCTTTATCCTTGTATTTTGCCAGTTTCACTATGATATGTCGTGCAGAAGATCGATTCAAGTTACGTCTGAAGGGAGTTCTCTGTGCCTCTTGGATTTCAATGCCTTTTTCCTTCCCCAGTTCAGGGAAGTTCTCAGCTATTATTTCTTCAAGTACCCCTTCAGCACCTTTCCCTCTCTCTTCCTCCTCTGGGATACCAATTATGCGTATATTATTTCTTTTTAGTGTATCACTTAGTTCTCTAATTTTCCCCTCATACTCCTGGATTTTTTTATCTCTCTTTTTCTCAGCTTCCTCTTTTTCCATAACTTTATCTTCTAGTTCACCTATTCTCTCCTCTGCCTCTTCCATCCGAGTCGTGGTGGTTTGCATTTTGTTTTGCATTTCATTTAAAGCGTTTTTCAGCTCCTCGTGACTGTTCCTTAGTCCCTTGATCTCTGTAGCAAGAGATTCTCTGCTGTCCTGTATGCTGTTTTCCAGCCCAGCGATTAATTTTATGACTATTATTCTAAATTCACTTTCTGTTATATTATTTAAATCCTTTTTGATCAGCTCATTAGCTGTTGTTATTTCCTGGAGATTCTTCTGAGGGGAATTCTTCCGCTTGGTCATTTTGGATAGTCCCTGGTGTGGTGAGGACCTGCAGGGCACTTCCCGTGTGCTGTGGTGTATAACTGGAGTTGGTGGGCGGGGCCGCAGTCCGACCTGATGTCTGCCCCCAGCCCACCGCTGGGGCCACAGTCAGACTGGTGTGTGCCTTCTCTTCCCCTCTCCTAGTGGCGGGATTCACTGTGGGATGGCGTGGCCCGTCTGGGTTACTTGCACACTGCCAGGCTTGTGATGCTGGGGATCTGGCGTATTAGCTGGGGTGGGTAGGCAAGGTGCACAGCGGCAGGGGGGGCAGGCTTATCTCGCTTCTCCTTAGGTTATCCACTTCAGGAGGGGCCCTGTGGCAGCCGGAGGGAGTCAGATCCGCTGCCGGAGGTTTGGTTCTGCAGAAGTACAGAGTTGGGTGTTTGTGCGGAGCGAGCAATTTCCCTGGCCGGAACCGGTTCCCTTTGGGATTTTGGCTGGGGGATGGGCGGGGGAGATGGCGCTGGCGAGCGCCTTTGTTCCCCGCCAAACTGAGCTCTGTCGTCTGGGGGCTCCGCAGCTCACCCTCCCTTTGTCCTCCAGCCTTCCCGCTTTCCGGGCAGAGCTGTTAACTTAAGACGCTAAGTCGCGCTTGCTGTCGGAACACAGTCCGTCAGGCCCCTCCGCTTTTGCAAGCCGGACTCGGGGGCTCTGCTTGGCTGGCGAGCCGCCCCTCCGCCCCGGCTCCCTCCCGCCAGTCCGTGGAGCGCGCACCGCCTCGCCGCCCTTCCTACCCTCTTCAGTGGGCCTCTCGTCTGCACTTGGGTCTGGTGACTCCGTTCTGCTAATCCTCTGGCGGTTTTCTGGGTTATTTAGGCAGGTGTAGGTGGAATCTAAGTGATCAGCAGGACGCGCGGTGAGCCCAGCGTCCTCCTACGCCGCCATCTTCCCAGAATCCCCTGTTCTTCCTTTTTAATGAGTTATTGATTTCTCTAATTCTTACATCATGCTCTTTTACCTTAATCTCCCTCTTTTCTTTTCTGCTTCATTACTCTATAAGTTTGTCTTCTATATCCCTGATTCTCTGTTCTGCTTCATCCATCCTTGCCGCCACTGCATCCATCCATGATTGCAGCTCAGTTATACCCCACTAAAAAGGAGAACTATAGACCAATTACCCTGATGAACATGAATGCAAAAATCCTCAGCAAGATATTAGCCAACTGGCTCCAACAATACATTAAAAACATTATTCACCACGACCAAGTGGGATTTATACTGGGCTTAAGGGTCGGTTCAATAACTGCAAAATAATCAATGCGTTTCATCACATCAATAAAAGAAAGGACAAGAACCACATGATCCTCTCAACAGGTGTAGAGAAAGCATTTGACAAAATACAGCATCCTTTCTTGATAAGAACCCTCAAAAAAGTAGGGATAGAAGGATCATACCTTGAGATCATAAAAGCCATATATGAAAGATCCACTGCTAATATCCTTGTCAATGGGGAAAGACTGAGAAATTTCTCCCTAAGGTCAGGAACCAGACAGGCATGTCCACACTGCCAATGTTATTCAACATAGTAATGGAAATCATAGCCTCCAATATCAGACAACACAAAGAAATAAAAGGCATCCATTTTGGCCAGGAGGAGGTCAAACTTTTATTGTTTGCTGATGACATGATACTCTATAAGGAAAACCCAAAAGATTCCACCAAAAAACTACAAGAACTGATCCATGAATTCAGCAAATTGCAGAATATAAAATCAATGCACAGAAATTGGTTGCATTTCTATACACCAAGAATGAAGCAGCAGAAAAAGAAATCAAGGAATCGATCCCATTTCCAATTGCACCAAAACCATAAAATACCTAGGAATAAACATAACCAAAGAGTTGAAAAATCTATACACTGAAAACTATAGAAAGCTTGTGAAAGAAATTGAAGAAGACACAAAAAAAGGAAAAAGATTCCATGCTCCTGGATAGAAAGAAAAAATAATGT
Organism: Lynx rufus; assembly: GCF_022079265.1. Lineage (NCBI taxonomy): Eukaryota > Metazoa > Chordata > Mammalia > Carnivora > Felidae > Lynx > Lynx rufus. The sequence continues at coordinate 166,005,988 of NW_025814823.1, forward strand.
CAAAATATCAATACTACCCAAAGTAATCTACATATTCAATTCAATACCTATCAAAACAACATCAGAATTCTTCACAGAGCTAGAACAAACAATCCTAAAATTTGTATGGAAACAGAAAATATCCTGAATAGAAAAAGCAATCTTGAAAAAGAAAACCAAAGCAGGAGGCATCACAATCCCAGACTTCAAGCTATACTACAAAGCTATAATCATCAAGATAGTATGGGTCTGGCACAAGAACAGACACTCAGATCTGTGGAACAGAATAGAGAACCCAGAAATTGACCCACAAATGTATGGCCAACTAATCTTTGACAAAGCAGGAAAGAATATCCAATAGAATAAAGAAGTCTCTTCAGCAAGCGGTGCTGGGAAAAGTGGACAGTGACATGCAGAAGAATGAACCTGGACCACGTTCTTACACCATACACAGAAATAAACTCAAAATGGATGAACAACCACAATGTAAGACAGAAAGCTATCAAAATCCTCGAGGAGAAAGCAGGCAAAAACCTCTTTGATCTTGCCTGCAGCAACTTCTTACTCAACACATCTCCAGAAGCAAGGGAAACAAAAGCAAAAATGAACTACTGGGACCTCATCAAAATAAAAAGCTTCTGCACAGCGAAGGAAAACTTCAGCAAAACTAAAAGGCAACTGACAGAATGGGAGAAGATATTTGCAAATGACATATCAGATAAAGGGTTAGTATCCAAAATCTATAAAGAACTTATCAAACTCAATACCCAAAAAACAAATAATCCAGTGAAGAAATGGAAAAACACATGAATAAACACTTCTCCAAGGAAGACATCCAGATGGCTAATCGATACATGAAAAAATGCTCAATATCACTCATTGTCAGGGAATACAAATCAAAACCACAATGACATACCACCTTACACCTGTCAGAATGGCTAACACTAACAATGTAGGCAACAACAGATGTTGGCGAGGATGCGGAGGAAGAGGATCTCTTTTGCATTGTTGCTGGGAATGCAAGCTGGTGCAGCCACCCTTGAAAACAGTATGGAGGTTCCTCAAAAAAACTAAAAATAGAACTACCCTATGACCCAGCAATTGCACTACTAGGCATTCATCCATGTGATACAGGTGTGCTGTTTCGAAGGGACACATGAATCCCCATGTTTATAGCAGTACTATCAACAATAGCCAAAGTATGGAAAAAGCCCAAATGTCCATCGATGGATGAATGGATAAAGAAGAAGTGGTGTATATATACAATGGAGTATTACTCGGCAATCAAAAAGAATTAAATCTTGCCATTTGCAACTACGTGAGTGGAACTGGAGGGTATTACACTAAGTGAAATTATTCAGTCAGAGAAAGACAAAAATCATATGACTTCACTCATATGAGGACTTTAAGAGACAAAACAGATGAACATAAGGGAAGGGAAACAAAAATAATATAAAAACAGGGAGGGGGACAAAACAGAAGGGACTCATAAATATGGAGAACAAACTGAGGGTTGCTGGAGGGGTTGTGGGAAAGGGGATGGGCTAAATGGGTAAGGGGCATTAAGGAATCTACTCCTGAAATCATTGTTTCACTATATGCTAATTTGGATGTAAATTTAAAAACATAAAATATGATATTAACAAAAAAGATATTTTCTCTCTTGCTACCTCCCTCTCCCTCTCCTTCCACCCCTGCCCCATTCATGTGCTTGCTCCCTCTCTCTCTAAAAAATAAAAATTAAAAAAAAAATGAAGTTCCACAGAGCTTCTTAGACCCTTCCTCCATGTGAGTACAAAAGCAAGAAGGTGCCAGCTATGAACAAGGAAGAGAATGCTCACCAAAACATGACCGCGTTGGCTCCTCAATTTTAGACTTCCCAGCCTCCAGGCTATGAGAAATAAACTTTTGTTTTTTATGAGCTATCTAGCGTATAGTATTTTGGTATAGCAACTTGAAGAGATATTTAAAGGCAGCAATCAATGAATAATGAAATGTGGTTTAAATTTGAAATTTAAGAAGGAAAAGAGAGAGACAATATGTATGTGAGAGAATAGAGAATTCCAGCTTGGCTACACATTTAATTCTGGAAAGAGCTACATCAGACAGAATGTAATTCACAAAATTCTGAAAATTAAAACACATACTGTGGAATTTAATGATAAGCATGCAGAATGAAGAGTTGGCAGGCCAAGAAAGATTCAAAAAATTGTTTGTATCAGATGTTCCTATGACAAGATATGAGCCTTTTATCAGAGGCAAGAAAAAAATCACTTTTTAATTTGTCCATAGTGAATCGAATCGATTTCTAAAGCACAAGAATATACACATTTACAGGAAGATAATATACCCAGTGTGGCTGACTGAACAATGCACAGGATATTTCACATATACAACCTCAGAGGAGAATGCAGAAACCATTTGTATTTGTTTGCTGGGGCTGGCAAAACAAAGTGCCGCAGACTGGTGGCTTCAACAATGGAAAATTTCCTTACAGTTCTGTAGGCTACAAGTCTGAAATCCAGGTGTCTCAGGGTTGGTTTCTTCCAAGACCTCACTCCTTGGCTTGTAGATGGCCATCTTTTCTGTCTTCACATAGTCTTTCCTCTCTGCGTGCCTGTGTCATAATCTTCTTTTCTTATAAGGACAACAGTCATTTTGGGTTAGGGCACACACCCCCGTGACTTCATTTTTACCTAATTCCCTCTTTAAAGACCCTACCTCCACATCTTGCTCATTCTGAGCAACGGGGTTCAGACTTCAACACGAACGTTTTGAAAGGGAATAATTCAGCCCACTACAGCATTATTCAGCTCTGCAAGAAAGAGCTGCACACAACACCTGCCAATCTTTTTCCCTCTTTTTAGTCTTGCTTCTTCACAGTGGAAGAATATACATAACACAGCACCCAGTACCTAAACTGTTATTCAGAGAGTAAGGAGTTGTCAATTATACTGGGAAGTGTATCACATGGGATATATACATATTACATCAGACTAATTTGAATATCTGAACAAAGCTTACCATATTAATTTTGAAAATATTAAAAAGAAAATACGTAGCATAATGGAAATATGAGAGTTAATATTTTTAAAGGGAAAATAAAATTTTAAAATTAAGTAATTTCTGTTTTAAAAATTAGCAGACCAAGTGCAAAAGAAAATACGGTAAAGCCTTGGATTGGGAGTAACTTGTCCTGCAAGTGTTCTGCAAGACAAGCAAACATTTCTAATAAATTTTAACTTGATAAATGAGCAATATCTTGCAATACAGGTAGTATGTGATGCCAAACATCATATGATCACAACTGAGCCAAGGGTTCTTCTCTCTCTCTCTCCCTCTCTCTCACTGTGGGCTTGTGTGTGATTATATCCCATTCTCAGATGCTTGGTATCAGGCCGTGGTGTTTGGCAGAAATCAGTGATTTTTAAGAATGCTGGAAGGTGTCCACCACTGGCACTAGTATACTTCAAAGCACCTACAGACAGTCCTTTGCTTTTCCATATAAAAGTAAGCTTAGGAATGCTTTGCTTCATTCTAGGTCAGGCTGCCTGCAGGTAGAGATCCTTCCCTCTACTACTTTATCGCCAGTATATTAAATACAGTATATGACAAGAGTTTATTAATACTGTACTGTAGTCAACATCCACGCAAACATATACAATGGCCCCCAAGGCAGAAGATTCCATTGAGCAAATAGATAGCAGTGATTCTGTTAGTGATAGTGAAAGTAATCCTACACAATAACCTTCGTCTCTCTTGTCTCCCTCATACTAGCCATGAAGCTTTTCAAAGGTAAGTGCAGGTTAATTTGTTTACTTTTCTTTATATTTTGTATTTTCTTTATTATTTTGTGTTATAGTATTATAACTTTTTTATATGAATATTTTTAGGTTGTGGAATTTTTAGGTTGTGGAAATATTTAGGCTGTGAATCTGAGTTTCCATTATTACTTATGGGGAAATTCGCTTTGATATGCAAGTGCTTTGGATTACAATCATGTTTCCTGAATGAATTATGCTCTCAAACCAAGGTTTTACTGTACACAATGATGGAGGAAAAAAAAAGAAAAAAGTAAATTTCCACAGATGAAACACTGAAGAGAAACAATAAGAAATAAGTTCACTAAAGCCAAAAGTCAAAGTAAGATGATAAAATTTTAAAAAAATGAGATAAAAGGATGAGGTTGGATTAAGAAAAAAATAATAAAATCCCAGAGGATCAAATTAGAGGATTAAGAAACATATTAAACCAAATTACAGAGTTTCTATTTCTGAAAATCTAGTTACTGACAGTCTTAGTCCAGTAGGGCTTCTATAACAGAATAACAACTACTGGGTGTCTTGTATACAACAGAAACTTATTTGTCACAGCTCTGGAAGCTGGAAGCCTAATATCAACATGGCAGCCAAATGGTGTCTGATAAGGGTATCTGGTTCATAGACAAACATCTTCCCACCATGTCCTTACATGGTGGAAGGGACAAGAGAGCTCACTGGAGTCTGTTTTATAAGAGCACTAATTCCATTCATGAGGGTTGCACCTTCATGACCTAATCACATCCCAAAGGCCCCGTATCCTAATATTATCACATTGGACATTAGGATTTAGTGTATGAATTTTTGAGGAACACACACATTCTGTTTATAGCACTGACATTAAAGAAAACTTCAAAATATTCAATGTGAAGTCAGGAACAAAAGATGGCATGATTTAGATAATTAGAAAGAATATAATAAAGAGGGCAAATTGGAATGCACAAACCAAGATGGTAAACAAATGTAACCCCCTTTCAGATCCTTAAACATGCTCTAAAGTTCTCGGAAATGTAGGAGAAACTGTGTTACTAAAAGTGCTAATCATTCCATGATTCATTTTTCCTTCTTACAATAGAACAATCTGGCTTTTCTTGCACAGTGTTATCCAGCTGGAGAATGCCCTTCTCAGGCTCCATTGTAGCTATGTAAGGCCATTGATTAAGTTTGTGCCGAATGATGCAAGCAGATGTGATAAGTACAACTTTCAGGTCACATTTTTATAAATGATATTTTTAACCTTTCCTTTTTGAAAGCTCATTAGACAGCGGTAAATTAATTACAGCTAAAGTATTAACCCACAACAATAGAAAAAATAGAAATTTCTCCATCAACACAAAAAAGTTTTCAGTTAAATTCTGCAATATGAAAAACAGGAAAAAAGTATGTTAACCAATAAATAGAGCACAATTTAAAAAGCTACTCTCTAGAACATAGCCTGAATTTAGTACTGTGAAAGAGACAGTAAATTTTTCCCAAAGGCTAGGAAATTCTCCAAATTTGAAGATCTTTATACAAGGCAGGAGTGACAAATGTGACAGGATATCGGAGAAATAATGACCTGATAAAGAACTGTCAAATATCTAAAAGTGACCCTAATAACAAGAAGCAAAAATGAAAGAGTTCCTCTCTAAACAAATTTACTGAATGGTTTGTGGAAAATGACCTAAGATAGTATGGGTGGTTTTATTGGAGAATGAAGGTCTGAATATTTTGGTATTTTTGAAGCCCATTGTATACTCAGCTTGCCTTACTCACAAGAAGAGAGGCACAAAAGAAATGTCACCATGAAGAAGCATTCAAAAATACTAGCCGGAACACTTCAAAAATAAATGCCATAAAAAGGGAAGAGGCATTTTAGATTAAGAGGAACTAAAATAGGCATAATAAATAAATTTAGTGTGTGAATATTAGTTGTACACAGATATTAAAAATGAATAGCTAGTAAAGATATTCTAGGAGATATGCACTTAAAGATGTATTAATTTCCTTTGCTGTGATAATGGTATTGTGGGTATACAGAATATCTTTATTTCTTAGAGGTGCCTGCTAAGGAATCATGATGTCTTATTTTAGCTCATGTTCCCTAGGAAACAGCTCCTTAGGGGCTGAGACAAAGGTAGATGGGGTAACGTTTTATTGAGGGCAGGATAGGAAGCATGAGAGGAAATGAGTGACTCAGGGAGGACACTAAAATTCAAGGGAATGTATCAAATATTTGAGACATAGCTCTGCAGAAAACTAAAGCTGGTTGATCTGTCTTATAGGGCATCTCTTAGAAAGACTGTATGAAGCTACACTACCTTTAGGCCTGAGATGGCAAGCTACTAATCCATTAGTTCTTCCCATCTCTTATGGTTTAGTGGTCAACATCCACCCAATGGAAAGTTGACTGTCTTGATCTATCAGGTCATGTCTCTTGGCTCCACCAGAGAGCCTCTGATAAAGCAACATTCTCTGTAGGTACAGTCCAACCAGGGCCTGGTCATGGGTTTCTCCAGTCAGTAGGTTACAGACATGTGATTTTTTAGTCTGTGATAGAAGTAATGTCAGCAATATAGACCAGTACTTTAATATCATTTAACTAGTTCTGAAACGTGTAAGCTCTACTCTGGCCAGGAAGCAAGGCAGGCAGTCAGGTTGGAGGTGGGGGTAGTGGGAGAACCCAGGGAGATCGGGAATGCTACAAAATTTGGGCATTGTATGGTTCACTGGCCTCTTACATCATTTTACCACATCCATATCTCATATGAGATCAAAACCTTCTCACTTCTGAGAATCGAGACACATCCCCATACTTTCAAAGTGAGGAATTGTTGCAATCTCTGAAAATTAGATTGGATAGGAATGTTAGCAAACCAAGTTATTGTTCTAATGTTTCAGATGGTTCTGGAAATTGTTATTTTTTTATTTTCCATCTCCATCTCCCATTCTAGGTTTTCATCATACTTGATCAGAAATTTAGATATTCTGGATTGTTTACCTGTAAAATGTTCCAGAATTTCTCCCTCAAATATTCTAAACCTTTAATTTCTTCATCTTGGTTCATCCTCAGATTTTGTGATATCTCATTTACATCTATCATTGACCATATTTCCAAGTGAATCCATTGGGTCTTTTCTCCTTACTGATGGCTTTTTCAGTGACAACCAGGTTTTTAAGCTAATCAAGTTTCATTGTCCTTTTCTTTTAAGTGTATTTATTTATTGTGAGAGAGAGAAGGACAGGGAGAGAGAAAGAGAAGGGGGGGGGGGAGGGCAGACAGAGGGAGAGAGAGAACCCCAAGCAGACTCTGTACTGCCAGTGCAGAGCCTAAGGAGGGGCTCGAACTCACAAACCATGAGACCATCACCTGAGCCAAGATAAGGAGTTGGATGCTTAACCCACTGAAGCCACCCAGAAATCCCTCAAGGTTGATTTTCCTAGGCAGTATTTGTACTCTTGTCATTGTGTGATAATTCAATAGGATGAAAAATTCATAAGTGGTTAGTTAGTGGTGAAAGTTTCCAAATAGTGCAATTCTTACTGTGTCTCTTGGAAGAAGCACACTTCCTCACCTGTGAACCACAACTTCTAACCCAGCAGAGCCTACTTTTCAAGGAGCAGAAGCATCAAATGAAGGGAGTGATTAAAAAAAAAGGAACATTCCTACTTTTACTTCTTGATTCTTAAACTAGTGTACTCTTGCTCTTAAGGATGCATCATTTTGCATTTTTATTGATCAAGATCATATATCATAGCTTGTAAGACTATACCCCCAAATGCAAAAGGTATTGCCAGAGATTGATACCTTAGCTTTACCACCAACAGGCTTTTCACCACTTTTTCAGACAAGCAGTTTCTGGGTTTGGGAATAATATGGTAAAATCAACAAATTCCAACATCATAAGTCAATTGTTATCTCTCTTTTGCCATGAACAAGTCCTTTGATCTGAAGCGATAAAACATGGATATGTCTGTCATTCCATAAGTCCTTGAACAGTGGTTATGCTCAAGGTTTCAAAGTCAGAGAAGGAAAGGCCAAATTTGGAGTATAATACTGACTTCAATAAGGATGCATTGCTGCTCCCTTGAGAGTGGAAGGGGTTCAAAGTAACTGTCCTGCCCCAAGAGGATTAGCTGGCTTTGTTGAGAAAACATCAAGTACATAAAATCAGCTTCTGATGCTAGAAATTTAGATATTTAGCAGTGGAAGCAATATCTCCAGCTTGGTCAGAGAGGCCTATATTGGTGTCAATGCATGCTCTTTTCTTTGAGTGGGGAAGGATGCTTGACATCCATAGGACAGGCCATCCTGTCCATCTAGTTGTAAAGTCCTCCTCAACTAAATGTTCTCTGGTGGTCATTGAAGTTAGACAAAAATATCTATACACATATTTCCTATTACAAGTCTGTCCAAATACATATATATACCAGAGGGCATTTTCTGACTTTATGGGGTTGTTTTCCCAGTCTCTTCACCAGTTTCCCAATCATTTATCACAGCTGAGGAGTCAGTCCTTATTTCTACCTTGGGCCACCTATCTTTCTTTCATAAATGGCCAATCAAGTGTACCACTCACAGCTCTGCACCCTGAACAATTTTCTCTCAATGTTGCCCTTCACAGCAATCCATGAGTGGAGCTGTGATGTAGCCACAGTCTCTCTGACTAACACTGATATTATCACTTCTATTCATTTGTAAACCAGCCCTAATCCCTTTCCTCCCCTGAGGCTGAGCATTAAGAATGTCCTAGGGGTCATTGTGTGTTCAGGGAGCAAGAGAAGTAGGGGACAGGGGAATCCATAACACTGACCCATCTCATTTTTTTATGCCATCTGGAAAGACTTGAACCTGACTCCTCATTTACCATTTTTATTTTTCAACAGAGTTTTCTTCTTCTACTACTGCAAAACATGTGACCAGTTGATTTGATATCAATCAGATCATCTGTGGGTTCTCTTGCCCAAAGCCACTTGGTGCCTCACGTTCAGTTGCTTAGTCTCTGTTAGAGTCTAGCAGTGCACCAAGTGTATAGTCTAAGACTACAGGAAGATGAGTCTCCTTTAATGCTGTCATAAAAGCCCTCTGGCTTTCACTATCTGCCTTTAAGTTGACAATCTGTTGTCATTCACCTGTCAGTCTTTTCCAGACTTTCACTGCTATCAGACACAAATTACACTAATATTGCATCAAACTGGTCAGTCACTCGTAGCAGCCACTGATCTCCCATTATGTGTTTTTGACACCTATGACATCATGATGTCACCGAATATCAGGGATTGTTATCATCCCTTTAATGACAGCAATATGGTTTCTATTACTTTCAGAATGGAAAACAACCCAACACCAAAACCTAGCCCCAAAGTTCCAGTTACTAGTGCCATTCCTGTCACCAATTATACCAACTCCATAGAAAACAGAGCCTGAAAAAAATGTGTGTGTGCTAACAATCAATGGGGAGGTGTGATTTCAGAGAAACAAGCATGAGAACAATGGGGAAGTGAGGCAAGGAAAGAGGGACAGCGATGACAAGGGGCTGTATACTTGAACTGGCCAGTTTCACAACTTGGTTGTTTGGCTCTATAGGCCACCTCCAGAGAGACTGTACAAATCTCCTGCATCTTGAAGTAGTCTGTGAGTGGAGAAGAGGGAAAAGAAAATAAATTTATTGGTTGCTTCTTCCTCCTTGTTCCTGTGTCTCATTATCAAAATAAATTACATGAATCTTAACTCTGAATCATTTTCAGGTTGTACCACCTGACTACCAGGCAGGATATGGTTAGGCCAGAATTTTTGTGGCCAGTCTAGCCAGGGAACAGGCTATGGTAGAATCAGTGTCCACAACTTTACAACTGTGGGAATGGCATGAGCCTTTGCCAAGACTGTTTTGTTCAGGAAACATAGCAAGAGCCAACGCCTAAGAAGAGGGAATAAGAAGTTCTGGAATGTTCCAAAACCTGGGTCTGGTACAGACCTGCAACATACTTTTAAATGGTTCAGAAAAAAAAAAGACAGATAAAGAGAATAAACAATTACAGATAAAACAAAACAATACTAATATCTGACTCTAGAGGATGCACACATGCATGCAAAGTCATATAGTTAGATTTTCTATGTTTGGAAAATTTAAAAGTTAAAAAAACAAAGTTGAAAAAACAATAAAGCATGCTTTCGTAAGGTAAAAAAAGTGAAATTTGAAGAAATTCCACAAAAATAAGAATTAAAGGATTTCTTGAAAATATAGGAAATATACAAGGTCAATCTATAAGATTTCCTTTCCTTTTCAACATTTAAATGAGGCACTTTACTATGTTTTATTTAAATGTCAATAGATGCTGCACTCTATTTAAAATAAAGTTTTCCTATAATTCTAGCTGTATACATGCACACAACAACTGAACTTGGAATTCTTCCACCCCAATTTCAGTTGAGTCATGGGGACAATACATGCTACTACATTACAAAGTGGGTAGCAACATAGTCCACAATGACAGACGTCATGCAAAGTGGTCATAAGCCTACTAAAGAACTCATTAACAGGGAGAGAATATAAGGATAGGATTTTTGAGAGACTGGAAAGCTTTTGGGTTTTGAGGAAAAATTGTTTGGAAAGTCTTGTGAATTTTTCTGGAGGGTAGAAGGAAGTTATCTTACTGGGGTTTATGGAAACTTCTATATGTCTGCTGCAGTTAGTGGACACAGTATTCTGATGTGTGAACACATTTAAGGAAACTAAGACAGGATACACTGGCTAAAAACATCAGGGCAGCATAAAAAGAGAGGTTCATTTAGAAGATGGCTGCATACCTCAATGCTAATGTGACAAGACTGTATGACTTGTGGGACAAGACATTGAAATCATAGAAGGACTTTTGGCCTGGGGTCATTTAAAAGCAAAGTGATTCTGATCAAGAAGATTCTGCCAGCGAGATTTTAGCAAATATTTAGCCTCATCAGGGAAAAACAAGATAATTTAACATGGAATTAGTTTCAAATTTTGATTATTAAATGATGCCAGGCATTTTTCTTGAATTGGGACAATTTTACCTCTTAAAGTGACCATAGAAATTTATGTTATCTCAGATAGAGTGAGCAAAACAATCAAGAGGCTCATGCATGTTATCATTTAAGATGAAGGAAACCCTGAGAATTTAACATTTTAAAGGGTCACATGAGACTCCAATTTTCAGTTGTTGCATCTTATGATTCTTGGTTCATTCAACAAGTCTTTTTCATAAACATATGATAAGGATGACAATTTTTATGGAGATATTTTTGTTTATTTCTCTGAATTTTTTGTACCCGATTTTCAAATAATTATACATGTAGGACAATTTTTTAAAGACATGTTTAAAAAAATAGGGGCACCCAGGTGGCTTAGTCAGTTAAGCATCCAACCCTTGGTTTCAGCTCAGGTCATGATCTCATGGTCCATGAGTTCAAGCCCCACATTGGGCTCTGTGTTGACAGTGCAGAGCCTGCTTTGGATTCTCTCTCTCCCTGCCTCAGCCCCTCCCCTGCTTGTGCTCTCTGTCTCTCTCTCTTTCTCAAAATAAACAAATAAACTTAAAAAAAAATTAAAAATAAAAAAATAATCAATTTTAAATATTTAATTTTATTTTGGATTCTTGTATATGTATGCCTAATGTGTATATATACCTATTTTTCTGAACTTGAATCATTAACATTTACCAATATTATGAACATTTATGTTTTCTTTCATGTATTTTATCTAAATCTTTAGAAAAAAAACCTTTTAAATTTTTTTGATAGGGAGAGTGCACGTGAATGGGGGGAGGTGCAGAGAGAGAGGAGTGAGGGAGAGACAGAATTCCAAGTAGGCTCTGAACCACCAGTACAGATATCAACAGGGGGCTTGATCTCATGAATCCTGAGATTATCACTTGAGCCAAAATCAAGACTCTGAGGCTTAATCACCTAGCCACCCAAGTGCCGCAGGAAAACTATTTTAATTGTAACAGCTTTCCTTTGGCAAAGTATAATCCACCTTTGAGATGGTACTTTTGATTCTAGCAATGAGGAGGCTGCCTGCTGCCCGCGTATCTAGAGAAGCTAGAGAAATTGACAAGGGTCAGAAGGAAGCAATGGGAGAAGAAGTAGGTTGGGGTGACAAAGTGAGGCAAGTTTTTTGCTTATTCGAGTGCCGTTTTGTTTTGTTTTGTTTTTATAAAGGAGTTAAAATTAAATCTTTGCAATAAAGCAGAAATTAAAACCCCTGGTTTATCTGTATCCTTTGAAAAACGCTACCATTGTTTGGAAGAATCAGCTCCAGCTCCAGTGCTACTTAGGAGATAGGCTTTTCTTTGTTCTTCATGGAAAATTCTAACCAGGACTCTCCCTTCATATCAGAGACAGATTCTCGATTTGTTTTCTCATTTCCCCCAAAGTGCTATTGATTTCTATTTGGATTACAATGTTCACAGGCAAATATCACAGGACGGAGTCCAAGTCTTAAGGCAGACTTTCTCTCATGTCTATTACACACACACACACACACACACACACACACACACACACAAAGGTACAGGTTTACTAATCCTGTTGTATTAACTTGGGCAAGTAATTTAACATTGTTAGCCTCAATTTCCTTATCTATATAGTAGGAGTAACTACATTGCCTTTAAAATCTCTAATACAGCACATGAGGTATTTTGATGAAAGTACATTTAAGTAATTAGAGGATTTCTATATAGGATTTTACTAATAGTAATACTACAAATATTAAAAGATAGCAGCTTATCACTATAGCTTTCAATTACATTAATTTAGGAAATTATCTTAAATGGACTGAATTTTGGCCAAGTGTAACTTTTTTTTTTAAATGGTGGTTGAATCCAGTTTAGTGTACATAGGAGATTTTATAGTACATTGTTTCAAATTTTCTTCAGTAAAAGAAATGTAACAAAGTGCAATGCTGAAATGACTACGGCAAAAGCATTTTAGGTGAATTAAGCTTTCTATGAGTATAAAGGGACAAAAAATGTTATTTAAAATCAAATAACATCTACCTATTTGAAGTCATAATGACTTCCCAGCATTGAGCTATCACAACATGATAGCCCTTCACTGCAAAGGACTGATGAGTCTACAGTATGCACTAAACATTCAGAGAAAATCAACTGATTTTTATCTCTACTTTTATAAATTTTGACCTCAGAAAACCTGAGATAAAAGGCTACTGTACCTTGAGACTTTTTTTGCTGTTCATTTTTGAAATGTAATTAAGCTTCAGCCCTATTATTCCCTGACAATGGAAAAGCCATCGATTGTGCTGCTTTTGAAATCCTGTATCACATTAGGCACTTTCTAATAATGACGCCCTTGGCTTAAGAAGAAGAGAAAATTGACTTGACCTAATTAAAAACTCTGAAGATCCTGTCTATTATTTTTTCATAAAACTTATTTGGGCCGTATGCCAATTAAAGAATGAATACGTAAAAAAAAATTTCTGTCAAATGGAGATAAAATAAAATGATATATGGTAAAGTAAATCAGATTGTAAGAAGTGAGATTTGTCAGACTATAAAATTTCTAAGCAGAATGCACATCAGTGAAGTTTCAAAATGGGAACACATTCATCTCTGTTAGCCTCAAGTGCCTTAGATCCAAGAAAAGAACAGGGCTTTGCCAAGAAAGGTGAGTTCGTAGTATAAAAGCAACTCTCTTCAAGCATAATTACTACAAACTTCAGTGAATAATGAAGAAGCTCTTATTATCTTGGTACCATCTTTCTATCTCCTTTCATTTTCTCTCACAATGAAATAGTACACATTATTTCCAAGTGAATCCAGAGCCAGGAAGCCACAGACAGCTTGGAAGGTTTTCAACTTGCAGTCTTCATTCTAAGTCAGAACTAGTTGAATTCACCCAATGAGCAAGTCAAAATAAGAAATGAAATTCAGTCTCCTGTTATACCTTCAAAAACCTAACTACAGTCACTATTGTTTAACACTTCAAAATCCATTTCATGAAATCTCCGACATCTTTCTATCTTTTTATCTCTTACATATTTAGAATTGTCTATTTCTCCCCTGTGCTCTGTGGTTCCTCACCACAATGTTTAAAATGGTCAAACAGTTGCTGGTTTCCTGTTTTTTTAATAATATTTTATGACAATACATTTTTTTCTTTTACTACTAATTCCTGGCCATGCACATACATACCCATTGTCTCTGATATTTGTTTTGTCTTAGAATACTGCTTCATGTTTATTTAGATTTGACTTCATACATGTAATTATGTATTAAATACTTGATATTTTATCTAATTTCATGAAATCATGTTTTAATATAAACTTACAAAAATACATATCATTGTACAATGTTTTATTAATGTGATTCAAAATTTGAATTGGCTTCCAATTGACCAGATAAAAATTAAAATCTTGCCAGCCTTGCATAAAAGGTTTTTTACAATATGCCCCAAACTAACCTTCTAGCTGGTTTTCAATGGAAAATTCAGTTCCACTCTACACTACAACCAAAACGAACTTTCCTCATACCTGAGAGCCCTACTCTGCATGTCTGCTTCAGTCTTTGTTTGTGGTATTCTCTTTTATCTGGTATTTGAGGCACTCTGCATCCAAATAGTCAACCTTCAAAATCCATCATTAATAGTGCTTTCTAGTTTAATTTTTTTAATATGTTCCTAGTAGGATAAATTATGACTTTTTAATCTTCCAAAATGCACTAACAATTTGTTGGTGCCCCTTTTTGTGATTCAGCAGCAGCCTCCATAACTTCTTATACATATTAGGCCTTTGTGTGTTAGCTGTCCACTGAATTTGTGTATATTAAATGATGTAAAGAGATTGTTTTATACAAGCCACCTATATGTTGCAGTACTGTACTGATCTGCACATCTGTAAAAGGAAACTTAGCTTCTGGAAAGGGAAATAGGACTGAATAACTAATCTACTAGACTCAAGAGGACTAGATAAATGGAAAAGTCTTCTACAGCAAGGTTAACTAGTTTAGTAACAAATCACCAGGTTGAGGTGGGTAAAGTAGGGAATGGAGAGGGGGATTATTATTAACAGAAGACAGGCTAGAGAATAATAATAATAGTAATAATAATAATAATAATAATAAAGCAAAGGATCTTCTTTTACTTAAGAAACAAAAGAAACTACCTCAACATAAATTGATGTTTCCCACCCCTCCAGGGAAGATTATACAATTGAATACAAACATGCACATTCACACACAAAACTCTATACTCATGACACTGAAAAAGAACTGCAGAGATGATATTTTTAAGTTGCTGATGATCCTCAGGTTTTGAGGTCAGTGCACTACCAGATGAATAATAATAAACTATAAAAAGATCTTGAGACAATCCATAAATATAAGGGAATGAAGCAAATCAACTTCAAAACAAGCAGTTAACAATAATGCATTGATATAAACTAGATTGTTATTGTCATTATACCTAGAAAAGAATTATTGAATAGATAAATAATTTATTTAAATGTTGAACTGTGTGTGAACCTGTTTAAAATAATGAATAATAGGGGCGCCTGGGTGGCTCAGTCGGTTGAGCATCCGGCTTTGGCTCAGGTCATGATCTCACAGTCTGTGAGTTCGAGCCCCGCATCGGGCTCTGTGCTGACGGCTCGGAGCCTGGGGCCTGCTTTGGATTCTTTGTCACCCTCTCTCTCTGCCCCTCCCCCACTCATGCTCTGTCTCTCTCTGTCTCAGAAATAAACATTAAAAAAAATTTAAAAAATGAATAATAAATATAATACAAATAAAAGGAAGAGATACTACACGAAATAGGCAGGAAACTTATGGAAATCTTTAACTGCAAAGGAATTATGTAACCTTGAAGATGCAATAGTTCTCTCAAAGTTTGTAGTTACATTAGTACAAAAAAACCCAACCCCATAATATGCTAAAAGAACACTGTGTATATCTTATTATCACATATATTTGCATTTAACAAATTCACTCATGCCTCACTCTTCCACTAGTCTTTAAGTGTCTAGTGTCCAGTGTAATAGCTTCTCACTAAAAGTGTGGTAAATCAACGAATACAAAAATGAATCAAACACTCAAACATTGTATAGTATGCACCATATTCTTCAAGATAGCACAAAACCCAGGAGTAATAACCTTGAAACACATATCAATTGAAATACTATTTTGGAAGAAACTTTTTCTTTCTCTCTCTCTCTTTCTCTCTGTCCTTTTTTCAAGTAGGCTTCACACCCAGTGTGGAGCCCAATGCAGAGCTTGAACTCATGACCCTGAGATCCAGACCTAAGCTGAAATCGAGTCATCTGCTTAACTGAGTCACCAAGGCACCCAGGGAAAAACTTTTTAATCAGAATGCTAGACTGCGTGAATAGTGGATCTACAATCACTATGGCATAGGAACCCACCAATCTGAAATGATGCTAACTATAAACAACTCAACCACCAGAATGACTACTTGTGTGTACCAGCAGATTATCAGTTTGGCTGGATTCAGCAAGGACATGTTTGTACTCTCATTGTGTGCCAAAATTCAAAATAAATTTTTCACAGAATTATTAGTTATATGGATTAGTATATTTGGAGCCTTGAGCTAATAATGCCAGAGCAAATGGTTAGACTCCAAGGCAGTTAAATTAGTTCTATTAAGCTCCACTATTCCAGACTAAGTTTCTCTATTCATTTGTTTATACTCTAGAAATACTCACTTTTAGGGTGCCTGGGTGGCCCAATTAGTTAAGGGGTTAAGCAGAGGACTCTTGATATCAGCTCAGGTCATGACCTCACAGTCATGAGATGAGCCGTGCATCCACCCTGTGTGGAGCCTGTTTTACATTATCTCTCTTCCAGCATTTCCCCTGCTTGGAGAGCATTTGGTAGAAGCCATATGACCTCCCAACAGGCAAGGGTCCCAGCAGATTCTGGAGAGCAGCCACATTTGCTGGTATTGGGACCAAGACACAAGAGTGCAGGGAAACCTGGTGCTGGATGTGTGTTATGGTTTTGCATAATCTGAACCTCTGGCACTGCACAATCATGTGAACATTTTCTGGGGCAAGCTGGCACCAGCCATTTCTCACCCAGACCCTCCCCCAGAGAGTTGGTGCGGGTCTAAACCACAGTGGTCTCTAAAGTGTGGAGTTTTGAAACATAACCCCATCTAAGATAAAACCCTGAAGGGAGGTGCCAACTGGCAGGTGAACAACTTAGACATGGACAGGATGGAGGTGGGGAATGGATGGAGGCCTGAGATAAAGGAGAGGTGCTTGATCGCAGGTCGGTGAGAATGCAAATTTCCTATGCCAGGGACTAGGGAGGTGGGTGAAAGACATTTCCACCTCTCTTGCACAAGCATATGCACACACTGATCCACCCAGTGAATTAATCACCTCCACCCAACGGAAAATGGAGCCAGTACACCAAGCCGTGCCCAATTGAACCCTCCAAGCACATCCCCTAGAAGACCAACACAAGTCACTCCACCTGCTTAGTGTATGGATTATAGAGGAATTCATAGTTTGAGTTCTAGGGGAAACTGGATGTAACTTCATTTGGGTTTCATTCTGTATGCTGGTGCATTTATTAGTTTGTTGTTGTTGTTGTTGCTGTTGTTGTGCTTCTGTTTTTTTTTCAATTGTTTTTGTTGCTTTTTATTTCCTTTTGATTCTTTTTAAAGAATACAGAAAGAGAAAAATATATTTTCACTTATTTTTTTAATTTTTAAAATTTTTAAATTATTTTTTACTTTATTTTTTATTTTAAAAATCATTTATTCCATTTCATTTTCTTTATTTTATTTTATTCAATAGATTTTTAAATTTTTAATTTTTTTCTTACCTTTTTTCTTTGTCTTTCTTTTCTTTCCCTTTTTTCTCTGTTCTATCAAGCTTCTTTCAAGAAGGAGACAAAACACACCTTTTTTTGTTTTGTTTTTAATTATTTAATTTTAATTTTTAATTTTATTAATTTTTTTTCTTTCTCCAAAATGACAAAATGAAAGAATTCACCCCAAAAGAAGTAACAGGAAGAAATGACAGCCAGGGAATTAATCAATAATCAGTGAGATATAAGCAAGATGTTTGAACTAGAATTTAGAACCACGCTAATAAAAATATTAGTTGGGGTTGAAAAAAGCATAGAAGTCCTTTCTGCAGAGATAAAAGAAATAAAATATAGTCAGGACAAAATATAAAATGCTATATGGAGATGCAATCTCAGATGGATGCCACGATGGCAAGGATGGACAAAGCAGAGCAGCAAATCAGTGATATAGAAGACAAAATTATGCAGAATAATCAGTAGGAAATAAAAAGAGGGAAATAAAAGCAAAAGTGCATGATATAAGACTTAGAGAACTCAGTGACCTATTAAAAAGGAATATCTGAATCATAGGAGTCACAGAAGATGAAGAGAGAGAAAAAGGGGCAGAAGTTTTCTGTGTGCAAATTATAGTGGAAAACGTTCCTAATCTGGGAAAGGATACAGACATCAAAATCCAAGAAACACAGAGAACTCCCATTAGATTCAACAAAAACCAACCATCAACAAGGCATATCATAATCAAATTCACAAAATACACAGAGAAGGAAAGAATTATGAAATCAGCAAGGGGCAGGGGATGTCCTTAACCTATAAGGGAAGACAGATCAGGTTCACAGCAGTCTTATTTATAGAAAGTTGGCAGGACAGAAAGGAGAGGCAGGATATATTCAATGTGCTGAATTGGAAAAATATGCAGACAAGAATTCTTTATCCAGTAAGGCTGTCATTCAAAATATAAGTAGAGATAGTTTCCCATACAAATAAAAACTAAAGGTGTTCATGACCGCTAAACCACTGCTGCAAGAAATTTTAAGGGGCACCCTCTGAGTGGAGAAAAGATGAAACAAAACAAAAAAGACCAAAAGCAACAGACTAGAAATGACCAGAGAATATAACCAGAAACACCACTCTACAGGCAACACAATGGCACCAAATTCATAACTTTCAGTACTCACTCTAAAGGTCAACGAACTGAATGCTCCAGTCAAAAGACATAGGGTATCAGAATGCATAACAAGAGCCATCTATATGCTGCTTACAAGAGACCCATTTTAGACTTAAAGACATCTGCACACTGAAAGTAAGGGGATGGAGGACCATCTACCATGCTAATGGTTGTCAAAAGAAAGCTGAAGTAGCCACTTGGAAAAACCATGAATACTTTGAGATTTAAGAACATCCTACTAGAGAATGGGTTAACCAAGAAATTAAAGAGGAAATTAAAAAACACATGGGAGCCAATTAAAATGAAAACACAACAGACCCAAACCTCTGGGATGCAGCAAAGGCAGTTATAAAAGGAAAGTATATAGCAATCTAGGCATTCCTAAAAAGGGAAGGAAGTTCTCAAATATGCAACCTAACCTAATACCTAAAAGAGCTGGAAAAAGAACAGCAAATAAAGCCCCAAACCAGGAGAATAAGGGAAATAATAAATATTAGAGCAGAAATCAATGGTATCGAAATAAAAACAGTAGAACAGATCAATGAAACCAGGAGCTGGTTCTTTGAAAGAATTAAGAAAATTGATAAGCCCCTAGCCAGATTGATCAAAAAGAACAAGGAAAAGACCCAAATAAATAAAATCACGAATAAAAGGGGAGAGATTACAACCAACACTGCATAATACAAACAATAATAAGATTATATTATAAGCAATTATATGCTAATCAAATAGACAATCTGGAAGAAATGGACAAATTCCTAGAAACATATACAGTACCAAAACTGAAACAGGAAAAAATAGAAAATTTGAACATACCCATAACCAGTGAAGAAATTGAATCAGTAATCAAAAATCTCCCAACAAACAAGAGTCCAGGGCCAGTGGCTTTCCAGGGAATTTTGGAGCATTTAAAGAAGAGTTAACACCTATTCTTCTGAAAATGTTCCAAAAGTTAGAAATGGAAGGAAAATTCCAAACCAATTCTATGAGGCCAGCATCACCTTGATTCCAAAACCAGAAAAAGACCCCACTAAAAAGAAGAGCTACAGACCAATTTCCCAATTACAGACAGTCTCAGGGAATTCTCAAAAGAATTGAATTCATGGATCAATTCTAACAGGTTTTGTGGTGGCGTCTTTTGGGTTTTCCACATAGAGTATCATGTCATCTGCAAATGCATCGGCATAAATTCTCAACAAGATACTAGCCAACCAGATCCAACAATTCCTTAAAAAAATTATTTACCACGACCAAGTGGGATTATATACCTGGAGGCAGGGCTGGTTCAATATCTGCAAACCAACCAATGTGATACATCACATTAATAAAGAAAGGAGAAGAACCACATAATCCTCTCAATACATGCATGGAAAGCATTTGACAAAATACAGTATACTTTCTTGATAAAAACCCTCAAGAAAGTAGGTATAGAAGGATCATACCTCAAGATCATAAAAACCATATATGAAAGACCCAGGTAACATCATCCTCAATGGGGAAAAACTGAGAGTTTTTGCCCTAAGGTCAGGAACATGACAAGGATGTCCACTTTCATCACTGTTATTCAACAGTGTTGGAAGTTCCAGCCTCAGCAATCAGACAACACAAAGAAATAAAAGGCATCCAAATAGGCAAGGAAGAAGTCAAACTTTCACTCTTCACAGATGACATGATACTCTATGTGGAAAACCCAAAAGATGCCACCAAAAAACCTGTAAGAATTGATCCATGAATTCAGCAAAGTCTCAGGATATAAAACCAGTGTACAGAAATTGGTTGCATTCCTATACATCAATAATGAAGCAGTAGAAAGAGAAATTAAGGAATCAATCCCATTTATAATTGTACCAAAAACCCATAAAATACCAGGAATAAACCAAAGAGGTGAAAAATCTATACACTAAAAACTATAGAAAGCTTATGAAAGAAACTGAAGAAGACACAAAAAAATGGAAAAACATGTCATGCTCCTGGATTGGAAGAAAAAATGTTGTTAAAATGTTGATACTACCCAAAGCAATCTACATATTCATTGCAATCCCTATCAAAATAACACCAGCATTCTTCACAGAACTAGAACAAACAATCCTAAAATTTGTATGGAACCCCAAAGAACCAAGACAATCCTGAAAAAGAACACCAAAGCTGGAGGCATCACAATTCTGGACTTCAAGCTGTAACCATCAAGACAATATGGTACTGGCATGAAAACAGAAATATAGATGCGACAAACTGATCACAAAGATCAATGGAACAGAATAGAGAACCTAGAAATGGACCCATGAACCTATAGCCAACTAATCTTTGACAACCTGGAAAGAATATCCAATGGAAAAAGACCATCCCTTCAGCAAATGGGGTTGGGAAAACTGGAAAGCAACATGCAGAAGAACTTTCTTACACCATACACAAAAATAAACTCAAAATGGATGAAAGACGTAAACCTAAGATCAGAAGTCATCAAAATCCTAGAGAAGAAAACAGGCAACAACCTCTTCAACTTCAGATGCAGCAACTTCTTACTAAATTGTCTCGAGAGGCAAGGGATATACAAGCAAAAATGAACTATTGGGGGCTCATTAAGATAAAAAGCTTTTGCACCGCAAAGGAAACAATCAGCAAAATTAAAACACAACTGATAGATTAGAAGATTGCAGGAGGAGTGTTGGGTGGGGGGGATGGACTAAATGGGCAGAGGGCATTAAGGAGGGCATTTCTTGGGATGAGTACTGGTTTTTATATGTAAGTGATGAATCACTAAATTCTATTCCTGAAATCATTATTACACTATATGTTAACCAACTTGGATGAAATTTTTAAATACATAAATAAATAAATAAATAAATAAATAAATAAAATGTATCTGGAAAAAATTCAGTTCTAGTATTACAAGCTGGGCAAACAAGGATGGGTTGAGAGACTTGAGGTAATAAACTGATAAGGACATATTTACAAACACACACACACACACACACACACACACACGCACACACAATGAAAAACAAAGATTCTCTCTCTTCCTTTCCCTCCGCCCTCCCCCGCTTTTCACATGGGCATGTGTTCTGCCTGTCTCTCTCTAAAAAAATAAAATAAAATAAAAATGCTCACATTTGATCACAGGGGTCAGTAAGCAGAAGTTAATGAATGAATTACCTTAAATCAATTAAAAATCTGAATAAAAGAATGAACCTAATTCAAATTCATTATTCTCATGATTACTGATAAAGTGAGAGAATGTTTGTGTTGCTTTAGTGCATTATGA
The DNA here is from genome assembly GCF_022079265.1 of Lynx rufus. Classification (NCBI taxonomy): domain Eukaryota; kingdom Metazoa; phylum Chordata; class Mammalia; order Carnivora; family Felidae; genus Lynx; species Lynx rufus. The sequence continues at coordinate 166,028,009 of NW_025814823.1, forward strand.
TTAAAAATACATTAGTCACTCTGACCTTTCACAAAATAAAAATATGAAAACTGTATTTTGTTAAAACTGTATTTGTGTATATTACACAAATGAACAACATATGAAGGTGTTGGCAACATTGATTAAGTAGGTGTTTAGTGCTTTGAGTAAAACTGATAGAAAGAAAGCACTCTTACAGATTATACAATTTATATTAAATAAACCAAAAAGTAGAAAACCAATACAAACACCTCAACTTTTATTTGTCTTTAAATATTGAGACCTATAGAAATGCATACACATAGCAAATTGCTATATTATAATTAAAGGCAATAAGCATTATATTTTGTTCAGATTATCATAAATTATTAATGTGCTTTGTCATGGTATGCTAAAGGACAAAAAAACTACATAAAAGCTAAAAGGAGAATTCAGTTGTTAACCTTACAATTTGAGATGAATAGTATACAAAAAATGTATATGTGTTGTTTCTGTTTTTAGATTATTCTGCCCTATAAGACTTGGTATATCATATTAAGTATGACAGCAAAACTATGTTATGTTCTCCACCTGTGAAAATCAACTGTATATTTTGTTGTTTTTTTGTTTTTGTTTTTCATTTTCTAACATAGAAGTTTATGTGTAAATAAAGTATAATTTCTTGCAGAATCTCTCCATATTTCCGTTCATAGTGCAGGCTTCCCAACTGAGGCACAGTGTAGTAAGTCACTGATATGAATCGTTATTAAAATAATTAAGTCCTAACTGAGGGAGTTAAAAACTTTAAAAATGACTTCAGGAGACAATAAGTTAGTCAGAATCTGAAACATATTAAATAGATTCAATCCTACAATTTTGCTTAACATGCACATTCAGAAACCAGAATCAGAGGAGAAATTTCATACATGCAGATGAGCACTTGTGAACAACTCACAAAATAAATGCTATTTAGTCTGAAAAGCCTTGTGATTTGGGAACCAATCTACTAGATAGATGCCAAATTAGCTGATAATTGCCCTAGGCTGAAACTAGCCATACTGTCTGGTACTGATAAGTACTTGAAAAATAACATTTTCATAATTGCATGAATCTCTATTAAATGAAATAAACCTGTAAAAATCATAGAAACACCAAAAACCAAACATATTGCTAATGCAAATTACTCCTTTGTTAGAGAATAATATCTTTTTTTAACATTGCTTAAAGCAATTCAATTGAAAAGCTAAATCCACAATTATACTGCATGTTATGCTTGGATAATGTCTCCATTCACATAGCCCATGCTTTGTCCACACATGGATGCTAAATTGTGGCAATGTGTGTGGGTAAAGGAGTTTATAAGATAAATTATTGTTAATCCTTGGCATCCAGAAAAATAATTGGTTTTGCTAAGCATCGGACAAAAATCATTTGTAGTGTCTTCTGTCCACCGTACTACTGAAGATTAGGTCTTCCTCAGAATACCTATAAAGTCCAATTTCCTATAGCCTTTCTATCATATATTTTGTTCTTATTACAATGAAAATGCATATAGACATAATTCTATTGCCTTCAGTTCCTAGGAAATTTCTCAGAAATATAAACTTGTCACTTTAGGCAATTATTAGTCACCTACAGAAAATATTATGGATATATATTTGAAAATTAGAGAAGCAAAAATGAATCATAAGCTTTTATAGTTTACAAAAGTGTTCACAATTTCTACTACCATATTGCCTTATTTTTCTCATGCAACTTCTATGTCCACTGCCAGTACCTCACTTCTAGTATAACTTTCTTTTGAGTCAAATAATTGATTTTAAATTAAAAGAATACATGCAAGTGAATTTATTTAAAAATAAGACCATGTAGCTATCAGCATATAGATTAACTTATTTACAGAAGGTACCATTTTTCAAATATCCATGAATATATAAATATCTATGATCATATATTTGGTTTGTAGGGAAACAAAGCAAATTTCCTTGTCAGGGTGGAGTCAGAGATACTTATACAGCATATTTCATTAACATAAGAAGTCAAGTTAGTTTGAAACTTTAACTTTGATAACTAAAATAATATTAAGCTATATTATCCCCATGGGTATAAAAAATAAGTACATTACATGATGTAACAAAGATGGAATTATAGACAACCTAACATCAAATTTGAGGTTTAAGTACAGTTATTATCAGAAACAAAGAAAAGAATGGTGTCCCCTGGTGAGGTTCTTTGAACCTAAAAAAAAAAAAAAAAAACTCCACAATTTTTAATGATTACAAATCTGTAAGATTGACAGCATTAGAAAACACTTCTTGTTCTCAATTTCACCACTGTTACTTTTCTACAAGGAAATTCGGTTATCCCACATTTAATAACTCAATATATGGCATTGATTCACCTCGGTAAATCATAAAAACGAAAAGCATCAATAACAGAATTATATTCCCGTATTCAGTCCTACTTCAGTTTCCAAGTTGTCCAGAAGTTAGTCTCTGATTGCCTTCCAGTGCTATTATCTGCTGCTATCTATGAAAAAGGTATTGATAGAAAAGATGTGGTATGAGGAAGATGAGGCAGAACCTTACTTTATCAATTCTTTGTAAAGGTAAGAGATAAGAGACTAAGGAATTTTGTTAGCACTTTAATAACTAATAAGATTTTTTATTCCAGTGATTCTTTCACAGTGGTAATTCTATGGTAGGTATGAAAAAAGGAAGGGACAAATATAGAATCACCTGTCAAGCTTTTAATTTATTCATGCCTACATGTCTGCCAGATTGTTAAATCCAGATCTTCTGAGTACAAGAGACTATGTACTCCTATCTTGAGTGACTATACATGAAGTCTAATTTCTTTTTAGTTATGTCAGTTTCTTTTTATATTTTGAAGATATATTATTAGACAAACACATTCTTGTTAAATAATTCCAGATGATCACCCATTTATCATTAACTATATCCTTCTTTATTTCTTGCATTAAAATTCACCTTCTCTGATATGTGTATTTACACCAGCTTGCTTTTGGTTTTGAGTTTGTATAACATAACTATTTCCAAAACTACAACTTCTAATTTTCCACAGTTCTTTGTCCCTACATTTCAGATGTTTCTTTTATAAGCAACATTTAGAGATTTAAAGAAAAAAATGTGTTTCAGTCTAGTCTGAAAAATCTTTGTCTCACAATTGGAATAGTTAGCTCATTTACATTTAAATTAATTACCGATATTTGGGTTTATAATGACCACATTATAATCTGTTTCCTATTTACCTGTTTTCTGTTAATTATGTTCTACTTTGTCTTCTTTTTAAATAATCAAATGCTTTTTATTATTACATTTACCTTCATCGGTTGTACATAATTTTATTATTATTTTAGTATATACCCAAGAATTTACAATAAGCATATTTGAATTGTTGCAGTTAAATACACATTAGTATTTTTAACAACTCATAGAAATACATATTCTAATCTAACATACTAGAACACTTTAACTCTATTTACCCCTTTTTGTATGCAGTTGTCATTTTTACTATATATAGGTATATATTATATAAACTTAAGATCCATTTAGATTTACCTAAATACATATTCCAGTACTCTTTATCTTGCCGTACATTTTTGTTTTGTTGTTGGAAATAATTTTCCTTCTCTCAAGAAAAATCCTTTTTTTTTTAAAGTTTATTTATTTTGAGAGAGAGAGAGCGCACAGAGAAAGGGCAGAGAGTGAGGGAAAGAGAGAAATCAGGCTCCACACTACCAGTGCAGAGCCTGATGCGGGGCTCGATCCCACAAACCATGATATCATGACCTGAGCTGAAATCAAGAGTCAGACACTTAACCGACTGAACCACATGGGTGCCCCCCTCCATTTGTTTTTTGTACCGAAATAATGCTATGACAAACTGGTAGAGGGGGAAAAAAAGAATAAATATCTTTATATCACCTTCACTTCTGAATTCTAGTTTGGGAGTTGCCTCCCTGAAAGGGAAGGTTGTATTCTCCTGAAAGTAATTTGCTTATAAGACTTTTGCTAGGAAGTGTTCTCAGGAAGAACACTTGAGAAGGAACAAATAAAAAGACTGGCAGAGGAAGAAGCTAACCGGCATTACAGTGGTTAGAATTACCTCAGTAAATCCAACAGGGGCTCTGGCCCTGAAATGGTGATTATAGCCATCCCTAATTGAAGCAAGTGAAATTAGTATTTGCTTACCCCTACCAAACAGTTATTGGATATGGGCTGTTCCTGGTAAGGTAGGATAAACTTGGATAAGGTCATCCATCTGGACAGTGTACCACTGCAATCACTCCAACAGCTGCTTTCAGCAACCTACATTTGTTGTTCTGTAGTTTTCTAGTTTCTGTTGTTGGGTTGAGGTATCAGCAATAAGTCTTACTGCAGGCTCTTTATTTTACTTTTTTTAAGTTTATTTTGAGAGAGAGATGGTGGGGAAGGGCAGAGAGAGACAGAGGGAGGAAATCCCAAGCAGGTTCCATGCTCAGCACAGCGCCTGAGGAGGTGGCTCCATCTCACAGACCAAGAGATCACTATCAGAGCCATTATCAACAGTTGGACACTACTGACTGAGCCATCCAGATACCCCATTATTGCAGTTTCTTTAAGGATGTCTTTACCTCAAATTACCTTTAAGATTTTCTACTTGCTCACAACTTTACTTTGTAATAAGCTGTTTTTAATCTTTTTATTTATCCAGTTTAGGGGTAATAGGGCTTCCTAAATATGTGTCTTCATAACTTTCATCAGCTTTTGAAAATTATTGACTATTACCTCTTTAAAGATTGTTTTTCCTCCTCTTTTTCTCCTTCTGGGATTCCAATTGCTCATACATTAATATTTATATAATTTTCCATATATTTCTTGTATGTCTTTCTCAGTTTTCTAATTATTTTTTCTTTCCATGCCTCAGTATGGACATTTTGTAGCAATCTATCTTTAAATTTAGCAATTTTCTCTTCAATTGTGCCCAATAGGTTAGGCCATTCTATTTAGTTTTTACCATTTTTTTGTATTTTTCCTTTCTATAACTTTTAGTCCTAGTGAAATTCTCCACCATTTTGTTTTCCAGAATATAATGGTGTTTTGATCATGCCATGATCACAGAGATTTTTCAGGGGAGACTTTCCTAGGCCTTTCTCTCTTCTACAGAGCAAACTGCCACTTACATATAATCCCAGGTTGCTTGCCAACTAACTGGAGCATAATACCTTAAAAAGAGCCCTTGAGATTAAATTACTAAGTGATTGTTGTAATTCTTCATTTTAAACCAAAGTTATAGCCAGTTTTAATAACAAAAGGTATGAATCTGAGATGGTTTGAGGTCAGGAGGGTATCCTCTGCCTTGGTATTTGGGACAAGCTCATATACAAATATTACTCTTTGAGAACCTTTCTCATGTATGTCTATGAATATAATCATTGAAATTTTAACCATTTCCCAAAATACCTTTGTAGAAAACATTTTAATAGCCATAAAAAAGTGTTCTTTTTGGACCATTAGATCAGGAGAGTAATGACACTCCCCATGTCCATCAAGACATGAGTTCTTGAATCTTAATTCAACTCTTTTTTTTTAGCTTGCCTCTCTCTTTAACTATGTACCTGTGAACTGGATGTCTTTTGCATTTACCTTTTTGTTCAGTTAACTTTGTCAAGATAATGTCATTTAAAAAACAATAAAATATTTGTGGGTACAACACTAAAAGCATTTATTCTTATGTATCTGCACGCCTGCTAGACTTTGTCTGTTGTAAGCTAGATTTGTTTGCAAGGCTCTCTTTGTGGGAAATTTGATTAGTAGACTATGGCAGTTCTGCTTCCCATGTCTCTTCTCTTTTTTAGACTAGTTGTCTGGGACATGGCTGTCTGGGACATGTTAGTTTCACAATGATGGTAGAAGTGTAAGAGAGCATACAGAGATATATATGATGTTTTAAATCCTATTTTCAGAACTCCCTACTGATGCAAGTCACATGGCCAGACCAAAGTCAAAGAGTGAGAAGTTAAACCCCATCCTTTCAATGGGGAGAACTGCAAAGTAATAACATGACAAAAGTTGTGGATTTGGGGAAGATTAAAGAATGGAAATCAATAGTGAATGTACATCTTCCTTCCATGACTCTGTAGTTTTTATTTCTCTCATCTACTTGAAGAGATTAGAACTATTTCATTGCTCAGGCAACAAATGGTACTTTGAGTATCTTTATTTTTTACATTTTTGGTGAATCAGAGAAATTTGTCTTATCGTCCATATGCTATGAAACTTTCAGGGGTTTATTTTAATATAAAATAGATTTATAGCTAGGAGATGGTTATGCCTGGTAAAATTAATAGAAACATAACATATACAGTCTAATGTCATTAAAAATTTATATTGACTGATTTGCAAAATTTGTCTTATTTCCTTGTAGTTACATGTTTATGATATTAATTGAAAACTATTTCTAAGTACTGGGAAGATTTAAAAAATATGTTGTCTATGAACATCCTTAATAATCTGTCTTTCCTTGCTCCTCCAGTAAGAATAAATTCCCATCATCCTCATGATCTTTCCTAATCATATATTTAGTTTCTAAAAATTGCTGCTATTGAAATGAGAATGCATGTTTTCCATGCATATCAGCTGATTTCCATTTTATTTTTTTTAAATTTTTTTTTCAACGTTTATTTATTTTTGGGACAGAGAGAGACAGAGCATGAACGGGCGAGGGGCAGAGAGAGAGGGAGACACAGAATCGGAAACAGGCTCCAGGCTCGGAGCCATCAGCCCAGAGCCCGACGCGGGGCTCGAACTCACAGACCGCAAGATCGTGACCTGGCTGAAGTCGGACGCTTAACCGACTGCGCCACCCAGGCGCCCCCTGATTTCCATTTTAGATGCTGCATAGCATCTATTATGCTCTTAATTCAATAATATGCCCTTAATTCATTTAAAATTATTGAACATGACATCAATATTGTGTGTGCACATATGTGTGCATATTCTTCTTTATTGTCTTCCATACCACCACAACTATACTGAGATTTTCCGGTGTGGGAAGTCATGCTAGTTACTGCAGATCCACAGAGCCATGGTGAAATAGAAGGCCATAAAACAGAAGGTCCCCTCGACGGTCTTGATCTCCAAATGTAATTTCAGCAATAAAACTATTGAAATAAGCACTTTAGTTAAATGTTGTAATATGATCTTACTTAAAAGTAACACTAATAATGCACTTACATTGAATTGCTCTTTAAAAAGAGCTGCAGAAGAAAAATATTCCTAATTTTAAATAGGGTAAAATTTACTTTTCAAAACTCACTGTGTCTTTGTCACAGATTAAAAACATGTGGTACTACTTATAGTTTAAACTCAATATAAATTTTAACTGCATCTTTCTGATATATTTAGCTTCTTTGTCAGTTATCTTCCCTTATTCAGATGGACAAACTGAAGAAGTATATAAATTCTCCCAATTCAAACAAATGAGAAGCTAAATATAAATAACAAATTATCCCTGTCCTGTGTGGGTTATTTTAAAAGCAACTAGAAATATAAATATTGAATTAATAAAGAAGAAAACTACAGCAATTATTTTTTTATTCTGAGGACTTTTACATTCCACATAGGCATTAAAACTTTGCATGTGGAATTTGTCAGCAAGAGAATTCAATTATATTGAATAACTTAAAAATGCTGTTCTCTTCAATTTATTTGTGTACTGAAGCTTATATTTGAAAAATAATTTGCTTATATTTAACCCTTTGTTAATCTTGTTTTTTCATGCCACAATTCAGTAACATAATGTGAATGAAGGCAGAGATAATCTTAATTAGCACTAGAGAACATACATATATAGACATATGTTATTCATTATTTAATATTTATATTATTCACTTTTTAAAAATATCATTTGCCTCTCTCAATATACAAATGGATATTTGGGTGATTTTTATATTTAATTCTAGTTTTTTAATTCATTACTCAAAGACAACTTATTTAATAGCAATTTTAGAAAAAATAAACACTGTGCTAAGATACTTTCCTTAGAATGCATTTTTGAAGCTTTTAATCATGATTTTTTTTCCTCCATGATTTACACCTTCAGGACAACTGTCTTCAGAGTCTTCACACAAGAGTTATATTTGTTTATATACACAAGTCAAATTTTGGAAGGACAACTTCCAAACTCATTCTATGAGGCCAGCATCATCTTGATTCCAAAACCAGACAAAGACCCACTTAAAAGGAGAACTACAGACCAATTTCCCTGATGAACAAGGATGAAAAAATTCTCAACAGGATACTAGCAAATTGAATCCAACAGTACTTTAAAATAATTATTCACCATGATCAAGTGAAATTTATTTCTGGGCAACAAGGTGGTTCAATATTTGCAAATCAATCAACATGATACACCACATTAATAAAAGAAAGGATAAGAACTATATGATTCTCTCAATAGAATCAGAAAAGCATTTGACAAAATACAGCATCCAGTCTTGAAAAACAAACAAAAAACCTCAACAAAGTAGGGATAAATGGAACATATCTCACCATCATAAAGGCCATATACATTAAGACCTGTAGCTAGTATCATTCTCAATGGGGAGAAACAGATTTTCCTCTATGATCAGGAACAAGACAGGGATGTTCACTCTCACCATTGTTATTTAACATAGTACTGGAGGTTCTAGCCTCAGCAATCAGGCAACAAAAATAAATAAAATGCATCCAAATCAGTAAGGAAGAAGTCCAATTTTCACTCTTCACAGACAACAAGATACCCTAAGTAGAAAACCCAAAAGACTCCACCAAAAATATTGCTAGAACAGGCACACAAATTCAGTAAAGTTGCAGGATACAAAATCAATGTACAGAAATCTGTTGCATTTCTATACACCAATAATGAAGCAGCAGAAAGAGAAATCAAAGAATTGATCCTATTTATAATTGCACCAAAACCCATGTTACCTAGGAATAAACATAACCAAAGAGGTAAAAGATCCGCTCTCTGAAAACTATGGAACACTTATGAAAGAAATTGAAGAGGACAAAAAGAAATGGAAAAATATTCCATGCCCATGTATCGAAAGAACAAATATTGTTAAAATGTCTAAACAACCCAAAAGCAAGCTATACATTTACTACAATCCCTATCAAAATACCACCGGCAGTTTTCACAGAACTAGAACAAATAATCCTAAAATCTGTATGGAACCACAAATGATCCTGAATAGACAAAGCAATCTTGAAAAAGAAAAGCAAATATGGAAGCATCGCAATTCTGGACTTGAACCTATATTACAAAGCTGTAGTCATCAAGACAGTATGGTACTGGCACAAAAACAGATACACAGATCAAATTAACCAAATTAATCTGGGAGACAGTCCAGGTGAAATCCAGATAAAACTGAAATTCTTTTTTATCTCTACCCAAGAAACATACATTTTAATTGGGGGAAAAATAATCATTTGCCATTTCAAGTGATTCCATTTAAGGACATTGTTTGGAATGGTATAGATTTATTAATTCTAACCTGAAAACATCAAAGAAAGTGTCTTAATACAAACTGCCACATTTCTAACTGAATACATTGAGTAAGACATTGAAGATTTTGGGTTTAGAGTATACCTACAATGTATCATTTTAGAATTAATAAAAAATTTGTGATGTGATGTTATTAATTTTTTCCAGAGATTAAAATATTGAGAATCAAACTAAATATTCCAGATTCATACAACTGGTAAGAGGAACAGTCTGAGCTCACTCATGTGTCTTTTAAGCCTGATTCCATACTCTAAATAATGTACTACATAACATCCATTAAAAGGATACATGTTTGGGTAGGGAAAAAAATCTTAATTAAATGATTGTATAGTAAACCTTTTAAATGGGTTTCATTTTCACAACTACCTTTCCAGGAGTTGTCCTTATTTCTTCTTCTAGATTCATGAATCTGGAAGATATTAAGGACTTTGTCCAGCTAAGCTCATAGCACAGCCATGTAATGAACACAGGTTTCCTAGCCACAAGGGCCCTGTATTTTCCCACATTCTGTGCTTCTTATCATTTGTTCCATTTATAACATGGAAACTATACATCTTCCTCAAATTAGAAACAAATAAGGTAGCTGGCACTTTTGAAGAAGATTTCATATTTTTTTTAAAAAATCAACATTCTTCCTCGCAGTAATTTGGAATGACAATGTATACTGGAAAAGTCTTTGGGATGCTAGGTATGATTTAGTGGATGTGCCAGACTGTTCAATTATCCACTTCTTGTACGACACTTTGTTTCCAGTTCGGTGCTCTTATAAATAAATCTGCTACCCTGAGCATAAGGCACAGGTTTATGAATGAACACAAGACTTCATTTTTGTGACACAAATGCCCAGGATTATAATCTCTGGGTCATATGGTAAATTATATACTTACTTTTTAAGAAATTGCTAATTTTTTAGAGTGACTGTATTATTTTACCTGTCCCATGAGCAATGTATGACTAGTTGATTTCTCCACCTTCTCATCAGCATTTGGTACTGTCATTATTTTTTTTATTTCAAGGTGTTCCAACATGTGAAATGGTCTTAATCTGTATTTTCTGAATGGTTAGTGAGGTTTCATTTTTCATATGAAAATGTTTCAAATGAACATTTTTCATATGCTCATTTGCTATCTTGTATCTTAATTAGTGAAATATATATGCCTTTTTCCAATTTTCTAATTTTTTTTACTGGGTTGGAAGAATTCCTTATTCTAGATATGAGTCTGTTGTCATATATATGTTTTGCAAGTACTTTCTCCAAGTCTGTATCTTGTCTCTATATCATCATGGCAGAGCAATTTTCTTTTAATTTTAATAAAGTCCAACTTACTGATTTTTATATATGCATTAAATTTTAAATCTGAAAATTCCATACTGAGTCCTAGGTCCTAAAAATGTTCTATGTTTTCTTCTAAAAGTTTTATAGTTTTATATTTCACACTTAAATCTATGATTTATTTGCATTTTTATGTACGTGGTGTGAGATGTAGTTGAAGGTCCATGAAGGCCCAGCTGCTTTCTCTATTCATTATTTTCAGGCTTTTTTTTTCTCAATGCGTTTGGCTTTCAATAATTTTTATTAATATGTCTTTCGGTTTACTAATCTTTTCATCTGTAATATCTATTCTAATAGTAAACCCATCCAGCATATTGTATTTTTTTATGTTTGTTTTTTGAGAGAGAGAGACAGAGTGTGAGCTGAGGAAGGGCAGAGAGAGAGGGAGACACAGAATCGGAAGCAGGGTCCAGGCTCTGAGCTGTCAGCACAGAGCCCGATGTGGGGCTGGAACTCACCAACAGTGAGATCATGACCTAAGCTGAAGTCAGACGCTTAATTGACTGAGCCCAGGCAACGTCAGCATGTTTTTAATCTCAGCTTTGTAGTTTACATCTCTAGAAGTTTGATTTGGGTCATTGTTACATCTTTCATGTCACTATGGTCATGTCACATGGTCAGTCTTCTAGCTTCTTAAACATATGGGATCATTAGAATAACAGCTGTGCTTGTCTAATAATTATATATTATCTGCTTCAGTTCTAGATTTTTTAGATTGGTTGATTTGTCTCTTCATTTTCAATGGTGATTTTCTGCTTCTTTGCATGACTGGTGTGGTTAAAATGGTTTATTCCAGAAGATCTGGAAATAGCCTGAGCTGTTTAAAGAGATGTACTGGCCTGATAGAAATTCTTGGACAAAGCTTGAAATGTACTGATTAATGATGTCGTTTTATAATTTTGGGTCCGACTCAGGTTTCAAAGTGTGTTTTTGTTTGTTTGCTTGTCTTTTAACCAGCTTAGCAACAATGTTTGCTGATAAAATCATGATTGGTCGTTTGTACCTGGTTTTGGCAAGATCCTCAGAGGTTTGAAGCTGGCAGGAATGTGGCCAGCTGCATATATAAGGTCCAGATTTACACTCCATTCTGGACTCCCGAAATATGAGGTGTCCTATGCACATGATAGTGATTCCTACAGAGAGAGAAAATACATTCTATAAACCACTGTAGTGGGTGGACAATTGGATTCTGCTTCTGCAAAACCCTGTTGGGAACCAGTTTTTAGCGGTGATGCATATTCTTACTTTAATGCTGTTGCATTCTATACATTTCTTGCAATAAACTTGAAGCGCATAAGCATTGCTATTTTGGGTCTTAAGACTCTTCTTTCACAGTTGAAGTCTGATTTACTGCCACAGTTTGTGCACCTGATAATTTTTTTATCAGATGTCAGACATTAAAATTTTACCTTGCTGGATAGGGGATATTTTTGCACTCCCATACATATTCATGAGCATTGTTCAGAAATGTAGTCATGTTACCTAAAACAATTTGATCCTTTTGTTTCTTGCTACCAGCTTTTTAAGCCAGGACCAGAGCACCGTTTAGTCTGGGGCTAAGTTTCCCCCACCACTGAAACAAAACTATTCAGAATGCTCTACCCGATGGCCTATAAATTACTGTTCTGCACTTCAGCTATTCTAAAGACACGGTCTACCTTGCCCTGTACGAGACTTGAGGATTGGTTCTCTAATCCTTTCAGGTGTTTCTTTCACCAGTCTCAGGTGTTTTCCTCATGTATATGTCATGATCAGTAGTTATCTGAAGGCCTGAAGGCTTGAGACTATCCTCAGATATTTAGATTGATCACTCTCTCCATCTTTTTCCTTCTCTCTCTCTCTCTTCAGCTGTCTCCTCTCCAGTATTTTTTCCTGACTACCGTAGTCACCTTGGCTTCCCTGGATTCCCAGGTCTATCCCCTCAATTCAGGCAGCATATGCTCTCCTCATTCCATAGGCTAAAACTTCTCCCCAGGCAATAAGATGGGACAGTCCTCGGGTCCTTTTCATCTGTTTCATATCTTTCAGGAATCACTGTCCTTTGTTACCAGATGTCCAGTGAGATCTCCAATATTTTTGTGTGATTTTCTTGTTCTTTTTAAGTTTTATTTTAGACAAAAGAAGTCTGATCCTGTTACTCCATCTTTACTGGAAGTGGAAGTCTCCGAAGAATATTTCTTATTTAATGAAACAACCATTAGGAATGCATTAAGTCGCTTATACTTTTAAGGTTTCTTAGTAAAGAGCTATGCAATAAATTTCTTTTAGAATCCCATAACAAAAAATACTATTTATGATAAACGATTTTGCTTTTCTTACTTCCCTTTCTATAATAGTGGATTTATTTATTTTGAGAGAAAGAGAGAGTGTGAGAAGGGGAGGGGCAGAGAGAGAGAGGAAAAGAGAGAATCCCAAGCAGGCTGCAGGCTGTTAGAGAGGAGCTTAATGCGAGACTGGAATCCAAAAACCATGAGATCATAACCTGAGCTGAAATCAAAAGTTGGACGCTTAACCAACTGAGCCACTCAGGTGTCCCCTGCTTTTCTTACTTCCATAACAATAAGTTCAGCAAGTAATACTTTTTCCCCTTTCTGCCTGGGCAGCAAGGAAACAAGATGTGAATTTTATGATGAAATGCCAAGGCTATAACTTAGAGCCCTATTTCAGCTGTATCTATCTCTGATTGTTCCCTATTTGTTAGTTATGCCTTACAGATATTAACTTTGCTTCAATAGCTCTGCTGTATCTATCCTCTTTATTGAGACACTTAAGGGACTTAGGCAGTTACATAATTTTAAGTAGCATCTGCATAGAATTCAACTAATGTCTTAGCTCTGTTTCTTTCTGTCTATACCCCAGTTCCTGTGTCTCACCTGGGTTACCTATGCATCTGAATAGCTCTGCATACTACTAAATACTACCCTCCTGGAATAATCCTCCCATTACAGCTTCTAATTTGGGGGGAAATATTGACATACAATAGTTACTGAATAAATATCTGTTGGATTAATGAATAAGTGAATTTAACTGGAGATTTTAGCCTCATGTGGGAATCACAGTACGGCATACCCAATTATATACAAGTATGGCAAATTCTATTCTTGTAATAGACTTTAACACCCAAGGTATCTTCACAAAGAACAATTCATTGCTGACTTTCCTCACAAAGACACTATAGGATGTTGACCTGTGGGCTTACATACCACAACATCCTCCAGTTATATTTATAAAACAAAGTATTTACAGTTTTGTCAATAATACCAGGACTCTCACAATCCTTTCGTGTGTGTGTGTGTGTGTGTGTGTGTGAGAGAGAGAGAGAGAGAGAGAGAGAGATTGAGAGAGAAGATGGAAAGAAAGACAGGGGGACAGAGAGAGGTAGAAAGGAAAATAGAAGAAGACATTACACCTGGTCAGGAGGTTGGTTAATTCCTTAGAGCTCTTTATTAGGAAAAAAAGAACTACCAGTGGGCCTCTCAGCATGTCAGACCATTGGGTTGCTTCCAAAGCAATTAATTCTCAGTGGGGTGCAAGTGAATTCATTAAAATAGAGAATTGTATTGCCTCTGAGGATTTGTGGGAAGGTTTGTATCTTTTAGAAGAGTAACAGCTGAATGAGCAAGTAAAGCCAATTGTAACTTTTCCAGTTTCTCAGTTATAATTCAGGTTGATTCGAGGTGCAGTACAATTATGGTAAAGGGTAACAATTGTTTTATCTTTACAGGTGAGTAGAATCACTGTACCTTATATGTATATTAGTACCAATCTTTCATTTGATTGATGTCATAGATTAAATCAGAGAGACAAATGGAATAGATCAATTTTTTAATAAGGAGAGTCTGAAGCAGGAAATTAGTTTATCGCAAGTTGCCTCTGAATCCTAGTACTTTTGTGATTAGCTCTAAATAGGAGTGAGTCTATATTTGCAGGAGTGAATGTGTGAGTACCTGAGGAAGTGTATTCATTTGTACTGGGCGGGGGGTGGTGTAAAAATGGCACAATTAGCTTTCAAGAAAGCTAGAACATGTTTCTGTTACTCTGCTTTCCAGCACCAATTCTAAACTTTTGTGACAAAGATGAACATGAAAAGATAGCTGTCGTTGGAGGATTTGATTCTAATGACATATTGATATTCCCTTCAAAATCATTAAAACATTACCAGAAATCACCAACATTTATTTTTAAATTTTTTTTTCAACGTTTTTTATTTATTTTTGGGACAGAGCGAGACAGAGCATGAACGGGGGAGGGGCAGAGAGAGAGGGAGACACAGAATCGGAAACAGGCTCCAGGCTCTGGGCCATCAGCCCAGAGCCCGACGCGGGGCTCGAACCCACGGACCGTGAGATCGTGACCTGGCTGAAGTCGGACACTTAACCGACTGCGCCACCCAGGCGCCCCCCAACATTTATTTTTATATGTTTTTTGAATTAATATTAATTTCTGACTTAAATATAATTGTCTTATTTTATAAAGTCTCAATTGTTATGGTGAATTACATTTAATTCAGAAATTATTTATATTTTAACACCGTATTAACAACATTGTCAGTACTATGAAATATTTAAGTTTTATCTTACATGTTTACTTATATCTACACACACACAATCAAAATAAAGAAAAGACATCTTATTTAGGGTTTTAAAGAGTATATGACAAAGGAGTATATGCAAATATTTAATTTCTCCATTTTATGTGTTAATATATGACTCAGAGAATCTGTGTGTGTGTGTGTGTGTGTGTGTGTGTGTGTATTCCAAGACACACAGATGTGGTTCTAGATTAAGTTATTATAGGGGCACCTGGGTGGCTCAGTCGGTTGAGCATCTGACTCTCAGTTTCAGCTCAGGTCATGATCTCATGTTTCATGAGTTCAAGCCACACATCAGGCTCTAAGCTGACAGCATGGAGCCTGCTTTGGTTTCTCTCTCCCTCTCTCTCTGCCTCTCCCCCACTGGGGCTCTCTCTGTCTCTCACAAAATAAGTAAACAAATTTTTAAAAAACTTATAAACTTTTTTTAAAAAAGTCACTATAAGACCTACCAGTGATACTGTTCCCAATAAAAAATGTCCACATATTGGGGCACCTGGGTGGCTTAGTCAGTTAAGCATCTGACTTCGGCTCAGGTAATGATCTCTTAGTTTGTGAGTTCGAGCCCCGCGTCCAGCTCTGTGCTGACAGCTCCAAGACTGGAGCCTGCTTCGGACTCTGTGTCTCCTTCTCTCTCTGCCCCTCCCCAACTTGTGCTCTGTCTCTATCAAAAATAAATAAATGTAAAAAAAAATTTTTTTAATGTTCACATATTTGTGTATTGGGCAGGTCTCACCTCAGTGTTCTAGGTGGAGACAGGTTAACCTTGCTGTCATGTTCACTACAATAATCATTTGATGCTAAAGGGCCTGCTGGTTGACCTGGCTGGCTCAAGGCAAAGTTGCTACGTGAGTGTAGAAAATTTCAGTCCTTACCTACACCTTCTCTATCATTCAGTTATCTCCCACAGGCACCTAGTGGCCTTTTTTTTTTTTAAGTTTTTATTTATTTGTTTTGAGAGAGAGACAGAGTGAGAGAGAGAGAGAAAGAGCACGTGCATGCATGTGAGAGAGAGTTGGGGAGGGACAGAGAGAGGAGAGGGAGAATTCCAAGCAGGTTCTGTGCTGTCTATGCAGAGCCCAGCATGGGGCTCAATCTCAGGAACCATGAGATCATGACCAGAGCCAAAATCAAGAGTCGGACCCTTAACTGACCGAGCAACCCAGGCACCCCAGGCACCCAGTGATCTTAACCTGCTGCTCTCACCTGTCTTCTGAAGGAAGTGACAACTCACTTTCCTTAAGGGAAGTCTCTGAGGATTTAATGCACTTAAGTATCTAACTTCTCCCAGACATATTTGTCTTCCAAAGAAGGATGGCCAGAGTGTGTTTGCTTCATTCAATGAATGATTTCTGTGAAATCTTTCCACTCATCCTCTAATAATGGCATGCATTTAAGGCAGCCAATCTGATGTCTCACTACAAATATTTTAAGTTTCACTAGGCTTTGGAAAGAGATCAACATATTTCATAAAACACAGTTTTTTTATTTTGAAACTCACTGTCAAATTGGCCCCCCATTCCACCTAACATTTTTATGGATGCATACCTTGTTTCCAGTAGTTTGCAAATAGCTGTTTTCTTCTCTGTTTAACTGGTAATCTTCCCACTATCTAGCACAGTAGGGGTTTGATAAATACTTGTTGATGAAGCTAACCTGCACCACAATATCTGACCCAAGTTGTCACTTATGGTTCCCCAGACACTGCTGTTTAATTGTTTTCAATTATCTTAGCCCGTGTCTACCCAAGCAAAATGAAGTGGTGAGTCAAGCAATTGTCTTGTGAATGTGATCAATATAGAAATTCAATATGGATAATTAAGGCACCCCCAACTCACTTTTTTCTTAGTAACAAGCTTTCTTTTCGCCAGAATTGTTCAGATAATTGCCTCAACTGTCCATTTTACTTTGTGTCATAGACACAGGTTTGTAACTAGCTTAACGGACCATGGAAAAACTGAATGGTCAGTGCAGTTCACAGATAGATCACCACCTGGTTCATTCATCTGTGTTGCTTCTGTATAAATCAGGCTGAGTGGGCTTAGAAAATTGCATTGATTAGATCTGCCTCTTAACAGCTTAGGTCTATAGGACACAGATATGCTCTTGCCTTCCATGTTTCTGAGCAGTTTCATATCCACCATTGTTCCCATGTCCAGCAATTGACAACCTACACCAAAGGAAAGGTATGACAACTAATGGGTTAATTTGGATCATGCATGCAGCCAACAGAAACATTTTGGACCTCAAATGGGTACCATTTTGCAGAATGACCACAAAAGTAAAAAACAAACTTAATGTCATCAGATTGCTTAAAAACAACTTCAGTTTCATTACGGAAAAATATATCCTTTTTCACAAGCATTTCACCTTAATTACTGAAGTAACCTTCTGGACATAGCACAAACTTCTAAAAATACTCATTGAGAAGCTTAGACTTCAAATATTTGACAAATGCCCATATTTTTAATGTTTAGTTGTTTCCATATTTTATTTCTAAAATTATGACTTAAATATACAATAAGTTCTGTGGACCATGTGATGGTGAATTTTGTTTTTTCTATAGCTTTCTGCTTCTCCTAACCAAGTTAGTTACATGGTATATTGTTTTAGAAAAGTCTGAAAAAAGGCAGGTGCTTTTTTAAACAGTAGTTTAAGGAGTGCTTAAAGAATAAATTCAGAGAAAGTGAAAAACAGCAGGAATGGACAAAGTAAAATTTTAAATATATAATAAAAAGCCTGAGCAGCTGAATGAATCTTTTTTTTTCTTTCTGTAACCCTCCAAATATTTTGGAATCCCCCAAACCTTTTTGTTTCTATGGGGAAAAGAGTTTATGCATTTTTTTTGGCTATCCACTGGTCTTTGCAATGGTATACGTTAATGGTATGTTTATAGAAGAATTAGAAACACATGCAAGGATTTTCCTCTTAAAATACGGATGGCTTAGATTTTAGGGAAAATATCCTTGGAAAAACAGATTCATTTTAAATGAATTCAAACACATTAAACTTACTGTTTTTGTTTGTTTGTTTTTGAGAGTGCATGCCCATGCTAGGGTGCAAATGGGGGAGGGGCAGAGGGTAAGGGAGAAAGAATCTTAAGCAGGTCCACACCTACCACAGAATAGGGGGCTTGACTTCAAAACAGTGAGGTTCTGACCTGACCTGACAAGAAATCAAGAGTCAGACGTTTAGCTGACTGAACCCCCCAGGTGCTCTCTTTTTGTTTTGAGAGAGTAAACTTATTTTAAATAATCATTGAACTTTCTCAAAACCTGGCAACATTGTTCTTACATGCCCAAGGTAAAAAGTATAAAGGAAGGGAAAGGAGGAGTAAATTTATCATAGTAAACATCAAGTTTTGGACTTCTAAATTACTGATTCCCCATATCAAATTTCTGAGTTTTTAAATAACTCCTATCCTCATCCCACCTCACCCCAAAAGCTCTAAGTTTATATTTTTATTTCCATATGGACAAATGAATATATCCGGTGTTAAAAAATACCCATTAAATGAAAACAAAAAATGAACTCCTTATAATGCAGTCCTAAAAGAGAATTGTTTCCTATTTGCCAATTAATTTGCCTGAAAATTCCCAGAGTCACTTCAACATGCATTTTATTTTGCCTGTGTATGCCTAGCCAGAATTGGATTTCCTGCGAGGTAGATGACTATCAGAGTGCATGTAATACAAGACAAAGACCAGACTGGCACAAGCCCGATCATTCCTATCATAAATAGAAATGCCTTTCTTACTGACTGCTTTAAACAGAAGTGAGCATGTAAACAAACCTTTGCCAAAATGAAATCATTAAACAAAAAACCCACTTTGCCGTTGCATTACTCTGGCAGCTTACTACTGTCACACTGTATTCCAAGTCATTACTGAATGATGAAATGCAGGATAGTACATGTTCCATAGTATGCTGAAAAGCTAAAAAGAAATGCTAGTGATTATTTATATTTAACAAAGTCTCAGTTATTATAAACCTATAAATCCCCTAATTTTTATTGGCCTAATTCTGTGGTTTGATGTGTGTAGTAACCAACTGTGTTTTTGAAGAGAGCAGCCCGTTAAAAACAATTATGGGCCTAAGCAACCCACACACCCTGAATATCAAAATCTACTTATTTTGTCATTCTAGGAAACCCACAGAGCGCAGGTGCGTAGGATCACCACCTTTAGCAAAACTCTGCAAGTAGTATGTTAAAGGTTGAAAAATTCAGAATATGCTAATGACAATTTTTATCAGTAGGCTATTAGGTAAAATTTCAAAGGTTGGCAAATTTATGAAACACAGTCTGAAATAGTTAAGCAGGATTTTAAAAATGGAATTCTGATGATACAATGGATAACCTAACATGTGTATTCTACCTGTAAAGTTGAAATATTTGTTCAGTAATTTCATACAGAACTGGTCACAATTTCATGAAACTGGTCACAGCAAGTGGATTTTATGGTGGAAATAAACAAACACTATAAATCAAGATTTCATTCATTGTTTTTTGAATGTCCGGGCCTAAGAAAGAGATTGACAAATGTTAAGAATGTAGATTGAACATAAATGTTTGCCATGCATATAGCTCTTACATTGTAAATAACACAATAAATTGGGGAAATATTCTTCCAGTACTCAAAAATCTTTCTCTGATTCAGAAAAAAAAAATATGTCACTGAAGAATAAGTGAATTTCCTACATATATCCTAATTGTTTAATTTTCTTCTTACATATTAATGCAAACAAAATATCAACCACTATTCATGTTAGAACTACACTCACTAATCATTGTAATCATATGCTTCATGTTTACAAAAATTTTAAAAAACTCAGTGAAAGCATTCTGTGAGAATCAATTGGCTATATGGAATTTACATTAAAGAGTGTATTTTTATAATTATTTCCTATCATGTGCTATACATACACTACGTTAGAAAAAAGTCCCAATAAACTTAATCACACACTTGCATACAGGCCATTAAACATTTGCTAGCATACCATTGCGTAAATAATCAAACAAAATGCGTAATCTTAAGTTTGGTATTCAAAAGTATGAGACTGCCCTTGGAATCATTAGAACCGTAGAGAAAGCCATTGGCAGTACTAGCTCCCCATTCAAATCCCAGGCCCTATTTCAAAAAAGGATGATAGATGGGGCCTGCGTGGCTCGGTCGGTTGGGCATCCGACTTCATCTAAGGTCATGATCTCGCAGTCCGTGAGTTCAAGCCCCGCATCGGGCTCTGTGCTGACAGCTCAGAGCCTCGAGCCTGTTTCAGATTCTGTGTCTCCCTCTCTCTCTGACCCTCCCCCGTTCATGCTCTGTCTCTCTCTGTCTCAAAAATAAATAAACGTTAAAAAAATTTTAAAAAAGGATGATAGATATAACAGAATTTGAAGAATTGGACCAAGTATACATACATATGTTTGCATGTTTTAAATTACTCAGTACTTTCATATATAGGTGACATATATAGGTGACTTTCAAGCGACAGTGCAGTTTCATTAAATGGTATAATTCAGCTAAATTTTCTTTCTGTGGAATCTGAATAGATTGCTGGTACAAATGTGAAGGTTTTAAGTCATTATTCCCAGGGTTACTCAAAAGCAATGATTGAGACAACATGCAGGGGAGCCAACTCTTATTCAGGTATGGGGTAGGGAGTGGGAAGTTAACCACTGCTCAAAAGCCCATTTTTGCAAAGTGCAAACATAATTGCAAGATCAAATCTTTAACATTTACTTTGACTTTATTGTGTAAAAGGTCTGTCTATATATAAATTTCAGAAGGTGTTCTAGTGGATTTGTGTAATTATTTTGATGAAATAACTTAAAAATAGAAAACAGAATGAAATGAATTCTCTTCAAAGTTTTGAGCATACAGATGGGCATATTGAACACATTCAACAAATACTTTTGATTGATTTTGATGTCTGGTATATAGGCATATATTTGTTGCTGTTGTTTTTTTAACAACAATCTTAAAATGGCCACAAAATCCTCTGTAGAAATATTATTGGCATTTGCCTCAATGGGTGGAAGAACACATGTGCTCATAGAATGTTTTAAATAAATCATAAATGATATTTTCTATACCATTTTTGAATTATGAAAGTCTAATTATAAAACAATTGGAGATTCTTAAATTTAAAAATCCTATTATTGTTGCTTCTGATTATTTATTCTGTTTTAAATTTAAATGCTCCTGCTATTCACATTCAAAGTTCAAACACATGATAAAAATATGTGGCCTGGAGTTATAACCAAATATTGATAACACCATTTGATTGGATTGCATTGCATAAAATTTCAGATGATATCCATATACCATTTCTACCAGTCACATTAAAACTCCATAAATAAATAATAATTGTCTATAAAAATAATTTATAAATACCAGAATGATAAATAAGGACAAAGAATGAAGCTGTTGTAAAAGTAATAAACACAGAAACAGACAAAAAATGAGTGATTGAAGAGTGAAAGCCATGTCTAACTCACATAATTGTCAGCTAGTTGGTGTGGATGTAAGGGTTTGAAGAAGATCACAATAACTGTGGCCTAGGGAGTTTACCTGGAAAATGAGAGCAAATATATTCTTTAAGAGTTATTGAGATCAGAAAGCTAACAGATCAAATATGAGCAGCGTTTGGGGGTAGTAGAATGGCATTTACTTATTCAACACTCCACAAATATTTATTAAGCACCTTATATGACTCTTACACTGTTCTTGGCCCTTGTTAATACATCAATGAGCTAAACAGCAATACCTCCTGCCCGGGAGGACTTACATTCTAGTAGCTGGAGGCAGACAGTGAGTAATAAACAAACAAACATACATAATAACTAAGAAAATTACATAATATTTTAGAGGATACTAGGTACTACACAAAAGTAGGTTAGTGGTGAGTACCATTAAGGATGTGTATCACCTTGAAATAGTGTGATCAAGGGAACGCATTAGAAGATGAGGTTTGACCCAAGATTACCAGGAGAGAGAAAAGTAGCCACACGCAGAGCAAAGGGCACAAGGTGATAGAGCTACAAAGAAGCCAGTGTGGCCGGGAAAAGGCACGACAGGGAGAGAAGAGCAGGTGAGATGATCACAGAGGTTACTGGACACAGAGAGATAATGCATGGCTATACAGGTTAGCTTACACACTTTGGTATATTTCTCTAAGTGAAGCTGGGAGTCTTTAGAAGTGGATGCAGAGGAGTGACATGATGTTACTTAATTTCACATTGTTGACAAACTATTACTACCTTCCATCTCCAGAACTTTAGTCATCTTCCCGAACCGAAACTCTGGGTTCATTAAACAATAACTGCCCATTCTCTTCTTCCCTCCAGCTCCTGGAAATCACCATTCTACTTCCTGTCTCCATAAATTTGACTATTATATGTATGTCATGTAAGGGAAATCACACAATATTTGTGTTTTGTGACTGGTTGATTTCACTCAGCATGTCTTCAAGGTTTATCTGTGTTGTAGCATGTGTTAGAATTTCCTTATTTTAAAGCTGAATACTAATGTTGCTTAACATTTTAAATAATCTCTCAGTCTAAACTGTTGAAGGTGCAAATAAGAAGTGAGGAGACTTGTTTGTTATGAATATATTACCATAATTCAAGAAAGTGATAATGTTGGCTTGGATATTAGCAGTGAAGATAGAGAGAAGTGGCCAGATGTTGGTATGTTTTGTGGATAAGAAAAATAAGACTTGCTGACAGACTGAATGTTGGTTTGAGAGAAGGGTGGGTAGGGCCATGGATGGTCTAGTTAGTGGGCTGTGGCATGTGTCATTTCTTGACTCAAGCATTTAATAGCTCTTTTGCAAACAGTTGCTCCATCAGTCTTGGTTCCCAAGTAAGGGCCTAGTTGGGAGGCAATCTGCAGGTAGTTGGTATTGTTGACACATCATAAATGTTTCGGACAGAAGATTCTTTGTAATGGAAACATACATATGTTATTAGAGGGAATGTGAAGAAAGGAATGGGAAATATTGGCATTAACAACTCTTTGAAGAAGTATGTTGCAAAGTATAGCCAAGAAACAGGGCAGTAACTGGCAGTGGAAGTCGGATCAGTGCAAAGTTTTGTTTTCAGATAGAAAAAAAATGGCATGCATGATGTACTAGATGAGAATGACTCAGTAAAGTGGGAAAACTAACTGACATATGAAAGATATCACATGGCTTCAAGTTGTCAAAAGTGGTAAGGACAAAATATAAGTGAAAGTGCAGTCTTGGACACCAGCGTGGCAAGGAGTATATGGCTGTGGCTGCTGGTGGATGAATAGAGATGTGGGGGCTTCTCTATTGCTTTAATTTTCTTAGTAAAGTAAAAATCAAGGTCATTATGTTGGTGATGTAAGGGGATTGAGTAGGTAAGAAAATACATGAAACAGTCATGCAAGTCACTAAGAAACCGTAAGTTCAGCAGTTCAGGCTTATACAAATCCAAAACCTGTGTTTTCCAGCAAGATTGCTTAAGAGTTAAAGGCATTGCTTAGGAATACCTTTAAAGAAATAGAGTAAGTTTCAGTTTAATTTTTGATCAAGGCACAAACTACCATATGATCATATGCACTAACTGAGAGAAAATATTCAGAATATGTTATAAAGGAGCACGATCTAGGAGCCACAGGACCTATAGTACAGAATAGTCTACATCTCTCACAGGCCTATGACACTGGTCAAATCACTGGGACCCTTTTTCTTCATTCTGAAAATTCAGAGGTTTCAAGTAGTTTGGTAGTTTTTATTTTTTATACTTTCTGGAAACAAAATGCCTGGAATTAGATGATACTAAAAGATCCATGTCAGTGTTAGCATTAATAATGATAAAAGCATACGAATAGTAAGTCTCTTTAAAATGAAGTGCTATTTATATTAAGTTTATAAAGATTATACATATACAATGATAACATTTTAATTCCAAGCCTTTTTCTCTCTTATTTCTCTAATTCATAGTCATTTTTAGATCATATTTGTGCTCTGGATTTACTAAATAAATATGGTGGTATTATTAAGTTGTCATAGCTCCTTTAAATTTCAGCCAGTAACTTCTTAGAAGTTATTACTGAGCATTTTAGTTTGCAGTGAAAGTCAATATTATTATCATAAGACACCACTGGAAACTTCCCTGGTGGGACAGAGGAAGAACTACATTATAGGTATGGGTTTGCTAGTAACTTAGTTTGAAATTTAAGAACAACTCATATCTTTTGTTGAGTAATTCTGTTTTACATAGAAGAAACAATACCCATTCTATCTGACACTCAGAAGTTGGCTGGAGAATCCATTTGTGTGTAATTTCCCCTGAGGAAGTGTGTGTAACAAAATACATGATTAGCTGGTTGATTTTACCAAAGCCCTAAATTAAGGGAGCTTGTTTACTTTGGGTAAAAGCGTTATTTCAATTGCATTTAAGAGGAAATTTCAAGAAACCAAGAAAGTCTATCATAGTGTTCACATTCACTTTAAATTTGTATTAGAGTAAATGTTAACAAAATGCCTAGCTAGCATCTGCCTAAAGGTTAAAAATATTGAGTACCAATTGGTTATGAACCTCAGCACACACTACCCATTCATATAGGTTAGTGTCTGCAAATTCCAGGCAAACTGTTCATCTACTCTAGTAAGGGGAGGTTTTCTTACTCAGAGGAATATCATTTCTGAGATCTGAGAAGGCAGGATTGTGATATGATGGGAAAATCTAATCACAGTTACCCCACCCACCTGCCTCAATCCCACTAAACTTCCTTCCTTCTCCCCTTTCTTCCTTTTTTCCTTCCTTGCTTCCTTCCTTCATCCCCTCTCTTCTTTCCCCCTTTTTTTTCTTTCCTTCTTTCTTCTTGTTCATTTCTTTTGTTCTATTGTTTATTTAATATTTAAAAGTACAAAGTAAAGACCTCTGCAAATTATTTATATTTTAAACCTCATAAAAAAACCTGCCAAAAGACCTTAAAAAGTAATACCAAGTCAATTTAAATATTCAAAAAATGAAAGAAATCTGACTGAAGTAGATGTTCTACAAATCTTTACCTCTATTTTCTTTGATGCTGTGCAACCAGATAAAAATTTTTGGTGCTTTCCGCATATAAATAAGTAAAAATAAAATTCATATACATTTCATCTATCTTTTGCTGTAAATTGATAAAAAAAGAGAAAAAAAGAAACAACACTCTTTAATTTCAAGGCTCTTTTCTTCCTTCAACTTCTTTTTATATAGTTCCCTTCCCATTTCCGGTTTTTGGCTTTTTGTTTGTTTGTTTTATATTATTTTGTTTTGCTCAACTTCCCATTCTTTCTCTCTGGGCTGTGTCTCAACCATTTTTTTCCTTTCTGTTTCCTTTTTTCTTTTTCTCATTCTTTGTCCCTATTGCATAACTGGTCTATGTGTAAAACAGACATTTTTAAATTATATTTTTTGATAAACGAAAGTTATGATTTATTAATTTAATTGCATAAATTTGGTATTTGCATTCTCTCAATTTCTATTAACTTGGTTGGGTCTATATATGCCTATGCCCTTCTCTAATTCCATAGCTGTGTTGGTAGGAAGGTAAATGTTCAGGAAAGATGGGCAATATTTTGCTTGACCTGAGTGAACTCCTAAGCCAGGCAACCATTTCAGTTCTTAGAAAGGGATAGCCCCTCCCTAAAGAGATAAAGGAGGTGACTATTTGTGTGCAACCACAGTAATTGGTTATTATCCTACAAAAATTGTGATTTATATTAGATTATGAATACATAGAGATATGCCTGGAATTTGAATAGTTTTATAACTATTACTTATAATATTCCATTTGAAAATATTTGTTTCCTCCATTTTTTTCTGGTTTTCAGCACCTTTCCAAAAAAAGACTTGTCATATTCTTTAAAAATACATACTTTAGGGGCATCTGGGTGGTTCAGTTGGTTAAGTGACTGACTTTGGATCAAGTTGTGATCTCACAGTTCCTGAGTTCAAGTCCTGCATCAGGCTCTGTGGTAACAGCTCAGAGCCTGGAGCCTGCTTCAGATTCTGTGTCTCCCTCTCTCTCTACCACTCCCCTCTCTCTCTCTCTCAAAAATAAATATTTAAAAAATTAAAAAAAATAAAAATAAATACTATCTTTTCACAACTTAATAGTTTCTAATATGAAGCCACACTGTTGTTCCTATACTATGTTTCATAGTAGATTTGTTGAGGTGTAACATATTTAATAAACTAGTATAACTATTTTTAAGTTTTAACTTCTATGTTGAACCACAAAACTATCACCACTATCAAGATAATAAACAGAAACATCATCCCAAAAAAGAGTTCTTGATTCCCTCTCCAATGTCTTTTTTCAACTAATCCTCATCCAGCCTCAGCCCCAGGTAACCAATGATCTATTTTCTGTCATGATATATTAGTTGTCATTTTCTAGAAATATAAATATATGGGAGATATAAATGTATATGTATTTTTCCCACACAGCATAATTATTTGAGATTTATTCATGTTGTATATATTAATATTTCATTCTTTTTAATGCTGAGTAGTATTCTTTTGGGTGGATATACCATGATTTGTTTATCCATTTACCTGTTTCTGAACCATTGATGTTTCTATGTTTCTAGGTTTTGTTGATTTCAAACAGAACTTCTATAAACTTGTGTATACACTTTTGTATTAACATTTGTTTTCTTTTTTCCTCAGTAAATTCCTAAGAGCTGAATAGTTGGTTTACATAATATATATACATTGGATATCATCAAAAAAACCCCAGCTACACTGAAGTCCAAAATGGCTGCATACTTTTTATATTCCCATTTGCAGTGTCTTAAGAGTTTGTTCATCCACATTCAGTAACACTTCAGCTAATTTAACATAAAGTATTTCTTTAATTATTTTCTCCTACAGTTACTATTTACCAGTTCTGGAAAACTGGGGTTAGAGGCAGCATGTTAGCCCATTAAAAGACAGAAAAACAGTATGTTTCTAACATCACAGGTTGCAAGATCCAACAAGATCAGTGACATCTGAAAGATGACAGTAGAAAGAAGTGGGGGAAGGTAGAGCAAAATTGTGGAAGGACATAAACTGGAGGTTCTTCCATTAATAACTGCATTACCACAGTAAATAATAGGATGAGCTTTTCTGGAATAAGGAATTTCATCCAAATTAGAAAAGGGAGAAGAGGCTGGCTAAGTATATTTTACAAAAACTTTTTTGAAAAGAAGACAGAACAAGTGGTTACTGGAAAATTTAGGTCTGGAGGGTAGCTCTGAGGACTAGAGGAACTTGGCTAGCCAAGGAGACAGTTTACAAACCCTAGACGACCAGACAACAGGAGTACCAAGAACTAAAGATAATTTCGTCTCTAGAGAAAGAACTAAATCCACTGGTTTCTTAGCAGAGGAAAACACTCTCTAAAAAGTCAGGTTATTTTTGAAAGTTACAGTAATGAGCCTAGCAGTTCAAATTCAACAAATTCAGAATTTTAGGGTTTACTTGCAACTGTGTCACTAAGATTAAGTCAGGATTGGTTGGAGGCTCACTAATTCCATACCCAGAATACTGAGTGAAAACACTAAAAGAAAGTCTCTATTTTTTTTTTTTGTTTATAAACTTAAGAAATCTATCCTTTTGTAGCAACGTGGATGGAACTGGAGAGTGTTATGCTAAGTGAAATAAGTCATACAGAGAAAGACAGATACCATATGTTTTCACTCTTATGTGGATCCTGAGAAACTTACCAGAAGACCTTGGGGGAGGGGAAGGAAAAACAAAAGTTAGAGAGGGAGGGAGGCAAACCATAAGAGCCTCTTAAAAACTGAGAATAAACTGAGGGTTGATGGGGTCTGGGAGGGAGGGGAAAGTGGGTGATGGGCATTGAGGAGGGCATCTGTTGGGATGAGCACTGGGTGTTGTATGGAAAACAATTTTACAATAAATTTCATACAAAAAAAAGAAATCTAAATCAGTCAAGCAAAAAACAAAAAAACAAAACCCAAACAAAACAAAAAACTGTTTTGAATACCTAAGTGGCAAACAGAACACCTAGAAAGTAATCAACAATGAGCAAAAAATGGGCTCAGTAGGATTTAAGTTGCTGTTTATTCACTTATTCATTCATTTTTCCAGCTACCTGATAGAAAGTGGGAAGTCAGTGACACTGCAACAAAGGGTCATTTTTCTATCCAGAGAACCTTCTCATTAAGTTTCAATTATTTTGCCACTTTGTGAAAACTGCACAGTTTTTCCATGTTTCTTACATTCCTAACACATATAGGTGGTTAATGTCTCTTCACATATGTTTCACAGCGGGATCTGAACTCTGAGAACACTTTCAGCTAAAGTTCTTTTCCAATAGAGCATGTAAATGTGACCCCTGATGGGTGGTGTTTCTTCAGACATGATAAGAATCACTGACTCAACCACTACACCACACATGAATACTAGTGGAGACTTGCTTATTAAGGTTTCATTGGCAGTGGATAATAACAAATAGACCACACATAATGCTCCATGATGGGTGTTATGATTACATGAATAACTGAAAGAGAGAGAGAGAGAGGGGTAGAGAGAGAGAGAGAGAGAGAGGAGGGAGGGAAGGAGAGGGGGAAGGATGGAGGGAGAGAGGAGGGAGAGATGTCTTCTAGATGTTTAGCACCATGAAACAATCAGTGAGCAGCCATGAACAGTATCTAGGTGACTTCTGTAATATTTACTCACGGGAATGACGTGGATTTGGCAAAATATGATGTTGCAGAAATTATATGTGTTTAGTGAAATCAGTTAAGAAACTTTGTAGTTTATTGGATTTCTCCTTTACCTGAAATACATTAATATATCTGGAATTTCATCCTAATTTTTAAAAGAAAAAAAAAACTATATACATATAAGGGGATTCAAACTAGTACAAGTTTGTAAATTTTATACATTTTAGTTTAATTGAGTCCCAAATCACATAAAAATAGAATATTCCCAAATATTTAACAAAAACTGGTTTTTACAATTTTATAGTTTCAATGTATCTTTACTTGCAATTTCATTTGATCTCTCAAGAATCCTGCTGAAGATGAACAGAACAAATACTCAAATGGCTTATTTCAAAATGGGAAATTGAGGCTCAAGTTACTAATAAAATTATACAGTCTGAAGATAGTTCTGCCTTCCATTTTATCCACTATAACCTTGATACCATGCCATATTGTGCCACAAAGTTTGTTTTCTCTACCATGGGTCATAGGATGGTGATGTGGATACTCAGTTTCTATTTCCTCCATCAAGGGGTCCTGCCAATAGCCAGGCAGTTCTAATCTATCCATAAGCTCAGCCACACATTTACAGCTCCTGCAAAAAGTTTGTTTAACAAAAAAGGAAAATTTTGAGGACTGTGATTAAAGAGTTTGCCAGCTAGTGTCCCCACCGAAAACAGAGTGCAAGCTCAATACAAGATAATTATAAATCAATTGGGCACCTGTGTGGCCCAGTTGGTTAAGCAAAGGACTCCTGATTTTGTTTCAGGTCATGATCTCAGGATTAAGAGATAGAGCCCTGCATGGAGATTTCTCCCTCTTCCCCTGTCCCTCCTCCCTCAAACAGGGCCACTCACATGCTCTCTCTTTCTCTCAAATAAATAAATACGTAAATAAATAAATAATAAAAATTCTAGGAGACTTTAATCTACAATAATTTGCAAGGGAAGGTACAGTAACCAGGGTTTACCCCATGCCCTAAGGAATGTAGGTAAGGGGTGTGTTACTGGAACCTGGGATCAGAAAAAAAGGTTAAGAATAAGGTCTTCTGTGTTGAGAGAAAAGTGAACACGGCAAACCAAGGAAATCCTACAGGGAGAGTGAGAGAGATAAGTACTCTGATTTTACTATCTTCTCTATGATCTCCTGCCAGGGCTACTGTATCAGTTGAACACATAAAGGCACTGGATATATAGATAAAGTTAGGACAGAATGGCCTCTGGTTGTAGAAACATGGAGAAGGATGGAGAATGGATGAAGAAGAAGAAAAGGAAAAACAGAAAGACTTCAATGAAAATTTTATTAGGTTGGCGAGACCACTTAGAATACTTCTACCTAATGGTGGGAAGTTCTCTCCATTCTCTACCCTCCCCCTCTTCATAGAGGCTTAGTTCATACTAATTTGTAAAAATGAGCATAGCTTGTACCTGTACAGGTATATGTAGCATCTGATTTCAGGACTGTAAGAAGTATAAAGCTCTAGGCAATTATCCTACTACTTCACCTGTTATGCACATGTAAGTGACTTCATATGTAAATGCACACTGTGGGCATTCTGTGACAGTTCCCTGGTATATAATAAACAAGTTCAGATGTCTTTAAGATCTACGCAATTATAATGAATGAGTGAGTTATGTCAGGCTTAAGAAAAGACACATTTTGTTCAGTATTTAAGATGGTGAGTTCTACTTTATTATTTCTTCAAATTTATAGGGATGTGACTATAATTTTACTTCCTTCTTTCATTTCTATTGACAAAGAAGACAATAAAAATAACACCAGACAATAATAAAAGCAAACTAACAAAACCTCAGCAATCCAGTATTAATTAGTTTATGTTCAAGGGAATTAGTAGTATCTCTTGGCCACCTGCTAATTTTAGGAGGAATCCTGAAAGCACTTGACAGGCAACAGAAAAAGGTCTCAGGTGTACAGCAGCTTTGGGAATGTGGAAAAAACTGTTTTTGTTTAATCAAGCTATCCTGGGGAAGTTACTAAAGAGTATTACCTCTGGGGATGTAAAGAGGTTGTATCTTTTGTCATAAGGTGAGTTAACAGTTATCTGTGACTGGTTATCTATTGATATGGTAGTACTGCCTCACATACCACCCACAACTCAGAGGCATACAACAATAAACATTGAAGACTGGCATGTCTTACAGCTTTTGTGGATCTAGACATGGCTTACTGTTACTGCTCATGCTTCTGTGCAGTAGTTTCCTCTTTAAGGTCTCTGCTGGGGCACCTGGGTGCCAGTAGGTTGGGTGACCGACTTTGGCTCAGGTTATGATTTCCCAGTCCGTGGGTTTGAGCCCCACACTGGGCTCTGTGTTGACAGCTAAGAGCCTGGAGCCTGCTTCACATTCTGTGTCTCCCTCTCTCTCCCCTCCCTTCCCTCCCCCTCATGTTCTGTCTCTGTCTCTGTCTTTCTGTCTCTTTCTCTGTCAAAAATAAACAAACATTAAAAAAATAAAGTGTCTGCCAGCTGATTCTGCTAATCTTGACAGGGCTGACTCGCATACTTGGGGCTTGACAGTTATCTGCGCATCTAAGATGGTCTCAGTTGGATTGATTGGGGCAAGTCAGCTCAGCTTCACATCTCTTATCTTCCAACAGATAACAGTAGGCGGATTCTCTTGGTAAAGGGAGGAGGAAAAGTAAAAACCAGCCTCTGTGCACGTACTTTTCATGTTTCTGCTTGTGTTACATTTATTATCATCTTGTGGGCCAAAGCAGCACTGATTTTTCCTTTTTTTAAACTCTTTTTGGACTTGGTAACAATATTTTTCTTTCTTTCTTTCTTTCTTTCTTTCTTTCTTTCTTTCTTTCCTTTCTTTCATTTTTCTTTTTTTCTTTTTTCTTTCTTTTCTTTTTTTTCTTTTCTTTTTTTTTTTTTTTACCAAAACACTATAGTTAATGAAATATTTTCTGGATTATTGAGGGAAGTCGGGGGGAAGGAATGAAGTAAGTACTTCTAAAACACCTGGAACAACCCATCTCATCAGCTGTGAAAGGAAGAATAAATTTGAGAGAAGAAGGATTTTTTTTTTCCTTTTTGATCAAGAAAACACTTTTATGTTGCTCAATTTCCCATCCATTTTAGAGGGATGATAGAATACCATTCCATAAAGCCAGCCTTTTTACCAGCCTGAAGCAGCAGTTATGCATTCTCAACATTTACCTTAGAAAGAAACATTGGGTCTGTCCGCCTTGATATTTTGGGATTTATTTGACTGACTTGATGATCTGACTCTAGGGCATGACTGCTCTTCTGAATTCCTTCTGCTTTCTTAAATCCTACTCATTCTTTAATGTTCACTTCATTTCCTTCTCTTATGTACTCACTTGTTTTTCCAGACTGCTCTAGCTTTTTTTGATATCCCCATTTCTGAAATCTCCATGCATATTTTAAAATCTATACCATGAAATTTATTTCTGAAAAACTATTGTTTCTAGTACCTGGACAGACACTTACTATGTGTTAGGTGCTTGGATCATATTTGCTTTAAAAAGAGGAGTGTTTATTTTATTTGTTGTTTAATGTGTCTTATATCCAAAGATTATTTCAAAGATAAAGATAAAATGAAACCACACCATTTTTACAGCTGCACAGAAAAGTAGTAGTTGTTCTACTATTGAAATTATTTCATGATGGCAAAGAACTGAAGCCAGAGAATATAAGTATACTGGACTGTAGAAACGACTCCATCTTGGAGATTCTGAGAATGTTTTCTTGTCACAGGGAAGATATATATCAATTTTAGCAATAACACATAGACATTTTTTTGTGAATTTCTTTGGAACTCTGATTTGCCTCCTTCCAAATTTAATTTCACAAGAACTAAATAGCCTTGAGGGAGAACATATACATTATTTTTTACATTTTAAATTTTTCTGAGAAAATCCATTCTTTATTGGAGCTAAGAAATGGAACAGGAGTTGCAGGAAATGAAGGGGGATAAAATTTGAGGAAAACCAATTATTTCTTGCCACATGGTTATTTCTGGACTTAATTGTTTTAGGTTCAGGATATGGAGAGGAGGGAAGTTGCCAAAAGAGACAGATCTAAGCCTGGTTCTTTATGGAGGATAGATCAGACCCCTAAAGGGTTTCTCTTCACCAAAGTTTTCTTGGGCAGTGAAGTATCATAAAAGGAATAGGTGAATGTCATGAATGCTTTACAGAGGAATAAAGGAGTTCTGAAAGACATGTGAGGGGAAAAGTATTTTCATTTGGTGTGTTACTGAAAGCAAACAGAGGCAATTATTTAAATTTGCAGCTGCTTGAGACAGTAGATAACAGGTGAAGCAGAAAATAGGCTAACTAAAAAGCTTCAAATAAAAAGTTGAGGAATGAGATGTCCATAAAGGCTTTGACAAGCTCTTATATGAATCTGAGGCCCTGAAAGACCACAGATATGCATACTGTTGTGCACACACCCAGAGTTATGTATATGCTCAAGAAAGACCTGAAGACCTGAGAAGGCCCTATGCTCTTACCTCTGTCTATTCTTGAGGCTCTCACATGCAGAAATGAAGTCTAAATTGAAGATGTCAACTGACTACGTGAGGTTAAAGGTGTGCCTCCAATGTGAACAAAGAACTTCTCAGCAAATACAGAGATGTGTTTTTCAACAATTTTAGGACGTCTTTGTCCAGTTATTAGCTGACTACTAAGCTGACTAAACAGAGACTCTAGAGCTACAGATGACAAAGAAAAGAAACTTTACAGAATACATAATTAGTTTATAAAACTCATTAAATAAAGAAACAACAAAACAAAAAAAACTACAACAAACATCCACAGTCAGCCTACTTGGGAGCATGGGTGGAGAAGGGTGGGAAAATCTGATATCCAGAATTGCCTATGGTATTATTTACAATGTTTAGTTTTCAACAAAAAGTTATACACCATGCAAAGAATCTACAAAGTATGGCTCAAACAAAGGCGGAAAACTGGGGAGCCTCCGTGGCTCAGTCAGTTAAGTGTCTGACTCTTGATTTTAGCTCAGGTCATTATCTCACAGTTCGTGAGATAGAATCCAGCATGGGACTCTACTGAGTGCAGAGCCTGCTAGGGATTCTTTCTCTCTCCCTCTTTCTCTCTCTGACCCTCCCCCAACTCACGTCTGCCTGCATGTGCTCTCTCTCTCTCTCTCTCTTTCTCTTTCAAAATAAATAAATAAACATTAAAAAAGGGAGAGGAGTATCACAATAGAATCTGTCCCTGAGGAAGCCCAGATGTCAGATTTACTAGAGATTTTCACTCAGCTAGTTTAAATATGTTCCTATAA
The DNA here is from genome assembly GCF_022079265.1 of Lynx rufus. Lineage (NCBI taxonomy): Eukaryota > Metazoa > Chordata > Mammalia > Carnivora > Felidae > Lynx > Lynx rufus. The sequence goes on from NW_025814823.1 coordinate 166,062,467, forward strand.
GTAGAAGGAATCATGTTTTAAAAACTAAAGGATAGTATGAGTATAATGTCTAACCAAATGGAGAATAAACAGATAAAAATTATAAATAAAAGAACCAAGTAAGATTCTGGAGTTAAAAACTACAATAATTTCAATGAAAAATTCACTGGAGGACCACTACATCAGATTTGAGAAGGCAGAGGAAAGAATCGGAAAATTTGAAAATAGGGTTAATTGAGAATATCACATCTAAGGGACAGAAAGAAAGGAGAATAAAGAAAAAAGAACAGATACTCAGAAATTCTGGTATACAATCAAGTACATCAAACACGGAGTCCAGGAAATTGAGGTGTTCAAAATAAGGAAAAATGTTTGATGAAATAATGTCCCAAACTATCTCAAATTTACCAAAATATATGGATTCACACACCAGAGAACCTCAACAAATTTCAAGTAAGATAAACTCAAAGAGATCCACACCAAGACATACCATGACCAAACTTTCAAAAAACAAGACAACGAATCTTGAAAGCAGCAAGAATTATTTGTAAACACATATTCTCTATAAGAAATCTTAAATGGAGTCCATCAGGTTGAATGGAAAAATATTTAACAGTAACTTGAATCCACATGAAGAAATAAAAGTCAATGATAATGGTTAACTACACTGAAAGAAATACGTTTTTGTTTGTAACATTCCTCCTGTATGATTGAGAAGACAATTGCCTAAAGCATCAATTATAAACCTATAGTAAAGGGCACATAATGTATAAAGATGTAATTTGTATGACAATAATAGTACAAAGGAGAAGGAGCAAACAGCTATTATAGGAACAAAGATTTTGCCTATTATTGGGGTTAAGTTGGAATTAATCAGAACTACATTGTTATAAATTAAGAGATTAATTGTAATCCACAGGGTGACCATTAATAAAGTATGTCCCAGTAAATTGTAAATGACTGAAATAATACAAGATATCTTAGCTGACCACAGTGGAATTAAATCAGAAGTCAATAACATTTGGGCTCTCTCCATATTTTGGCTATTGTTAAAGACAACAAACTAAGGACTGATGGAGGGAGGTAGGTGTGAGATGGGCTGGATGGGTGATGGTATTAAGGAGGGCACTTGTGATGAGCACTGGGTGTTGTATGTAAGTGATGATTCACTGAATTCTACTCCTAAAACCAATAGTGCACCGTATGATAACTAACTAAAATCTAAATTGAAAAAAAAATTTAAAAGTCAATAACAAAAGGAAATTTGGGAAATTTAAAAATATATCAAAATTAAATAGCAAATTCATAAATTTAGCAATGACACAAGGAATAAATCACAATGGAAATTAAAATAATTTGAGATAAGTAAAACAAAAATAAAACAAACTAAAATTTATAGGATGAAGCTATAGCTGTGTTTATAGGAAAATGTGTATCTATAAATGACTATATTTTAAAAAGATTAAATTAATAACCTAATTTTACAACTAAAGAAACAAGAAAAGATGAGCAAACTAAACCAAATACAACGGAGCAAAAATAAATGATAGAAAATCCAAAAGCAGTAGAGAAAACAAAACTAAAAGGTGTTCTTTGAAAGTTCCAAAAATTGACATACTGTTAGCTTGACAGCACAAAAAAACAAGACTCAAAGTACTAAAATTAGAAATGAAAGAGGGAACATTACTACAGAATTTATAGACTTAAAATCAATTATAAGGAAATACTAAAAACAATTGTAAGGCAAAAAATTAGATAACTTACATGAAATTGACCAATTGGTAACAGACCTGTAACAATTAAATGGATTGAGTCAGTAACTAAAAACTTTCTATTCACAAATAAAAGTACAGGACTGGACTTCAGTTAGTTAAAAAATGGCCAAAGAATTTGAAGTCACTTCTCCTATGAAGATACACCAATGGCTAATTAGCACATAAAAAGATGCTCAATATCATTAATCATTAGGGAAATGCAAAGCAAAACTATGAAATACCACTTCATACTTGTTAGGAGGGCGGTAATAAATAAAGACCATAGCAGGTTTTGAAGAGAACCTTGACAATGGCACTCTCTTACATTGCTGGTGGGGCTGTAGAATGGTACAGCTATTGTGGAAACAGCGTGACAGTTCTTCAAAAGTTAAACCTACTCACTATGTTATTTGGTATGTACCCCCAAGAACTGAAAACATATGTTCACAACAAAACTTAGGGGCACATGGGTGGCTCAGTTGGTCAAGCATCAGACTCTTGGTTTCAGCACAGGTCATGAATTCACGGTTTCATGAGTTCAAGCCCCGCATCAGGCATGGAGCCTGCTTGGGATTCTGTCTCTCCTCTCTCTGCCCCTCCCCACTCATTCTGTCTCTGTCTCTCTCAAAATAAATATTCAAAAAAAAAAAAAAAACTGTACCCAAATGTTCATAATAGCTATTCTTAATGGATAAAGAGTAGAAACAACTCAAATGTCCATCAGCTGATGAATGGATAAACAAAATTGTGGCATATCCATTTAATAGAATAGTATTTCCCTATGCAGGGAATAAAACATACACTAAAACATAGATGAATATTGAAAATATTATGCTAAGTGAAACTACCCAGACACAAAAGCTCACATGATTCCACGTGTATGGTAGTCCAGAATAGGCAAACCTCTGGAGACAGAAAGTTGGTATTTGCTGCCAGGATTTAGAGGGAGGGAAGAATGGGGGTGATTGCTAATAGGCTGTGATTTCATTGTAGGGTGATGAAAATATTCTTGAATTAGCAAATCATGATGGCTTCAAAACATTGCTTATTATAACAAAACCCACTGGTTTGCACCTGAAAAGGATAATGTTTAAAGAATATAAATTATATGTCAATAAAAAATCAACTTAATTGAGGCATAATTTATTACATTTACTCAGATTTCAGTTTTTGCAGAATATGTGAATACAGTCTCTCCATTAATTAGTTCATCAATCTCTCAGCTTTCACTGTGTAGATCTTGCACACCCATTATTCAATTTATCTCTAATTAGTTCATATTTTGAAGGCAATACTGCACTTATTTTACTTTCTGGTTGTTCAATGCTAATATATGAAAACATGTCTTTTGTATATTTTATAGTATTCTGTGGCCTTGCTATCAATTACTAGTTCTTGCAGCTTGTTGTTGGTGTTGTTGTTGTTGCAGGAGTAGATTCCCTTGGATATTCTATATATATGATCATATAATCTCTAAATAAAGAAAGTTTTATTTTCTTTACAATCCAGATGCATTTTATTTCTTTTAAATCTATGGAGACATACTGGTTTTTGTTCTGTTTTGTTTTTGTACCAGAATAATGTGTATCTTGGTATGTATTCCACGTATGCTTGGAAAGAACTACTGTTGGGTGAAGTTTTCTAGAAATGCCAGTTAGGTCTGGGTATTTCATAGACTTTTTTTTCAAGTTGCTTTTTGTTAATCATTCTATCAGTTCTTGAGAGAGAAGGTATTGAAAATTCTAACTATAATTGTGGATTTGTCTGTTTCTCTTTTTAGCTTTCTTTATTGTTTGTCTCCTATATTTTGAAGTTCTCTTATTAAGTTTATAGGATTATGGTAGCTCTCTTAATATAATCATTATGGCCTCTTGACAAACTAACTTCATTATCATTATGAAATAACTATCTTCATTTCTGATATTTCTTGATTTAAATTTTACTTTTCATTAATGTAGCCACTTCAGCTGTTTTTATTAGCACTAGCATGGTATTTCTTTTTCTTTTTCTTTTTAACCTATATGTGGCTTTATTTTTAGTTTCTTGTAGACAGCACATAGCTATATGTAGTGATTTAAAATACAGCAATAGATTATTTGATATTCCTTCCTTCAACAGTTGAAGTATCTTTCTCTTCCCCTTTAGTGAAGGTTAGACTTAAGGATTCACTTTTAGCAAATTGAATAAAGCAGACACAGTAACATAAGACTTCAAAAATAAGGTCCTAAAAGGCACTTGTTGTCTTCTTTAAATAACTCATTCTGGAGAAGCTAGTTGCTTTATCACAAGGACACTCAGTCAGCATTGTGAAAAGATCCACGTAGTGAGGAACTGGGTGGTCCTGCCAACAAATGGATCTTCCAGCCCCCATGAAGCCTTTCAGGCACTGAACAATCACGTGACTGCCATCCCATAAAAGACCATGAGCTGGAACCTCTCACTAAAGCTGTTTTCAGATTTATGACCCTCAGTCTTATTATTTATCCAACCAAATAATCTTTGCTTTAATTGGCTTGTTTGGGCCACTGACATTTTATGTGACTATCAATGTGATTGGGCTTAAATCAACAATATTGTTCTTTGTTTTTCCTTCCTTCCTTTTGTTCCAATTCATAAACACGATACACTTTATTCCTTCCTTTCTTCTTTCTTTCCTTCCTCCCTTCCTTCCTTCCCTCCCTCCATCCCTTTCTTTCTTTTCTTTTCTTTCTTTCTTTCTCTTTCTTTCTTTCTTTCTTTCTTTCTTTCTTTCTTTCTTTCTTTTTCTTTCTTTCTCTAAGTAAGCTCCATGCCCAACATGGGGCTTGAACTTACAACCCTGAATTCAAGAGTTACTTGCTCTTCTGACTGAGCCAGCCAGTTCCCCTCTATATTTATTTAGATGTTCTTTCATTTCTCTTGTCAATATTTTGCAGTTGTCAATTTAGAAATATCAACATGTTCAATTAATTTATTCATAATATTATATGTTTTTTATGACATTGCAAACATCATTTTAAAAGTGTTTTTAATTATTTGTTGGCAGCATATAAAAATACAATTGACTTTTGTATATTAACCATATATCCTGGCATCAAAGTAATACTTTGGGAAGGAAAATAAGTTAGAATTTCTTTTACATAACTAATATATATATACACATATATATGTGTGTATATATATTAATGGTCTATATTTTAACATAAAATCAGGTATGTATATGTATGTATATGTATACATATATATGTATATACATATATTTTTTTAATGGTCTATATTTTAACATAAAATCAGGTTAAATTGAATATTTTAGTTTTTTTGTCCAGACAGCATGTAATAGTTTTCAATAAGGACTTTCTGAAACAATGATTCCACTTTGTATCATTACCATTCAAAGTGACAGAGCATGGGGTAAAGGGTAAAAAGCAAAATAAAACAAAACAAACAAACAAACAAAAAACCAACAAAAACATATTGATAGGCCAGACTAACGGTAGGGATTTCAGGTTACAAGGTACAGCTCCGCATTTAGTAAGTCTTCTGATACTTCCCAAATTAAGCCATGAAAGTAACCACATAATCTGCCAATTTATAGACATGATGCAGTGTCCATTCTTTCTGGAGAAGCAACTTACCAATCCCAACATGAATCTATGGCAAACACAAAAATGTATATGCAAGTATATGGAGTTTTTTTTTCTCTAGATACATATCTGTTATTTATTTTATTGCCAAAGAGTTGCAAAATGTATACAGTTTCACATTCCTAACCCTTGCAGTTCTGAAAAACCATCTGCAGGAATCTTCATTTGTTTGGAATCAAAAGGACAGCAGCTTTTTCAAAAAGGAGGTTCCTATTCATGGACTTGAGAGTATATAGCTATTTTTTTCCTAGACAATATTTATTCTTTCTAAAGACCCAGTGAACTTTGATGTCTTATAAACTTGGAAGTACGTTTTTGTGATAAGAGCAATATTTCACTGTATCTGGGAGTAGGTAGGAGTTTGGAGGACTATATTTCTTTGTTGATCTCACATATATAAGATATATATAAAATTTTTCTATGTTGTTTAAATGAGTCCTGTGCAACTGGTCTAAACTGTCCAGTATGGTTTTTTTTTTTTTTTTTTTTTTTGGTTTAAAGGATATGGAGTTCATGATGTTACTTTTGTGAATTTTGGCGTTATTTGAATAATTCAAGATTTATTCTACAAGCAATAAGTGCTAAACTTCTCATATGTATGAACATCTGAAATAAATAGGCCTCAAAACCCATAATTATTTTTTTAAGTTTATTCATTTTTGAGAGAGAGAGAGACAGAGAGAGAGAGTGAGAGAGAGAGAGAGCTGGGGAAGGGCAGAGGGAGAGGGAGACACAGAATCAGAAGCAGGCTCCAGACTCTGAGCTGTCAGCACAGAGCCTGATGGGGGACTCGAACTCATGAACTGTGTGATCATGACCTGAGCCAAAGCTGGACGCTTAACCAACTGAGTCACCCAGGCGCCCCTCAAAACCCATAATTATTAAAAATAAAGAAATCATACACATTTCTAGCAGGATTTACATAAAATACAAAGTCTAGAATTTGAAAGGGATAGTTTTAGGTGCCCAAATTCAAAAGACTAAATATCCAAATTATTGTTATATAGATAAATAATCGATGGATAGACACATTTTAATTAAAAAAATAATAATTTATTTTAAAAATAGCAAGCTGATGAAACATAGAATATTTCTATGTTTCTATACCTTTTCTAGCATCCATAGTCCTTCATATGTTGCCAGGTATGGAGAAAAATTCAGGATTTATGTGGAGAATAGCTGAAAGTAATTGGACCAAAGATGGACCTAATCATCCAATCCCACCATTTCTTTTGTCTTCCATTAAAATTTAGAGTTTTGTCTCTCTTGTTTTAAATTCTCCACTTAAAGTAAGGACAATTCAGAGATATAAATCTGAAAAGCATCAATCTTTCCACTCATTCATATGCAATAGGCTTTTGTTTAATGTCTTCAGTGCACTAAGATACATGCTAATATTAAGGATATAAGGATGAATTATCTGACTCTAGGGACCACAATGTTGTCTTATTATTTTTAAATAATCTCTATACTTAACAATGGGCTCACACTTACAACTCTGAGATCAAAAGTAGCATGATCTACCCTGAGCCAGGTGCCCCCACAATTTGTGTTAATTTGATGAATCATGGCAATGAAGATTATAGCAAATTTTATTTTAAGTAATTTATTTTTATTTTCTAAATTTATTCAAAAAGGTATGAGTCAGAACCACCATTCTATGACATAAAGTTTGACTCAAACCAGAAAATCTCTATATTGTTCAATATTAGTAACAGGAAAAATACTTAAACTTTTATTGTGAGATTTTAGAGTTTCTTAAAAGTTTAGTGATCATTAAAATTCAATTCCTTGGAGCTATAAAATAAAATTATTGCTTTTGCTCTATGTGAATTGGTGCATATATTATTTAAACTACTGTTAATTTGTGTGCCACACTGAAATAATTGCTCTGGAGTCCATAATATCATTTGTTGAGGAATCAAGATACCATTGCTTGATTAGATTTAAATTTAATCTTAAAAATTAACCTGAAAATTTCTTCATTTGATTAGACACATGTCTAAATTATAACCAAGAAATGCAAATAATATTTCCATATATTTACTGATAGACTAGAATTTTAAATTATTGCAACATTGAAACAGGTTTCTTTAGAGTATATATTTTCAATTACTTCCAATCAATATATCTGTTGTAAACATAAAAAGAACAAGTATAGTTAAAATATTAGAGGATGGAAATGATGAATTTAAATATAATATTGAAATAAATGCCAATGATTTATTCATTACAAATTATACAAGGAGAGAATATTATTTCAAAGTAACATTATAATATATACTTTATTGAAAAATACCTGGTTATTGAAAATACAGTTAAAAGATAATTAGAAAGTATAATGAACTTTGTGGTAATTAATTAATGCCACAAACAGATATTAAATAACTGACTGTGTTGTATGAAGAAAATTATAATATATACTAAAAACATTTTATAAAAAAATTGACACACATTTGACAAAACTTGCTGTATATATATGTGATATTCTATGTATATAAAATTTATATTATTTTAGAATAGTCAATAATAAATGATGTTATAAAGATCATCAATGATACACAGGCATTTTCCTCTCAATCTTTACTGTAATGATTTAATAAATGAAGCTTTGATTGTGTCAAAACTGGAAGTAAACTTGTTCCTGTCTCCCGTGTTGCTTTCTATTTACCTGGATTGTATATGAAGGAGGATTGACCTGGAATGTATATGAATATCATTAGTTCAAGAGATAGATCTGATGTCCCAATCATAAAATGTTAATGATAATGATAACAATGTCTTACTGTATCCCAATCACTTGTTCTAAACACTTTACTGTGTTTACTCATTTACTATTCACAGCAAACTTATATGCACATAATATTATTATACCCATTTTACAGTCAGAAAAACCACACCCAGATACAGGTAGGTTTTTCTTTTCTTTTTTCTTTCTTTTTTTTTTTTTTTCAGACCACATGCTCCAAACATATATTCTTACCCTTGTCTCAGAAGCAACCACTAGTATGATTTTGGTGTATATTCATCTAGTCCACTTTTACTTTTACATTCATATATCTAGCCATAGACAATACATAATGATGTGACCTGTGTTTTAAATGCATATAAATAGTTCAGACTGTATGTGCTGTTCTGAATTTACTTTCAATATTTAGACATGTTGATATGTGTTGCTTATTCCTTTTAATTTTACATTTTAGTCCAACCATCTTAATTTTATAACTATGAAATAAAAGGTGAGCTAAGTTATTTTATTTAATAAGGTTAATTTAGTAAATTAACATTCAGTTCCCTTGACTGTCAAGCCAGTACCTCTTCCATATAGCAGCCACTACTATTTACATCCTGTGCGATCTTGCGTAATACACCATTATAGATTTCTGCATTCTCATTAGTAAATGTGGTAAAGATGATACAACTGAATTAGACGGTCTCTACCTTCAAACGTCTAAAAGCCACAACTCTGAAAACCTGTTTCATAAAGACTATATTATGTATTTCCTCATGAATATATTGGCTTCTTGACATTACATTTTGTGTGTTCTCCTGAAATCTCTCATAGTTCTGGTACATACATAGTTAGGGAGGAATCAAGATGTGAGGAACTTATCTGACCACTGTACACTAATCTATCCAATATTCTCTGAATTGCCTTTCTGGAAGAGTTCCTCCATTATGTACTCTGCTATTCTCATTACTTTGCCTACAGGACCAACTTAGTGATATCAAAAGAAATGATAGGGCTAAAGTCTTTTAAATCATATTTCCTTTTGCCATAGCTATTAAAACTGTCCTTTGCACTTAATCATGTGTGTGTGTATGTGTGTGCGGTTTCTTGAGCTTTAAAAAAAAAAACATTTAAAGAGAAATCCACTAAATGATAGCTTTCTCTAATATGTTTAATATAAATTATGAGGGCTCACACTTCCATTTTCATTCCAAATATATACTTTCCAAATGCTTTTGTGTAATATGAAAACCCTTGAGTTCAAGAAGTACTAGGATTTTCTTTATTCTCTGAGTATAATATTTCTAGTCTCCAAAGTCCTTACAGTCTCTAGTCTCTGATAAATAGCCAGAGGATTAATGTTTTAGTGAAAGCGAGCTTGTCACCTTCAAAAGGAAACCTCTTCAAATCAAAGTATCTTATGTGCCTTGACTACAAAGTGAATTTTAAATAAACACTGTAAAAGAAAGAGAAATTATCTTTCCAACTATTTTTCTGCTTGTACCAATTTGTACCTATGTTATCCACACACAAATGTATATTTAAAACTGTACATACTAGCTTGCGGAGATCTCTATACATATAGAATTCGTAGGAATTCTCTCTTAAGTGACAACAACAACAAAGGTAAATGTCTGCACATTGCTTTATTTAAGTAATTTAATTATCTATTATAGGTCATACTATCTTAGGGTAATATGACTGCAAAAATATACTGCGAAGAGATTAAAAAAATCATTCTCCAATTTTTTTAAGGTTCATAGATATTAATGTTAAAATTTAATTTCTCTAGCACAGTAAATTGGTATAACCAAAAATTTTATTAGATCTCCCATATGCTGGAAACATAGATGAATCCAAATAGCAAATAAATATGACAAAATTGTTTCATGTCAATAAAGCACTGGAATGATGTGGAAAGATGTTACCCAAACTACTAATTCTTTTCTTCTTTTATTCCTGTTACTGACTCATTACCTTCCTACCAAGTTCTAATGTGAAAGTAAAATGATACAGTAAGTAGATGCTGAAAGGAGGAATGTCTAAAGGAACAAATAAATAAAAACATTTAAAAATATCTATCCTGCTTCTACTCACCTGATCTGATTTACTAGAGAAAAATGTGGTGATTTTATAACTTTAGTTTTATTTGTTTGCGATTTATTGTATTATTCTGAGACCCTCTTTGTTTACTTTTTTTCTAACGGGTAGGGTAGGTTAATGGTGATTCAGTTTGCTTTATCTAAGAAATCTTATTGATCTAGAAATCATCAGTTTTCCCAACAACTTCAATAGCTTGGAGACTGCTGCATTTGTCATCACAAAAATCATGTTACATAATTTAAGTGTTATTTAATAACATATCTGACAAAGTAATTGTTTTTTTTAATACTGGTTCATTTTAATTTGACTACTTCAATGACAGCATCCAGGGAGGCAACTTGAATATTTCTAAATCCATTTTAGGCAAGCTTCTTCTGGGAGGTTTTCATGCTGTTAGCTAATCTCATTCCTAGTGATTTAATTATTATTTAACCAAAGAAAGTATTATTTTTCTGAGATTTGCCTGTTTTACCTTCTTTTCTAATTCTTAGTGCCAGTCCTTATAATGAGCCTACTGGGAGATATAAAGTCTTCTGTAGGATAAACTCATGTATAACATGGGATACTTTTACATATTTGACTTAAAAAAATCATAACCAAATAATTTATGGAACAGATAGATAGTGTTCAATACCATTTTACTACTTCTTTTATATATCTGATTTAAATCCTTCACACTGTAGAGTACTAGATTAAGTCTTTTCTAAAATATAATGAAAATATTATTATTTCAATATGTATTTATAGTCTCATTATATTTTCAAGAACTATTATCAAAACCAATGACATGTTATAATTTTAGCTTCATGGCTTAATAAAAGTATTATGTGTAATGAATAAGGGTACACTAAAAAATATGTTTGATCTAAAACACAAAGTGGGACTCTCATAAAAAATGTCTCAATAATGAATTCCACAAAAATGTATAAGAAAAGAACAATATATGTTAGGATAATATGTGAATTATTAACAGATGCCAATTTTGTTCATTTCTGTCCCAACTTCCATATTAACTTTATATTATTTCCTTATTTTGTTTATGAGATATGAGTCTGACATTACCCCAGGGAGGGGAGTGGTCCTGGGGTAACTGTTGGACCAAAATGTCTAATTCACAACTTTACGTTTGAAAAATAAACATTCCCCTGAAAAGATACAGCTCAAGCAAAAGAAAATCAAATGAAATATGCAGAAGAAAAGATCAGGCACAAGTAGCCACTCCACAGCCCTCTACCATTACCACTGCTCTTTAAAGAAGAGATTTGAAAGTAACCTGAGTATTAGATGCCGGTGGCATGAACGTGCATCTTCCTCTGTCCTCTGTTCCAAATTTGAGACTATAGGATCTCCAGATGGCTGTGTGGGGTGTTAGGAACAGATTGGGCTTAGTGATAGATTCAGGTAAGCGCAGAAAGTATCTGAACATTTCCAGAGCCAAGAACGCTGTGAAACAGAGGTAAAGCTACAGAGTAGCATGTAACCTAGAGGGCTTTTTCCTGGCATAATGAGAGACTGAGGCCATGGTTTCAGAACATCTCAGTATGAGTGAAAAATAGGGAATCTCCATACATGTATTTGGAAGTGAATGTATTAATTTATAAGACATCAGATGAAATACTACTTTTATAACATCGCTGAAATGTTATAGGGAGGACAAAATCAATCTATAATTAAAGCAAAACTGTCAAGGCTAAATCTCACAAAAAGGATTTCTCTTGAGAAGGGCATTATAAAATATATAATTTAGAAGTACACTGAATATCTGGACATATGAAGTTTCCATGCCTAATGAATGAAATTACTATTAAAATTAGTTCATATTCCAGAGTCAAAACCTATTACTTAGTTATTTTTAAATAATAACTGTTTTGGCAAAATATCGTGGTCAATTTCTAACTGTTTAAATGAAAGTTCTGATGATTAATTACAATTGTCATTAGCATGAACAAAATCTATGCATCTATGTATGCATGCATACAAAAAGTTACAAAGTTTGTGTTTCATTAATATTTTGATGTGCAGATCAGCAATTATTTTTTCCCAGACATATCAGATTAAAATTCAGCTTTAGCTCAGTTTTATTCAAATTTTTCAGATTGCTTAATCATTGTATTTTTCCTAGAAATCTTTATTTCTAAACTTTAATAATGGTTAACTCTGAGGGCTATTATTTAATACAAAAGTAGTGTCACGTTTGTGGGTTACATGCAATAAATTAAGCTCAAATACACACAGACAATAGTCTAGTTGACTTGAAGGACATAGGTACAAAAGAATTGCTGATGAGCACGGAAGAGATTTAGCACCTTGAGAGCCTGAATGTCCGTAAGAACTCTGAGAAATCAAAGTTATGGACGTTCAGTTCTGCCACACAACTGTTATTTATGCTTCTAGGTTTGTCAGATGTAGGTATATTTAACAAGTTTACCAACTTCATCTGAATAAATTAAATTTAACATAGTTTACAGGATATACCTAACACTTGCAACTTAATTTTTACTTGTAGAGATCAGACTTGGAGTTAGATGTCCAAAATTACTGTTTACATGTCTCTACAATGAACAGTCTTTTCTTTTTTTATCTTTTAAGTAGGCTTCACACTCAGTGTGGAGGCCAATGTGGGGCTTGAACTCATGACCCCGTGATCAAGACCTGAGCTGAGATCACGAGTCAGATGCTTAACTGACTAAGCCACCCAGGCACAGCTACAATGAACACTTCTAAGAGATAGTGGGAGGTGTATTATTTTAAAGGGATATCGGGAGTATTTTATTTTTAATTTCTATTATTTTGTTTAATTAATTTTTAAGAAATATATTAGTTTTGTAATTAAAGTAAATAAGACAAGGAAAATGTGTTTCTTTGAGCTGTTTTTGCTTGAAATTAGAAAGATAAAACTATATTCTACTTCTTTGTATAGAAATTAATTATTCCAATTGAAGCAAATGTAACATTTATATTCAAAAAAATTAAGAGATCCCTTAATCAAGCTAATAATATAAGAAACATAAAGGGTCCAACTTTTGTTCTAGATTCTCTCCCTAATATTTGCAAACTTTCCTTAGGATTATTCAGTGATATGTATGACTTCAACTCTAGCGAGACTCGATTTACTGTTTCTATGGTTTACTGAGGTTTATTTTATACACAACAAAATTCACTATTTATTGGTGTGTACAGTTTATTTCGATACATTTATACAGTGATGTAACCACCACCCCAACTGAAATAGGAAACATTTTTATCATCCCAAATGTCCCTCATGGCAGTTTGCACTCAACTCCCCATCATTGCCAAAGTCAGGCAATCATTGGTGATCACCGTCCTGATTTCTGTCCCTGTAATATCCCTTCTCCAAAAAGTCATGTACTCTGTAGTGTGTAGACATTTTTTGCCTAACTTATTTCACTTAGCATAGTTTTGATATTTAGTCCTGTTCTTGCTTATGCTAGTGATTCATTATTATTATTTTTTTCTGAGTTGTAATAAGCATGCATGGACTGTGATATATCTTTAAATAATACCAAATTGACAACTATTTGAGTTGTTTTCAGTCTGGGATTATTGTGGGAAAAAAGCTGTTATAAATATTTACATACAAGCCTTTATGTGAACATGTGTTTTCCTTTCTCTTGGGTAAATGATTAGAAGATTTCAGGTAAGTACAAATTGATAAGACACTGCCATGTTCTTTCCCAGAATGGTGGCACATTTTGCATTCCCACCAGCAATGTACAATATTTCATGTTGATCTGATTTCTTGTCAGTTTTGTACTTTCTGCTTTTTGTATATTAACCACCCAGTAAGTATGTCATTATATCTCATAGTGGTTTAATTTGCATTTACTAAATAACTAATGATATGAACAGAGTTCTATAATCTTATCTGTCATTTATCTTTTTTTAATTTTTTTAACATTTATTTATTTTTGAAAGGCAGAGAGAGACAGAATGCGAATGAGGGAGAGGCAGAAAGAGAGAGAGAGAGACATAGAATCGGAAGCAGGCTCCAGGCTCTGAGCCATCAGCACAGAGCTCGATGCGGGGCTCGAACCAACGAACTGCGAGATCATGACCTGAGCAGAAGTCGGATGCTCAAGTGACTGAGCCACCCAGGCGCCCTGTACTTATCTCTTTTTTGATGAGACATCCATTCAAATCTATTACTTCACTTTAACTAATTTTTGGTTAACTTATACATTGTCTGCATATATTCTGGATACAAGTTCTTTATCAAAAATGTGTTTGGCAATTATTTTCTCCCAGTCTGTGACTTGCCTTTTCATTTTCATTCTTTTTTTTTTTTAAGTTAATTTATTTATTTTGAGAGAGAGACAGAACCAGGAGGGGTGGGGCACAGAGAGGGAACAGAGGATCTGAAGCAGGCTCTGTACTGACAGCAGTGAACTCGTTGCAGGGCTCAAAGTCACAAACCGTGAGATCATGAACTGAGCTGAAGTCAGATGCTTAACCAGCTGAGCCACCCAGGCGACCCTTGCCTTTACATTTTCTTAATGATGTTTTTAGAAGAGCATAGTATTAAATTTTAACAGAGTCCAAATGGTTAGGGTTTTTACATATTTTTTGTCTCATATGGAAGAAATCATTTCTTAATCCAATGTCACAAAGATTTTCTCCCATGTTTTCTTAAAGAAACTTTATAGTTTTAGGTTTTACAGTTAGGTCTATTATCCATCTAATATTGGATTTTATATATGGTGTAAAATATGAGTCAAAGTTCATTTTTATATGAATATATAATTTATCTAGTACCATTTCTAAAAAGACTATTACTTTCCCAATGAATAACACTGGCATCTTTCTCTTTGTAAAAATATATTGAACATTTTTGTATGGATCTATTCTTGGGCACTACATTCTCTTTTATTGATCTATATGTCTATCTCCTTGCCGATTCTGTACTAACTTGATTACTGTACTTCATTATATGTTTGTTTTGAAGCTGTTTGGTTAATGTAGGTCATACACATTTCCTTACAAAATTTCATATTGGCTTATCAATGTCTACAAAAACCCTGCTGATATTTTAATTGCAATAGCACCAACTCTATATATTTAATTGGGAAAATTGCTAACTTAACAATATTGAATTTCCCGTCCATTAACTCAGTAGATACTTTTCTATTCATTTGGGTCTAGTTTAATTAACTTCATCAATATTTTGTAGTCAATATTTAGTAGTTCTAAGCATAAAGTTTTTACATATTTTCTTTAGATTTATAGCTGAGTATATTTTATTAATGCTATTATCAATTTTTTCTGCCACTTTTAAATTATTTTTGCCAATATCTATATATGCCTTTATGTTTTTATTGATCTTTTGTCTTGAAACCTGCAAAAACTCACTTATTAGTATAAGTGAGTTGGGTTTTTCCCCCCAGATTATTTAGGGCTTTCCATACAGTTTTTCATGTTATCCTCTCCCATCCTCCCTCCAGTGTTATTTCTTGTCTTCAACCTTTATGACTTTTATTTGTTTTTCTTACATTATTTGACTGGGTAGGACTTTCAGTACAATGTTAAACAGAAGCTGTGAAAATGAACATCATTGCCTTATGATTTTAGGAGAGAACTATTCAGTTTCTCACCATTAAGTACAAGGTAAATGTGTTTCCTAGAGAAGAACTTCTATAAGTTGAAAGTTTCCTTATATTCCTAGATGCTGAAAGTTTGTATAATGTACATGTGTTGAAATTTGTCAAAAATTTGCCTGAATGTATCAAGATAATCATTTATATTTAATTCTGTTGATAGGATGATTTATGCTGATTGGTTTTTAAATGTTGAACCAATTTTGCATTCCTAGAATAAATCCCATATTGTCCAGATTTATTATCTTTTTAATACACTGCTGAATTTTACTTACTAATATTGATAGAGAATTTGTGTGCTCACATTTGTGAGGAATATTGGTCTACAATTTTTCTTTTCTTGTAATCTCTGACTGGCATTAAGCTAATGGTGTCCTCACAAAATGAGTTGCGAAGGGTTCTAGTAGAGGTTGTCTACAATTAGTATCATTCTTCCTCAAATATTCCATAGAATTCACCAGTTAAATCATCTGATCTGCAGTTTCTTTAGGAGAAGTTATTTAATAATGCATTTGATTTATTTAATATATACAGGGTTGTTAATTCTTCTTTAATGAATTCTTCTGTTATTTTAAATATTTCATAGATGGTCCATTTCATCTGATTTGGTGAATTTATTGAGGTCAAATTATTCATAAGGTATTTACCTTTAGTGTTCGTAGAATCTGTAGTGAAGTCCCCTCTTTCATTCCTGGCATTTGTAATTTGTGTTTATCCCATATTAATGTAATTTGTATTACATTAATATATTTTCTCATATATATATATATATATATATATGTCCATGTGTATATGTGTGTAATTAATAAATATCTAAGCCATTTACATATAGGCTAGAGGTTTGGCTTAAATATTTATTAGTTTTACTGATTTTTTTTCTTTTTTTTTAATTTTTTTTTTAACATTTATTTTTGAGACAGAATAGAGACAGAGTATGAACGGGGGAGAGGCAGAGAGAGAGGGAGACACAGAATCGGAAACAGGCTCCAGGCTCTGAGCCATCAGCCCAGAGCCTGACGCGGGGCTCGAACTCACGGACCGCGAGATCGTGACCTGAGCTGAAGTTGGACGCTCAACCGACTGAGCCACCCAGGCGCCCCGTGATTTTTTTTTCAAAAGCAAAAATTGGTTCATTGAGTTTTCTCTACTTTTTTTGTTTTCAATTTCTTTGATATCTGCTTTTATGGTTATTGTTTTCTACCTTCTGTTTGCTTTAGATTTACTCTGTTCTTTTTCTAGTTTCTTAAGGTGGGGGAGGAGTTTAGATTATTGATTTGAGGTAACTCTTCCTTTTCAGTATCTGCATTAATGCTGTAAACTTCCCTGTTTACATCGCTTTTTGCTGCATCTCAGAAAATTTCTTATGTTGTGTTTTCATTTTCACTTACTTTGAAAAACAGTAAAAGCTTGGATTGTGAGTAACTTGTTCTGTGAGTGTTCAAGACAAACAAACATTTCTAATAAATTTTAAGCTGATAAACGAGTGATGTTTTGCAATATGAGTAGTACATGATGCCGAGTGTCACATGATCACAACTGAGTCAATGGTTCTTCTCTCTCTCACTGCAGGATTGTGGGTGATTGTCTCCCATGCTTGGATGCTTCGTCTCAGGCTACAGTATTCAGTACAAATCAGTGATTTTTCAGAACATTGGAAGGTGTCACAACTAGCACTAGTGTATTTTTTATCACTTCAGACCACCTACGGACAGTCTTGCTTTCCCATACAAGAGTAAGCTTAGGAATGCTTTGCTTCATTCTAGGTCAGGCTGCCTGCAGATATAGATCCTTTCCTCTGCTGCCTTATTCCCAGTTACATTAAATACAGTATATGACAAGAGTTTATTAATACTTCACTGTAGTCAACATCCATTAGTGATAGTGAAAGTCATTCTACACAATAACCCTCCTCTCTTGTCTCCCTCACACCAGCCATGAAAGTTTTCAAAGGTAAGTACTAGTTAATTTGTTTACTTTTCTTTATATTTTGTATTTTTTTAATTTTGTATTATATTACAGTATTATAATCACTTTTATATGAGTATTTTTTGGGTTGTGAAACAAGTCAGCTGAGTTTCCATTATTTCTTATGGGGAAATTCACTTTGATATACAAGTGCTTTGGATTACAAGCATGTTTCCAGGACAAATTATGCTTGCAAACCAAGGTTTTAAACCATATTTTCAAATTTCGCATGGAATTTATTTTTTGAACCAGGGTTAGTAAGAAGTGCATTGTTTTGTTGCCAAAATGTATTAGTTTCTTATTGCTATTAGCCAATTACCATCAACTCAGTGGCTTAAAATAATATAAAATTATCATATTCCAGTTATGGAGGTCAGAAGCTTAATAAGAATCTCATGGGCCTAAAATTAAAGTGTCTTCAACATCACATTCATTCTGGAGGCTCCAGTAAGAATTTGTTTCCTTGCCTCAGTTGGCTTCTAGAGGCCACCTTCATTCCTTGGGCCCTTCCTCCATCATCAGAATGCATGACATAAACCTGTTTCCATAGTCATATCTTTTTCTTACTTTAAACCTCCTGCCTCTCTTTTATGAAGACACTGCCCTCTGCCCCTCCCCACTTGCTCCTTCTCTCTGTCTCTAATGCAAGGCAACAACAAAAAAAGGAGAAACTGGATGAGTCAGTCCATTGGGCATTTCACTCTTGATTTTGGCTTCCTCTTGGGTCACGATCCCAAGGATGTGGGATCAAGCCTCAAATCAGGCTCCAAGCTGAGTATAGTCTCCTTGGGATTCTCTCCCTTCCTCTCCCTCTGCCCCTTCCCTGTTTGCACTTGAGAGCATGCCCCAGTTCTTGCTCTCTCAAAAAAAAAAAAAAAAAAAAAAAACTGTTAAAGACCCTTGTAATTACATTAGGCTAACCCACATCATCCAGAATAATCTTGCTATCTCAACAACCTTATTTGATCCTTAATTTAATTATACCCCCAAGTCCGTTTTACCATGAAAAGTAACATATTCATAGTATTGGGACATCTTTGAGGTGCCATTAGTATATCCACAAAAAATATTTGGGGATTTTTCTAGATATATTTATATTATTGATTTTTAGTTAAATTTTGCTCTGAAGATAGGTTGGAAGATGGCAGCATAGGAGGGTGCTGGGCTCACTGCATCCTGCTGATCACTTAGATTCCACCCACACATGCCTAAATAACCCAGAAAACCACCAGAAGACTAACAGAATGTATTATCTGGAGCCAAGCATAGACAAGAGGCCCACGGAAGAGGGTAGGAAGGGCGGAGAGGCGGTGCATGCTACACGGACTGGTGGGAAGGAGCCGGGGCAGTGGAGGGACAGCCAGCCCAGCAAGGCAGAGGCCCTGAAGTCTGGCTTACAAAAGCTGAGGGGCCTGACTCTGTGAGTTCTGACAGCCAGCAGAACTTAACATCTGGAATAGTAAAAGTCAACAGCTCTGCTCAGAGAGCGGGAAGGCAAGAGGACACCAGGAGGGAGAGTTGCTGAGCCCCGGAAGACAGAGTTCAGCTCAGTGGGGAACAAAGGCATTGGCAAGCGCCAACCCTTTCTCCCATCCCCCAGCCGTAATCCCAAAGGGAACCAGTTCCCATCACCGAACTTGCTTGCACCGCGCAAACACCCAATGCTGTGCTTCTGTGGATCCATCCCTCTGACAGGTCTGCCTCCCTCCCAGTGTTGCAGGGCCCCCCTGCAGGAGACCACCTATGGAAAAGTGAGCTAAGCCTGCCCCTTCCACTCCTGTGCCCCTTGTGGATCCAGCCCAGCTAATACGCCAGTTACCATCAAAGCAGCACCACAAGCCTGGCAGTATGCAAGTAGCCTGGACAGGGACCACACCACTCCACAGTGAGTCCTGCCCCTGGGAGAGGGGAAAATAAAGTACACACCAGTATGACTGTGGCCCCATCAGTGGGCTGGGGACAGACATCGGGTCTGACTGAGGCCCCACCCACCAACACAAATTACTCCAGACAGCACAGGGGAAGGGGCCTACAGTTCCACACCACCCCAGGGACTACCCAAAATGATGAAACAGAAGAACTCTCCTCAAAAGAAACTACAGGAAGTAGCGATAACTAACGAATTGATCAAAAACGATTTAAGCAATAAAACAAACAAGAATTTATAACAATAATCATAAAATGAATTGCTGGGCTTGAAAAAAAGTATAGAGGACAGTAGAGAATCTATTGCTACAGAGATCAGGGACTAAGAAATAGTCATGAGGAGCAAAAAACACTATAAATGAGGTGCAAAATAAAATGGAGGCGACCACAGCTCGGATTGAAGAGGCAGAGGAGAGAATAGGTGAATTAGAAGATGCAATTATGGAAAAAGAGGAATCTGAGAAGGAGAGAGATAAAAAAAAATCCAGGACTATGAGGGGAGAATTAGAGAGCTAGGTGATGCAAACAAACAGAACAATATCAGTATCATAGGAATTCCAGAAGAGGAAGAGAGAGAGAAAGGGGTTGAAGGTGTACTTGAACAAATCATAGTTGAGAACATCCCTGATCTGGGGAAGGAAAAAGGCATTGAAATCCAAGAGGCATAGAGAACTCCCTTCAGATGTAACTTCAATCGATCTTCTGCATGACATATCACGAAACTGGCAAAATACTAGGATAAAGAGAGAATTCTGAAAGCAAGTCAGGATAAACATTATAAAGGGAGACCCATAAGACTTGTGGCAGACCTACCTATTGAAACTCGGCAGGCCAGAAAGAAATGGCAGGAAATCCTCAATGAGATGAACAGAAAAAATATGCAGCCGAGATTCATTTATCCAGCAAGTCTGTCATTCAGAATAGAAGGAGAGATAAAGGTCATCCCAAACAAACAAAAACTGAAGGAATTCATCACCACTAAACCAGCCCTACAAGAAATCCTAAGGGGATTCTGTGAGTGAAACGTTGCAAGGACCACAAAGTACCAGAGACATCACTACAAGCATGAAACCTACAGACATCACAATGACTCTAAACTCATATCTTTCTATAATAACACTGAATGTAAATGGACTAAATGTGCCAACCGAAAGACATAGGGTATCAGAATGGATACAAAAACAAGACCCATCTATTTGCTGTCTACAAGAGACTCATTTTAGACCTGAGAACACCTTCAGATTGAAAGTGAGGGGATGGAGAACTATCTATCATGCTACTGGAAGTCAGAGAAAGGTGGAGGAGCCATACTTATATCAGACAAACTAGACTTTAAATTAAAGGCTGTAACAAGAGATGAAGAATGGCATTATAAAACAATTACAGGGTCTATCTATTAGGAAGAGCTAACAATTATAAAGGTCTTTGTGCCGAATATGGGAGCCCCCAAAATATATAAACCAATTAAGCACAAACATAAGCAACCTTATTGATAAGAATGTGGTAATTGCAGGGGACTTTAATACTCCACTTACAACAATGGATAGATCATCTAGACATACGGTCAATGAAGAAACAAGGGCCCTGAATGATACATTGGATCAGATGGACTTGACATATTTAGAACTCTGAATCCCAATGCAACAGAATATACTTTCTTCTCGAGTGCACATGGAACATTCTCTAAGATAGATCACATACTGGGTCACAAAACAGCCCTTCATAAGTATAAAAGAATTGAGATCATACCATGCACACTTTCAGACCACAATGCTATGAAACTTGAAATCAACCACAGGAAAAAATATGGAAAACCTCCAAAAGAATGGAGTTAAAGAACACCCTACTAAAGAACAAACAGGTCAACCAGGCAATTAGAGAAGAAATTTAAAAATATATGGAAACAAATGAAGATAAAAATACAACAATCCAAATGCTTTGGGATGCAGCGAAGGCAGTCCTGAGAGGAAAATACATTGCAATCCAGGCCTATCTCAAGAAACAAGAAAAATCCCAAATACAAAATCTAACAGCACACCTAAAGGAAATAGAAGCAGAACATCAAAGACCCCAAGCCCAGCAGAAGAAGAGAAATAATAAAGATCAGAGCAGAAATAAACAATATAGAATAAAAAAAAAAAACTATAGAGTAGATCAATGAAACCAAGAGTTGATTTTTTTTAAAAATAAACAAAATTGATAAACCTCTAGCCAGGCTTCTCAAAAAGAAAAGGGAGATGACCCAAATTGATAAAATCATGAATGAAAATGGAATTATTACAACCAATCCTTCAGGAATACAAGCAATTATCAGGGAATACTATGAAAAATTATATGCCACCAAACTGGGTAACCTGGAAGAAATGGACAAATTCCTAAGCACACACACACTTCCAAAACTCAAACAGGAAGAAATAGAAAGCTTGAACAGACCCATAACCAGCAAAGAAATTGAATCAGTCATCAAAAATCTCCCAACAAGTAAGAGTCCAGGACCAGATGGCTTCCCAGGGGAATTTTACCAGGCATTTAAAGCAGAGATAATACCTATTCTTCTCAAGCTGTTCCCAAAAATAGAAAGGGAAGGAAAACTTCCAGACTCATTCTATGAAGCCAGCATTACTTTGATTCCTAAACCAGACAGAGGCCCAGCCAAAAAAGAGACTTACAGACCAATATGTCTGATGAATATGGATGCAAATATTCTCAATAAGATATTAGCAAATCGAATTCAACAGCATATAAAAAGAATTATTCACCATGATCAAGTGGGATTCATTCCTGGGCTACAGGGCTGGTTCAACATTCGCAAATCAATCAGGGTGATACATCACATTAATAAAAGAAAAGATAAGAACCATATGATCCTGTCAATTGATGCAGAAAAAGCATTTGACAAAATTCAGCATCCTTTCTTAATAAAAACCCTCGAGAAAGTTGGGATAGAAGGAACATACTTAAACATTATAAAAGCCATTTATGAAAAGCCCACAGCTAACATCATCCTCAATAAGGAAAAACTGAAAGCTATCCCCCTAAGATCAGGAACATGACAGGGATGTCCACTCTAACCACTGTTGTTTAACATAATGTTGGAAGTGCTAGCATCAGCAATCAGAAAACAAAAGGAAATCAAAGGCATCAAAATTGGCAAAGATGAAGTTAAGCTTTCACTTTTTGCAGATGACATATTATACATGGAAAACCCAATAGACTCCACCAAAAGTCTACTAGAACTGATACATGAATTCAGCAAAGTCGCAGGATACAAAATCAATGAATAGAAATCAGTTGCATTCTTATACACTAACAATGAAGTAACAGAAAGATAAATAAAGACAGTGATCCCATTCACAACTGCACCAAGAAGCATAAAATAACTAGGAGTAAACCTAATCAAAGATGTAAAAGATCTGTATGCTGAAAACTATAGAAAGCTTAGGAAGGAAATTGAAGAAGATATAAAGACATGGAAAAACATTCCGTGCTCATGGATTGGAAGAATAAATACTGTGAAAATGTCAATACTACCCAAAGCTATCTACACATTCAATGCAATCCCAATCAAAATTGCACCAGCATTCTTCTTGAAGCTAGAACAAGCAATCCTAAAATTTCTATGGAACCACAAAAGACCCCGAATAGCCAAAGTAATTTTGAAGAAGAAGACCAAAGTGGGAGGTATCACAATCCCAGACTTTAGCCTCTACTACAAAGCTGTAATCATCAGGACAGCATGGTATTGGCACAAAAAAAGACACATAGACCAATGGAATAGAATAGAAACCCCAGAACTAGACCCACAAACATATGGCCAACTAATCTTTGACAAAGCAGGAAAGAACATCCAATGGAAAAAAGACAGCCTCTTTAACAAATGGTGCTGGGAGAACTGGACAGCAACATGCAGAAGGTTGAAACTAGACCACTTTCTCACACCATTCACAAAAACAAACTCAAAATGGATGAAGGACCTGAATGTGAGCCAGGAAACCATCAAACCCCTAGAGGAGAAAGCAGGGAAAAATATCTCTGACCTCAAATGCAGCAATTTCTTACTTGACACATCTACAAAGGCAAGGGAACTAAAAGAAATATGAACTAGTGGGACTTCATGAAGATAAAAAGCTACTGCACTGCAAAGGGAACAATCAACAAAACTAAAAGGCAATCAAGGGAATGGGAAAAGATATTTGCAAATGACATATTGGACAAAGGGCTAGTATCCAAAATCTATAAAGAACTCACCAAACTCCACACCGGAAAAATAAATAATCCGGTGAAGAAATGGGCAGAAAACATGAATAGACACTTCTCTAAAGAAGACATCCGGATGGCCAACAGGCACATGAAAAGATGTTCAACGTCTCTCCTCATCAGGGAAATACAATACAAAACCACACTCAGATATCACCTCATGCCACTCAGAGTGACTAAAATGAACAAATCAGGAGACTCTAGATGCTAGACAGGATGTGGAGAAACGGAAACCCTCTTGCACTTGGTGGGAATGCAAACTGGTGCAGCTGCTCTGGCAAACAGTGTGGAGATTCCTCAAAAAATTAAAAATAGATGTACCCTATGACCCAGTGATAGCACTGCTAGGAATTTATCCAAGGGATACAGGAGTGCTGATGCATAGGGGCACTTGTACTCCAATATTTATAGCAGCACTTACAACAATAGCCAAATTATGGAAAGAGCCTAAATGTCCATCGACTGATGAATGGATAAAGAAATTGTGGTTTATATACACAATGGAATACTACGTGGCAATGAGAAACAATGAAATATGGCCTTTTGTAGCAACGTGGATGGAACGGGAGAGTGTTATGCTAAATGAAATAAGTCATACAAGGAAAGACAGATACCCTATGTTTTCACTCCCATGTGGATCCTGAGAAACTTAACAGAAGACCATGGGGGAGGGGAAGGGAAAAAAAAGTTTAGAGAGGGAGGGAGCCAAAACATAAGAGACTCTTAAAAACTGAGAACAAACTGAGGGTTGATGTGGGGTGGGAGGGAGGGGGTGTCAGGGGTATTGAAGAGGGCACCTGTTGAGATGAGCACTGGGTGTTGTATGGAAACCATTTGACAATAAGTTTCATATTCAAAAAAAAGTAGAAGAAAAAATAAATTCAGCTCTGGTCAGAAAAATGCATTTTGTAGAATTTGAATTATTTTTTGATATTTATGGTCCATAATACAGTCTATGTTAGTAAATTGTCTACATGTGCTAGCATACAATGTATATTATGGTTTCATTGGGTGAAGTGTTTTATAACTCAGTTGGTCGATTTGGTTGACAGTGTTATTCGGGCATTTTATATCTTTACTGTATATCTTTATGTAAGTATTTTCTTCATATAATTGAAACCATATTGTTATTTGCATATATGCATACATATACATGTATGTATATATGCATTTTTGTCTGATCAGGCTGCAATAACAGAAATATCATAAATTGGCCAGCTAAAACAGCAATTTATTTCTCATACTGAAGATCAGGGTGCTTCCAGATTTAGCGTCTGGTGAGGGCCTGCTTTCAGGTTCCTAGAGGGCAGTCTTCTTACTGTGTCCTCACATGGCAGAAGGAGCAAGGGAGCTCACTGGGGTCTCTTTTTTAGGGACACAGATCTATTTGTGAGGGCTCCACCCTCATGACCTAATCACTTCCCAATGTGTACAAATAGCATCACATTGGGGATTATGTTTCAACATATGAATTTGGGGATATAAACATTCAATCCATAGCACACACATATTTAGAATCATTATATTTTATGATATACTGAATTCCTCATCATTATGAAATACTTCATCAGCACTGGTAAATTTCTTAATAGCTTTGTATTTTAATTCATAAAATAATCTATTTTGTAGATTCATAAAATGATCTATTTTACTTTTAACCTAAACATATCTTCACATTTAATAAGAAAATGTTGTAGAGAACACAGTGTTGTCTTATTTATTCAGCGTAACACTGTCTGCATTTCAATGCACATATTTAGACCATTTATATATTTAATGAGTTTTTGACTTTTCTTCTACGTTCTGGTTTTATTAATTATAACTCTTTTACAAATATTTTAGTGCTTCTTCTATGATTTGTAACTTACAAATTTAATTTACCACAGTTTACTTTCAAATAATAGTACTTTCCTTCATAAATTATATAAAAACCTTATGACAATAAATTCTTATTTTACTTTATCCCACCTCTTGCACTATGGTTCTATACATTTGTCTTCTATATATGTTATAAATTCCATATGTGGGCCTCAGGGTTGGTGCCATTTCAACATTTCTGCTCCTACGTCCCTAACATGGCATCTAAACTCTGCATTCTCTCTCTGGCAGATCTTAGGCAGAAAAGGATTTCTTGCCCTGCACCTAGCTGTTAGAAGTCCTCTGGTTTTCTTTCATGTAGCATGCTTAGTATGAGAGGTCTTCCTACCCCACCACTAGAGACAGGAGTCTTCTACTCTTCCTCCAGAAGCATTGGATCTTTGCTTTTGTGTCCTGCAGACAGGAAAAAAGGGTTCCTACCTCCTCTTGCTTCTATCTCTCCCTTAGATGTTCTGGGGTGGGGTGGTGGGGGGAGAGGGTTTGTTGTTCCTCCCACAGTGGCTTAAAGCTTTTCCTTTATCTGAGAGGTAAGTCTGACAACAGTGGACAGTATTTTTTTTTTTTTGTCTATCATCAATGGCAGTTGATTATTTCCTATAGGTTTTGACACAACTGAAGGTGGCTTTCTCTTGTTTTCTGACCTGCCTTCCAATCTTTTTCATGAACATCCAGTGAAGGTGAAGGTCCTTGGGGGGGGAAAAAAATATATATATATATATATATATGAATGAGTGGGTACACAATCCCTTTGCATCTCAGGTTTCCAGATATTCTAAATCAATGATTCTCAACATAGGACAATTCTTCTCTTATTCCAGGTGCATTTAGGCAATGTCTGGAGACATTTTTGGTTGTCACAAGGTGTGAGTTATTACTGGCATCTAACAGGTAGAGGCCAAGGAAGCTGATACTATAATGTACAGGACAGTCCTCCACAACCCAGAATTATCCAGTGAAAAATGTCAATAGTACTTAGTTGAGAAATAGTGTTCTAAACTCTTATGTTATTCAAAATCTGGCCTATAGTCATTCATACAGTTTTAGTTGATTTCTTGTGATTAGCTTTTAGGACAGCCACCTCTTTCTCCCATGCTTTGCTAAAAGTAAAGCATCCATATATACCATCTCTCTTCAGAGACACTTTTCACTCTTTGGATATCAGTTTCCTTGGTCGTTTTGCAATTTCAGCTCTTTGACAGGAAAATGTATGATTTTGTAGGTTATTTCATTTTTCTCATTATTAAGACAAAAAAGACATTCTCCTGCAGGTTTCTACATGCTAAGTGGAGAAAGAACTCCATTCACTCATTTTTTTTTTCTTTCTTTTCTTTGCTACTTTGGAATTCTTCTGGGAATAAAATACCTATAAGTGAAGACAATGAAAATTTCTCCAATCTGTAAGCTTCTGCATTCTATTTTAGATATAAATAATCTCTTTTATATGAACGCATGCTTCACAAAGTATTAAATGCAGACTCAGATTTCTCTTAGTTTATGTATAATCATCAATTGACTCCTGAAATATTTGTAAAGATATAAAATCATGAATGCGCCTCTGCATCAAAGATTCCAACATGCTTATCTATCAGCTTCTACCAGTAACTCATTGAAGGGAACATGCTGTGTGCAACAGAGGCATAGTATCCGAACTACAAATACAAGTAAGATGAAATTCCTGCTGTTAGTGCAGTGTTGCAATGACATAGCTGTTAATACTAGAGGCATGTGGTTGCCTATGTGTGTATGGGGATGGTAGTGTACATTTGGAGCAGAGAGAAAAAAAAAGAACAATGTACTGAATTTAATAGCTTACTGGCCTTGTCATTATCTAACTCTATGGGCCTGACAAACTAAACTAGTTGAAACCATTTTTTTTACCTTAAACATCTTAAAATTAAGGGATTAGACTAGACTAGTGGTTTTCAAATTGGCTTTTGTTCATTTAGTAGATCTGTGGCTGTACCCTCACATATTCTCATTCACTAGCTCTGTAGTTAGGCCAAATAATCTTTACTTTTACTGAATTCCTTTGATAATACTGATGCCGTTGTCTGAAGATTACATTGTGAGAAGTTCTGATTCCTTACTAGACTAGAGACTAGGAGACTAGACTGGAGACGGGAAATTTACTTAAATTTAACTTTGCTTCCTAGCTACTAGAAAAGTGTATATAGTAGATAGTAGATATATAGTAAATCCATAATATATAAATGTTGAGTTGATCTAAAATGGTATACAAGGTCTGCCAGGTCAAAGGGTCTACAAGTTGGATGTTTACATTTCAAATAACAGAAGGGAATTTCAGGACTTTCTGAATTAGTATTCAAACTTGTTTTCTGATGATAGTTACGCCTGTTTTGTGATAATATGGCCATTATCTGCTGTGTAGGACAAAAGTAGAAAGCAATGAGAAAGCATGAGAGATACATTTTACACAACAGACTTTTATGTAGAAAAGTATATATTTTTGGTTTGTGGATTAAAGATTGAACTTGTTTTATTAGCTAAAATATTTTTCTTTACTTTTTTAGAATTCCTTTAGGATAAGACTGATAAATTTTTGTTATTTTACTGTTGTAAAATAGAGATAATAAAGATTTAGTAATTTTAATAGCTACACAAAATAGATATGGAAATGTGGACACTGCCAGCTTTGTAGGAGTTAAAATGTATTGTAATCATTTTGAAAAACTGCACTGAGAATAAACATTTTTAATCATAAATATCAAATAGTATTCTAGTTATAATCCTTACCCTAATGGAAATAGAAGAAAAATGATTTAAGGATGAAACAAGTGCATCATACGGAATGCATACGACTAGAAAAAGTTTTACCCAAAAGCACTACATGTTTCAGTTTCCTTGAACTGTAAATGGCCAATATCAATGACCATCCACTGTGCCAGAGGAAAATTAAATTGAATTTAGTTTGCTTCAATTTATTTGCAACTGAGGGGACAAACCCTGTGCACACCCATAACATTTTATCTTTGAACCAATAACTAAAAAGTCTAAAGTTGTTAAGGCATCTTGTAAAAGTTGAGAGGTCAGTGAAGGGTTTGAACCTGAATAACACAGCACTCTTTCAATCTTTTAGTTCAAAACAAACATAGAAGACACAGTAAGCTCACTGATAGAAAAGCTGTTTTATTTCTCTGGTGTAGATAATTCACATGACCTGCTTGGTTCACCTCTCTCCTTTTATATAAGTAGCATACTCCTTCCACCTTCAGATCCTTCTGTACAGATCCTTCTACGCCTGTAAGATTGTCTTTTCTGTTGTTGCCCTACCACAGTGTTTATAGTTCTGGGAGCAAGTTTTTTCTACTGCAATTCCCAACAATTTCTCTCATTCTACACGTACTGCTGCTATTCTACACATGCTCATGTAGAGGAGACAGGAACACAATTGTCAAAACTGTGCCATGAAAAACCCATAAACATAATTCAGTGATTAAACAAATATTTATTGAGAACCCATTAGTCAATATTCTAGGCACTAAGAATACAGTGGATCTCACACACAGCTCCCCTCCAACACACACAGGATCCACAGGTATCTAACATCAGAGGCCTAGACCTTGGTGGCTTATAACAAAATTTATTCATTACAAAAGAGTTTAATGTTTAGATTTAGCATAAGTGTGTGCGTGCTCGCTCGCATGTGTGTGTGTATGTGTGTGTGTTTAAAGTCACTTAGTTGTGGAAAGTTAATAATATTATAAATATCACATTTTCTACTCTGTAACATCAGAAACTGTGGCATATGTTCATTTTTCCTACTTCAACAGTCATTCAAATTGAACTAGAAGAAAGGTACAATATTCCATTACACTATATCACCACATACCATGTGCCCCATAGAATTACTTTAAAAACAACTACCTCTTTAACTTTATAATTAATTTTATGTTCCCTTGTGCACCAAACATGATATGGTTTCGGATCATGCTAAAAGATGATGAAGGGGAAAGTCTTTAGGATAAAATGCAATTATAAATACAAGCATCTGGTAATGGCTCAATCAAGTATTATCTCAATATAAGGAAAGACAAGTCATTAAATAAGGTTTAAATAATACCATTTTCTAATCTTAATATTAAAATGAAATATTCTAAGAAATTAATGTAAACAATCAAAATCGAAGTGTTTTTATTTTTTATTTTTATTAAGTTTCCCATTAGGTATTACTGGATCAAAAAATTCCTTCTTGTAGTTAACTATGAAATAATAGAAAAAAATGCAAAAAATATATTGTTCTCAAAAGGTCATATTTGGCCAGCAGATTTATTTTGTTTGCTCACATAGTTTGAATTATTTGTCCACATTTTAAAAGTAGATATTTTATATAAAATTTCAACTTAAGGATTTTGTAGAGAAGTCGCAGACCTGCAACACAAAACCCACTCCTTCTCACATGGCAACAATCAACTGAATCTCTGCAGTGGCTGTGTGTTTTTGATGAAGCACGCTCTCTGTAGCTTGGGGAAGCCCACTGCACCCCAACTGTCTCACACTCTCCCTGCCCAAGTCATGTACAGTATGTTTCTGCTAACTGTAGTTTTTTTAATTTGCTAAAGGAAGCTTTAACCTACTGCCATCATTCACTAAAATAGAACTAATATGACATAATCATTTGTTTTACTTTTGTATTTTCAAAAATACTTGGTTGTATTTTTAAGTTGGAGGATAACATAAGATTTCTAAGAGATAATTTAAAAATTAAAAAAAGGGGCGCCTGGGTGGCTTGGTCAGTTAAGCGTCTGACTTCAGCTCAGTTCATGATCTCACGGTCCGTGAGTTCGAGCCCCGCGTTGGGCTTTGTGCTGACAGCTCAGAGCCTGGCGCCTGTTTCAGATTCTGTGTCTCCCTCTCTCTCTCTGCCCCTCCCCTGTTCATGCTCTGTCTCTCTCTGTCTCGAAAATAAATAAACGGTAAAAAAAATTTTAAAAATAAAAAATAATAAAAATTAAAAAAATATGAAATAATTCCTTGCTCAGAATTTCACAATTTGAACTTGGTGTGAACCTGTAGCTCAGAGAAGTTAATGACTCACAACCTGTTTCATAACAACTTGCTGGCATTGCTGGAACTAAAAGATTTCTTCACAACCAACACAGCTTAGGAAATATTTCTGAAATATTTGTGATGCTCAAGGAATAATTTACACAACACATGTACATATTTGTATGAACATTATATTCCCTAAAGAACAAAGGAATTCACGTACACTGTTTAAATTCTTCAATAATCGGAGAGATATTTTTATGATGCAATATTGTTTTGGATTTTAAAATCTTGCTTAAAACAACACCACCATTTATATTATTATTAAAATTTTTAATCAAAAGTAAAATATACCTACCTGTCAAAAATACATTAAATATGCATACACTGTAAAATAATGCTGACTATAGAACACTGACATGTTATTATACTATATTAATAACACTAAACTAATGTGTGGTTAATTTTAATTGCCTAGAATATATGGTTCTCATTTGTTCTCACTGGTTTAAAAACATCATTCTCCCTGCTAAGTATTTCCAAAGAGTGAATAATAAAAATTTAAAATATTATAAGTATGAGAGTACATAAAACTATTTTCCCAAAATGCCTAGCATTTTTATTTTATTTTATTTTTTTAAATGTTTATTTCATTTTTGACAGACAGACACAGCACATGAGTGGGGGAGGGGCAGAGAGAGAAACACAGAATCCGAAGCAGGCTCCAGGCTCTGAGCTGTCAGCACAGAGCCCAATGAGGGGCTCGAACTCACAGACTGCGAGATCATGTCAGACACTCAACCCACTGAGCCACCCAGGCGCCCCACCAAGATGCCTAGCATTTTTAGTCAACTTCAGATAGAAGTATCGTCTTTAGCCTCCAAATATATTTATTTATATTACTTTTCAATTCTTAAAAGACTTTTCAAACAGAAAGCAGAATGGGATTTAATTCAATAGAGTCGCCACTCCACCAGGTTTGCCCTTCTGTTGCCTTGCTCCTAATAACCAGGGTGCTCTGTGAACTGTTTGATTTCACTGACAACATTATTAAGACTATTAACTCTCCAATTAAGCTTATGCCAAAGTCCAGGATATTTTTCCAAATATGTATTAGTTGAATATAGTTTTACTTTTTTTTTAATTTTTTTTTAACATTTATTTATTTTTGAGACTAGAGAGACAGAGCATGAACGGGGGAGGGTCAGAGAGAGGGAGACAAAGAATCTGAAACTGGCTCCAGGCTCTGAGCTGTCAGCACAGAGCCTGACATGGGGCTTGAACTCATGGACCGTGAGATCATGACCTGAGCCGAAGTCAGCCGCTTAACCGACTGAGCCACCCAGGCGCCCCAGTTGAATATAGTTTTAAATGGTCATATATTTTATACTCTCAGTTTTAGTGAAATTTGGTAACAGATTATAGACCATCTTACTGATGACTTTAAGTTAGAAGTCATGATTATATAATTACTATTCTAATAAATAACTGATAATCAAATTTAAAATTATTAATATGCAAATGTGATTTATGAAATAAAATAATACCAAAAAATATTTTACACATTCCTGGGGCATTCTCATTAACAGACATTTTAAAGTAGTTTTTCTTTTTTGGGGGCTGATTTTATATCCTTAAACAATACGCTATGCTTTTCTTTCTCAATTCATGAAGTTTATACGTCGCCAGTTATATGCATACTGCAGCAGAGGAGAATTTGTCTTAATTATACACTTTAAAGTGTATAATTAATAACTATACTCTTCACTTGTATGTTTTTATTATCCTATGTAGTTACATAAATAAAATTTCTAACTTGCAATAATAATCTAAACTTTCCTTTTCTGTCAAGTATAGACAGCACTTCTTTTTTTTTTTTATTTTTTTTTTTTAAAAAATTTTTTTTTTCAACGTTTATTTATTTTTGGGACAGAGAGAGACAGAGCATGAACGGGGGAGGGGCAGAGAGAGAGGGAGACACAGAATCGGAAACAGGCTCCAGGCTCTGAGCCATCAGCCCAGAGCCTGACGCGGGGCTCGAACTCACGGACCGCGAGATCGTGACCTGGCTGAAGTCGGACGCTTAACCGACTGCGCCACCCAGGCGCCCCTAGACAGCACTTCTTTGTCAAATGAGAATATTTGTGCATCTTCTCTTCCCTTAACATTTTCTCCTTCCCACCTCCTAATCTCTATCAACTAAGCTTTTACATTGTCACAGCTGATACACTTTACATCTGTTCTTTAATCATAATTAAGTCTATTGTCTAAATTTAATATATTATGAACAAAAGAATATATATGGATTAATTCTAACTGTGAAAAAATACATTTAGCGTTTGTATTATGATTCTAAAGTCTTTCTTCATAGCACAGCCACGTAATTCACAATGATTAAAGTTCTTTAAGATCCCAATAGTGCAAACCTCTGCTTTTAAAAATATTTTATGTTCATTAATGAAACTGTACACATATCTAAATTTAGTTTCCATATTTACCGTTTCTATTTTGATGCTATTGTTAAGTTAAACAACCCAGGTATGGAATGAGTATACTGAAACTTTTACCTTTGATCAAATATCTTCCATTTTATTCCCTTTGTCACCTCCCTAAAAAAAAAGAACTGAACAAAAAGAAAGTTTTATTTTATTTATAATGATCAAAGTGAGCTTCCTTTTTTTTATTACTTGGATTTATTTTCCACTTTCTTGATCTTTTTGTAAGCTGACTTGACATTAAGAATTTTGAATCAACTTCCATTTAGTTGAGCTGCAAACACAGTAGAGCATGTTTCTAAGTTATATTATTAGATTTATCTACTTAAAATATTTACAGGTTGTTTTGGTTTTCTATATTTGTTTTTCATCAAAGTTGATTCACACAGCTTACTGTTTTAAATTAACTCCTCAAAGTTCCTTGCTGTGTAAATAAGGATAAGGTAAACATCTTTCATAAAATGCACCTTTTAAGCTGTGTCATATTTGACTTGTCGAATCAATGTACCCTTGTGATCAAGTGATTAAGCTATTTACTGCTTTTCACAGAAAGCTATTAAATAGATCATAAACACAACATTATGGAGTGGGTGTCAGGATCTTTAAATGCTACTCACCAGTTAGTTGTGTGACCTTGAACAAGTCACTTAATCTTTTTGACCTCCACTTCTTTACATACATAGCAAGGACAGCAATTATCTCTATGGGCCTTTTTGCTTGTAAAGCTTTATGATTTTATTCTACAATTATCTTTGGAATGGATTTAGCATGAGGGAGGAAAGCTTCATTGCAACAGTTATGCAAATAATCTCATATGAATTATGGAGTTAATTTAATAAGCCTCTTAGCTTTTTTAAGTAATTTTCAGAAAAAACAAATATTCATTTAAGAAGACATGGACTAAAGATTACTTTTAGCAGAAAAGTTGTAATATATTTCCTCTTATAACTGAGTATTTTTGGCAGTTGCTTATCAATCATCAGTTTTAAACAGTTTGTAACTATAGCTCAGGAAGTTCCACTTTACTCGTACTAACAGCTAAGAAATTTAGCAAAAACAACTTAGAGCATTATCAACTTTTTTCACTTCCTGAAATGATCTTTAAGTAATTGCTTCATAATAATAATAATAAGTCAACATAAAAATAGGAAATATAGGAAAAAGTACATTTTTCAATAAATAAATGTTTTTGTACAAGTTAGGAAAAAGAGAGTCACAATGCCTGGAGTCTTGCTCTTATTTGACCGTTCTTGACTTGCTGGGTGGCCCTAAGTCAAGCTGATCAAGTTACTATTTTCTAAAGCTTGCCAAATATTGTCAGGGCTTTGGAGAAGGTAATGAAACCATAAGTGTAAAATGCTCTACAAATAGAAAGGTCAAAGAACAGCATATGTGAAACACATTTTCATTCTTAATGAGCAGTTGGACACTTAGTAGGGAACACTAAAACATCCAATTTTAAAGAGTCACTTCATTTTGGAGCAGTGAAAAGTGGCAATATTTATTGAGGTTCTTGCATCATTATTTGAAACATCTGTATTTACAAGCATACATAGCAATAGTAATATTCAGAGTAATATTAATCTACTAACTAACAATAAATGTTATTAACAGCGTATTAGAAAAAGCAGAGACTGGGTTGTTCAACAGAGCTAGGTTCAAATTACAAAGTTGCTACTCATTGGCTCTATGGGTCAGGCTCTTCTGCCCTTCCTATCCATTTAACAGTGTGGTGAAGTTGTTTTAAAATAATTTTCTAAGAGGAAACATGGCCTTGCCAGCACTTCAGTTCAGGGCAGACTGAGAAGGAGTTCTCTTCAAGCACAAGTCATCATTAGCCTCTGAACCTCCTCAAAAAGGCCTTCACTCTTCTCCCACTGTGACTGTAGTACATCTATGTCTGTGAGTCTCTTCTCAACTGGCAATGTGCAATATTGGCAAATGAGGCATTTGACAGAGTAAAATCCCATGCTTAGTATAGTTCAAGAGTTACCTACAAGCCAGTTGAATGAATTTCACTTATTCTAAAATATTTCCCTGGATGATAACATTGCATTCTACTATACTTTCTTCTCTCACCTCAATCTTTCCCTCAGAATTTCTGTATTGAATGTATATTATCCATCTTCTATTGATACTATTGTTATAAACAGAGCAAAGCACCTACCTGAAACTAAACAAAACTCTAACAAAACAAAACTCATATTGTTTGTAATTATATAAAATGATTTGTTAAATGTGTTACCTAATATTACAAAGATTTTAATAAAGATCTTAGAGAAAAAAATATCTATTAAATTCTTGTCCTTTGAGCAGTTGAATCTCTTTAAGCAACACTCTTTCCATTTATACACAGTGAACTGCAATGGGTAAACATTTTCCTTTTCATAATTTTTTGGACAAATTTGTGACTCCTCAAATTTGTATAGGTAAAGGTCATCATGAAATACATGTTAGCTTAACTCCATCCCACATTACTTTTCCCTTACTCTAGTTTTAATCTTTCATCTTACTTTTCTCTATCGTTAATTAAGAAATCTGATAATTCTGTGGAAAAAAGTAGAGGACAAATCAATCAATTTGTTGATACTGAAGGAGTCAAGATCTTTTGTAATCATTTTTTATAATGCCAATTTTTTGTTGAATTTACACTCTAAAAGCCATAAGAATAAGGAAGCAGTCTACTTCCACTGGCAATGCTAAGAGTTTCTTAGTTCTTGTCAGCCTTTGAGAAGAGCCAACTAAATCCAGAGGGCAAGAGAACTTAAAGAGCTCCATACAGGTCAGCCTTAAGGAACAAAGAGTAGAGAAATGTGTAAGAAGTAGATGTGGAAGGTCAAATGGAAGGTTTGTAAGACAGAGGTAATTTGAGAAAAAAGGTCATCATTCATGCTTTCCTTATTAAAATACTGATGTCATACCACAGAGTCTCTTTGGAGGTGCTATCAGAATTTATTGGCATAATGTGAAATCCCATTTTAGCTGTATACAGTGTATTGAGGAATGTGTCATTTAATAAACAAATGATTCAATTAGTACTCTATTTATTAATCCCCTACCATCTTCAAGGTACTGAATGATAAGTTTAACTGGATGTAT
Source organism: Lynx rufus (assembly GCF_022079265.1). Lineage (NCBI taxonomy): Eukaryota > Metazoa > Chordata > Mammalia > Carnivora > Felidae > Lynx > Lynx rufus. The sequence continues at coordinate 166,098,896 of NW_025814823.1, forward strand.
TGGACTCAGTCACTTCCTAAACGCAACACAAATGAATGTAGTCACTGCTCTCAAACATCTTGTCTAACAGAAGAGGTATACAAATTAGTAATGCTGGAAGATATAATTCATCTATTTGGTTGTCAGTCTCCTCAACAAACTATATGCTCTTCAACATTAGTATGTCAAAATATAATTTTCAAATAAAGTTTAAAGATATGATTTACATACAAGCATAGAACATGCATGGGCCAAAGTGTTATTTATCATATTAATAAAAGAAAAGGCAAGGGACGCCTGGGCAGCTCACTCAGTTAAGTGTTTGACTCTTGATTTCGGCTCAGGTCATGGTTTCACCGTTTGTGGGATCGAGGCCCATCTTGGGCTCTGCACTCATACTGTAGAGCCTGCTTGGGATTCTCTCTCTCCCTCTTTCTCTCTGCCCTCCCCCACTCCTGTGCATTCTGTCTATCAAAACAAATAAACATTAAAAAAAGAAAAAAAGAAAGGCAAGACAAAGTTGTTTCAAAGAACAACTTCAGAGGGAGAGTGTAGATAGGCTTTGAAAGAAACAATCATGTTACAGAATGTCTAGGTCAAATATAAAACTACTTACTCTCCTACAGAGCAATAATGACACAGAATTTAGGATTATCCTTTCTATAATACAGGAATTATTTTCACCTCTATAACAAATCATCTACAAGTTAACATAAAATTTCATAGATTCTGGGTTCCATTAAAATATAAATAAAAAGTCAAACAAAGATGCTTTCCTATAGAGAATTAAATAACTCTTGGGTATGCTTATTAAACAATACTCTGATATGGCATTGAAATGATAGCCAATCATACATTTGTCTAACTTCTAAATGTTAGAAATTTTTCTACTATGTGGGATATAGCTTTTTATATAAGTGAAAATATTGGTGGGCATGGATGTGAGTTTTATGCATGTGTATAGCATGTATATAAGCACAAATCTGGCCCCTGTTGATATATAAGCAGAGTAAAGTATTAGTGATTCAAGCACAATTACTTTAACAAATTTAAAATAGTGATGCATTGAGTAAAACTGATGTATGTATATATGTATATGTATATATGTATATATATTCTCCTGAGCTTACACACAGCATCAACTGTCAACTAAGACTTATGAATCAAAGATATTACCCTGTATCAAGCTTACCAATGATGTAAAAAAACAACAGGTATTTCAGAGGCAAGGACACAGAAGACAATAAATGCTAAATGCCTAGGATATGCCAACTGTACTCCAGATTAGGGTTTCCATACAAAATATGGGATGCCCAATTAAGTTTAAATTGCAGAGACACATTTTTTTTACTATAAGTAAATCCCAAATATTGCATGGGACATACTCAACACACATACAAATTTTACTATTTCTCTTTAATTCAAATTTAACTGGGCATCTGTATTTTTATTTGCTAAATCTGGCAACCCTACAAGATCCTTCCTTCCAGTATCAGTCACACACTCTCTTGCCCAGAATAATAGAAAAGATTTCCAAAGGAGGTTTTGTGGCTTTACTTAACACAATAGTAGGCATTTAAGTCATATAACATCTCTATTTTATACCCACAGAGTTGTATGGCTTACATGACATTCTCCAGGGAATGATGCCTCATAAATCCGGTGACTGCAATTTTATTTACTATAAGTAATCCTTTAGCCAGGGACATCTTGCTAAGGAGTTCTGTAGATAAGCTCTCTTGCTCCTAGAAAATATCATTAGTCTATGTACCCAGAGGCCCAGTTGACAAGAAGATTAGGCCAGGTCACTTGCCCTCCTTCCTTTCCCCTGGGTCTGTATCCTGGTAGCTAGAATGAATGGATCATGGGCCAGATACATTTAACTTTATTCTCACCAACTACATTCATGACTTTAATATTTAAGTAAAAATGTATTTCCATTAATACCAGAAATAAAATCAAAGGCAGATAAATAGAAATGTAAACCTGTGATATTTATGTATAGACACATAATGGATATGTTTCAACTTGGGACTAGTTTTTCTTTTTTTTATCATAAACTTGAGCTTTGGTAAAAAATTCTGTTGTTATTTCATATGTAAAACTTTAAGTACCAAATGAAGAAGTCAGAGTAGTTATTTGAGAGGAAACATTTAACAGCAGTCTCTTAGTTTCATCAAATAGACCTTCTATTTCTCCAAAATTGTGTTTAATCAAATATATGACATCTAGTAAGTATCTCAGAAGTATGACAGAAATGAAAGAACAATTTGATGAGTAGCAGGCCATGGAGACCAAGATATTATACTCAAACCAGTGAATATAGATGTATTAGATTTTTAAAATTCTGACAGGGTAAAACTCTAAGATTTAATTTGTGCTACATAATTTTTGTACACAAAAGCAAAACAGAAGTGTGTCATATGCACAATTAGAAATATAACAATTCAGGGGCACCTGGGTGGCTCAGTTTAGTGGCTGACTCAGGTCATGATCTGGCGGTTTGTGAGTTCAAGCCGCGTTTCGGGCTCTGTGCTGACAGCTCAGAGCCTGGAGCCTGCTTCAGATTCTGTGTCTCCCTCTCTCTGCTCCTCCCCTGCTCATGCTCTGTCTCTCTCTGTCTCCCAATGATAAATAAACGTTAAAAAAATTAAAAAAAATATATAACAATTCAATCAGTAATTCAAAGTCTTTAAAAAAATAGACAATTGCATGATTTACATGAGGGGCCCTAAATCTTTTACCATAACATTTGATTTACATTTGAAAGGAAAATTTTGTGGTTAGTATCACTGCTATGGAGAATCCTACAACTATTAAAAATAATAGAGTAGGGGCGCCTGGGTGGCTCAGTCGGTTAAGCGTCCAACTTCGGCTCAGGTCATGATCTCGCGGTCTGTGAGTTCGAGCCCCGCGTCGGGCTCTGTGCTGACAGCTCAGAGCCTGGAGCCTGTTTCCGATTCTGTGTCTCCCTCTCTCTGACCCACCCCTGTTCGTGTCCTGTCTCTCTCTGTCTCAAAAATAAATAAAACGTTAAAAAAAAATTAAAATACTTGACTCTCTCCTCTTTAAAGAAAAAAAAAAGAATAGAGTAGGTGGCAGATTGATGGCAAGAGAGAAAGAAAAGTGATGTCACAGGAAGGCTGACATATTGTCCCTATAGGAATGCAAAATGCAATGGATTAACCTCAGATCTTTGAAAACTGTAAAATGACAGGATTTGTAGCAATTAGTAGTAAGGAAAGAATGGTGACATTTGAATACAGTGGTGAAAGAACAGCATTTGTCCTCTTCTTCTGCATTGATATAAAACAAAACATAAAACCTCTCCTTTTTCCACTCATTCCATACCAATGCTGTGTTCAAGATTAAAGGAGAATGATCAAAATCTGAAATTGGAGAGACAGAAAAAAGTTTTCTCTATTTTTTTTGGGGGGGGGCATCTTATTAACATATGAAACAGAATTTAGTATGACCATAAACACATATTCCCACAGAAAATTTTAAAAAGCACTTGGTTTCTCAGGATCCACATAAGAGTGAAAACATATGGTATCTGTCTTTCTCTGTATGGCTTATTTCACTTAACAGAAACCCATGGGGGAGGGGAAGGAAAAAAAAAGAGGTTCGAGTGGGAGAGAGCCAAAGCATAAGAGACTCTTAAAAACTGAGAACAAACTGAGGGTTGATGGCGGGTGGGAGGGAGAGGAGGGTAGGTGATGGGTATTGAAGAGGGCATCTTTTGGGATGAGCACTGGGTGTTGTATGGAAACCAATTTGACAATAAATTCCATTAAAAAAAAGCACTTGGTTAATGAAATGAGAGAAAGGATCATGCCTGGGTCTAGAAAATGCTAAATGATAACTGAAAGACAGTGAAATGTCCAAATATTTCCAAGCCTATGGATTTTTGTCACCATATATTTTGTTAGAGCCACCTTTACCAAAAGTATTTGGTATTATTTTCTCTAAAATGTCTTGCAGTGTATTCACTTTAAACAGCTGGCAAACCATTTTAAATGTTAAAATAGAAAAATTTTTTCAAAAGCATACTCTTAGCCTATAAAATTGTTAGCTTGAATATCAAGGTATGAGAACATTTTCTATTCTAATATAAAAGTATAATAATAGAATTCAACACTTTCTCAACTATTTTAACTAATTTTAATCTCTGATGTTTTATATGTAAAACAGATTACAGTTGGTAAATGAACATTCTGACTAATTTCTAGGACTTCCACCTAGATGAAAATATGAGGATTGGCTATGACCTGATAACATTGCTCCTATTCTTACAGGAGTTTTACATTTTTTTATATTAAAACAAAATAATGAATTCTATTTTTAATACACTTAAATAAATACATTGTATTACATATTATGGTATCCTATTACACGTTATTAATGATATCAAGTATTTTATTTTTCCTATTTTAGCATAAACAGGTGAAATAAATCCTTACATTCTTATATAGCTTCTACTGATTTTGAAAATGTATTGTCATATTTAAACACATTTTAATCTTACAAGTCTCTATGGAGATTAAAAAATATTTTCTGATTTCAAATATGAAAAAATTGAGGATTATGTAGGCCATTAATTATCCAAGGTAACCCTCCTAAAAAGTACAAGACCCAGGTCTATATTATAGAACCCTGGCCACATTGTTTAGTTCTTTCCATCATACAAAATTAAGTCTTCTTTAATAGCCAAAAGTTGTTTTTTTTAATTGTTTGTTTGTTTTTGTTTTTTTAATCAACCAAAGACTAATATCCAATGACAGTTCCTTCTCTTTAATGACCCTAACTTGAAAAAAAAAGTATTAGCTGAAGTAACTTACTTGGACCTATGTATGTCTTGATTTCTCTCTTTGCATCTTTACACAGTGGGGGTGGGGGGGGCAAATGCCAAGGAATTTAATACAATCAGCATTTCTGTATTCTTTTTTTTTTATGTTTATTTTTGTGAGACAGAGACAGAGATCAAACAGGGGAGGGGCAGAGAGAGAGGGAGACACAGAATCCGAAGCAGGGTCCAAGGCTGGGAGCTGTCAGCACAGAGCCTGATGTGGGGCTCAAACCCACGAACTGTGAGATCATGACCTGAGCTGAAGTCAGACGCTTAACTGACTGAGCCACCCAGGCACCCCAACATTTCTGTATTCTTACCTTCTACTTATCAATTAACTAGCTCTTATCAACTACCATCCTAATGAATTCACTAAAATGGTTCATATGAATTTTGCCCATTACTGTCACATGCCAAACATAGTAGACACCTGTCATAGGAGTCATTGCCACAAGAGCATATCAATAACTACCCTCTGCTGTCATCCAGAACACAGTCTCTGACTGTTTAAGCTTCCTCCATGCTAGTAATTTTTTCTCTTCCTTTAATACTTCATGTTTTCTCATCTCATTTTTTCCCTGTACTCTGCATTGATGGATTATCTTAAGGTCTCCATTTCATTGGCTGAGAGCCTTCCCTTAAATATGTCCATCCCCACCCATATATCCATATGTTTCTTTTTCTTACTGTGTGTAATTTCTTCCTACTTCATATGATTATTAAATCGGAAACTCTGAAGGATCTGAGATTTAGACTTTATTTGCTAACTAGTTAGCCTGCCAGAGCGCTACAGGTGCACACACATGCACACAAAGAAGGATACATGTAGATAAATATATTTATGTAGTATATAGATGGGGATATATCAATAAAAGATTGAAACTGCTGAGTCAAAAACAGACCACAGGAAAGATCAGAAGCAGTGGTCAGAGCAGCTTCTTGTGTCAGTCTCCATACCCCCATTCTCGGAGAGCAACTTGACGATGGCCAGATGTTTACCTCCATGTACAGTGGCTTGCCCCACAGAGAGGAAAAGACTTGACTTATATGGGGCAGACTGACAAATCTACCCACCCTCCTCTCTGAAGAGATAGATTTCTCATTTCTCTTGAACATGTGAAAACCTCCTGGACGGTAAAAGAAAATTCTCTATTCTTGCTATCTTGGAATATAAGCAAATATTTGTGCAAAGTGGGAAGGGGTTTTATCTTTACTACCATAGACTATCCAGGCAAATATACCTCTAAATCTGTCCAGAGGGGAAACATTCTCTCTAGCTTCCAAGGCTGTTTGCTCTTCAAACATATCTTCTGCTCAGAAACCCAACCTGTACAGAAAGCTGAGAAGTCCGTGGAGAAATTTCTCCCAACAATGATCATTTATACATATCTTGGTCATTTATTTACTTTCTTTTTACCCTTAGAAATTTTGAGACATGAATGTCCAGATTCTATGGTTCTTGATCACTGTGGTATCCTTAGTGCTAAAAATATATCCTGATACGTAGTAGATAGTATATGGTAGGTAAAGAAACCAACAAAAAAACCCTCAAATAAATTACACACGTATACATATATCTTTAATAAATTATATACATCTTCAGTATACATGTATCTTAAATTATATATATCTGAATATATGTATACATGTTGAATAAATTAGCAATTGAATGAAGGTGTGAAAATAATTGATTAATAAACTTAAAATGCTGGATAATTCTGTTTTTATTTGTTGCTGTTTTTAAGCATGACTTTCCTCTTTGGATATATTCTGAAAGGTTTTAGTGACTTGTCCCTATTGATAAAGTTATTCTCAGTAACTAGGGGGATGTGTGACTGTATATAAATACCTCCATATATGCTTGAACTTATTTTTCAAGTGTGAATTCTGAAAATATTTAAGAAAAATATATGAGAAAATGCTAAGCATATATTTTCTTCTTATTTTATACATTTTAAGAAATATCAACAGAAGTACTTATGGCGTCAGAAATAGTTGTCAGACCTATCAAGTGAAGGAGGAAATTGGTGTCATGGTAACAAGGAAGATGAAATGATTGGTCATGTTCAAATTAGAGCAAACAACAAATAGAATTATTTGGCAAAAAGTCTTCATATTACAGCACCAAGACGGTGATAATCACACTATGTGTACATACACAAGAAAAATAATAAGTGTACCACCAATTACTTGTTAGAATTTGAGAAGATATATGAAGCGAAATTTTTAAATTTTCATTCTTCTAAATGGGTACTTTGGAGGGAAAAAAAACAAATTTCATATAAATTCTACCCACAAGAATCACTTAGTCTAATTGAAGGCAAGAAAGTATAGGAAGATTAGAAAGCAGGGCTGGTAGTCAGGGTATAATCTAACTACACAAATCCAAAATCCTATATCTGCTTCTTATGGACAGTACACATGGGACAAAACACCTCTTGCCTCAGGTTTCTTTTTGCACAAAAGAGGAAATTTTTAAAAATATGAGATAATATTAGTAAGCACCTCATGCGCAGGACTTTTGTTAGCATTAACTTAATCGATAGGGACAAGGTATTACAACAGTATCTAGAAGTGTATGTGTTCTAAAATGCACACTGCAATTTAACAAGTGGAAATGCATCTAATTAAGAAAATGGGAGGAAGGCATGAGCAGACATTTGCCCAAAGAAGAAATACAGATGGCAAACAAACACATGAAAAGATGCTCAACATCATTAAACTTCATGGAAATGCAAGTCAAAACCACAATGAATTATCACCTCACAACCATCAGAATGCCAAAAATCAAAAACACAAGAAACAAGTGTTGGCAATGATGTGAAGAAAAAAGAACCCTGATGCACTGTTGGTGGGAAAGCAAACCGGTGCGGTCGCTGTGGGATACAATCTGGAGGTTCCTCAAAGAATTAAAAAAAAATAGATATACCATATGATTCAGTATTCCCACTACTGTGTTATTTACTCAAAGAATATGAAAACACTCATTTGAAAAGATACACGCACCCCTATGTTTATCGCAGCATTATTTACGATAGCCAAAATATGGAAGAAGCTGAAGTGTCCATCAACAGATGAATGGATAAAGAAGTGGTATGAGTATGGTATACTCAGGTATAGGGGCACCTGAATGGTTCACTCAGTTGAAGTCCAACTTCAGCTCAGGTCATGATCTCACAGTTCATGGGTTTGAGCCCCACATCAGGCTCTGTGCTGGCAGCTCACAGCCTGGAGCCTGCTTTGGATTCTGTGTCTCCCTCTCTCTCTGCCCCTCCCCCACATCCACTCTGTGTGTGTGTGTCTCTCTCTCAAAAATAAATTAACATTTTAAAAACTTAAAAAAAAAAGAAGTGGTATGATTATGATCTCATGGTTCATGAGTTCAAGCCCCACATTGGGTTCTGAGCTATCAGCTCAGAGCCTGGAGGCTGCTTTGGAATCTGTGTGTGTCTCTCTCTCTGCCCCTCTCCCACTTAAGCTCTGTCTCTGTCTCTGTCTCTCTCTCTCTCAAAAATAAACATTATAAAATTGCTTAAAAAAAAAGAAGGAAAAGAATGAAATCTTGTCATTTGCAACAACATGGATGGATCTAAACGGTATAATGCTATGAGAAATAAGTCAATCATAGACAAATACCACACGATTGCACTCATGTGTGGAATTTAAAAGACAAAACAAATAAACAAAGAAAAGAGAAATAAACAAAACAAACAAAAAAACCAGACTCTTAAATATAGATGACACACAGGTGGTTACCAGAGGGGAGGTGTTGGTGAAATAGGTGAAGGGGATTAAAAGGATACTTACCATGATAAGCACTGAGTAATGTACAGAATTGCTGAACACTATATTTTATACCTGAAACTAATATAAAACTGTTAAGTTAATTATACTTGGATTTAAAAAGAAATTTTTTTAAAAGTGGAAATGCAAAATTGCATTCTGTGCTAAAAAAGATGGGTCCTTTTTCCATTCCCAAATATATATACATACACACTCTGTGTGTATATCTATCTATCTATCTATCTATCTATCTATCTATCTATCTATCATCTTTCTATATATAAATAGAGACAGAGAAAGAGATAGAAAGAGGAAGAGGAGGAGGAAGAGGAGGAGGAGAAGAGAGAGAAGAAGAAAACAGATTTCCAGAGACAGAAGGATAAATCCTCAGGTTCCAGAAATAAAATGTTTCTAAAACCAGAGAGGTACCAACCAGTTCAAAACTGTCACCTAGCAACATCTTCATAGTCCAGAGCACACTGGAATTCAACAGAGAGGAAATGTAATACAGCATTAGAAATCCAACAAAAGGGTTACTTGGAGGGAGAGTCAACAGATTTAACAAAAAGGTTAATTGATACATTGCATACTGGAAAAATAGATTTTGAAACTATATATTTTAATTATTTAAGACATAAAATCAGAAAGATAAAGCATATTGAAGCAACAGTTGTATAATTAAAACAACAAGCATCTTGCATAAAAAGCCAATTAAAATTTTTACCAAAAAATAGCCATGAGCATAGATTTACATGTAATTTTGTGCTCTTTGAGAACTTTTAATATATAGAATTTGATTTAAAACTATTTTTGGATCTATATACATAATAGTATTTGAAGAGTAACTTTTATTTTTTGTGAGCTTCTTTATAAATATGGAATCAAGGTTATTCTAGTCTCAAAAAAGCAAACTGTAAAATATTCCATTCTTTTATATTTGAAAGAGTTTAAGATGGGTGTATCTTTATTACATGTTAGGAAGCTTTCGCTAGGAATGCTATGTGTCTAGATTTTTCTTTACAAAAAGTTTTTGTTTCTTTGCTTGTTTTTAGTGATACAGATGGTACCTGGCTTAAGATGGTAAGATTTAAATTTTTTTCACTTTATGATGGTGTGAAATTAATATGCATTCAGTAGAAACCATGCTTTGAATTTTTAATTTTGATCATTTCCTGGGCTACTGATAGGTGGTATGATACTCTCTCGTGATCCTGGGAGGGGGTAGCCAGCTATAGCCCCAGTCAGCCATTAGATCATGAGAGTATACCACCAGTACAATTACAACCATTCTAAGTCCATATAGCCATTTTGTTTTTCAAGTTCAGTACACTACTCAATAAGTTACATGAGATAGTTAACACTTTATTATAAAATAGGCTTTGTGTTAGATAATTGTGCCCAACTGTAGGCTAATGTAGGTGTTCTAGGCATGCTCCAGGTAGGCTAGGCTAAGCTGTTAGTTAGGTTAGGTGTATTAAATGCATTCTAGACTTAACAGTATTTTCTACTTGGGATGGGTTTATCAGGGCATAACCCCATTGTAAAGTCAAGGGAAACTGTATTTCCTTTATAGATTCAGGACTATGTAGCTCTTCAACTTCTTTTCACAGCTTTGGTTGGTTGTATGTTTCAAAATTTGTCAATTTTATATAAAATCTATTTTTTTTATTTTTTTTAAATTTTTTTAACGTTTTTTATTTATTTTTGAGACAGAGAGAGACAGAGCATGAACGGGGGACGGGCAGAGAGAGAGGGAGACACAGAATCGGAAGCAGGCTCCAGGCTCTGAGCCATGAGCCCAGAGCCTGACGCGGGGCTCGAACTCACGGACCGCGAGATCGTGACCTGAGCCGAAGTCGGCCGCTTAACCGACTGAGCCACCCAGGCGCCCCTAAAATCTATTTTAAATAGAATGATGGATGAATGAAAAAAATCTCTATGTATAAGTGTATATATCTTCATTTAAGTGTCTGTGTCTATTAGAGATAATAGAAGTATTGATATGTAAAAGGAAATAGGCATACCTAGCATTCAGATCTTAGTTTTAAATATCTTTGTTCACCAAAAGGAACTTAAGGTCCTTTCATAAATGGTTTCTTCTGGCTTTGGCAAGGAAAGTACAAGAATGGAATGTATTTTTGTGACAGTAAGGAATTGTTAAAAAATGATTAGACACATCAAAAGGACACATATCCAATTTGATAGGATCATACAGTATACATTGATGATTAAGATAAATAATAATAAGTAATTTTAACCCTTAGCCTAAATGAGAACCAATGGAACCGTGCAGGTATAAATATATAAATACAGGAAAAAAGAAAGCTGTTTCTTGTCATATACCTCTATTAAATGTAAAATGAATGACTTCATTAGAAAATCACTATTCGGCAACCATCATCATGATAATAGTTATAGGCAAGGATCATCAATGGATGCTAAAACTAGTGGGTGGAAGTTCAATGAGAAATGGGAATCTCACTATATCTCTCTATAAGATAGTTATTAAAACACAGGGAAAACTATAACTCCATAATAGATATATCCGTTAGGCACCACATTAACAAAGTAATCCAAGTTAAAGTCAGCACTAATAGGACCAGTGGACATTATATACCTCCTGTGTGGTACACTGAGAACACAATATCACTTATGTTATATTCCTGCAGAAATGCATACCTGAAGGTAATCATGAGATAGTGTTAGGCAAGCTTAATTTGAGAGACATTCTAGAAAATAATTGGCCTTTATTTCTCAAAAATATCAAATTTAGGCAAAAGACAGGTGTGGGGCATTTCCAGTTTAAAGGAAACAAGAGCTGGGATAACTTAATGCACCATGTAATACTGGGCCAGGAAAAACAACTACAACAACAACAACAAGAACTATACTTTGTTTGGTTTGGTATAAAAAACACCTGTGGTCCAAGTGAAAAAAATTTGAACAAATCTATAAATGCTTAGATAGGAACATTATAGAAATGTTCATATCCTCATTTTGATAAATGTACTAAGGTTATTAATAAGATGTTTCTGTCTTAGAGAAACACACATTGAATTATTTAGAGGTAAATGGTACCATTTTGTATCATTTCAGTAACTTCTACTCAAAAGGTTCAGAAAAAAAAGAGACAAAAATGGTATAACAAATATCACTTGGTAAGATGTTTACATTTGGGAATCTAGGTGAAGGGCTAATAGGAATTATTTTTATTATTTTTGTAACTTTGCTATAAATCTGCAAGTATTTCAAAAAAGTTAAAAAAGAATTTTTAGCATACAATGCCATATTTTCTCCTTTTGAAGCATCAGAATTATTTTCACTTTCTCTGTGCATGTAAGAGTATATGAGGTATGGGAAAGGTTTGAAACCAGCCTCCTGAACGGCCACCTAACTCAGCAAGTATTTCACAATATTATGAACATTACATGTTGCTATATTTATTGTAAATTGCCTGCAGGAGTTGGGAGTATACAATTTCTGGACTGTCAAAGACCTTATTCAGGCAGAAGAATCAGAGAAGCCTAGAGGCAAGATAGAAAGAAAAAATATATATATAAGTTCCCCCATCTTCAAATTTAGCATCTGAAGTACTTTGGTTTCAAAACTAAAGTGATCAAGGGGATTTGAACCAACAAAAGTGAAAGACTTAAGGAGTCAGGGAAGTGATTGGAATCCTTCCATGAAGATTAGAAGTTAAAACGATCAATTGAGATAACGAAATACAGTGTGTGTTCTTTGATGTGTGTAGAGAAAGAATTGTGTTCAGGCAAGTTTAAAGAACCCATGAATTGCAAAAATCAATCAAAATGCCTATAGGACATGGAAAACAGCTATCAGTTGAAGCCAACTTAGTACAGCTATTATTCAAAACAGAGCTATATCTAGCAAATACACACACATCAATTCAGTAAAAACAACAAAAAAAAAACAAAGACAAAAACAAAAACAAAAACCAGAAGGACAAAATGTCCAGTTTAAATTTTAAAAAAGATAATTTCTTACTAAATTGCCATTTAGCAATAAAACATCAAATTGAGTGGTGAACAATGTAGAGTTAGGCAGTCAAAAATCTCTTACTGAGTGATTACTAAAGCACTCTACCTGGTGTTAAATTAAAACCAAAACAAACAGGCCATTGCCTTTACACACTTGTTTTCTTAATTGAGAATGTAGGCATATTAAAAAATAGTACTTAGTGTGAGGGCTGGAAACGAGGGATATGTTAAGGTATAGTGTTAATGCATACAGGGGAATGACTACAATGCCTACAAAGTGATACAAAAGGCCTCCATGAGGTAATACTTTTGAGCTGGTTGCCAGGTTTCACTCATTCATGGAACTAATTAGAGATAAAGACAGTCTCTAGTGCCTTCTTCTCTAGCATCCAGCATAGATTTCTAAGTTTCAAATTTTATTTCATTAACATAAATGTTGAACAAAATATGTATTTCAATTCTGATTAATCTCATTTCTCTGACACATATGTTTACAGAGGACAAATAGATACAGGATTTTAAGCAATTTATGGTATAATCCATTGTTCTATATAGTGGACTGAGCTAGTCTTGGAAAGCTATTCACCATGCTGGCTGCTGAAGCTACAGGTGTCTCTCAGAAACTGCCTCACAGGGCACAAAAAACACCAGAGCCAAAGACCTGAATTTCCTCACTGCCTAACGTTGAGGCAAGAAAATCTATTTCAAAAAGAACTGAAGTTTAAATACCTTGAACAGGTTTACTTGAATTTATTCAGTTCTACATTAGTAATAACATGCTCACTTTTCTTGGCTGATCAAAGTATAATCAAATCCCAACTAACTTATAAGTCCTCCTAGAAACCTTAAGCAACAGTTACCTCTAATTTTCAAGATTTCCATGTTAATTATTATTGTTACTTTTTTGTCAATTATTCATATGTCTTGTGAAAGCCACTGCAGTAATACTTGGAAGCTTATTTTAAAAATAATATTATTTATAACCTTGTACATTTATATCCAGTGTCTCCAACTGTATATTCAGCTCTGAGAAAGTAGAAATGGTAGTTTGATTTTCTTCATTAGGTTTTTTTAGTTGATATTCAATAAATGCTCATTGATTTTTTAGCTTAAATAAATTGTCCACGTAAAAGTGGCAAGGGTCCATTAAGCCAATGGTCATGTGAAAATAAAGTAGGAGTTTAAGAGGAATATAAAGTAGGATTGGCCAGACTTGATGACTGACTGCTTGATCGAGGATCAAGAGAAGGCTAACAAGAACTCAGTGTTCGGAGCTTGTGTAACTGAATAAAGGAGGCGCGCTCTCTCTCTCTCTCTCTCTCTCTCTCTCTCTCTTCCTCTCGAGATATACACAGGGAAAACAAAAGAAGAATGTCTTGTTTTAGGGAGGAAGTACACATTTTCTCAGTGTATATTAAAAGCTAGACACAGTCAAGGATTTTGTAGCCTGGTAATAAATCTAATAGTATTCACTCTGGAAACATGGCAAAAATGAGACTCAAATCTAAAATCACTGAATAAGTGACTAAGATTCCAATCCAGATGGTTTGACTATAAAGCTCGCACTTCACCCTCACTTTCCCATAGACGTTTGTTAGTATCATGCAAATTAAATACAAGAATACAATTTCTATATGATTCCATCTAATCATTTTCTTTACATTAATTTTCATAATACTAGTGAATGAGAATTTTTAAAAAAGCTAGTTTAAGAAGATTTTTGAAGAACTACTTAATGCACTATCACACCTGGGCCTTTTTCACTGTATTAAACACATTCATCTCCTTTTCACTTCAGGAAAAACGTCTGCAAGATTCATGCGTAAATGGCCAACACAGAGCATAATGGTTGGCACATAGGAAATACTCTAATAATTTTTATTGAACAAATGCTGAATGAATGAATGAAAGAATGAATGAAAAAATGGCATAAAAAGGAGTGCATAGAAAGGACTATTACTACTTTATAAATTCTTTCTTAAAAATGGAAATAACACGTAGAAGAGATACTTGTTAGAAGAATTAAATAAAATGGTTTATATGATTAATGGTCTGCTAATAATAATCTATGCATGTATGGATTTATGTTGTTATTCTAATAATGAAGGTAAAGCTAGTGAATGCTTTATATAAGTATATTAGACTACAAAGTAGAAGATATAAAAACATTGGATTAAAGATGATTGATTTCCCCATGAAATGTTTCATTTTAGTGTTATGATTTCACCATTGACAATAGGAGAGCTGTGAATCCTAAAACATGATACAATTACTATATGCTAATTTTAACCAGAGCACTTGTAACTGTATCAACGTGTATTTGCATAAATGGAAGATTTTGCAATAAACTGCTTTTCCATACAGTACAATTCCCAAAGGAAATTCTAAGTACCATTTAATATAGTAAAAATAAGATTTTGTATTTCACATTTCAAAAAAAAAATGTGCAACAAAAATAAAATTGATTTCTTATCAAATAGTATGTGTAACAGTACTTTTTATCAAACAGTTGAGAATTGTTATGGCCTTCAAAGACTAAAAAAATTAAATGCATAGGAAAATAGTCAAAAAATTAAAAAATTAAGTTCAGAATAACTTTGAAACGAGATGGATACACAATGATGAATTTAATGTCTCACTACTCAAGAGAAACATCATGGTGGTAGTGACGTTTGGATCTTTGCTTTGACTGACTCCTATTATTATTTTTTGACAACTGGAGCCTCAGCAAAGACTATTTCATGGTAATGAAGATGAGGGAGATAATCACTTTTAACAAACATATGCTCTTTATTGTGGGTACAGTTAAGAGATCACCACTGTAACAAAAGAAACATAGAGGGGTACATGTTTATTTTATATTCAGAATTGCCATTTGCTTTAAGATATTGGAAGTCCTGAAGGACAATCCTTTGAGCTTCTCTCTCCTTTTATTTTATTTTGCTTCAATTGGTGTGCATTATATATTTAAAAATATACTGATTTTAAAAACTCATATAAATTTCCACATTCAACTTTTTTGTATTCTTCTTTAAAGTTGGCAGTGGAAGTTGAAAATTCAACTCTTTTGCCAACTCCAGAGAGTAGCTTATTTTTATGTTCATGCTAGTAGAAGCCTAATGAGTCATTTCCTGCATTTTTTAAGGTACAGCCTCTATAACTATATGGTGAATGATGACATCTGAGCTTTGACCTAAGATAAATACACTTGAGTCACTTACAGGAGATGAAAATGACAGGTCATGTCTGTTATATTTGACTCTTTCTTCCAATTTTTAAGCCTAAACCAGACTTTCATGAAAAGAATATTAATAGAGAGTCTCAAACAAAGAATTCTTGTTTGATTTGCAATGTACAATATAAAACCCATTCTCAAATTGGAATAAGTTAGGCCAAAGTTCAGATATCTTTTGAATAAACTTACTTCAGGTTACAATAGAACCTGAAAATTTTTCAAAACTGTTTTGTGGTTAGGTGTGAAAAACTGAATCTTTGAGGTTTGGATTAGAATCACAATAAAATCAAATTATTGTCATAAGAAATATGTTTGCATTTCATTTGGCACCAAACTTAAAGAAAATTTTGTTATGAAAATCAACAGAAATATAAAACTTTAAAAACTGTTTTTTATCATGGTAGGTAAATTATAACTAGGATGCTAAACTTCATATTAAATATTATTCTTTGTATAATTAAAATCTATACAACTAATTTTGATATATCCAAATAGATTGTTATCTAGTTTCTTGACTTCTTACCTTTAATATACCAGCACATTTTGTTGATTCTTCATCAAATATAGGTGCTAAATTATCCATCTTCTACTTATTTCATTAATACATATGCCTATATATTAAAATATACCTTCATAATCAGTTAAATATAGTATCCTTCCTTTAAATTCAGTAGATATTTTCTGATAATATTTTACGATAATAAAGGTTAAGTGTATGATTTTCCAACTCATTGACACCCTATCATGACCAAACATATCTGATACTAAATGTGAACTCCAGATTTTAAGTTATAAGCACTCTATACAAACTACATGAAATCGGGGCGCCTGGGTGGCGCAGTCGGTTAAGCGTCCGACTTCAGCTAGGTCACGATCTCGCGGTCTGTGCGTTCAAGCCTCGCGTCGGGCTCTGGGCTGATGGCTCAGAGCCTGGAGCCTGCTTCTGATTCTGTGTCTCCCTCTCTCTCTGCCCCTCCCCCGTTCATGCTCTGTCTCTCTCTGTCCCCCCAAAAATAAATAAACGTTGAAAAAAAAATTAAAAAAAAAACAAACTACATGAAATGAATGACCCACTTACTTTACCTTTTTGCGTCCAAAACAGTTAGTTTCCAAATGTGTGAAAAATAAATTATTTTCACATTTTTCCCTAAACCGTATCTCCTGGCTTCCTCCAGAACTGTACCCAGAATTCTCCAAAAGTTTCAAATTATTCTATATCATTTATTAAGTCCACTATAATCATTCATAATTTGTTTTTCTAATTACTTCTGCATCTCAAAATGCAAATAATAGCAACCACAAAATGTATAAAGAGCATTGATTGATGTTCTGTATTGAAGCAGGGCAGTGTGGTTGTTATGAATGATTATGAATTTGACTTGTTATAGTATTATATATTTTGTTCAGCATTTTGTATATTCAAATATAAAAATAATATGATTTCAGCTTAATAAACACTGTTTTATTTAGTATTATGAATAGTAAATTTAATTTGTTTACTATTTGGACAAATATCTGAAATTAGTTTAAACCACATATAACTGACCATCCACAAACAAATATAATATAATATAAATATTTCACTTTAATTGGTTTATAAGTTTGCTAGGGATGCCACAAATGGGTGATTTAAACAATAGAAATTTATTGTCTCACAGTTACAGATGCTAGATATCCAAGATCAACGTGTTGGCACAATAAGACAATTTTTAGGCAATCTCTACCTATCCAATACTATTAACTTATCTAGCCCCTACATGCGTGTGCGTGCGCACACACATACACACACACACACACACACACACACACACACACACACACAAATACACAGACACACACCACCCTAACAATTCCCTTTTCCTATCCATTTTCAGAACTGGAAATATCTTTGCATCAATTGAAGTACATTTATAGTTTTAAATTCCCTGTGACTTGAACAAATGTGAAAAATATTTATGAGTCATATTTTCAAGCATTAAAATATAATAATCAAAATAAAAAACACATTCCACATTTTTAAATGATAATTTTTCATGATAAATAATTTCATAATAAGACAAGTAAATTCTTAATGAGATTTGAGTGGCTTTTCTCAGTGAATTTATGTATCCATGGGTAAAAATTACTTTTTCAAATAAGACAGGATGTGTTAGGTAGGATTAAACCAAAGAAACAGACACAACAGAGAATACATATTAAGAGATTAAATGCAAGGGTTTGGTTTACACAGTTGTGAAGGCTGGGTAGGCAAGTGGGACTTCTGTGGGTCTGGCTCGCAGGAAGAGCCGTCTAGGTCTTTCAAGCAGTAGGTGGAGTTGCTATCCCTGAGCAAAATTTCTTCTTCTGGGAAGCCCTCAGCTCTGCTCTTAAAGCCTTTCAATTGATTGAATCAGGTTCATGCAGATTATCTAGGTAATCACCCATACTTAAAACTCCCTCACAGGGCCCCCTGGGTGGCTCAGTAGGTTGGGCATCTGACTTTGGCTCAGGTCATGAGCTCATGGTTCCTGGGTTTGAGCCCCACTTAGGGCTCTGTGCTGACAGCTAAGAGCCTGGAGCCTGCTTCGGATTCTGTGTCTCCCTCTCTCTCTGCCCCTCCTCCACTCACTCTCTGTCTGTCTCTGTCTCTCAAAAACAAATAAATGTTTAAAAAAAATTTTAAAAAACATCCTCAAAGCAGCACTCAAATTAGCAGTTGAACAGGGCTTGTCATCACCATTTAAGAATCCTTTTTTTGATCATCATTTTTTTATGTGACACATTTAAATTCTAAGAATTCTTGCCTAAAAATAATGGGATGGAAATTACAGCTTCCTGGATTTTTTAAAAAGCATTTTCACCAAATTCTGTAAAGTTAATCCATGCTATAAGGCAAAATTCAGATAGTGACCTATGTGACCAAACAACAGTTTCAAATCTATCTGCTGAAAACTCCATTAGATCCTCTTCAATTCTGTTGCAATTAAATTTGGAAGCCCAACAACTGGAACTTAATTGCAATTAAACAACTGCAACAATCAAACCAATTTTTCTTTCAGAACAATTTATTATCCAGTCACTAGATTCATTAATCTTCTAAATTTATGGGAATAAACAATAAGCCTTTAACAAGTATATATTGATTCTAGTATTCTTTTACTTAAAGACACCCTTTTTACCCTAATATATTTAGAAAAGTTTGTAAAAATTACATATTATGTGAGTATGCATATATATATGTGTCTATCTATATGCACATATGCATATAGATATAGATATAGTCACCTTTCAGTATTTCATTTTGATAGTGTTCTAAAGATAGCTGTTATATATTTTAACTTTAAATACATTTTAAAAAATTCAAAAACTGGTTCTACAGACTTAGTTCACTCAATTAACAGAAAAAAAAATCTTCCATATATATAAACTAGCAAAATCAGTAAATATTGTCATATAAATCAGCTAAATCTTACTGAAATTCTGTGATAAAAAGTTCACTTTCATTTTCAATTTAAATAAATATTTAATATACATATTTTGTTTAAATTTCAGTTTTCATAGATGTAGAGTTGTGTACATATAAATGTAAAGATAGATTTAGATATTACATAGAGCTTAGCTCTGAATTTTAGACATGGCTGATAAAAGTACATTCCCATTTTCAATAATTTCTATTGACAGTATGACAGTTGATAAGCTGTTTTCTCACAGCTCCTAACCTACAATTATTTGGTCAGCTTTGTGATGCTGGACTAGAACTCTGGAAACCATATTTCTAATTTGTCAACTGATTCACTATTATATTCTATCATTGAGGGCATTAGAAAGAGACTGAATGAATGGCTGAGAAATAAGGGATTTTTTCTTTTAGCATTATTTTAGTTGTTTTTTGTTTTCTTTTTAATCTGAGAGCAGCAGATTTTTTTTCAAGTAATGGGTGAAGACAACATTTTTAAATTTACACACAAAATCAACTTCACTGTGTCCCTTCAGAGACAGCAGAATCAGTCAAAAAGTATGGCCTCTTGAGAATTCTGAATCTCAACTTTTCAAACCTAACAGGTTTACACGTTCATTATTTGAAACAACCTTCTTTATTCCCCCAAACATAGCTACTTCCTCTAGGTTGATACCCTCCATGATAACATTTTTGGCTGTGTGTGTGTGTGTGTGTGTGTGTGTGTGAGAGTGTGTGTGAGTGACCAATTAGCAAATGACTATATCTAATTAATAAATTGATTTTATTTAACTATCTTATTAAAAACGTGATGCAGTTTTTGTTTCCTGATTAATTTCCAACCCTGATTGATATAGATACATATTTTTTTTGCATATTGGAAAGCAGCAATACACTGTTGCCATCACTAGAAATTTAAATTACTCCAACCTACTACGTGGCAATGAGGAAGAATGAAATATGGCCCTTTGTAGCAACGTGGATGAAACTGGAGAGTGTGATGCTAAGTGAAATAAGCCATACAGAGAAAGACAGATACCATATGTTTCACTCTTATGTGGCTCCTGAGAAACTTAACAGAAACCCATGGGGGAGGAGAAGGACAAAAAAAAGAGGTTAGAGTGGGAGAGAGCCAAAGTATAAGAGACTCTTAAAAACAGAACAAACTGAGGGTTGATGGGGGGTGGGAGGGAGGGGAGGGTGGGTAATGGGTAGAGGAGGGCATATTTTGGGATGAGCACTGGGTGTTGTATGGAAACCAATTTGACAATAAATTTCATATATTAAAATAAATAAATAAATAAACAAACAAATAAATAAATTGCTCCAACCAACCTACAGCACCTATCAATCTAAGAATATTAATTGCATAGAAAGGAGAATACAATTTAAAATTTTTAATTAAATTGCAGCAATAAAAAATAAAAGGCAATAAAGAGTAATGTTGACATTGTGGAAATTTTAGTCATAATTTGGAGAATAAGCCTAGAAATTTGTCATGAAACACAGAGAAGAAACTAAAAAGATGAAGAAAGAGAAAGAGAAATAAATAGAAATTGATATACAAGTAAGTTAGGAAATAACCATCTGAACAAATAATTATAAGAATCTTGGATACCTTCACAAAAACAGTTAAAAAGTTATATAAGAAGCAAACATTAAATGTGTACTTGAAAAAGAAAATTCTCATGTTGAAGAACTGTGAAAACTGCAAAGTGGCTCACTGTATTGTAGGAAAAGGTATTTTAAAAAGTTAGGAAATGGAGGGCACCTGGATGGCTCAGTCAGTTAAGCATCTGACTTCAGCTCAGGTCACAATCTCACAGTTTGTGAGTTCAAGTCCCACATAGGGTTCTGTGCTGACAGCTCAGAGCCTGGAGCCTGCTTCGGATTCTGTGTCTCCCTTTCTCTCTGCCCTTCCCTCGCTCACATTCTGTCTGTCTGTCTGTCTCTCTCTCAAGAATAAACATTAAAAAAAAAGTTGTTTTAAAAATTAGGAAATGGAAAATAAAAAATGGAAAATATTTGTAATAAAACCATACACATTGGAGAGATGAAAAATACAATAAATTAAAGGAAAAAGTGCATGAGGTAGAATTAACAGCTAATTAGACAATACAGATAAGAAAAACTAAGTGAACTTGAAGATGACAGTATAAACTATCCAAAAAGAATCATCTCTAGAGAAAAGACTGAAAAAAGAAATAATCTAGTAACATGTGAATGAAGACCTAAAAAGAAAGAAATGGGCAGAGGGAGTTGCCAAATAAAATATTTAAAGAAATAATAGTAAACATATATGTTCTTTTAATTTAATAATTTCACAGATTCAAGGCACTAAATAAACCCCAAGTAGCATAAACAGAAAGAAAACCACTCTAAATTACAATGTAATCAAATTACTGAAAATCAATGATAGAGATTACCTTAAAAGCAGATATAAAAAGCCAAGAAACTTTTCCATGTGTCCATGAACTTATTTTATTACTTAGTTTCTTTAATTGTTTACATTCCACATATAACGTGGGGTGCCTGGGTGACTTAGTTGGTTACGTGTCTGACTCTTGACTTCAGCCTAGGTCATGATCTCATAGTTTGTGAGTTCGAGCCCCATATCAGGCTCTGCACTGACAATAAGGAGTTTGCTTGGGATTCTCTCTCTCCCCTCTCTCTCTGCCCCTCCCCCCACTCTCTCTCTTTCTCTCTCAAAATAAATAAACTTAAAAGAAAAGATGCCACATATAAGAGATATCATATGGTATTTGTATTTTTTTTTCTTTCTGAGTTATTTCACTTGCCAAATACCCTCAATGTCCATCCATGTTGTTGTAAATGGAAATATTTCACTCTTTGTTATGGCTGAGTAGTATTGTGTATATATCTATATAGATATAGGTATAGATATAGATAGATATAGATATAGATATATAGATATAATATAGATATATATTTATACGTACAAACACACACACAGCATTTTCTTCATTCATTTATCCATTGATGCCAACTTAGGTTGTTTCCCTATTTTGGGTATTAGAAATAATGCTGCAATAAACTTGGGAGTACATACATCTTATGAAATTAGCATTTTCATTTTCTGTGGATAAGTACTCAGAAATAAAATTGCTGGATCACATGGTAGTTCTTCTTTGAATTTTCTGAGGAAATTCCATATTGTTTTCCCTAATGGCTACATCAATTTACATTCCCACTAACAGTACAAAAGAGTTTCCTTTTTTGTGCATCCTAACACTTCTTATTTCTTGTCTTTTTATAATAGTCATTCTAAAAACATTGAGGCAAGATGGTGGTGGTTCTCAGTGTGGTTTTGATTTGCATTTCCTTGATGATGAATGCTGTTGTGCAACTTTTTATGTACCTGTTGGACATCTATAAATCTTTTTAAGGAAATTGTCTCCTTAGGTTCTGCCTATTTATTTACTTATTTGTTTGTTTGTTTTAAAGTTTGTTTATTTATTTTGTGAGAGAGAGGGCACAAATGTATGTGGGGGAGAGGCAGAATGAGGCAGTGAGAAAATCCCAAGAGGGTTCCATGCTGTCAGCCCAGAGCCCAATGCAAGGCTTGAATTCATGAACTGTGAGATCATGACCTGAGATGAAATCAACAGTCAGACACTTAACCAACTGAGTCACCCAGGTGCCCCTATATTAAACATTTTTTAGATTAAACTTTTAAAAAAGGATAGAAAGTACTAGAAAGCAAATTTAAGAACAGCAAATGTGGGGTGCCTGGGTGGCCCAGTCAGTTAAGAGTCTGTCTTCGGCTCAGGTCATGATCTCATGGTTCCTGAGTTCAAGCCCCACATTGGGTTCTGTGATGACAGCTCAGAGCCTGGAGCCCTCTTCAGATTTTGTGTCTCCCTCTCTCTCTGCCTCTCCCGAATTCATGCTCTGTCTCTCTCTCTCTCTCTGTCTCAAAAAATGAATAAACATTTAAAAAAAGGACAAAAGGAGAAAAAAATATAGTTTATTGTAGTAACAATTGACAAAATTTGGTTTGACAAATAAAATGGAGTGTTAATTCCTAAGGAAAGAATTCAGAGTTCTGGCAAGTCTTATTAAGAAAAAAATGAGAGGGGCACCTGGGTGGCTCAGTCGGTTGACCATTCCGACTTCCACTAAGGTCATGATCTCATGGTTCCTGAGTTCGGCATTGGGATCTGTGCTGACAGCTCAGAGTTTGGAGCCTGCTTGGGACACTGTGTCTCCCTCGTTATCTGCCCCTTCCCTGCTCACAATCTATGTGTGTGTCTCTCTCTCAAAAATAAATGTTAGAAAAAATTTAAAAAGAAAAAAATGATTATACAAATACATAAATTCAGAATAAAAACAGAAGTAGAGGAAATTATAAAGATAATCGAGATAATTTTTTTAAACATGCAAAGTATTTAGGAATGAATATGATGAAATACAAATACAACCTCTACATTTAAGACTATAAAATACTGTTTAGAAGAATTACAGAGGACTCAAATAAATAGAAATATTATGCTCATGGAACAGATACAAAGCAACTTCAACAGAAATCCCAGGAGACTCTTTTTATAAAATTGATGAACTGCTTCTACAATTTTTATGATAAAACAAAGGATCTCAGAGAGCCAAAACAACTTTGAAAAGGAACAAAGATACACGATTCAAACTATCTGATCTCAAGAATTACGATACAGCTTCAAAAATTTAGAACATGTATTATTGTGTAAGATCAATGGAATAGATTAGGATGTCTAGAAATAGATCAACATATACATGGTTAATTGAATTTCCAAAAACTTCCCAAGATAATTCAATGGGTAAAATATAGTCTTTTACAACAAATTGTGCTAGAACAACTGGATATACATACACAAACAAACAAAAATGTGAGCTTCTAAACTTCTAACTGAAATAAAAGATTAACTTGAAGTGCATCATAAGCTTGAATGTAAGCATTGTATATAGAAGGTATAGAATTTGTGTATAGATGGATAGAGCTTTAAAAATATATATGAGAACTTCTTTGTGATCTTTACATAGAAATAGTTTTCATAAATAAGTCACAATAAGAATAAAGTAAGTTTCATTTCACTAGAATAAAAATGCTTTTTAAACTCTGCTGTTAGGAAAATACAAAGCAAGGAACTGAAAGCAATATTTGCAACATCTATATTTGATAAAGAACATGTATTCAGGATATTTAAGGAACTCTTTTTTATTAATGTTAATTAATTAATTAATTAATTAATTTAGAGAGCACAAGTAGGGAAGGGGCAGAGAAAAAGGGAGAAAGAGAGAATCCCAAGCAGGCTACCCGTTGCCAGTGCAGAGCCTGATGTGGGGCTTGAACCCATGAACTGTGTGATCATGATCGGAGCAGAAACCAAGAGATGGACACCTAATCGACTGAGCCTCCCAGGTACCCCTAAAGAACTCTTATAATGTAACTAACAATAATAATGATAACCAGATAAGATATGCTAATTGAGTAAAAGATTTGAATAAATATGTCACCAAAACAGATACAGGTACAGAAATGGCAAATAAGCACCAAAAAGTACTCAACCTCATTAGTCACTAGGAAAGCAGAGATCAAAGCAAATCCCAAGCTTCTTCAGGCACAGCTACAGACACTTAAAAAATTTTTCTAGTCTCCATTTTAAGTAGGTAAAGAGGAAAGGAGTCATTTGGACTCTGTCCTCCAATAAACACCTGAGACTTAATACAAATTGAGAAGAGAAATATAGTAATTTTATTAAAATCCAGTTTATGATAATTTGTTACATTTAAATACGTCCACCCTATGGCTACATCTGATTTAGTGAAAAGTTTTTAAAGAAAAAACTAAATTTAAAATTTCTACACCTCTATAAATATCATTTGGACTTGTTTTGCTCAATTTGAAGAAAACATTGGGGAAAGGTCTAGTATTATTTCTTAAAGAAACCTTTGTTCTCATTAATGAAAAATTGTTGCACATTTTGATGAATTTTAAACAAAAAAATATAGGTATGTAGTTTAGCTAACAAACGTTTTCTAATTTACTAACAATATCCAGATTTCAAGTTATCTACTTTATCCTTTTATGGAAGTAAAATAAATACTTAACCTGTGTACTTTAATCCTGCAGCTCTTTCGGAAATCATCCCAGAATGACGAAAATGTAAATGGTTCCTTTCACTATATTTGGTGTATACATGTGGTACGATGTATTTTCTCCTTGATTTCACCATTAAATACCCAACTTATGAAAAATTCAGTATCTAATCTCCTTATTTTGTGGTTCATCTGGTATTTTAAAGTGTCCATAATATAAACTGTCTCTGCAAACAGATTTACTTTTCTTAAGGAACTGTACTTACTTGATTTAGTAAAAATCAAGACCTTGTGTGTGTGTTTTCAAAATATATATTTTAACACAGCAATTGTTTCATGAATGCTACGGTGGTATGAAAAATTTAAGGTATAATTAAATTTACTATTTTTCTAGAGAAACAGATGAATAAATGATTACATGTATTTGTGAAGTTCTATGAATTGTACCAGATCTCCTACATTTTTTAAATTGATGAAATGTGTTTCTTCTTGAAGATCTCAGTTATTTAACATGAATTAACAAAAATGTATTATTTTAACGGGGCTAATTGGGCAGTAAGAATAGTAAGAATGCGCTAGTTAAGCACATTCCTAAACTCTAAAGGCCACATAACACATGACATTTATATCCTCATACTCTAGTAAAACATAAATTTCTAAAATTTTGAATACAAATGGTTTGATTCATGAATCTAAAATACACATATGCATGTAACCACATTTTATTTTAAGCATCTATCTTTAAATTATTAATAAGGGCATATAAAGATAAAATATCCTATAAGATGTTTGGCACGGAGTAGAACATTAGAATATTTCTTTGGTTTTCGTTTTGTTTTGTTTTGTTTTTTAATAAAGGTATAAGAAGAAACGACAGAGGTCTTTACTTTGGGCCAGTTTCAATTAGACAACTTAGCTGCTTAGAGTCTGGTACTAATGAGGTCAAGGCCAAGGGCCTAATCCCCACAGGGCTAATTAGGATTATTTTGCTTCCAGATCTCACACTAGGTATCTTGCAAAATGCCCCAGTTACAAAAGGGAAGCCAGGTGATAAAGAGTTGGTGGATCAGTAAAATTCAGAAATCTCAGTTGGCTACTCAGGCAACATCACTGTCCTACTGTGGCACTATAATATTCCAGCTATACTGGTCACCCTTGGTTCTAAAATCATATTTTGTGATTTTTGGCCTTTATGTATTTTTTTTCTTTAATCCTCTGTGCCATTCATGTTTGGGGGAATTAAAATTCTTATCCCTTAAATCCTAGGA
The DNA here is from genome assembly GCF_022079265.1 of Lynx rufus. NCBI lineage: Eukaryota > Metazoa > Chordata > Mammalia > Carnivora > Felidae > Lynx > Lynx rufus. Next base: position 166,125,537 of record NW_025814823.1, read on the forward strand.
TATTTGGCACCTCTTCCACAAATTGTCATCACTTCATTCTCTCAAAGTACAAGAATCTTCTTTATAGCAATCATGTGATACTGGTCTGATAATTTACATATGTGACACAAACACTCTAAGAAAATAAATCCTTGAATTAGATATACAGTGTTGTTACTCATCTTTATAACTCAGTGTGGCTTGAACATCATCTCTTTCCATAAATACTAGCTGAAAAGAATGAATTAAAAAGAGATAGTGAATAAGTGAGAGAATGAATGCAGTTCCAGGTTGCAATTAATTACCTGGCCCCTAATCCAGAGCATGTACTGTACCTCATGGCATAAGGTTTTATTATGAAAGATGAGTCGTTATCTCCAACTATGCTATATCTCTAATATTAATAAATAAAGTTAGGGACACCTGGGTGACTCCGTCAGTTAAGTGTCCAATTCTTGATTTCAGATCAGGTCATGATCTCATGGTGTGGGTGCGAGCCTGCTTGGAATTTTCACTCTCCCCCTCTCTCTCTGCGCCTCACCTCCTCTCTCTCTCTCAAAATAAATAAACAAACTTAAAAACATTTAAATAAATTAATAAATAGAGTTCAAGTATCAGCCATGGTTAGTTTTTTTTTTCACTTTTATCCATAATATTTTTTTTTAATTTTTTTTTTTCAACGTTTATTTATTTTTGGGACAGAGAGAGACAGAGCATGAACGGGGGAGGGGCAGAGAGAGAGGGAGACACAGAATCGGAAACAGGCTCCAGGCTCCGAGCCATCAGCCCAGAGCCTGACGCGGGGCTCGAACTCACGGACCGCGAGATTGTGACCTGGCTGAAGTCGGACGCTTAACCGACTGCGCCACCCAGGCGCCCCTATCCATAATATTTTTTAGATATTGATTACAAATACATCAGCTTCAAATAACATTATTGGACTTTGTCTTTCTCCTAAAATGTAATTATTACATTGTTTGAAAGGATATCAGACTCAGAGAAGCTAATAAAAGGGGAAAATCCAGATATGAAAAATAGGTTTTAATTAAATAAGATTCAAAGGAACCTTCTATGTGGAAAAGTCCAGCCAGAAAGCCAGTGTATTACAGGAATCACCACAGCTCATGCTTTAATACAATTTAATAGCTACTTTTCTCTGTGTTTACTAACTCAAGATTCAAAGTCCCAAGCAGCAGAGTCCTACTTAATGGGCTTGGTTGCCAGGACGTAGAAAGAGGAAATATCTAGGTCTGTACTTTCAATAATGATAGGCACTAGGCATGGATGTCTACTGAGCCCTTGGAATGAGGCTGGTCCTAACAAAGAGGTGCTGTGATGTAAAATACATTGGGGTCTGAAGACATAGTAAAAATTAAAAGAATATGAAAATCTCAATACTTTATATTATTTACATGTTGAAATTGGTTAAATAAAACTTCTCATTAAAATTAAATTTACCTTTGTTAAAAAATCATTATAGCTACTAGAAAATTTAAAATTACATACATAGTGCGCTTTAGATTTATAATTTCTATTGGACAATGTTGCTGATCTAGATGTTTTAGGTATTTTTAGTGAGAGATGGGACGGTGCCTACCACTTCTCCTGCCACCCAGTGTCTCCACCAAGCCTCTAAACAATAGCCGGTGACGAGGTGAGTAACCATATAGAGTGTACTTATGTCTACCATGGTTTGTGAGAGAATGTGCTTTGTGGATGACTGATGATTTAAGAGTGAAACTTTGATAGTGCTGGGATCATTCATGATATGGGTGCCACAGAATCACAAAAGGGCTTTAAATATTGGCTTCTGACTTTTGGTCCAACTGAAGTAATATATAACAACAGAGAGATACACTGTTAAGACAGAAATATGAAGATACTCATGAACGTTTAATGTTCATCTCATAACCAGAAGTTAGTGACTATTTAAAAACTGTGGATGTAGAAAATACATTGCATTATATCTATATGTATATTAAACTGTGTATATTAATTTGTTCAATGCATGCAATTTTCTCAAGATATGTATTTAAAGTAAGAGATATATATTCAATTCTGAGAAGTTCCACCTATAACTGTAAGGGTTTCAGGTGGAAAAACAAATCCATACTGTAAAAGTTCAATATTTCCTGTTAAAATTTAGATGAAGTCAGGGCACCTGGGTGGGTCAGTCAGTTAAACGTCCGACTCTTCATTTCAGCTCAAGTTATGATCTCATAGTTGTGAGATCAAGCCCCATGTCTGGCTTTGAGCTGGGTGTGAAGCCTCATTGAGATTCTCTCTCTCCCTCTGCCTCTCTCCAGCTCACATACATGTGCACATGCTATTTATCTCTCTCCTTCCCTCTCTCAAAAAAATTTAGATGAATTCAAGTTCTCCTTATGTACCTATCTTCCCCTTTTCTCCCATTAGTATTTATTAGTGTTTCAAATAATTCTTTGTTTCTTTCCTATATAATGCCACTGATAATAATATCATGAATAAAAATATCCTCTTCCAAATATTTTATGAGCTTTCTGATGTGACTAAAATAATGTCTGTCTTAGTTTTATCCCCCATCTCTGCTGGGTACGTAAAATATTCTCAGGTAACATTCAATGTATTGGGCTACCTCAAAAAAGGAAATGTGCAAGTTGCTAGAAAAAAAGAAAAAAAAAGGAAAAATAAAACAAGAAAGGCTAAGAATTTCATTCCAAACCATTTTTAGGCATGAAGGCTGATCTTATACTTAGGACTTGAAGGGTGGAGGAAAAGACTGCCTATTTTGTTATAACAAACATGTCTCAAAATTACATTACTTCATCAAGGTGAAATTTCCATGTGAAATTTGTATGAGTGCTAATGTGTCACCTGTTTAATGGAATGTTGACTATTCACTACCAAATATACTGGAATCTCTTTATTAAGTGCACTTTTGGAAATAGGATTAACGTATACTTCAAGTTAAATATAACAAAGATCTATATGTGGCCTTATTTTGAAATAAACAGAATACTTTAGAATATATTTTTGAATTTGGAGTTTCAATGGAACTATCCTAATCTTTATTAAACCTTATTAAAATATTAAGGTGAGGGGCTCCTGGGTGGCTCAGTCTTTTAAGCATCCGTCTTCGGCACAATCATGATTTCACAGCTCGTGAGTTCGAGCCCCATGTCAGGCTCGGTGCTGACAGCTCGCACTCTGGTACCTGCTTTGAATTCTGTCTCTCTCTCCCTAACCCTCCCTGTTAGTGCTCTGTCTCTCTCTCTCTCTTTCAAATATAAATAAACATTATTTTTAATAAAAAAACATATTAAGATGATTTGTGTTTCAATTAAACATAAAATTGTAACTCCTTTGCATTTTTATTTATTTTATTTTCTTATTTGGAGAGTCTGCTGGTATTATGGTTATATTACTATGTGCTTTCAATTTGTAAATAAAAATAATTCCGTAGGGAATTTCTTAGGTAAAACGGTGAATATGTATTTGATATGTTAAGATTATTGGAGAAAGTGGAGCTATTTACAATATACTCCAGACTTATTTCCAAGACAAGAGACAGATAAAAGAAGATTACTAGAAATAAAAGACTTTAAAATTTATCATGTTGAAGAAGTTATCATCTCAATGTACTATAGATATTAGTTAAAAGACAATTTTAGCGCTGATTTTTGTGTCATTGCAAGCCAGGAAATCTAATGAAAATTATAAATTTAATTATATGATAAAATAGAAGTAGAGAAAACTTAAATTTGTATTTTTGTGTCTTTAAGGAACTCAGAAATATCTCTATCTTTAATAGAAAAATAAAGTATTTGTTTTAAGAATCCAAAGAATACTTTAAGTTTGAAACATATAGAGTCAAATTCTATCATAAAGAAGTAACAGATGATATTACTAGTGTTTCCATTTCTAACTTTTTTGTACCACTATTTATGCATATATATATATATATATATATATACACACACACACACACACACACACACACAGAGAGAGAAAGAGAGAGAGAGGAAGAGCATTCTATTTTCTGTATGTTCCGATTACGGGTAAGTTGTTATACTATATGTTACAAAGTATTATACTGTATAAAGTTATATGTAAATATAACATATGCCATATCATATGAAATATATCATTTCTATTTTATACAAATATTAATTTTACCATTATTTATAATATATAAGTTAATCTTATACCTTATAGATTATATGTTGAAATATATGTAACATAATCTTTCTCTTCTCTCACCCTCTACAATTTCCTATCTGTATATTTGATGTCATCAATCTGGCTGCATACCTCAACAATTTTCTCTGTATTTGTACAAAATAAAGAGTTTGTATATACATCTGTTTATACAACAACTTTATTGAAATAATTCATATTCCCACATTTATTCTTTAGTTGACATGCTACTAAACCTTTACATGTAGATGTAAGTGATCTTTTTAGTAACTAAAAATATTACATAGAATTGATATTTTATTCAATTGTTTACATATATCCCTGTGTTTTTTTTTTGTCCCCACAAAGTTTTCTCTACCAATATTTTTACTACTACAGGCAAGTCTCTCCAGAGAGGAGTTTTTAGTCAAATGTATGACTGATTTAATTATTAAAATTAAAATACTTAAGAAGTCAGAATTTTTCCTTAGGAGGTTTTACAATATCAAACTCTCATGTCAATGAGAGAATCTCCTCTAACTGTAATAAGCTGGATATCATGGTTGACTTTCTTAGTTTTTAAGACTCTAATGTCAAAAATGTATCTCTTTATTCTTTCACTTTACAGTGTTCTAACTTCTAGAAAAGTTGAGCACTATAAGTTTGAATAATAAGCATCCCCCTATTTGGTTGACACTGCCAAAAACTAATTATATTAGTAACTCAAAGGAATGTTTTCATGAGTTTCAAGTCATGCACAGCTACTCCTCCAAATAGTAAATGAAAAAATGTAAGCAACAATTTTAAAATGTTAAATTTTCTATTGTTATTACCGTATTTTAGTCTCTGAACAAATACTATTTCACAAACAAGATAAAGATTACATATTCATTCTATCTTTAGGAATGTAAAAGTTCAATTATTTCAGGTTTTATTATAACAGCTAAGCCCTAAACCCTGATACCATCTATATGAGTAAGGATTTAATTTATCTCTCTTCTTGTATCAGTAGCCTAATTAGAATTAGAAAATACAAAATTTTACTTAATATTGAGCATCTTTGCAAATGTGTAGTGGCTATATGGATTTTCTTTTCTAATTATTGTCTTTCCAAATTCTTTTCCCATTTTTTTCTTTTTCTCCTTTTCTTCTTCTTTTTTTTTGCTTTTAATGTATTTAAAATCATTATCTATAATCATAATGATATTACTATCTTAAATGTATAAACTATATTTAATTATTTATTTGCAACTAATACTTTCTCCTCAGATATAACATGTAACAAAAGTTCAAACTTAAAAAGCAATCTGAGATATACATGACATGTACTTTGGAAATGAATATAGATTTTGTCAAAAGTTTGTCAGTTTCTCAGAGTCAAAAACAGACAATTCTTATAAATGCTAATAAATTGCATTAATTGAAAAGAAGTGGCAGGCTTTTAAAGTTATATTTTGTAGAAATTCTAATATTGCTTTCACAAAGCCTGAATAGATTGTCAGAACATACATATTTTAATACAGTTACTGTTTCTTTGTAACTGCCCAGTATTAGTATTTACAAATTAATTTACATGTAATTTATCAGTATCAGTCTCTATGATTTAATTGACATGATTTTTTTAATTTTTTAAAAATGTTTATTTATACTTGAGAGAGAGAGAGAGAGAGAGAGAGAGAGAGCAGGGGAGAGTCAGAGAGAGAGAGAGACGGAGATAGAATATAAAGCAGGCTTCAAGCTCTGAGCTGTCAGCACAGAGCCCAACACAGGGTTCAAACTCATGAACTGTGAGATCAGGACCTGAGATGAGGTCAGACATTCAATCGACTGAGCCACCCACGTGCCCCTAATTTACATGATTTTTAAGTGACCCTTGCTGTATGGCTATATTTGTGAAGTGAAAACTTCTCTAAGATTTGAAGAAGCATATTACTACAGATCTATATGTGGAGTGAAGATGGTGTCTTTGAGCTATTGCTCTGGCCTCAGTTACCCTCTTCCTTACAAAATGGTCCACTAGAGCTCATCACATAGGAGGGCTGTGGTGCTTGGGTGACAGTGGTTAGTTGGCAGATACTCAATGATCAGTATGGGATTCTCAGTATACGTCAAATGGATGGAGAGAATAGTCAAGACTGTGTGTATAAAGAAATGGGCACATCTGACCTGTCCCTGCAAATAGAGGTTCTAATGATTTGACGGGGGCAATACATGCTAAGTGGTTTCATTTTCAGGGAAAAAAAAAAAAACTGTGTCCAGATAGGTTAGGGGTTCTATTCAGCCCATCTGGTCACTTGCATCAGAGCCAGTAAGAGTACAGTTCAAATGAAATGTTATTTTAAAAAAAAGTAAGTGAATGAATAATAATTCAGTAGATGACACTGAATTTTTGTTGCAATCAAGGAATGTAAAGTACATGCATAAGAATTAATCCTTTAGCTTTAAGGATGCATGGCCACAACTAAACCGACATGGCAGAACAGAGAGTACTAGGGAAACATGACAGTGTGTTCATATACTTCAGTATGTTATTTATGCTTGTTATGTTAGACACACGCATATATACTTCATCCTTTGCTATGTTTATTTAAACCAAGCACTTGAAGAAATAACTGAAAACATTCCAAACACAGAAGTGTTGTAATACTTCTTCCTGCTTCTTTTTTATATATACTCATTCGTCCTGTGGTTCGGCATATAAATATGTGTCACTTACTAGTTAATTAAAATTACTGGATTTGTGTTCCTTGTACTAAATTAAAAATATATATATAGCTTTTGGCTATTGAATCCACCATTTCATTTTCTTTTTTATTATGCCTTCGTTGCGCTCACATTTTGCCAACTTCTTGAATTGTATTTAAAATTGAATAGCTACTGAGGCTTATTTATTTTATTCTTTTTTTTTGTCTTGAGAGTATGAGATAAAGTTAATAAACACACAAACACACACATATACATAAAAAGAAAGAGTTTAGATAAGCTGTGTGTAGTCTAGAAGTTATAGAGAAGGATAGGACTTTGGAGGTCATCTAGAGTTGTTTCTCCTCTCATCTTTATCCCCCCAAATTATTTTCTTTTGTGGATTTAGGTGAAAATGAAAATGAAAAAGAAAAAGAACAGTCCTAAATTCTACTTTCAGCTCCCCAACCAACTTGTAACATGATTGTGAGCCGGATCTTAAACGCATTGTGTTTGTGTGTCTTGCCAAATAAACTACCAGATACTGCTTTGAAGAATGTGTCAAATACAATATTTGTATTCAAAACTTCAAGATTTCTGCTTGGAAATCAGAAAAGCCCAGAAGATCTGTACGAAAAGCCACAGGGAAGATAATCAAGACCTGAAGTGATTTGGAATGAACAAGTGGAAAGAAACATCATTCTAAGGTTAAACTAAACCAATCACGACGCTTAAGGAAAATTTCAGTCCTGATCGTATTTCAACAAAGAGAATTTTGATGCTGTTTACAATAAGCATAAATGCATTCAGTAATTGGAAATAAAGCCCATTAGGGAAATAAATCTGCATTGTTTTTTGGTGCAATTTGATGGGAAAAAAATTGTAACAGTAAGTTGCTGTTCACAGAAACAAAACAATTAAATTTAACCACTCGCAGAGCAAAATATTATCTATCCGGAAGTGGCAAGAGAGTTTTGCTGAGCCATCTACATATTATTGCCTGAATGTAAAATTTGTGGCTTTAGCGTGTCTGTGGACAAAGCAAAGAACTCAAATCTAGCTATTATTGAAGATTCAGCATCGGAGAAAAATTCCAAAATTTATTTGTGAATCCGTAAGTAATCACCTATTTCTCTATATATTTACTTATAAACTATAATTAATGAAAGAAGTTGAAGCTTGAAGAAAGAGTGAATTTCTACAGCAAATTATAATGCTTGAATTAAAATAAAGATTAGAACCAAGAATAATGCAAAATAGGGTATATTTGTAAAGTAAAAATATTAAAACATGTGTACATAGATGATAATACTTAAGAGTTATTATTCATAACCTAAAAATGCAGCTCTAAGTTTCTTAAAAGCTGGAAGAAAACAGACTGTGCTGCCTTAAGTTGAGTTTATAGTACTGTTGAATTTAATTTACTGGAGAACAGGAACTGATTCACAGATATATAAGTAAATTCCAAATGAGATATCACCTCACACATGTCAGAATGACTAAAATCAACATAAGAAACAACGGGTGTTTGGCAACAATATTTAATTAAATAAAAATTTAATTTAAATTTAATTTAATTAAAAATAAGAAAAAAAAAACAACAATAAGGAGGGGTTCCTGGTGACTCAGTTGGTGAAGCATCTGACTCTTGATTTCGGCCCAGGTTATGATCTCACGGTTCCTGAGTTTGAGCCCCGCATCGGGCTCTGCAACTGATGGTACACAGACTGATTGTGATTCTCATTCTCTCTCTCTCTCTTTACTCTTCCCCTTCAGCATTCTCTCTCTCAAAATAAATAATTAAACTTAAAAAAAAAAAACAAATACATATAGGTAAATTCCTCCCGCTGTCCCCTTCAGTCTTGAAAACTCCGACAGCCCTTATGTAAAGACTAGGTGAAAACTAAAGAAGTATTATTATGTGATTGGAACAGAAAGTAATCAAAATCAATGTGCACATTTTTGTTTTTGTTTTTACTTATTTGATTTTTCTATTTTTAATTTTTTTGAGGTATAGAATTTAGTGATTTGCCACTTACATATTACACCCAGTGCTCATACCCACAAATGTCCTCCTTAACACCCCTCACCCTTTCAACCCTTCCCCTCCACCCAACACTCCTCCAGCAACCCTGTTTTTTTCTGTATTTTAGAGTCTCTTTTGGTTTGTCTCCCTCTCTGTTTTTATATTATTTTTGTTTCCCTTCCCTTATGTTCATCTGTTTTGTATCTTAAATTCCACATATGAGTGAAATCATATGAATTTGTCTCCCTCTGACAAATTTGTCTTCCTTCCTTCCTTATTTCGTTTAGCATAATACACTCTAGTTCCATCCACGTATTTGGAAATGGCAAAATTTCATTCCTTTTTTTTCACCAAATAATATTTCATTGCATATATATACACCACATCTTCTTTATCATTGGTAGATGGACATGTGTGCTCTTTCCATACTTTGGCTATTGTCGATAGTGCTGCTATAAACATGGTGGTGCATGTGCCCCTTCAAATCAGTACTCCTGTATCCTTTGGATAAATCCTAGTAGTGCAATTTCTGGGTCATAGGGTAGTTCTATTTTTAATTTTTTAAGGAACCCCCATACTGTTTTCCAGAGTGGCTACACCAGTTTGCATTCCCACCAGCAGTGTAAAAGGGTCCCTCTTTCTCTGCATCCTTGCCAACATCTGTCTTTGCCTGAGTTGTTAATTTTAGCCATTCTGACAGGTGTGAGGTGGTATCTCATTGTGGTTTTGATTTGGATTTCCCTGATGATGTGTGATATTGAGCATTTTTTCATATGTCTGTTAGCCATCTGGATGTCTTCTTTGAAAAAGTGTCTCTTCATGTCTTTTGCCCATTTCTTCACTGGATTATTTGTTTTTTGGGTGTTGAGTTTGATATGTTCTTTATAGATTTTGGATACTAACCCTTAATCTGATACATCATTTGCAAATACATTCTCCTATTCTATCAGTTGAGTTCTGATATGGCTGATTGTTTCTTTTGTAGTGCAAAAGCTTTTTATCTTAATGAGGTCCCGATAGTTCATTTTTGCTTTTGTTCCCCTTGCCTCTGGAGACATGTCAAGTAAGAAGTTGTTGCAGCTGAGGTAAAAAAGGTTGTTGTCTGTTTTCTGATCTAGGATCTTGATGGCTTCCGGTCTTATGTTCAGATCTTTCATCCATTTTGAGTTTATTTTTGTGTACAGTGTAAGAAAGTGGTCCAGGTTCATTCTTCTGCATGTCGCTGTCCAGTTTTCCCAACACCATTTGCTGAAGAGACTTCTTTATTCCATTGGGTATTCTTTCCTGCTTTGTCAAAGATTAGTTGGCCATACATTTGTGGGTCCATTTCTGGGTTCTCTATTCTGTTCCATTGATCTATGTATCTGTTCTTGTGGGAGTACCATACTGTCTGGATGATTACAGCTTTGTAATATAGCTTAAAGTCCAGAATTGTGATGCCTCCAACTTTGGTCTTCCTTTTCAGGATTGCTTTGGCTATTTGGGGTCTTTTCTGGTTCCAACAAATTTTAGGATTGTTTTTTCTAGCTCTGTGAAGAATGCTGGTGTTATTTTGATAGAGATTAATGTGCACATTTTTTTAAAACCAAAGTCAATAAAGATAAAAAAAACCTTGTGGCTTTATCTAGAAAAGAAAGTGGCTTAGTCATTAGATCCTCATGTCTGATATAGGTGGTGTCTTCCATGAAGATATCACCATCCAGTTTAGCATTGAATAAACTTAAAGCATCAAAAATGTTTGATTGATTCACAAGCCACTACCAAGCACCCCAAATTAAAAGTAAATGCAAAGCCATGCTTACTAGTGCTAAGTCACTTTCTCCTTTCATACCCCTTGATCCTTCCTTTCCAGTCTACCTTGACCTCAGCTATTTTAAGGAGAGTAATAACCAGTGGTGCAGCTGAATCTCCTGACCTCTGAAGGGAACCAAAAGGCCATACACATCTAGCTGAGTATACTAAGGAACTTTGGGGAAGGGATGGACTCAAACTGTATAGTTCTGTTGAATACAGACATCAGAGTCACTATTCTGAGTGCCTGCTCTTGTTGGGCAGGGGGGACTCAAATCTAACTGATATATTTGGAGCAAGATTCAGCAAGGAATGGAAACTGAAGTTACCTTGTGGGTAGGTTCTTTGGGAATGATTTGATGTACTGTTGTGACTTCTGTTGCCTAATTTTGATTAATGTTTTGCATGGTTGTAATATAAATGTTCATAAAGTTCCGAGGGGTTCCTCCTGATTGGGAATAGCTTCATGTAGAGAAGTACCAATGGGAGGTGTAAATCACTTTCAAACTACTTCCCTCTCTCTGCTCTGTTGTTCCAACAGGAGCAGTGCAGAATTCCAGAGGGAGAAAGCGAAAACATAGCCTTGATTAAGACTTAAAAGCAACAGAAGTAAAAAGAGATGAAATATTTCAATTCAACAGCCATGTATGAAAGTAAAAAAAGGCTCATGGGATCTCGAGATTTAGAGTGGATTACTGTCAACTAAATTTATTTGCTGCTCCCATAGTCCCAAGTGTACCAGAAATTGTGACTGCGACTGAATCCATTGCCCACACTGATGACACTGGGTAAGTTGTCTTAGATATTGCTAACAACCTCTTTTATACCCTACTGTCATCTGAGCACCAAGACCAATTTGCATGTATGTGTTCAGTCTTCTAATATTGTTTGCAGTAGTTTTCAAGGTATGTAGAAACTCCTCACTTCCAATTAGCAGTCAGATCATGATTTAATGTGAGTGTCTTTACTTTATGAGATTAAAAAAAAAGTTTTCATTGTATAGAGTATGTCTTGTTGGCTGAAAGGTCAGAAATCTTAGACTCAATAGACCTGAGTGCAGTCTTATCATATATATGCAGATAGTTAAAAATGTATTCAGGCGCCTGCTTGGCAAGAAAAGTTACTTGGACTACCTAGGGAAATTTACAGTGCTCAATCTCTTCCATAGTGAAGAAAAATCTTGACTCTTCTTTGCTAAAATCACAGGAAAAAAAAAAAAGATACAGGACCTTATTGAGTCCTTTGTGTATTGAAGGTTGAATGTGCCTCACTTGTTTACTATAGTTGATTGTTTACATGGGCTAGTACACAAATCAGCATATTGTGAATGGGACCCAAACCAATAGTTTGTGTTAGAAAATATTTAGCAAGCTGAGGCATACCCTCTACCTTCCAGGCAAATAACCTAACGATTTAAGCTACAATTCTCTGTGGCTGATGATTTTCCTTATCACAGCCTCAGGCAAAGTGAAGCATATATTTGATGTTCTAAATTCAACAACTCTTTGTCATGGACATATATCTATTTAGAAAAATAGTTATTTGTTTTCTTTGAGGCTCTTGTCAAAACTGAATTTTTATCCTATGGAAGTCTAGTAACTCTCTAGTCTGATTTTGCCATTTTGAGTTAAGCTGACTTGGATACAGTGATTGATATGGTGTGAAACCTAATATGCATTGCTTGTCAAACAGAAATACTATAGTCAAAAACAATGCCCTCAACTTTGGCTGAGGTATCTCAACTTTGCCCAAAAGAATTTGAGCTATTTTTTGGGGGGAAACATCATCCCACAAATTGCCACTCAAATTAAAGCTTCTAACTTAAAGGGAACCTTGATTTATCATTTTAAGGAAATTCCAGCAATAGATTATATATCTCTCACAATATTTGGTGATCCCTCCAAAATGAGGCTACCCTCAGTTCCTTGAGGGAACTTCTTATAGGGATAACTGTCATACTACTTTTATGTTGTCTGTGGTCAGTTACCCTCATAACTAGAGTTATCTAATTAGAAAAGTGGTAAATGATAAAATTAGCCCAGAGTTCCTCCTTGCAAGACAAGATACAGTCTAGAATCACTGATACACCTTTCTCTGCCTGGTTTAAGCAGTGGGCCACGTAGAAAGACCTTTACAGAAACTTAAAAATAAGCCATGCGGCTTTAAAAAATTTGTTTTAACATTTATTTATTATTGAGAGACAGAGAGACACAGAGCATGAGCAGGGGAGGGGCCGCGAGATGGAGAGACAGAATCTGAAGCAAGCTTCAGGCTCTGAGCTGTCAGGACAGAGACCGACACTGGGCTCAAACTCACAAACCGCAAGATCATGACCTGAGCCAAAGTCAGACACTCAACCGACTGAGCTACCCAGGCTATGTGGCTTTTTAAAGTATGCCTTGCAAGTTATGGAATTGTTCAGCTGGCTGAATCCAGATCTTTGCTGGACATGGTTGAGTTCTGTATTGAAAGTTTGTCTTGAATGATTCTTGGAGTCTAGTTTGTAGTAGCTTTAATTGCATGCTGAATTAGGCAAATTGAATGGATGTGGTCAGCTTCTATGAGTCAGATTAATCAGAGTGACCAAATGTCATACTTGAGGGAAAATGTTCCAGAAAGCAAGAAAGTTTAGAAATGATATGTGAACATGGTTGGGAGATAATTCTCTATGGTGATACTCTGACTACAGCTGTATCTGTGAATATTAAAGTCTTTTATCTTTGACCAAGCAGTTTCATGTCTTCTACTAGCATTTACAAAATTTTTTGGCTAACTTGTTGGCTTGGCTTACGAATATGTTAAAATCTCAGACTCTTCACAGTACTTGATATAAATGTGTGTTTATGATGTGTGTGTATAAATTTTATTAGAATATTTATATACATATTTATAAGTTTTATATGTATTTTTAGTCATGTAAAAATTGAGTTTTTAGAGGAATGTAAGAATGAATAAACATTAAGAATTCAATCAACATATTGCCACATATTATTAGATAAAAATAGGCAATGATCATCCCAATAATCCTGTGATAACATTCAACATTCCTTACGATTACAAAAGATATCAAGTCTAAAAGAGAATCTCCATTAGTTGATAAAAGTAATTTACCTCAGCCAGTAGTAAACTGTACTTCATTATAAAACACTGAAATCATAATTATAATCACAGACATAGACCATCTAATAAGCAAGGTAAAATCAATACATAAATAAATGATTCAATAGATGAATGAACAAATGCATAGATATATGACCTAATTTTTTTGTATTAAGACTTTATTTTTGGAACAATTTTAGGTTCACAGAAAAATGAGAAGGTACAGAAATTTCCCATACTCTCCCTGCCCGCACACATACACATCTTCACCTATTATCAACACCTCTCACCACAGTAGTACATTTGTTACACTGATAAACCTACACTGACAGTGTAATCATCCATAGTTTATAGTTTCCCTTAGAGTTCACTGTATATCCTATGGGTATAGAGAAATGTACAATTACATGTATCCATCATTATAATATCATGAAGACTGTTTTACTGACCTAAAATTCCTATGCTTTGCCTATTTATCCACTCTCCCTACCAAACCCTAGCAATCTCTACTTCCTACTATCTCCATAGTTTGGCCTTCCTACTATCTCCATATTTGGATCACACAGTATGTCTCCATGTCTTTTCATGGCTTGATGGCTCATTTCTTTTTAGCTCTAAATACTATCCCATTTCCTGAATGTACCATATGTTTATCATTTACCTACTTGGTTGCTTACAGGTTTTGAATCATGAATTATAAATTAAGCTGCTGCAACATCTATGTGCAAATTTTTGTATGAACAAGTTTTCAAATCTTTAGGTGCAGTTTCTGGATTCTATGGTAAGAGTATGTTTAGTTTTATGAGAAAGTACCAAATTTTTAAAAAATGGCTGTGCAATTTTGAATTCCCACAGCGATGAATGTGAGTTCTTGTTGCTGCACATCTTTGACCACATTTGGTATTGGCAGTGCAGATTTTGGTCATTCTAACAGATGCAAAATGGTATCTCAATATTGTTTTAATTCATACTTCCTGGTGACAAATGAAGTAGAGCATTTTTTCATATGCTTATTTGATAATCTGTATGTTTACTTCATTGAACTGACTGTTAAGGTCTTTAGCTCATTTTTAATCAGGTTGCTTATTTTCTTTTTGTTGAGATTTGAGAGTTCTTTGTATATTATGAGTAGCAGTACTTCATCAGAAATGTCTTTTGCAAATATTTTTTACCTCTCCGTGGCTTGGCTTCTCCTTTGCTTGACACTATCTTTTGCAGGGCAAAAGTTGTTAACTTTAATGGTTTGCTTATTAATTATTTCTTTCATGGATCTTGACTGTGGTGTTGCATCTAAAAAGTCATCTCCATAAGTAAGGTCACCTAGGTTTTCTCCTATGTTATGTCCTGGGAGTTTTATAGTTTTATGTATTATATTTAGGTCTGTGGTCCATTTTGAGGTAATTTTTGTGAAGGGTTTGTGTCTGTGTTAGATTCTTTTTTTTTTTTAACATACTCATTTTTTAAAAGATTATCTTTTCACCATTGTATTTGCCTTAGCTCCTTTGTTCAAGATCAGTGGACTATATTTATGGCCATCTATTTCTGGGCTCCCTATTCTGTTCCATTGATATATATGTCTGTTTTTTTTTTTTTTTGTTTTGTTTTGTTTTTTTGTTTTTTTGTTTTTTTTTTTTTACCAGTACCACATTATCTTGATTACTGTAGTAAGTCATGAAGTCAAGTAATGTCAGTCCTCCAACTTTGTTCTCCTTCAATATTGTGATGGGTATTCTGGGTCTTTTGCCTCTCCAAATAGACCTCAATATCAATTTGTCATTATCTACAAAATAATTCGCTGGGATTTTGATTTGGATTGCACTGAATCTATAGATCACATTGGGAAGAACTGATGCCTTTAAAATATTGAGTCTTCCTGCCCAAGAACATGGAATATCTCTCTATTTACTTAGTTCTGTGATTTACTTCATCAGTGTTTTATAGCTGTCCTCATATAGATAGATCTTGTACTTATTTTATTAGATTTATACCCACGTATTTTATATTAGTGGGTACTAATTTAAATAATACTGTATTTTTAATTTTAAATTTCACTTGTTCATTGATGGTACATAAAAAAAAATTGAGTTTTGTATATTAATGTGGTATCCTACAATTTTACTATATAATTCCTTATTAGATCCAGGAATGATTTGGTTGACACTTTCAGATTTTCTAAATAGATGATCATGTCACCTACAAACAATGACAGCTTTATTTCTTCCTTCTCAATTTGTATACTTTAATTTCACCCTCTTACCTTATTGCATTAGCTTGGGCCTCTTGCATGATGTTGAAAAGTAGTGGTGAAGGGGCCATCTTTGCTTTGTACCTGATCTTCATGAGAAAACTTTGAGTTTCTCACAATTTTCATAATTAATAAAGTTGTGTGTATGTTTTTTTATAGATAATCTTTACCAAGCTAAGTAAGTTCCCTTCTATTTCTAGTTTAGTGTAAGTTTTTTTCAGAAATGGGTTCTGGAGTTTATCAAATGCTTTTTCTGTATCTATCAATATGATCATGTAATTTTTATTTTTTAGTCTGCTGATGTGATAGATTACATTAATTGATTTTCAAAAGTTGAAACAGCCTTGCATACCTGAGATAAATCCCAAATGATTATGGTATATAATTCTTCTTGTATATTGTTAGATTATATTTGGTAATATTTTGTTGAGAATTTTTCATCCATGTTCATGAGATACATTGATCTGTAGCTTTCTTTTCTTGTAATGACTTTGCCTGGTTTTGATATTAGGGTAATGCTGGTCTATAAAATGAGTTAGGAAGTAGTCCCTGTGTTTCTAGCCTCTGAAAGATATTGTATAGAATTCATATAATTTATTCTTTAAGTATTTGACAGAATTCACCAGTGAACACATCTGGGCCTGATATTATGTTTTGAAAGATTGTTAATTATTGATTCAATTTCTTCAGTAGATGTAGGCCTAGCCAGATTGTCTATTTCTTTTTGTGTGAGATTTGGCAGATAGTGTCTTTCAAGTAATGTGTCCATTTCATCTAGGTTATCAATTTGTGGGCAGAGAATTGCTCATAGTGTCCCTTATTGTCTTTATAATATCCATAGAGTCTGTAGTGATATCTCCTCTTTCATTTCTGATATTAGTATTTTGTGTCCCCTCTCTTTTTTCTTTGTTAAGCTGGCTACAGATTTATTGATTTTATTAATATTTGAAAAGAAGAAGCTTTTGGTTTCACTGATTTTTTCTACTGATTTCTTATTTTCAGGTTCATCAACTTATGTTCTAATTCTTATTACTTATATTTTTTTGCTTATTTTAGATTTAATTTGCTCTTTTCAGTTGCCTAAGGTAGAAATTTTGACTGTTTCTTTCACAACTTTCTTCTTTTCTAATACATGTATTCAATGTTGTAATTTCCCTCTAAGTACTGCTTTTGATACATTTCACAAGTTTTTTTTTTTTATGGTTATTTATTTTTGAGAGAGAGACAGAGGGAGAGAGAGAGAGAGCAGGAGCAGGGGAGGGGCAGAGAGAGAGGGAGACACAGAATGTGAGCACTCTCCAGGCTCTGAGCTGTCAGCACAGAGCCTGATGAGAGGCTGGAACCCACAAACCATAAGATCATGACCGGAGCCAAAGTCAGATGCTTAACTGACTGAGCCACCCAGGTGCTCCATATTTCACAAATTTTTATAAATTGTGTTTTCATGTTAATTTAATTCAAAATACTTTTTAATTTTATCTTGAGATTTCCTCTCTGACCTGTATGCTATTTGAAGCATGTTGTTAATCTCCATGTATTCTGGAATTTTCAAGTTAACTTGAATTCTGTTATTGATTTCTGGTAGTTACATTCCATTGTGGTTTGAGAAAGAAACTATTATATTTATTCTTGTAAATTTGTTAAGATGTGTTTCATAGCCCTGAATGTAATCTGTCTTGGTGAGTGTTCCATGTGAGTTTAAGAAGAAGGTGTATTCTGCTGCTGTTGGATGACATATTCTCTAGACGTCAATTGTATGCTGTTGATTGATATTATTAAGTTCAACAGTCCATACAAATTTTCTGCCTCCTGTATCTATCTGTTTTTTGACAGAGGGATATAGAAACCTCCAATTATGATAGTGGATCTCTCTCTCTCTCTCTCTCTCTCACTCTCTCTGCAATTCTTTTAGGTTTTGCTTCACACTCTTGTTAGGTGCATACAAATTAAGGATTGTTATGTCTTCTTGGAAGTGACACCCTTATTATTATGATGTGTCCTTCTTTATCCTCAATAACTTCCCTTCCTTTGAAGTCTGCTCCGTCTGAAATTAATATAACTACTCCTGCTTTCTTTTGATTAGTGTTAGCATAGTATCACTTTTAATTGGATTAGCATCCAATCACTTTTAATCTACATTTGTCTTCATATTTAACGTGGTTTTCCTGTAGACAAAATATATTCAGATCATGTTTTGATCCACTCTGACAATCAGTGTGTTAACTGATGTGACCACTGACATTTAAAGTGATTCATGACAGATTTGGATTAATATCTATCATAGCCATTAGTGTTTTCTATTTGTTGCTCTTATTCGGTTTCTGTTTTTGTGTGCCACTTGTTTTCTACCTTTTGTCATTTTCATTGAGCATTTTACATGATGCCATTTTATTTTCTTTCTAAGCAAATCAATTACACCTTTTTTTCTTTTTTTACTTTTTTTAGTAGTTTTTCCTCAATTTGCAATATACAATACAACTAATCCAAGCCCACTTTCAAATAACACTATACACTTCACAGGTATGTGAATACCTTATAGTAACAAAATAATCCCAATTATTCTCTCCTCCCTTGTATCTCAGTCTTTTAGTGAGTCTATGGTTCTGGACTATGAACTTCACAAGTGTGTGTCTGTTTTGTTTTGTTTTGTTTTGTTTTGTTTTGTTTTTTTCCTCTGCCCCTTTGATGGAACAATATAATATAGTAGGCTGGAGTTTTGTATTTCCCTTCCCCCAGGTCAGTCAGTCTCTAATAATACCCTAGCAGGTTAGGTTCTGGTTTACTAGTTTCCCCAAAGGCAGGCCTTGTTAAGAAGAACAGTGTGCTCTGTCCTATTGCAAAATGATTTCTTTTTTCTTTTCTCCTGCTGGAAGTTTGCAGGAATTTTTCGTTGCTATTTACTGCGAGGACCTGGTTTAGCTCTGGATACATCTCACAATATTGAGGTTTCCATGAGTTTTTAACTCTCAGACTTGCCCAAACTGCATCGCCGATAATTTGTCAGCTCAGGTTTTCCTGCCCTTACACTATTTCCCAGGTTAACCTCCTTCAATAACCTGTGACTTCCTGTATTTGTCTTCCTGTATTTGTCTAACTGTCTCTCTAATCTTAGGGGCAAAAGTTTGCCCTGTGTCCTCCCCTCTCTTACAGATGCAAGAAGAGTTGTTGATTTTTTAGTCTGTTCAGGTTTTTATTTCTTATTAGAATGGAGTGGTTCATTCCAAGCTCCTTACATGTGAAACATAAATGATTTTTGAATATAATTATAATGATTATTATTTGCACATGATATGATTGCCTATATAATACTCCATACATTTAATAAGAGAATATATCCATTTTAGAAAAAAAAATGTTGCATAATATATTTCAAGTATTTATAAAGGAAAGGTTTCTTGAGTAAGAAGTAAAACCCTTGAACTTTAAATATATATATATATATATATATATATATATATATATATATACACATACATACACTAGGCTACATTAAAATAAATAGTTTTAGTATATCTAGTAGTACCATAAATAAAATCAAGAAAATTAGCCCAATGCTGGAATAATACAACTGACACATATATAACCAATAAGGAATTGGTATCTAGAATATAAAAGAATATCTAAAAGTCATAAATACATAAATATCTAAAGTAAAATATGGATGCAATAAAACATGAAAATGCAATTAACACAGAAGAAATACAAATGAAAAATAACCATATTAAAAATGCTTAAATTCACTTATGTTAGGGAAATTCAAACTAAAGACACAATTACTTGGTACTTAAGAATGCAAAATTTTAAAAAGTATGACCATAATAAGGATTAACAATACTCTTTTGATGCTGTTAGAGCATAAAACTAGAATCACGAAACTGGAGAAAAAATTAACACAACCTGGTGAATATACAGATACAAGACTTTCTTGGTAATTACTATCCTATTTTCACAAATTAATAGTAACATGTGCCCCTGTACATAATTCAACATGAACATGAATATCCAAAATGGCTTTGGGGGCACTTGAGTGGCTCAGTTAATTGAGCCTCGACTCTTGATTTTGGCTTGGGTCATGGTCTCATGATTGGTGGGTTTGAACCCCATGTCAGGCTCTGTGCTAACTGCATGGAGCCTGCTTTGGGTTCTCTCTCTTCTTCTCTCTCTGCCCCTCCCCTGCTTGTGTTCTCTATGTCTCTCAAAATAAATAAGTACACTTCGAAATAAAACAAAACAAAAACAAAGTAGCTTTGTTTGTAATACCAAAAAATAAAACAGACAAACAAAAAAACTGAAGACAATGAAACTCATATTAATAGAAGAAAGGACAAGTAGAATAATATACAGCAATAAAATGAATGAAAAATGAATGAAAACCATAGGTCTCAATATGATAAATCTCATAAATAATAACTGAGCTAAAAATTAAGTTTAGAAAAATAATGTGACATCATTTGAGTCTATATTAAAAAGAAAAATAGTACTTTATCATTAAAGGAGAGATAAAACTATGTACACCACTTCAGATTGGATAACTGCAAACATAATTCTGTACTACCTGTAGATATATATCTCTGTCCTTAAAAGTATGAAAGACATGCATTTAAAAAGGAATCATCAAATTCTAATTAGTAAATACCAGCTGAATGGAAGGAGGATAAGATCATGGTGGTGCTCTCCTACAGACTAAATTTTTGAGCCTCCCCCCCCATTCTTATTGAAACCTAATCCCCTATGTGATAATATCAGGAGGTTCACCCTTTGAGAGATCATGAAGACGGAGCCCTCCTGAATGGAATTAGTGCTCTTTTGAAAGATTTCCCAGAGAGCTCCCTTGCCTCTCCCACTGCATGAAGAAACAATGAAAAGATTTCTCTCTTATGAACCAGGAATTGGTTTCTCATCAGACACTGAGTCTGCATACACCTTGCTCTTTGTCTTAGCTCCAGAACTGTGAGAAATAAATGTTTGATGTTATTAGCCACCCAGTGTGTGGTATTTTGTTATAGCAGCCTGAAAAGACTAAGACAGTTTCACATATTCTTCAACTGTGGTAACAGTTTGTTTTTCAAAGGAAGTGGAAAGGCACAGGTGTTTGTTGTATCATTCACTGTATTTTTCAATACAGGAAAGCAAGGGTTGAGGAATGTTTAAATGGGGTTGAGACACACTAGCATTAAACCAAGAATTTCTCATTGAAGGCTTGTAAGGAATTGAAATGGGAATAACTTTTTCAGTATGTGATTTACTGCTATCTAATGCCGTTGCCATGTAACAGCTAAAATCACCTTGAGACTTGTAACTCATCCAATATCCCCATAATCTGGGAAACAATAGTGTGGATACAAGACTCAGAAGACCTAGGTCCTCTCCTCAATTCTATCATTACTAGATGTGTGATTTTGAGGCAAATCCTTTCTCTGCTCTGTGTCATTTTTTCCATCTATAAAATGAACTCTTATAGGTCCTTCATACTCTACAATAATAGAACTTTCTGATATTAAATTTAAGTCACTTACAGACTTCAGAAATTACCCTTTCAGAAAAGTGTTTTTAATGGGAAGAAAGTACAGATTTTTGGGAAAGAAAGGTCTAGCCATGAGGCCTGGATTCTCAGTCTTTTGTCCTCTCTGGTAGGGCTTCTTCTGTTTCTCTTGTTAAGAATATGAGAGACACAGAGAAGAGAAACATAGTGAAGTCTAACAGAAGAAAGGCAGAGAACAGCAGCAAAGAGAAGCCCAGCAGGGTAGAGATGGGTGCTCCGAGGATATTAGTGGGGGACAAGTTCTGGAATCAGCAAAGTTGGCTTTGAATCCTAGATCTCTATACACAAAAGTACATGGTCTTATGCAAGCTACCTAATCCTCAATGCATCCATTTTCTCAAATAGTCACTGAGATTCTAATACTTAGTGTACAAAACTGTTGTGAAGATTAAGTAAATCAAAAGATAAGCTAGGTTAAAAATGTCTTCTTTGGTCCCTTTACAGGGTATATATACTGGTATGCCCTGAACTGAGGAATTTTTACCTCTATTGTACTGTCAGTTCTAGTAAATTGATTCTTCCTTCTCATTTGTTGTGAGAATCAGGCTTACAGCAGGTACAGAAGACACTGCTCTTATTAATATTGTTTTTAATAACCCATAATATAATAGTGATACCAATTAATAAGGTTGAGCAGAAAAATAAATCCTAGAATGTGGTGAGTTGTGTGGGGTGCAATAAATGTTCAAAGAAAACAAATTAGGCTTTTAAATTTACATTAAAATCGAGAAGATAAACAACAAAAATGAGAGAGTAGATTGGACTGGTGCTTAAGACTGATGATAAAAGATTATTAAATAAATTAGAATGAGGCTATTAAATCACATCATTATGTTTTGGTTATTTCTGAGAATGATAATAGTTGTTACACTGTAAGTTACAGAACTAATACTGGAAAGAAAGAATTGACATTCTAGGTAGTTGAGACTGAAAGAGAGGAATTATACTTCTCTATGTGTCCATATTTTTTATATGCTATGTTCCTGGAATAATTAAAAATAATCATTGTAATGTTACCTAAATCATGTATATGTGTGTATATGTGTGTGTGTGTGTGTGTGTGTGTATATATATATATATATATATATATATATATATATATATATATATTTGAGAGAGAGAGCATGCAAACAAGGGAAAGGGGTAAAGGGAAAGAGAGAATCTTACAAAGGCTCCATGCTGAGCATGGAGCTTGACACCAGGCTTGATCCCACAACCCTGGGATTATGGCCAAGCCAAAATCAAGAGTCATATGCTAAACTCATTGAGCCACCCAGGTGCCCTGTTTCTTTTGAAATTTAAATGAAATAATATATGTAAAGTTTTGAAAGAGTTCTAACATTCATATTAGTTCCAATAATAAAGAGAACCTAGACATTCTCCCCAAGTCCCAAAAATCACAGGTAATTTATCTATAAAAGTTAGGATAACTGTAGTACTCACTTCATAAGGTTCCAGTGCGAATTAATGATATATGTCAAGCATTGGGAATAGCACTGACATAATAACTCACTTGGTATTATTTTCCAGTATTTTTAAATACAACTTATGAATCATTATCTATAATATCTGAGGAATCATGAAGAATGAGGTGAAGTATTTTTAGGTCAGAGTGTGTGTTAACCTTGTGATTCTTAAGAGGAAAAGATAAATTTGTTAAATATACACCAATGAATCTCATGTTAATATCCAGACCCAATTATGGAAATGTTTAGGTAAATGATGATTTGTGGACTTTTGGTAAATTTGGCATTATAAAAGTTATGTAACTCTCAATTTCACATAACTAGGTTTTCATTAGCCTGTGGAACACATGACACAGTTGTTCTTTTGAGTACCTGGTAGTGGTTCAAGTTCGGTCTCTGAAGTGAGACCACGGGATTCAAGTCCTTGCTCCACTGCCTTCTAAAAGCATTACTGCTAGTAAACAATGAAAATGTTAATCCCTCAGTTTCATCATCTGCAATATGAAAAAAATAAAGGTACAAACTATATTTTGGGGGGTGAGATTTAGTAGAGGGCCTGGTATGTCATAAGTACCCAGCAGGTATTAGTTTGTATTATTACTCTTCAGAATTATTATAAAATATTTTGATAAAGTTCCTCTAGATTTCTGAGGATGGACTGGGTGTGACATTTTTTTTATTTTGGTATTCTTAAGTCTTTTTTGCTTCTAATTAATTACACATTACTCTGAGGTAGAGCTCTTATTTTCCTTCCTGTCCATTTTGTATGTTCATCACAAACATATATGAATAAATTTCAAAAACCTAGTTTTAAACAGAGATGGTCAGGTGGTCACCAAATGTGACTGTACAGATCTGATGCTAAAGACAAATTTCATTTCATCCATTGTCTGCTTAAATTTACGATTGAATCAAAACTAGTTATTCAACTATAATCACAGAACTTCAAGGTCCTAAATACCATTTCGAAACTTGTCTTTACAAAATTCAAATGTAATTCTATGTGATTTAAATTCTATGGTGTTTCCTCCCAGTTCACCACTTGAAAAAACACCTTTATATAAAGGAGCAATAGTCCAGCCAGCAAGTATTTGAGGCTTGTACTGGAATGCAGCTAAGACTGCAGTTTCTAACATGTTTAGATGACAATAGAAATTATCATCCATCTGGATAATTCAGAAACTGGGAAAATTACACTGGGATAACATATGTACACTAAAGCAATCTCCAGAAAAGCAGGAGATATGCTAGCCTTAATGTTGTGTTCAACCATAACAACAACACCTAGAAGTTTATGATATAATTGTTTAAGAAGCCCAGAGGTAGTGACTGCTTTCAATTTTTTCGACACAACTAAGATAATCTCCCAAACAAAATACTTTTATATTTTTTCCACTTTTATATTTACCTTTTGGTAGCCTGCTGGGTGACTAAATCAAGAACTTTTTCTCAGAAGCAAATCAAAATTGCTACGTGTGAATTTTTAATTTTCCAGTTCCAAAGCTTAGAAGAACCAATAAGCATACAATCAATTTTAATTTAAATTGAAACCCACTGCTATATTTACTGTAGATGGTCTTTCAGGGAACTGAATCTAATATAATTTCTTCACTTATCTAATCATATTGAAGGGATGTTTTGGCCAACCTGTTACAAGGAGAATACATAATGAAATAGGAAGAGATGATGTTATGTTTTACGATGTTTCATATTGTTCTGTTATTCTTCGATTGTGAGAAGTAGTGAGTCATTTGGATTAAACATGTCAGAGTGTGTAATGACTGCTGATAACAGTAGTGAAAAAAAAAAAAAAAAGCACCTGACATTGTGGCTATGAATGGAGGCATAGAGAACTGTGGGAGAGTTGTTACATAACCCCACATGCAGTGTACTTACTGCCCAGCTTTCGGGGGCATTATCAAATAAAGTATAATGTGAAGCCCCTGCCCCGCCATGAAGTATGAATATGATAGGGTATCTCTATATCCATGCTCTAACAAACTGTTTCAATAGGAAGCCAGAAAATACGTTATCCTTTTGTACTTAAGTGTGTCCTAGAGCCTTTCAGCAATAAAGTACTATACTTTATAATACTTAAAATACTATAAAGAGAGGCTCAAACTCAAAACTCCAAAAACTTTGAAGCGTTTCTAATGGAATGATTGGGTAACCTATCATTTAGAAAGAAATGATAGATGAATCAATAGATAGATAGAGACCTAGAATAAATGATGGTGGTTCTCAGTGCTTGTCATCATTGCTCACTAGACGGAGAGTAGGATTGAAAGTGTATACCTCAATGACTACATATACAATCACAGAATCATAATTCTGTTTCCTTCCCTGATTTGCTATGTACTTGTCCACAAATCACATACCTTGTAAATTTGATCATTTTCACACTGGGATTAACTGGTAATACACATAAAATGACAAAGCTATATTCATAAAATACTTCATTTATTTGAACATTTACTTTATCTGTGTACTTTGCACTTTTATACAAGAACAAAATTCTATGGAAACATTTAATTTCTTTGAAAAATAAACTTTAATTTAAAAAAAATGGGGATAGGGGCACCTGGTTGGCTCAGTCAGTTAAGCACCTGACACTTGATGGCTCAGGTCATGATCTCACAGTGGTAAGACTGAGCTCACACTGGACTCCTCGCTGAGTGCAGGGCCTGCTTGGGATTCTCTCCCCCCCCTCTACCTGTCCCCTCACTTTAGTGCCCTCTCTCTCTCTCTAAAAATAAAAAAAAAAATAATTTTAAAAAGTAAAAAATAGGGATATTAGGTTTAAATTAGCAACAGGCACAACTTTAAAACTACACAATGAGCTACATATCAGGCTACTTGTTTTACTCTTCTTAAAAATGATTTGAGTCACAAAAAGCTTGATTTAGGATTCTGTAATGAACCAATCTCAAGGGTTTCTACTCTCTGAAATTCATCCAGGAATTCTCTGGCATTCCCATTTCACTCTGCCACAGTTTTAACATTCCTTATCAGAGTTTTCCCTCACCAAACATCTCAGGAAACACAGTGTAGGGGAATTAAGGTGCAGTGTCTGGAGACCAGACCTAGAGCACTAAGGAAAAGGGATTTGGGAAGGGAAAGAAAGTCAGGGAAGGCTAGGGTAGATGTGAGCGCTATGTATATTTTGAATAGTTATCCTGTAATTATATTGTATTGTGGGTACACTTCATCTTGTGTTTGATATATTATTCCAGATGTTTTATTTTCAGGCAGGGCTTGTCTTAAGAAAAGTATTTCAGGGAATCTCTCTTACTCTATTCCTTTCTCCAAGTCTCATTAGGGAACTGGTTTCCAGTAACGGTGGAGTTTTGAAGAGGAAGCTGGGGATTTTTTTTCCCCATAAAGGATGTGAGGTGAGAGAAAATAGATGTTATAATTCAGCTTCGGTTATATTGCTTTTGTAGATATTGATGAAAAATGGATTTGCAGCAAACACAACTTCCTTTTTCTCTCTTTATGCTGTATAGTGGTGGGAAGGATGAGAATGAATTGGAAGGTGCTCTAAAAAAGCTTCTGAATAAATGTTACAATGTGAATGAAGCTCCAAATAATTAACTTAATTTTAGAAACAGTTAAAAAATGTACATACTGAGTGATTCTACTGATATAAAATTAGAGGCAATGCAATCTAACATACAGTATCAGAAAGCAGATCTGTGGTTTCCTGGGGACAGGGAAGAGTGTTAGGGAAGGAGAGAGAGAGGGATTACAAAGGGGCGGGATATATTTCGAGGGATGAGGAGTATGTTAATTATGGTGGTTTTTTTGCCAATTTCACAGGCTTATACATGTATCAAAACTAATCAAATTACATTTTAAATTTATCTACTTTATTGTATATCAATTTTATCTCAGTTCAGATAAAATACAAATATTAGATACTAAGGGATTGAAAACAAATTAAAGAATAGTAGAAATAATTACAACAAATACTTTGTATGCCTGGCTTTTGAAATGTATGAAACGACCCAAACCAGAAAACTGACGCTTTTCTGTTATTCAAACACTGTTTCAAGACCTTTCACCCCCATTCCAACACCCCCCAAGATATTGCTTCTCATATTAACATGAAAATACAAGTATTTACAACCAAAATCATACCGTAAATAATGTTATGAATTCAGTGGTTTAACTATGCTTTTAAAACAGTTTTTATATTTCATTTTAACATTTTAATGGCTGGTTTAACTAGTTTAAATTTATTACATATAATGATAATTGTGGATCTCTTATTATTCTACAAAATTGCCTCTACTTCTCTATCTCTTTAGCCTCTAAAATATACTCATAGAAAACCTATATTTTATTTACCTTTCTGCTATAGAACTTTTCTGTCAGACTTTCCCTATTCACATCTGAAAAGTATTTATAACTGGATTATCAATCAAATTTTGGTAACTTCAAAACTAAAAGCCACTGAGTAGAAAATCAAACTTGCTTCAGTGTCATTTCAAATTAGGCTATTAAAGTTTCCTTCTATTGTTGTTCATATGCTTTTTTCTGTATGGTTTTTAAAGTAATGTTTTGGAGCACAGTAGGAAAATCTTTTGTCATTTCAATGTATCAGAAATAAATGTTTAAGTCGAATCATCCAAATATATAAACTTTTCATAGAAGAGGAGTGTGTGTGTGTTTTTGTGTATATAATTAAATTTTTTGCACTCTTGAATTTTGAATTTATTAGTAATTTATGGCTGGTGCTGTCCTTCCATTGGTTGCCATCAAGTCTAAAGGGGCATTCAAATAATATTCTAAAAAGATATGAGAGGTATTGACTTAGAAACTTAGGACCCGTTAAATCAAATGCCTTATTGTTTAGAGCAATTTGGTCTCCTGACCAGCAAAGTTAGCATTACCTGGAAATTTGTTAGAAATGTAAATTCTTGAGTTCCACCCTAGACCTACAAAACCTCTGTGCTTTAACTAACCATCCAGGTGATTTTGATTTGCAAACTTAGAGTCATTTTCCTAGAGGAACACCTTCACTGTCAATTTTTTTTTTCTTTTGGAAAAAAAATAGACAAGAAAATGGTAGCAATCTGTGGCAAAAATTAAGACTGTGGTCTCAATGGAGAACTCGTACCCACATGCATGTGTGCACTCACCCACACAGATCTTCACAATTACCAAATACAAAGTAAGAATCTTTTTAATGTTTGTTGCCAAGGGCAGGGACAATTACTTTCTCATTCAGGATTTGAACTTAATCATTGTTTGCCTTTGACATTTTAATAGATTAAACTTGAATGAGAATCTCGAAGCAGCAATTCCAAGAGTTCAGCCTAAAAGAATTCATCTCATTGGGAAGATATCTAAGCAACACAAAGTTTGTCTCAGATGAAATACACAAAAAAGAAAACTTCCACCGCTTCAAATTTCGACAGTTCTTTTTCAACAATGCACGGTAAAAATGCAGAACACGGAGGTGAAACAATTGGAACTCATATCAGAATAGATCAGCATGTTGCAGAGACTGAGAAAATACTACAAGCTCCCAGCTGGGAAAACTTGTAATTGCAACCAGCCAGAACATTGATATAGAGATAGCAAAATTACTAACAAGGGAAAAAGAAAATTTAGGAGACAAATAGAGGAAGCGTTTTCCTATGTATGACAGGAACCCTAGTAAATATGACAAAGTGCTCGTCAAGAGCAGAATGTTGAACTGGCGTGAAGAAAATATAAAATTGATTACTACAATGACAAGCCACATAAAATGCCATAATAACAGCACAGGAACTCATTTCAAATAAAAGTGAAATAAAAACACTCTCCCAAATTAAGGGGGAAAATGTGAACAAAACTAAACTTCTTGCTTTGGGCAATTCTGTAACCATTGTCAAAAGCAATCAAGACTAATGGTAACATTATCATAACAGAAGAATGCTTATGGCTCTAGGGATTTCTTCAATATACACATCTATAGCCCCGGCTCCAGTAACTTCAGAAAAGCAGCAATCTAGGAGCTAATACCCCATTACAGTAGAATTTGAACAAAGCTATGTCATGAATTCATTTCTAAGCCAAGAAGTACCTCTGCCTTGATTCAGGCATACCAAAATACAGGAAGACAGAAATATACTTAGGTTAACATATTCAGGACATTATACATATTGATGTCAACTCAAAAATTTATCACTGTAGTTGGTTATTACCCATGAAGTTTTGTTCTAAAGTCTGAGAATTAAAGGGATCGGGAAGACTCTAGATCTCATTTGCAATGGTTATCCCAGAAAAACTGTTCAGCTGCAAAAAAACAGGAGGCACTCTAAGTGATGCTAAATAAATAAACAAAAGTCTGGGGAATATGAGGACTCATATTATACTTAGAACCGTTTACTCTAACCAGCCAGACTCTTTTGGACAACACACCCATGTTAGAAGAAAACCATGGTACAGTTTCCAGGCAAAGGGTATATAAAGCACTTTGAAAGTGCACAGAATAATACTCACCCATGATACGTGAGATAGTTCTCGTTGAGAGAGGTGCTCCTAGGGGTCAACATTCTCCATGATTCAAAAACCAACAAATTGGGCAGTAGCCAGGAAATGAATAAGCACAACTGTGTGGGATCCTGGCACCTCTGTAGAGAGAAGGCCTCTGTGAATTAAACTATGTTCTCCACTACCTTACCTTTTACACTATTATTCATGCTGCCCTCCACCCACATTTCTCTCACATTTGGTGCCTGTTTTTTTTTTTTTTAATTTTGTTTTGTTTTGGTGAGGCTATTCCATCTACTTTCCACAAGCATAAGAAAACAATCCACCACAATGGTTAGGTCTGCTGACATTTAAAGATACAAAATTCTAAATACAGGTTTATCTACAGGCAGTTAGATATTGTGAGGGTACAGAAAACCATTCTGTTATTGTTCACGATGTATCATTTTCTACCATTTATTTTTTTTTTAAACAATGCACATATGTTTGTAACTGAAATGAAATATTTTATGGTCACATTAAGTATTCAATATTCCTTCTCAACTTTATGAATCCATGTGATCTAAAAAAAAAGTCCCGTGGTAAAGACTAATCAAAAACATTTTTTTGACAAAAAGCATAAGATAATAATAAAAGAAACAAATATACAGGAAAATATGTCCTTATCAAAATAATGTATTAAAACAAAACACATATATTTATAATAAGATGTTGAGTATGATTAAATCTATTTTCATTCCTTAATGGTACTTTTGACTACCCATCTTTGCCTCTGAAATGAAGATACTTAGATTTTTTTTATAAATTTTTCTTAAATGTTTACTTATATTTGAGAGAAAGAGACAGTGTGTGAGTGGGGGAGGGGCAGAGAGACAGAAACAAAATCTGAAGCAGGCTCCAGGCTCTGAGCTGTCAGCACAGAGCCTGAGGTGGGGCTTGAACCCACAAACCAAGAGAACATGACCTGAGCCAAAGTCCACGCTCAAATGACTGAGCCACCCCGGTGCCCCAAGATACTTAGAGATATTTTAGAAGATAAGTTTGATGCCACAGATCTTTTCCCCACCGTGTTCAATGTCTTTTTGTTTTTCTGGATTATAATTTACTCCTTCCATATGCCACCATTTTTCTAAACACAGAGGAAGGAGAATATATATGAAAAACCAGGGCTCTCTATTCTGTTTGCTTCTCTCTCATAATTTCACATATTTGAAAGAGCTCAGTTTTTTCCCTGTTGACATTCATATGCATATAGTACCAACATTTTGGAATACTTGAGTTTCTTTCATTCATCCTGATACCCTATTAAATGATCTATTCCTTCTTCTTCCATCCAAATTAACCGCTTTGTGTATTGTCAACTCCGGGGTCCTCCCAAAAAACCCTATGGATTTGGATGACAGCAGAGCTTTGGAGTCAGGCAGGAGATCTCCTCCCAATTATCTCAAACATAACCAATGTTCACTTCAAAAAGTTCAAACTATATGAGCCTCAGTTACCCATTCACAGACCAGAGTTAATGATAAAAATTTGTGAGAATTAGAGATGCTTCATTCCATACAGAGAAAAGAGAGATGCATGACTTAAAAATATCTGAGAAGCATTACAAAAACTGACAGTATTAAGTACAATGATACTTAAATATATTAAGAAGAAAGATTGGGAGACATTGGTGAAGTGGTATGCATTTATAAACAAAATTAAAAAAATTATAAAACTTTAAAAAAAAGTAATATGACACATGATATTATCTGACCACAATGAATTACATTAGATATTAATAAAACATGATAAAACAAAGGGAAAATTTTGAGAACAACTCATTTAGTTGTCTGGGTCAAGGAAATAAAATCAGTGGTAGCTAAAAAATATTTAGAAACTGATGAAAATAATATCAAATATAAAATTAATAAAATATGAAAAATGTATAACTGCCAAGAAATTTTATAACTAAGGTAATTTCATTGAATAAGTTATGTTAAAAAGATAAAGTAATCTATCAGACAAAAAGCTGGAAGAATAGTAGTAGTAAAATAAATCCAAATGAATAAGATGTAGGAAACCATTAGGATGAATTTAGGAATTGCTACATTAAACAATTAAATATTAGCAATTAAAGACAGGTTTTACAAATGACTATGGACAAAGATACATAATACAATGACTCAACAAAGACTCACCAAGGTTCCCAAAGGGTATAAAATCTTAAACAGTAAATTCAAGGAGAAACAATATTTTGACCTATCAGCTTCAGATTCTTGGTGAAAACATAGCCTGATCCAAGAAAATTCCTGAAGTCCCTCTTGGTAAAACCAGAATAGCAATTAGTGTCCGACATATCTCCAGAAGAATGCCACCAAGTTCACCAATGAACTATAGAGTTTATCCCACAAAATATACAGTTTATGTATTGAAAATATATTATTTAAAATGTTGATATACTCTGGGGTGTCTGGGTGGCTCAGTCAGTTGAGTGTCTGACTTCGGCTCAGGTCATGATCTCACGGTTCATGGGTTCCTGCCTCGTGTCGGGGTCTGTTGCTGACAACTGGGAGCCTGGAGCCTGCTTCAGATTCTGTATCTCCCTCTCTCTACCCCTTCCCCTCTCATGCTCTGTTTCTAAAATAAATAAACATTAATTTTTTTTTAAATGACATACTCAAACAAGAGGAAAGACAGAAAATCACAAAAGTAAGAAAGATGAATACATAAATCCAAAATACAGACAAAACCTTTTTTGTTCAAACTGTTTAAAAGTACACAAAGCGTGGGGCACCTGGGTGGCTCAGTCAGTTAAGCAACCAGCTCAGGTCATGATCTCACGGTTCATGAGTTTGAGCCTGTTGTTGGGACTGCAGCTGACAAGCACAGAACCTGCCTGGGATTTTCTCCCCCCACCTACCCCTCTCCCACTCACTCTCTCTGTCTTTCTCTCAAAAAAAAAAAAAAAATACAGAAAGCACACTTAATAAAATCATAAATTCAAACAATAAGATGTATAGAATAAAAATCAATGCAAACATACCCCTTCACTGACCCTCTATCTACATCCTTATTCCAAATCTAAGAATGCATTCCAATGAAATAATTATGAGACTGTACAAAAATAAATCAAAAGAACAATAATGCTAAAAAAAACCCAAAAAATATATACGTGTATCTTACATAACAGTGCTAAAGAAGGATATTACTTTAAGACCTAGAGGAAGTGATATGATGCCTCTTGATTTTCAAAAACTATTTTATAACCATATCTTTTTATAAATTGATTTATAGATTACTATAATAAATATATATAACCAAAACATGTAATTTTACTATATATAACAAAAAACATAAAATTTTATATATAACCGAAAACATAACCAAAACATATATATAACCAAAAACATAGTTTTACTATATAGTTCTATATACAAATATAAATATAAATATATATATATATATATACACACACACACACACAAACATATAGAACCATATATATATATAAGTATATATGTGTATGTATATGAATGTAACTGCATGAAGATAATCATACAAGGTAAGAGATTCAATGTCCCTGTCCTTCCTGGAGGGAAGAAAACCTCCTTATCTTTCAAGGTACCACAGAGATGTTCTGCTGCAGCTGACTCCTTCTTTCAGATCCTTTCAAAAAGCATAGGTGGTGTGTGGGAGCCCAAGGATTAGTGGGAAGTTGTTTCTATTCACCAGAATACTCTGGAGTCTCTGGAAATGTTTGTGCCAGCCCACTGCCCCTTAAAGCAAGGAGTATCAAAACCAACACATTTTTAACCTTAGTTGAGGATAATGTAAATGTAGGTCACTTAGGGTAAATCTTCCTGGTGTTACAGCCACTAAGAACTTGGATTTCCTGCCTATATTAAATGTCAAATATCTAGGAATTTGTAAACAATAATGAAGAATTCATACAGCAAAATTCTACACAGATTTAAATGATATATTACGAAGCAATCTACAAATCAATGTATAAAAAGATACGGTCATTAAATAATTTTTTGAAAATCAAGAGGCATCATATCACCTCCTCTAGATCTTAAAGTAATAGCCTTCTTTTTTTTTTTTTTTTTTTTTTTATGAAGTTTATTGACAAATTGGTTTCCATACAACACCCAGTGCTCATCCCAAAAGGTGCCCTCCTCAATACCCATCACCCACCCGCCCCTCCCTCCCACCCCCCATCAACCCTCAGTTTGTTCTCAGTTTTTAACAGTCTCTTATGCTTTGGCTCTCTCCCACTCTAACGTCTTTTTTTTTTTTCTCCCTTCCCCTCCCCCATGGGTTCCTGTTGAGTTTCTCAGGATCCACATAAGAGTGAAACCATATGGTATCTGTCTTTCTCTGTATGGCTTATTTCACTTAGCATCACACTCTCCAGTTCCATCCACGTTGCTACAAAAGGCCATATTTCATTTTTTCTCATTGCCACGTAGTATTCCATTGTGTATATAAACCACAATTTCTTTATCCATTCATCAGTTGATGGACATTTAGGCTCTTTCCATAATTTGGCTATTGTTGAGAGTGCTGCTATGAACATTGGGGTACAAGTGCCCCTATGCATCAGTACTCCTGTATCCCTTGGGTAGATTCCTAGCAGTGCTATTGCTGGGTCATAGGGTAGGTCTATTTTTAATTTTCTGAGGAACCTCCACACTGTTTTCCAGAGCGGCTGCACCAATTTGCATTCCCACCAACAGTGCAAGAGGGTTCCCGTTTCTCCACATCCTCTCCAGCATCTATAGTCTCCTGATTTGTTCATTTTGGCCACTCTGACTGGCGTGAGGTGATACCTGAGTGTGGTTTTGATTTGTATTTCCCTGATAAGGAGCGACGCTGAACATCTTTTCATGTGCCTGTTGGCCATCTGGATGTCTTCTTTAGAGAAGTGTCTATTCATGTTTTCTGCCCATTTCTTCACTGGGTTATTAGTTTTTCGGGTGTGGAGTTTGGTGAGCTCTTTATAGATTTTAGATACTAGCCCTTTGTCCGATATGTCATTTGCAAATATCTTTTCCCATTCCGTTGGTTGTCTTTTAGTTTTGTTGGTTGTTTCCTTGGCTGTGCAGAAGCTTTTTATCTTCATAAGGTCCCAGTAATTCACTTTTGCTTTTAATTCCCTTGCCTTTGGGGATGTGTCGAGTAAGAGATTGCTACGGCTGAGGTCAGAGAGGTCTTTTCCTGCTTTCTCCTCTAAGGTTCTGATGGTTTCCTGTCTCACATTTAGGTCCTTTATCCATTTTGAGTTTATTTTTGTAAATGGTGTGAGAAAGTGGTCTAGTTTCAACCTTCTGCATGTTGCTGTCCAGTTCTCCCAGCACCATTTGTTAAAGAGGCTGTCTTTTTTCCATTGGATGTTCTTTCCTGCTTTGTCAAAGATGAGTTGGCCATATGTTTGTGGGTCTAGTTCTGGGGTTTCTATTCTATTCCATTGGTCTGTGTGTCTGTTTTTGTGCCAATACCATGCTGTCTTGATGATGACAGCTTTGTAGTAGAGGCTGAAGTCTGGGATTGTGATGCCTCCTGCTTTGGTCTTCTTCTTCAAAATTCCTTTGGCTATTCGGGGCCTTTTGTGGTTCCATATGAATTTTAGGATTGCTTGTTCTAGTTTCGAGAAGAATGCTGGTGCAATTTTGATTGGGATTGCATTGAATGTGTAGATAGCTTTGGGTAGTATTGACATTTTGACAATATTTATTTTTCCAATCCATGAGCAGGGAATGTCTTTCCATTTCTTTAAATCTTCTTCAATTACCTTCATAAGCTTTCTATAGTTTTCAGCATACAGATCCTTTACATCTTTGGTTAGATTTATTCCTAGGTATTTTATGCTTTTTGGTGCAATTGTGAATGGGATCAGTTTCTTTATTTGTCTTTCTGTTGCTTCATTGTTAGTGTATAAGAATGCAACTGATTTCTGTACATTGATTTTGTATCCTGCAACTTTGCTGAATTCATGTATCAGTTCTAGCAGACTTTTGGTGGAGTCTATCGGATTTTCCATGTATAATATCATGTCATCTGCAAAAAGCGAAAGCTTGACTTCATCTTTGCCAATTTTGATGCCTTTGATTTCCTTTTGTTGTCTGATTGCTGATGCTAGAACTTCCAGCACTATGTTAAATAACAACGGTGAGAGTGGGCATCCCTGTCGTGTTCCTGATCTCAGGGAAAAAGCTCTCAGTTTTTCCCCGTTGAGGATGATGTTAGCTGTGGGCTTTTCATAAATGGCTTTTATGATCTTTAAGTATGTTCCTTCTATCCCGACTTTCTCAAGGGTTTTTATTAAGAAAGGGTGCTGGATTTTATCAAAGGCCTTTTCTGCATCGATTGACAGGATCATATGGTTCTTCTCTTTTTTTTTGTTAATGTGATGTATCACGTTGATTGATTTGCGAATGTTGAACCAGCCCTGCATCCCAGGAATGAATCCCACTTGATCATGGTGAATCATTCTTTTTATATGCTGTTGAATTCGATTTGCTAGTATCTTATTGAGAATTTTGGCATCCATATTCATCAGGGATATTGGCCTGTAGTTCTCTTTTTTTACTGGGTCTCTGTCTGGTTTAGGCATCAAAGTAATACTGGCTTCATAGAATGAGTCTGGAAGTTTTCCTTCCCTTTCTATTTCTTGGAATAGCTTGAGAAGGATAGGTATTATCTCTGCTTTAAACGTCTGGTAGAACTCCCCTGGGAAGCCATCTGGTCCTGGACTCTTATTTGTTGGGAGATTTTTGATAACCGATTCAATTTCTTCGCTGGTTATGGGTCTGTTCAAGCTTTCTCTTTCCTCCTGATTGAGTTTTGGAAGAGTGTGGGTGTTCAGGAATTTGTCCATTTCTTCCAGGTTGTCCAATTTGTTGGCATATAATTTTTCATAGTATTCTCTGAGAATTGTTTGTATCTCTGAGGGATTGGTTGTAATAATTCCATTTTCATTCATGATTTTATCTATTTGGGTCATCTCCCTTTTCTTTTTGAGAAGCCTGGCTAGAGGTTTGTCAATTTTGTTTATTTTTTCAAAAAACCAACTCTTGGTTTCGTTGATCTGCTCTACAGTTTTTTTAGATTCTATATTGTTTATTTCTGCTCTGATCTTTATTATTTCTCTTCTTCTGCTGGGTTTAGGCTGCCTTTGCTGTTCTGCTTCTATTTCCTTTAGGTGTGCTGTTAGATTTTGTATTTGGGATTTTTCTTGTTTCTTGAGATAGGCCTGGATTGCGATGTATTTTCCTCTCAGGACTGCCTTCGCTGCGTCCCAAAGCGTTTGGATTGTTGTATTTTCATTTTCGTTTGTTTCCATATATTTTTTGATTTCTTCTCTAATTGCCTGGTTGACCCACTCATTCGTGAGTAGGGTGTTCTTTAACCTCCATGCTTTTGGAGGTTTTCCAGACTTTTTCCTGTGGTTGACTTCAAGCTTCATAGCATTGTGGTCTGAAAGTATGCATGGTATAATTTCAATTCTTGTAAACTTATGAAGGGCTGATTTGTGACCCAGTATATGATCTATCTTGGAGAATGTTCCATGTGCACTCGAGAAGAAAGTATATTCTGTTGCTTTGGGATGCAGAGTTCTAAATATATCTGTCAAGTCCATCTGATCCAGTGTCTCCTTCAGGGCCCTTGTTTCTTTATTGACCGTGTGTCTAGATGATCTATCCATTTCTGTAAGTGGGGTGTTAAAGTCCCCAGCAATTACCACATTCTTATCAATAAGGTTGCTTATGTTTATGAGTAATTGTTTTATATATTTGGGGGCTCCGGTATTCGGCGCATAGACATTTATAATTGTTAGCTCTTCCTGATGGATAGACCCTGTAACTATTATATAATGTCCTTCTTCATCTCTTGTTACAGCCTTTAATTTAAAGTCTAGTTTGTCTGATATAAGTATGGCTACTCCAGCTTTCTTCTGGCTTCCAGTAGCATGATAAATAGTTCTCCATCCCCTCACTCTGAATCTAAAGGTGTCCTCAGGTCTAAAATGAGTCTCTTGTAGACAGCAAATAGATGGGTCTTGTTTTTTTATCCATTCTGATACCCTATGTCTTTTGGTTGGCGCATTTAATCCATTTACATTCAGTGTTATTATAGAAAGATACGGGTTTAGAGTCATTGTGATGTCTGTATGTTTTATGCTTGTAGTGATGTCTCTGGTACTTTGTCTCACAGGGTCCCCCTTAGGATCTCTTGTAGGGCTGGTTTAGTGGTGACAAATTCCTTCAGTTTTTGTTTGTTTGGGAAGACCTTTATCTCTCCTTCTATTCTAAATGACAGACTTGCTGGATAAAGGATTCTTGGCTGCATATTTTTGCTGTCTAGCACCCTGAAAATCTCGTGCCAATTCTTTCTGGCCTGCCAAGTTTCAAAAGAGAGATCAGTCACGAGTCTTATAGGTCTCCCTTTATATGTGAGGGCACGTTTACCCCTTGCTGCTTTCAGAATTTTCTCTTTATCCTTGTATTTTGCCAGTTTCACTATGATATGTCGTGCAGAAGATCGATTCAAGTTACGTCTGAAGGGAGTTCTCTGTGCCTCTTGGATTTCAATGCCTTTTTCCTTCCCCAGTTCAGGGAAGTTCTCAGCTATTATTTCTTCAAGTACCCCTTCAGCACCTTTCCCTCTCTCTTCCTCCTCTGGGATACCAATTATGCGTAAATTATTTCTTTTTAGTGTATCACTTAGTTCTCTAATTTTCCCCTCATACTCCTGGATTTTTTTATCTCTCTTTTTCTCAGCTTCCTCTTTTTCCATAACTTTATCTTCTAATTCACCTATTCTCTCCTCTGCCTCTTCCATCCGAGCTGTGGTGGTTTGCATTTTGTTTTCCATTTCCTTTAAAGCGTTTTTCAGCTCCTCGTGCCTGTTCATTAGTCCCCTGATGTCTGTAGCAAGAGATTCTCTGCTGTCCTGTATGCTGTTTTCCAGCCCAGCGATTAATTTTATGACTATTATTCTAAATTCACTTTCTGTTATATTATTTAAATCCTTTTTGATCAGCTCATTAGCTGTTGTTATTTCCTGGAGATTCTTCTGGGGGGAATTCTTCCGCTTGGTCATTTTGGATAGTCCCTGGTGTGGTGAGGGCCTGCAGGGCACTTCCCCTGTGCTGTGGTGTATAACTGGAGTTGGTGGGCGGGGCCGCAGTCCGACCTGATGTCTGCCCCCAGCCCACCGCTGGGGCCACAGTCAGACTGGTGTGTGCCTTCTCTTCCCCTCTCCTAGGGGCGGGATTCCCTGTGGGGTGGCGTGGCCCGTCTGGGCTACTTGCACACTGCCAGGCTTGTGATGCTGGGGATCTGGCGTATTAGCTGGGGTGGGAAGGCAAGGTGCACGGCGGCAGGGGGGGCAGGCTTAGCTCGCTTCTCCTTAGGTGATCCACTTCAGGAGGGGCCCTGTGCAGCCGGAGGGAGTCAGATCGCTGCCGAAGGTTTGGCTCCGCAGAAGCACAGAGTTGGGTGTTCGCGCGGAGCGAGCAATTTCCCTGGCCGGAGCCGGTTCCCTTTGGGATTTTGGCTGGGGGATGGGCGGGGGAGATGGCGCTGGAGAGCGCCTTTGTTCCCCGCCAAACTGAGCTCTGTCGTCCGGGGGCTCCGCAGCTCACCCTCCCTTTGTCCTCCAGCCTTCCCGCTTTCTGAGCAGAGCTGTTAACTTATGACCTCCCAGACGCTAAGTCGCGCTTGCTGTCGGAACACAGTCCGTCAGGCCCCTCCGCTTTTGCAAGCCGGACTCGGGGGCTCTGCTTGGCCGGCGAGCCGCCCCTCCGCCCCGGCTCCCTCCCGCCAGTCCGTGGAGCGCGCACCGCCTCGCCGCCCTTCCTACCCTCTTCCGTGGGCCTCTCGTCTGCACTTGGGTCCGGTGACTCTGTTCTTCTAATCCTCTGGCGGTTTTCTGGGTTATTTAGGCAGGTGTAGGTGGAATCTAAGTGATCAGCAGGACGCGCGGTGAGCCCAGCGTCCTCCTACGCCGCCATCTTCCTAGTCTAAACCAGTAATAGCCTTCTTGATCACTGTTATGTAAGGTACACCTATCATCTCTAATTCCAGCCATCATTGAATTGCGGCTTTCAACTATGCTAAGAAATGATTAATGAGTCCCAGATTTGGTAATTTAGCCAGATTTTGGATTAGTGGGTTTTTTCTAACCATATTATTTTAGTTTTCACTTTATTTCCAAGGAGTATGATAAAAATTAAATGTTAATATTTGTGATTCACTTTACAAAATAATCATATTTCTGTATCAGTGGAGAAGGTGCATTTTGCCAAAAGGGAATTGCACTATTTGGTGCTTTATCTACATACTTTCATTCAACTGACCAGACAGATTTTTGAGGAAAAAGTTATGCAATTTTAATCAGTTTACACATACGATTTAGCCATAAATTAAGAAGTCTAATTTTCTAAAGAAAGTGTTCTTAAATATGCAAACTGGACAGGAACAATGCTTTTTGATACAGTTTTCAGTAGATCATTAACCTAGCTAATTAATACAAACTTATATTAAACACCTACTAAGTTTAAGATACTGTGTTTCATATTAGGAACAATGAATGAATGCAATGTGATCTTTATCCTCAAGGAGTTTAGAGTCTAGTAAAATTGAAGAGAGGTACAAACCTATCTGTAATACAAAACAGAATGTGCTAAGTATTTTGAGAGCTTTACAAATTGTGTTACAGCACAGACTGTGCCCTTTGCCAATTATTTCCAGCTGGGAGGATTAGGGAATGCTTTAAGAAAAAAGGAGTACCAATCATGAAAGTTGAGCATGCTTTGGGCAAGTGAAAATAAGGGAAAGGGACTCTAGTTTGAGCAGAAAGTTTAAAGTGGGGATCAGGAGCAGAAATCATTTATATGCTCTTAAAGAGCAGGTGACAGAAGAAGTATTTCTGGGAGACAGGGTTGAAAATGTAAGTTGAGACATGATTAAAAGGAAGCTCTCTTGCATTTAGTCTTGCAAAATTGCTTCAGAAAACACTTCGTATCTCATTCTTTTCTTTTATTACTTGAAGTGAGTTGCATTTACGGAAAACATTTCCAGGCACGGGTTTCATTGATATTGTTAGGTCTGCACTGTCTTGTTCTGTACTGATAAATAAATCCCAACTAAGAAACATTAAAATAAGATTCGCAAGTACAGACTGAAGATTTATGATTCCTAACACCTAGCAGCTAATTTTAAAATTACTTTCTTCAGACCAGTTCTGATAATTTGCCAACTTTCTTCAGACTAACTCTGATACAAAATTTTACTTGTGCAGAATTCTGAACTTGATGTCACCCAGTATTTTATTTACTATTCTTTTTCTGAAAACAAACTTGTGGAACTGAACTACTAATTTAGTCAACGCATCACTACTGTTACCTAAGGTGTTTCATATGCTACACAAGCTGCTTCTAAGCTTTCAGTCACAGAGACCAACATTTCCAACCTGGTAACTCTTCAGTAATTCTGATGCAATGGAATTTTCCTCTATTTTCCCTGTGAAGTACTGGACATGTTTCAGGTCTTATTACCTCATCAATTGTCCTCCCAACCCCATAAAATAATGAAAAACAAAACAGTTTTTCATAGGCCTTCATTGTAATTGATTCTCCAGGGTATCTTTGCATTGCTCCATTAAAATGGTGTTGTTGCTATGATGGTATTTCTCAGCAGGGAGGTTCTAAATAACTGATTAATATGTAAAGCAGTAAAAATGTAATTTTTGCTGTTAAATTAGCCAGTGAACAGGACCTCAAAGCTGCTGAAACAAAACAGAACAAAATAAAATGTTTAAGCTATTCTCTGACAGAATATCATCTAAGACGCATACTAACACACTAGGTAGCCAACATGTATTCATAGCATTGTATGGTATA
Organism: Lynx rufus; assembly: GCF_022079265.1. Lineage (NCBI taxonomy): Eukaryota > Metazoa > Chordata > Mammalia > Carnivora > Felidae > Lynx > Lynx rufus. The sequence goes on from NW_025814823.1 coordinate 166,166,895, forward strand.
ACCTATCAATACATAAATCACTATCAAATTCTCTATGTGGCTTTTAATTTTGGGGTATACCAAAGTGCTTTAGAATTTAGGACAAAGTCCTGAATGTTGTGTTACTTCTTTAAAGTGAGGGTTAAGAGACATCTATAATAAATCTTATCTTACTTAATCCTGTTATTTGTAGAACACTTTTCAATCTTGATAGATCTATAAAGCATTATTATGGTCTATTTTCTAATTTCTTCTTAATGTCTTATTTATACTGTTAAGAGAAAAAAGAAGAGTTGAGACCAGATGGTTTCCTTATTGTCCTGACTGACCAAACAAAATCAAACATAACTACTGAGACAAACAGAATAAGGAAAAAGCACATATCAACCTTCCCAACCCATATGTTCTAGATATCCTAGTTTTGCCAGAGGTTTCTAACAATATAGCATATGCTGAGAAAGTGTTTTCAGAAGAGAAGCCAACATGATCCCCCCTCCTGATGCCCCCAGTGGCTTCAGCACATGCACATAGGCCCTTTCGTGAATTCTTCACATATGCTTTCTGGTTTCCTCACTGAACAAGCACCAAATCACTGGAGATTTTATGCCCAGTGACTTCTCACCAGGCAGATTCTAATTTGGCAATGAGTTTAGGGTTCTCCTGGTGAGAAATCTGCTTCTGGCAGAAGCGCCCTCATTGATGTAGGGAGGTGTTTCCGCCCATGGCTCTGTTCTCTTTATACCAGGCATGAGATCACATCTGTTCCTAGGGCTCTAAGCCCAAGGGACCTCTGAGCGAAGAATTACCACAGAGAACTCTGCGTTTTCTGGGTAAATGCAACCTCTTCCCTGTGTCAGAATGAATGCTCCTCGTTGCCTAATGACCCTGACATTTTATTTTCTTCTAGCATGAAATTTTACCTGAGATGTATAAAATGATATTCTGTATAAGAGAAAACAGTATAAATTACACTGTGGCACTTCATGCCATGTAGAAAAGTACATAGCAGACTTCTCTTGGGGTAATGTGACTCCAAAATCAGCAAGATGAGGTATTTTGGAAATAAAGACAATATCAAGAAAAAATTTAAGAATGAATAAGAAAATGTTTGCCTTGTCTATTAAATTTTTTCTCTGTATAATGAATTATTTTAATCATAAAAATATTCTTTAAATTTTTAAAAAATGTTTATTTTTAAGAGAGAGAGAGAGAGAGAGAGAGAGAGAGAGAGAGAGAGCAAGGGGCCTGGGCAGAAAGAGAGAGGGAGATACAGAATCTGAAACAGTCTCCAGGCTCTGAGCTTTCAGCACAGACCCTGACACGGGGCTCGAACTGACAAACTGCAAGATCACGACCTGAGCTGAAGTTGGATACTTAACTGACTGAGCCACCCAGGCACCCCAGTCATAAAAATATTCTTGAATCAACTTTGAAACTCAGAATGTGTGAAGTTATTTAAAAGTTGTGTGAATTCCTCTGATACTCTCCCCTCCAAAGAACCCTGTGTTTCAACCTCTGTATGTTGAACACTCAATAGAAATTTCTGGCTTCATCTGAACAAAAATATTTAGAAAGTAACATCTTTGTTTTATGTTAAGTCAGCCTATAATTTTTAGGAACGTTCCTAAAAGGAAAATTAAAAAGAAGAAACTCATTTCTTTTCAAACTGTTAGGATAAATAGTGTCTCCAACAGCTGGTACCACATAGTGTTCCTAATCAAATCACTGCAAATATTTCCAATTCTCCATTTATTGTTGTACATGAGACAAGTGAATAATCCTTCCATTTCATTCCATTAAAGATACTTTGAATTTCCACAATATCAGGTACTGGGCTAAGCCTTTCCTTCAAGACCTCTTTATGAATTAGTAACCACTTGAAACATACCCTTCTCAAAGACGGAGACAATAGTTTATGCCGTTTCTTTGCATGCTTCATTTAAATAGTTTTGTATGTGTGTGAAAGAAAGATAGAAATATTTCTGAGAGAAATGGCAGACAAAGACTCAGCTGTGTAGTATGTGCGTGCAGCCTGTGGCTATTTTACAAGGAAATCTACCAGCTCTCAATAATGTGAAAGTCTTCTTGAGAGGCGCCGTGGCACAGCAAGTCACTGAACCAGAGAAATTCAATTTGCCTACTGTAAAGTCTGTTTTGTCTGTCTCAGAAAGCTCTAATTCAATCCAAAATTACTTTCTAGAAGCAGTCACTCTGGCCAAGGAAGGGTGTTCAGGGTCTGCAATAGGACAGAATACACTGGGCTAAAACTGTCAGAAAGCATTCAGCACTGCTTCTCACTCTTGGGATGTGAACCACAGACCCACCTGGAGGTCACTGATCTCTCCATGTTTTAGATCTATGTATATCTGTGATTGAATAACCTTTAGGTAACTTTTATCCTTGATCTAAGTTTACTCTAAAAGTGCCAAGGCAAAAATGGGAAACAGGGAAGATGGTTAGATTAATAATACGTGGATGGGTAAGGAAATACAATTCTGCTTGAATTCTATGAATCACATATTATTTACAGGTAGCTTTGAACATGCCTAGAGAGTTTTGAAATAGCACTCTAATGCATAACTTTGCGGTTTATCATCGGGCAAAGAAACTAACATTAGTTCATATGAACTAATTCAAAACATAATTTTTCCCATAAATTTCATAGTTAAATTTATGTTATCAAAACTTGGGAGACTGTGTCAAATATTACAAATCATTGTCTAGAAATTATGACACTACTTGCCTATGATAATATTAATTTATCACACTGTCATGATAGAGGTTATGAGATATTCCTAATTCTTCAATCATTAACTAATTATCTGTCACATTCCTTAAAAAATAAAGTAACACAATTTTTCAGTTCCATATCAAAATTCATAAGTGATAAAGAATCTTAGATAATTTAGGCTCTCTGGAATCTCATAAGGCATTATAAAATGAGTTGAATTTGAGGACATTAATACCGGTAAGATTTTAAAAAGAACGTGTCCATTAAATAAAGGGTTAAAAACTGAAACGATATGATAAAAATGTACCCAAGGCTTTTTGCCAAGGGACAAAATAATTTGCCAAATACTGTATAAGAATATAAAGATGGGGGCTTGGCAAACATCTTCAAGACTCTGGTAAAGTATTTTTTAATAAATAACTAAAGGTATTTTCACTTTTTAGTATTTGTAGCCAAATGTAAGAAACTATTAATTAATTATTTTTTAGTGTTTACTAATAAAATGCAATAAGATTATAGTTCTTATGATCATTCATAAACTTTAGTATGCAATAAATCCCTGGACATCTTATTTTTTTAAATGTAGATATATGGGACTGACTCCCAGTGATTCCAGTTCACTGGGCTGGAAGCAGATCTTGGCACTAAAAGCTAACAAGCAATCTAGTAATTATGATGCAGGTGATTATTTGAGTACATTTGAAGGAAAAGAAAATCCTGCCATACAAATATCTAAAACCTATCTGGGAATTATTTTTTTAATGCCTAAAATACATACACAATGATCTTTTCATTATATGGATATCTTTAAAAGTGATGTGAAATATTTTTAAATTTACTTTTGGGGAGGTGAAACTAGTCAATGAAGAAAGAGACTGGAGGTTAAAAAATAATCTATCCTTAAAACGCAGGATTTAGTTTTTTAACAGTCCTTTGCCCTTTAATAGGAAACTTTTGGATTTGTAGCAGTAGAGACATTCTTGTTACATAGAGTCCTGATTTCATGACTCATTTTTCTACAACCAAATCTCAACAGGGGTGCATGACTGGCTCAGATAGTATAACATGTGACTCTTAATCTCAGGGTTGTAAGTTTGAGCCCCTCTATGGAGATGGAGATTACTTAAAAAAATCTCAACATAATCAATAATTTTATCCATCTTCAGTGAATAATATGTTTCAGTATTCAGAGGAAAATTCTTGATCATAATCATACTTTCGATTTGAGAAGCATGACGCCGTCAAGTGTTCTAGATTTCTATTTTAAACATTCTTTATTTTGTTCAGCTAACAACTGTGAGATGAGACTACATACCTCAGGAGAAAAATATTTTTTTAAGTTTCTAGTTATTCTAAAAATGAAAAGGAAGTATATGTGCTGGAAAATTATTAGCACAATTGCATATACTTTCCTGACACAAATCTAACAAAAGAAGTACATTAGCATTTCTTCATGTTTTAAAAATCAAAATTTTGTATTTTGAGAAAAAGAGAATTCAAGTGAGGGATGGGCAGAGAGAGAATCCCAAGCAGGCTCCAAGCTGTCAGTGCAGCCCATCATGTGGCTTGACCTCACCAACCACAAGATCATGACCTGAGCCAAAATCAAGAGCTGGATGCTTAACTTGACTGAGCCACCCAAGTTTCTCTGTATTTCCTCATGTTTTATTGAAATTATTTACTACTCCAAGTATTTTCTATGGTGAAAAACAGATGAGAGTTAATAAGCTATCTAGGTTCTCTGGTATCTGATAGGGCCATTATAAAATGAATAAATTTGAGAACACTAAAAACTTTACGATCTAACATAAAAAGAATACTTCCATTAAATAAGGGGTTCAGGATTAAGAAACAATATGATAAAATATACTCACTGTGGGACTTTGCCAAGGGACAAAATAATCAACCAAATAGAAATAGGTTTACTAGGAAATTCATGAAATTAAATTTTGTGCCTTCTTCCTTTCATGAGCCATTTCTAAGGTTTCCTTTTTCCCATTCTATATAAATTGCATACTTTAATTTTTGTCTTTTTCCACAGGAGGGTTGCCAAATTTTGATTTTTCAGGATCCAAGATTGTGTCCACCCCTGCATTTAAAGATACATTCTTAGAGTTGAAAGAAAAGAACAAAGTGCATTCCTCTTTGTCTCCATTCTGATAGCTCTTATTCTATAGGAGCCATTAAAACTTTTCTTCTTCAACATGGAAAACAGTATTTTGTATGTGCATACATTCAAACCAGAAGAAGAGGGAGACAGTTCTTTAAGAAAGGGATGAATTTGTCATTATTTTAATCATGTGCCATCATTTCAGCCCTGCAAAGCTGGGGTTATGATGATACCAGTGAGGGTTACAAGGGAGGTGTCAGCTGGGTTCAGTTCCTGTTAACCAACCTGCCATGAGATGCTCATCTCTGAGGGAATCCTGCCTTTGTGCTTCCTTAAGTTCCACTGGAGCCTGCATGAGGTGACATGTCATATGCATTTTTCAACCTATTTCCAAAGGCTAGATTAGCAACTATAAAAAGATATTACATGCCTTTAGGGTCTCTGTGATAACAATAAGACTTGGGAATGGAGAAGGTTTTAGCTGCATCCTTAGTAAGTCACGCTGACCCTCCATTCTAGCAAATTCCTGTTATGCTCCTGCCCTGACCACTTCCCTTATTTTCAATCTTAGAAAAACATGCAAATTGAAGTACAGTAAAAATCTACCTCATGAGAAAGAGAGTTGCAATGAAGCTAGGTGAAGTAGGGGCGACCCACCTGGAAAGTAAAAACAGAAACAAAAAACTGCTGCTGAAAATAAAAACAGGTAAAAGTTTTTAGTTTAGCTTTTTTATTTTTGTTTTAAACAGGAAATCAACCACTACAATAAACATTTCTCTAAAAGCACGGTATAAAGGAAGATGATTAGCTCTGGGACTGGATTTTTAAATTGTTTAAACCATTAAGTTGATCGAGTTCAGTAAATGTTTTCATCCCAATCCATATTATAATCTATGTGATTAGTGAAAAAGAACTGCTCGCAGCTCAGACAGAAACAAAAGTTATCAGATCATATGAATAATTTGCTTCTACAATTCCAAATGGTTTAAAATGTGATTTCAATCATTTAGCTATTTGCATTTGTATGCATGGCCACATACATAAAAACTTAAATATTTAAATAAATGTTTACTTAGCAGAATTTGAGTATTCTAATGGTCTATTCTGCACTTGTCATCTGCTACCTGCTTTCCTGCCTCCTACATCCTCTTTAATAAAGGGGTTTCATTTTTACAATTGAACTTTTGAAGCAATGGGACTCATTTTGACACTGAGAAAGTCACTTACATTTTAGAAGCCTGACTTTTCTCATCTATAAAATGAAGGACTTATGTTACTTCTGATAGTCAGTCTAGATTTAAGAATATGTACTTTTGTGATTTTTTGAAATCTTCAACTTTAGCCAGCATACTACAGCAACTACTTAGTATTTGTGGAAAGGATGATGTCTGTTAAGAGCAATTTTTGGCCATCTATTTTGTCTTCCAATTGTTCAACACTTTGTCCCTTTTGTGTGAATTTTGCCAGTTCAGGGGGAAAAGAAAGAGAAGAAGAAGTAGAAGTGGAAGGAGAATGAGAAGGAAAAAAAAAATGAAAATAATGGAATGAAGATAAGTGGAGGGAAAAGAGGGAGAAATATTCTTGCCATTTTAGTATTATTAACTACTCTATACATCATATATATATACATATATATGTGTGTATATATGTGTGTGTGTGTGTATATATATACGTATATATATATGTGTGTGTATATATATGATATTATTATTCAACTCAATCTGGGTACAAGAAAATCATTAGAAAAAAAGACCCTGAGGGGCGCCTGGGTGGCTCAGTCGGTTGAGCGTCCGACTTTGGCTCAGGTCATGATCTCACGGTTTGTGGGCTCAAGCCCCGCGTTTGGCTCCTGCTGACAGCTTGGAGCCTGGAGCCTGCTTCTGATTCTGTGTCTCCCTTTCTCTCTGCCCACCCCTGCTCATGCTGTCTCTCTCTGTCTCTCAAAAATAAATAAATGTAGAAAAAATTTAAAAAAAAAAGAAAAAAGACCCTGAGTTGAGAAATCAAACTGAAACATAATTTGATAGGACCTTAAAAAGCCAATGAAAAAATACACAAGATTATCCAATTGCAATGAAGTTTTGGTTTCTGGAGAAATAGTTTCTAGAACTGATTTTAATAATTGATGACCTAATTTATATTTTTTGTCCTCCTCTTCTTCCTGAAACTCCAGTGTGGATGAGAAAATTGGCATTCAGTCAAATTGACTAGAAGTAATCCCTTTGATTTTAGGTGACAGCAAAAAAAGAAACTCAGTTATTTGTGTTTATTCTCATATGTCCCCTCTTTCTTATAAATACATGACTATAATTACCATAGTAGTTATCAACTCAAAATATAGTTTTCTGTCTCTCGCATTAGTTGATAAATTTTTGAAGATTGATCATATTTTACCTAGTTGTCTGGGCTAGTAAATATAATTTGTTTTTAATGGCTATTGAATAAATGAATTAATAGACTAATAGCCATTTTGATATAACAATACAAATTACTAGCATTCAATTTAGATTATCAGGTTAGAGAGATTAATAAAAGTGTATGTTTGGTAATATATCATCTCCATTTGAAGTTATTTTATACCTCCACAAATTTGTTGGTGGAAAGTAAAAGTATATTTGAAGTGTCATATTCTGTTAGAGCTATTTTTAAAATGAAACTATGTATACTTCATTCTCAGTAGTAATTTTTAAGGTGCTATGCCTAACTTTTAGAGGAAACTAATATCCAAAGAAAGTGTATATAAATAGAACATGATACGTTTCCTTACAGTTTTGTAATCAATTATTGAATGAAAAGTGCCAAAAACTTCCTTGAGAAGAAAATTCTTTTCCCAAGAAAAAGAGAAAAATAGATATAGTTTACAACATGTATATAGCTTTACAGTATTATAAAATCGGAATTCACACATGTAATTATCCTAAATCTTTTCTTCTGCATTCATTTATATTATTTATATTATTGTATAAATACCCTTTATTGTTTCAGTGTACAAAGGCAGATCTTTTACATACACTACAGAGAGTGAGAGATGTGTAGAAAATAGCGAAGCTAATGGCTCAAATAGAAATCAAATTATTAAGAAATTTGTTCTATTACTCTCATGTTCTTTCTTTCAAGAGAATACATGCAATGATTACAGAAAACAAAGGTTCTTCAAATTGTGATACAGAGTGTTATTTATGGATCCTTGATTCAATACTGACATGGAACTCCAGAGTCTAATTTTTGGAAAATTAAGGGATGTTTCCCTCAGTTAATTAAATTCATCTTACTTTCTTACTTCTATCTCTCATTCACTTATTTTCTTTTTTAAATTCTGTAAGAGCAATAATAAAAATATCAGCCTATAGTTTTCTTGAAATAAAATGATAGTTGGGGCGCCTGGGTGGCGCAGTCGGTTAAGCGTCAGACTTCAGCCAGGTCACGATCTCGCGGTCCTTGAGTTCGAGCCCCGCGTCAGGCTCTGGGCTGATGGCTCAGAGCCTGGAGCCTGTTTCCGATTCTGTGTCTCCCTCTCTCTCTGCCCCTCCCCCGTTCATGCTCTGTCTCTCTCTGTCCCAAAAATAAATAAAAACGTTGGAAAAAAAATTAAAAAAAAGAAATAAAATGATAGCCTAAGATTCTAAATGTGCGTACTGCCTGCTAACTTTTATGAGATCTTCAATAGAAACTGTTAGATTTTTTTTTTTTTATTTTTTTTTCAACGTTTATTTATTTTTGGGACAGAGAGAGACAGAGCATGAACGGGGGAGGGGCAGAGAGAGAGGGAGACACAGAATCGGAAACAGGCTCCAGGCTCTGAGCCATCAGCCCAGAGCCTGACGCGGGGCTCGAACTCACGGACCGCGAGATCGTGACCTGGCTGAAGTCGGACGCTTAACCGACTGCGCCACCCAGGCGCCCCAGAAACTGTTAGATTTTGAAGAAGAACTTTGGCCATGCATTTTCATTAACTAAGTTAGAGTCCAGCATACTAATTTTCTTTTGAATCATTCATTCTAAGAAAGTAAACTAGTAAAAGTAATATTACAACTTTCAAATGCAGTAAGTCTCACTCTGTTATTCTCTTCTACTACCTCTCTTCTTTCCAATAATAATAATAAAAAAAATCCCTTTGAAAGGCACTCACTTCCAAAAGCAAACTAAAAATGCAATATTAAAGATCTGGAGACTTCTCTTAAAGACTTCACTCATAGTATGTTACTTTTCTTTTGGTGGATATTAGAGGCCTACTGAAACTCTAAACTACTTGTCTTTCATTTTCTCAAAAGAACAAATGATCACTAAACTTTTTTGTCATTTGTGTTTTAAAAAAGTGCACAACTATTTATAAACACTTTGGTCTTTCTGATTTTTTGAAAGTGGAACAAAACATAGAATCCAGCTCCTAGCACAGTAACTGGCCCCTCAAAGAAGATTAATATTATAATTGAATAAATAAAATATTGAATAAACATCGTACTATGCTTATCTTCCACACCAAGACTGTTGGCTTTATTTATTTTTTTACTTATTTTTAGTTTTCTAACTGTATTGAGATATAATTGACATATGACAATGTGTAAGATTAAGATGTATAACAAGCAGATGTGATACACTTATCTACTGCAAAATGATCGTTAACATATTGCCAGCTAACACCTCCATCACTTCATGTAATTACCATTTCTTTCTTCTGGTGATACTTAATATATACTTCCTCAACTTTCAAATATCTATTCTTAACTTTCAATTATATAATACAGTAGTATGATGTGTAATCACCATATGTACATTATTTGTTTTTTTAAGTTTTTATTTAAATTCCAGTTAGTTAACATACACTGTAGTTATTAGTTTCAGGTGTACAATATAGTGATTCAACACTTCCATACAAACCCTTGCGCTCATCACAAGTGCCCTCCATAAGTCCCATTACCTATTTCATCTGTCCCTCACCAACCTCCAATCTGGTAACCATCAGTTTGTTGACTTTAATATACCTCCTTTTCAGAGAACATACTCTGAAATTTGAAACTCTTAGCAAATGGTGTGTTTTGGTTTGTAATGTGTCATTTCTATTCCTTATTTGACTCCTTCAATTAGTAGGTGTACAAAGATCAACAAGGGGAAAGGAAAAACCCATTTATATTCTGTCTATAAACAAATAGCTATTCTCATGTCTTTACAAGGATCTAGAGGAAAGTTTTCTAGTAATAAATCAGGTCATTATAGTATGTATGCAATTTATACCATTAAATTGGTATTTATGATACTATATGATAGTGATGTTTTATGGAAAGTGTAACAAACACTTTTCCTTAGTGTTCATTCAGTGGGAAAGGAGGGTTTAGAAAGACACGAAGCAAGAATACTTAGTTGCTTGAGATACTGAGGTACTTCAGGAAATAAGGGAGTTCCATTTATTAGTTATCAATGACACTATCTTGTGGTTTGCTCCTTATTACCTTAGTTGATTTGCATCACTTAGAAATCCTCCTCTCAGACAGAATATGTTCCCTGCCTCATGGCTTGTTAAGAAGATTTCCACTGCATTTGCCTTATGTAAGGACCAAGGGGTTTCGTTCCTCAGAGAGAGCTTGCTATTTATTAGACTATGGTTGGTTGCGGCCTTGTCATTTGAAGTCTGGATGTTAGAAGTTATTTTTGTCTAAGAATATGTTCACATCTGAGTTCAAGGGAAAAATATCTTTCACAGGAAGAAACATATAACCCTTCACAAAGATTTAGATATATTATCTAAGACTGTTCTTCCCTCTCTCAGTGATCCTCAAGACATGTTACTTTACAACCTCTCTATTCCTGGGGTTGCACACCGTAAGTCCACCAGGACTTTTTTTTTTTCCTACTTGTTTTGTGAGGCACTTCATAGGTCTTTTCAAAAAAAAAAAAAGTCCTCCATTGGAATATTTTCTCTTTGCCAATTTCTTTTGCTAGATGTATTCTTCCTAACTCTCATTGTGGAAATCCTATGGTAAATACTGAATTTTGTAAATTGACTCTTCTTTCCATATATTTTCTATTTTGTGAAAATTTTACTTTATCTTCTAAAATTTGATTTTATCAAACTTGACTATATTATTTTAAATTTCCATGAGCTTATCATTTTATAGTTACTCTTGTTAAAAATAATAGTTGTACTTCCATGGCTACAGGATCTTTTTTATCTCTATGAGGATATTACAGTTTTTAAGTTGTTTTTATTGCATTTGATCTCCTTTCTTAATGTTTGTTTGCATTAAATCCTTAATCAAACTACTGGAGATTCTTGGTGACCTACTTTTTTTTTTAATTAATGAGACTTATTTTTAGAGCAGTTTTAGATTAACAGCGAAATTGAACAGAAAATAGAGAGTTTCCATATACTACCTGGTCTTACACATGCACAGCACCTCCCCCCCCCCATCAACATACAGCACCAGAGTGGCACACATTTGTTAAATCAATGTGCCTACTCGTTTTTAAAAATAACGTTCTAAAATATTAGAAGCTCTGTGTGGATATAGAATGGTGGGCTTAAGGCATAATTGGTTGAACAGCTGGGTTTTTAACTGGAGACACCAAAATGCTAGTTCTGTATGTCTTTTCTATAGCACAGTTCAGTTTTTTTCTAGAAAAGTATCTTTCCTGGGTATGAAAACAAGCAGTTGTGTTTTGTGACTGTGTGGGAAAAGAGTTGGCCTAGATTCTCACCATTTGTTATGCAGACAAAGGAAGCATACCTGAAGGCAATAAATCCAGTGGCATCCTACTCCAGTTGAATGGAGATGGAAATACAGTAGCTGAGTTTGGTTCTGTTTGTTTTGTAGCATTTTCATTGTAATTGATGATTGTAACTGTATGTGGTGAGATTAACGACTCCCCAAGATATCAGCTCTTAATCCCGGAATCTGTAAATGTTACTTTGTATTGAAAAAGGGTCTAGGTGGTTAGAATTAAGTTAAACAACTTGAGATATTTATAAATCTTAAAAATCTTGAGATTATTATACATACCCAAGGTAGGTATAAATGCCATCACATGTGTGCTTATGAGAGAGGGGCAGAGGAAGATTCTATACAAAAGAAAAGAATAAAGTTATTTGATGGGGAGGCAGAGTTTTTAATGAGAAGACCACAAGCCAAGGAATGTTAGCAGTCACCAGATGCTGGAAGAATCAAGAAACAGATTCTCCCTCTGGAGGCAGCCTGGTCCTGCTAAACCCTGATTTCAGCCTCGTGATACTGATTTTAGACTGCTGGCCTCCAGAACTATAATAGAATAAATTAGTGTTTTGGTAACCCATCAAATCTATGATAATTTGCAAGAGCAGCCATAGTTGAGTGAAATTTGATTAATTTGCTTTGGATTTCCTTCCGCATCAGATTTGCCTTGACTTCTCTTCCTCCCATTTCCATTACATTTGGTAAGTACTTCTGATATATTAATGTACCATTCTACCTTGGGTATGCTCTGGTTGTACTGAATAATTTTTAAATCTCTTTAGTTCCATCCTTCCCTCAAAAATAGTCTTCTGTGGCGCTTGGGTGGCTCAGTTGTTTAAGCGTCTGACTTGGCTCAGGTCATGATCTCACTGTTTCCGAGTTCGAGTCCCACATTGGGTTCTGTGCTGACAGCTCAGAGCCTGGAGCCTGTTTCAGATTCTGTGTCTCCCTCTTTCTCTGCCCCTCCCCCACTTGCACTCTGTCTCTGTCTCTCTCTCAAAAATAAGTAAAAATTAAAAAATTTAAAAAATGAAGTCTTCTTATGCTATATTTATTCAGGTCCTGGTTTTAGTTGATAGCTAATATTTTGATAAAGCTATCCATATTAATTATAGTTCCTAAGTTCTCTGCATGTGACCACAGCATTTCCTTTCTTATATTACTATACCCTAAAATGCCTCCAAAACTTATGGGTTCAAAAAAACATTTTATTTCATTTTACCTCTCACCATTTCTGCGGGTCTGAAATTTGGAAGTTTCTTGGGAGATAGTTCTCCATGTCTCTGGCATTTCTGTCTTCTGTCCATCTTCTGAACAAGAAGCATTGACATCTTTGTTTCAATGATTTTTTTCAAGGATGTTTGTATAGCAGTGAGCCTTGGATGATAGATACAGTGACCCCCTTTGAGACAGAGGGCACCTGTGTTTCCTGATCAGGGCAATAAAGATAATGTCTGGGCAGATTAGGCAGGTCTGTAAGCAGTGACCTCATAAGACTAGGGAGGTGGGGAGTGTTCCTAAATTTGGATTACTCACCTGTGATGCAAAAGTACTGTGTGTGCAACGTCTGTCTAGACCACTCTGTACCATTCATTTACATTTTTGGTAATAAGATGAACTGATGCCACCATGAAGTTCATGCTTCTAACTGCTTGCTGTGCCATGGATAATAAAGTCCTTGGTCTCTTTCTTAGAAATGTTTTCTTCCAGCATCTATGAAATTGTAGTTGAGACTAACCTGTTAGCTTGTATAAAATCTCAGACTCTTCATAGCCCTTGATAGGACTCATTTGAGTGGTTCTGGCTCAAGACACCTCAGCTATTTGCAGTCACATAGTGACTTAAAACTTAGGGGTGCTGGTGGAGATCTTACTCTATCTTCATGCTATGCTAAGGTTTCTCTATTTGCATCTCACAACTGATAGTTTGGGCTTGTCCACAGCATAACAGCATCAGGGCAGTGAGATTGCTTATATGGCAGCTGAAGACATAAGAATGAATATTCCAGTGAGTGAGGTAAAAGATGCTCCATTGCCTTTTATGACTCTGCCTATGAAGTCATGAAGCCTCATTTCAGCAGAATTCTGTTAGTTATAAGCAGATCACAGGCCCATCTGGATTCAAAGGGAGAGGAAAGAAAATCTGTCTCTTTATGGGAAAGTGGCAATATGAATGAAAAACATGTGGGACTAGAGCTATTATTATGGCCATTTTTGGAAAATACAATCTACTATAGTGGGATAAGCATGGATGAAACGTAGAAACATCACAAAAGCTGCATTATTTTTACACAAGTTACATAAGCTTTCTAAATCTTAGTTCTATAAATACTATCATATAGTCCACCATGAATTCAAGAAGTCAGCTACTATTATCATTACTAAAAGTAACTTATTGTACTTTGAATGTTTTTCTATGTGCAGCTCTGTTTTTGGTTCTTTTTCTTTCAAACACCAGTTGTATTAGTCTTCCTGGACTCTAAGCTCTGTCTTTTTCTCTTGAAATACTTTCTAACTTAAATTTATTGCTGTATTTAACCAAGTTATTTTAAAAAATGCACTGTCTATATTTCTAACTACTTCTCAAATCTTAAAACTTTTTTAAAGAGAAAATTTAAAAATAAGATGGAACTTATAGTCAAGGCTCATTTGTTAAAGAGACGGTGCAGTAACTGCCCTTCTGGAACTCTCCCTTTCCTAAAGAGCCTCCAGAACTGACTATGGCTTCCTAAGGAATGGTGGGATCGTTCTTCTTTGTCAGTTAGGCTTGGCCATAGCACACAGTTATTTAATCAAATAAGAACCTAAGTGTTCTGTGAAGGTATTTGATAGATGTTGTTAACAATCACATTCAGTTGTCTAAGTACAAGAGATTGGCTTTTCTAATGTCTGGGCTAATCAGATGAATCCAATTAGTTTAGTCTTAAGGGTAAAAACTGAGGTTTCCTGGAAAGGAAGAAATTTTGTCTCAAGACTACCAAAAATACTGCCTGAATTTCCATCCTTCCAGCCTGCCATACGATTTTCAGATTTTACTGGCTGGTCCTCAAAATCAAGTGAACAATTCTTTACCATTAGTCTCCTCTGTCTCTCTCATTCTTGGTCTCTTTCTCTCTCTCTCTGTAACAACCAATGTATAGATAGAATGGGTATATAAATATATATTCACATATATACATATATATATTCACATATAAACACACAATTCGTTGTTTTTCTCTTAAAAGTCTGATACAATGGTCTAAAAAATATTGATTTAAGTAAATGACAGAAACAATTTGACCCTTTAATAATAACATCTACTATGTATTGAGAATATTCTCTGAATTATATGTTTGTTATGTTACTTTAGTTCACACCAGAACTAGAATGAAGACATGTTGACTCAATGTACAAATGAGAAAGCAGTGGTTGAATAAAGCTAAGTAACTTGCTGTGGTCACCTAGGACATGAGAGCCAGGGCTGCGACTTGATGTCCTGCCTTTCAATTCCACAGCACGTTGACGTCACTCAGTCATGTAACAAGTAGCCTTAGTATTTCTCCTTAAACATGAATAGATTATTTGTTTCACATATGAAGAATTTGCTCAGTTCTTGGTAACTCAAATTATGAAGCATTTTATTTTTTGGCTTTTTAAAATTTCTTTTTCTTTAATTTTATTATTTTTTAAAATTTACATCCAAATTTGTTAGTATATAGTGCAACAGTGATTTCAGGAGTAGATTCCTTAGTGCCTCTAACCCATTTATCCCATCCCCCCTCCAACAACCCCTCCAGTAACCCTCAGTTTGTTCTCCCTATTTATGAGTCTCCTCTATTTGTCCCCCCTCCCTGTTTTTATATTATTTTTATTTCCCTTCCCTTATGTTCATCTGTTTTGTCTTTTAAAGTCCTCATATGAGTGAAGTCATATGATACTTGTCTTTTTCTGACTGACTAATTTCACTTAGCATAATACCCTCCAGTTCCACTCACATAGTTGCAAATGGCAAAATTTCATTATTTTTGATTGCTGAGTAATACTCCATTGTATATATATACCACATCATCTTTATTCATTCATCCATCAATGGACATTTGGGCTCTTTCCATACTTTGGCTATTGTTGATAGTGCTGCTATAAACATGGGGGTGCATGTGTCCCTTAGAAACAGCACACCTGTATCCCGTGGATAAATGCCTAGTAGTGCAATTGCTGGGTTGTAGGGTAGTTCTATTTTTAGATTTTTGATGAACTTCCATACTGTTTTCCAGAGTGGCTGCACCAGCTTGCATTCCCACCAACAATGCAAAAGAGATCCTCTTTCTCCGCAACCCCATCAACACCTGTTGTTGCCTGACTTGTTAATGTTAGCCATTCTGATAGGTATAATTTGGAATCTCATTGTGGTTTTGATTTGTACTTCCCTGATGATGAGTGATGTTGAACATTTTTTCATGTCTCAGTTGGCCATCTGGATGTCTTCCTTGGAGAAGTGTCTATTCATGTCTTTTGCCCATTTATTCACTGGATTATTTGTTTTTTGGGTGTTGAGTTTGATATGTTCTTTATAGATTTTAGATGCTAACCCTTTATCTGATACATCATTTGCAAATATCTTCTCCCATTCTGTCAGTTGCCTTTTAGTTTTGCTGATTGTTTCCTTTGTTGTGCAGAAGCTTTTTATTTTGATGAGGTCCCAGAGTTCATTTTTGCTTTTGTTTCCTTTGCCTCCAGAGATGTACTGAGTAAGAAGTTGCTGCAAGCAAGATCAAAGAGGTTTTTGCCTGCTTTCTCCTCAAGGATTTTGATGGCTTCCTGTCTTACATTGAGGTCTTTCATCCATTTGAGTTTATTTTTGTGTATGGTGTAAGAAAGTGGTCCAGGTTCATTGTTCTGCATGTCGCTGTCCACTTTTCCCAGCACCACTTGCTGAAAAGACTGTCTTTATTCCACTGGATATTCTTTCCTGCTTTGTCAAAGACTAGTTGGCCATACATTTGTGGGTCCATTTCTGGGTTCTGTATTCTGTTCCATTGATCCGACTGTCTGTTCTTGTGCCAGTCCCATACTGTCTTGATGATTACAGCTTTGTAGTATAGCTTGAAGTCTGGGATTGTGATGCCTCCTGCTTCGGTTTTCTTTTTTAACATTGCTTTGGCTATTCAGGGTATTTTCTCGTTCCATACAAATTTTAGGATTGTTTGTTCTAGTTCTGTGAAGAATTCTGATGTTGATTTCATAAGTATTGAATTGAATATATAGATTACTTTGTGTAGTATTGATATTTTAACATTATTTGTTCTTTCTATCCAGGAGCATGGAATCTTTTTCCATTTTTTTTGTGTCTTCTTTATTTCTTTCATAAGCTTTCTATAGTTTTCAGCATATAGATTTTTCACCTCCTTGGCTATGTTTATTCCTAGGTATTTTATGGTTTTTGTGCAACTGTAAATGGGATTGACTCCTTGATTTCTCTTTCTGTTGCTTCATTGTTGGTGTATAGGAATGCAATCGATAAATTCGTATCTTTCAGTACTCACTCTAAACGTCAATGGACTCAATGCTCCAATCAAAAGACATAGGATAACAGAATGGATAAGAAAACAAGATCCATCTATATGCTGTTTATAAGAGACCCACTTTAGATCTAAAGACACGTTCAGAATGAAAATAAGGGGATGGAGAACCATCTATCATGCTTATGGTCAACAAAAGAAAGCTGGAGTTGCCATACTTCTATCAGACAATCTAGACTTTAAAATAAAGATTGTATCAAGAGATGCAGAAGGGCATTATATCATAATCAAGAGGTCTGTCCACCAAGAAGACCTAACAATTGTAAACATTTATGTGCCAAATGTGGGAAAACCCAAATATATAAATCAATTAATCACAAATATAAAGAAACGCATCGATAGTAATACCATAATAGTAGGAGACTTCAACACCCCACTCACAGCAATGGGCAGATCATCTAATCAAAAAATCAACAAGGAAACAATGGCTTTGAATGACACACTGGACCAGATGGACTTAACAGATATATTCAGAACATTTCATCCTAAAGCAGCAGAATATACATTCTTCTACAGTGCACATGGAATGTTCTCCAGAGTAGACCATATACTGGGAAACAAATCAGCCCTAAGTAAGTACAAAAAGATCGAGATCATACTGTGCATATGTTCAGACCACAACGCTATGAAACTTGAAATCAACCACAAGGAAAAAATTTTGAAAGTTAAGAAATACTTGGAGACTAAAGAACATCCTTCTAAAGAATGAATGGGCTAACCAAGCAGTTAAAGTGGAAATTAAAAAGTATATGGAAGTCAATGAAAATGATAACACCACAACCCAAAACCTCTGGGATGCAGCAAAGGCGGTCATAAGAGGAAACTATATAGCAATCCAGGCCTTCCTAAAGAAGGAAGAAAGATCTCAGATACACAACCTAACCTTACACCTTAAGGAGCTGGAAAAAGAACAGCAAATAAAACCCAAAAACAGCAGAAAACAGGAAATAATAAAGATCAGAGCAGAAATTAATGCTATCAAAACCAAAAAGACAGTAGAACAGATCAAAGAAATCAGAAGCTGGTTCTTTGAAAGAATTAACAAAATTGATAAATCACTGGCCACTTTGATCAAAAAGAAAAAGGAAAGGACCCAAATAAATAAAATCAAGAATGAAAGAGGAGAGGTCACAACCAACACAACAAAAATAAAAACAATAATAAGAGAATATTATGAGCAATTATATGCCAATAAAATGAGCAATCTGGAAGAAATGGACAAATTCATAGAAACATATACACTACCATAACTGAAATAGGAAGAAACAGAAAATTTAAACTGACCCATAACTAGTAAGGAAATTGAATTAGTAATCAAAAATCTGCCAAAAAACAAGAGTCCAGGGCCAGATGGCTTTCCAGGGGAATTCTACCAAACATTTAAGGAAGAGTTAACACCTATTCTCCTGAAGGTGTTCCAAAAAATAGAAACGAAAGGAAAACTTCCAAACTCTTTCTATGAAGACAGTATTACCTTGATTCCAAAAGTAGACAGAGACCCCACGAAGCACTTTTAAGCGAAGAGTGCAAAACTAGCTGCCTGGATACTTTAACGAGTTTCCTCCTTTTAGGGCAACTATTTTTCTTTCTTTCTTTCTTTCTTTCTTTCTTTCTTTCTTTCTTTCTTTCTCTTCCTCTTTCTTTCTTTCTTTCTTTCTTTCTTTCTTTCTTTCTGAGAGAGAGTGAATGAGTGGGTGAGGAACAGAGAGAACAGGAGAGACAGAAAGAATCCCACAATGGGCAGAGAGACAGGGAGAGACAGAATCCCAAAGTAGGGCTAGAGCTCACCAGATGCGGGCCTCAAACTCATGAACTTTGAGATTATGACCTGAGCTGAGGTCAGATGTTTAAATGACTGAGTCACCCGGGAACCCTTAGGGCAAGTTTTTATGTTGATAAAACATAAATTTAACAGAGTAAAAGAATTTTAAGCAAATCTATCCCTGGGTAGAGATTTATTATCAAATCAAATATGATGTCAGAATACTTTCCCTAAGAACACTGATGCTCTTCTATTTTTTAATAAAAACACTGGCATAAAATTTAACTTTCAGTTCCTCATTACAGAAAGAAAATACATATGAATTAGTGAAATATTGCAAAATAGAGAATATAATGAATGAAAAATAAACTAACCATAATTTGACCATTCAGATATAATCATACAATAGTTTTGAATGTAACTTCCAAAAAATTCAAGGCACATAATGACAAATTGTACTGTATTTAAAACCTGTAACTTGTTTTTCACTTTCTGCATAAGCAGAAATTCCATGTCACTGAATATAAATTTTAAATTTTTTTAATGTTTATTTATTTGTAAGCGAGAGAGGGAGAGAGTGAATGAGCAGGGGAGGAGCAGAGAGAGAGGCAGACAGAGGATCTGAAGCAGGCTGTGTGTTGACAGCAGAGAGCAGATGTGGGGCTCGAACTCATGAACTGCAAGATCATGACCTGAGTTAAAGTCAGATGCTCAAGTCACTGAGCCACCCAGGTGCCCAGAATACTATTTTTAATAGCTAAAGTGTTTAAATCATAATTTATTTACATAGACTCTTACATTAGGCACTTAGTTACATGTAGAAGCACTATATTACACATAAAAACACCTGATACCTTTTACCCAGGTATATCTTTATTCATTTCTAATTACTTCTTTGGAGAAGTATCCTGAAATTAACACTTTATTGTCCAATAATTATGAACTTAATTTTAACCTTATATATTTATTGCCCTCCAGTTGTTTTATTAAATTAACTAGGCTACTAGCCTAGTTTTTAAAAAATATGCACTACTGTTTTGAGAACATCAGATGTTTAAATTATTATCATTATTCACAAAAATTCTTAATCCTGGGAGCACCTGGGTGAGTCAGTTGGTTAAGGGTCTGACTCTTGATTTCAGCTCACATCACGATCTCACAATTCATGAGATCAAGACCTGTGTCAGGCTCTGTGCTGACAGCGCAGAGCCTCCTTGGGATTCTCTCTCTCCCTTTCTCTCTGTCCTCCCCACTGCTTGCATGTTCTCACTCTCTCTCAAAAATAAATAAATTAATTAAGAAGTTCTTAATTCTGACTTTTGCTCTATTAATATTATGTACAAGGAAACAATAACACTTTTTATAAATTCCTGATATAATTAAATGTTAAATCAAGTATGGAGCCTATATTTTATTCTATGTCCTCTGTAATACAGATTTAATATATAATATTCTTGCTTGCACTATTTCATTAATAGTGGTGAGGCAGAAACTATTATTATACTGAGAGAGGGAATATGACTTGCACAAAGTCACACAGGTATTAAAGAAGTGAAGAAGTACTTCTGCTACAATAAATGGAACAACAAGGACTGGATTGGTCTTCTCTCTGCAACAACCAGAAAACAGACAAAATATATGAAGTGATGGTTTTCAGGACACTGGGCTTCAGGAAAAGATTGTGATCTCTGAAAGATGGAAAGTAAAGGGTGTGGCCACTAAAACTGCACCAGATTCTGGCTTTGATTGACTACACCAAATGCAATGCAGGGAGAGGAGGCCAGGCAGAGCACAGAATTCCAGAAAGAGAAAGACCGAGAAAAAGCTGAGTCCAGGGAGACGGAGACAACTAGTATGAAGGACAGAACCAGAAAGAATACAGCTGCACATAGAGATAACTAACATTAAAGATCTGTAAAAGGTGTCCAAAAAGTACTGATCAGTGCTTATGTATGAAGAAACTAAGGCTGGGGAAAGACCATCAGATGGATTAGAGGGAATTATACCTGATGTTTTCCAGTCAGAATAGAATACTCATAATTCAAACAATATTACTCAGAAGCATTTTGCATAAGTAGAGAGAATAATTGCTGCTTTGACTCCACTAACCAAATCTTAAAATCCACATCCAAGAGTATCACTGTTTCTAAGTAATTTAACTGTGTCCCTTAAGAAATCTCAAGGCTTTTTACAGGAATACGAAGATAACCAGGGCCCAGAGATGTAAAATTCATAATGCCTTACAGTCAATAAAATATTACTGGGCATGTGAAAAAGCAGAAAACAAAGAATGACCCATGATGAGGAGGAAAATCAATCAATTGCAGTGGATTCAGAACTAGCACAAATATAACAATTAGGAAATATAGACGTAAAAATCTACCGTAATTGTATTAAACATGTTTACACAGGTAAGTAGAGATAAGCAAGATATAAAAAGATCTAAACTGAACTTTCAGAAATAAAAAGTACAGGGGAGCCTGGGTGGCTCAGTCGGTTAAGAATCTGACTTTTGACTCCAGCTCAGATCATGGTCTCATGGTTAGTGAGATTGAGACGCACAATGGGCACAGCACAGAGCCTGCTTGGATCCTTTCTTTCCCTCTGTCCCTGACTTGTGTGCATACATGTGTGCTCTCTCTCTCTCTCTCTCTCAAAATAAATAAACTTAAAAAAAAAAGAAATGAAAAATACAATGTCTGAGATGAAGGATACATTGAATATAACTAATAGAAGATTATGTCAGAAAAAAGAAACTTGAACATATAGTAAATTATCAAATATGGAACAAAGAGGGAAAAAAAGAATTTTTAAACAATGAACAGAGTATCAGTGAACAGTATAATAGGCTTGTAATTGGAGTTCCCAAAGGAGAAGACAAAGAGGTGAGAAAGAAAAATACTGGAAGAATAACAGTTGAAATTTCCCAAATTTGCTGACAAAAATAAACCTCAGATTTTAAAAGGTCAATGAACCCAACCAAAGAAACACAAAAACACTAAACCAAAGCATACCACATTCAAATTGCTCACAATCAGAAATAAGGACATAACGTTAGAAGTATCCAAAGGGAGGGAAAAGTTGCATACACAGTAACAAACAAAATGATGACAGCACATTTTTCATTAGAAATAATGCAAACAAAAGATTGTTGAGCAACATGTTCAAACTACTGAAAACAGACAAACAACAACAAAATAAAACAAAAACTATGAACACAGAATTCTAAACCAATATTAAATATTTCTCAAAAAAAAAAGAAGAAAGTCAGACAACGACAGAAGGGGAAAAAAAAAGGAAGACAAAAAACCCTCCAGGCATATTCTCTTATGAATGCATATACAAAAATCCTCAACAGAAATTTACCAAGTCAAATCCAAGAATATATAAAAATAATTAATTTTACAACAAGGATAAGTAGAATTTACTCAATGTATGAAAGACTGGTTCAGCATTCAGCAATCTAAAATATCAGTATAATCCACAATAGCAAGAGGTTAAAAAGAAACTGATCAATTGACATAATAGTATGATAAATTAACACATAAAAATCATTTTACAAAATCCAATAACCATTTATGAAAAAAAAATCTCAGCACAGTAGGAATAGAGAACCTCTTTAATCTAATAAAGAATATCTCCAAAAAAACTCTACAGTTAATATCATATTTAATGGTGAAAGTCTAATGTTTTCTCTTAAGGTTGGAAACAAGGCAAAGATATTCTTTCTTACCACTCTTTTCAACAAGTCTATTGGAATTTCTAACCTGAACAATAAGGCAAGAAGAAGAAATAAAAGGCATTCAGGCAGGGAAATAAAGATGACATAATTTGCAATTGTGTATATAGAAAATCCCCAGAATTTATTTATGTATTTATATTTATATATTCCAAGAATTAATATGTGAGCTAAGCAAGGTCACAGGATATAAGAGCTTCATAGAAAATAAATTGTATTAATGCATACTAATGAGAATCATATGGATACTTTAGTTTAAAACACAATACCATCTAAAATTTCCTCAAAGAAAATGACCTTGGGAGTACTAGACCTGCCTGAAAGTACTCATTTTAAGTAGATCTTCCCTATAAGAAAATTTAAAGGGAGCCCCTTAGGTAGAAGGAAAATAATACAAGATGGAAATTTGAGTATACACAGAGTGATGAAGAATACCAGAATAAAAAAAAACATATTGTAAATATGTGACTTTTAAAAAATCACATCAGGGGCGCCTGGGTGGCTCAGTCGGTTGAGTGTCTGACTTCAGCTCAAGTCATAATCTCACGGTTTGTGGGTATGAGCCCTGCATCAGGCTCTGTGCTGACAGCTCAGAGCCTGGAGCCTGCTTCGGCTGTGTCTCCCTCTCTCTCTGCTCCTTCCCTGCTCACGCTCTGTCTCTCTCTGTCTTGAAAATAAATTAAAAAAAATTTTTTAAATCACATAAATCTTTTAAACATACAACTATTTAAATAAAAATAACATTGTATTGTAAGTGTTTACAACATGTAAGTAAAACATATAAGAGTAATACCTGAAAGACAGCTAGTGGAGAAATTAGAGTTTATTTTTTGATTTATACACTTTATATGAAGTGGTATACATCACTTGAAAGTTAAATGGTGATGTTTAGAAAATATAATATAAGCCCTAAAGTAACCACTAAAATTTTAAAAAAAGTTATATAGTTAGTATGGCATAAAAAAAGAAAACCATGCTCAATATACAAGAAGGTAGGAAAAGAGGGGAACAAAACAATACAGAGGGGATAAATAAAAAACCAATAACAAGATGGTAGATTTAAGACCGCCTAGATTAATTACAAAATAAAATTAAATGGTCAAAACAGTCCAATAAAAAGTCAAGTTGTGTCAGATTAGATAAAAAAGCAAGACTCAGCTATATGCTACTTATAAGAAATCTATTTTAAAATGAAAATACACAAGTTTAAGGAAAAGGATGGAAATGATAAACAACACAAGACAAAGGAAAGCTTGGAAGGTTATAATAATACATAGACATAAATACAAAATAAATACTATACAGAGTACATTTTAGAGTAATGGACATTATAAGGAATAAAGAAGGTCATGTCATAATGACAAAGGGATCAACTCATCAATAGAATGCACAATTTTAAATAATTATGCACATAATAACAGGGTTTCAAAATACATGAAACAAAAACTGATAGAATTGCAAGAATAGAGAAATCTGTAATTGTACCTAAACAATGCAAAATCTCTATCTCACCAATTGATAGAACAAGTAGCCAGAAAGTCAGTAAGGATATAGAAAATTTGAGCAACACTTAATCTAATACACATTTTAAAACACTGCACACAACAGCAGAATAAATATTCTTTCAAGTGTGCATGGAACACTTACAAAGATAGATCATATTTCACAGTATATCAAATACTTGGGAGTGCCACTAGAGTAGTGCCTAGGAAGAATATTATACCAATAATATTTTTATTAAAAATAAATTCAGCTGCTACAATAAGAAACTAGAAAAGTAACAAAAATTAAATTGAAAATAATTGAAAAAGGAAAACATGAAAGAACAGAATCAATAATCAATGGACTATAAAAGAGAGAAAAATAAGGAGAAATCAACAAATTAATCAACAAATTAATAAAACTTTAGTCCACCAATTGACACATACTGGCTCGTGGCCAAATTTTGCCCTCAGCCCATTTTTGAATGAAATGTGTGCTATGAAAAAAAAAATTATGGCTGTTAGAAAACAAAAACAAGGATTATTTCTTTTTAAGTTTGAATAATATTGCTTTGTATGTATGTACCAAAATTTATCCATTTATCCATTGATGGACATTTAGGTTGTGTCCACCTCTTGGCTATTGTGGACAATACTACAATGAACATGGGACTGCTCGAATCTCTTCAAGATCTTGTTTTTAATTCTTTTGAATGATACTCAGATGAGGGATTGCTAGATCACATGGTAATTTAATTTTTAATTTCCCAAAGAAGCTCCATTCTGTTTTCCATTAATGGCTACACCATTTTATATTCCTACCAATAGTGCATAAGTGTTTCAATTTCTCCATACCCTGGACAGCATCTGTTATTTTCTATTTTTCTGATAATGGCCATCTTAACAGGAGTAAAGTGGTATCGTAATTTTGATTTGCATTTCTCTGATAATTAGTGATGTTAAGCTTCTCTTCTTACACTTGTTCGGCATTTGTATGTCTTCTTTGCTTAAATCTCTATTCAAGTCCTGTGCCCGATTTTAGCTGAGTTTTTGTTTTCTTTGTTAATCAGTTCCTGCTATGAACTACAACATGGATGAGTCATGAGAACATTATGCTAAGTGAAATAAACCATCACAGAAAGACTAACACTGCATGATTCCACAAATATGAAATAGCTAACTTAGTCAAACTTATAGAAGCAGAAAATAAAATGGTGGTTTCCAGGGGCTGAGAGGAGGGGAAAGAGACAGCTTCCATTCAATCGATCTAGAGTTTTAGTCATGAAAGATGAAAAAAGTACTAGATATCTGCTGCATAAAAATGTGCACATATTAATAATACTGTATTATATACTTAAAAGGTATTTAAAAGGGAGACTTCTTTTTTATTTATTCTTAATTTTTTTATTTTATTATTAAAAAAATATTTTAACATTTATTCATTTTTTGAGGGACAGAACATAAGCAGGGGAGGGGTGGAGAGAGAAGGAGACACAGAATCTGAAACAGGCTCCAGGCTCTGAACCAACAGCACAGCCCGACGTGGGGCTCGAACTCACTAACTGTGAGACCATGACCTGAGCCAAAGTCTCACATTTAACTGACTGAGCCACCCAGGTGCCCCTAAAAGGAGGACTTTAAAAAAAAAATTATTTGTTTTTGAGAGAGAGTGAGCATGAATGGGGAAGGTGCAGAGGGAGAGGGGGACAGAGGATCTGAAGAGGGCTCCACCCTGACAGCAGACAGCCTGATGTTGGGCTTTAACTCATGAGCCATGAGATCACAACCTGAGCTGAAATTGCAGGCTCAACCTAATGAGCCACCCAGAAGCCCCTAAAAGGGCAGATTTTTTGTTAGGCACTTTTTACCATGAGAAAAAAAAAAAAAAGAAAAAAAGAAGAAAGAAAAAGAAAAAAAGAGAAATATAACAGATTTGATGTGGGCCTCAGCCTAATATATTTACTATCTGATTTTATATAGAAAAACATTTGCCAATCCTTACTCTAATAAGACTCATCAGGAAAAAGTGAGAAAACAAATATTGACAAAACCAGGAATGGAGTGTTGAAATCTCTATACCAATAGGAATATTAAAAGAATAATAAGAGGGGCGCCTGGGTGGCGCAGTCGGTTAAGCGTCCGACTTCAGCCAGGTCACGATCTCGCGCTCCGCGAGTTCGAGCCCCGTGTCAGGCTCTGGGCTGATGGCTCAGAGCCTGGAGCCTGCTTCCGATTCTGTGTTTCCCTCTCTCTCTGCCCCTCCCCCGTTCATGCTCTGTCTCTCTCTGTCCCAAAAATAAATAAACGTTAAAAAAAAAATTAAAAAAAAAAAGAATAATAAGAGAATATTATAAACAACTTGATGCTAGTAAATTGGACAACTTAGATGAAATGGTCAAATGCCATTTCATAAATAACCTATAAATTACCAAAGTTCACTCAATAATACATAGATAACCTGAATAACATTATTTAATTTAAAGTAATTAAATGTGTAGTTAGAAACCATCCTACTAAAAGAATCCGAGGTTCCAACAGATTCACTGGTAACTGGTAACAAATATTTAAAAAAAAAAATACTATTTCTGCCCTAGCCCTTTGAGAAAATTAAAGAATTTTATCAGCCAACATTATCCTGATATTAAAATCAGGCATACACACTGCAGAAGAAAAAATAGTACAAACCAATATCCTTTATTAACTTAGATGCAAATATCCTAAATAAACATTAGTATCTTATATCCAAGAATATATAACAAGGGTGAAGTATCATGACCTAATGTATTTTATCCCAGAATTTTAAAGTTAGTTTAACATTAGAACAATAAATTCACCATATTAACAGACTAAAATATAAAAACAAGACCATCTTAAAATACCTACAAAAATCATTTCAAAACTCTCAGCAAACTAGGAATGGAAGGGAATTTTGTTAATCTGATAAAGATACCTAAAAAGAAACTACAACTAATATTGTACTTAATTGTAGAAAACTTAATACTTTCTCTCTAGAATCAGGAATATGGAATGAGTGTCCACTCTCACCACTTCTATTTAACATTGTTCTAGGAATTCAAGACAGCACAAATTATTTTTTAAGTAAAAAAATAAATAAATGAAAGCCATGTGTATTGGAAAGGAAAAAGTGAAATTATACACAGATGATATGATCATTTATGTAGAAAACTGATAGAGTCTCCACAAGAAGCTAACAGAACCAATACATGAGTTTAGCAAGATTTCTGAATACAAAATTTTATTTCTATATACTAGCAAGAAAAATCAGATATATATATATATATATTTTTTAAATCAATATTATTTTTAATAGCAACAAAAGTCAAAATACTTAGGGATCCATCTGACAGAGGATAAATAAAACCTATTCATAGAAAACTATAAATCACTGCTGAGGAATCAGAGACCTAAATGAATGGAAAGATATATTCAGTTTATGAGTCTGAAGATCAAATCTTTAAGATATTAATTCTCCCAAAATTGATTCATAGATTCTATATAATCTCAATCATACTTCCAGCATTTCACATAGAAATTCACATAGAAATGCAAAAGACCTAGAAAAGTCAAAACAACTTTAAAAAATAAGAACAAATGGGGAGGGCAAATATTAACTAACTTTAAAACTTAGTATGAAGCTACAATATAAGCTTTACTTCTATACATTTTATTGTAAAGTATTATATTTCATAAAAAGAGTCAAATTAGATTAGTGTCTTCTGGATGTAAACTTCCCCAAAAAAACCCACACACACAGGACACATACTGACAGTGGTTGGAATATGATTTTCAACCAAGTTGCTAACATAATTCAGTGCAGGATGCATAATCTTTCAACAAACTATACTGAAATAATTGAATATCCATATGCAAATAATTAACTAAATCAATGCTGATGACAGATAAATTTTCTTAAAATAAAGACATAAATGTAAACTTATATGTGTATCATTCTAGAAGTTCAGGTTAGGCAAATCCTTCTTACATATGATTATAAAACCAGGATCCATCAAAAAATGAATTGTAGTTTGTTTCCATCTTTCTTTTTTCCTCCCTTCCCATATGTTCATCTGTTTTGTTTCTTAAATTCTACATATAAGAGAAATCATATGGTATTTGTCTTTCTCTGATTGACTTATTTTGCTTACCATAATGTGTTCTTGCTCCATGCACGGTGTTGAAAATGACAAGATTTCATTCTTTTTGATGGCTGAGTAATATTCTATTGTATATACATACTATATCTTCTTCATCCACTCATCAATTGATGGATACTTGGGTTCTCTTCATAGTTTGGTTATTGTTAATAACTCAACTATAAACATCAGGGTGCATGTATCTCTTGGATTCTGTATTTTTATATCCTTTGGGTAAATACATACCTAACATTGTAATTGCTGGGTTGTAGAGTAGTTCTATTTTTAGTTTCTTGAGGAACATTTATATTGTTCTCCAGAGGGCTTCACCAGTGTGCATTCCCACCAATAGTGCAAGAGGTTTCCCTTTTTTCCGCATCCTCTCCAACACCTGTTGTTTCTTGTGTTGTTAATTTTAGCCATTCTGACAGGTATGAGGTGGTATCTCATCATGGTTTTAACTTACATATTTCCCTGATGATGAGTGATGGTGAGCATCTTTTCACATGTCTGTTAGCCATCTAGATGTCTACTTTGGAAAATTGTCTATTCATGTCTTCTGCCCATTTCTTCACTGGGTTATTTGTTTTTTGGGTGTTGAGTTTGATAAGCTCTTTATACACTTTGGATACTAACCCTTTATCTGATAGGTCTTTTACAAATATCTTCCCCCATTCCATAGACTGTCTTTTAGTTTTGTTGATTATCTCCTTCACTGTGCAGAAGCTTTTTTTATCATAAGTTCCAATAATTCATGTTTGTTATTGTTTCTTTTGCCTCCAGTGAAACATTTTTCAAAAATTTTAAAATTCTCTTTGCAAGACACTCTTAGATATGACTCTAAAACTTGGATCCATAAAACATGATAAGTTGCAATATATAAAAATATTAAAATTCTTTGAAACACAATGTGAAGGGCAAAATTTAGAACAGACACTTCACCAAAATCCTAAGGAAATGCAGATTTCCTTGGGAATTCCATTACACGTTAGTATGATTACAATTAAATAGCTCACAATAAAAGTGTTGGCAAGGGTGTGGAGAAACTGGAACTCTCAGACTTTCCTAATGGGTATGTAACACATTATAATTACTTTGGAAAACAATTTAGCAGCTTCTAAAAAAGTTAAGCCGACACCTAACATATAACCTAGCCACTCTAATCCTAGATATGTAACTAATATTAACAACAATGGAAAAGTTTGTTGTTAGAAAGGTTTGTATAGGAATGTTCATACTAGCTTTATTAGTAGTATAGCTAAAAACTTGAAACAACCCAAATGTTTATCAACAGGGGAACACAGAAACAAAACTTGGCATAATCACAGAATGGAATCCTATTCAGCAATGTAAGGAACAAAGAATAAACAAAACAGCATGAATAATTCTTGAAATAATTATGTTTAGTAAAATTAGAGCCCCCCCAAATATATGCATTTGTCTCTTGTATATCTTTCGCTTTTTGCATAACTCCATTTATACAAAATTTCCGAACATAAAAACTAATCTGTACTAACAGAAAGCAGATCAGTAGTTGCCTATGAGAACAGGAGAGTAGCAGAGAGGGGTGGGTGGAAGAATTACAAAGCAGCATCAGGAAACCTTTAGGGGTGATGAATATGTTTATTATATTGCTTGTGATAGATTCCCTGGTATCTAAATATGTCAAAGCATGAGAAATTGTATGCTTTAAATATGTGCAGTTATTGTATGTCAATTATATCAACACACACATTAAATTAGGGCCCGAGCTGCCCCTCCCCCAAATCTCACAAGTATAAAAAAAAAAAACAAAAAAAACTAAATGAGAATTTCACAATTTTGCATTCTTATTCTAGATCTTAGCCTTCTAATCACTGAACTATATCATTATACTCCACCAGAGTCATGGGAAAAAAACAATAATGAGTACTTTTTGGCACCCTTTAAGCCATGGGGGCCTAGCAAATCACTCTTGAAAGGTAGAAACCTCAGATCTGAAGTGAACACTTGCTTTTTTACAGCCCTTTTCATTTATCACTGTCCACTCACACAGGGCAGTGCAGGGATGGGCATAGCATTATGTTGACGGCTACAAGTACTTTCTTCTTAAAACACATCCCTATGGTTCTGTGACTAGAACAAAACAAAAAGGCAATTGCTGTGACATTTATTTTTCTCTCTTGAGATATCCAGACAAGAAAACAGGTTCTGTCCATTTTGGAGATTGCCTAGACACTTGTACTGCAGCTCACTCCAAAGGTTAAAAAAAAAAAAAGAAGCTTCATGTTTATCATTGTTTCTACTGCTTCCAAGATTTTAGTAAGTCAATTAGGCAGACTGCAAGCTTCTGAGATTTATTTAAGTAAGGAGTATGTGGCATTATCTGTCCTTCGAACCTATAATGAGGGTAGTTTAGCAGATGGAATCTAATTTATAACAAGGACCTATACCCCGGATAATCAAACATAGGCTATTAAGAGCTTACATAAACAAGGGCTGTACTGTGATGCCAAAACAAATCATTTTGACATGTTTTAGAAATACAAGGGGCTTCTTCAAATATCATCAGGAATAAGTCATTTGGTGTTTCAGGTTCATACATCAATGCAGTTGCTGTCACTATGAAAAATTGGACTTTTTGTTTACTTAAAATTTGAAATGCCATGATTTGGTACTTGAAAAATGATGTGGGAAAAATGAATGTCCTCCTGTTTGTGAAAAATGGGTATTTTATTAGAGCAAAGTAGGAAGGAGGAGAGAGTACTCATCTGTACTGGCAAAATACTGTTTACACAGGAAGAAATATAACAATGGGCAGGTCTCTGGGGACAAGGGGAGCAGAATCACTTAGGGAGCTGATGACAACAGGAGCCAAGATACAGCCTGGGCCCAGAGCTGAACTACCTCTTGGTCCCTATACACATGTAATGAATAAATGCATCTTGAAGTAAGTCTCATATTTCATAGCTGCATGAGACTCCCCAGTTAGAATGCATCTGTTAATAATAAAAATTTCCCTTCTGGAATGAGAGTTTAATAGTTCTTGTTCATGCTTTAAATAGAAGATCACAGCAATAAATCAGCATTATGATTTTAGTAGGTAGTAACATATGAAATATAATATATTGTTTCTGGCATTTAATTTGGTCAAAATTAACTTAAAATATTCACCCAAAGGGACGGATTGATAAAATAATAATTATAACCATACATCCCAGGAAATTTTGTACTTTGTACATTCTAAAAGTACCATTAAATTTAACATATATATTATCTTTATTGTCTTAATGAGAAAACATTGAATTATTTTAGTCAACTTTAGAAGACAAGTGTTTGCTTCAAATAAAAATTATCAAAACAAGTTGACACAGTGTGTTTTACAACATGTTTTCATATATCCACTTAATAAATTTCATTAGTTACAAACATATGAGGATAATTATTCAGTAAACTTTTTAAAGATAAACTTTTACCTTTATGACTTTGGATGGGACATTTTAACTTATTTTAGTTTTGTATGACAATTCAGTTAAATTATTTCCATTGCCCCCTATCTACCAATAAACACATATGTACAAGTATCAAAATTATTGGATAATTCTGATGAAAATGCATAAAATAGGTATAACACATATAAATATGTACTTATGAAACACAAATATATAGGTAATATAATTTAAAAGATATTAGAAAGCAAGTTCTATATCTTATTTGTCTTTTATCTGCACCCATACTTAATGCAATATATTGCAAAAAGTAGGTTCTCAATAAGTATTCATTGAACTAATGAGAATAAATTAGTAAAAGAATAAATAAAATAACTGGGCAATTATAAGGATAATGTTCGCAGAGAATGTGATGTGCTAAACTCATATCTCTTACTGATTCTTCTAGTCCAGCACATGTAAAACACCCTCTTTTGAGAAAGGAATACACAATTAAGACTGTGAAACACAGATTATGTACACCTAATTCCATGGGTCCTTTTGAACTCTAGGTTTCTAAGATGTACTTATTTACGAGGTTGAGAAACTATATTTATATTTTAATATTGTTGAAGTTCTTTTTTCTAACATAGTTGGCTATGGAATTTTAACAATGCTTTCTAGAACGTATACTGATGCTTCATGCTATTTTCCGTTAATCACCTTAACTGATGAACTATATTAAGTTTCTAAACTGAGGAATCATTATACTCCCTGATGCATATTCCTTGTTTACAGTATATTATTTGTTCACTATATATATTATGTTACTAATTTATTTTACAGTATTTGATTGATGATTATTTTATTTTCTAAGGAGAATATCTGATGAAACAAAATATATGTAGTTTTATGCAACTGTCCTGAGACCAATATTTAAAATAGTTAAAGCATACCATCAAACTAAATATTTTCTCAATTGCTAAGAATATTATGCACAACTTTTTTGTAAAAGAGTAAGTCATTGAATTTCTTTACTGTTTTGTGCCAATCTAATTTACGTGTTCTTACTTATGGAATATTAATATAGTTTCTTATGAATAAATAAAGTAAATGCCACATTAGAATTTACTGTATTTTTATAATATGTCTTACTGTATGATGGTGTAAGTCCTCCAGCTTTCTTCTTAAAGATTCTCTTGACTCTTCTGGAGTCTTTTCATGGCTATGTGGTTTATGATCTGATAAACAATTACTGCAAAATAAAAAGAAAGGTTATGTTGAAATTATATAGTATATGTAACATATTAAAGTGAAGAGAATTGTCATCTTTATAATATGGAGTCTGATAATTCATGAACATGATAGACTCATCCATTTATTAAGTTGTGTGTGTGTTTTTTTTTTTTAATTTACCTGTACAATGCTTTTTTTTTTTTTAGTTTTCATGCGGAGGTCTTATTTTTATGATAGACTTATTCCAAGCTATTTGATATTTGCCAATACAATTTTAAATGATATTGTCCATTAGGCTACCACCAAACAAAGAAGAGTTAGTGTAAATATATTAATATCACACAGAGTAGACTTTAAGTCTAGAAGAATTATTAAAATGAAAGACATTTGATAATGATACAGTGGAAAATCAGAGCACCCTATACAAATCATTAAGTTGTGAACACTTAACATATGCCTAAGTAATTAATAAAATGAACAAAAGAGAGGAAAATAGAGAGACAGAGAGACAGAGAGAGAGGCAGAGAGAGAGAAACTAGTGTTTATTTGACTTCGGTGGTTATCCAAAGAGCTAAAACTGGTATGAATCTTTCTTTTCTTTCTTTCTTTGTTCTTTCCTTTCTTTCTCCCTTCCTCCCTCATTCCTTCTTCTCACTCTCTCTTTTTCTATCTTAACTTTTCTCTTTTGTAAAACTTTTTATTTAAATTAATAATTAATATACAGTGTAATGTTAGTTTTAGGGGTATAATACAGTGATGCAACATTTTCATACAACACCTAGTGCTCATCACAAGTGCACTCCTTAGTCCCCATCACCTATTTCACCCATCCCCTCATCCCCCTCCTCTCTGATAACCATCAGTTTGTTCTCTATAGTTAAGAGTCTGTTTCTTGGTTTACCTCTTTCTGGTTTTCTTGCTCTTTGCTCATTGGTTTGTTTCTTAAATTCCACATATGAATGAAATCATTTGGTATTTGTCTTTCTTTGACTGATTTATTTCACTTAGCATAATACTTTCTAACTCAATCCACATTGTTGCAAATGGCAAGATTTCATTCTTTTTGATTGCTCAGTTAATATTCCATTATATATATATACATATATGTACACATATACATACATGTACATATATACATATATGTACACACATACATATACACAAAACACTTCTTTATCCATTCATTAGTCGATGGACACTTGGGCTTTTTCCATAATTTGGCTATTGTAAATAATGCTGCTATAAACATCGGTATGTACATACATCTTTGAATTAGTATTTTGTATTCTTGGGGTAAATACATAGTAGTGTCATTGCTGGATTGCATGGTAATTCTATTTTTAACGTTCTGAGGAAAGTTCATAATGTTTTCCTGAATGTTTGCACCAGTTTGCATTCCTACCAATAGTGTAAGAGGGTTCCTTTGACCATCATATATTAACTAACTAAAAAAAAATTGAAACAAAAAAAAGCAAAAAGAGGGTTTCTTTGAAATTAAATGGACTAAACACTCCAATCAAAAGACATAGGATAGGATATAAGAATGTATAAAAAAAAAGACTCATCTATATGCTACCTACAAGAAAGCCATTTCAGACTGAAAGACACCTGCAGATTGAAAGTGAGGGGTGGAGAAACATTTATCACACAAATTAATGCCAAAGAAAGCCAGAATAGCAATACTTATATCGGACAAACTAGACTTTAAAATAAAGACTGTAAAAAGGGGCAAAGAGGGCATTATATAATCATAAAGGGGATAATCCAATAAGAAGATATAACAATTGTAAATATTTATACACCCAACATGAAAGCACTCAAATATATAAAACAATTAATAACAAATATAAAGGAACTAATTGATAATAGTACAATAATAGTAGGGGGTTTTAACACTCCACTTACATCAATGGACAGGTCATCTAAACTGAATATCAATAAGGAAACAATGGCTTTGAGTGACATACTGGACCAGATGGACTTAACAGATATATTCAGAACATTCCATCCTAAAACAGCAGAATACATTCTTTTCAAGTGTACATGGAACATTCTCCAGAACAGATCATATATAAGGTCACAAAACAAGCCTCAACAAATGCAGAAAGACTGAAATCATACCATGCAACTTTTCTCATCACAATGCTACGAAGTTAGAAACCAACAACAAAATATGTGGGAAGACCAAAAAAAAAAATACATGGAGGTTAAACAACATGCAACATGGGGCACCTGGGGGGCTTAGTCATTGAAGCATCTGACTCTTGATCTTGGCTCAGGTCATGATCTCATGGTTCAGGAGTTTAAGCCCTATGTCAGACTCCTTGCTGACAGTGTGGAGCCTGATTGGGATTCTGTCTCTTCCTCTCTCTGCTGCTCCTCTACTCTTTCTTGCTCTCTCTCTCAAAATAAATAAGTACATTTAAAAAACAAAACAAAATCCAAAATATTACTAAACAATGAATGGGCCAACCAGAAAATCAAAGAAGATATAAAAATACATGGAAACAAATGAAAACGAAAACACAACAGTCCAGAACCTTCGGGATGCAGCAAAAAAAGTCCTACAGGAGAAGTATATAGCAATAGAGGCCTATTTCTTTTCATTTTTTAATGTTCATTTATTTTGAAAGAGAGAGAAAGAGAGAGAGAGAGAGAGAGAGAGAGAGAGAGCAAGCACCAGGGGGGGAGGGGCAGAGAGAGTGGGAGACCCAGAATCCCAAGCAGATTCCGCACTGAGAGATCTCACCAGTCCTGAGATCATGACCTGAGTCAAAATCAAGAATTGCACGCTTAACCAACTGAGCCATCCAGGCATCTCAATACCAGCCTACCTCTTAAATTTTCAACTATTAATTGACTTTTGACTTTTGAGGTTTTCTTATTTTCTTGTCCAGTTAATTCGTTTTAAATTTATGTTTTTATTATTTTTTATCCAACAATTTATTTACTTTTATAAGGATAATTTTCTCATGTATGTAACTGTCCATAATGACAGAAGACAAAAGTGGCATTTTCTTTATCCTTTCAGTAAAATATGAATCGAAACTG
Source organism: Lynx rufus (assembly GCF_022079265.1). Lineage (NCBI taxonomy): Eukaryota > Metazoa > Chordata > Mammalia > Carnivora > Felidae > Lynx > Lynx rufus. Next base: position 166,202,809 of record NW_025814823.1, read on the forward strand.
GAAGAGTATCAGTCATTTGCTTACATGATAACTGCAAAAAAAAGCGGGGGACGTGAGTTTCTGTTTTTTCCTCATGAATTTGCTACTTATAAGATGAGATTTTTCTAAACCATAGGAATGGTAATAATAATAACAATAATAAATAATGTTCCTTCTAAGCCAGAAATTTTAGATGGATTATAAATTGCCATCAAAGAATACAGCTTAATATTAGCATAAAACTTTGTTACTTTAGCTTTTAATTGTCCATGTTATGGGTAAACTGGATCATGTTGTCATTTAAAGCCATTAAATAAGCCCATTTCTATTCCAAAATCTTATATGCAACCTTTCAGGCTGAGCTACCGGCAATACAACGCAGGCCTCATGAAGGGAAGTGGCCATTACCTCACTGGCCTTGGTGTACAGTCAGTGTATGTGATTTTCCGGATGGAACTGCAGCCAAAGACTTAGTAAGCCTAGGCTAGCCCGACTTACTTGAATTTCCATCCCATCACTCTCTTTAGGCATAACTGGCTGAGTCTTTGCAGGGACCTCTTCTTGGGGGGGCCTTTACTGAGACATTTTTCCCCCAACTGAACTGCATGTTACCTGATCACTGGGAAACTGGCAGTTTTTTTCGTTTGACTCTTGCTTGTGTCACTGTAAATTAAGTCTTTTTTATAAGTTGATTTATTTTGAAAGAGAGACAGAGGGAGAGAAAGATTGCATGTGCACACACAATTCAGGGAGGGGCAGAGAGAGAGGGAGAGAGAGAATCCCAAATAGGCTCTCCACTGTCAGTGCAGAACCCCATCCAGGGTTTGAACCCACAAACCTTGAGATCATAACCTGAGCTGAAATCAAGAGTCTTACACTTAACTTCCTGAGCCACCCTAGCACCCCAAGGATTAAAGTCTTAATTGTCACTTTCAGTTGGGCTTATTGTGCTATTGACCACTGCATAACAGGCAACTAAACAGTTATGCTTACAAATATTTTTATCAAAGTATTGGTAACAAACCTCTTAATGATAATACAGCTTAACAATGCTTAATTTAAGTTTACATGAAATCAGAACTTTAATATAAATTCTTAAGCAGAATAAATGCCACACAAAATTATTAAATGTTTTATTTAAATGAGCTAATAAATGTTATATATTTATTATATCATATTTTACCACTGTCATGCAGGATGTTGATGAAAGAATGAATTTGGTCATAGGCACAAATAAAAATGGTGTTTATAACCAAAATATATTCTAAGATACAAATAAATATTAAGATTGATAATATATTGGCTGTGGGGATGGGTGAAATAGGTGCAATGAATTAAGAGGTACAAACTCCAGCAATAAGATAAATAAATTTAGAAAAGCTAATATATTGAGGCACCTGGGTGGCTTGGTCAGAACTCACAGTTCATGAGTATCATTGGGCTCCAACGATACACGCTATCAGCATGGTGCCCGCTTTGGATTCGCTGTCTCCCTCTCTTTCTGCAACTCCCCTGCTCGTGCACATGCTCTCTGTCTCTCAAAAATAAATAAATAAACATTTTCAGAGGAATTAAAAAATATATTAATGTATTACTCTTAAAACTGCTAAGTAAGGTCACTGAGCAATTAGTGAGAAAAAAGGATGAAATAATTATTAATGTTTTCATCTGTTGTTGAGGAAGTGGTAAGGTTATGATATAGGGTGATTATACAGTTTTATATTTGTATGCATCATTTAGTAGTCTATACCTGTACCTTTGAGTACTCAATAAAATCTTTAATCAAACATACTTCTTAGCAATATACCCAGTGCAAAATGGTTTATCATAATACTCATGCAAATATAAACTTAAACACATATTTAAGGAGGGCATCATATTTTGAAAACAAATTCAAAAATCCTGATTTCTAGAAAAGTATTAAATATCATTATTCTAATACTGATTTGATAGGATTAATTTCTCACTAATGAAAAATGTAATTGTGGAAGAGATGATAATTAAAAATAAATGCCCAATGGTTATATTTTAGGTGTGAGAAATCACAGACCTAGTAGAAAATTCTCAAGCTCTTTTTATTCAAACTGAAGAGCAGTAAATTATTGAAACGATGAACATCTTTGTTTTTCATATATGTCACGACAGGTGAAATGTGCCAAATGTGATGAAAAATATTTGTGGGAAATGACAGGATTACTGTAAGTTATCATTTTCAAAGAAATATAATTTCTGAGTAGTTGCAGAGTCCTTCTCTGGAATTATTATATAGTATTCTTTTGTTCCAGCAAGTACCATTACCCTAGGGCTTATGTCATTGGCTTCCTTGTTAACTTATTTCGTATTGCAAATCTCATGTTAGCTGTGAATTCAGGTACATTTTTTCCCCTAAGCACTATAAGCTTTATAAAATGAGTTATAATTCAGATTGCTTAACATATTTTGAATGATTTCAATTTGACTTTCAACAGATCCAGAAAGACATTTCATTTGTTTATATTTGTTTTATGAAAACAAATAAGCCTGTAGCCTTTAAATAGCATTCTCAAATTTAGATAATTTGTCATCAGAATTTGTATTATTACTGTCAGTACAATAGGGTTGTGTTTAGAAAAGATGGTTTTCTCAAATATCAGATAATACTCAATCTAAAGTATCGACTTCACCCCAGTTCTAAATAGCCATACTGCCCGATTAAGCCAATAGTGTGATTCATTTGGGTTATATCAATGATTATTTTGTATTCCTTTAGCAAGCTGAAACTTAAGCATTAGTCAACTTGCTAATACAGCAGCATACATCTGCTTGGATTTGTTTTCATTTTTCAACAAAGACAATTTGAAATCTTCAGTTTAAAATAAAACTTTAGGGGCACGTGGGTAGCTCAGCTGCATAAAGCATCAGACCTTGGCTCAGGTCATGATCTCACAGTACATGGGTTTGGACCCTGCGTTGGGCTTTAATGCTGACTGCTCAGATTCTGGAGTTTTCTTTGGATTCTGTGTCTCCCTCTCTCTCTGCCCCTCTCCTGCTTGTTCTCTCTCTTTCTCTCTCTCTTTCAGAAATAAACATTAAAAATTTTTTAAATAAAACTTTAACCAAATTGGAGAGTTAGGATCAAATAAATAATATCATTTTCTTTAATCACTGTTTTCATTGAAGAGTTTACTTTGGAGTCTTTTACTCTATAAAATGTACAGATTGCCATTTTGTTCTAAGTATCTTCATACAGCATCGGTCTATTTCATATAACGTTTAGTCAACAAGATACTTCAAGAAATGTTTGGAAAGTGCATTAAAACACCTCAAGTGAGGGGAAATTGTATAAAATCAAAAGCAACAATAAATACAATTTTATCAGGTTTTTAAAGATGTCTATTTATTTAGTTTTGAGAGCAAGAAAGAGCACACACCCACACGCCCATGTACATGAGAGTGGTGGGGCAGGAGTGGGAGGGCAGAGAGAGAGAGGGAGACAGAATCCTAAGCAGAGCAGTGCACAGCCTGACATAGGTCTCAAACTCACAAAGTGTGAGCTCATGACCTTAGTGGAAATAAGAGTCAGATGCTTAACAACTTAATCAAATGAGCCACCCAGGCGTCCTGACAATTTTATCATTTTTTAAGAATTATTACATTTTATTGATATTGAATATTTTTAAGGTTATCAAATGACGTGAGGCTTGAAAAACTCTTACATAAAGTGTTGACATCTTGGGTTGAAGTAACCTAAAATAATCTAAAATTGGGGCACGTGGGTGGCTCAGGCGGTAAAGTGTCCAGCTCTTGATTTTAACAGGTCATTATCTCATCGTTGGTGAGGTCAAGCCCCAAATCATGCTCTGTGCTGACAGCATGAAGCCTGCTTGAGATTCTCTCTCTCCCTCTCTCTCTCTGCCCCACCCCTGCTTGCACACTTCCTCTCTCTCATAAACATTAAAAAAATACAATAATCTAAAATAGTATTTGAAATTTGATGTAGACAAATTATTAGATTTAGTATTTTTTAGAGTTAAATCAGCTTATTTTTGTAGTTTTCTTACATAAGTAGGTTATTCAAATACATGTACATGCAGTCATGGTTTAACTTGAAGATTCTCCAAATATATAAATGAACTAGTAATTTCAGTTAACATCCAGAAAGCCATTTATTTGTTCTGTCTTATAGAGATTTGACCCACATTTGTCATCCTTTTTTTTCCCAATCAATTTGAAGACTTTTAAATAATCTGAATTATTTACTAATATGATATTTAGCAAGTTTAAGTTCCATTTTGAATTTTTACAATTTCTTTGCATTAAAAGTAGTTTAACAAATAGTGTTTTGCTTTAATAGTGTGTTTTGTCTTGACCTCTTGAGCTTTGAAATTATTTAGCAGAAGTCCTCATGGCTAGAGATATTCTTTTTAAGAGAAAAAAAAAAATTGGTCCTCACTAAGATCTTAGAAAAAGTGACTCCAGCCGAAAAATTTGATTTAAAATACTAGAAGACTATCATGCAATTCTCCTACAATTCTTTACTTGTGTTTCATTTGCCCTCTATATATTTTAAGTTCCAAATTCTATGAAGAAGAGGAAGGAAGCTGAGTTAGGATCCCAAACTTAAATATAAATATTACATAAAACACAAATAATAAGTATATAAAATATATGCATACAAAAATGAATGAAGCTATATATAATCATTATGGAGAAATTTAAAAAAAGTTCTGGAAGAAGTAAAAATAAAATAGAAATATTAATTATCATAAAGTCAATGATATGGCTTTGCCATTTCTGAAATGTATATGAATGATTAGTTGGCATGACTAGAAGTAAATTAATTTTTCTACTACAGAAAAAAAATTCAAAATTTTTAATTTCAAATGGTCTATAACATTAGGCGTATTATGAAATCTATTATGAAATTAAATGTTCCTTTAATCTTAAAATGTCAAATAGCTCAGAAGTATCTTATTAGTCAAGTATACAACTATTCTTCAAGGTAGACCATTATCTTTGATAGTTAAATAAACATTAGCACCATAAAAAATAAAGTAAAATGTACATACTTGACTTTAAGGTTCACTCAGAAATTGTTACACATCTGGCTAGCACTACACTTTTGTACAGATGTACAGTACAGATTAATGAACCAACCCTATATTGCAAATTTAAATTCAAGTGTGAATAAGGAAGTCTGCTTTTGTTTCAAACACTTTTGACACGGCACTTCGGTTTCTCTTGGCCTTACCTGTCTCCAATTTGGGCCACTGTTTCTGCATTAGTGACCACTGTAAGGACCAACTATGCATGGGCTTCTCCTAACTTGAGGCAGGCACAACAGAGCCTCTTCTCTGGGTGCCAGGATGTTGCTCTTCCACTGAGTCTTGTCCCAAAGCTTTCTTCTGTCCCAGAAGGTCCTGACTTCTCAGGACCTGGTTAGAGTCTGTGCTTGTGGAGAAAAAAAAAAAAAAAAGAATTAAAAATGTAAGTCCTATGGAGTTAACACCCTGTGGGGGCAAACATTCTCCTGTTTAGATCAGGATGGTTGGTGGATGAACGCTTTCTCTTCCATCCTCCTCTGACTTACCATGGACGCTTTGGGACCAAGAATTCTGTAGCCCTTCAGAAAAGTCTCCTGAGAACACACAATCATTTGCACTTGGTTTCCAGTGGTAGTAACTTAGTACCACACCCTCTTATTGACTCTCCCCTTGCTTCACTCTTTCTTATTTCTGACTTCCTGGTATTATACTTCCTAATAAAATAGTAGCACCTAAGTTTATGCTTCAGTTCTGATTTCCAGTGGAGCCAAGTAAATTAGGTTCTCAAAGTCCTTTTTCTGTTCAAACATTGTCTTTCTAGGAACAGTATTCCCAGGGTAGAATTTTTAAAGTTCCAAGGCTTGCCTTGATGTTACATCTAAGCAACATCAACACTATATCACTAATAGAACCAGCATCTTAGAAGCAATTACTGCTGAAAATTATGATTTCAATTGCAAACAGATCTCTGTTTCTATATATTTAGAATTTTGAGGAGTATTCACTTTGGTATCATTGTAATGCTAGACATTTTATTATACATTTGGAGCAAAAAATCATCCCTCTACCTCACTAAACAGATGACTTAAATATTTTCAACACAATAATTGCATGAAATCTTCAACAGAAATGAAAATTATTCGGAAATCATATTTTTGAAATAACAGGGACATGAAATAAGTTTAAAGAAGCTTCTCAGGATTAAATTAGTGCATTCAGCATTGCAATACATAACGATATTTAATCTTTAAAACTGCTGATACTTGGGCAAGTAAACTTTAAAAAATAGCGTTACTTTTCTAAAGAAGACATCCATATGGCCAACAGACACATGAAAAGATGCTCAACGTCACTCCTCATCAGGGAAATACAAATCAAAACCACACTGAGATACCAGCTCATGCCAGTCAGTGTGGCTAAAATGAACAAATCAGGAGATTATAGATGCTGGTGAGGATGTGGAGAAATGGGAACCCTCTTGCACTGTTGGTAGGAATGCAAACTGGTGCAGCCACTCTGGAAAACAGTGTGGAGGTTCCTCAAAAAATTAAAAATAGATCTACCCTATGACCCAGCAATAGCACTGCTAGGAATTTACCCAAGGGATACAGGAGTGCTGATGCCTAGGGGCACTTGTACCCCAATGTTTATAGCAGCCCTTCAACAGCAGTCAAATTATGGAAAGAGCCTAAATGTCCATTAACTGACAAATGGATAAAGAAGATGTGGTTTATATATACAATGGAATACTACTTGGCAATGAGAAAGAATGAAATCTGGCCTTTTGTAGCCACGTGGAGGTTATTATGCTAAGTGAAATAAGTCAGGCAGAGAAAGACAGATACCATATGTTTTCACTCTTATGTGGATCCTGAGAAACTTAACAGAAGACCATGGGGGGAGGGAAAGGGGGGAAAATTACAGAGAGGGAAGGAGGCAAACCATAAGAGACTCTTAAATACCGAGAACAAACTGAGGGTTGATGGGGGGTAGGAGAGAGGGGAAAGTGGGTGATGGGCATTGAGGAGGGCACCTGTTGTGATGAGCACTGGGTGTTGTATGGAAACCAATTTGACAATCAATTATATTTAATATATAAAAAATAGTGTTAGTCATCATTGGTAAATTCTGTAATAAATCACCTGTATATAAAATATTCAGCATATGTTGGACTGTGCAAACTGGCAACTGCTCAAAGTAAAAACTGCCAAATGTTTTAGGTTATTTCCTTCAATTAATACCGATATTGGTATTTGATGTTTATGTATGCCTACAAACCTGCAGAAATCAGTGAGAACTCATTTCATTTCAATGTTTTATTGTGTCCGTAGATTTCTGGAATTTAAATGCAAACCTCTGAGGTTAAAAAACTATGTTTCTGATTACAGAGCTTTCTCATGTCATGTGTACATACATTAAAAAAAATAATCAATATAAAACTCTTTCTTTGTTGTCAAATAAGAAACAGTAAATTAATTTTGCCTTTGAATTATGTGGAATTGAATTATACAAGAAAATCTTGGCAATGCTCCTTCTTTTAATTAATGTTTTGTCAGATCATCAATCTTACTTTCTCCCTGTGTGCTAATACTCAATTTGTTTAGTATTTACTTAAGCCCATATCTCTTTCCTAAAGAATTCTTATCTAGTTAGTTAAGATGTCTCTAAGCAGTAGACCAAAGCAATAGGGATAATTTCCCATCATATTTAACCACAAAATGAAGTGCCTACTACTCCATCCTGAAATCCGTAGTGCTTTTTTAATAAATTAGGTTGGAAGCCTACACACAAATTTTACAGGTAAATACAATCTGTGGCACAGTACAGTCAGCTGTTTAGAAGAATAATAATCTTAATATGATAAAAATGTGTTTAACAGTAGCTTTACACCTCTGGGGCGATATTATTTTTCTTTCAGAAATACAGGCTAAGATGATTATTTCTCAGTTTGATCACAAACCTGAAAAAAAAAAACACAATGTGTTTTATCCTCTCTGGTCATTGGCTCTGCCCATTTCAGAAGCTTTATGCTGAAGATATTAGAAGGTGCAATTACCTCATGGATCAGTGACTACTAAGCTGATATGTCATTGATTTTCGAAACCATGAGGTGAGGCGAGCACAGCTGAAGTGGATCAAAAAGTCTCAGCCCTGTTAGAAAGTCTTTCCCCCCATGTCTTTGTGGCACCTAGGCAGGGAAGAATCAATCTGGTAGGAAGGATTTTGGTAATATTTAGTCTGCACCAAGCAGAGAGAAGAGATTTCATTTTAAGAATGAATTCTTACATACAATTGTATTTTAATTCTTTTTACTTGAATTGCATAGATCATTAGTAAATGATACTGACAAAGACTTAGGCATGAGCTTGGCTGCAAATAAAAATGAATGAACTGAGAAGACTTGGTCTCAATTAAAAACCAGGAATTCAATGAATCAAACATCATAAATTCCAAATTAACTTAGTATTTGGATAATCACATTTTATACACTAATCTTTAGATGAGATTTAATCCATCAATTTTATATGCAAACACAGACACACACATACACACAATAAGAACAGCAAGATGAGGATAACTCAAAAGAGAAACAAATTTAGACTGATCTTTAAACAGATCAGAACAAAAGTAGGAATTATGGCAAATACTGTGAAAAGGATCATCAATAGGGCTCGACCCAGAACTGAATAATCTAAAGGTCATTTTTCAAGCAAACTGAAGTAGTTTCAGATCTCTACTTCTCTGGCATTCAGAGTTCATTGGTAAACCATTCAGAATTATGAACCTGTCACACACATAAAAACATTTTTTGGAGGCCTCCAGTAGTAAAGAATGAAAGATTCTAGGGGCGCCTGCATGGCTCAGTTGGTTGGGTGTCTGACTTCAGCTCAGGTGATGATCTCGCAACTTGTGGATTTGAGCCCCACGTTGGGCTCTGTGCTGACAGATCAGAGCCTGGAGCCTGCTTCGGATTCTGTCTCCTTATCTGTCTGCTACTCCCCTGTTCACGCTCTCTCTCAAAAATTAATAAACATTAAAAAAAGAGATTCTATCATTGACTCATTTTTATCTTTCCTATATTAATATTATTTGCAGAATATCACAAGGATAGTTAAAACTAAAGGCAAAGCTTATTTGAAGAAGAAAGAAAAAGGAAGGAAGGAAAAAGAATGGAAAAAAGAGAGACAATATCATAATACACATCTATATTTGTCTCACGAAAATAGTTTTTTGGGAAATTTTTCCTAACAAAGATTGTACATATTGAACAAATCCTTCATAATCAGCATAGCTAACCTTTAACTATTTTAGCACTTTTGATAGAAGGAACATCATTAAGTTTAGGCAACCTTTCCTTAAGAGGAAAAGGGTAACATTTTATTAAGAAGTATTTTATTTAAACATTTATTTATTAAACATTTATTTGAGAAGTATTCTAACACAGTGGGAAACAGCAAAGACTAGGACCAGACTGCGTGGGTTTGAATCCCAGTTCAAACACTTGCTAATCATGTGGATTTTGCAAGTTACTCAATCCTTTGTGTATCTCCCCAACCACAAAATAGGAATAATATTATTAATTTTGTATATAATTGCTGTGAGTGTTGAGTTGCAGCTGTCTCAGAATAGTGTTGGTACAGAATATGCACTATATAAGTATTAGCAATTATTTTTAATGAAATAACAATAACTCAAATAGAAACTCTATAAACTAGGTATTGTCTGCTTGAAGAATTTTTCTTTCCTCAGATTCTGAGACACAAGCAAATCTCCTGTGTTTGTCTTCATTCTCATATGTACTGCTTTTCCCTCTTGAGCCTTCCCTAAACCTGCCTGTAATCCTCCTCTTGGTTGTGGCCATTTCAGAGCTTACCTTCCTTCTGTCACAAAACCTTTACCTCCAAAGGGCCTCAGTGTACATCATGGCATGAGTGGGGTCTTCTAGTTTTTGTCCATTACCCCATTTGGCATTGTCTGCTTAAGCTGGTAGCTTCACATGTGATAGCCTTTGCTAAACGCAAGCATTTACTATCTGCCTCAATGCAGCCAGCAAATGCATTCCCTCTGGCTGTGCAAGCTTCTTGATAGACTGGTGTTGCTTAAAGTCACTTTAGACGCATGTGTCTGGATTTCACATTTTGTTCTAGGAAAGCTCCCTAGTTTATCTCCAACCCTACCAAACACAGTACCTGCCACAGAGTAGGTACTTAATATACACTTTTTAAAAAATTAGGAGGGATGATATGGAGATAATGTTTTATAGCCTATCTTTGAATCCTAAATATTTAGATAAGACTATTATAGTAGAATTTTAATTCAAAATAATACAAAAATCAATAAAATTTTAAATAAAATATGTGTCTTAATATTGGAAAATTGGCTTTCTAAATAATTTTCCAAGGATTTTAATAACCAAATACACTAGGTTAATATTACAACTTATATTATCATTTTTCTGATTTTTGTGTTTCTCTACACGTGACTGAAACTAAATTAATAAACTGAATTTTATAACATTTTCTTTCCTGTTTTTGATACTCTCAGGAACTATTTTTGTGTCTGAGTTGAATAATCAGTGAAGTATACTCTGTTATTTAAAAAATTTTTTTATGTTTATTTATTTTTGAAAGAGAGAGAGAGAGAGAGAGAGAGAGAGAGAGAGAGAGAGAATGAGTAGGGGAGGGGCAGAGTGAGAGGGAGACACAGAATCCGAAGCAGGTTCTAGGCTCCAAGCTGTCAGCACAGAACCCGGTGCGGGGGTCGAACCCACAAACTGTGAGATCATGGCCTGAGCCCAAGTCAGATGCTCAACCGACTGAGCCACCCAGGTGCCTCCCTCTGTTATTTTTACCGGTTTTAAGAGAATTGGCAATGGTGCTTAAAACAGAGTAGAGAGGTGCCTGGGTGGTTCAGTGGGTTGAGCACCTCACTCTATTTTAGGTTGGGTCATGATTCCAGGGTCATGGGATTGAGCCCTGTGATGGCTCCGCACTCAGCATGGAGCCTGCTTGAGATTCTTCTCTCTTCTTCCCTCTCCCTCACTCTCGCTCTCCCTCTCAATAAAACAACAACCAAAACCAAACAAACAAAAACAAAACAAACCCATATTTGAGTACAAAAATAATGGAGGAAAAAATTATCAGACAAAACAGCAAATCGTTATTCTTACAGCAGACACTAATTCCTGCCATCTTATCTTACATATTTGAGAATCTATGCCTTTCTTCCAATATATTCATTTTCTTCTTATATACCCTTCTTTGTGAGAAAACTACAGTTTCAACCAAACACAAATATGACTGAAAACTAGGTTTTCAAGCTAGTGTCTTATCAGCAAGTAAAATAAATGTGCTATTAAGGCACTGTCCATGTGGGGAATTTTCACTAATCTTTGTCTTGCCTAGAAAAGTCCCAACGACTATTCTTTTTTTAGGAGCTGGTATAAAATTGACCTTTCATAACAAAATGAGCCAAAAATCAATGAAACATGTCAGCATCTATCTGGATATTAGTATATAATACTTAAATATATGCATCTACTGCATTTGAAATTTAATATTGTCCATTCCTTCCATTTTCATTTACTCTGTAAAAAATGTAATAGATGATTCACACACTTTCTAAGATAGCCTTTATAATGTAATGCTAATTCACTGCAGTCATTCAGTATGGCTTAGTACTGCAATTATAATAATGGCAGTAATTTTTACATCTATTCTCCATTGTCCTTGAGAGTCTAGAGGCATGTTCATTTGTCCAGAATTTTCCATGGAATGAGCATGGCAGTTCACTTAAATTCTTCAGGGGCATATCTGCTCTAGCTTGGTAGCTAATTCAGCATGTGCAGAGGAGTCATACAAAGAGATACTTGAGATCCATTTTGGTCTCTGTACTGGAAAATCTATAGGGGGTGATTGTACTTATATCAAGATATGTAACACATAAGAATACAATTAGCTTTATGTGAAACTTCAGCCCTAAAAATAGAGTGCATTATTTGAAAACAGCAAAGCAAACAACAGAAAAAAACACTTATTTTCCCACACATTTAATGAGAGCTTTCTGATTGTTTTGAAGTCATAATACAAAAAGTAAATTAACTGCACTTACATGATAAAATGTTCTTATTGGAGTAAGAATTAAATTGTGAAACTGTTAAGTATATACTACAGTTGAACAAATAAGTACATCTTAGATTGTGAGAGTCTGGTTTCTTAGAGAAAGAAGAGACCAGGAAAGGAAGAAGGGTAGAATGAATGCAATAATGTTGCATTTAATGGAGGTATCAATGTGAACCTATGGTTTTAAAATATATATCTAGTTAGACTCAGAAATAGATATGCATGTATACAAGAGTTAGTATACATACATATATTTTAAGCCCTGTTGCTTATAGGGCCTATAAATAATAGCCAAAGTTGGAAAACTATAACCAACAAAATAACAACAGTATTGGAATATAACCCATAGGAAAACATATAAATCTGTGAGTTCATACTCATGTAAATTAATTACTGACTGAATAAAGAAATGGAGAGAAGAAAAACAGTTCTTCTTTGATAATAATTATTGCAGGCAAGTCCCAGTGATGGATACTCAAGTTACTGGATAAAATAGGATATTTGCATAGTCTCAAAGTATCTTTCCCAATACATTTACTAATGACAAAAAGGAAAAATACTAATTTTACAATGGAGTTTCTAACAGATACGCCCTTAATCAAGTGAGGAAGGTTAATATTACCAGTAATAAGATACATTAACATCATGTATCCCCAGAAATGATGCAATGAGAAAGGCACATTGCTTCTGTGGCAGTTGTGTCCAATAATGCATAATCTTATTCTAATCATAAGAAAAAATTAGACAACTCTACTTTCCCCATTAGCAGCCCCTCATAACCACCATTCTATTCTCTGTTTTCACAAATTCACCTCTTTTGGGTTCTACATATAAGTAATCATCTTGCAGTATTTGTCTTTTTCTATTAAAAGATGATTAAGTTCTGAAGTTCTAATGCATAGAATTTTGATTATAGTCAACAATACTGTATTATATACCTCAAAGTTGCTAAGAGACTAGATATTAAGTGTTATCATTACCAAAGAGAAATTAGAGGGGTGCCTGGATGGCTCAGTCAGTTAAGCATCTGACTCTTGATTTTGGCTCAGGACATAATCTCACAGTTGTGAGATTGAGCCCCTCCATTGGTCTATGTGCTGAGCATGGACCCTGCTTGGGGTTTTCTTTCTCTCCCTCTCTCTCTGCCCCTCCCTTGCTTACATGTGCACTCTCTCTATAAAAAATAAATAAACTTTAAAAGAAAAAAAAAGAGCAGTTATAAATGATGTGACGTGATAGAGTTGTTAGCTAATTCTATGGTGGTAATCATATTGCAATATATCTGTATCAAATCAACAAGTGGTACACTTTAAATGTATACAATATTATATGCCAGTTATATCTCAATAAAAAGAAAAAATACTAGACAAATCGAAATTGAAAGAATTGACCAATACTTATCACAAGTGTCAAGGCTATTAAAGAGAAGGAAAGACCGCAAAACTATAGAGGAGACTAAGGACAGCAATTAAGTGTAATGCAGGTTCATGGAATGATTCCTGGAACAAAAACAAAGGACAGCAATGATACATCTGGAGAAATCCTAATTACATCCTTAATTAGATAATAGAATTATCTGAATATTAATTTCTTAGTTTGAATAATTGTACCATGGTTTTCCTCCATGCTAACATAAGGGAAATCTGGTGAAGTGAATATGGGAATACTCTGTGCTATTTGTGCAATTTTCTATAAGTATAAAATTATATTAAGAAAAGAGATAAAGATAAGAAAGGAGATCAAAATAGTGGAGGCTGATTTCAAGCCCAGTAAGTCTTACTTCAATATTTATTCTCTTATCACTATCAAAGTTGGCTGTAATAACCTAAAAGAATAATCTGAGACCTCATTTGCAGTGATTAACTTTCATTTAGGCAGGAGTTCAATTTTGGGATGTTACAGGTTAACTCCATAGTGAAAGGTAAACTCGGAAGAATAAAAGATTAGAAATTCAAAAAAGAGAGGGATCTTTTTATTTTTTAATGTCTTACCACCTCAAACAAGGGAACACTGAAAAAGGTGAATATAAACATATATTATTTGTAGGGTTAAGAGCTTAAGTAGAGTATAATAAATAATGTTATCTTTGTTGCTATCAGAAACAATCTGAAAACTTGTTATCTCTCTTGAATATATAATTTTATTTTTACTAGTTAAGTGAATGTATTATAAGTTGTGACTGAGACTGTTATAGCAAATCTCAAGTATCTTTGATAACTTTCTTGAAAATAAAGTAATATTACTTAGCATTTATAGATCATTCTTAATATAAATCCTTTCTAAACATTAAATGACTAAAATTAAATTATTTATATGTACATCCCTAAAGAGTAAAAAGTAAAAACACTAAGACAGAAATCTTAAGATATCTATAGTCACAGAAAATATGGTGTTCTAGTTCCAAAAGAGAAACAAATTTCACTTTGTTCTTTAGCTTCTTCTATTTTCTCCCTACCATGTTATTTTTCAATAAAGAGTTATGTGATGACATATATTTCATTACTGTATTCCCATTATTTTGAAATATTGGTAATTAATAATAGTTATTACCACAAAGCAGACAATTCTTTAGTGATGATTCTAATGCAATATGTCTATGGAGTGTGGAATTACAACCAAATTATTTTCTTCAGGTATGCATTTTTAGATATGAAGGCACAGAGATTTCACTATGGAAAAAAGAATGTGAAATATTTCATCCCCATAACTATAACATTCAATTACTATAGTTCTAAACTAAATGCCTTTTATTCATAATGAAAGAAAAAGTGGGTCAATATAAAACTCAAATAAAATTAATGGCTAGGTGATTTAAAAATACCTTGAAAATATAAACAGCTTATTATACTTTTCTCCATGTATAATTTTATAACAAAAATATACCAATATTTAGATATAATAAGAGAAATTATTTCAATATTAAGAGATCTTACAGTGAAGATGCTAAAGGAGGGAAGTAGATAAACCAAATGATAACCTGCACACAAAATAATCCTAACTAAATATTAAAATTACATGATGACACAATAGCCTAGTTCAATATTACATTTACATTAAATTTCACGATGCTTAAGAAAATTCTGAAAATTATTTGGTCGAAGCTGGTGGGGGGTGGTGATTTTCTATCATTCCCATGATGTGCTACCTACTTCAGGAAATGTCACTCAATATCCATTTAACCCTATGTCCTGACGGTTTCTACCCTAGAAGTTGGAACAGTACTACCAGCATTTCCCAATCAACATTTCAGTTAGGGATGATCATGCTATCGTTCGTGACATAGGTGGAAATAAGCTGATGTTCTAGTCTCCTCCCTCCTATCTGAGAAGTGGGTGTGATGCCTACATATTCAGCAGCTACCTTCTGAACTGAGGACAAAAACCTTAGCTAAAGAGAATACAACAGAATACAGGAACTATTTTAGTCTTTAAAAGCATCATTATGTTGCCACAAACCCTAGACTGTGACATTACTGATGTTTGAGAGAAAAAAAATTCCTTGATTGTTTAAGTCAACAGAATACATTTTCCATCCCTTACACCAGATTGTAATTCTCCCTGATGCACATGGCTTTGGGTGAGAGAAAGCCCATGTCTGATTCATCTCTGTTTCACAGTCCTGGGCAGAGAGAAGTATGCAAGCATTGCTAAATGATGGGCAATGAGGATGTTGGTCACAGAGAGGCAATGGGATTTCATAGCATATGGACAGATGATAAACAACAACAAAACCCCAGAGTAACCACAGGAGAAAACTGTCAGTCAGGGAGCACGCATTACGAAAACCTATTAACAAGTGAAAGTGCACCAAATACTTCTCTGGGACTCCAAACAGGACACCAGTTACTAGTGCAACAGAATATTACAGAACAGAGCACTTCCAGGGGAACAGAAAACCAAGCCTTTCATCTATTGAGAATTTAAGCACAGGGATAAATCTGGGAACATAAATCACTCAACATTTATTTGGCATTGTATTATTAGCACCATGCTACAGCAAGGGTCAGCAACCCAAGGCCATGAAACCTGTTTCAGTAAGTAAAGTTTTATTGGAATATAACCATGTTCATTTCTTAACTTACTGCTTATGGCTGTTCTGAATCTACAACAGCAGGTCTAAGTAGTTGTAATAGAGATCTTGTGGCCCACAAGGCCTAAAATACTGCATAGTGTCTGTTCCTTTTATGTTTTTTTTTTAATTTTAGTGTTTATTTATTTTTGAGACAGATACAGAGAAGACAGAGCATGAGCGGGGGAGTGGCAGAGAGAGGGAGGGAGACACAGATTCTGAAGCAGGCTCCAGGCTCTGAGCTGTTAGCACAGAGCCCAACGCGGGTGGGGGGCAGGGGGTGTTGAATACACAAAACATGAGATCATGACCTGAGCCGAAGTGGGACCCTTAACCGACTGAGCCACCCAGGTGCCCTTGTCTGTTCCTTTAGAAACAGTTTGCCAACCATTGAGCCACAGGACAGGAGTGAGAAGAAAAAAAATGGAGAAGGAATGATTCCACTCCTTAAGGAGCTTAAGTATAGAGTGGTAGGCAGAAACACCAGCAAACAATTGCTATACAGTGACTAATGCTAAGATGGATGTATATGCATGAATGCTATAAGAGCACAGGCAAAAAGTACTATCTCATTCTGGGATTTAACAAAGGATTCCTGGGACAAGTCTACTGACCTAACAGGAAAATAATAATACTAGAAGAGGTGGGAAGTGAGTATCTTGGGAAGAGAGAACATGAACAAAGAGGCATAAACAGAACAGACTGAAAGGAAAATTATAAGCCTTTGTCATTTTTGCATGGAAATTGTGAAGTGTCAACTATGAGATGAAGATGTACACAGAAACAGGGGCTGTGCTCCTCTAGAGCCCTACATAGTTATGCCTAGAAACTTGAAATTTATACTGAAAGTAATGTGAACCAGTGAAGGATTTGTCTGCAGAGTTAATTATTATTATTATTTTAGAGGGGAGGGTGCATAGTCAAATTAAGCGATAGGGAAAGGAACTGTGGAAATGTGAGAGTTTATGGCTGAATTTTGTTTCTTATTATTTTCTTTTTCACCTCCTTATTCATGTTTGCATCCCAAACACCCAACATGCATTGTACAAATTACAAACACAATACTTTTTGCTTAATTGGATTGGTAAAGAAACAAGATGAGATACTATCTAAACAGGAAGCACTGAGAAAAGTAGTTTTAAATAGTTTTGTTTAGTTGAAATATTACAAATTGAAGAAATAAAGTGGGACTCTGAATGTCAGAAAAAAAAGCAAGTTCAACTTTTAAGCATCATTCATGGTCAAACAGTGGCTACATGATTACTTGGAGGTGGTACTTTCCCACCAGAATCTGAAATATATAATTGTTATGATCCCATTAAAAATTTTTTTATTCTCAAAATTTATAATAGGAAATATTGATATAACATGAAGTGAGTTGTTTTTTTTTCCAAGTCACATTTATTAGTGGAAACCAGGAATGTGAACTCTGATTTGCTACTCTAAATATCTGAATCATACTTCTTAGTATTTAGTGAAACAAACTGGATTGTAAGGAAGAATCAGCTAAAATAGCATATCCTTAGAAGATTTACATTCAACATAAAACAAATATAATGAAAAAAAAAAGCAGCATTACTCAATATCATTTGAGGAGACTGTCCTTTCTCCATTGTGTGCTCTTGATGTCTTTGTTGAAGATCAATTGGCCATAAATGAATAAATTTATTTCTGGACTCTATTCTGTTACATTGGTCTATATGTCTGTTTTTATGCTACCTGTTTTGATTAGAATAGCTTTGTAGTATATTTTGAAATCAGGTGATTTGATGTCTCCCACTGCGTTATTTCTCAGTGTTGCCTTGTTATTTGAGGTCTTTTGTAGTTCCATATGCATTTTAGGATTTCTTTTCCTATTTCTGTGAAAAATGCCATTGGAATTTTGGTTAGGATTACACAGAATCTGTAGGTTGCTTTGGATAGTATGGACATTTTAACAAATATTTATTCTTCCAATCCATGAACATGAGATATCTTTCCATTAATATTGTCATCTTCAATTTTTTTCATCAATGTTTTATAGTTTTCAAAAGTACAGATTATTTTACACTCTTAGTGAGATGTATTTCTAAGTATTTTATTTATTTTTTAAGGCTACTGTAAATGGATTTTTTTTTAGATTTTGCTACTAGTGTATAGATATGCAACTGATTTTTGTAAGTTGATATTGTATACTACAAATTTACTGCATTTATTAGTTCCAATAGTTTTTTGATGCAATTCTTAGGGATTTCTATAGTATTACAGCTCCTTAAGCAGAGGCAATTTTACTTCTTCCTTTTTTATTTGTATGCCTTTATTTATTTTCTTGCCTAAAGATATGTATCTATCAATGGAATATTGTTTAGCCATGAGAAAGAAGAGAACCCTGACATTTGTAACAAGCATCTAGAACATTATGCTGTGAAATAAACAAAAAAAGTCAGATGGAGAAAAACAAATTCTGTAACATCTCAACAATCTTTGGAATATAAAATAAAAAATAAAAAAAAAGAAAAGTCAAATTCATAGAAAGGGAGAGGTACTAGGAGCTGGGAGTGTAGAAGTAATAGGGATATGTTGGTCAAAATGTGCAAATTAGCAGTTATGGGGATAAATAAGTCTAGAGATCTAATGTACAGGTTTGATGACTATACTTAATAATATTGTATTGAAAACTGGAAATATTTTCAGAGGGTAGATTTCAGGTGCACTCACCACACAAAAAACTGGTGACTAGAAAGAGATGAAATGTTAATTATTTTGACCATGGTAATCATTTCACTACATAATATATCTTAAATCAATAGGTTGTATACCTTATGTATATACACAATTCTATTTATAAAGAAAAAAACAAGAGCCCTTCTAAGTGAAAAATTAATTCATTGTACTTCAACACTTTATTTTTAAAATTTTTTAAAAAAATTTAATGTTTATCTATTTTTGAGACACACACACACACACACACACACACACACACACACACACACAAAGTGAGAGGAAGAAGGAGCAGAGACAGAGGGAGACAAAGAATCTGAAGCAGGCTCCAGGCTCTGAGCTATCAGCACAGAGCCCGATGTGGGCTTGAGATCATGACTTGAGCTGAAGTCGGATGTTTAACTGACTGAGCCACCCAGACACCCGTGTACTTGATCATTTTATTTATTTTATTTTTTCATTTTTTTTAAAAAATTAATGTTTATTTATTTTCGAGAGAGAGCAAGTGGAGAGGGGGGAGAGAGAGAGAGAGAGACAGAGAGAGACAGAGAGAGAGAGAATGAGAATATCCCAAACAGGCTCCACACTGTCAGTGCAGAGCCCAATGTGGGACTTGAACCAACAAACCATGAGATCATGACCTGAGCCAAAACCAAGAACAGGATGTTTAACTGACTGAGTCACCCAGGTGCCCCTGTACTTGAACATTTTAAATGTACTTGCCCCAAGTACTAAGCTGACTTCACCCTACCAAAAAATAAATAAATAAATGGATAAATGATGAGCTTGGATTTGAAGACTTGTCATAAGGTAACAAAACTGCTTTCAGGTATTAAAGTTTTTCTACATTATAGACTTTCAAATAAATGCAAATTGTGTAAAAATCAAACACTGGAGTGATGAAAGAGTAGGTTCTAAGAAGAAAGTGTCTTTTGTGTCCAGACAGCTTAGTATTACCTGTAATACATAGGAGGAAAAAGGTGAACAATGAAAGGGTGTGAAAGCAAGACTTATAAATGCAAATAAATGTGTCAAGGCCTCAGGAAAATGATACTATACAATCACTATCCAATATGGAAACTAAGAGAAGGATTACTTATTCATATTTCCAAATGTCAGTTCCCTAGAAAGAAAGGGACACTAACAATTTGTCTAGTCTCCTGTCTATCCATAAGTCTTTTGATCAAAATGGAATATCCATTTTGGTTCCCTGGAACGATACTCTGATATAGAAACTAAAGAAACAGAAAATTAAGTTAGGCTAGACAAAGAATTGAGAATGGCTGTATAAAACATCTTCCTATAATAATCTTGGTTAAAAGAATTATATAAAATTACTCAAATTTTAAAATTAATTAATGGTACAGCATGAAAGTGATGCAGATAAATGATCCAACAAATACAATATATCTAAGTGTGGAATTTCTACATACAGATTCCTTCAAGCCTATGATGCTTGTTAAGTTGATAAAAATCACAGGAGTCTGGGCATCAGAAAAAACATTTTCACAAATATTATTTTGTATTCTACTCTTAAAAGAGGTTTCAATGGAGTTACTAGCATAAAGCTAGTTAGAGACATAGTCTAGGTAATCGATGTTTTATACTTACATTTGTGAAAGTACAATTATAATTTTTAAGATATTTTTTCACATTCATTTTCTCTTGGAGAACTTTATGATTCAATTTAAGTGTTCTAAGAAGTGATGTAAGTTTCAAAAAAAGCAAGCAATAATAGAAGTTGATACGGTTCTATATTTTGACCACATATAAGGATATAAAGAATACTATGATCCTCTAAATTGCCCTAGCACATTTAGAACTCCAGTCCTTTTTTTTTTTTTGCAGTTTGTCATATTACTTTTCTTTATGTAGACGTACCTACATTCATCTTAAAAATACTAAAAGCCATTTATCATTTTTTAAGTGGATCTTTTTCTCTCAATAAATCTGCTTATCCTCAAAAAAAATACTAAAAGAAAAAATCAAAGGAGGAGAGAAAAATCGGAGAGAAAATTTAGGTAGGGAAAAGAGGAAGGAGAACAAGGACAAAATTTACCGCTAATTGTGGCTCACTCAGACCTCAATTTATGTCCCTAACTGTGAACCCTTGCTTCCTTCAATTCATCCCATATGCCTTTGTTATTCTACTGTTTCTTAAGCTCCTCTGTAGTGAAAGCTCTTTTGCATAATTATTTTCCACAGACTATTCAAATAAATGAAAAATAAATAAACTGGAGAACAATCCTTTTAACATTATATCTAATAGCTGGAAGGAACAAAGGGAGGAAAGAAGCAAGGGAGGAAGGAGGAAGGAAAGGAGGGAGGAAATGAAAGGAGAGAAGGAAGAACCAAGGTGAGAAAGGGATGGAGGGAGGGAAGAGGGAGCATGTGAAAGAAGGAAAGGAAGGAAAGAGGGCTGGGATGGAGGGCACCGGTGGGTGATTTTCCTTTTATGTCACTGAAGTTTCTAAGCTTATCTTCAAATTAAATTTTGGACTGGTCATAATAAAAAGCCAAATAAACAACTAATTTGTATATTTTAAAAAAAGAAGGAAAAAGGGAGGGAGGGAGGGAGACAGGAAAAACTGAAGGAAGGAGAGAAAGAAGGACTGAGGCAGAGGAAAAGGGAAATGAAGAGAAGATAAAAAAATATGATTTATTAAATTTTTAATTCTGGATAACTTGACCAATGTTGGTTTAACGTATGTATTGTAATGTACGATGCTATCAGGCAATTGATCAGTTCTTTCAAAAAATGTGTTATTATATAATTCACATGCACACACATATATGAACAATGTGATTCCAATTTTGTAAATAGGCAAGAATAAAGTGCTATTAGGAAATGATATTTTTTAAATGCATTTCTTAACGTTTTTTTTTTTTTTTATTTTTGAGATAGGGAGAGACAGAGCATGAACAGGGGAGGGTCAGAGAGAGGGAGACACAGAATCCGAAGCAGGCTCCAGGCTCCAAGCTGACAGCACAGAGCCCGACGCAAGGCTCGAACTCACGGACCGCGAGATCATGACCTGAGCCGAAGTCAGACCCTCAACCGACTGAGCCACCCAGGTGCCCCGGAAATGATATTTATTAATGTGAACACTAGTTATTTATTTCTAATGTGACTATAGAGGATTTTATCACTACTTGTATTACTTACATTTTTAAAATATGCTATTAAAATACGTTATTTTCACAATAAAAATTCATCCAAAAAGAAAAAGGACTTTCTAAAATCTGACAGTCCTCTACAAATCTAAATTTATCTTCCATTCCCTCCAGACTTCTTTCCTAACAGCAGTAATACAGACTGAAAGTAATCTGGCAACATGTCATGATTATTCTTTCATCTAGGTCTTTGGAGAAGTGAAATCCATAGAATTCCCCATTTCTTTAAAAATTTTACCCA
Source organism: Lynx rufus (assembly GCF_022079265.1). Taxonomy (NCBI): domain Eukaryota; kingdom Metazoa; phylum Chordata; class Mammalia; order Carnivora; family Felidae; genus Lynx; species Lynx rufus. Next base: position 166,225,116 of record NW_025814823.1, read on the forward strand.
CTTTTCTATTCTATCCTTCTTTATGATGCCTTCATTGACTACTACAGCCTTTGTTCATTTCTCTATCTTCTTGCTATCTTTCAATATTGATATTAGACTCTATAAAATTCCTAAAGCCTCTCCAATTACTTTCAGCCAAGTAAGAGATTGGAGTACATATTTGTTTCAGTTTTCTCTAATGCAGAGTGGTCACTTAAATATTTAATTAAATAGCTATTTCATTTTCCTTCTTCTCTCCTGAGAAGCAAATAATCTAGGTCCCTATTACATTCAATGGTTTAAATATTAATAATGGACTATCAAAGGGCCTGGGACCACAAGTATTAACAAAACTGTCATACTATGTTTTCTTCAGCCCTCATGCTCCCTTTTATGTAAGTAATTTGCTCTTACAACCAGGTACAAGCAGTAATTTAAGACCCAGATCTTACACTGGTCACCAATGAAGACATATAATACCCAAGGCAAATCTCTCCTTTGGGATATTTTAAAAAAAGGAAATTTTATATTTATAAATCTCAATTAGGTCTATATTTTTCAGATTACCTGTTGTTGACAGCCCTGTCTAGTGATTGTGTCACAAGTTTGAAGACAGTTATTTTGTTTAAGTATCATTATGGTGGGTCTTAAATCCTTAAACCTTAAATCCCCAAAGGTCTTAAATCCTCTGCCAGTCTAACCGGATCACTTTTATTTCTGTATTCCCAAACGACTCAACAGAGGTGTCTGAAATTATTTAGTTCATCTATATGCAAAAAAACATGGGTTATCTTCCTAGTCTATTACAACAGAGAAAGCAACTAGAGTGAAACAAAGTGATTTTACTTATTGAAAACTTTGTTTTACAAGAAATAGGTATTGATTTTTATATAAAAATTAATACATTTTGAATTTGAATCTCATGAAGATTATAAAGAGATGGTGAACTAATAGTTTATATAAAATAAATAAGTGCATTATGTGAGTCACTAACCAAGTATGCTATATTTTATCAAGATCAACTTCATTTCATATTGGGTAAAAATATTTATTGTATTTTTAACAGTTTGTCCTTGCTCTGGCAATAAAAGCCTCCAAAATATTATCAATACAAAAGAAGCAGACAAATTGTGGTTCTAAATATTGTATTTGAGGACCACTGTATTATGTTCTGTTTGAAAAAAGGATTAAGGGGGCACTTGGGTGGCTCAGTCAGTTAAGCATCCGACTTCGGCTCAGGTCATGATCTCATGATCCATGAGTTTGAGCCCCACACAGGGCTCTGTGATGACAGCTCAGAGCCTGGAGCCTCCTTCGATTTCTGTCTTCATCTCTCTCTCTGCCCCTCCCCTGCTCATGCTCTGTCTCTTTCTCTCTCAAAAATAAACATTAAAAAAATGATTAAGGTAGGAATGAGTCTGATGCTTAACTAAGTAGTTTCAGCAATTATAGGTAGTTAGTTACTCTTGTACCAGTAAACTGTTAATTATTTATGTTCCAACTTCTCTATAAAGAGTTGCTGCTGAAAAAATACTGACCATCCAGGGACTGCATTTTCCATTTGTACCTCATTCCCTCCTCTTTGAATATAGGCAGGACTATGCAATAGTTCTCTTGAAAAGAACATGAGTTGAAGTGAACTGTAGCAATACAACATTCTTCCAGTTAAAGGAGGTCTTAATGAATGGTAAAAGCATATGGTAGAAGGATAGTGGATCCCTGATTCACATGTGGAGAAAAATTGTTTGCTAAGAAAGCCATATTGGATTACTGCAAGAGTAAAACAGAAGCCTCTATTGCATAAATCAACTGAAATGCTGAGCTTTGTTTCATGCACCAGCTAGCATATAAAAAAAAAATCACATACATACTTACACCACTGCAATTTCCATAAAGTTCAATAAAGCACAAAATTAATTTAGAACATTCTCAAAAGTTATTGAATAAACTCCTGCACAGAGCACTGATAAACTAAGAAAAGAAGTATGTCCATCATAAATTACAACTAAATAGTGAGACATTAGAGGCATTCACATAATCACCAAGCATTGTAATTTATATTACCCCAATATTACATGACATTATTCTGAAATTAAAGACAATTTGGTAATAAGGAAATAGAATTCTAGCATTCAATCATTATAAGGAGGCAGATATATTCTACGTTGGTGATACAATTAAATAATAATAATAATAAAGAAATTATTAAATTACAAAGAACATAGGATGAATTTAATGTTCAGCAAATTGACCAGACACACCAAATATTACAAAGTTAATAGTATTAATATCCAACCAATAATAAATAAAACAATGAAAATAAAATCAATACTGTTTTATGGAATACTATTAATAACTAATGTAGATGAGCTATGTGAAAATAATCATAAAATTAAACTCAAATTTTTCAGTGTTTTTTTTCTTCTAAGTTTTTTTTTTTTTTTTAATTCCAGTCAGTTAACAGACAGTGTAATATTAGTTTCAGGTGTACAATATAGTGATTCAACACTTCCATACATCACCCTGTGCTCATCAAGACAGGGGCACACCTTGGGGCACCTGGGTGGCTCAGTCGGTTAAGCAGCCGACTTCAGCTCAGGTCATGATCCCACGGTCCGTAAGTTTGAGCCACGCATTGGGCTCTGTGCTGACAGCTTGGAGCCTGGAGCCTGCTTCAGATTCAGTGTCTCCCTCTCTCTCTCTGCCCCTCCCCCATTTGTGCTCTCTCTCTGCCTTTCAAAAAATGAATAAATGCTAAAAAAAAAAAAAGACAGGGGTACACCTTAATTCTCATCACCTATTTAACACATCCTCTACTGCCCTCCCCTCAGTTTGTTTTCTATAATTAAGATTCTCTCTCTCTCTCTCTCTCTCTTCCCCTTGGCTTATTTGTTAAATTTCATATCTGAGTGAAATTATATGGTATTTGTCTTGCTTTGACTTCCTTATTTTGCTTAGCATTATGCTCTCTAGCTCTATCCCAATCCTTGCAAATGGCAAGATTTCATTTGTTTTTATTTCATTAGTTTTTATATCCCAATAAAATTTACATATATTATCCCAAATCTTCTGTATCCATTTATCAATCAATGTATATTTGAGCTACTTCCATATCTATTATAAATAATGCTGCTATAAACATGGGTGCATGTATTTTTTTAAGTTTATTTGTTCTGAGAGAGACAGAGACAGCGTGAATGTGGGGGGAGGGGGGGGAGAGGGAGAGAGAGTGAATCATAAGCAGGCTCCACACTGTCAGGGCAGAGCCTGATGCCTGGCTCAAACCCACAAGACTGCCAGATCATGACCTGAGCTGAACCAAAAGTTGGACAGCTCAACTGACTGAGCCACCACCCAGGCACCCCATGGGGTGCATGTATTTTTTGAATTAGTGTTTTTGTATTTTAGGGCTAAATACCCAGTAGTGTGATTGCTGGATCATAGGGTGGTTCTATTTTTAACTTTTTGAGGAAACTCCATACTGTTTTCCATAGTGGTTATACCAATTTACATTCTCACCAATAGTGCAAGAGGATTCCCCTTTTCTTCACATTCTTGCCAACACCTGTTGTTTCTTATGTTGTTCATTTTAGCCATTCTGACAGGTGTGAAGTGATATCTCATTGCAGTTTTGATTTGCATTTCTCTAATGATCAGTGATGATGAGCATCTTTTCATGTGTCTGCCACCTGTCTTCTTTAGAGAAATGTCTGTTCATTCTTCTGCCCATTTTCAATTGGATTATTTATTTTGGGGGTGTTGAATTGTATCAGTTCTTTATATATTTTGGAGATATATATATACATATATCAGTTATTTATCCCCTTATTGGATTTGTCATTTGCAACTATCTTCTCCCATTCTGTAGATTGTCTTTTAATTTTGTTGATTGTTTCCTTTGCCATGCAGAAGTCTTTTATTTTGATAATAAATAGTTTATTTTTGCTTTTATTTCCCTTTCCTCAGGAGACCTATCTAGAAAAATATTGCTATGGCCAGTATCAAAGAGATTACTATCCGTGTTCTTTTCTAGAACTTTGATGACTTTCTGTATCACATTTAGGGTCTTTTATACATTTTGGATTTATTTTTGTGTATGTGTAATAAAGTAGTCCAGTTTCATTCTTTTGCATACTCCTGTCCAGTTTTCCCACACAATTTGTTGAAGAGATATTCTTTTTTTCCAATGGATATTATTATTTCTTGTCTTGCTGAAGATTAATTGACCTTATAACTGTGGGTTAATTTCTGGATTTTCTATTCTGTTCTATTGAACTATGTGTTTATTTTTGTGCCAGTACCGTATTGCTTTCATTACTATACCCTTGTAATATAACTTGAAGTCCAGAATTGTGATGCCCCTATCTTTGGTCATCTTTTTTTAAGATTGTTTTGGCTATTCAACAGGGTGTTTTGTACTTCCATACAAATTGAGCATTGTTTGTTCTAGTTCTGTAAAAAATGCTGTTGGTGTTTTGATAGGGATTACATTGAATGTGTAGATTTTTTGTGTGTAGTATAGAAATTTTAATAATATTTGTCCTTCCAATCCATGATCATAGTGTATCTTTCCATTTCTTTGTGTCATCTTCAATGTCTTTAATCAGTGTTCTATAGTTTTCAGAGTACAGGTCTTTCACCTCTTTGGTTAGGTTTATTTCTAGATATCTTAGTATTTTGTATGTGATTTTAAATGGGATTGATTCCTTAATTTCTTTTGCTGCTACTTCATTATTAGTATATAGAAATGTAATAGATTTATGTACAGTGATTTTGTATCCTGTGACTTTACTGAATTTGTGTATCTGTTCTAGCAGTATTTGTGTGTGTGTGTGTGTGTGTGTGTGTACACGTGTGTATGATTATGTGGGGTCTTTAGGGTTTTCTATATATAGTATCACATCATATGTAAATAGTGCAAGTTTTACTTCTTCCTTACACATTTGGATGTTTTTATTTATTTATGCTGATTGCTGAGGATGGAACTTCCAGTATGATGTTGAACAAAAGTGGTGAGAGTGGACATTCTTGTTTTGTTCCTGACCTTAGGGGAGAAGCTCTCAGTTTTTCCCCAATCAGAATGATGGCATATCTGAGTTTTTTATAGATGGCCTTTATTATGTTAAAGTATGTTCCCTCTTGTTGAGGGTCTTTATCATAAATGGATGTTGCACTTTGTCAAATGCTTTTTCTACACCTATTGAATGATCACATGATTCATATCCTTTCTATTTTTGATGTGATGTATCACATTGATTGATTTGTGAATATTGAACCACCCTTGCAACCCAGGAATAAATCCTATTTATCATGGTTAATGTTTTTTATTTTTTAATGTATTGTTGAATTCAGTTTGCTAGTATGGTATTGAGAATTTTCGCAACTATGTTCATCAGGGAAATTGGACCGTAGTTCTCTTTTTTTACTGGTGTCTTTACCTGGTTTTGGTATCAGGATAAGGGTGGCCTCATGGAATAAATTTGGGAGCTTTCCTTCTGTTTCTATTTTTTGGAATATTTTGAGAAGAATAGGTATTAACTTTTCCTCAAATGCTTGGCAGAATTCACCTGTGAAACCATCTGGTCCTGCACTTTTGTTCATTGGGAATTTTTTCGATTACTGACTCAATGTCTTTGCTAGTTATCAGTCTGTAAATTATACTTAATTTTTTGTAAAGTGTCCGAAAGTCACAGCTCACATTGAAGACACAAATTTGAAAGAAATGAATGAAAATGTCCTATGGTGTGTATAGCATAATATATATGTTTGCTGTACTTTAATTACAAATTTAATTAACTTCATTTATGAATTAATACTATTTCTTGCATAAATATGATAACTCCTATATAAATTATGGGATGTTATAATATACTTTGAAATAAAATTTTTTTGCATCTATTGGTAAGATTTGCTTATAGATTTATGTGTTAAGAATCTGTACGGTTTTAGTCTTAGTATTAAATGTTCCTCAAAAAATAAAGACTATACCTAATTATATATAATTTTAAGTAACATAAAAATAAAATGTCAGTTAGTGTTAAAATAATTGGCTAATTTGTACGTGTCTAGTTCTGTGAGATAATTTTTCATTATTTTTTTCCTTAAATAACTAGCCATCAACACGTCAGAATATTTTTTCATTTACATTTAAAAATTTTTTAATGATTTTATTTATTTTTGAGATAGAGATAGAGCATGAGTGGGGGAGGGGCAGAGAGAGAGGGAGACACAGAATCTGAAAAGGGCTCCAGGCTCTGAGCTGTCAGCACAGAGCCTGATGCAGGGCTCAAACTCACCAACAATGAGATCATGACCTGAGTTGAAGTCAGATGCTTAACCGACTGAGCCACCCAGGCACCCCTATTTTTTCATTTACATTTTAAAGACAGACAACACAATTTTTATACTATCTGTTACATTATAGGAATATAATATTCTTATAATTCTTGCATTGACATGTACACTTATTGTTGTACATGTACAACACTTACTGGTGATTTATTCTGGTAATATACCATTTGAGATACAATAAGTTTAAAACTATGATGACTATTGAATCTTTCTTACTCATTTTAATTATTCTTTTCCCCAAATTTTAATCTTACCAATACTACTTACTTTCCATTTGATTTTACATGAAATATTAGTACTTTTTATTTATGGTTTGTTCTAATATTGTTTTAATCTCTTTATTTTCATTACTTATTTTTGTTTTTATTAGTAATTTTATTGAAATGAAATTCACAAATCAAACGATAAATGAGTGCTATTTAGTATAATCACAGTGTTGTGCAGCCTCCATCTCTTTCAAGGTTCAAAACTTCATCATCTCAGAAAAACATCCTGAACCCATTATGTAATCAGTCTTTTCCCCTTCCATCCAACCCTTGGTAATCTCGAAACTGTTCTCAGTCTTTATGGATTTGCCTATTCCAGATATAGCACATAAAAAATAATAAAATCTATGACCCTTTGTGTCTGCATTCTTTTAGTTAACAAAATGTTTTCATGTTTCATCCTTGTGGTAGCATGTATCAATACTTTGTTCCCTGTTATGCTGGAATAATATTCCATTGTCTGAATATCATAAATGTATAACACAATTTGTTTATCCAGTCATCAATTGGTGAACATTGTTTTCAATTTTGACTACTGTGAACAATGGTGCTATAAATCTTTCTGTACAAGTTTCAGCAGCATGAACATATGTTTTCATTTCTTTTGGGTATAAATCTAGGAATGGAATTGCTGTGTCATATGTTATTTCTATGTTTAACTTTTTGAGAAACCACCAAAATTTTTTCTACAGTGGCTGTTCCATTTTTCATTCTTACCAGCAGTGTACTGGGACTGTATTTAACCACAATTTTGCCAATGCTTATTATTTTATGCTTTTTGATTAAAGTCATTCCAAAGGGTGTAAAGTAATTACCTCATTATAGTTTTGATTTTCAATTCCATAAACCAATGATCTTACACATTTTTCATGTGCTTATTGGCCATTTGTATGTCTTATTTGGAGAAATATCTGCCCAAGCCCATTGTACATTTTTTTAATAGGCTGTTATTTTGTTGACAAGTTGTTGGGAGTTCTTTACATATTCTGGATATTAAACTTTTACCAGATATTCAATTTGAAAATAGTTTTTCCTATTCTGTCAGAAAATAGTTTCTCCCATTCTGTCAGTTATCTTTTAACTCTCTTTGTAATGTCATTTGATTTAATATCAAGTTTTTATTTAAATTCTAGTTAGTTAACATATATAGTAAAATTGGTTTCAGGTGTAGAATTCATTTATCCACCATTTACATACAACACCCAGTGCTCATCACAAATGCCTTCCTTAATGCCCACCACCCATCCCCCTCCATCAACCCTTAGTTTGCTCTCAATAGTTAAGAGTCTCTTATGATTTGCTTCTTTTTCTCTCTTCCCCCCACCCTTGTCCTATGGTCATGTGTTTTGTTTCTTAAATTCCACGAGTTAAATCATATGGTATTTGTTTTTCTCAGACTGACTTATTTTGTTTAGCATAATACCCTTTAGCTCCAAACACACTGGTTGCAAATGGCAAGATTTCATTCTTTTTGATGGTGGAGTAATATTCCATAATATATTATGGAATAATATATTCCACACAATAATATAATATTCCATAATGTATATTATATATTATATATATTATATATTACACTATATATAATATATATACACATCTTCTTTATCCATATAAGCAGGGAGGAGCAGACAGAGAAGGAGACAGGATCTAAAGTGGGCTCTGTGCAGACAGCAGACATCCCAGTGTGGGCTCAAACTCACCAACTGTGAGATCATGACCTGAGCTGAAGTTGGACATTTAACCCACTGAACCTCCAGATGCCACTAAAAATATTAGTTTTTATCAAGTCCAATTTATCTTTTTTTTTCTTTGGTTCCTTGTAGTTTTGGTGTCATATTTAAAAATCCATTTCCAAATCCTAGCTCATAAAGATGTATTCCTATGCTTTCTTCAAATAGTTTTATAATTTTAGTTCTTATATTATGCTATTGATTCATTTTTTTAAAGGAATGAGAGAGAGCTCCATTTTTTTTTTTTTGCATGTGATGATTCAGTTGTTCAGAAACCATCAAAACAATTTTGTTAAGAGACAATTCCTTATCCAATAAATGGTCTTGGCTCTCTTATCAAATCGATTGACTGTAAACATTGAAATTAATTTCTGGACTGCCAATTTTATTCTACTAGTCTTCATGTATGCTCATACCAATACCACACCACTTTGATAATACTAGCTTTGCAGTAAGCTTTGAAATCAGGAAGCATGAGTTATCTGTTTTTCACGTCAGTATTATTTTGGTTACCCAAGGCCCCTAACAGTTTCATAGAAATGTAAGGATCAGTTTTCTCATTTCTGTAAAATGCACCACTAGAATTTTGATAGAGATTGCACTGACTTTGTAAACAGTTTGGGGTATATTTCCATCTTAATAATACTGACTTATATTCAATAAACATAGGATAGCTTTTCATTTATTTAGGTTGTTAACTGCTTATAGCAATGATTTGTAGCTTTCAACAAACATACATTTTACCTCCTTGGTTAAATTTATTCCTAAGTGTTATATTCTTCAAGCGCCATTATAAATAGAATTTTTAATTTTTATTTCCTTTTCATTTTTTCATTGGTAGTGTATAGAAAAACAACTAGCCATGCAACTGTGCTTAATATGATCATTAGCTCAAGTAGTTTGTGTGTTATTTGGGTGTGTACTGCAGGGGAAATGGGAAGTTCAATATGATTTTCTGACATAGCATCATGTCATCTGAGAACAAAAATAGCTTTACTTCTCTCTTTTCAGTGTGCATCCACTTTATTTCTTTCACTTGACTATTTGCTCTTGCTAGGACTTCTAGTATAATACGGAATAGCAGTCACCCTTTTCTTGTTCCTGGTCTTAGGAGAAAGGTTCTCAGTCTTTCACAATTGAGGGTGGTGCTGTTTCCTGGTTTGCCTCTCTCTCTTTTTTTCCCTTTGCTCTTTAGCTGGTGGTTATCAGAGGAGAGGTGGATGGGGGATGGGTTAACTAAGTGATGGGGATTAAGGCATGCACTTGTGAAGAGCACCAAGTGTTATATGGAAGGGTTGAATCACTATATCTTACACCTGAAACTAATATTACAATGGTAACTACCTGGATTTTAGTAAAAAATTAAAATACAATAAAATATAAACATATAATAAAAAACTATAAAAAATGATTGTGATGTTAGCTGTGAGTTTTTGATAATGCACTGCATCATTTTAAGGAAGCTCCCTCTACTCCTAGTTTGGTGAAGAGTTCTTATAATGAAAGAGAGTTGGATTTTATCAAATCATTTTTTTCCATCTGTTGAGACGATCACGTGATACTTTTTCCCTTTGTTCTATTAATGTGATGTGTTACATTAATTGGGTTTCTTGTGTTGTATCACCTTTGTGTTTGTGGGATAAATCATACTTCTTCAGGATGAATCATTCTTTCAATGTACTATTGAATTTGATTTGCTGTTATTTTGTTGAGGACTGTTGAATCTATATTAATCACGAATATTGACTGTTGTTTACTTTTCTCCTGGCATATCGTGTATCAGAGTAATACTGGCTTGAGAGAATGTGTCAGAAGTGTTCCCCTCCTTTTCCTTTTTTGGAAGAGTTTGAGTAGGATTGGCCTTAATTCTTTATAGTTTGGTAGAATACATGGCTCAGTGAAGCCATTTGGTCCTGGATTTTTCTTTGTTGGAAGAATTTTAATTACTTAATCTCTTTACTTGTTATAGACATGTTTAGATTTACTATTTGAATCAGATTTGGTAATTTGTGTGTTTCTAGGAGTTTTTTTTTCTATTTTATCTAGATATCTGATTTTTTGACATACAACTTGCCATAGCATTATCTTATGATCCTTTTGTTTTTATAAAGCCCGCAGTAATGCCCCTGCATTAATTTTTTTAAGTTTAGTTATTGTGTATTCTTTTTTATTTTTTCTACAGTCTCACTAAGGACTTATCAATTTTTTTTTATCTTTTCAAAAAACCAACATTTGATTTTATTCTTTCTATTGCTTTTCTAGTCTCTATTTTATCTCTATACTAATCTTTATTATCACCTTTCTTCTACTTGGGTTTAGTTTGCTATTCTTTTTCTAGTTCCTTAAAGTATATAAGATTATTTATTTGAGATATTTCTTTTTTTTTTAAATGTAGGCATTTGTGGCTATACATTTCTCTCTGAGCACTGATTTTGTTTTATCCTATACATTTTGGTATGTTTCAATTTTATTTTCACTCATCTCAAAGTATTTTATAATTTCTCTAGTGATTTTTCCCTTGACTTTTTGTTTTTAAGGCTATGTTAAGAGTCTTTTTAATTTCCACATATTTTCCAGTTTCCCTCTGCTGTTGACTTCTACTTTTATTCTATTGTAGTCATAAAACATCCTTTGTATTATTTCAATCCTTTAAAAGGCATTGAGAAGTGTTTTATGGGCTAACATATGGTCTATCCTGGAAAAGATTGTATGTACATTTGAGACGAATGCATAATTTCTGTTGCTGTGTGGAATGTTCAGAATGTCTGTTAGATATAGTTCATTTATACTGTTGATCAAATCTCATATTTCCTTTTGAACTTGTGTCAAAATGTTCGATCCCATTATTGAAAGTGCAGTAATGAAATCGACAACTATTATTGTAGAACGATCTATTTCTCCCTTCAATTCTGTCAGTGGTTGTTTCAGTGTCCCTAATAAGGTGTTATTGGAACAGCCATACTCATTTAATATAATATACTGCTTCTGTACTATAACAATCCACTTGAATACTTGAGACAGGGATCGTATGACCCTCCAAGTTTAAATTATTTACTATCTGGGACTTTATTGAACAAGTTTACTATAAAAGAATGGCAGAACTCCCACAAAGACAAGAATTAACATAGACATTTTCACTCAGTTGTTTCTTTTGACTTATATATTGGAGTTGCACAGGAAAAAGTCCAAATATTTAATATAAGGACATACTCTTGGGTGTATGGGAGATAATTTCAAGTAAAAAATATAGCAGTGTTACCTGGTCATGTTATCAATGAGAGCAAGTTGGTGGGAAAAAAAGGGACGTGGGAAATGATCCTGTAATTGCATAAATAATTTAAAATGAAATATCTGATTTTAAGTAATTATGTTACCCAATTAAAGTAGTAATAAACTTCTGAAAGATGTAAAAATTTGTTAATCCAAATATTATGGTAGGACAATATGAATTAATACACTAAAACTACAAGAGAACTTCCTTAAAAAGATAATGGTGGCTTTCTAAAAATCTATCCAAGCTTCATGTTTAATAGTGAGACAGAGTTCCTTTAAAGAAATTAACAAGATAGAAATTCACATTTACCAATATTTCTATTCAGTATTCTTAAGAATAATGGGGAGTAAAATAATATAGGATAAACAAAAGAGGTATTTAAAGGTTGAAAGAAAAGGGTCACCTGAGTGGCTCAGTTGGTTAAGCATCTGACTTCAGCTCTGGTCATGGTCTCACAGGTCATGAGTTCGAGACCCACATCAGGTTCTGTGCTCACAGCTCAGAGCCTGGAACCTGCTTTAGATTCCGTGTTTCCCTCTCTGTTTACCCCTCTTTCACTCACAGTCCATCTTTCTATCAAAAGTGAATAAACATTAAAAAAATTGAAGTTTAAAAGAAAACTGATTTTCAATATTCAGGGATCCAATACCTAAATAACTAAATATCCAAAAAAAAATGTCAAGCAATTGAAGAATATGATATCTAGACAATTCAATAGCATTACAGATGTTAGAAACATAACGTAGCCAAGGTTTTTTTAAAATTACAATTAAAATAGAAATAGAAATTAAAGGTACCTAGGAGATATATGTAAATATATATATATTTTTTTTTTGAGAAAATTATAAAACTTCATCAAAGATGTAAAGAAAACATTGAAAATAGAAATATACACTATATTCAAGTATAGAGAATTATAAATAATAGGAAAATATAATTTAATCCTATATTAGTCTATAGATTATATGCAAGTCCTATCAAAAATCATGTGCTTTCATGAAACCTGATTTGTTAGACTAACCTAAAGTTATAGAATGACCGCAAGAGATAGATGTATCCTAGAGAAAGGACAACCATGCAGAAATGAGACAGAAGCCATTTAAATGCCACAGAGGAAGACTCCCTTTGGCCAATGAAAAAATGATAAAGAACAATTTTCTAAGACAACCTAAATTTCTCTTATATAAGAGATTTTTTCGAGGTGATAAAATGTTTGTTAAAGTGCACCTCTGATACATCTGTAGTAGAAGTGTTCAGATCAGAGAAAAAGTAGTATGACTGGAACGATGTGTGTTCTAGAAAATTCTAAGGATGAGTATATGACATGATTGCTCAGTTATTCTAAGAATACCTTGAAAATACCTCTTACGCTGCCAAAAAATGACAGGCTCTTTATAGACTAATGCCTAACTACTTGGTAAATTGCATTTCAGACTCCTAGAAAATTATAAACCCTAATTTACTTACTGTACTACTTCAATTTTTAAAGAGCTAAACAGTAGAACAGGTGAAGACTAATCTTGGTAAGAGTTTTTGCTAGTAAAATTTGCAGGCTTACATATATATATGGTTATTGGGTATGATTTCATCTCCTAATTTTTTATCTCCACATGTCTAATGACAAGCAAGTCTGTCACTATTTAGATTAGGACCAATCTTAATTGGTCTTCTTCCATTCCCTTCCTTTTTTTTTTATCTGTAGTTGTCACTATATCTACAATTATAGAGTTAATCAAAACTAACTAAATAAATTCTTGGAATTAACAGATGGAGAGTGTTACAAATACAAATGGAGACATGTACATCTGGCTGTTAGTTATAGGAAATATTAGTTATTTTGTCTGTGGATTTACTAACTCCCTTGTGAGCAGCAGTCACTTATAATTCTATATTTATGCTTCTTTTCCAAGTGTTTCTCACCTTTTTCGCTCAGGATGTGTGTGTGTGTGTGTGTGTGTGTGTGTGTGTGTGTGTGTGTGTGTAATAAAAATGTTGTATATTCTCCAAACAATTGTATTTTAATCAAATAGATGGAGTAAAATTTAGCATTTATCTTTAGCCATTATTTGTTTGCCAACTCTTCCTTTGGTTCCAAAATATAATAAAATTGTCCGATTAAAATGAACACATGCAGGGGCGCCAGCGTGGCTCAGTTGGTTAAGCGTGGGACTTCGGCTCAGGTCATGATCACGTGGTTGGTGAGTTCGAGCCCCGCATCAGGCATCTGTGCTGAGCGCTCAGAGCCTGAAGGCTGCTTCAGATTCTTTGTCTCCCTCTCTCTCTCTCTCTGCCCCTGCCCTATCTCTCTCTCAAAAATAAGTAAACATTAAAAAAAATTCTTTAAAAAAAGATGAATGCATGCAAGAGACAACGTGTCTGTGTGTATGCGTGGGGGTGCTTTAAAGGGATAAGAATTTCATACCTACATTTTTTCTATTCTTCAATTCTGTTCACTCAGGGAAAAGGAGAACATAATGCTTGACACCATTTTCAGATCAAAAGCTAGTACTGTACATTTCAATTATAAGCAATCACTACAAGGATGAATTGAAATATTTAAAATTATAATGGAATAAGGCAAATTTGTAACATCTGAATAAAATCTTTTCTTCAATATAATTTAAGAAGAAAATTACTTATAATTCGAACTATAGATAGAAATAGGTATTTTGAGTGATGGAATAATCTTATCTAATTATTTGAATATGATGACTTTATCTTTGATTATACTTCTTCTCTTTGTCAATAAGAAAAACAAGAATAATCCTCTAAACCACCAGTTTGTGACTTCTCTGACTTCTATTTTTAAATCAGATATTTTTTCAGTAATATGTAAGCCAACCTCTGTCTTTCTTCTTACCTATCCTCATTTCAGCTTCTTAAAGTGCTAATTACTTGGAATGAAATAAAAGAAGTAATCTTCCCATTTCTTCATAATTGTCTCAAGCACAAAAAGATTTCTAAAGCCCACTGATGTCCTTTTTAAAAAGTTTTAAGTTTAATTTTTAGCAGACTAAAATGATATAATTCAACATAAAAATATTGCTAGCAAATTGATTATATAATCATAATACTCGGAAATTTCCTTACATATATATAGCCCAAATTAATTACATTAATCCATGTTTTATATACGTAATAACTATGTAAATAGGAATAGTTGTGTCTCATATGAAAAAAAGACAGTTCTGTCCTTGAGAAAAAAATAACGAAGTATTTACGTACTTTTTATTGAGTATGCAACCAATCAAAGCTTGCAAGGTATATCATCCTCAACTTTCCCATGAAATAATCTTAAACTATTTATAAAAAGAAAATACTGTCACCTATATTTGCAAAGGAAAAGCAAGTGGAAACCATAGGCAACGTGTGGAGGCTCTTCATCAATGCATCATCAAGGCAGACGCCTTTTCTTAAGCAGTCTACCACATTCTCTATCTGAAACAAAATTGAGCAAACTACCTCAAAGGAAGGAACAATTTATGTCATATTCACTGTCAGTATTTAAACACAAAATATACTATTTTAAAGACCATCTCTCAGCTATGGAAATTACTGTTTAAGGGAGAAAAACCATCCCCATTCTTCTCCCATGCACATGATCAGCTCCAGTCTCATTCCAAACATTCAGAGGTATAATACTAAGTACCATATGTGACAGTGAGCAGAGAGAGACAGATACTCCGAAGTTCTTTTATAGTGACATACAGGGGAGGGGGATAATCTTTTGAACACTGTGTTCAGAAAACAACTTGAAACTCCATTGGAGTCTCTAGGTAAGTATTTGTAGAAGGGGAATATATACTTTTGGGAGACAGGGTCAATAAAATTGTTGGATATTGCATGTTTAACAACTAGAGGTACAAAATTAGGTTAAGAGAAGCAATTTATGAATGCTCCTATTTACACCTAGGTGGTTGAGGTTAAGTAATAGAATACTTAAATCAAAACACAATTTTGTACCTATTGGGTCCCTATTCTCCACTCACGCACCAGCAAACTGTACCAAAAATGAAAAAGTTAATCCCTACATACGTATACAACTGCAAGGGGCCCCAGACAGCCAAGAAAAACACATTCAACAAAAACAACAACAACAACAATAACAACAACAACAACATGTTGGAGTACTCAAATGCTCAATTATTAAGCTGTAC
Source organism: Lynx rufus (assembly GCF_022079265.1). NCBI lineage: Eukaryota > Metazoa > Chordata > Mammalia > Carnivora > Felidae > Lynx > Lynx rufus. Next base: position 166,240,876 of record NW_025814823.1, read on the forward strand.
TACTCAAAACAGGTGGTCAGAGTGTAAACATACACAGAGACCAATTGAAAAGAACTGAGAATACAGAAATAAACCCAAACATATATGGTCAATTGATTTAAATTTCATATAATTTTCACATGTGACAAAATATTCTAGTTCTTTTAAACTATTTATAATGCAAACATCATTCTAAATTACAGGCTATACAACCATATATGATGGGCTACAGTTTGACGAGTCTCTAATTTGATAAGCTTCAAAAAACCATTCAGATGTTTTTATGTATTTTAAATAGTTGATTCATCCTAATTATGATGAAATGCTGTATCCAGAAATAGAAATTACTACTCTTCCTATAAATTATTAATTCCAATTTTATTTCTTTCTTTGTAGTTTGTTTACCACTCTATTATTTCACATTCTCTCTCGCTTCATATTCCAAGTTATAATCCTATTGGTTTTACTTTCCTCTAATCTGTTTAATGTTTTCAGAGAATTTCTTATTCCAGAATTTCCTGTATCATTCTTGCAACAATGTATGGACACTAGAAAAGTAGGAATTATAAAAAATAATTCAGATTCTCTTTCCACAAACAACTTAAAAAAAGTAGCATTATAAGTGGATTCTTTTTGATTCTAATCACTAAGGAAAAGAGAAAATCATTTAGGATTGATACAACTGCAAAAGTTCATATTCAAAAACATCCATTCTGGAAGAACAGATACTTTTTTTTTCTAATCACACATGTATGATCTGCACCTAAGAGACTTGATATAAGCAAATGATCAAAATGTTTACTGTCATGGTCACTTTGATGTTTTTTTGATTACATCTCCCAAATTCCAGAATAGGTGAGAAGAGACATGTTAAGAAAGAACTTTACTATAGACTTCTCAAGGAGGCAATGCCTCTTAATTTAAGGCTGGAAAGGAAAAACTACCTGAAAAGTACCTAGCTGTCTCTTAAAGACTCTGGTGCAAAGAAAATTAAGTTCTTTTAATGGAAAGTATACATTTTTCAGAAAATCAAAGGTATGACTGAGTTTCTCTAGTTTAAGTTTTGTTTGGTCTAGAATAAAATAAGGATTTCATACAACACAAATACTCATCAACAGAACAAAGCATATCTAAGATGCTCTAGTAACTAATGCAATCTTAGTGTCTAAAAAAAAAATCTACATTACAGCGAGGTAAACAGAGTCAAAATCTCCACAAATGGTTTTTGTGCTGGTTGTTGTCTTTTGTGTTTGTCCTTGCCAGAGACATTTTTTTTACACAAAAATGAATAGTCATAAATTCACTGATCAATTAAACCCACTTATTTCCTCCCTCTCAACAGAAACTTCACAGTGCTCCCAGGGGGACTATTTTTATAGCTGTGCTACCTCCTTTAATGAATAAATTATGAAGTCTCCAAAGAATGTCATACAATGTAAGAGTAAAACAAAATATTTAAATTTTGAACCATTATTGTTCCCAGTGCTACATGTTTTTCAAAGACGGGGCATTCGTATATTAACACCAACGCGAAACATTACTAATTACAGAACTGTGGTTAAATAACTGATACGGAAAACCACATATATTTGTCCTCCTCAGAGACACTTAATATGTGCATCAAGAAGGTGCATAATGAATAAAATGTCCTCTAGTGATTACAAAGATTTTTTTCTTCATACTTGAGTAGAAGACAATGACTATGTAGATGGATCATAGGTCAGATTCTGCAAATAGTTCTGAGGTTTGAAGCAACTTTGTCTATCCAATAACTTTAAGTAGAAACTCAAAAACTATAAAGTCTGTAAGTAATGAGGGACCAGAATAAGTGCACACATCTAGCCAGCTGGAGTCAGATGTCAGATGCCAATTGCCAAATGCATTATATTCTGTCATGCTGTTTTTGAATCTTACTTTACGAAATCGTATATGTGAATATTTCACATGGAAGGTAGTAAACAAATGCCAGAAAACATGCAAATGAGGCATTCCCAAAAATTAGGGAGGATTTAATCGCTTCAAGCTATTCATTTTAAGAATCACAGTGGTAATCAAATGTAAATTATGAAATTAAAAGCAGTTAATACATATTTGAAATATGTACATATACTGAAAAAAGATACATACGTGATAGTGTTATAAGTGAGAGTGACAAAGAGAGGAAATGCAAGAATACAGACTGTTTGAACAGTATATTAATGTGGTTTATTTACCTGGAAAGTAGAGAATAATCAGGAAAAGGACAGAACTTATGAAATACATCAATCAGCTGAGTTAGTGCTTCTTGAAACATGGTATTACACCCTAGAACTGGAAAATGTAAGAATATAATTTTTTAAAACTACCCAATTTAGCATGAAAGAAGAAATACAGAAGTCAATAAAGCAAACAATAGCATAAATTTCCTAAATATGTCATCAGTTACAGACCAAGAATACATTCCTTTTAAGAAATAATGAAGAAAATGCATCAATAAAATAGATGAATAGTGATAGGAAACATAACAAGTTGGAGGGAGAACACATAAAGAAGACTATCTTTCATGTAAGCAAGAGATAAATTATTAAAATTCCAGGTTACAATTGAGATAAGTTAGTGCAACATATTTTTATAAAAAAAAAATTTTGAAGGAACTAGTTTATTAAAAGAAAAGCCACAATGTTAAATCAACAGTAGAGAATGTATAATCAATTAAGTGAAAATTGGTTCAGAAAGCCAATATAAGATAGATAAAAGATGAAACTAAGACAGCAATCCCTGGCCTTGCTTCAGTAATGAGAGAGAATTCACTGAGCATTAACAAAATAGGGAAATCTTGAGATGAAACTAAAAAGTGAAAGACAATTGCCAAAGATGTAGAAAGTCAAAGCTTCTCTCCCCTTATTTGTCCAAGAATGGCTCAGTGGAAGGCTTCCTGACAGATCTGGGAGGGGTGAGAAATCAGTGACTTGATTACCTTAATAATTCTCTTGTATATAATGCAGGGGAGACTGTCTGTTGAAAAACTGTAGGCTGCACCTCCTCAGCTTTTCTAGGAGGACATCCAAAAAATCTCAAACATCAGTCCCAGGCAGGTAGGAGTCAGGTGCTAGAGCTTGAACATCTATGTAAGTAAAGTCACCTAAATCCCATTTGGCCACACCCTTCATATGCCATGATCCCAGAGTAATGGTTTTCTGCAGAGGTGCTTATTTATTTCAGTGACTCCATGTCACAGTAACTACAATAATGCTTTCCTGTAAACTGAAAAATTCACTAGCCCATCATGTGGAGAGTTATCCACTTAAGGAATATATTTGACAATCTTAATGGAAAAGAACAATGGCAGGTATAGACATGGAATCGAAAAGGCCTAGATTACAAGATGTATTTTTACAAGAAACATAACTCCATTTTCCTTTCTTCCAGTTTTTTTTCAACACTGGAAAAAAGGGAGGAGAAAGAAAACATAGTTCCTATATTGTACCATTTTCCCCCATGACAAGTGAATTAGACCAATGCTATGACCTCCTTTTCATACATACAGAAACTAGAACTAATAGGAGCTAAAATGACTAAGCTGGTATTTGCTAGTAAATGGGCAGTTGAAACCCAGGTGGTTCTACTAGTAGTCCAATCAGCTAAGATGTTCTTAAACTCACAGAGACACAGACAAGCCTTGTGGAAAAAGCAGTGACTTTGAAGCTGGACTGCATGGTTGCAACCCATATCAGCCACATAACTTGGCAAATTGCCAAACTGCTGTTTGTTTCTTATTTTGTCATCTGTAAAATGGGAATAATGAGTCTGATACCATAGGGAATTTTATGAGGATTACATTATCATTTATAAAAACTAAGAAGAATGCCTGGCGTATAGCAAGTTCTGTATGTTTGTTAAGTAATTTGTCATCTTTTTAGCTGCATGAGTGATATCTGCTTATGTTGAAAAGCAAAACAGAAAATATTTGCTCTATATAATTCACTAGCTAAATACTAAATTCTATTGTACTAAATTCTATTTGATTTTTTTTTCTTTTCTTGACCACCTACTATATGGTTCCACATGCATATATACGGGAGGCTGGTCTTTTGTAACCTGACATGAGTCTCAGGAACAATTGAAAGTAGGCATCATTTTTCTGGAAATCTTGGACAGTATAAAAAACCAATAGTCAAGAAATGTTTTATAGCATGATCACATTGTTCATCCTCTTTTTGTTATTCCCATTTTTGTAAGTTCTGTAGCTGATGGATTATGCATGGAAAATAGAACACAATATTAACAATATCCATAGTCCAGGTGTCTTTGATGTTGAAATATCCCCTGAGAGTGCTAAGAAAAGTTTGTGAATCATTTTTAAGTACTGATATAATATCTCATTCATCAGATGTCTTGATGTCCCTTCCTTTTCCAAATTTGTCAGGCACTTCTTTATCATTCAGTATTACTCCATCATTCTACTTTCTTCTTTATATAGAAGAGCATCCCATATATTACCCTTATTGGGTTATTGTTTGTATTTGAGATGATATAAGTAAAGAATGGGCAAAAGCTGAAGAATGTTTATTCAAATTAATAAATAATATTGTCAAGCTGCATTCCGGGTTATAATTATGATCCTCCTCAATGATAAATAAATCTCTGCTTTCAAAACTAGGTAATTCCCTATTGTCTTCTGGCTTTAGTCCATTAACCCCTTCCTGCATGATTTTTCAAACTCCTTTAAGGGGAAAAAATAAATTAGTGACTTCAGGTAAGCTTTCACCATGATCATTATTTAACATATGATTGCTGTCATCAAGGTCCATGTCTATTTCAGAGGAGTGGTTACCTTACAATATTAAGTCTGCAAAACATCCTAGTTCATTAGTTCTAGCCAAAAGAAAGACTTGGTTCATTAGTCTGAGGAATTAACTAATCCATCATACACAGTAACAGAAAAACTGGACCTCAATTGCTATTCTTTCTTGTACAAATGATCATTTCACTCTAATTTTCTCTATCCTATATTTGTAACCAATTATTTTATACCAGTTTGCAGTTGATTCATGAAAAGCTTATTCTTATAACAAAAACTTGATCCTTGATTAATATTTTACATATAATTCTACTCCACTTTTTGTTATATACCAAATACTTTGCATTGAAACTTTACCCAACATTCTTAAAGGATGACTACTACTCCCTGTGAAGCTGAACAATCTCCTTAAGCCTCACTTCACTCTGTTGTAAAATGTGATAAAGAGATAATTTATAGGGGCGCCTGGGTGGCTCAGTCGGTTGAGCGTCCGACTCTGGCTCAGGTCATGATCTCATGGTCCGTGAGTTCGAGCCTCACGTCCAGCTCTATGCTGACAGCTCGGAGCCTGGAGCCTGGAGCCTGCTTTGTAATCTGTGTCTCCCTCTCTCTCTGACCCACCCCTGTTCATGCTCTGTCTCTCACAGTCTCAAAACTAAATAAACATTAAAAAAATTTTTTTTAATTTATATATCAGAGATTTAGGTGTGAAAAAGTGATATAATATCCCTCACATAATATTTGCATAAAGTAAATGCTCAAAACACTAAATACTGACAAAAATATTAAACAATCATAATTTTATCTAAAAATACTCAAAATATGTACTTAACTGTAGAAAAATGAATAATACAAAAAAGCTGCAATGAAGAATATGTATCTATGATTTCCTTAGTGATAAACATAACATTTTTTATGTTTTGATCTTAGGCTTATTTGGAGGGAAGCTATGCTTGTGTTCAGCCATGTATATTTTTACTGACACAAATACATGTCTATGTGTGCATATACCTAGCTGCAGTTATAACTAGATGTGTATATGGTCATTTAATTAAATTAAGGTCATAGAGTATTAACAAAAATTATAAATATATATTTGATCAAACGTTATATCATAAAAACTTACCTTGTAACTAAATATTATTGAAAATTATAATTTAAATACCTGCACATTATTCCTATGATGTGGATGTATCAGAATTTATTAATTCAATGTCCTATTATGATGACTGTGTTTTATTTCCATTATTAATTATTACAAGAAACCCTTCACTGGAATAATTTGTATATAAGTTACTTGTAAATTGCCATTTATTCCCTACGTTCTTTTCCTGAATATATGTGGATGTTTTTTTTAAATTAATTTTTCTGAAGAGGGGGGTTATTGTAGTCATAATAATAGATTTTTTTTCAAAGCAAAAATGGATTTTGAGAGGTCATTTATTGCAAAACTATGATTTTACAGTTCAGGTAACCGATCATCAGACATCTGAGAGGCTTGCTCAGGGTTACACTGATACCAAGTGCATAATTCATATAAAAGTCTGGCCTGTTGACTACCAGAACATTCCCTGATCTTGCCCCTGCACAACATTCTTCAAAAATATTTCAGAGTTATTTAAGTAAATATATGGCCTTTCTACTTTTCTAAATTTGACCTTAGATAAAATCTTTTGTTTAACTTTTAATTCAAGAAGATACATTTTTCACTTCTTCAGTCTCATGAAAAATTGATATTTTTCAATTTTAAATGCGCCTGCCTTAGAGGTCTGCTTTCCAATCCATTCTGAGGACTTGGTTACACATGATTTATCTTCTTGCTACAAGAATTTCCTCCTTTAAAGATAAGTATCATTATCCAGAAGTAAAGAATGCCCAATTATCACTATGGATTATGCCAAGGTAAGCAGATAAACTAAAGTTTGAATTATTACATCATTTTACAGCTGTTATTTTACGTTTCTAGTGAGCTTCAGGGTAAAGGTCAGTGGCAAATGTGACTGATATTTCCCTTTCCCCCAGTTCTAGCAGAACGTCTTAAACACTGGAGTAAAACAATAATATTCGTTAAATGAAATTATATTAATTTTGAGGAAGAATTTATTTTATTGCCATATTTGAAGTAAAATTAAAACACAGATCAAGTGTTTTTATATTTTAATTCATTTTAAAAATTAGACCAAAGAAACTGACAATGAAATTAAAAATGAAAACAATTTATACAACTTCTGTTTACAAATTTTCAAGTTATATGCCCAATTTGTTCATAAAATATCATTTTGCAGGGTGTAGAAATTAGAAGGCTACACATAGGCATACAGTTTGTCTATCCATTTGAAGAAACACTTTGACTTTAATGCTTAAGAAGATAACATATTTTCATTATGCAAGATTTTTCAAAAAGAAAATGTCTCAAAAAATACCTTGAACTAACTTTCTAAAAAACATATTTATTAATTAACATCAATATTTTCTCAGGTATTGGTATTTTAATATATCCAATGCTAGTTTCTTTTGTTTTTAATTTTCCTTTGTTTTTAATTTTCCCATATCCCCACCTTCTTCATAACATTGGATCCTCTCTATTTTTGACGTATAGGAGTTGTTTTCATTCCAAATATTAATAGTTTCACTAAGGAAATATAGAAATAAAATTTGAAAAAACATTTCATATTAATTTATTCTGTAAATAGTACCTTTATTTTCAGTTGCAAACAACAAATCTGTTGTATATTTTTGGACTGAAGTTTTTGAAGCCATAGAAGTAAAGATACACCACCATATCATAAATAGCTTTTGGAGAAACAACAATCACTATAACCCCCAACATTTCACAAGAACAGAATGTTTTCAGATACAGCTACTATACAGAGTTAACTAACCTTCATATTAAATGTATTTATTTTTCAGTGATTTCATTAACATTTTTGAAACATAGTAATTTTCTTTCCTGTGTCATTTTCCCTAGGCTCTGAATACACCCAACATGTTTTAAAAGAAAACCCAAAAGATTCTATTTACCTCATATTTGAAGATAATAAAATTTACTCTGAGTTGAAAAAAATAATTGAATTTTATACATTTAATGTGGACAAAAATGATGCGTACATTTACAGAAATCTGATAGAAATTTCAGATATATTTATAAAACTGATGCAAGAAATAAAACCATTAAGGTTTGGAATAAATTGTACTAATCCAAAATGGACTGTGGCTTAAAGCATTACAAATTTTCCTCTTTTAAAATTGATCGAAGGTCATCTAAGGCAATTTAATTTCCCTGAGAATTAAAATTCTGGATGTGGTATTTGTCAAGAAGCTTAAAGCTTCTAGAGTTTTCTATCAAATCAAAAGGGCATTACTGCTATTCTTTGTTTAAGGAGAGCATACCTTCTCAGATTTTTATTGTCTTCAAGGCTATATTTTTGATTCTATTGTCATAAAGTACTCTGATACATGGGTTCTGCAATCCATAAATTAATAAATAATAGTGCTCGTCTAACCACAGGCGCCAAGGCTTCTCTGTAGAGTTTGTTTCCTAGAGTATATTCAGCACCCTCCTTCCATTATTGCAGATGCTATTTTAATTAAGTGGCAAATACTAAGAGGCAGATAATCTTCCAGGGTGATGACAAGGTCTATCTATCACCATTTTATTCTAGAATTTCAAAGTGATTACCATTTGGGTCTGTACAGTAAGAAAGAAAGAACTGATATGACTACCAAAAAACAGGTGCTGACTGCTGTCAGCATTGCCACTGTGACAGGAATAAGACAGACTAAATGCATCCCCTTTCACAGCTATAACTTAATGAACAAACTTTCACATTACATTTTATCAACAAAAGGAGAAGATACCAGGTTCATGTTTAGGTATAAAATATGACTATCAGGCCAAAGTCTTGATTGGAGTGCCTGGTTACATTAATATTGAAATAACGACACTGAACTTCTTTAACATTAGGCAGGATATAATAATTTTCTTTTCAAAATCCTGGTAGGAACACAGATATTCTTGGGCATTAGCCATTGCTAATTTAAGTTCTCATGTAAATGCATCTGACTGATTTTGGCAAAAATACCTGGAAAATTATAGGGCATCATTTTCAATCAAACTAAATCCCCAATAAAACAACATACTATGTTATGAAAAACATGAACATAAAAATATATATTATCCAGCTTTCAGTTAGGCCAGTATTACATGTAATGTAAGAAATGTTAATAATCTATTCATAATCAAATGTTAACAATAACACAAGAAAATATTTCTTACTTTGGTATGCCTATATTTCATTAGAATAAGTGATGTGATCAGTACAAAATCTCTCAATTCTGAAATAAAATTAGAGCTTATCTTCAAGACTTAAGTAAAATAACTTAATAGAAGTACCTTAGCAAATCAAAGCAGCAAAATATTCATAGCTTGCCATTGATTTAAAGGAATAGTGAGTCTCTATAATTATTTTATGCCTAGAGTTGAGGGGGCCAACATGGCAGAGAAGTAGGGGTAATCCATACTTCCCATGTCTCTCAAAGAAGTGTAGAAGCCAAAGGACTTTGAACACCAGAGCCTGGGAGGAAAAGAGACTGAATTTACCAGGAAGAAAATTGGAAAGCTGGAGAAAAGATAGGTGGGTAACTGTGAACTGGGAGAAATTAAATAAAGGCCATGTGGGCAAGGAGGGGAGACAAAGGGAAGAGAGACAAAGGGAAGAGAAAGAGTGGCTAGGGAAGTGCAGGACCCTATCTGGACAGGAGAAAGACCTCGGACCGAGACTGAGAGGGATCTGATCTCTAACTGTGGGGCTTTCTTCAAACTTGGGCCTGCTCCCTGCTTGCGCACCTGGGGAGGAGGGGAGCCAGCCCTGGGTGTGGTGGTAGGTCAGACTTTCAGTTTGTAGCTGGAGAAAGTGGTTCCCTCCCTGGAGGGCTGCGCGATAGCACAGAACCCGCCAGCATCTGCTACTTCCAGGGCACAGTGGCTGGGCCTAGGGCACAGTCTGCAGGAGAAAAAGGCCACCGTGTCCCTGGAGTGCTGTGGGAAAAGACAAAGGCTGCTTGCGTCCGCCACCCTGGGGGCTCACAGTGGCAAGGGTGGCGGCAAGGCAGCAGCTATGTCCAAAGTAGGAGAAGGCGGTCCTCCCTGAAGTGCAGGGCACAGACAAAGCCAGCCAGCTGGGACCACATATCCCGCCCTGAGAGGTGCTTGCCCAGTGCCAGAGCACACAGAGCGGGACCTTGAATCCTAGCCAAGGGCAGGGTCAGGGGAGTTGGCAGAGAGAGAAGGACCACCCCATCTGCGCCCAGGGCACAGTGAGAACGACTCAAACTGAGTCCACCAGGTCTGGCTCCATGGAGAAGAGACTGGGGGATCACCATTCCCCCACCCTCCACCCCCACCACCACCACGGCGGAGCCTCAGGGATCACTCCTGGAGCCCATGGTGGAGGTGGGTTCAGATTAAGCCAAACCACGCCCCCTTGCACTGGGTAAGTGTGGATCCACCTGAATGGCACAGACCCTGCGGACATCTACTACCTACAAGCAACGCAGCATTGCCTGGATTAACCCTAGGTCAATTCTGGATATATAGATATATTCTCCCCACCACCACCCTCCCCGCAATTCTCCTCCTTATCTCTTCCCTCTCCTAGGCTGGTTACTCTGGTTATTGGTCTATCTAAACAGACATATTTAATCCATTGTCTTGTTTTACACCTCCTTCTTTGCACTCCTCTCTCTCTCTCTGGAATAATCAAGCCATATAGTTTCTCTGCCTGGGTAACTTTATCATTGCTTCTTTCCCCACCTCCATCTTTATTTTCCTTTCTCTCTCTCTGGATTAAGCCTTTTAGTCTCTCTGCCTAATCAATGTTTATTGCCCCCACCCCACTCCTGTCATTTCTCTCTTTGTATGTGCTCTTCCATCAGCACCGCCTCCACCCTCTTCTTTACTTGTAGTCGGTGTTTTGGGGTTTTATGATTTTAGTCTTTAGGTTTTGGTTTCTGTTTGTTTGTTTATGTTATTAGTGTGTATGCTTATTTACGTCTCCTGTTTGTCTATCTCTTTTCCTTTACAGGGCTACTCCAAGGAAAATATCAAAGCACATTTGGTGAAGGGTTCAAAATATTACTATGAGTAGGGTAATAAAATAACAAAAGTCACAACAACAGAGAGCATGTAACAATCTCTGGAAAAACACCTCCTGAAGGGCCAGGCCCTGGACAGTGTATGACCCTCCTTTATATAGCAGTGCTCACAGGTGTGGAGAACACAACAAGCTTTTAATATGCATAAGGGACAGAAAACTAGGTAAAATGATGAAATGGAAGAATTCTTCTCAAAAGAAATTTTAGGATAATGAATTGATCAAAACCAATTTAAGCAATATAATGGAACAAGAATTTAGAATAATAGTCATAAAATTAATTGTTGGGCTTGAAAAAAGCATAGAGGACAGCAGAGAATCTATTGCTATAGAGATCAAGGGAGTAAAAAATAGTCATGATGAATTAAAAAATGCTATAAATGAGGTGCAAAATAAAATGGAGGTGGCCAGCGCATGGATTGAAGAAGCAGAGGAGAGAATAGGTGAATTAGAAGATAAAATTATGGACAAAGAGGAAGCTGAGAAAAAGAGATAAAAAAAATCCAGGAGTACGAGGGGAAATTTAGAGAACTAAGTGATGCAATCAAATGGAATAATATCTGTATCATATGAGTTCCAGAAAAAGAAGAGAGAGAGAAAGGGGCTGAAGGTGTACTTGAACAAATCATAGTTGATAACTTCCCTGATCTGGGGAAGGAAACAGGCATTGAAATCCAAGAGGCACAGAGAACTCCCTTCAGACGTAACCTGAATCGATCTTCTGCACACCATACCATAGTGAAACTGGCAAAATACAAGGATAAAGAGAGAATTCTGAAAGCAGCTAGGGATAAACAGGCCTTAACATACAAAGGTAGACACATAAGGGTGTTAGCAGACCTATCTACTGAAACTTGGCAGGCAAGAAAGGATTGCAAGGAAATCTTCAATGTGATGAACAGAAAAAAATATGCAGCCAAGAATCCTTTATCCAGCAAGTCTGTCATTCAGAACAGAAGGAGAGATAAAGGTATTCCCAAACAAACAAACAAGAAAAAAAAAATGAAGGAATTCATCACCACTAAACCAGCCCTGCAAGAGATGCTAAGGGGGATTCTGTGAGTGAAATGTTGCAAGGACCACAAAGTACCAGAGACATCACTACAAGCACAAAACCTACAGACATCACAGTGACTCTAAATGCATATCTTTCAATAATAACACTGAATGTAAATGGAATAAAAGCTCCAACCAAAAGACATAAGGTATCAGAATGGATAAAAAAACAAGACTCATCTATTTTCTGTCTACAAGAGACTCATTTTAGACCTGAGGGCAGCATCAGATTGAAAGTGAGTGGATGGAGAAGTCAAAAGAAAGCTGGAGTAGCCATACTTATATCAGACAAACTAGACTTTAAAGGCTGTAACAAGAGATGAAGAAGGGCATTATATAATAATTATAGGGTCTATCCATCAGGAAGAGCTAAAAATTATAAATGTCTATGTGCTGAATACGGGAGCCCCCAAATATATAAAACAATTAATCACAAAGATAAACAACCTATTGATAAGAATGTGGTAATTGCAGGGGACTTTAATACTCCACTCAGAACAATGGACAATCATTTAGACACAGGATCAATAAAGAAACAAGGGCCCTAAAGAATACACTGGATCAGATGGACTTGACATATATTTAGAACTCTGCATCCCAAAGCAACAGAATATACTTTCTTCTCGAGTGCACATGGAACATTCTCCAAGATAGATCACATACTGGGTCACAAAACAGTCCTTCATAAGTATAAAAGAATTGAGATCACACCATGCACACCTTCAGATCACAATGTTATGAAGCTTGAAATCAACCACAGGAAAAAATATGGAAAACCTCCAAAAGCATGGAGGTTAAAGAACACCCTACTAACGAATGAATGGGTCAACCAGACAGGTAGAGAAGAAATTAAAAAATATATGGAAACAAATAAAGATGAAAATACAACAATCCAAATGCTTTGGGATGCAGCAAAGACAGTCCTGAGAGTAAAATACATTGCAATCCAGGCCTATCTCAAGAAACAAGAAAAATCCCAAATACAAAATCTAACAGCACACCTAAAGGAAATAGAAGCAGAACAGCAAATACACCCCAAACCCAGCAGAAGAAGAGAAAAATAAAGATCAGACGAGAAATAAACAATAAAGTATCTAAAAAAACTGTAGAGCAGATCAATGAAACCAAGAGTTGGTTTTTTGAAAAAATAAACAAAATTGATAAACCTCTAGCCAGGCTTCTCAAAAAGAAAAGGGAGATGACCCAAATAGATAAAATCATTAATGAAAATGGAATGATTGCAACCAAACCCTCAGAAATACAAGCAATTATCAAGGAATACTATGAAAAATGATATGCCAACAAACTGGACAACCTGGAAGAAATGGACAAATTCCTAAGCACACACACACTTCCAAAACTCAAACAGGAAGAAAGAGAAAACTTGAACAGACCCATAACCAGCAAAGAAATTGAATCAGTTATCAAAAATATCCCAACAAATAAGAGTCCAGGACCAGATGTCTTCCCAGGGGAATTCCACCAGACGTTTAAAGCAGAGATAATACCTATCCTCTTAAGCTGTTCCCAAAATAGAAAGGGAAGGAAAACTTCCAGAATCATTCTATGAAGCCAGAATTACTCTGATTCCTAAACCAGACAGAGGCCCAGAGGAAAGAGAGACCTAAAGGCCAACACCCCTGATGAGTATGGATGCAAAATTTCTCAACAAGATACTAGCAAATCAAAATCAACAGCATATAAAAAGAATTATTCACCATGATCAAGTGGGATTCATTCCTGGGCTGCAGGGCTGGTTCAACATTCGCAAATCAATCAGGATGATACATCACATTAATAAAAGAAAAGATAAGAATCATATGATCCTGTCAATCAATGCAGAAAAAGCATTTGACAAAATTCAGCATGATTTCTTAATAAAAACCCTCGAGAAAGTAGAGATAGAGTGAACATACTTAAACATGATAAAAGCCATTTATGAAAAACCCACAGCTAATATCACCCTCAATAGGGAAAAACAGAGATATCCCCCTGAGATCAGGAGCAAGACAGGGATGTCCACTCTTACCGCTGTTGTTTAACATAGTGTTGGAAGTGCTAGCATCAGCAATCAGACAACAAAAAGAAACCAAAGGCATCAAAATTGGCAAAGATGAAGTTAAGCTTTCACTTTTTGCAGATGACATGATATTATACATGGAAAACCCAATAGACTCCACCAAAAGTCTGTTAGAACTGATACATGAATTCAACAAAGTCACAGGATACAAAATCAATGTACAGAAATCAGATACATTCTTATACACTAACAATGAAGCAACAGAAGACAAATAAAGAAACTGATCCCATTCACAACTGCACCAAGAAGCATAAAATACCTAGGAATAAATCTAACCAAAGATGTAAAAGATCTGTATGCTGAACAATATAGAAAGCTTATGAAGGAAATTGAAGAAGATATAAAGAAATGGAAAAACACTCCATGCTCATGGGTTGGAAGAATAAATACTGTGAAAATGTCAATACTACCCAAAGCTATCTACACATTCAATGCAATCCCAATCAAAATTGCACCAGCATTCTTTTTGAAGCTAGAACAAGCAATCCTAAAATTTGTATGGAACCACAAAAGACCCCGAACAGCTAAAGTAATTTTGAAGAAGACCAAAGCAGGAGGCATCGCAATCCCAGACTTTAGCCCCTACTACAAAGCTGTAATCATCAAGACAGCATGGTATTGGCACAAAAACAGACTCACAGACCAATGGAATAGAAGAGAGACTCCAGAATTAGACCCAGGAAAGTTTGGCCAACTAATCTTTGACAAAGCAGGAAAGAATATCCAATGGAAAAAAGACAGTCCAACAAATGGTGCTGGGAGAGCTGGACAGCAACATGCAGAAGATTGAAACTAGACCACTTTCATACACCATTCACAAAAACAAACTCAAAATGGATGAAGGACCTGAATGTGAGACAGGAAACCATCAAAACCCAAGAGGAGAAAGCAGGGAAAAACCTCTCTGACCTCAGCAGCAGCAATTTCTTACTTGACACATCCCCAAAGGCAAGTGTATTACAAGCAAAAATGAACTATTGGGACCTCATGAAGATAAAAAGCTTCTGCACCCCAAAGGGAACAATCAACAAAACTAAAAGGCAACCAACGGAATGGGAAAAGATATTTACAAATGGCATATCAGACAAAGGGCTAGTATCCAAAATTTATAAAGAACTCACGAAACTCCACACCCGGAAAACAAATAATCCAGTGAAGAAAAGGGCAGAAAACATGAATAGACACTTCTCTAAAGAAGACATCCAGATGGCCAACAGGCACATGAAAAGATGCTCAACGTCGCTCCTCATCAGGGAAATACAAATCAAAACCACCCTGAGATTCCACCTCACATCAGTCAGATTCTACCTCATGTCAGTTCATAAAATGAACACATCAGGAGACTATAGATGCTGACGAGGTTGTGGGGAAACGGGAACCCTCTTGCAGTGTTGGTGGGAATGCAAACTGGTGCAGCCGCTCTGGAAAACAGTGTGGAGGTTCCTCAAAAAATTAAAAATAGATCTACCCTATGACCCAGCAATAGCAGTGCTAAGAATTTACCCAAGGGATACAGGGGTGTTGATGTATAGGGGCACTTGTACCCCAATGTTTATAGCAGCACTTCCAACAATAGCCAAATTATGGAAAGAGCCTAAATGTCCATCAACTGATGAATGGATAAAGAAACTGTGGTTTATATACACAATGGAATACTACGTGGCAATGAGAGAATGAAATACGGCCTTTTGTAGCCACGTGGATGGAACTGGAGAGTATTATGCTAAGTAAAATAAATCATACAGAGAAAGACAGATACCGTATTTTTTTCACTTCTATGTGGATCCTGAGAAATCTAACTGAAGACCATGGGAGGGGGAGGAAAAAAAAAACTTACAGAGAGGGAGGTAGGTGAACCATAAGAGACTCTTAAATACTGAGAATAAACTGAGTGCTGATGGGGGGCTTGGAGGGAAGGGAGGTTGGGTGATGGGCACTGAGGAGGGCACCTGTTGGGATGAGCACTGGGTGTTGTATGGAAACCAATTTGACAATAAATTTCATATTAAAAAAATAAAAAATAAATAAACCAACATTAATATACAGTATAAGGTAATAAAGAATCTTAGAACTAATTTATTAGTACATATAGCTTAGAAATCACAAAATAAAATACAATTGTGGTCATTTTGGACATATAAAACATAAAATCCTAATACTGCAAATATCATTCTTGTAAAAATTCCTTGGTAGCAAACCACCTTCAACTAAATGTTTTTATTAATTCAAAACTTTATTTTAAACTACCTTGTGTTTATAGTTGCTATTCAATAAGACCATATTTTACATGATTCAAAAATAAGAAGTATTAATTGTCTCATTGGCACAATTGTAAACAATTTAATAATTTCTTATGTATATCTCCAATGTTATCCTTGGGACTCTTTCCATGTCAGTATGTAGGTAGCTTTATGTGATTTTATTTTGCACAAGATAAATATTTTATAGAAATTATGCACATTCGGTAGAATTGATGGAAATGATAAAAATGATGGACTGCTATTTCCAATACCCTGTTTATTATTTATTATTATAAATATTTCTGCAAAAAATGGTCTTGAATGTTACTTTATAAACTTGCAGATATATATGGACAATAAACTCCTAGAATCAGATTATTGGGGTGAGGTAGCAAATAAATTCCTTTTTAAATTTGACACGTTTTTGCAAAATATGTGCACAATGTAGCATTTTTACAGTCACCCCCAAAATTAGTGAAAAGACTATCCCTACAATCTTGCCAATAAGTATATTGTCACAGTCTGTATTTCTTTCAATGTCTTAGATAAAAAAATTGCATCTCAATGTAGTTTAATTTGCAATTATCTGATTATAAATGAGAGTATATTTTATATGTTTTAAACCATTTCTCTTTATTTTTCTGTGTAATGTCCATTAATGTCCATGTATGTCCTTTCCTTTCTTTCTATTGAATTTTGAGTATAGTCCTTTCGTCTGCAAAAAGCTGCCAATATTTTTCCAATATAGCATTTATCTTCTCATTTGCTTATAGAATTTTGCCTTCTAGATTTTTAATGTAGTAACCTTTATCAATCATTAATTTATGATCTCCAGATTTTGTGTTGTACTTTAGAAATGCTTACACTATGCCAGGTTTTTTTGTTTTTCCTTCCTAAAATGTATACTTATATTTACTTCTGGTACTTTCATTATTTCATATTTTTATTTTAAGTTTTGATCAATTTGGAGTTTATTCTGATGTACAATGTGGTGAAGTATGAGATGAAATATATCTTTTCCACATGCCTAAACACCACTTATTCAGAAAGTCTAATTTTACCCTATGACTTGACACAGACCTTTACTTCAACAGTAAAACACTATGTTCAATTGAGTCCATATCTGGAATCTCTACTCTGTTCAATTTTTTTTTGCCTGTTTATGCACTAAATTAAAATTTTAATTATTGAAGAATTATAACATGTTTAGGAAAGGCTATTCCACCCCCTTTACTCTTCTTTTCAAAACTTTTCTGAATATTCTTAATTCTTTATTTGACAGTTTATATATAGAAACTACCTCAAAGGGAAAAGAACATGATGTTTATTTCTTTTTAGTCACAGATTTAGCATATTGTTATGGTGAAGGGCACAGGTTATGAGTTAAATACCTTTGCATATCTATAAATAGTTGATATCCTATATTGGGACTATTTGGAGGATTACACAAATCAATATATGTTAATATCATAGAAGTATACCTAAAACATTAAGACAGTATATAAATTTAAATATTTTATGTGGCATTAATTATGTTAATAGTAAAATTATGAATTAATATAAGTAAAATTGACAATTTAATTATGCTGTTAACCTATCCAAAAATACGGTTTATCTTTCCATTTACAGGTGACATTTGACCAAGAGATTTTTTAAATGTTTTCTCCATCTGAACATTTTAAATTTACTCCTAGCCTGTTTCTTTTTTTTGATGAAATCAAAACTACATTTACAAGATTTCAAATCTTACAGTAGGTAATAGTGTATGCATTCTTACTGCAGTATAATAGTCCTTGTAAATGATATGCTATACTTCATTTATCTATTGCGGTCTTGATTGGCATTTGGATTGTGTCCTGGGTGCTGTTACTACTAACTATACTCATATGGACATTCTTTTAGTTATGTTGCACATATAGAAGAATGTATATAATGTACATCTAGGAGTGAATTTGGTGGATTTGTGGAGTGCACATTTCAAATGCATAATTCCATGTGATTTTTCAAATGGTTGCAATCATTGAATCATCTCACCATAGTAGCATTTACTAATTTGCTTTAATCCATATTGTTGGAACTGGGTAAAACAGTTATTAGACTTTTAAGTTTTTAAATTTTAATCAAATGGTATTATATTATATTTTAATTTGTAGTTCTGTATTATTAAAATGATGTTTGGACATCTTTTAATATTTCATTGGCCATTCATCTTTCCTCTTTTTTGCAATGACTATCAATTACCTTTGCCCATTGCATTATTAGGTAGCTTAATTTGTTACAGAATTTTGAGAGCTCTTTGAATAACCAAGACACCAATTCTTAGTTACATATATTATAAACATTTTCTCAATTTTTCATGCCTTTTCACTTTTCATTGATCATTTTATAGGTGTAACCTCTTAATTTTAATATAAAGCAATTATTTTTTTATTATATGGGCTTCTATTTTTGTTATAAATCCACGCATATTTTGAGGTCAGAAACAATTCATTCATATTAATAATAACAAAAATATCCAAATAAATTATTGCTTTCACCCTTGGCATGATTGTGAGCTTTACTAAAGTTAAGTACCTTCTGTTTAAAAATATAAATAAAGATTTGGAAAGAAGTATGCCCCTATAATAGTCCTAAACTTTATTTTATTAAATCTCCATCCTTATCCATTCAGCATATAGTCAACAGGGCCATAGCCATCCCATTTGTGCGAGGAGATCAGCAATCCTATGATATATGTTCCCACCTTCATGAGATCATACCTCAATTATCAATCAATGTTTCTTTGGAAGTTTTAGGAGTGATGTGGAAAATTATCCATTTGCCTCCAGAAGCCCTAAAAAATATCTAAACAGTACATTAACTGAATTAATTCCAAAGCCCCTCTGATCCTTTGCAAATGTGTCCAGTCACATAACTCAGAGCCCTGGTTCTGCACTTACGTGTGTGTGTGTGTGTGTGTGTGTGTGTGTGTGTAGTATACATTATATATATGATAATATAAATCTTCTCATAATACAACTTCAACCTAGATATTTCCAGTTAGAATATGAACCCCTCTGATGCAAGTTACAATCCAAATACACACACACACACACACACACACACACACACACACACACACCACAAACAGAAAATTAAAATCTGAAATAAAAATCCTTCTTCTTTTGAATTAAAGGTTAAGAGTAATTAAATTTATATTCAAATTCTTATTATTCTTCTTTAGCCAGGTAAATGCTTGAGTCCTAAGCAAAGCTATGAAATCTTTCTGCAGCTGCAACCTTATCACTGTGAGATAAAGCATATTTCAAGACTTTATAATGTGAATTATTTTGTCCCTATTGCTCTTATTTACTCACATTTGTAGTAAAAATTTTATTCAAGTTTAACAGGAATATAGAAAAAGACACACACACACACACACACACACACACACACACACACACACACACTTTTCATGACATTAACATCTTCTATAATCAGTACTCACCCAGAATAAGAAAAGGAGACATCACTCACACCATAAACCCCCATCATGTCTTTCTTGGTCACGATATCTTCCCCTCTAACACCAGAGAAACACCATATTGATATTTAACATCATAGTTTAGATTTGCCTATATTTTGAAATTCACGTAAGTGGGACCATACAGAGTATGTTCTTTTGTGTTTGACTTCATTCTCAAAGTATGCCCTTTCATCTGCCCTTTGAAACAAAGTACTTTCTCATGTTAAGTGGCCACTGAAAACCATCCTGTGTAAAGTTCAAGACTTCTTTTTCCCATGGGTTGTCAGCCATTTTCTTATTTATTTGTAGAAGTTTTTTTTTTTTTTGGCAGATTATTTTTTATTTTGTTTTATTTTTTTCAATATATGAAATTTATTGTCAAATTGGTTTCCATACAACACCCAGTGCTCATCCCAAAAGGTGCCTTCCTCAATACCCATCACCCACCCTTCCCTCCCTCCCACCCCCCATCAACGCTCAGTTTGTTCTCAGTTTTTAACAGTCTCTTATGCTTTGGCTCTCTCCCACTCTATCCTCTTTTTTTTTTCCTTCTCCTCCCCCATGGGTTTCTGTTAAGTTTCTCAGGATCCAAATAAGAGTGAAAACATATGGTATCTGTCTTTCTCTGTATGGCTTATTTCACTTAGCATAACACCCTCCAGTTCCATCCACATTGCTACAAAGGGCCATATTTCATTCTTTCTCATTGCCACGTAGTACTCCATTGTGTATATAAACCACAGTTTCTTTATCCATTCATCAGTTGATGGACATTTAGGTTCTTTCCATAATTTGGGTATTGTTGAGAGTGCTGCTATAAACATTGGGGTACAAGTGCCCCTATGCATCAACACTCCTGTATCCCTTGGGTAAATTCCTAGCAGTGCTATTGCTGGGTCATAGGGTAGATCTATTTTTAATTTTTTGAGGAACCTCCTCACTGTTTTTGTAGAAGTTTTCTTAATGTATTCTGACACAATTCCACTGTTGGTACATTGCCATTATGATCCCTGAAATTTTGATTTGCCTTCTCAGCATGTTAATGTGTTACTTTTTCAAATAGACTTTCTTCAACTTACAGTCCAATTAACTTTTTATGGTCAGAATTCTCTATCCTTTTAAGAAATACTTGTCTACCAAAAGTTCATGAAAACATAGAGATATTTTTCAACATTTTACTCAAAAATATTTATATATTTACCTTTCCTGTTTAGATTTTTAATCCATATGAAATTGATAGTTTCTTTGCAGAATAAAAGTGAGATCAGTCCGTATTCATTCATTCTGCCCAGATGAATGTCCATTTGTCTCAGTGCCATTTAGTGAAGAGATCACAGCTTCCTTTCTGAATTAAAGTGACATATTTGCCATAAATTGAACATCCATATATACATGATGTATGCATGAGTATATTCCAATGTTCTATTAGTCTTGTTTCTTAAACTACAAGTGGCAAGTATTTCAATGGAAACAAAATTATTTACCTGTGTTCTTTGCAGTATTTCCTTTTTCTAGAATTCTCAAATTCTTGCTATCTTGTTCTTGGTTGATTTAAGAGTACTAGATGCTTTAACACACACACACATGCACAGTTGCACACACACACTTTGTATATATGAATAATACATTATTATTGCTTCTTGGCCTTTTGGCTAAGATCAAGTGAATAATACATTATTAACTATATGTATCATTTTAATATCCTATTCTACAATGAAAGTTGCATAGTAAAGGCAGAAGACACAAAAACTTGGCAAATAACCTTGCCAGAACTCAGTACATCTCTGCAGAACAATCCCAGCACCAAAGTTCTCTGTGGGTTTTTGGCTGAGGCATTTGGGACTTGATAGCAGTCCAACTTTTTTCCTCTGTTCAATCATGTTTCTTTTAGTCTCCCACAGGAATTGTCTCAGAGCCTGATTTCTAGTGAATATGACCTGTGATATAGATAAGGTACACACAGACACACATACACACACATACACAATTTGCATTTGTGCATTTGTGTTCATCTGTTCTTCCTAAGCAACTTTACTGTAACTAGAACTTGCTATCTCTGTGCCTTGCTTTGTTTGCATAGAGTAGAAAAAGTTAAAAAGGTACCCAAGATAATCAGAAATCAGATCATTAGTCCTACATTTGCCATTTCAGAAAACATATCAATCCTTGGCTTCTAGAGAAGTTGTTCCATAAAGATTTTATGTGAGGGGTTCAGTGCTTGGTAATGGAGTGGTGGTGGTCCTGGTTGTCAGGGCCTATATGAAATGCCTTTGTTTCCTATTCAGCCTACTCAATGAAATGTAAGATGTGAACTCTGCCTATCACAGTGAATGAGAATTTTAAGGTAAAACTGCACTAGTATTATCAGTACATGTGACACAAGCAACCTTTCTGCTCAACAAACATAAAAAGATATGATACTATCTCTGCCAAGCTTATTATCCAGACATAGCTGCACATGTGTTGTTCCACCTCAATGTTCTAGAAAAGCCTCCTTCATTTGGCTAAGATAGCTACTATGAACTACACATTTTCTGAAGTCAAGGTGACTGGTATATATGCTTATTCTGCAATGGCCTATAGGTAGCTGCTGAGAAAAGCCTCTTTATGTTTTCTGAGATGCTAGATTTTACTTACATGAGATCTTCAACTTTTTTAAGTTCAGCAATTAAAATCTGATGCACGTAGCTGTCTGAAATAGCTACTAGGCTATGGCCAAATATGCCATAAAATGCACTGATTTGCCAACTTGAAAATGCTGCTTGTTTGGCATTTAATGCCTAATGCCACATGTCCAGATTCTAACAGTCAAAACCAAACAGCACAACAATTTAAGTGAGCCTCATGATTACAAAATACTGCCAAAAGCCAACTGTTTAAAGGGTAAAGCCATATACCCTCTACTCGAAAAGAATCTTTATGTTTTGCACCTCCAAATAGCTATCCTTTCTAACACTGTTCTGATTTAAATTATTCCCCAAATCTTCAGGAATAGAGCCTGCCCTTGTAACAGTATGAAATAAAGAACAGAATGTATGCTACCAATGGCTGACTTACTCAAAAGAGGAAGAGGAAACAGATAAAAGCTTGATATATCCATTGCCTCCCTCGAAACTTAACAATTAGATATGCCACTCTAGATTGTTATACTATAAATTACTGGATTCTATTTGATTTCACAGCTATTCTAATCTCATAAAAATACTTCTATATTCTCTGGAAGATTCTGTGGAAAATAATTTTCTCTTTGTTGAATATCTGGTTGATATTGTCTATAAAATTATTTGAAATTAGTATTTTGTATTTTTGTATAAAATGTGTAAAAGGGATATGTTTGTTTAACATATGTAAAAGGGATAATACCTGAAAAACTATTTCCTTCATTATGGGCATGCGTTCTCTATATTTATTATTCATCTTTTTTCACTTCAATGACTTTTTTTTCCTTAATGTGCTGTTTATTGAGAGAGGCAAGCTGAAACCTATTATAATTATGATTTATTGAATTTTCATCATAAACCTCTAATTTTAGATTTCTGCATTTTGAGGTTATCCTATTGGGTATATATAAATTTAATAATGTTATATTTTCTTCTTAAGTTTAAGTGTTTCCCTTTATATCACGACAATCTTTACCTAGATAAGGTGTTTTAATCCTTGTATCTATTTTGTCACATAGAATAATATATACAGAGAGGCTTTCAATTTGCTAGTATTATCCAGTTATTTCTTTTTTTAAATCTTTAATACAAAAGTTTCAGTGTTCCTAGATTTTAGATGAGTCTCTAGCAATTAGCAAAAGAGTAGAAGTTTAAAAATCCACTCTCAAAATATTTGTTTACTTATCAGCTATTTTATCTCCTTTAAGGTGCTTGTCATTACTCACAAATTTAAATTTGTTGCCTATGACTTATTTTGTCTCCATTTGTTTCATATTTTCTATTTCACTTATTTTTTTATTTCCACCATATTAGGATTTGATGGAGCACATTTTCATAATTCACAGACTTCTACCAATCTGCAAGTCATATATTCTACTTATTTTCTAATAGTATTTAAAAACTTAATATATATGTTTATACTAATAACCTAAAATAAATCAATACTTACTCTGAACAAGAGATTCACAGGGGAAAAAAAAAAGACCAATTCTAGATTTGGTACAGAAAGGTAAAAGATAATCCTGAAATTTCTTGTCATACCACAAAGAAAGAGAACACTTAAAGAGTACTAAATTATACCAGAAGGACTAAGGAAACAAAATGAGGAGATTCTTCCCTTTGAGCAAAGATCAGACAATTTGATCATCAACAAGAATTACACTTGAAATTAAAAACATGAAATGTGTTAATGCTTGAGTTTATAATGACACTAAAAGAAAACAGTAATGGTAGGAGGGTACTAAATGTTTAACTATTTTGAAAACTGATTCCAGTTTTTCTGCCTTTCTATAAAAAGGGCACCTTAAAGGAACCAAAGAGCTGATTACACCAGATAATTTCTCTTCATAAAGTAATTTTGTATGTAAAAAGGTATTTTAAAATAAGAATATCATAATTTTGCAGGCCCTAGTTAAAGGAGGGTTCTAAACAATAATATTAAGTGTTGGCTAATATCACAAAAATGAGACAGTGAATTGAAATCAGAGCAGCACCTTGAAATGATCTAGTCAAATTACTGAAGTCTTGAGGTCCTTCTACCAATGTACAGAAATTACACATGACAGAAAAACCTGTTAGATGTGTTAAATGATAGCTTGGGGATATAATTAGCAAAATCCAATTCTCAGAAATTTTGTCAAACATATGACCCCATTCATTCAATAAGTAAACTGTAGCATACCTACACGCAAATGCATACACACACACACACACACAGAATCCACAGTTCAAACTTACAATTTAAGTGTGTAATAGATATATAAACATGTTTGGATGTATAAACCTCTGATTCTTGAAGCAAATAAACTGTTAAAAAGTATGACTTCATCAGGGAAACTTGGACATGTATTGACTATTTACTGATAATTAATCTATTTTAAGCATTATAATAGTTTATTTTACCAAATTCTTATATAATATTTTTTTATAAAATGACACAGATCCTAGAATTCACTTCAAATTAATCTAATAGGGAATTTCTAATGGATGAGATAATAGTTCAGACAAGATGAGCCATGCTTTGATAACTGCTAAAAGTAATGATAGATGTATATAAGAGGTTGTTACAAGATTTTTCCATTTTGGAATATGTACAAGGTTGTTCATATTAAAAGCCTTTTATTTTTAAAGCTCAATCGTGGGGTCTCTGGGTGGCTCAGATGATTGAATGTCCGACTTTGGCTCAGGTCACCATCTTACCATTCACAGGTTCAAGCCCCACATTGTGCTCTGTGCTGAATGCTCAGAGCCTGGAGCCTGCTTCAAATTCCGTGTCTCCTTCTCTCTCTGCCCTTCATTCACTCATGTTTTGTCTCTCTCTCTCTCTCTCTCTCTCTCTCTTCCTCCCTCTCTCTGTCAAAAATAAATACTAAAAAAAAATTTAAAGATGAATCCTTATGTGTACTATTTTTGTGTTTGTTCATACAGTGGAATTTCTTTGGTCAGAGTTTATTTTTTTTAAAATTTTTTTTTTCAACGTTTATTTATTTTTGGGACAGAGAGAGACAGAGCATGAACGGGGGAGGGGCAGAGAGAGAGGCAGACACAGAATCGGAAACAGGCTCCAGGCTCTGAGCCATCAGCCCAGAGCCCGACGCGGGGCTCGAACTCACGGACCGCGAGATCGTGACCTGGCTGAAGTCGGACGCTTAACCGACTGCGCCACCCAGGCGCCCCTGGTCAGAGTTTATTAATAGTAAATTAGCTCAGTTTTTATTTGTATGCGTTTTTTTTATCCTTAAACTAAAGGTAATTTTGCTTTCTTTGGTAACAATACTATGAAAGGAGAAATGAGAGGGCAAGTTTCTGCCTACCTTTTTACCATCTCTATTGTGCACCGAAGAAAGTTCATTTCTGAGGGTTAATTCCTCCCATCCTTCCGGGTTGTATCATCTGGCAGCTACTAACTAATCAAGATCCTTACTCTAAATTGTGCCATATTGCTCAAGTCAGAAGTAGAGTAGTTAATTGTTTATTGTTTATCTACTCCACTAGAATGTAAGTTGTATGAGTAGCAAAGTTTTTTTTTTTTCCTTTCTCTACAACACAACCCTACCAATTATAACAGAGCTTGCCATATGGTGAACTGAAAGAAAGAAAGAAAGAAAGAAAGAAAGAAAGAAAGAAAGAAAAGAAAAGAAAGAAAAGAAAGAAAGAACCTGAAAATCAATGAATAAACTTTGTTATATGGGAAAATTTTACCCAAAGCTATTTATATAAATCTCTTTAGTGATGTAAGTATCAAAATTATGTTTTTATCGTTTCCTGTGTAACTAAAGAAATACAGAAAAAAAAACCACCCAAGGTTATTTCTAATTAAATATTATTGTTATGAGATAAATAATATAGTTAATATTATCATTCATGATTTTCTACTTGATTCATTTTCTTTAAAAGAATTAAGAAACTGTATAGTTATTTAAAATTTTTTTAAGTTAGGAAGAGTAATATGATCTACACCAGACATTCTAGATGAAATACCATTGTAAATTCATGCCTGATTGACTGAAGAATGCCATTTTCTCCAGCATCACTATGATTCGTGGACCATAGAAAAATAACAAAAACAGCTTTGGAGAGGACCACAAAGGAATTTTATCTTTATCATAAGTTTGATAGGAATATTTAAGTCCCAGACATGTGGTAATGTTTAGGGGGGGTGAGGGAACTCATTTAACACTTTATGATTTCCATAAACAGAAATGCTTGGAATATTTTTAGGGAAAATGAATTTCTGGCAATCTATCACAGTTTTAAACTCTGGCAACCGAGATTGGTTCCTTTACACTACTTGAAATACATTTTTCCAAAATTATTAGTATTTTGATAATTTCTTTTGATGCCACTGAAAAAAAGAAACACAGAAACCCAAGACAAGACTGTTGTGAAAAAATACTACATAGATTCTAAGAATAGAAATTAAAAGTTTTTGACATATCTTTATAATTATTCACTATAATTAATTTTCATAATTTTGAAACTAATCATTGAATAAGTGATGGATGTACCATCAATTGTAAACAACCTAAAAACCCTATTAACCACGCTGCAGTCAATTAAGCTGGTGTGCATAAATGCAGCAAGACTTTCCAATGCTTTATTCTCAGACTATTCATGAGCGTAATAGACCATGCTATTTCAATGCAAAATGCAGTCAGCTCTTTATTATCCTCACTAATGGTGCAGATAATCCAAAGTGTTAGATAATCCCCAAACCATTTATTGTGGCATAGAAATAGGCCTTTTAAGGTTAAAAAAATCCTTTTTGAAATTGGAGTTGATTTATCCACTGAGAGTTAGACACATCTGAGACCTTTCTGCCCTTGCATCCAGCAGACAGGGATGAAGTTTCTCCTAGCTCTGTATTAATGCTACAGCTTTTAGTCCATATTTTGATTCAATGAGGCATTATTTGGCAACACTTTCATAGACTGTGTGATTGATTGATTGACTGATTGATTTTACTTAAGTTTCTAAATAAGAGACAGGTATACATTTTTTTTTTTCCATAAAAGTAATGGATTCAAATTTCTTCCAGGACTTGTCATCTTGTCCTTGAACTAAATAACAAACTTTCGAATTAGGGTTTGAGAAAAAATATTATACTCATTCTACCACCACCAGTCTTCCATATACTCTTCTCTGTGTTATATAATATTTCCCTTTACCTAATTGGCACCCAGTAAATGTGCATTATATTATTCAAAATTGAACAGCAGGATAAGTTTTCGTTGTAAGAATCCCTCCTTTACAGAGCCACGATTCAGAAGGGTGCTACAAATTCTTTTATAAGAAAAGTTAACTGAGAAAACTAGGGCACAAAGAGATGAATTAACTTGCAAAAGGTCAAGAAAAGAGAAAGAGTAGGTATGTTGTTTTTTTTTAATATGGTGTTTTAGTCAAAGGAATGCTAGAATGTTCTGCATAATGTTTGATAATCCCACCCAATTTCTACTTGAGTTTGAATTTATTTGAATTCTAGGATCCTCCCTCTTTTATGTGTTCTTCTACCCCAAGAATGGTAAATTCTGGCTGAAAATTTGCTTGGCCTTTTTTAGCATTAGTTTGTTTCCCTGAACAGAAACTCATGGACGACAGGAGAAGACCATTTCAGAAGTGTACTTGATAACTGAGGTATATTAGCTGGAGATTTCACATTAATTATGGGAAATCACAGTAAAAAAAAATAATCATTTACTAGAGAGCATTTATTTCTCATTTTGCTTCCTTGTGACCACAGAAAAATATGTATTGAAAATTACATTTTCCATTCAATTGTACCTAAGTGTTATGCCCAGTTGAGTGCTTATTCTATTCCGTAATTAGAGACAGAGCAATTAGAAATTGGTATCTATAATTACTCAATTTAATATTTATTACATACCAATGCTTAAAAAAGGGAGCTTCATCTGGGTCACTATTAAAATGAGGCTTAGGATATTTAAAATCACCACATGCTAAAGAAAAACTACACTGATGTTTAGGAAACTCATTAACACTAACTAATAATGATGTTTTAATCATGAAAGATATGCATAAGAAATAAAGTTTACTATTTACTAAGAATTTTATTATTGCTGAATATTATAACAAATTCAATCCCAAATAAAACCACAGATACAATATTTAAATTGTAAAGGAACAATATTTTAAACCACTCACTGAATGACCTTTTAGAAACTGGCTACTACCCTTATCACACAAGCAAGTATCTTCTTCTTTTCTCTATTAATAGAAGGAGTTCTCCTGTTTGCTATGTATGGTAGGAAAATGGGAACATATCCCTTCAAAACACTCCCTACCGCTACCTCATGGTCAAACATATGGCACCTAATATTAGGTGAATAACATGAAATCATCAATATTTGACCATTTTTGAACTAAAGAAACTTGACAGTCTATTCTAGTTGAGAATGTGGTAAAGGTCCCTTTAGGATTAAGATTAAATATAACATTATTACTTTCTAAGAATGAAAGTCATCAATAATTATAAATAACATTTATTGAGAATTTACCAAATTCTGGGAATTTTTTGCATTAACTATCTCTCTTCATTTACCAGTATCCTAGTGGGTAAACATTATTATTATCCTTATTTTACTAATCAAGAGAACTGATTTTCAGAGAGTTTAAATAACCTGACCTAGATTAGAAACCATAAATAAGAAACAGTGTAAGTCTTTTAGCTCATGCTTTTTTTTCCTATTATGATATTGAAACATATTTTTCCTATAAATGAGAAGCCATGTTTCATAATGATGTTAACCTACATCTTATTTTATATATAAAATGGAGAAAAAAAATTCTCTCTGGGACATGGAAGTCTCCAGAAATTTTTCCCTCCCTGGGAAGAGCCAGGATTTAGTATCTGCAAGGAAAGATACTCTCTTTGTTATGTAAATACTGCTTCTGGTTGGATTAGCAGGCACCTAAGGCTAAGGCATTGTAAAAGAAAAGAAAGGACTGAGAAAGGTAAACTTCATTATTTTGTTGAGAGAATTAGGGCATTCCTAGGAGGGATGAATGACCAAGACCATCAGAAATAAGGGGAGGAGTATTATTTACCTAACAAGTGCAGTAGAAGACAAACTAGAGGTAAGGGGAAGCATCCATAAGGGACAAGCTTCCAAATGCCTAGAAAACATTCACATCACTCCTAAAGGCCTAGATGTTAAGGAAGTGCCTTTGTATGGCAGAACAGAGCTCTGGCACCAAAAGTCTGTTCGATTTTTAAAGTAAAGTAATGCTTTAAATTTTATCTGGATCTTTTGTCATTCCCATTCAAGGGAAGTGGCTGAGGTAGTGTTCTAAACATTGCTGGGGTGAACCCTACCTGATTATCATTTAATACACATATAACTGCAACTGTATCTCAGGCTACCTGGGGGCAGAGGATCGACTACAGTATTGATATTACTTACTAAAAGGATGTGTAAAAATAATCTCTCCTGAGAAGACAGCTAGGGAAAAAGGAAACTGAGTAGAAATAGGATTTACATAAAACTATTCACTCCCAGTGACTTTATCTTATACTTTCTCTTCTCTTCTTATACTTTCTCTTATAATATGAATTCTCTTAACAGCCAAACTTTTGGGTAGATTTGTGTTAATTTAAATTTGCTTTCTCTACCTGCTCACCTCCCACTCATTGAACCATCCTTGAGAATTTGGCTACTATACCTACTACAACTCCCAAAATGTTCTTGCAAGGTAACATTTTTTTTGCTAAGTTCAATGCACATTTGAATTGTTATCGGTCTTGACTTCTCAGTGTTATCGGTCTTGATTTCCCAACTCACCTTTTTGGAATATTCTCTTACTCAGGTTTGATAATAACTAAGTTTTACTGCTTCACTTGACATTTCTTTAGCCTTTCCTTCTTTCTATCCTTCATGGATAGATCTCTATCCCTTTCTCTCATCCCTTTGTTTTCCCTTTTGATTTAGACTATCTTCAGCAAACTTCACCTAAGCCTATGGTTTCAGTACATTTTGACTACACATTTCCAGCTAAATATATTAAACATCTTTATGTGGATGCCCACCTAGTGCCACCCTAAACTTTAAAAGAAAACTCATTATCTTCTCCAACAAATCTGCTCCTCCAATGTGTTTCTTTAGCAGACTGATGGTAATCTTGTCCACTGAAGTTGAAAACAAAGTGCTGACGGCAATTTTGACTTTCATCTCTCTTTCTATCCCTTTAGTAACCAAGCTCTATGAATTTCTTTTGCTAAATAGTTCTCCAGTTTTCAACAACTCTACCAGTTCAGGTAACTGTCATCCTTCATTGGGATTACTTCAGCAGTCTCCCTCCAATGCAATCTTCCCCCCTCCAATTCAGATTCTGTACTGTGTACAGAGTGATGCCTCCAAAAAACATACATTCAATTGGATTACTATTTATTTATTTATTGATTGGATTATTCTTTATTTCAAAAGACATTCACTGGCTCTCCATCACTCATCATCTACAACATCCAAATACTTCACGATCTGGCTGCTCTTCACTTTCCACTCTGATCTCTCATTGTCATCCCATTTTTGCATATTTAACATCTATCAGTTATCCAAACATGCCACTATTTCACCCTGGCTTCCTCTCTTTAGAATTCTTCTCCACTTTCTCTGAACTCATTGATGACCTAGTACTTGTAATACATTTATTACATCATTTAGGTTTCATTTATTCTAAAATAGGTATCATTTATTCTCAGATAGAATCCAAAAACTTGGTCTAGTTTAGGCCAAATCTAGCCTAGATTAGAAGGCCTTCCAATGATACTTTTACACCCATCACACCATATTTTAGCTGTATCTATTTTCCTTGTTTGATTCTAAGAAAACATCCATAGGAATATTTACCACTGGTGTACCTGATCTTAGAAAAGTGCCAGAAGATTCTAAGGGTTCAAATAAATAAGTGCTAAATGAGTAATTGACTGATATTAATATTTTCTAAAGATTTAGTAAAGCAGCATCAAATAATTTACTTTTTGAGAAAAAGAAAGTATTTAGCCTTTGTTAAAGATAATTAAATGCTTTAGTTTTATTTTTAAGGAAGTACAAAAAAATTCCATGCTGCTAAAGTGGGAGGATTATGCCTTGCTCTCTCTGTGGTGTCCAGAACATCAAGCCAGTGAGCATAGATTGAGTTAGATTTTTAAAGATGTAAATGAGTAAATAAATCATATAAGTTAGATAAACAAAATCAAGGGAATGTGTCATTTTCTCCTGTATGTCTAAAAAGTACCCCACTAAGACTAATGTATTATGAAGTTTGCAATCTGCTTCCCTGAATGATTTCCAGGGAACTAAATGAAGAAAGCACCAATCATTACAAGACAAACTTAAGGATGAAACTTCAAAACACAAAGTTGTGAGAAAGACTTTGTAAGATAGTATTTATACTGGTATCTTTGAATGCCAATTAAGTCTATAAAAACACATTAAAAAAATGGCTAGTCTATACAAAATGACTTTTCTGCTACACGTGTAAGCAAAAATACAAATGAGTATTTTAAAAAGGACCCAATAAATTTTGACTCTGATCATCAGCAATTGAAGGTACTTAAAGACACATATATATAAAGCAAGAGAGAGATCACACACACAGCCTCCAAATCTACATGTAAATGGTATTAAAGCTATGACTCAAACCAGCAAGAGTCAAGAAATTCAAATGCAAAGATAAAACATAAAACACATCACTGAATTTTCTCTGGCTCCATCTGAAATTCCTCCAGAGGATCTTAATTAAGTCCATGTCTAGAAGCAAGTAAGCCTGAGGAAACCTAAGATTCTCTATCACCACTTAGGCAAAGGGTATTCCACAAGACCACAGACAGAAGTGTGGACTAATCCTTCACAGTAACATAATGTGCAACACTGTGTACTCAGGGAGAAATATCTATTTTAAATTGCATTACACAACTACAGTATACCTACTCAGAATGGAAGCTATTTCTTTCATGGCTTGCTCACTGTAGATATTTCCTTTGGCAATGTACTTAGTAATACATTTATGATTATTACAAAAAAGTAAAAATATATGTACAGTCATAACAAAAAATCATTGAAAAAATTGTTCTTCTCTTTAGGGTAGAAAACGCTAAAGATTTATTTTTTTAAAAAAGCCACGTTCCAGTAAGACAAAGGTTTAAAAAATTATAGATGTCTTTTTCCCCTTCACTTAATCATATTAGCAATCTAAGTAAAACCTTCTAAATGCTTTCTGAAGTTATTGATTCTGTTGTAAAAATCTATCTGAACTATATCATAGAGTCATTAGCAGGTAATGTTATGCCTCACAAATTATGTACTGACAGAATTTACTGGTGAGGTAAGAGAATCAGGACTCATTGCCCATTCGCTCAACTAATTGTTGCTACTGTGTGCATTTTAAGCATGCAGTTTCTGCAAAACAGTTTTTAATGAGGCCATTACTCTTTTTCTTATATTATTCCCCTAATTCCCTTCTATATTCTTTAAAACCCTAATCAGCAAAATCATTTACAAAACCACTTTATAAAGTGAAACAGTTAACTGTAATGTGGTATCAATGGACTTAAGCGTTATACCTTTAATATGTGTATATTGTACTACTCAAAGGAAGTGAAGTCCATATATTTATTCAGTAAATAATAATAATGGTCTTAATAAGGTATTATGCATTTTTGATGAGCTTTTAATGTAAAGCATATTTCCTAATATAGAAAATATACCAAAAGCCATCTTTCAATTCTAGTAATTATCTTCCCAAGAATCTTACGAGCAGGAGCTTCCAAATGAATACTAATGAATTATACATCAATGAATTCTTTGGAAGAATCCCACACATCCAAAAGAGTTAATATTGAATATGAAATAGACATGCAAATTAACTGTATTAAGGCATGAAAAGTATATAAAAGCTGGCCAAAATGGTTAACTATTCCCAATGAAAGAGGATAACTGCAATTCAACAGATTTAAATTCTAGGCCCAAGGGTAACAAAAATATAGATCAAAATAGGATGGTCTTCACCAGAATTTTCAGAGGAATCATTGTTTTATGAGATGACACTACACAAATAGTACTTCTAGGGCCTAATGCCATTATCAACCAAATAGCAAAAGTCTAGAGCCAATGTAAAATTTGCATGAACACTTTATATTTTAAATAACACAAAATGCTTATATTCTTGGGTATTATGCTTTAATTTCAATAATATTGAAACTTCAATTTGGTTTAAAATATTCCAGTGGGAAAATTTCTAGGAATATTTAAGTATTCATTAGATACGTTGACTCTGAATTCCTTCTCTTCACACTGAAAATCTAAATGATTCCAGCTGAACATCTATAAACCCAAATACTGCATGTGACTGTGAGTATATGTGCATCTGAATATAATATGAAGTAGTATAACTATATTGTGTAACAATTGCTCCAATAATTAATAACCAACAGTTGAATTCTAATTCTATATATAAAGGTCCATATCTTTTCTCCAAACTTTAGTATTGCATGTTCTCCATCTTGATGCCTGAATTATCTTCAACTTAACATAAATGGCCTGCTCATAGGCCTCCTATTTTCTATTCCACCCTTCTCCTTGTCCCATACATAATTCTTCACAGAGATATTAGAATGGATAGGAAATAATATATGTAATTAGCCAACATTTTGGCCATAGTTTGTGCAATAAACCCTACATTCCTGATTTTGGTCAGCAAAACCATATTGGATTTGTTCACAGATTTGTTCACAGTTTCATTTCCCTAGAACTCAATCACAGCAATTGTAAATCTTAGTTTGTTTCCAGATACTCCTCTTCCTTGCCTAGAATGCCAGCCCCTTTCCTGTTATTCTCTTCATGACATTATGCATTATGCATTTTCAAGGGACATGAAGGTCACCTTGTATACAGTATGTTGCCTGATACACCACTCTCAGTGGAGTATTATTTCTTACATAAAATTGAGTTAAATATTTATATTTATCATATTAGCCTGTCACCTACTTGATACTTTTTCTAGTTCATTGTTTCACCATTTCTGTTACCTTGCCACATATATGATAACTGCTCAATAATTACTTTATAAAATATAGGCATTTTATAATCTCTTCCACATATATTCTATACGAAGGCTTGGAGGAACAACTCCAGATTTGGGGGCTAAGAAGTTCTGGCTAACTCTTCAAGTCAATCACCTTCTGTGTCATAATGACACAGAGAGTTTGATACTAGAAAAACTAAGCCTATCAACACAGCATATTTTATGTCTATAGAAATAGAATGAGGAATGGACATTGACCTAATACAGGACAAGAAAAATTAAAAAAATATTTTTGGGGTTCTCTTGTATTTATAACAGAACTTCAGTAAATAATTCCATTTTCATATGGACAACAGCATATGGAGATGCTGCTAACTTACCTATTCTATTATATCTAGGATCTGTTTCACTGAATAAGCTTAGATTTATATTTATCTTATTACTTACACCAGTTTCAACCAGACAGCTGGACATTCAATGGGCTGAGATTATAATTTAAAAATAATTTCAAATACATGTCTTTTTTAATGTTTTTATGACCAATCCAAAGTTATGTCCTCAGTGATCTACTTTTTCCTTTCTGTACAACCTCTTCCCAAATTCTTCCCTTAAACATCCCCCAAATTAGTTCTGTCTGGATCCCTTCCTGCTTCATCTTAATGGCTTTATAGTTTGATTTCATATTAACTGTTGTCATTATCATAAGGAGAAGTTCCATTTCCAAGGCAACTAAGAGTACTAAAAACACTTCTGTCTCATTTAGGTTTCCTTTATTTAATTGGTCAAATTCAGAACACCTCACAGGAATAATAAAAATGTCATAAGAATGTAAATATTCTTCAGCATCTTCCTTGCTATTTTCCTGCTCCTCCACAATATTTTTTAGCTTGCCTAAATTTATCAAAATAAACTCCTACCTTCCAACTAAACTAAACTAAGCTTTTATTAAATTAAATAAATCTTACTCTGATCTATATTCTCCATGCAACAAATATGAGTCCAGCTTACTTTCAAGCTGGGAGTGAGGTTAACATATAGAAAATGACAAAAAAAATTATGAAACTGTGTGAAATGGAGTTGGAAACTTGACTGCATATGCTTGATCACCTTTTCATTCTAAAATTCCTCTGTAATATGAGTCAGTAAACTTCTCTGTGTTATAAGCCACCTCAAGTTTGGTATTTCGTTACCAGCAGTCAAAATTAATCCAACAAACACAATCTCAAAAATACTACCAGATATAGACATACAGATAGATAATATAAATGCCTTATAGTAATATAATATGTCTACCTTTCCATATCCTATCATTATTTGTTTTAGGAAGGGAGAAAAAATTATCTTGATAAAAAGAAGACATAACATTTTTTTCCAGGACAAAACATTTTTAAAAGATTTTTAAGTTCCTTTTTATGACTGAATGATATTCCATTGTATGGACCTACCATATTTTGCTTATCCACTCATCAGTTAATGGACATTTTGATTGTTTCCACTTTTTTGGCATTAGAAATAATGCTGCTGCGTATATCTGTGTGTTTTGTGTGAACATTTTGTCTTTTCAATTCTTTTGGGTGTGCACTAGGCAGGAATCAGCTGGGTAATATGGTAACTGTATGCTTAATTTTTCTGAGAAACTGTCAAAATGTTTTCCATAGTAGCTGCACTATTTTATACTCTGAATATAAATATGTGAAGTATCCAGTTTCTCTACATCTTCCCCAACATTTGTTATTTTTCACTGCTTAATTATAGACAACCTAATAGGTGTGGAACATGTAGAACACAGATAAACTTTGAAAAAATATGCTAAGTGAAATAAGTTAGACATAAAAGGTCATATTTTATATGATTCTATTTATACAAAATGTAGGTATTTTTATGTGAATACATTTTTAAAATTCATCTAATTGATATTTTCTTTTTTTATTTAAAAATTTTTATCATGTTTATTTACTTTGAGAGAGAGAGAGGGAGAGAGAGAGAGCACAGGGGAGGGGCAGATAGAGAGGGAGACACAAAATTCAAAGCAGGCTCCAGGCTCTGAGCTATCAGCACAGAGCCCGATGTGGGGTTTGAACCCACAAGCTGTGAGATCATGACCTGAGTTGAAGTCAGATGTTTAACCGACTGAGCCACCCAGTCGCCCCTATAATTTTCAAGTAACTATTTTTTCCTTTATTTCTGTTTCTTTTTCTTTTCCTAATTTCATGCCATCTCTATATCTTGTATATTCTTTTTAGTTTGTAATGTTTACATTTTACCTTCTTAAATTATATACTTAATTCCCCTATTTTTAGCCTTTCTATGATAATTAACTAAATATTTCAGGCATTCCTTCTTAGGAGTGTTTGAGCCATGCATAACATAAACCTTTCCATTTTTAGGTCAGTTATAGGTTAATTGCAGCTATTTTCCTTTTGACTTTTGGTTATTAGGCTTTCTAATTTTCAGTAAGGTAGAGTTTTAAAATTTTCCTGTTTTTGCTACATTATGGTCAAAGAAAAATACGTACATATGTATACATATATAATGTATGGATATACATAGACTTCACTTAAAAAAAAAAACAGTTTCAGTTTCACACCAAAATCGAAGGGAAGGTACAGTTATTTCCCATATAACCTCTGCCCCAACACATGTATAGCTTTCCCTGTTATACCAGGGTAGCATATTTGTTAAAACTGATAAACCTATATTTATGTTAATAACCAAAGTCCAGAGTACATTGTGATTCACTCTTGGTGTTATACAGTCTATGTGTTTGGACAACTGAGGAATGACATGTATCCATTATTATGATATCAAAGATTATATTCAATGCTCCCCAAATCTTCCGGGCTCTGCCTATTCATTACTCCCACTCCTCCTCCAATCCTTGGTAATCACTCACCTTTTTACTGTCTCCACAGTTTTGACTTTATTGAATGTTATGTAGTTAATATAGTATGTAGTCTTTTCAGATTGGTTTCTTTCACTTAGTAATATGCACTTAAGGTTTTTCCTTGTCTTTTCATTGACTGACAACTCAATTCCTTTTTTTTTTTGACAACTCAATTCTTTTTATCATTAAATAATATGCCATTGCCTGGCTATACCCCTCTATATTTACCCATTCACCTACTGGAGGACATGTTAGTCACTTCCAGTGATAATGAATAGAGCTTCTATAAACAAGAACGTAAAGTTCTTGTGTGAACAACATTCTCCAACTTCTTTGAGTAAAAACCAAGGAGCAGGACTGCTAGATTCTATGGTAAGAGTATATTTGGGTTTGTAAGAAGCCACCAAACTATTCTCCGATGTGACTGCATCATTTTTACATTTTAACCAGCAATGAATGAGAGTTCCTGTTGCTCCACATTCTTGCCAGCATTTGATGGAGACAGGGTTTCAAATTTTGGCCATTCTCATAGGTGTGTGGTGGTATGTCATTGCTGTTTCAATTTACATTTCCTGATGACATAGGATATGGATCATCTTTTCCTATGCTTATTTGTCATCTGTATAACTTATTTGATGAGCTGTATATTGAGGTCTTCGTCCTAGTTTAAAAGCAGGTTGGTTGTTTTCTTATTGTTGAGTTTTAAAAGTTCCCTATTTTGGGTAATAGTCTATCAGTGTCTTTTGCAAATACTTTTTCACAGTTTCTGGCTTTGGTAGAACAGAGAGGAATTTTTAATTTTAATGAAGTACAGTTTATCAATTATTTTTCTTAGTGTTGTATCTAAATAGTCATCATGATATTTAAGATCATGTACATTTTCTCCTACATTATCTTTGAGGGGTTTCATAGTTTTGCTTTTAAATCCAGGTCTGGATCCACTTGTACTTAATTTTTCTGAAGAGTGTAGGGTCTGTGTCTAGAGTCATTGTTTGCATGTGAATATCTAGTTGTTTCAGCCCCCATTTGTTGAAGAAACTATCTTTGTTCCATTTTATTACTTTTGCCCCTTTGTCAAATATCAGTTGACTATATTATTTCTAGGCTCTCTATTCTGTTCCATTGATTTGTATGTTTACTCTAGCAATAACACAGCACTGTATGGATTATTGTAGCCTTAAAATAAATCTTGAAGCTGGGAAGTGTCAGTTACCCAACTTTGTTCTTCTCCCTCAGTACTGAACTGGTTATATTGGGTCTTTGCCTCTCCAAACAAACTTTAGAATCTGTTTGTCAATAGTTTGTCAATATCCACAAAATAACTTCCTGAGATTGCACTGAATCTATTGATCAAGTTTGGAAGAAATGGTATCTTGACAATGTTGAGTCTTTCAATCCATGAATATAAAATATCTCACAATTTATTTAGTTATTTGATTTAATTCATCAAAAGATTATAGTTTTCCTTATAGACACCTTGCGCACGTTTTGGTTAGATTTATACTTAAGTATTTATTTATGGGGAGTAGTAATGTAAACAATATTGTGCTTTTAATTTCAAATTTTACTTGGTCACTGATATATAGGATAATATTTGACTTTTGTATATTAACTTTGTATCCTGCAATCTTGCTCTATCACTTATTATTACCAGAAGTTCTTTGTTCATTTTTTGGGGGGATCATGTACAAGGTGATTATGTCATCTATGAACAACGATAGCTTTATGTCTTCATTCCCCATAGATATACTTTTTTTCTCCTGTGGCATTAGCTAGAACGTCCAGTGGAATACTGAAAAGAGGTGATATGAGTGGTAAGAGGCAAGGATGTCTTGTACCCAATCTAATTGGGAAAACTTCAAGTTTGTCACCATTACCTATAATGTTGGCTGTAGATTTTCTGTATATATTCTTTACCAAGTTGAGGAAGATCCTGTCTATTCATAGTTACTGAGAGTTTTATCATGAATGGGTATTGGATTTTATCAAATGATTTTCCTGTGCCTATTTTTAGGATCCATGAGAAAATAATTGCAATACCTCCTGAAGACTAATTCTTTCTATTTTATTTTTATATAAATCCATTAGAAAAAAAATAACTAAATGGAAAAATGAGAAAAGTATATTTATAGGCAGGACACAGAAAAATATTAAAATTAAACAAAATAAAAATGAAGTTATTCTAAATATAAGAAAATGCTATCTTACTCATAATCTGAAGAATATGTGAAATAAAATCACAAAGTACAATGTTTTACCTATCAGAGAAAAATAAACTTTGTACACATTTGGTAAAACCAAGTGTTTACTTGGAAATTAGGCACTGGTATTCTTTACGTTGTCCACGTCAACTGTGGCAACATTTTGGAAGCTGATTTGGAAATAAATGTACCAGTTACACTAGTAATCCACCAATCTAGGAAAGGGCACTACTTTGCCATGATGTAAATGAAAGGATATTTATGGCAGCATTGTTTCAAT
The DNA here is from genome assembly GCF_022079265.1 of Lynx rufus. Taxonomy (NCBI): domain Eukaryota; kingdom Metazoa; phylum Chordata; class Mammalia; order Carnivora; family Felidae; genus Lynx; species Lynx rufus. The sequence continues at coordinate 166,280,732 of NW_025814823.1, forward strand.
ATCATCAATTTGTAAATAAAAATAAATCTATTGAAATAGGACTAATTAAATTAACCATGGCACAGGTTTAAATTAAAATACCATATAAGGTTTAAAGCAAATGATTCACACCTATCTTTCCTGATATAAAAATTTCATAAAATATGTTAACTGGAAATCAGGTGACACAAGAACATGTACAGTATTTTGTTTTATGGGCATCTGGGTGGCTCAGTGAGTTGAATGTCTCACTCTTGGTTTTGGCTCAGGTCATGATGTCATGGTTCATGGGATTGAGCCCTGGATTAGGCTCCATGCTGACAGTGTGGAGCCTGCTTGGGATCCTCTCTGTGCTCCTCCCCTCCCAAAATGAATAAATATAAAATACAATACAATACAATACAATACAATACAGTAAAGTAAAATAAAATAAAATAAAATTTGGGGCGCCTGGGTGGCGCAGTCGGTTAAGCGTCCGACTTCTGCCAGGTCACGATCTCGCGGTCCGTGAGTTCGAGCCCCGCGTCGGGCTCTGGGCTGATGGCTCGGAGCCTGGAGCCTGTTTCCGATTCTGTGTCTCCCTCTCTCTCTGCCCCTCCCCCGTTCATGCTCTGTCTCTCTCTGTCCCAAAAATAAATAAACGTTGAAAAAAAAATTAAAAATAAAATAAAATAAAATAAAATTTTAACATACATACATACACAAATTTATGATTGAAAAAGGTCAGTGAGTTGATAAGGCAATTGTAGTATTTATTCTGTTTTTTTCTTTTCAGTCTAAATTACTTTATTCCATTTTTTACTATTTGCTTCTATCAATTTTATAAAATACAAATGGTGATTTAAAACTTTATTTAATTTAAATCTATTTAATTGCTAAGTAGTTTCAAGGTTGGGATAAGGACTTATCAAATGCTTAAGTCAATTTAGTTTCCCCAGTTCGTGAACTGAACTCTTATGATTTATTCAGTTAAGATCCCAAAATATGAGAAGCAAAAGAGTAGCAGGAAAAAGTTTTCCTTAGAGAAATTACAAAAGTCATGACAATTGGTGGCAAATATGTAAAGATAAAGAAAGTATACACATAGATTATCAAAGACTGCTGTTTTCCTCCCCATAAGGAATACACTCTAATTTCTTATCAAATATTAGATGAAAATAAATGGAAATAGAACTGCAAAGAACTGGGAAACACGAAACTATATATATCACTTATGAAGAAAGCTGAGTGACAATCATTAACAAAGATAAGGGCATGTCATAAAGAAGAGGGGATTATACAATTTGAGTCTTGGAATCATGTTGCTTCTCTTTATCCTCTACAATGAGGAATACAATCTATACATAAAAATTACTCATAGTTTTGGAATATAAACTACCTGAATAGCTCCTGGCTCTTGGAAACAATGTGATAAGTGATTCAAAGGTGGGGATGAGGAAGTAAAATAAGAATGTTAATCAAAATTTATGTATGATATCTTGAATTTTGGTTAAAGATGGTTAATCCTATGCAGAAAAAAAGACATCCAAATTTTGAAAAAAATTCAATCCAAATTCTGGATTGAATTTACTATTATTAGTGACTATAATAATTTGGGTGTTATTTCCCCTCAAATATCATAAAATATGTGGTTTATTTCTTCAGAAATAAGTTTCTTGGTATTTTTTAACTTTAATGATTTTGTTCTAAATAGGCATTTTTTTTAATCAAGCAGCCTCTTTACAAAATCAGGAACCATCATGAATTCATTTATTTTCAAATATTATGAGTTGGCTATTTTGGTTTCCCTAATACAGTATGGAGATGCATGAGGAGTTAGGGAAATCAATATTGATTGGCTTTCTTTTGTGAGAATTAACTTAGAATTGAAAACAAACATAGCTTACTATTTAGAAATCTTATTCAATAGAAATCACTACTTTCAGAAGCAGGTTTTTAGGTAGCTGACATTTATAGAGCATTTATTTTATCCTATGACATTTATTTTATTCTATGCCAGGCACTATATACATAAAGTGATGCCCACTTTATTTATAACATCTCACTCGTGCCTCTAAAAACCTTCTGCAGTAGGTAACATTATCTTTTATCACAGATGGGAAAACTGATTTAGAAAAGTAAGTAATTGACCAAGGTAAAAATAGTGCTTGTAAAGTAACCGACTTATATTCAAACCCAGACCTTTCTGATTACAAGGCCCAAGATCTTCCCATTGACTCTATAATGCCTTCTCCAGTGAAACAATCCCAGATCCGTAGATGAATTTATTAATACTAACCCATCGCTGCTGAATGCTTTCATTTTTAAAAATGCTTGTATTATGGAAATTTTCAAACATACACAAAAGGGGCAGAAATAGTATTATGAATCCCAAGTGTCCATTATCACCTAGAGTCAAAAATATGTGCAAATTTACACAGATTTAGTATTAGATATTAAGAAATTATTGTTAATTTTATGTAGTATGATAATTTCTTAATATCTTTTAGTATCCAATCTCTGTACATTATCCTAGATTTTCTAAAAATTGTCTTTTTTCTTGTTTAAATTTTTAGAAATTTTTTAAAGTTCATTCATTTGCTCTGGAAAGAGACAGAGATAGAAAAAAAGGGAGACAGAGAATCTCAAGCAGGCTCTGCGCTGTCAGTGCAGAGTCCAACGTGGGGCTCAAACTCAAAACCGTGAGATCATGACCTGAGTGGATATCAAGAGTTGGACACTCAACTGACTGAGCCACCAAGGCACCCCTAAATTTTTATAACTTTTATGTCTTAGGTGACTTTGAATTTATATTTCCATTTCTTCCACTTTTCTTCAACTCATTTACTTTAAAAAAAAACTGAATTACTTTCCTCTAAAATTCCCCATAGTCTTGATTTGATTTCTTGTGTTCTTACGGTATCATTTAACATGCCTTTCTCTATGCTTCATATTTTCTGCAAACTGGTGGTTATAGACTTTATAAATTCAATTTATTCTAGAAAGAATATTTCTTAAATGGTATGAGTTCTTCCTAGCGTATCATTATCAGAAAGCACTTAATGTAAGTCTGTAACATTCTGAATAACGTTCAGGGGTTGTCATACAGATTCATCTATCATGAAGTTCTTCATCAGCTCTTCACCCAATAGTTTTAATAGCCATTGATGTTTTTACCTAGGTGCATTATTGCATTATTTGTTCTGCGGTGTAATTCAAATGCCATAAAATTCACCTTCTCAAGTGTAAAGTCCAAACGTTTTTAGTATGTTCACAGGGTTGAGCAACTATCAGCACTAATTCCAGTTTATTCTAATGTGTTTTAGTCTCTATAAATCTGCCTATTCTGAACATTTCATAAAAGCAGAATCATAAAACATGTAATATGTCCTGTCTGACTCCCTCACTTAGCACAATATTCATGTTGAAACATGTATCAGTACTTCATTCACTTTTATGGCTGGCAAATATTTTCTTGTATGGATATATCACATTTAGTATATTCATTGATCTGTTGATAGACATTTGAGTTGTTTCTACTCTTCAGTTATGAATAATGCTATGTATATTCATATACAATTTTTATGAGCATATGTTTTCAATTTTGGGGTATACACCTACTTGTAGAATTGTTTTGTCATATGATAGCTCTATGTTTAACTGTTTGAAGAACTTACAGAAGTCACTTCCAAGTGACTGTATAATTTTATACTATCTCAAATAATAAATCAGGATTCAAATTTCTCCAAATCCTCTTCAACACTTGTTATGGTATATCTTTTTGATCATAGCCATGCTAATGAATGTGATTGGTTTATTATTTGATTTGCACTTTCTTTTTAATTTTTTTTTAGTGTTTTTATTTATTTTTGAGACAGAGCGAGACAAAGCATGAGCAGAGGAGGGGCAGAGAGAGGGGGAGACGCAGAATCTGGAGCAGGCTCCAGGTTCTGAGCTGTCAGCACAGAGCCTGACATGGGGTTTGAACTCACGGAATGTGAGATCATGAGCTAAGCTGAAGCTGGACACTTAACCGACTAAGCCACCCAGGCGCCCCTAATTTGCACTTTCTTAATGATGTTAAGCATCTTTTCATGTGTTTACTGACCATTTGTACAACTTATTTGGAGAAATTTCCATCCAAATCCTTTGTACGTACTTAAAACATTAGGTTGTTATCTTATTGTGTTGTAACAATTCTTTACATATTTCAAAATACTAGTCCCTCATCAGATGTAAGATTTGCACATATCTCCCCCATTTTTTGAGTTGTCTTATTTTTACTTTCTTGACAATGTTCTCTATAGCACAAAAGTTTCTTTTTTTTTTAATTTTGATGAAGTCCAATTTATCTATTTCTTCTTCAGTTGCTGGTATTTTAGTGTCATAGCTAAGAAACTAATGCCTATTCCTAGTCATGAAGATTTATATCTGTGAAGATTTACAGTTCTGTTTTCTTATAAGGTTTTTATAGTTTTATCTCTTACATTTAGGTCTTTTATCTATTTTGAGTTAAATTTTTATAGTGTCAGGTAGGTGTGCAGATTATTTATTTTGTATGGGAATATCCTGTTGTTCCAGCATCATTTGTTAGAAAGACTATACTTTCTCCCAACCAATATTCTTGGCACCATTGTCAAAAATCACTTGACCATGAGTTTATGGGTTTATTTACAGACTCTTGATTTTATTCCATTGATTTGTATGTCATTTTTTTTTTAATTTTTTTCTTTTTCAACGTTTTTTATTTATTTTTGGGACAGAGAGAGACAGAGCATGAACGGGGGAGGGGCAGAGAGAGAGGGAGACACAGAATCGGAAACAGGCTCCAGGCTCCGAGCCATCAGCCCAGAGCCCGACGCGGGGCTCGAACTCACGGACCGCGAGATCGTGACCTGGCTGATGTCGGACGCTTAACCGACTGCGCCACCCAGGTGCCCCTGTATGTCATTTTTATGTCAGTACCATGTAGTTTAATTACCACAGATTCTCTAAATTAATTTTGTAAAGCCTGTAGTATTTATTGTGTGTGACCTGAAGCCTCTGCTTGGGTAGCTTACTGGTCATCTAATGATGGGACAGATATTTTCTTAAATTTCTAGAACCAGTAAAGTCTACCCATGCTTGTCTGCCAAGGGGCTGTACATGTGTATTGGGATATGCCTTTAATGCTCAGCCAGGCAGTTGACAACTATGCCTTAGCCTTTCCTTCCTATTTGTACAGAACTTCTAGGTCAACCAGACATGAGAATTCCATGGCTGCTGATAGGCTCTATTCAAACTATATAGTAATATTCAACTTAGCAGAGTTGGAACTAAAGGAGAATCTATGCTTACTATATTTTTTTCTTTTTTCTTTTCTTTTCTTTTTTCTTTTCTTTTCTTTTCTTTTCTTTTCTTTTCTTTTCTTTTCTTTTCTTTTCTTTTCTTTTCTTTTCTTTTCTTTTCTTTTTTCTTTTCTTTTCTTTTTTCTTTTCTTTTCGAGACCAAAAGCGGGGAAGGGGGCAAAGGGAGAAGAGGTGCTGAGGGAGAGGAAGTGGGACAGGGAGAGGGAGAGGGAGATGGACAGAGAGAGAGAGAGAGAGAGAGAGAGAGAGAGAGAATCTCAAGCAGACTCCACATTCAGCATGGAGCCCCATGTGGGGTTGATCTGATGACCCTGGGATGATGACCTGAGCTAAAATCCAGAGTTAGATGCTTAACCAACTGAATCACCAAGGCACCCCTATACTTACTATACTATATTGAGTTCTCTGTTATCTCTACCTCATTTTCTGTCCTATGTGAAAAATGTGGTGAATGAGCAATTGAGAGCCATTATTACATAAAAGGTTGTGATCTGTAAGATACTGCTCATTGATGTAAAACAAACTTGCAAAGTCATAAAAACGGAGGGGAAGCTATGTCCCTAAAGCACTAATAAACTTGGTGAGTATGTGTTTGAAACAACATGCTAAAGCAGAGGCTACGGACCATCACAGTCTGCTTTCTACATCTTCCTAACTAACACTATTTTATGAAGTATACAGAGCTCATTCCAGGATACTAATCAAAACCTAGCACCTTGTGGCCTAGGAGAATGGGCAGGGTTAGAAGAATTAGGGAAGAACTGAGGAAAAATTATCCATAGAAACACAAAAAGACTATAATGAAAAAGGTATAGATACGTTCACAGATATTATAGATAAAATTTTTGTTTTAAAAAGCCTTAAAAATAGTTCATATTAAGCATTTAAAAATAGGCATTTAAAAAGCCTTAAAAGGCATTTAAAAAGCCGTAAAAATAGTCATAGGCATTTAAAGAAGACAAGATAAAACAAATAAATATAGATGACAGAATATAAAGCACACAAATATTTTGACTACTATGATATTAATTTCACTACCAACCACTAGTAGGCCCTTGTAGTGTAAGGTTTAAAATTAAGATTTAATATTAAGTGCTACCTTGACATGTTAGAACATCATAGGACCCCGATGACCTACACATAAGTTACCACTTTTCACCAAAAATGCCCCATTAGAAAAGGCTCTCCACTCAGCTAGTTCTGCTATCAGCCAGAGCAGCTATACTTCACCAGGTCCTCAACCTAATGGGTTTCACTTCCTTATCAGCCTGTGAAATTATTCATAGAAGCCAGTTACATCCTCCTACAGAAACCAGGTGTCACCTACCCTCTAGTTACAATGAAGACAGCCTCCCATAATCCCTGCTTGTCTACTCTGCTCCTGAGTATAACCCCTGTGTGGCTCTGCATGGCTCCCTGTCCTCCCCCAGGCTGTGAGTATGTGTGCCTCACAAAACTGCTAGTAATATCATCCAACCATGTGTGTTCAGCTATCTCACACTATTTGGGGGCAGGGATCCTTCTCTTGGCAACAGAATGAAGAGGAGGTGATTCAAACAATCCTGAGTGTTTCCCAGAAGACATATGTATTTTGAGAGGAATATTAATTATTCTAGTGTCATAGGTGATGGTTTGATATACTTTTTTTCTTTATGGCAACAAATCCTTCCCCACTGTCACTTATAACTGAAGTATTTATTTCTTTTAGATAGAGAATGGGATATAAAAAGAACACAATTTCTACAAATTCTAACCTTCACATCTCCTTGCTTTATACACATATTTTGCCTGTACCCTGTTACTGTGGATGAGTGGTGATGATTACTAGAAAAAGCCAAACTCTATACTTACATACTACATTCCATCTCTTCTTGCCTAATCAAGCCACCATGTAATTCCCTCCATTTCCTGCATCTTCAGATTCTCTCTTTGTATTTTCAATAAGCAAGCAAATATGTGATCATTTCTACCATGTTATAAACAACTACAAAAACAATTAAGAGCTTCTTTTGATCCTAATTTTCCCACCAGTTTACATCCAACTTCTTACATCCCCTTCATACCATTACTATGCAAGAATTTTCTATGCATGTTTTCTGTCTTTTCTGTTTCAATTTTCTCTTGTTCTTACTCTAACCAGGCTTTTCCTGCCACCAATACAGCTGTAATAATGATATCAATGAACTGTATGATGTTAAATGCAAAGGTCACTTGTCAGATTTAATGTTACTTAACAATATGGAACATGGTAGAGCCTTCCTTCCCTGTTGCAACCCTTTCTTTTCTTGTCAGACAAGATATCACATACTCCTGGTTCTTCTCTTGCCTTGTGAGTATTCCTACTCAGTTCCACTGAGTGAATCAATCACTCAAGATTATTCCTTATCTTGAACTATCAGTGCAAAAGAGTTCCAAAATTGCATTCAAATATATTTTCTTTTCTATTTTAGTTATCTCATTTGTCCCAGGGTATTAAAAACCTTTCATTTTCTGGTGATTCCCTAGCTTATATTTTAGGGTATTATTTATCCAAGAGACTTCAGGATCAAATATCTGTTTACTCAACATAGTGGTGTGTCTATAAAATAAACACTGCATAATTAAGAGATCCAAAACTAAACTTACATTTCCCCCACTTCAACCTTATTTTCACACACTCTCTTTTATCCCAGAAAATGGTAACCGAACACTTGTTTTCTCCCCCCACCCCTCCTCCACACCTCCTAAGTGTATTTATTTTGAGAGAGAAAGCATTAGCAGGGGAGGGGCAGAGAGAGAGGGAGACAGAATCCCTGTGCTGTCAGCACGAAGCCTGAGGCGGCGCTTGAACCCTTCAACTGTGAAATCATCATCTGAGAGGAAATCAAGTCTGATGCTCAACCAACTGAGCCTCCCAGGCACCCTGTAACTGAACACTGTAACTTGGGCAAAAAAAAAAAAAAAAAAATAGAGAAAGAAAAAATAAATGAAAAATTTAGTCTTTCCTCAATTATTTTCTTTCAAAAATTCCCAGAGTCTCCACCAACATGAGGTAATTATATATTTATGTCTAAATTATTTTAAAAGCTTTTAAACAGACTCCATGCTTTCCATTCTTCCTTGACTTGCTTTAATTCCTGTTTCACATTGTGAGTTAGATAAAAGAGATTTAGTCTATTCTCAGTGTTTGTTTTAAAATTGAAATCAGACTATCATTCCTCTCCTCAAAACCCTCAAATAAATTCCTATCATCTCAAATAATGATCTGGAATCCTTATAATTTTATTCAAGTCCTGTTATTTCCTTTAACTTGTATAAATGCTTAAAAATATAAATACCTAAGGATAACTCTAACAAATTTGTTATTGATGCAGGGCTATAAAGTCACCAAGCCAACAGTATAGAAAACCCAGAAATAAACTCACACATACACACACATTTAATTTGCAATGGAAACAGTTAAGTTGTGGTCTTTTAACAGTCTTTTAAAACAAAATAAAACAAGACCATTTTAGTAAAATTAGTAACCCCCCAAAAGTGAAATAAAATTGTACTACAACCATACATACACATGCACAACCACACAAACCACACAGATTCCTCACGGGTTAACTTAAAAATAAAATTATTGATTTTAATTATAATGCAGCATCCTTATGACCTCATGAAATATTTCTTTTTTTAATGTTTTTATTTATTTTTGAGACAGAGAGAGACAGAGCATGAGCAGGGGAGGGCCAGAGAGAGAGGGAGACACAGAATCCGAAGCAGGCTCCAGGCTCTAAGTTGTCAGCATAGAGCCTGATGTGGGCCTTGAACTCACGGACTGTGAGATCATGACCTGAGCTGAAGTCAGACGCTTAACTGACTGAGCCACCTAGGCGCCCCTGAAATATTTCTTAAACAGAACACAAAAAATAGAAACCATGAAGAAAAAGTTTGATGTATTTAGCTACATTAAAATTAAGATCATTTGGGGCGCCTGGGTGGCGCAGTCGGTTAAGCGTCCGACTTCAGCCAGGTCACGATCTCGCGGTCCGTGAGTTCGAGCCCCGCGTCGGGCTCTGGGCTGATGGCTCAGAGCCTGGAGCCTGGTTTCCGATTCTGTGTCTCCCTCTCTCTCTGCCCCTCGCCCGTTCATGCTCTGTCTCTCTCTGTCCCAGAAATAAATAAACGTTGAAAAAAAAATTTAAAAAAAAAAAAAAAAAAAAAAAAAAAAAAAAATAAAATAAAATTAAGATCATTTGATCACCAAAAGACAGTATAAAAAGTCTGATAAGACAAACCTGATATTTTAGTAACCTACCAAGACATACAAAGCATCCTAAAGCTAGTTTAGAAAAACAAGAATGTACTACTTTTTATACTTTGTGGGTTAACTGGCTTCAGCTGGAATCTTCTTTTGTTCTACATGGTATAGCTAAAGTCAATCAGGCAATTTGACTTAGTTGGAAGCCCAGCGGGGACTGAAGCATCCTAGATGGCTGTTCATCCTTCAGAATCTCTCCCCACTTGGCTTCTCATCATTCTTGGCCCAGCTAATTTATAGTATGGCAGCTGGTATCCAACAGGAAACATTGCAAGAGGACAAGTTCCAATGTACAAGTGTTTATCAAACCTCTGCTTGGTAATATCCCATTGGCCAAAGCAAGTCAGTTGGCTAAGAAAAAATATGGAACGGTGTTGTTAAAATATGTAACTATGGGAGGCATACTGCTGCACAACACCATGTAAGGTATACTTACATGAACTGTAAGTGTGAACTGTAAGGTATACTTATCAGTATTCTCTTCACTTCAAAAATATAACATTGAGTAAAAGAAACATGTCACAAGTGAATGTATGACATGAATTTATTTATATAATTGAAAATTTTATATAGTGCTTAGGAATAATGATATATGCAATAATCCTATAAAGACTTAATGAATTGAAAACAATATTCAGAATAACAATTATTTTGCAGTGGGGGGAATAAGAAGGAAGCTCTCAGGGGGCCTCTTAGATTCTACAATATTCCACTTATTGGCCTGAGTAGAAGATACAGAATTTTTAAAATTATTGCTCACTATTTCTCAGTTTTTCATGTAAGTTCTTTTTGTTTTTCCTTTAATTCACAATCACATTATCATATATGATAGATATTGAAGGCAAATGAGATCCATTATGTATATAACCGGTCATATCGGAAAGCAAAACAAAACAGAACACACACATAACATGAGGAGTTAAAAAGACAATAAAGACTTGAGATATGTCATAATGAAGTATCATTTACCAGCAAAAAATGATAAAAATCAAGAGATTAAAGTTAGAGAATGTAAAAGAGAAACAAGATTCATGAACATATGAAAAGGAAAAAATAAGTTATTTAAAGCAGGAAAAATTCTGCTTTAATTCATATTTCTCTACAGCAATATTTAAGAGCTATAATGTAAACTGTAAAGTAAAACCTATAATGTTTTATAAAAAAACAATCTAAACCAAGAATTTTATTTCGTAGAACTCCATTCCAAAAAAACTATAGCATAAATACATAAAATAAATATATAAATGGTTGAATGAATAGATAGATGGAAAAAAAACATTAAATTCAGCCATTCAAGATATGATTAAAAGCAAAGGGGAAGAGGAAACCATACTAAAGGATATTTGTAGTCACTGAATGAATTCAAATAACTAAAACTAAACAACTGTGGGGATTCTTTGATTACTTAAAATAGATTTCATTCCTGGTCAGCAAAATAAGTAATAATAATAATAATAATAATAATAATAATAGAGTAATAATAGCTGTGTAAATCTGCTTATTTCCTCTTTTATGAAGCTACAGTATTTTATAACTTACAAGCTGTTTAAAATTAGCAACTTTAGGGGCGCCTGGGTGGCGCAGACGGTTAAGCGTCCGACTTCAGCCAGGTCATGATCTCGCGATCTGTGAGTTCAAGCCCCGTGTCAGGCTCTGGGCTGATGGCTCCGAGCCTGGAGCCTGTTTCCGATTCTGTGTCTCCCTCTCTCTCTGCCCCTCCCCCGTTCATGCTCTGTCTCTCTCTGTCCCAAAAATAAATAAACGTTGAAAAAAAAAATTAATAAATAAATAAATAAAATTAGCAACTTTATAACTTTATATATTACAAAATTCAAGATTTATCACTATAACTTTCCCCACTTCAGATCAGTTACTCTCAACTCTAGTTTCATGCTAGAGGAATATTTAAAACTACTGATAATCCAGCCACATCCTCTTACATCAATTAAATCAGAATCTATGGGGGAAAGCTCAGGCATCAGGATTTACAATGTTCCCTCTGGTGACCCAGTGTGTAGCCACAGAGTTCTGAGTATGTTTCCTAAATTTAAATAGAGTTTATGGTAACTGTATGTCTTGTGATAAAACAAGATTTATCTGAAATTCATTAATTTCTGCACTTTGTTTTTAGCTCCTTTGTTTAAATGCAGTTGCCTTTTAATCATTTTTTCTAAAACAGTATTCTTTGTGTATCTTTATCAACCTATATTATCTTCATCTTTGTATCTTTTTATGTGCAGTAGAGTGTCTCTATAATGTAAATGAATTTTCTCAGAAACTATCTTCAAATGTTAGAATTTTGGTGTGAATTTTTAATTTTATGTGATTATTCCCTATTGCTTGATATTTTACAACACATATGCTTCATTTTTACAAAAGAATTAAATCAACCTATTTTAAGTTTTATTTTTGAAGTATTGAATTATTTCAGTTTCATACTGTATGTTAGATAATCGCTCATATCTAAATTTAGAGTGCCAGTTCCTCTTTGAAAGATTACATATTCACTTACCAATAATTGAAAATATCATTTTATTAAAAGTATTTGACAATAAAATATTTGTTTGTCTAGAATTTGGTGCCTAGTTTTTATGTGTATGAAGCTAGAATGAGGCAATAGATGCCTGCAGTTTAACATTTCACAGCTTGTACTGGTGAAAATATATGTATCAATGATGTGATAGTTAAATGGGTATACATCAAGGCTAAAAGAAGGAAATGAATATCCATAATTAAATTTTTATATGTTATAGCTTGCGGTGTTGAAATAAATATCTGTCAATGACATGAATGCTAAATGGTTATGTGTCAGCATCTAGAGTACAGAAATTAATATCCTCAATTAAATGTCTATATGTTATGTAAGATTTTGACACAGAAATTCTTTACAACTGGAAATTCCTTTAAGAGTATTTCTATTTTAGAAAAGATAAGATCTGTGTATTTGCTCCTTTTGAAAACATAGAAAGGGTGAAGCACTGAGGGAATTTAATTTATAGAATGTTTGTGATTTTTAAACAGTAAATGACGGATAAGTCAGTTCACATCTCCTTTATGATTTTAATTTCCCAGTACACTGAAAAAGTTGAATCTCTTTTCCCTTTCATTTTTAGCTCTTTATATCAGTCATCTTTGACCATTTTCATTCCATTAAAAGTTAATAGGTTAGAAAAAGTTACATACAATCATAAAATTAAGAGGGATCCTAGCAACAAAATTAATCAAGTTCTAATGAGAAAATATTTTAGTATATTACAAACAATTTTTCTGTGTAGTGTCAATGCTTTGAAAATAATTCAAAAAATTTAAAATATCTTGCTTATATAGAGAAATGATATGCAAGTATTTAAGTATCTTTTAGGACTACAGAAAAATCCATCTCCCTGAGAACTATAACTACTGGACATTTCAAATAGCCTTGCAATCGGTTCGTTCACAACACAGAAATTCATTTAGAGACACTCTTTAGTTAATAGTCTTTCAGAATGATGTCTATTTGGGAAATGGTTTGGAAATAGCACATGGAAAATTCAGCTATAGTAGGTTACTGAAGATTCTTCTGGAAATTCTGTAAGGGTAATGTTCATTAACTAGGAAAAATAAGTCAATTGTTACTACATTGTAAGAAGAAGCAGGTATGACAAACTAATATTAGAAATAATGCAGTTTCATTCTCTACTGATCCTAAACAAGAAATGCAAATGCTTAACCACATACCAACTATAAATTATTTCTTTTCATGTGGCATTCACATTAGAAATATGCATCTTCACAACTAAATTTCAGTATACAGATACAAAAACACATTCATACACATGTGCATGGTAGCAACTCACTACAAACTTTGTTTTGTTAACTTATAGGAGAATCAGCATTTGGAAATTTTAGTTGCCATTACCAAATCCCTTTTCCCTCAAGATTTCTCCATTTTGAGCACAAATCAAGCTGCTACTTTGTGCTCGCATCAGGCTGTGTGTGTACAAGTATCCTGGCAACCACATGTGCAGTTGCATTGACCCCTTGAAGCACCGGATGAGAGGAAAATTGCTAAGGTCAAGAAATAAGTTTTACGGAAAAACTGCCATAAGTAATAAAATTTCTCTGAGTTGTGTTTTTTTTTTTTTTTGAGCCAGTAGCATTTTCACCAGATGAATCAATAAACTCTTGATTTTAGAGACATTTGCCTTTACTACCTAAATAAGAATGTGAGGTCACAAAAATGAAATGGGTTTTCATTCTATGACAATGTAATATAGATCCAGACCCCCAATATGAACACTTTAAATTCATTACCTGAATATTTCTTTTACTCTAGATTGGAGAGTTTTTCCATTATTATGATTGATATACGAAAACATATCTGAAAACCTTGAAAATATGAAATGGTCTGAATACACTGGTTAGACTGTATATGCTGAGCATGCTAAACTGCTGTTGATAATGATTTTAATTACCCCAGCATCCACTCTGGACAGACTAACCTCTCAACTGCATCAATGATGATGAAAAATTATCCAGTCCCAATGTACCATAAAAAACATACACCTTCTCTGACTTGGCTGCTTACAATTTGGGAGGGGTCAGTAAGAGAAGGCTAAAAAGTGTTCAACGGGCCACATTCTATCATCAGTCTACTTAAAAGACTAAAAAATGTTCCCTAATATTTAGCTAGACACATTTTTCTGTTACCACTTCAGCCTGTGAACATGAAAACATATTGATTACATGAAAATTGCAAAGGTTAATTTTTAGAAAACTTAGCTTTTAATGTAAAAGAAAAGAAAGGTACAACACCTGAAGAAACTGGAAAAAGAACAGAGTAAAATAAAAAAAAAAGAGAAGAAATAAGGATAGAAATAATAGAATTTAAAAAAATCAATAGCAAAGATTTAAAAACGAAAACAAGTAGCTGAGGGGCTCATGGGTGGATCAGTCAGTTAAGTGTCCGACTCTTAATTTTGGCTCAGGTCACAATCTCACAGTTTCATGAGTTCAAGCCCCACCTTGGGCTCTGGGCTGACAGCGCAAAGGCTGCTTGAGATTCCCCCTCTCTCTGTGCCCCTACCCTGCTCGCACTCTCTCTGTCCTTCTCAACAATAAACACATTTAAAAAAACTTAAAAACAAGTAGTTGAGAAGATTGTTCAAGATTTTTGTGTTTTGACAAAACTGATGAAGAAAAAGTATAGAACAAAAAAAGTCAAAATTATTGATACAATCGAGTTTAAAATACAATATTATTAAATTTATGTGTTAACAAATTTGATTAATTGAAATGTATACATTTCTTATAAAAGTAACGCCAAAACCAGAGAAAGAATAATAGAAAGTTACATATTGCACAGACCTGCAAGCTACTAATTTTTGTAAATAATTTTAGGATTTTCCTCCCAATTTACCATGGTTCTACATGCTAAAATGGACGTGTTTTCCTATTTCTTATACAGTTGATCTTTATACTCATTACTTTCTTAACAGATTCTTTAAATTTCTGAAGTACATGAGATGAAAACGCTTTTATCTATTTTGAACTTTATACAGCATATAAAATCTGTATTTATATTTTGAATCCTGTAATTACTAATAGATAATATTACATTGCTCTTCCAAGACTTTAGGCAGAACATGAAATAAATGTATTTAAGAAGAATATATATATATATATTTCTAACTATATAATTGTTTCTATGTATTTGTATGTGTGATATACATCATACATATATACATATGTCATAAACATAAATATAGAACAAATAATTATAAAAATAAAAAAATAAAAAATTGCATTAATATTTTTGAAAGTTAGTACTAGGATATACTAATTGGGGCAGCCTTGAAAATATAATAAATGAGTGATCCAGCTGCTGCACTTTAATATTCCTAACAACATTTTTGAAAGCACAGAGAGCTGATGGGCTGCTCCCAGCCAAGATTCCAGTGCAACAGGGATACTAACACAGATCTGTTTCTGGTATAAACAAACTTCTTTGCTTACCGGCTTTGGCTTGAAGGCTTCCCAAAGGCTTCGCCAAACCTGCCTTAGATTGCACAGTATTACAGTTCCTCTTTCTCTTGCACTCAGGGTCAGACTTGCATTGTCTTCTCAGCCTGTCCAGACCCCTTCTCTCATAAAGCCATTTTTTTCTAAAAAAAAAATCCTTATATATTTAATCATGTCTTGGTGTTGATTTCTCAGGAAAACTGGGTCACAACTTGCTTGATCTCACATGTACTACTAAGTTATGCTAATCATTACCAAAGCCTAGTCAGAAGTACTTCTAAGGAAATTCACAAGAAAAAGATTAGCAAATGTGTTTTATAAAGTTTTCATTGCATTTCAAAATACTTACTTGTTAATGCAAAGAAGAATGTGCACTGAATTTTTTCTCTAAATTTTTATTTAAATTCCAGTAAGTGTACATATAGTGTAATATTAGTTTCAGGTGTAGAATTTAGTGACTCATCACTTACATACAACACCCAGTGCTCATCACAACTGCCCTCCTTAAATACACATCACACAGCCTCTGGCCTACCTCCCCGCTAGTACCCGCCCCCCCCCCTCCCCCAGTTTGTTCTCTGTAGTTAAGAGTCTGTTTCCTGGCTTGTGTCTCTTTTTTCTCCCTTATGTTCATCGCTTTTATTTCTTAAATTCCACATATGAGTAAAATCATATGATATTTGTCTTTTTCTGACTGACTTAACTTCATTTAGCATAATACTCTCTAGCATTATACACATCGTTGCAAATGGCAAGATTTCATTCTTTTTGATGGCTAAGTAATATTCCATTATATATACACCACATCTTCTTCATCTTTTCCTCAGGTGATGGACATTTGGGCTCTTTCCATAACTCAGCTATTGTAGATAATGCTGCTGTAAACACTGGGGTACATGTATCACTTCGAATTAGTATTTTTGTATTCCTTGGGTAAATACTTAGTAGTGCAATTGCTGGATCTTAGGGTAACTCTATTTTTGACATTTTGAGGAACCTCCATTCTGTTTTCCACAGTGGCTACACCAATTTGCATTCCGACCAACAGCACATGAGGATTCTGAGGGAAATTTTATAGTGGCCTCTAGCATCAGTCTAAAGTTTACAACCACTTGGTATCAATGAGTATGGATTGTTTATGTAAACAATCTAATAATTATAATCTTAATTGTAAATACAATAAAATTGACTCAATATTCAGTAAAAAGAAAAAATCACCAGTATTCTCTAAATTGCAAGACCATCCTAATTAGCACATAGTGTTTTCTTGAATTTTTGAAGATTATAATTGCCTTTGAAAATGTGTTGAAATTTATAGAACTTCTTTCCATAATAATGCACATATATATAATTTTTCCCGTGTGTGTGTGTGTGTGTGTGTGTGTGTGCGCGCGCGCGCGCAGGTTTACACAGTCCTTTGCCTTACAGACAGGAGGCATATTACTAAGTTGATTTTATTTTTCAGTGAGTAAATTATAATGATGAGTGTATTATTCTTAAATAGCATCATTAAATTATATAAAATATGTAATCAACTTTGTTTATTTAACCAATTTTCCACTGTAGTATTTTAAAAAGCTTTGGATATTACTGTAGTTAAGTATTTGAGTATATTAATAATTATTTGCATAGGATATATTTCTAGCACTAGAATTCCTATATAAAAATATGCTTATTAAAAATATAAAAATACACACTACCCTAAAAATTTCAAAATAAAGTACTTGTTTATCTGAGCCCTTAATGTCACTAATTATAATTTATTTTATCATTGATAAATTGAGGGTGAAATGTCATTTTATTGTCTAAATATATATTTCACTGATCTCTAGAGAAGTCCACTTACCTACCTCTTTTTTCCCCATAGTGTTTATTGTTTTTGTTTTCCTTTGTTAATTTCCTCCATACTACATTTTCTCTATTTCTCTATTAATAAGTTGAATTGCATTAATGGATTTAGAACAATCTATTCTTGCCTTTCTGGAGTGACTGCAATTGTCTATACTGTGTTGTTTAATTACATTTGTTAATATTTAATAAAGTTGAACATCCATAATTAGATTCATTTTTTTATTTTTTAATATTTATTTTTGTTACATTTTTGCATTAGTGATTTGCTGGCTCTATAAAAACAACTTATGCCTTGAAAGGGTTAAATTTTAGCTTCAACTCACCCCTGCACTTTTCCGAGGCTAGAGTTCTCTGGGAAGTCTCAAGTTGCTTATTGTATCTTTCATCCTTCTTACTTCTCTGTTAGATTTTCTATTTTTTCATGGGTTCTTAAACCCTAATTTTCTAAAAGTATTTCTTTCATCTAGTTTTTGGTAGCTGTTACCATGGATTTTTGAAGTACTCTTTTCTAAGCTCAGATTTATTTCTAATCTCAAGAACTATATGTTCCGATTTCATTACAAAGTTCCTATATATTGACAAATAATTTCTAAGCAATAACAATACAAAATTACATCAAAGTTAGACCACTAAGAGTAAATTAAAGAGGTGACATTTGATTAAAAACTTAAAAAATATTTAACCTCACTGCTTTTAAATATTTGAGACTCAAAAAAGATTAGTCTGTGATTTAGTGTAACATCATGTCCAAAATTAAAATGAGCAGTGTAAAAGCATAGATTTCTGTTTGGTTCTGCTTCTCTTTTGTCACATCATAATGTTATTTTACCATAATTTACTCTCTTATAACATAAGAGAAGTGAAGAATATGGTCTCTGAGGTGTTTTATAGTTTTGTAATTCCCAAAGTTGAATGTCCCTAATTTTATAATGAAAACTAAAATCGGAAGTAGGTTCTAGGTCTAGATCTGTGTCATCTGTACTGACAGCATAGTTGAAGGCTTGGTGTAAGTTCTCTGGGGAAAGCATACCAAAAGGAATGTAGATGGGCCTAGTATTCAGTAATGCTCACACTATGGAAAGAAAAAAAATGGGGAAAACTAGAAAAGGAAAGAATATATTTATACTTTTAATTTGATGCAGTGTTACTGACATTGATAGAGTATAAAGTTCACCTTAAAACATGTTTTCAACAAAGATGAATTATGTTTAACTGAGTCAGGAAACCAACCAGACAGCAGAGATAATCAATTTATGTTAATAGTTTAAAACTTACAATGAAAGTCTCACACTATTTCTTAGATTCATTTAGTGATAAACTCATCCTCTGATATATTTTATAAATGGAACCTAAGGAAGAAGTATGGATGTCAAGAGGAAAGGGGAATAAACTATGTGACAGGAGACTGCTGTTCTTTCCTTCTAAATTATAGAAACAATGCAACTGATAATATTTTGCATTTAGACCGTTTCCCTTCTAAAAGCTTAAAACAGCACAGAGATTAAACTGGATGTCCTTTTTCTTACCCATCCAACCAAGCACAAAAATGCAGCAAAAACTAAAGAGCTATTCTGATTGCTTTTCTGATAAACCCTAATCAGTGATATACTGTTTTCTTCATCATATGACAAGCTCTACTGTCTTTAAAAACCGCCTATGTTTGTTATCATTGTTCTCTAGTCACTAAGTACAGGTATTTGACTACTGTCTTGGTGCTCAGCTGATGTTTGTGTATTATGTGTTGAGGCAAGGGATATTTGGAAGATGAAGTGTTGACAAAGGGCTACTGACATTCATCTTTAGAGCACCTCTAGTGTATTATTAATAGGGACATTTAACAGAGAGCCGAGCTCTTATTAATCAAAATAGCATTCTTATCCAAAAGCTCTTTGGGAGAAGTTATCAATAAAGAATTTTATTGCAACAGAAATTGTGCCAGGCCATTAATATAAAACAAATACAGATAGCACTTAGAGATTGAAATTGGAAGTGGATGGGATGTCATTATGAGAAAATGGATTGAAACATGCTGAATCTCACTAATCCAATTCTTGACAGGCCATAATTTGCAACAGTGACTCTACTCATAAGAGTGTTCTGTGGTAAATTATAGATGGATGAAAAAACGTAAATTCTAAACATTTTTGAATTGTCATACCTAATTGTCTGCTGTAGCTTTATTGCCTTAGTCCAGAACTCTACCTTGGGTTTTCCTCTACAGATAAAACTTTTCTTAATATGAAATATTTACATGAATATATTTAAACCATAATTACATGTTGTTTTCTAATTAACTGTTGCTTTATTCACTTAATCTTTAATCCTAAATTACTTATTAAAACATTTATTCTACAATCACTCTCTCTCTCTCTCATAATTGTATTTCACTAAATGAAGATTCTTTATGTTGCAAGTAACAGAAGTCCATTCAACCAACTTAAGTAAAAGAGAGTTTGGTGTTTCTCAAAGAACCTGACAAAGATATAACTCAAATTAAAATCTACTGGGAACCACATATTTAGATGTCATCAAGACATTATTTCTTTCATTTTTTTTTCTCGATACATTTCTGCTTCATTCTTCACTCTTCCTACAGAAAGGATCTTCTACTTGTTAATACAAACAGCACAATAGTCAGAGGTATGAAGTGTACTGCTGGCACTGAAGACAAACTTCTTTTTTTTCATCCATTTCTCTGTATCTGGTTATCTATCTCTGTCTCCATCTCTCCCCTTCCCTCTGTCTTGCCTCTTCTTCCCTTCCTCCCTCCTTTTTTCCCTTTTCTCTTCCTTTTCTTCATGCCTCTCATTCTTTCTTTCCCTCCATTCCATGGAACCCTTAGAATTGGGAATAGGATTAGCTCAGCTTGTGGCAGGTATCCATGCTGAAACAATTCCAGAAAGAAAATACTGCTTAATTTGAAGTGGCTACTTCCTTGGGTAGAGGCCAATCAGTAACATTTTTAAGACTAGGTGGGTGAAATTGAGTGAAGGGACTACTCTGCAGACAAAGCAACTGGTCTGGAACTTAAATACATATGATAGTGCCATGTGAAATTTATACCCTTTTTTAATACCTTCTCTAGATTTGTCACTTCTTTTCTGTTATATTAATTATATTAGTATATTAAAGTATATTAATTATATTAAGTATAATATATTAATTTTCAAAATTATATACTAATGATATTAATTTCCACTTTTTAAAATGCTTATTTATTTACTTATTTTTTGAGAGAGAGAGAGAGACAGGGTGTGTGAGTGGGAGAGGGGCAGAGAGAAAGGGAGAGAGAGAATCCCAAGCAGGTTCTGCCCTGTCAGCAAAGAGCCTGACGTGGGGCCCATGAACCATGAGATCATGACCAGAGCCAAAATCAAGAACCAGACACTAAACTGTCTGGGGCATCCAGGTGCCCCTCCAAATTTTATATTAAGCCAAAAATATACCTCTGGTGGTAAATATTAAATATTTTATTGTTTAATAGATATCTTTATTATTTTGATTTTGTTTTCAAACTCTCCAGTTAAATTGTCCTTTTCCTTTCCAATTTATGTTTTCTGTTCTTTTATACTTCCTTCAATGCCAAAATTGGTAACCCAGTGCATCATTTAAAATCCCAAATGCACTGTACACCAACTTTGCTGAAGCTGCAATTTTGAGATGAGCCTTTGGGGTATTTTTTGTTTTGATTTAACAGGAAAAATTAACAGGGTCATTCATGCAAAATTTTGCACACCAAACTAAATATCTAATTATGCTTTCCTATAGCAGACTGTGCTTTGCTCCAGATGTACGCTCTTAAATAGCTCTTTAATGTTCTGCAACTCCAAGTAATGGCATTCCGAAACTTTCATTTTTTCCCTCGTAAAATCAGTTTATCAACTTTAGTCAAAGAATAAACGTGTCTATATCATGACACAATCTACTAAGTCAATCATGTTTATGCTTGATTTTGGGAGAAAGTCAAGCTTGTGTCACTTTGATGTTTAAGTGGCATAAGAACTTGCATAGATATGAGGAGACTAAATCTTTCTGGCAATACAGAAATACAAACAGGAATATTTCCAGAACATTGCTTATGGAGGTCATAAAACAAAATTTAAGAAAGTATCACACCACGTTAAAATGCCTGGTTTCAGAAAAATAGAAAAAAATCTTCAATGAAGGCTTTATTTTTCCTAAATAAGGCATTTTAACCTGGAATGACCATACTTGTATGTACATTTTGTGTGTGTGTGTGTGTGTGTGTGTGTGTGTGTGTGTATAACAGTTTGTTTCTAGTATATTATTGGTTCTTTCATTGGTTTTGTACTTTGCATGTTTCAATTTTAATCTACCATAAAATACAAATGATTTATTGTTACTGAAGTACTCTCCAATACAAAATTTTCTACTGTGGCAATTTTGGAAATTCATTTAAATATTCCAGATACAAAAATCTTAGCAGTGAAATCAGTTAACCACAAACTGATCTTGTAATTATAAATGCTGCATGTAGAACTCAATACATTTTTAATGCTCAAATTAAGACACACTAATTACACAGTAACTGCCTAAATAAATGGCATATAATTTAGAGTTATGCCAAAGAGTGCTGCTCAGATTCAGATGCTTCTAATCATGGGGGAAACTTGTTCACTGCTGGTAAAATGTTAACTTTGATGAACAAACTGGTGATTACCCAAGAAAAGATCTACCAATGGAAATACTGAGTTCATATAATTTCAGGTGTCTTTTTTTATTGACCTATTTTAAAGATTGTTTTTAAACTCTTTATTTCAGTTTCTTGTTAATTCATTCAGTGTTTCATAACAATGGGAGGTTCCAACTTTCAAAAAAGATCTTTTTCTAAAAGTCAAACGGACTGCTCATAGAAACAGTATTTTGAATGCTAATTATGTTCCAGAGTATAGTAAACAAATATCAGTTTTATTACATGTCACTCTGAAACTTAAGATTTCTAACATAAGTCAGTGTATAGTAAGTCTGCTATATAAAAATAGCAGAAATAAACAGAAAATTGAATAGGGATTCAAATGTTAATATGAATTCTAATTCTTGAAGGATAAAGAGTTTTCACTAAAAGAGAATAAAAGAGGTAGAAAGAGGTAGATGGAATAAAAGATGATAGATGGAAGTAAAAGAGATCCATATGGGGAATTCTAAGCAATGTCAATATTTATCAAGTTTAATATCACATGCGTTTCTTTTAAAAAAATTTTAATGTTTATTTATTTTTGAGAGAGAGGCAGAGTATGAGTGGGGGAGGGGCAGAGAGAGAGGGAGACACAGAATCTGAAGCAGGCTCCAGGCTCTGAGCTGTCAACACAGAGCCCAAAGCAGGGATCCAAATCACAAACCGCGAGATCGTGACCTGAGCCGAAGTCAAACGCTTAAATGACTGAGCCACCTAGGCACTCCCGTCACATGCTTTTCTTTAGGATTAAATTCACTTAAATTTTATGACTTTCATTTTCCTTGATATATATTTACCATTACCTTTCTTTTGTGTTTTTGTGCTTAAGAGAGATCATTCTTTGACCCACAAATGGAATAAATATAAAAGGTTAAATAAAAGAGGGAGAGGTCAACAAAGACCTTCTTGTAATAACTAAAGAAAAACTGAAAGAGAAGGTAAATAAAAAGATAAAAAAGTAATGTGTACATAAGTATGAAAAATTGTCTTAACTGAATGAATTTAACTGAACTGTAAGTGAATTAAAAAAGAAAATGAAGTAAATTATAAGTGCAAACTTTCTTTGAATGGAAATAAAAGAAGTGGTTAAGAATGACAAATTAGATAGTAGACAAGCCATTACTCACCAGAACTACTGAATTCTTCTCCAATCAGGGATGGGGAGAGGAAGACCTCAAAATCCCCAAAGCCAGGGAAGGGTGGGATCATCTATTAATGAAAAGGGAGATTGAATATGTCAGATATTCATTCATCACTGAATGTAGAGTGCTAGAATTATTAGTTTCTTTCTTGTATTTTTCCAAGCAGCTTATTGTGGAATTTCTGGGGGAGTGCATAGGAGCCTTCAAGACCTAGTGTTTTGATGTTTTTCTTCAGTTGCAAAGTACAGAAAATCCCTTAAATAATTCAAGTAATTAGGTAATTTTTTGACCAAATGCAGAGAAAACCCAATACACTTAGCAGCAGCAGTAAGAATAGTAAGGCTTCAGATCCTGTAATCATTTTCCATGCAGTTAAGGCCAGGATGATGTCACAAGGTATATTACCACTTGCTTTTATAGAAACTAAATATCAGACAATTTTACTAAGAAAAACAATACGGAGATTCAGTAATTAAAATGCCCACTGTTTTTCATAATCTCTGAAAGCGTTAAAACATTAAATCATACTGTGCTCATCAGGTAAATATTGGTACCAAATCAAACATGGAGAAGGGAGAAAAACATAAAAAAATATCAAACAATTAGCATCCATGGCTCTCTTATCTTGAATGTATCATCTCACTTAAACTTGTCCTAGACCAGACTTGCTCTAAATGATACTTACATTTCATATTCATTTATTCCATGAAAGAAAGAATTCCTCTATCATCCCTTTAAAACTAAAACTCAATAAAATATGATGAATGTTTTAATTTAATAAGCTAAAAATCCTAATTATCATTTAAGCTGAGAAATTTATAGGTATCAATACATATATAGAATTAAAAGTAATTCAAATAATAGGACAATTAAGTATTTACATAAAGTTGATGCTTTTTCTGACAATTACATTAAACTTACTGGTTTGACCAATGTGCCCTTTAATATCTGTATTCTCACTAGAGTACTATAACCTGTACAGAGAACGTATTGTCAATGCCTAACATCTACATCTTCCATCATCAGAGGTGAGGATACATTATGAAATAAGAAGGGAGAACTGGAGAAAAATTCATTCTAACTGATTATCTAAGCCTCAACAACTTCCGTAGGTAAATCTTGGAATAAAAATGTTTAGGGGCACCTGTGTGGCTCAGTCGGTTGAGTGTCCGACTTTGGCTCAGGTCTTGATTTCACAGTCCATGGGTTCAACCCCGCATCGAGCTCTGTGCTGATGGCTCGGAGTCTGCAGCCTGCTTCAAATTCTGTCTCCCTCTCTCTCTGCCCCTCCCCCATTCATTCTCCCTCTCTCTCTCTCTCTCTCTCTCTCTCTCTCTCTCTTTCTCTCTCAAAAATAAACATTAAAAAGATTTTAAAATGTTTAAACTAATCATTATCCTTTTTAACATAGGTTTAAAGACATGGCTTTTTCCAGCGATCCTTCAGACAAAAATTTCATAGTAAAATACAGATATATATAGATGTTCTAACCAACATTTATAAAATGTCCCACAAAATACTCGTAAATAAAAAAGATGGATGTGTTATTTCTCCGGGTATTTTTTTTGGATGTGAAATTTCTATAATGTAAAATTCTGCATTGTAGTTAATATTTCTCAATTGTAATTATAACTACATACTTACATACTCTTGCTACTGATCAAACCTAAATAAGTTGAGGGTCCTTAAACTGAAAATGTTACATATCAAGTTTCCTTTAAAATGTTTCATTTATTGATTGATGTTATTTTATCTGTTTTTACCTAGGGCATAAAGTTCTTTTGATGTAAAAATACAAGACTATGTATTTCCTTTGAATATTTTCTGTGTACCTCTGAACACTTCACTTACATATTAGTTTTGGGTAATTAAAGGGTCAGCAAACATTTTCTATAAAAGGCAATGTAGTAAATATTTTAGACATTACAGGCCACATAAGTAGCTGTTGCATATTCTTTTTTTAACCCTTTAATGTAAAATAATAAAATTAAAAATAAAAACCTTAGATGATCTTGGATACAATAATGACTTCTTAGATAAAACAAAGGCATTACCCAGGAAAGAAATCATTGACAAACTAGACTTCATTAATATTAGAAATTCTTATTTGCTCAGACAACATCAAGAGAATAAGGCAAGCCACAGACTAATTGTTAAAGTATTTGCAAAAGATACCTCTGATAAAGGACTGATACCCAAAATATACAAATAACTCTTAAAACTCAACAATAAGAAATCAGGGTGATGTCAGCATCATGGCAATATAACCTGTCTACCTTTTGTCAACTGCTAAAAATCAGCATAAATTCACAAACAAAAGTACCTCTAGGAATTGTGGGATCCAGCACCATATGCCAAAGGACTCGCGAGAAGACTTGCCCATCTGTACATTGGGTTTTATGCAGACAGACCTGAGTTCTGTCTGTGGAATCAGCAGAGGCCACATACTAACACCATTTCTTCTTGGTCGTGGTAGGGTATAACCCAGAAAGTGATGATTTGGCCACTGAGACACAAGAGAGGTTTTGTAGAAGTCTAGTCTTCCTGAGGAGAGATTCTAATACTCCCTTGGAAGAAAATAAATAAACAAACATGAGTTTGGATATCCTGAAGTGGGTAGGAGGAACTTTTCCAGTATTGTCTCTCCTTCAGGACCACATAGTACAGAGCTGAACTAGCTAGCAATGACCTCTCTGACAGACGAAAAGTAGAGTAGTGCGTTAGTACCCTCATATTCCAACTATGTAGGATTCTGAGAAACCCACTGCTTTCCAGCAGCACCCAGAATACTGAAGCGGGATGTCCAAGGCTGGGAGCAGTGAGGGGATCAGGGAAGAGGCATAAAAGAATATCAAAAGGCAACACTGGGATGCAGTTCCTGCTGACTGTTAAGGACTATCACAAGAAGCCTGCCCAATGCTGCTGGGAGAACCTCACCCAAGAACTCCCACCCCCACCCATGGGTACCCCCAACACCTTAGTGCTAAACCTACACTTCTCTGATCACTCTGCAGTTGGCTCCTTGTGAATGCTTATGATACAGCATCAGGAAAGTGCTCCCTGCATATCAAATGTGCTCAGAAAATCAAAGCAGTGTCTGTAAGTAAAGGAGAAAATACGAACTTGAACCACTGTGCCACTTTCTGGAAAATAAAAGAGTTTTCCAGCAGCCAGCCTACTGAGTTGCCAAAACAAGGGGAAATATACAGACTTAAGAATTTAGCCACAAGAGGGAGAAGGAAGTGGGGAGCAGGTATATTGATACAAAGTTGGATAAAATCCTAGATATAAGATCAATGAAAAAAAGTCTAACACTGGAGGACAAGAAGTACAGATAGGAGGAGTAATAATTAGTAAATTATTACTAATTATTACTAATAATTAATAAAGATAGGAGTAATTTTGAAATGTGAAAATTGCAACATAAAAAATAAGAGAAAAATGGAGAATGAAGGTAATAGGTAATCAGTAAAAGATAACAATAATCCTCTAGTACCCAAACTCAAAGACATGACTTTTCAAACTAGCTAAGAAAGAATTCAAAATAGCTGTTTTGAAGAATCTTAACAAGCTACAGAAAAGACAGAAAGATAATTCAATGAAATCAGAAGAACACTTCATCAACAAAATAAGAAATTCATCAAAAATACAAAAATCATACAAAATAGCCAAATAGAAATTCTGGAGATGAAGAATGCAATGAATGAAATATAAATAATAAATAAATAAACAAACAAATACACATACATACATACATACATACATAAATGCAACAAGAGAGCATCAATATGAGAACAGACCAAAAAGAAGACAGAATCAGTGAGTCAGAAGATAGGAATTCTGAACAACCTAGTTGTGGGAAAACAAAGAAAAAATAATGAAGAATAAGCCAAATGAACAAACAAACAAAAAAACCTACCTAATCTATGGGACATGATCAAAGGTACATATACCAGATTAACTGGAATTCCAGAATACAGGGACAAGAGGTTAGAAAGCTTATGTAAAGAAATAATAGCTGATAACATCCCAAACCTGGGGAGAGATTTGGACACCCAAGTTCACACAGTGTATAGATTACCTTATTATCTCATTTCAAAACAACAAGGGGCACCTGGGTGGCTCAGTCAGTTAAACATCCAATTCTTGATTTTGTCTCAGGTCATAATCTCATGGTTCTTGGGATGGAGCCCTACAGCAGGCTCTGTGTTGATACCATGGAGCCTACTTGGGATTCTCTCTTTCCCTCTATCTCTGACTCTCCACCATTGACACGAGTGCACACATGCTCTCTCACTCTCTCAAAATAAATAAATAAACATTAAAAAAATAAACAACAAAAAATACTCTTTTTTCAAGACACATTATAATGAAATGTTCAAAAACCAAAGTCAAAGATAGAATCAAAATAACAAGCTAGAGAATAAAAGGAATGTGACCTACAAAAGAAGTCTCATTGGTCTATCAGTAAATTTTGCAGCAGAAACCTCACAGGCCAGGAGACATATAATAATAAATTTAAAGTGTCAAAAGAATAAAAAAAGCCAATCAAGAATACTCTATCCAACAATGTTATCATTCAGATAGGATGCAGAATAAAGACTTTTCTAGACTGAAAAGAGACAGAGAGAGAGACAGAGAGAGAGAGAGAGAGAGAGAAAAGGGGGGAGAGTTAATGACCACTACACCTGCCTTGCAAGAAATGCTCAAAGCTTTTCAGAAAAAATGGAAAGATGCTAATTAGTAACAAGGATATAAAGGTAAATATACCTTTATACCTGATAAAGGTAAATATACAGTCATATTTTAAAAACCAATTCTGCAATATAAGTGTGTGAAACACTTAACTATATGTAGTATAACAGTCTAAGAAAAATAGTATGAAAATAACTATAGCCACTATACTTTGTTAATGAATACACAATATAAAAGAGGTAAATTGTAACATTAAAAACATGAAGAAAGGAATAAAAGGGTAGGGGTTTTGAATCAAGTTGCTATATGCTTAAAATGGATTATTGTATTTGTAAGATGATTTTTGTAAGCCTCACATTAACACAAAGCAAAAACCTAGGGTAGATTCACAAAGATAAAGAAAGATGAACCATCATATTACTACAGAAAATCACCAATTCACAAAGGTAGGTAGAAACAGAAGGAAAACAACATCAATATAAATACAAAGCAGCCAGAAAGTAATTAATAAGATGTTATTAGTATATCTTATGTACCAATAATTTCTCTTAACGTAAATGGGCTGACTTCACCAATAAAAAGACGCAGAATACCTGAAAGGATTAAAAAAAAAGCAACTGTATGCTGTCTGCAAGAGACTCGCTTCAGCTTTAACAACACACATGGACTCAAAGTGAAGGGCTGGTGTATTGGATGACCTACAGTTCTCTTCCTCCTATGTGTCTACTTTTATACAGAACACTACTATACTAACAATACCTCTGACATCAGATGTGTGGAAATTTTCCCACACAAAGCAATTCTCTGCAATAGCAGCTGGACATCCTACAATTAAGTGAATTCTGACATTACCTACCTGAAGATACCATCAGGTCTCATAGGAAGGCTCAGTTCCATGAGACTGTCCCCCACTTCAGATGCCAGTCACAAACAGGAGGTCCCCAGGCTACCTACAACTTCCGTCTGACTTGGCTATATAATAGAGTTTCCCATGACTTTCTTCCCTTTTGGATTACTTTAACTTGGTAGAACAACTCACAGAACTCAGGAAAACACTTATTGACATCTATCATCTTATTGAAGGATATGCTGAAGGATACAGATGAATAGCCAAAGAAATACATAGGATAAAGTCTGGGAGGGTCTCAAATGCAAGAGCTTCTGTCCCCATGGAGTTGGGGTGCTTCATTCTCCCAGTACATAGATGTGTTAACCAATCCAGAACCTTTCTGAACCTTATACTATTAGGATTTTTATGCGGCCTTTATCACATAGGCAAGATTGATCATTAACTTAATTTTCAGTTCTTCTATCTTCTCAAGAGAATGGGGGTGAGTGGGGACCAAAAACTCCAAGGTTAGTCTTTCTGGTGACTAAACCCCAAACAAGAGCCATCTAGGAGTCTATCCAGAATCATCTTATTAGAACAAAAGATATTCTAATTACCCAGTAAATTGGAAGGATTTCAGGAGCTCTGTGTCAAGAACGTGCGGCAAAGACCAATATATTTTTTTCTAATATCTCACAGATGAAAAAGATATTCCATGCAAATAGAAAACAAAAGCAAATGATGAGGTGCATGGGTGGCTTAGTCAATTGAGCATCCAACCCTTGGTTTCAGCTCAAGTCAAGATCTTGCCCTATGTTTGGCTCTGTGTTGATAGCACACAGTCTGCTTGCGTTTCTCTCTCCCCCTCCCCCACTCACATGCTCACTCTCTCTCAAAAATAAATAAACGTTAAAAAATTGTTTAAAAAAAAAGGAAACAGAAGAAAATGTGAATACTGATAATTATACCAGACAAAGTAGACTTTATGACAAAAATGAAAATGAGAGACAAAAAAGATTATTATATAATGATAAAGGAGTCAGTTAATCAAAAAGAGATGATGAAAATCAAAAATATATACACCTAACATTGAGATACCTATATATATTAAGCAAATATTAACAGATCTGAAGAGGGATAAATAGATAATATAAATGTAGTAGAAAACTTCAATAACCCATTTTCCTCAATGGATAGATCACTCAGATAGAAAATCAGCAAAGAATCACTGACCTTGAATCAAACACAAGGCTAAATGGACATAATAGAAATTTATAGAATGTTCCATTCAACATAAGCAGAATACACATTATTCTCAAATGCAAACAAAACATTCTCCAACACAGATCATATGATATGCCACAAAACAAATCTTACAAGTTTTAAGAAGTTCTAAGATTTAAGAAGATTTAGAAGATCTAGGAAGATTCAAATTCCCATGTATCTTTTCTAATCATTATGGTATAAAACTAGAAATCAATAAGAAAGAGAAAACTGCAAAGTTCACAAATATGTGTACATTCAAAAACATGCTTCTGAACAACCAATGGGTCAAAGAAGATATTAGAAGAATATCAAGAAATATCTTGAAATGAACAAACACAATATCAAAACATTATGAAACAATGCAAAAGTAGTTCTAAGAGGGAAGTTTATAACAATAAATGCCTGCATTAAGAAACAAGACAGAACTCAAAGAACCTCACTTTTCACCTCCATGAGCTACAAAAAAGGGACAAACTAAGCCAGAAATTAATAGAAGAAAAGAAATAATAAAGATCAGAGCAGAAGTAAAAACAAAATACAGATGAGAAAAACAATAGCAAAGATCAATGAAACTAAGAACTGGTGATTTGAAAAGATAAAAAGAAAATAATGACAAACCTTTAGCTAGACCAAGAATAAAAGAGAGAAGACTCAAATGAATAAAAAAAGAAATGAAATAGGGGGCATTATAGCTGGTGCCACAGAAATACATAGGATCATAAGAGACTACTGTTAGCAATTATATGCCAAAAATTAAATAACCTAGAAGATATATCCTAGAAACACACAACTACAAGGACTTAATCATGAAGGAATAGAAAATCTGAACAGTTCAATAATGAGTAGAGACTGAATCAGTAATCAAAAATCTCTGAACACACAAAAACCCAGAAGGTGGTTTCACTGGTGAATCCCATCAGACATTTAATTTTTTTTTTCAACGTTTATTTATTTTTGGGACAGAGAGAGACAGAGCATGAATGGGGGAGGGGCAGAGAGAGAGAGGGAGACACAGAATCGGAAACAGGCTCCAGGCTCCGAGCCATCAGCCCAGAGCCCGACGCGGGGCTCGAACTCACGGACCGCGAGATCGTGACCTGGCTGAAGTCGGACGCTTAACCGACTGCGCCACCCAGGCGCCCCCCATCAGACATTTAAAAAAATAACTAAGTCCAACCCCTCACAAACCGTTCCAAAAAATTGAGGAGGGGGTAACACTTCCAAATATATCTTATGTGGCCATAATTACCTTGATAACAAAGTCAGGTAACACTACATTACGAGAAAATAAAACTATATATAAATCAATACCCTTGATGGATATAGATGCAAAGATTCTCAACAAAATATTAGCAAACAATTCAATGAAAGGATCATACACCATGACCAAATGGGGTTCATTTCTGAGATGTTAGAATCATTGAACACACATTAATGTGATACTCTACATTAAGAGAATAAAAGAAAAAATCATATGGTCATCCTAATAAATGCAAAGAAAACATTTGACAAAATACAACATGCTTTCATGATAAAAATCTTCACCAAATTGTGTATAAAAGGAGTATATCTCAACACAATAAAAGCTATATGCCACAAACTCAAAGCTAACATTATACTCAATGATGAAAGATTGAAAGCTATTTTTCTAAGGTCAGAAATAATACAATAGAGTGCCCATTGTTAGCACCTTAATCAACATAGCATTGGAAGTACTAGCTAGTTCAATAAGACAAGAAAAATTTATAAATAAAAGATACTCAGATTTGAAAGAGGAAGTAAAATTGTTGTTATTTGCAGATTATATGATTTTATACAGATATTTCTTGACTTATTACGGGGTTACATACTGAGGAACTGATTGTAAGTTGAAAATGTTAAGTCAAAAAGACATTTAATACATCTAACCTACTAAATAATGTAGACTAGCCTAGCTGACCTTAAATGTGCTCAGAAAACTTATATTAGTCTATGGATGACAACATATCTAAGGTAAAGCCTATTTTATATAGCAAAGTGTTAAATATTTCAGGTAATTCATTGAATATTGCACTGAAAATGAAAAAGAGAATAGTTGTATAGGCATATAACAGTTGTAAGTGCGCTGGTTGTTTACCTTCCAGATTGCAAAGGCTGACTGGGAGTTGCATCTCACTGTCACTGCAGAGCATCATGAGAGAGTACTGTACTGCATATTGCTAGCTTCGAAAAAGATGAAAATTCAAAATGTGAACAATGGTTTCTACTGAATGTGTATTGCTTCCAGACCACTATAAAGTTGAAAGAAATTGTAAGTCTAACCATCATAAGTTGGTGAACTGAATATATAAAATCATAAAGACTCAACCAAAAACTGTTAGAAGTTATCAATGAATTCAGTAAAACTGCAGGGTATCAAATGAATATGCAGAATTTCTATACATTAACAATGACTTCTCAGAAAAATAAACTATTCACTCACCATAGCATCAAAAACAAAACAAAACAAAAAAAAATAGGAATACATTTAACCAAGGAATGTGAAAAATCTTTACACCAAAAACTACCAGAATTTAATGACAGAAATTGAAGACAACAGAAAGAAGTGGGAAAGATATACTATGGTCATTATTAGAATAATTAATATTATTAAAATATTCCAAAGCTATTATGTCCCAAAGTACACTAAAATATCAATGTTCAAAGTATATTAAAATGTTCTATCCAAAGCTATCTATAGGTTCAATGTAATCTCTAACAAACTTTCAATAGCATTTTTCACAGAAATAGAAAAGAAATCCTAAAATTTGTATGGAACCTCATAAGACCCTGAATATCCAAAAAATCCCACTAAAAAACAAAGCTGGAGACATCACGCTGCCTGATTTTAAACTATGTTACAAAGCTATAGTAATTAAAACAGTATGGTACCAGCTTAAAATGTACATCAAGAGGGGCGCTTAGATGGCTCAGTCAGTTAAGTGTCCAACTTTGACTCAGGTCATGATCTCACAGTTTATAAGTTCAAGCCCTGCATTGGGCTCTGTGCTGACAGCTCAGAGCCTGGAGTCTGCTTTAGAATCTGTATCTCCCTCTTTCTCTGCCTCTCTGCCTCGCCCTCCCTCCCTCCCTCCCACTCTCTCTCTCTCTCTCTCATTCTCAAAAAGAAGTAAACATTAATTCTTTTTAAAAAAATGCACACCAAGACCAATGGAATTAGAAGAGAAAGCCCAGAAATAAACTCTGGTATATATGGTCAACTCATATCTGAAAAGGGAGTCAACAATATTCAATATGAAAAGGAGACTCTTCAACAACAATAAAAAACCTGAAAAAAATGGATAACCACACACAGAAAAATGAAATTGGATGCCTATCTTACACCATTCACTAAAATTAACCTAAAATGGATTAAAAACTTAAACATAATTCCTGATAGCATAAAACTTCTAGAAAAAAACAAAAAACAAAAAACAAAAAAGCAAAAAAACATGGGGAAGATGTTCGAAGACATGAGCTTTAGTAATGATTTTTCAGATATGACACAAAAAGCATAAGCAACAAAAGCAAAAGTGAACGAGACTAAATCAAACTAAAAACTTATGCACAGCAAAAGAAAACCTCAAGAAATGAAAAGGCAATGTAACAAACAGGTGAAAATTTTTGCAAATATATTGGATAGGGGGGTAATACCCAAAATATTAAAGAACTCATTCAACTCAACAGCTAACAGTCTGATTTAAAAAATGGGCAGAGGAACTGAACAGGAACAGACTTTTTTTTTTTTCAAATAGGACATCAAAAAGGCCAAAAGGTATATTAAAAGATGTTAAATTGGGGGCTCCTGGGTGGCTCAGTCGGTTAAGCGTCCGACTTCAGCCAGGTCACGATCTCGCGGTCCGCGAGTTCGAGCCCCACGTCAGGCTCTGGGCTGATGGCTCAGAGCCTGGAGCCTGTTTCCGATTCTGTGTCTCCCTCTCTCTGACCCTCCCCCGTTCATGCTCTGTCTCTCTCTGTCCCAAAAATAAATAAATGTTCAAAAAAAAATTAAAAAAAAAAAAGATGTTCAATTGTCACTGACCATGAGTCTGGAGTTCTCTCTTGTCCAACAAGAGAGCAGATGCAGAACTGAATACAAGAGAGGCTAATGTTCAGGAGGACACAAGGGACCTGAACAGGAGGTTCGTATTTACTGAGCTCACAAGATATTACCCATAAGGAGAGTGTGAAGAAAACAAGATCTTATACCTGTGATGAACGTGAAGAAAACTATCAGATCATAATCATTAACTTGTGTGTTCAAGAAGCAAAGCATCTGGGAAGCAAGTGGAGTTTGTGATAACATATTGGCATCATATGGAAAGTAATTTCCTCCAGATGATATAACAAGTTACTCGTGATCGCATTACAATGTCTTGCTAGCTAACCTCAGGTGTGTTCACCCCATGGTGGTGGCTTTCCACCCTAAGCTTTTTTCTAACCCATTTATGTAAGTAGAACCTATTTCCCCACAGTTCCCCCTTTTTTGTTTTTCTTCGCCTTCTTAAGTTTACATGCGAGGACCATCATGACAAGCTTCTGATCCATTTTTTTTTTACTGTTGGGTGGTTTGGAGGGTGATTCGTGACTAGGATCCCCATGATTAAAAAGCCTATTAATCATTAACCTTTGCCTGGTTAATGAATACCAGTGATAGAGATCATGGCCATGAGATGAAGATCAGGGGCATATGCAATACCATTGTGTTGCAAGAGGATGTCAGACTGGTTATATAGGCGTTTAAGGATTCCCCATGTTATATTAGGGGCAGGGACTTGGGTTTGTGGAGCGGCTTCAGGATGAGGAATCAATGATGGAGCTCCTTCCATCTTGAAAAATGGGAGCAGTGTTCACTCATTCAGAGTCATTCTCTGGAAGTCCTGGTTGACTGGAAGATATTCTGGGGGTCTCTACCATGACATGTCATGGCTTCACCAACTGAGAGGGAATCCTCAGAGGTCTGGAATCTGAAAGAACACAAGCATATCCTCGACCCCAGGTGAGAAGTTTGAACCAGCACCATAGGATAAGAGGGTTTATCTAATTAAGAAGAATGTAGCTCAGCTGCAGTTAGTCCTTGAGGGTCAAGATTTGAAAATGTAAGAGTGATCATAGCACAACTGGGGAGAAGTTGAAGTTGTAATGTAGACAGTCATGGGTAATTCCCCATTTTTTGTTTTTTGAACATATTTTAAGGTTTATTATGTGCTTTTTCGACAATTGCTTGGCATTCTGGATTACACGGAAATTTAATTTTATCTGCCATTCCCTTGCCTTGACTTTGTTTCCCACATCACCCCCCCCTGAACAATTCTGACCCTTAAAATCTTTAAGGTTGCTGAGGGTGGATGTTCTTCTCTTCTGTAATTTCTTCCTGCTGAATAGGGGCATAGAAATGTTCTTACCTATGGGTCAATACTGCTCAGCTGGGGTAGGTATAGAGGAGTTACAAAAGGGAAAGATAGAGTTCAGGGGAAATGGAGACTCCTTGAGTTGAAAGAATCATCTATCTATTGGAAGTTATACTGGTGAAGAAGTCTTCCAACAAGAGTCACAAAACTATGACGAAAAGACTCAAAAATGGACATGATTAAAAGATTTAATGCAATTGACAAGGAAATTCAGTTATTTCTGTGGCACAAAACACTTCAATGATCAGAATATCAAGTGATGACCTTATACCAAAAAATATTAAAACTAGAAATTGCATATAATCTCAAGAATAGTTATACCATTTACTCAAACGTAACCTAAGGCTTGTTATTTGTTTGACAGTTCTTCCAGAGTAACTTAACATACCAAAGAAGCCTAATTGGTCAAAAAGACTTCATTTACAATTTAAATATTGGGAAATTTGTTTTAAAAAACCTCAGAAACTTATAAAGCACAAAGCATGTTTACCATCAGACCCTAGTATCCTTAGTTTCTCTGAAATGAGAAGCCAAAAACAGGTAAGCCTTGTTTAGTAAGCAATGCTTTAGCATCCCATCCTATTTAGAAAAGGCCTAGATGCCCAATAAATTCAATCCCAATTTATCACGCAAGTAAAACTTTTTAGGCTACTAAAGTCTTTGGAAGATATCTTAACAATTACCCATGAAAACTATGAGACAAAGCTAACAATTTCTTTAAATCATAACATGAGCTTATTTGACCTTTGATAAACAGGTCTATTTCAAACCAACAAACTTACGTTTGGGTCCACCTAAGACGATTTGTTCCCCATGGTTAATTTTTACCTGGAACACTGGTAGGGAAATCTAAAGTAGGTAGTCTTTGCTCCTTGACATTTCGGAGACAATGTTTAAGGGCTGGGTAAAATGTTTCTATAGCTAATAATATGGCTTGCAGTTATGAATGTTGGCTAGAGCCAGTCCAGTGTATAATATATGTTCCCAGTTTTCCAAAGACAAGAAGCCTTGTGAGTTTTCCCTGAGGTGTGTATAAACACCATAAGGGCATTCTTAATAGGTTGTTGCATCGGGACGAGGATGTCATCAGAGGAAATCTTTTGTTCCTTTAAAAGGTTAGATTTTTCCCAATGACAAAGGAGGGAGTTAGTGTTCTGTGGATGTAGGGGTGCCAAAGGGGCTGGCTAAAAACAAGGGGACTTAGGTTCCTTAGATTGATGCTTCGAGTTAACAAGCATTGTTGAGGATATGGAGATAAAGTAATCCTTGTTTATTGCTAGTGGGAATGTATATTGGCTCATTATTATGAAGAACAGTATGGAGTTCCCTCAAAAATTACCAAAAAAAAGGTAATTAATTAATTAGTTAAAAACTACTGGTACCATATGATCCAGCAATCCCACTTCCAGGTATATATTCAAAGAAAATGAAAACAGGACATGAGAAAGATATCTGCACTCTCATGTTTATTGCAGCATTAACAACATGTGCTGCCAGTGGATGAATGAATAAAGACGTGTTTTAGATACAATATTATTCAGTCATGAGAAAGAAGGAAATTCTGCCACTTGTGAAATATGGATAGTACTTGAAGACATTACACTAAGTTAGGACAGAGAAAGAAAGACAAATCTGTATCTTATCACTAGTATGTGGCATCTAAAAAAGCTAAACTCCTAGAAACTGAGAGTAGAATGGTAGTTACCAAAGGCTGAAGCTGGAGGAATTGGGAAGATGCTATTAAAGGATACAAACTTATAACTAAAAGACGAATAATTTCTGGAGCTCTAAGGCACAGAATTATTATTACAGTCAATAATAACTGTATTATATACTTCAAAGTTTTTAAGAGACTAACCCCTTCCCCCAAGTTTTACTGAAAAATAATTGACATACATCACCGTGTAAGTATAAGGCATAGAGCATGAGCACTTGATTTACTTACATTGTAAAATGATTACCGTGATAGATTCAATAGCATCCACCTTCTACAGATACAATAAAAAAAGAGACATAAAGAAAAAAAAATTCATTTTGGCATGAGAACTCTTAAGATTTACTCTTAAAATTTTTCTTGTATATTGTATAGCAGTGTTAGCTATACTAATGTTGTGTATTAATTATATCCCTAGGACTTATTTATCACATAACTGGGAGTTTACACTTTCTGACCACCTCCCTCCAATTACCCCATCCCCACTGGTAACCGCAAGTCTGATCTGTTTTGCTGTGGTGTTTTTGTTTTTGTTTTTATCTTTCAATATAAATGAAGTCATATGGTATTTCTCTTCTCTGTGTGACCTATTTCACTTAGCATAATTCCTTAAAGGTCTATCCATGTTGTTGCAAATGGTAAGATTTCCTCATTTTTTATGGCTCAATAACATTGCATTGTGTATATAAACCACAAAGTTATTAATCCATTCATCCAATGATGGACACTTAGGTTGTTTCCATGTCTTGGCTATTGTAAATAACACTGATATGAACACGGAGTGCAGATATCAAGTTAGGGTTTTCATTTTCCTCGGATATCTTTCTAGAAATGAAATTCCTAGATCATACGGTAGTTCTATTTTTATTTTTTTCACGGTCCTCCATACTGTTTTCCATAGTGACTGCATAAATCTACAGTCCCACTCTGTTGGTGGGACAAAGGTTCTCCTTTCTATTCATCCATGGCAGCATTTATTATCTCTTGTCTTTTTGATCATGTCCATTCTAAGAGGCATGAAGTGATTTTTCTTGCTGGGTTCAATTTGCACTCCCCTAATAGTTAGTGATTTTGAGCTTCTGTTCATGTACCTGTTGACATTTTGTATATCTTCTTTGAAGAAATGTCTATTTAGGTCCTTTGCTGGTTTTTTAAATTGGGTTTTTTGTTTTGTTTTTCTGATTGAGTTGTACGTGTTCTTCATATATTTTGGGTATTAACCACTTATGAGGTATATTGTTGGCAATTTTTTCCTATTATGTAGGTTGTCTTTTCACTTTGTTGATTACTTCTTTTCTCGTGCTGAAGCCATTTCATTTGATGCGATCCCGCACTAGCTTATTTTCGGTTTACTGCATGTGCTTTAGGTGGAAAATCCAAATAATCATTAGTAATACCTAGATCAAGGAGCTTTATTCCCATGATTTCTTCTAGGTTTTTCATGGTTTATGGACTTACATTCAAGTCTGTAGTCCCTTTTGCATTAATTTTTGTAAGTGTTGTAAGGTCTGAGTCCAGTTTTATTTTTTAAAAATATGTGACTATCCAATTATGCCAGCACCACTTATTGTAGAGACTGTCTTTTCTCCATGAAGTATTCTTGGCTCGCTTGTCAAATAGTACTTGACCATATATGCTTCGGTTTATTTCTGGTCTCTCAGTTCTGTTCCATTGGATTGTCTGTTTTTATGCCAATACCATACTTTTTTGATGACTATAGCTTTATAATATAGCTTGAAATCAGGAATTGTGATGCCTCTAGTTTAGTTCTTTTTTAAAATTTCCTTGGTTTTGGGGGGTGTTTTGTGGTTTCATATATATTTTAGGATTATTTTTCTACTTCTGTAAAAAAATTCCATTGGGATCTTGTTAGGCATTGCACTAAATCTATAGAGAGCTTCATGTATTACTGACATTTTAATCATATTAATTCTTCCAATCCATGAGCACAGTGTACTGTTGTTTATTTGTATCTTCTTCAATTTCTTTCACCAGAGCCTTATAATTTTCAGAGTAATGGTTCTTCATCTTGTAGTTAAATTTATTTCTAGTATTTTATTTTAATTATAAATGTGATCAATTACTTTCTCAGAAACTGTTCTGTTATTGTATAGAAATGTTACTGATGTTTGTTAATTTTGTATACTGCAATTTTACTGAATTTATTGATTAGATCTAACAGTTATCTGTCTTATTCTATATATAAATCATTTCATCTGCAAATAGAGCCAACACTTTGAATATGTGATCCCATTCTCTCCTGGCCTGAAAAATTTGTCTCAAAATCTGCCAAAAGTATTAGGGAATTTCTCTTGGATATACCTTTTCTTTTGATGCTCTTAAAAGTCTTTCTTTCTTTGTCTTTAAATCTTGATAATTTAATTATAATATATCTCAGGATAGCCCTATTCATACTCAACCAATTTGGGTCCTTTCAGCCTTAAGGATATGGATATCCATTTCTTCCCAGGTTTCAGAAGTTTTCAGCCATCATTTTCTTTAAATATACTTCTACCCATTTCTCTTTTTCTTTTCTGTCTGGAATTCCCACAGTAATGTAATATTATTCCTTTTCATTGTGTACCACAATTCTTACAGGTTTTGTTTAGTCTTTTTCATTCTTTTTTTTTTTCTTTTTTCTTTTCTTTTTGCTCCTCTGACTGGGTAATTTTCTATGTTCTATCCTCTAGGTCACTGATTTTTTTCTTCTTCATGGTCCGATAGACTTTTGAAAGTTTCTATTGAATTCTCCAACTCTAGAATTTTTCAACTCTAGGATTTCTGTTGTTGTTATCATTGGTGGTGGTGGTTATTCTTTGTCAAACTGTTTGCTTTGTTCTTGCACTGTTTTCCTAATTTTGTTTAATTGTCTGTATTTTCTTGAAGTTAACTAGACTTCCTTAAGGGGGTTATTCTGAATTCTTTGACAGTTCATAGATTTTCATTGCCTTAGGTTCAGTTATTAGAGATTTATTTGATTCCTTTGGCAGGATCATATTTACCTGATATCAAACTGTAATCTTTGATTCTTTGTGTTGATATCTGTGCCTTTGAGTCATTTAGGCTTCTCTTCTAGACTTTACAGGTTTGGTTTGGCAGAGACAGTTTTTCACCAGTCAGCTCAGTTGGGGTTTCCAGGTGGGTCCACTGCTGATCTCTTTGGGCAGGTGTGGCCTGCTATTATCAACTTTGTGTGGGATAACTGTTCAACCTCTGAGGATAGGGATGGGAGTTGTGCCACCGGCTGAGAACATTTGGATAAGCCTTCTGGCTTGGTTCTTACCCCAATGAAGCCTATAGGATGGGCTCCTGGTTGCGTGGATTCTCTAGTCAGACTTACTAGATGGTGAGGACTCAGCATTATATTCAGTTGGACATGGGGGATATGAATTAGCTTACCTGCCCTGGCAGGGTAGCTGTACAGGTACAGTAACCTGTACAGCCCAGTTTTTGAGGATCCAAATCAGTCCAGAGTGAGCAGTGAATTCCCTGGTCAGCTGATGCCCCCAGTTTGGCTCTGCTGATGAGCTATACCCTCCGTTTAAGTGCCAGTGTACACAGGGCTACTAAATGGGCTATGCAGCTTCCCATGTACTCTGGTTAGGTTCTCTGCTCAGACAGGCTGAAAGCTGTATTCAGTGATGATTAGGGCTACAAATTAGATTCGTGCCCAAGTACAGAGCAAGAAGCAGTTCTAAAGCCAGCAAAGCTCTTTGCTGTATTCATTCAAGCTATCTGCACCCCAAGTCCCCTGACCACCAGGACCACTGTCTTTGTGCCTCAAACTATGCTCTGCCTTCCTCTCGGTTCAAGCACCACTGGGGCAGCACAGCTTCCAGAAGTTGTTGCCAGCCTTCCTGATCACATGGGGGCTTGAAGACACTCTCCAATGCAGGTGGGGCTATATCTCAGCAAACTTGCCTTGGTGGGAGGGGTGCTTCAGACTACTCTCAATTTCCCAAACAGGGTCTCTAACTGGGACAGGCTGGAAGCTACCCTCAGTCTTGGCTATGAATTAATTGCCCTGATTGTGAAAATCAGGAGAATACTCCACACTCCGTACTGGCTTTGTTCTGGGGGTGATTCATCACTGGTCTCCCAACTTTTAGCTCAAGCATTGCTGGGTCACACTGTTTCCAGGATTTGCTGCCAGTCCTTCTGGTCAGATGGGGCTGGAAGACATTCTCCACAGTGGGCAGGACTGTTATTTAGCTCCTTGCCTGCGTGTGGGCAAACTGAGCTCTAGGGCCAACAAAGCTCCTTGTTTGAGGATCTGTAATTCACCAATTTCTTTGGTTGTTATGAGCCTCTGACTTGGTTCTATAGATAAGCAAAACCTCTGTTTGAGGTTACTACTTGGCCACTGCAGGTGTGAGTTTGGTCTGTCAAGATCCAGGTTGTGGCTAGCACCTCTTCCCTTTTCTGTCATAATCAGATTCTGAGTGGTTGAGTCCTATGGTGTGAGATCCCCATGGTGTGAAATCATAATAGGGACTCCCACAAAGTGACCCACAATGCTGGGTGGGCTGACTGTCCCCCCCTAGGTTTTCATTTCTCACTGGAGGAAGACCTCTCCTGTGGTACCCTGCTGGCAGTGGGAGCGGCAATGCAGTCAATATGTAGATACTTCTCTTATTCACCTAATGCAGTCTGTCTTTGTCTTTGTGGTATGGGGGATTGCTTCAGCCTCAGCTTCATGTCCTAGCATTTTCTCAGTGGTGCTTTGTTTTTAAATAGTTGTTAGTTGTTCATGCGTGAGACAGTAAAGTCAGGAATAAACTATGTCACCATCTTGATGATGTCTCCCTGAGATTAGATCTTAAATGTTCTCATTGCAATAAAGAAATGGTACTATGTGACCCAATAGAGGTTTTAGCTAATACTATAGTGGTAATCATATCACAATATATAATGGTATCAAATCAACAGATTTTACACCTTAAGCACATGCAAAATTATATGTCAATTATGTCTCAAAAAAAGGAATCTCTGAGCCTTACAGTCAACTCCTATCAATTTACTTTTAATTACTTCTTGAAGTAAGTATATGTTAATGACTCATTACTTCTAAAAATAAATTATATTTACTCTGCACATAAAAGGTGAAGAAAAAAAGACAACACTTGATCCAAAAATAAGACAAGTATCTTGGAAGATATGTCACCAAAGAAGATATACAGATGGCAAATAAACATATGAAAAGATGTTTCACATCATATGTCCTCAGTAAAATGCAAATTAAAACAAAATGGTCTATTAGAATGGTCTACTAGACCACATCTATTAGAATGGTCAATATACAAAACACTGTGGACACCAAATGCTGGCAAGAATGTAGAACAACAGAACTCTCATTCGTGCTGGTGGGAATGCAAAATGGCACAGTCACTTTGATAGACAGTTTGGTGGTTTCTTACAAAACTAAACACTTCTCACCATAAGATTCAGTGACCACCCTCCCTGGTATTTACCCAAAGGGGTTGAAAATTTATGTTCACACAAAACTTGTACACAGATATTTATAGCAGTTTTATTCACAACTGTCAAAAGTTAGAAACAATGAAGATGCCCTCAGTAGGTGAATGGATAAACTATGGTATATCTGACAATGGAATATTATCAAGTGCTAAAAAGAAATGAACTATTAAGCCCTGAAAAGAAATGGAAGAATCTTAAATGCATATTACACAAATCAGAATAATATAGAAGAATATAGAAGGATATAAATTAATCTTCACACTTTATAGGAATGATGTATGTTGGTGGTACATGGTAAAATATTTTATTATTGACTTTTATAATTAATTTAAAAATGATTTTTAGAATGATAAGAATTTTTAAAGGATGTATACTTCCCAATAATTAATACTACAAAAATAAATTAATAAAAGCAAATGAAATCTGTATTAAAATAAAGTAAAATAAACCCATAGAAATCAAGGTTCAGAAATACAAAGCAGGAAATCAATTAAGTATGAGCATCCATATCAACTCGTCTAGTATGACCAAATGATTTGAAATTCTGTATTATATTCCAAGGCTTTACACTTTCAAGTTCAGTATTTTATACATACACAAACAGACACACACACACACAATGAAAAATTAAATTCCAATTTTAGAAAGTTTTATCAGGAAAATCCAAAATAAAGAAACTGGATTGAACAGAAATAGCAACTGAAAAGTAAGATTTTTTTGTGAAAAATGTCTGTGAGTGACTAATAAGGGTTATCTGAATAGCACACAAGACATGTCGAAGAATATAAAACATAGTAAGAAGCACAGTGCCAAAATATATAATGAAAAAAAATTAGCAGAAATTGTATAATTGTGGAGACTTTTCCTACTCTTTGTCAGAGCATAAATAAATAAATACAAAGGATTTGTTTAATACACAATTTTTTCAGCAGATCCATGTGAAAGACTTGTCCTACAATGTGAGAAATTTTATTTCCAACTAAATATCTTTGGGGAATTCATATGTTTCTTACAATTTAGGTCACAAAATTTTTTAATAAATGGCAAAAATTAAGCATTTAAGAAACACCTTCAAGACTCAATGTGAAAAACTAGAAAATCATAATCAAAGGACCCACAAAAAACACTAACTTTGAAACGGATAAGTAAAAGACTTACTTCTTTGCTTTGAATGAGTTCCTATAATTTGGATCTGTTGCTTTAATTATCATAATTTTCAAAGTGTTGTGCTTGCAGAATTGACACTCTTGTAGGTACAAGAAAAGATCTATAATTTTGTAAAAGAAAGATTCAACCTAAATAATGAGAAAAATTATTTTACTGCAGAAAAATAAAAGTTGTAAAATCATAAGTACAGTTCTGGTCTGTGAATTTGTCACACAGAAGACTGGTGGAACCCAAAGCCGAATGAGACCCTTTTTGTGTGAATCTTTGTTCACTACTTCCTAGTTCTGTGACCTGGGCCAATTTACTCTTCTGTCACATAAAGATATTAGTGATACTTGCCTCTTAAGGTTATTTTGAATATTAAATGAGATAAGATGTATAAAATGCTTCCAGTGTTTTGGGGCCCATATTATCTTATTTGGTTAATTCCTGCCAAATCAATTAACAGCAAATTTAGTAGTATTATAACCTTGCTCTCATCTACGCAGTTGGAATCTTGTTTGGAAATGCAGTATCCCAACAATTTTGAAGCTGTGTCAGTCAGAAGATGGCACATTAAACACTGCCAAAAAGTCTCTATTTCTAAGATACCCAGAGTTACTGTGGTTTATTTTATGTCTGAATCAAATTTTTTTTTTCTCATTTTCTTGTTTCTGGGCACTACCCAGTATACTGTCCATACATAACATGATAGTTTTTTTTTTTTTTAATTTTTAAATTATTTGGTAAATTGTGAGTCAGATTTTATTGATCACAATCAAAGAATCCTAATCAGCATCAAAGTTGGTACCAGACTGGGTTTTGACAAGATTTACTTAATAAAAGTGCAGTATTCAGAATTGGTTATTAAGAAACAATAAAAAGGGGTACCTGGGTGGCTCAGTCGG
Organism: Lynx rufus; assembly: GCF_022079265.1. NCBI lineage: Eukaryota > Metazoa > Chordata > Mammalia > Carnivora > Felidae > Lynx > Lynx rufus. The sequence goes on from NW_025814823.1 coordinate 166,325,480, forward strand.
TTAAGCGTCCAACTTCAGCTCAGGTCATGATCTCACAGTCCGTGAGTTTGAGCCCACATCTGGCTCTGAGCTGAATCTGAGCCTGCTTCAGATTCTGTGTCTCCCTCTCTCTCTGCCCCTTCCCTGCTCATGCTCTGTCTCTCTCTGTCTCAAAAATAAATAAAAACATTTTTAAAAAATTAGAAAGAGACAATAAAAGACATGGAATGGGAAGTCTTTCGTCATAGGTATATAATGTAAAATAGGTCATGAAATCATGTAAGCAAATTGATAGTAAAACTCACTGCAACTAGATACTTGTTCCTCCACCAATTTAACACAAACGCTGTCATTTGGGGCTGATAACACTGACACCATCCATTAGGTTGGATAATTTAGTGCACCAGACCCTGGATAAGTTAAGGTGACAAATTCAAATCCCTGAGACATAACCTAGACATTGCCCCAAGACATAACCATACTGAAATAAATTATTTTATGGTGGTGCTGATAGAATTGGGAATATAAACATTCAGATATAGACACAGACACAGACATAGACATAGCTTGTTGCCAAAGTGGCCTACATATTTGATATACAACTTCATCCTATCTCTACCGGGAAAATTACTGGACTCTAATAATTGTAATAATAACATTAGGAACTTTAGAGGACTATGGCATAAGAATAACTAAACTTACTTGAAACACTACCCATTGCATTTCTCTTCTTGCAGAAGCCACTCTTTTTTCATAAAAGAAAGTTCACCCCCCACCCTGAATCTTTACTCTTTGTTCTTAGGTAGGAGGCAAAATTTAAGTTCAGCCATTACTGATGGTGGAAGGTTGGGGGAAATGCAGAAAGTTTAGGGAACAGAAAGAGTATACCAGAAAAAAAAAAGGTCAAAGTTGGCTACCTAGCATTTCAAAAGCCTGGAGAATATTTGAAGAAACAGACTTTTGAAAGCGCCCAAGAATGTATAATCAACCAAAAGCTTGATCCAAACTGACTGTATTGACACTGGAGCACTCTGCAGACATTCAGGCAGCTGCCTTAAGTTCTAATAGATTTGAAGGTTGGATAATACAAAAAAGAACAGGACTGTAGGTAATCCTAGTTAAGCGCCATCCAATAGGAGAGATCTCTTGGTCTAAAAGAATAGAATGCAAAGATTTTGGGAGACAAGGGGCTGAATTAGGTCATTATGAGTTTTCCACCTATCCATTCCTCTTCAAGTCTCCTGACAGGTACTCCTACAGCACTTTCCTCTCTTTCTTTCCCTGAGATCCACTATAGTCAGGGAAGTGGCAAAATCTAAATAAACTATGCCAAATTGGTAATTTGCTTGAGGCTTGGAAGGCCAGGAGAGGACAAGAATAGAATGTGGTTTCCTTACATCAGCAGGGGGAAGAAATGCCCACTGAGGCTGAGCACAGGAGGTACTGGTTAATTACAAGACAAAGTATATAACAGGAAATGGAGGTAAGGGGCAGGCATGGGGAAACAGGATCATTGGGAACGGTCTGATTCCTGGAGCTCTCTTAGTAGTTAATTACGAAATTACCAGAAATAAAACCAATAAGAAATGCATGGACATCTTAAGTAATTTGTATAACCAAAAAACAAAAGAAAGACCAGATAACAATAAAAACATACAAACTACAGATATGGATAACGAGATGTCTGAATGACAGCCCTAAGCCAAAAACAGCTTTTCCCCTTCTTTAGTTAGACCTGAGTTATTTCACAGTCTGAGTTCTTCAATGAATAGTTTTCCTGATTCCTTTAAGAAGGATCTATAAAGAAGCCGGAAGCATGTACAGTGAAACTTAACCTTCATTCCATCACTAAATTACGCTTATGATCACTTATTTAAATAACTCTAGACTTTAGGACTGTGAACACCTCAGGCTCTGTGAGATGATCGCACACTGGTTCCGAACTGATTCACATGTCTGAGGATCTGAAGAAGTTATCATATTATTTCTCATAAAAGAAAGATGTTTAAACTAAATTTGTAATTTGAAAACTGAATTGCACTTTATTATTGCTGGTATTGAGACAGGAGACAGACTGACCTTCGGTAGACAGGCATAAATGACCTCTTGTTAACAACAATGGAGCAGAAAGTACTAGGCTTTCTAAAATACCCACTCCCCGGAACAAACTACCTTGGACCATATCCTGATTCAGCAGCTGCACAGTAACGCCCCCTCAAAAGGCCCCACCACTGTAATCCATATAAGCCTCCTTCTCAGACACCTTAGTTATCTCCTCCTTAAGGAGCCCCTCCCGGGTAGTGGGAGTTTTTTTTCTTTTGTTTCATTTTTGCCCTAATAAATGTGGTGCCTGTGCTGCCCTTAACCTTGTTCATTGGTTCCATTCTTCGCCTCTGTCAGAACAAAATCCCGGGTTGTAAAAAAGCGGTTACAGTATCATCTTGAAATGTGTTCCAAAATAATACGAAGCATGTTCACATACAAGTTAACAAAATATTTTTCAAGGCACCCAATGTACGAACTTTTCAGTTATATGTCTTTTCATTTAAGCTAGCTGCATAAAAAATACATCATGAAAAATTACAAATTTAGCATTTCTCTATATCTTCTGAAAACTGAAAGATAATGTGAGGTTGAAGGCAAAGGTGTAAACAATGGCATCAAGAGGCACAATGAGTGACTCAATAAGATGTTTTTGGATAAATTTATTCAACATATATTTGTTGAAAGCCTACTAAATGCTAGGTGTACTCTAGGTGTTTAGAATATTTTAGGGAACAAAATAAGCAACACAAAAGCCCTTTATATTCAAGAAAGAGACCTTTTAGTTAAGAGACACGGACAACATATTATATATTGTATTGCACTGAAAAGCATTAAATGTTATGGAGGAAAAAAAAATTACATAGTAGAGGGGGGAAAGTTGCAATAATAAAATGTTTACAAGATTAAATAGGAGATGACCCAAGATGTGTCATCTCAGCAAAGATTTGAAGAATATGAGATAGTAAGTGCTGCAGATATTCGTGGAAGGAACAATCCGGGTAAAGAGAATGACAAGTGCAAATATCCTGGGCCAGGGCACAGCAAGGAGGCTAGTAAAGACACTGAGTAGCATGAGGTAAGAAGCACAACAGAGGGATATGCTCAAATGGAAGTAAACATATTTATTGTAAAATAACCTTTACAGGGATTTTCTCTCAGTTAAGATAAACATTTGATCAGAATTTAACAAAAAAGAAATTGTGGCTATAGAAATTATAGCTAAAAAACCCATATGTATATACATGTGTCTGTGTATGTGTTTATATGCTTCTAACTCCCATTACCATGCTGTCAGAAGGAAGATACATTTTTATTTACTTATCAAAAAAGTAGCATATATTCACCACTTCATATTGGCATGCTGAGTAGCAAAGACCAATATATTTATAGAAATGTCACAATTTAAAAAATACCCTAGTCTGTTTTCTGTCACAAGCTTAAAGCAAATTGGTAACAATACCATTCTATAGAAAATTAAGTTGTTTCAAAGAACAAGGTACAAATGACACCTTGGTGTTCGATTGTTACTTGTGGTACAGTGACACTGACCATAAGTAATTCTTTCCAACAGAGGTAAAATCGCTTAAATAAGTCCAAATAATAGGTATATATAAACAGACTTTTTAAAAGCATAAATATATAGATGTAAATCAAAACCATGATATAAGGCAGGAAAATTTTAATTGGGTTTGGTGGGTAGGAAAGTATCTGAGTTATAGTAAGGATCTAGAGGAATTCAATAAGCTAGGGAAAAATAAGTGTCTCAATGCTGAGAAAGATTATGATAAAATAAAAAGCGATTTCCAGAAGAACTCACCTTTGACAAAACTGACAATTCACCCTTTTTTTGACATCATGTGATAAGAATGATTGTGAGAAAAGAATGATTCTGATCAAAACTTATAAAAAGCCAAGAGGAAGATGATATCTCTAGATTTCTGCTAGTCAGGTTACCACCCTAATGTACTATGAGGTTACAGCAAATTTAGAATACAATAATTTTAAAGTAATTATTACATAAGAGGTTAAAAACAGATTTGATACAAAAATTCCCAACATATACTTGAATTCTGGCCTCTAGAAACCACATGAAACCTGTATGTAAAATCACATGTGCACACGCACGCGCGCATACACACACACACACACACACAAATACAACCAACCACACAAATATCACCATAAAGTGCACCCTCTCTTCCTCCTTCTTTCCTTTCTCCTCCCTCCCTCCCTTCCTTTCCTTTCCTCCTTTGCTTTTTTAAATTTGACTTCAATTAATACACCATAGGCTTAAAATCTGGCAAAACTGGAGAGTGGCTTTTATAGTAGTCACTAAAGAAAGATAGTCAAAATACATTTTCTCAAATTATCTTAGCTGTATTTACTAAAAATAAAGTAGTAGTTTTGTTTGTTTGTTTCAGGAGTTTTATCTGACACATCAGTAACAACTTTTATTAAAACACTGGATGGACTTCATAGGCAACAATCTAATTAAATGCCTTTTGTCCCTTTCTGCCCCAAGCAGGTATCACCATGTGCATTTTCCTCATGCTCCATAGTATACCCAAAACAGTATATTGAGTAGGGGAAAAAAAAAAGGAAAAACATAAAACAAAATCTAAAACAGAACCTAAGAGACAATTTCGCACATCTGTTCCTGCGGGTGTTCTTTCATTCTTTCTCATTTATAATTAATGAAAAATAATGGTGCTGACACAAGTTAATTACTATGAAAAATTACAGTTTATGCTATTCATTATAATAATGGCAAATTACTCGAGATTTTCAAACACTGTTCCTAAGCAATTAGAAGTGTTCATAAGGAGTTCACCTGTGAAATTTTTTCATCTGCGTTTGCATTCTGTGAAGTGAAGGAACACCCAATGTTTTTCATTAGCAGCAGAGATAACACAGCAAGAGATATTAATCATAGAGTCCTATACCTGGGAAAACATTTAAAACAAATTGGGATTGTGTAGTTGAAGCAGAGGTCAAAACAATACACAGAGATATTTATTGCAACCAAACTTTTCTTAACGGATTCAAAGGGACTATTAAATCTGTTCCATTTAGTAACAATTTGGTATAACTAATTAGAATTACTATCTTGTCCTAGTTTACCAAAAATATTAAATTACTGATTTTAAAATTAGAATTAATATCTATCTAATTAGCACATGCAAATTAGGAGATTGTCCCTTCTCGAACTTGCTTTTCTTATAGACCTATAAATTGTAACACTAATGCAATAGTCCTCAGGTTATTAAGAATAACTTATGACCAAAAAATACTAATTAGGCCTAATATGCCTGTGTAAATGAGCTAAGTGAAAAACATCACTGTGAAATATTTGGTCTGCTGTAGTTTCAATAGTAACCTAAACAGGGAAAAGCTAGTTTTGTCTTATTTAGCTTAATGACAAAGTTGCTGTACATATATGCCATATTTTGTTTCATTTTTTATTCATTCAAGGTAATACAGAAAAAAATTAAAAAATTCAAACACTGACAAATGCTCTACATTATTTTTAATAATTTCAATTAAATTATATTTTAGGAATACATTAAGAATAGACCAGTTGCTAAGGGTAAACACAAATATTAAGCTCTTTTGAAGAGACAAAAAACATAAAAATGTATAAATACTTGGGGCCCCTGGGTGGCTCAGTTGGTTGAGCATCCGACTTCGGCTCAGGTCATAATCTCACAGTTCGTGAGTTCAAGCCCCGCGTCGGGTTCTGTGCTGACAGCTGAGAGCCTGGAGTTATTTCAGATTCTGTGTCTCCCTCTCTCTCTTCCCCTCCCCCACTCATGCTCACTCGCGCTCTCTCTCTCTCTGCAAAAATAAACTTTAAAAAAAGAAAAAATTCAAAAAAATGTATAAATATTAATTACTATGCAGTAATTGCTGTTGAAATTAGTTTTGATAAAATTATTTAAATATATTCAAAACTCTATGCTGTACCTTTTATCCTCCTGATTTTTTCATTCCATCACTGGAAGTGTGTATACCCAACTCTCCTTTACCCATAAAAGGTACAGCATGGGAGTATAGTCGATAATATTATAATAACATTGTAGGGTGACAGATGGTAGCTATACTTGTGGTGAGCATGGTGTAACTTACAGAGTTGTCAAATCACTATGTTGTACACCCGAAACTAATGTAACATTGTGTGCCAACAACTATACTTGAATTAAAAAAAATGAAAACTAATAAATAAAATCTTCAAAATTCTTTTAAATTTCATCTGTAATATTTTTCTCCATAGCCCAGTATATTGTCAATGAAGGAATTACAAATATAAAATTATGTTGTAGATCTTGAGTCAATACCATGTAACACCTCCCCTCCTACAAAATATTAACTGCCATACTTTAGATGATATTATCATTTTTCTAATGACATGTAAAAAATTTCAAATCAAAGAAGAAAATTGGGTGCGTGTAAAGAAAATAAATGTACAAGAAAATAAATGTCTTTACTTAGTACATCTTATAATCTTAGCATAACTGATTAGAGAATCTGAATTTGTAATTTTTCTAAGCAAAAAAAGAAAGTTGGTTGATTCGTACAACTGTATTGAATACATTTTTTTTTCTGCTTTCAAATACATTTATTGTAGGTGGTAAAGCTAAGGCATCAGCACTATTTCTTTCTCTGCTATGGTTAGGCTGCTTATCTTTGGATGTGTTCCATTCTCATCAGGGTCTTTCCTTGTGGTTACCATGAAGAACACTAACAACTGCAATGTGCATAATCCCTAAGATTTCTAAAGCTGGTGGATTGGTGGTGTCAGAATAAAAAGGAGTAAAAACTCCTGCCATTTGCAGAAGCAACATGAAATTGAAATGGATTTACAAATTGTGTTTGACATCTAATTTCAACTTCATAAATAGGTAAGACTAATTTTGGGGGTGCCTGGGTGGCTCATTTGGTTGAGCATCTGACCTTGACTCAGGACATGACCTCATGGTTCATGAGTTTGGGGCCCACATTGACTCACTGTTGTCAGTGCAGAGCCTGCTTCGGATCCTCAGTCCCTCTCTTTCTCTGCCCCTCCCCCACTTATGTGTGTGCTCGTTCTCTCTCTCTCTCTCTCTCTCTCTCTCTCTCTCTCTCAAAAATAAATAAAATTTTTCTTAAAAGACTGAATTTTAGGGGCGCCTGGGTGGCTCAGTTGGTTAAGTGTCCGACTTCGGCTCAGGTCATGATCTCGCGGTCTGTGAGTTCAAGCCCCGCGTCAGGCTCTGTGCTGACAGCTCAGAGCCTGGACCCAGCTTCAGATTCTGTGTCCCCCTCTCCCTTGGCTCCTCCCCTGCTCACACTCTGTCTTTCTCTAAAAAATAAATTAAGATTAAAATAAATAAATAAAAATAAAAGACTAAATTTTTTCTTTTATCAATTAGTTGGCTATAAATCGATATTTTTTGGTATAATACCAAGAAAATAATGAATTCTAAGTGCCATTTTGCCTCCTATGTTAGGTGTATTATGACCAACATATTGTTTTGTGCATATACCAGAATATGATGTAGAAAATGTCCTCCTATTACTGAAGACGTAACTGATAATTAGACATGTTAAGTAAATTGCCTGGGATCAAACAGTGGCAAGCAACTAACCCAGGAATCACACACAGATTTACCATATTACAAATCTATTTTATAATATGTTTCTAGTTCCCATTGTGAATAAGCTATATTTAAATAGAATAAGTAGCAAATCGTTTTGCTAAGGAGGATAATTACATTCCTTTTATTAAGAGAGTCTTAAGTCTTTCTTTCCTAAGAATGTAAGATTATATGCAGATAACTGAAAGTTTTGAATATTTTTGTCTTATATTTCACGTTCTACTTATTTTTAGAGATTTGAGAAAAAAATCTGGTGGTGTGTAATGGAAAGTCTGTGTACAAAAGGGGGCTTTACAATTTGATAGTTCAGAGATTGAGGTTATTATATATATTTAATACTATTTACAGACTTTGTTTTATATGGCTAATTATCACTCAAGTGAACCAAATTAAATATTTTAATTTTGTGAAGCCATTATGGAATTATAAATTAAAAACTGGATTTTGAAACCAAGGACAACCGTCAAGTCATCTGAACATTTCATAAAAGTTTACATTATGAACTCTGTATTAATGAATTCATTTCTATATAGGATATCCTCTTTCATAAAATGTTTTTTCCTTCTTTGTGTAAGAATTCATGGGTTCAACAATATGAAAAGTAATCATGTAACATATACTTGTATCAATTCTTTCAAAACTCTTTCAATATATACATGTGATAGAATATAAGAGGCAAATTAAGTATACAAAATGTTAAAACTCACCTAGAAACCTTATGAATCAAACCCTAGAAACTCAGATGTGCAAAAAATTTTGTAATACATCATTTTCTTTAAATGAAAATAAATCTGAATCCGGGCAACTGCTCCACTGTGTTGATACAACATTTTGTTTTAGTACTTGGGAATGTCCTCAAGGATCTGGGAGAAGAGGTAGTTATGCAATTATCAATAATTAGGAAAAAGGTTCGGAGTCTCCAATCTATAATGGTCAGTCTTGTGGAATCATTGTTGAAGTCCACATGGCTGCTGAAAGTGGCACTTCTAATTCTCTGGAAAATATGAGCCTGGGGATGTTTCCGGGGGAGGGGGGAGGTGGGGGCGCTAGGCAACTCTGTATTTGGTAGAAGGGTTGGGTCCCAGAGGACAGAGACCTACTTTCACTCACCAAGTCATTAGCCATTGTGCTTGACTGCATCATTGAGGAAAGAGTCCCTATTCTAATGCAAAATTAGGTGCTGTGGGTGTGGGCAGCAGTCCTGGTACAAACTCCCTAAGTGTACTACTCAAATATTTAGCCGAAGTTCCTGTATTTGTCCAAATAGCCATTATGAATCATAATATAGGGCTCTGCTTCCTGGAGAGCCTGAAGATGTCTGCTTTCAGACAGTCTTCTGAGGCATCCATCCACTCTTTTTCAGAAGCTTCCATAATGCCCCTTTCTCACAATATATTCTCCTCAGAGGTGATTTGTTTATACACACACACACACACACACACACACACACACGCTAAGAAGTTTGCCTTTAAGCTTTTCTACTAAACCTCACAATTAAATACTCTCAAAACTTGTCTTGCACTGACAAAGTTAGTATTTTCTGCATGATACCTACACATTACACACATTTTTTTTGCAGTGTATGTTTAGGTAGAAAGAAGGATGGGAAGAAAGGAGCTAATATGTAATGAATGCCTACTGTTTTTTAGGTGCTTAATATTATGCCATCTTTTCTAATATCCTCACTATCCCCAAGTGTTATATTTATCCTTTTTGGAATATAAGGAAACCAAATTTCAGTGAAATTAAATAACCAAATCAATTTATGCCCCACTGCTCATTCTATTTGAACCTTTCACACAATTTCCATCTGAACCTTGTTTGTCTCATTCAAAGCTCTGTATTTCCACTTTACCAATGCTACCCTAAATTATTTATTTGTTACGTATTAAACGTACAGAGATTTCACCATGGTACTGAGCTTCTTAAAGTTCTCCTGTGTCTACAATTGTTAGATACAGAGTCACGATAGCCTTTCCTGGAAAGCACTGTCAATCCATGGATAGATGTCTTATCCATAACTCTCAATGAACTAACTCTGTGGAAAATCCTCCCATCTGACTCCTGGACTCCAGAACTATACCTGCAGCTCATGTAATGTAAGAGAGAAGAGAGCACAATCATGAAGTAAAGAGAGAACAGCCAAGTCCTCCCTTCTCTAGCTTCCTCTATTTTATATTCATCAGAGAGATGCAACATATACCACATGAGAGTCAAAAGGTTGTCTTTTCATTTATTTTAGAGATTAAGAGTCCAGGTAGTAAGATTTGGAAAATTTTGAAGAGAGATTTTCCTCAATCACTCCATAAACAAATGTAGAAGAAGGAGAACTAGACAGAAGTAAAAAGCAATGCAGTAGGGAATTGAAAAGATGGACTAAAACCAACAGATTAGTGGAAAGGGGGAGCCCTACATGCCTGTAGGGCTGGTATTACAAAGCTTGACACAAGAATCTGGAGCAGGGCTGTGGGAAGAACCGTGTGGTCCTGGGAGAGAAGACTGGTTGCCTTGTGAGACATGGGTAGGGGCTTGTTTAAGGAATGATTTACGAAAGCCAATGAGTTTCTGGCAGAGTTAAAAATGAGCGGAGAGATCAACTCAATCTGAGGAGAAGGGCAAGGAATGGGAAAACTGAGAAAACTATAAGGAGCTGAAGATTGGGCATCAGTCTAAAAGTGTGAAGGAGGGAATGCTGAGGGAATGGTAAGAAGTGAGAAGCTCTAACGGCGGGAGCATGGGTTGCTCAAAAGTTCACTTCCAAAGAAGGAATGGGATCCAAAGCTTTAGAGGAAGTAGAGTAGTTGGGGTTTTTACTTTTAGGGGAGAACACAAAGCTTTAGTAATGGATCTTGGGAGGTAACAAGCCAGGACACAAGTGTAGGAAGCTTGCACAAAATCTTCCAGGTGCAAAAGACATGAGGCTAAAATGACTCCTGCACTTACAGTGTATGGAACCACAACCCGTGTGCCTCCTCTGATTTACTCATCCATGCCTTAGGTTTCATTGTCTGAGGCTAAACAGTCACTATGCCTATCGCACAGCCAGACCGAACAGTCATAGAACCAGAGTCTCTGGCTTCTATCATTTCTTCTGGAATCGTATGAAACAATAACAACAGGGCATGAAATCTTCCTTTTCTTAGAACTCTCTAAAATGGGTCAAGTGATTCCACTTGTAATATTACTTCAGGGGGATTAATTCCCCATGAAGCAAACATTAATCAATGGGATCTGGGAGGCAAAAGGAGCCCAGAAGATGAATGCTCTTTCCTATCTTTTTTCCATGGACTACTCTATGGCATGGCTATCCTTGATGTGTGCCCACAGATTGTAAATGTACCATCTTACTAAAGATGTAAAGACTAAAGACTAAAGACTGTATCTCCTCCCAGCTTCCTTAAAGTGGTAGCCAGTACTGTGATAATATGACTGCATTAGCTGACATTCCTTCTTGTCTTAGTACTCTTTCTCTTCTCCATCTTGAATTTGCACCTCCCCTCACCCCCAAACAACACTGTAACTTAGACCTTTGTTTTGGGTCATATTTTTAGATAACTCCAGATAAGGCACCTATATAAAAACTATCTCCCACATCTGAGACATACTTCAGAAAACATAGCAGTGTACCATGTTGATGCCTATAGGTATAATGGAAAATAGTAATCAAATATGGATTCAAGTTTCAGTACTTTTATCTGTCACGTGGCTTTTCAGTCTTTTGTCTTACTGTTTTTTAACCTCTAAATCACAAGATGATTTAACTACATCATAGAGTTTTTGGTAATATAAAAAACTCAAGGTCTATATTACAAAGGAAATTCAGTCAAAAGTTTCCATAAATAAATAAACCTTAGTTCTATCAAATTAATTACATATTTGATATTTATCACATTAATATAATATACAGTATTACTATATAGAAATATTTTATTTTATACTTTGAAGTTTGAGTATAAAATTGGAAGTATTATAGATAAATGTCTGACTTATATATGATAATATAGTTTTCCATAACCTAATTCAATATGTAACTGTTATCTTTTTCTAATGTAAAAAATAAAAAATGGAAGGAAGGAAGAAGAAAGAAAGAAAAGGAGGAAGAGTGGAAGAGAGGGAAGAAGGGTGGAAGAAAGAACGTGAGGAAGGGAGGAAAGAAGAAAAGCTGGGAGAAAGGAAGAAAGAAAGATAGGAAAATGTAATAAATTTACATTCATAAGGTAAGTACCAGGAAAATGTAATAAATTTACACATTGAGAAGTACCAGGAAATACTGCTTTGCTTATTTCTAAGGGAAAAATAGACTCTTAATTAACTGAATTTCAAATTCAATTTTATTTTATTTTATTTGAGACAGAGAGAGAGGAAGAAAGGGAGAGAGGCAAAGAGAGAGAGAATCTTAAGCAGCCTCCATGGTCAGCGTGGAGTGAGTCTGTCATGTGTCTCGATCCCATGACCCTGGGATCATGACCTAAGATGAAGTCAGGAGTCTGACGCTCAATGTGTACTCAAATGACTGAGCCACCCAGGTGCCCCCTGAATTTCAATTTTAAAGTAAACTTTCAATTTTAAAGTAATCCTAATTTACTTGTTGGCATCAATTGCATGAGAAAAATATATTGGTTTTCTGTTAATGTCAATTTTAACTTTTCACAAACATACTACTCATTTTGGTTAAAAAAATAAAGGTTTACACAAACACATCAAGTTGTAATTGAGGTTTGTTTTCTATTCTAAATAAACATTTTTTAATTAAAACAATTTTAACTCATACACAGGATCTAACACCACCTTCTTGACTGTAATGGTTTTTGGTATTCTCCCAGACCACTAACATATAGATACAATGTCATTAAAATTAATCAAGGAATTCTAAAATATGCCATATAGTAAATTTCTAATTCTACATTGCCTTCAGAAACATGATATGTAAAGTGTTCCTTGTTCATTAAAAAAAAAGAAAAGCTAAAAGCAAAATATATGCCCTCAGGAATAGAAAATGATTACAGAAGCTATTCCCCAGAACTTCTGCTCTAACTAAACACACGTTATTTCAGGAAATCTTGTTCATTCCAATACTTAAGAGGGTTTATCATTAAACTATAGTTCTTACTATCTATTCTTTTACTATAGTAGAAGCCTATATTTTATCTATTTTTAATTTTTTATCTAATCCTCAATAATGTCCAGAAAACTAGAAACACTAATTTTACAATTATTTCTGTATACTAGCAAATGTTAATTTTTTTTTTAATTTTTTTTTAACGTTTATTTATTTTTGAGACAGAGAGAGATAGAGCATGAACGGGGTGGGTCAGAGAGAGAGGGAGACACAGAATCCGAAACAGGCTCCAGGCTCTGAGCTGTCAGCACAGAGCCCGATGCGGGGCTCGAACTCACTGGCCGCGAGATCGTGACCTGAGCTGAAGTCGGACGCTTAGCCGACTGAGCCACCCAGGCGCCCCCAAATGTTCATTTTTAAGATATGATACAGGTTTGCATTTATCTAAATCTCCCCTAGGGAATATCAAATAAGGGCTATCAGATGAGATCACTATCCCTGAATATTTTTGGAGACTGCTCCAAAATCAACATTTTAAAATATGGCAATAAAGGTACAAATTTAAGTCACACTAAAAGAAGACACCCAAGAGTTCATCATTACTCGCATTTAAAACTTAAGGATACAACAATGACTGAACTCCAAAACTACCTAATTGGATGCTCCATCACTATGCTTTTCTGTCTTGAGAGTCCCGAATACATAAGCTTAAGTCTCTGGGTTTATATCAATCGTGGCTACCAATTCATGGCTTAATTTTCCATTAAATTTTAATCTTTTCCTTGGGCCTCCCCATTATGCCTTCAGAAACTGGTTTTATCACTGTAATATAAAGCAATTAAATTAAATATGTAAATCTTTGGCAGCTTACAGGTTTGCTTTTCTTCTGAGCCAAATTAAAATAGCATTAGATTTAAAACTTGTAAGTTTAGTTCAAATCTTTAAGAACTGAGTTTCTATGTAGTATATTTTTAACGTCTCATTTCAAAATTTAGAACATGACACATTCTAATACTTACATTAAACTAAAATATATCAATCCATAGTCCAAATAAGGAAAATGAAGGGATAAAAGTAACCATTTACTAAACGACAGAAAAAGAATGTAATTTATGTGGACATACAGACTTTGAAGACATGATGGCCAATAACTCTGTGCTTTTAATCACTTGCTGTGATGTTAAAGACATCCTCAAGTTAATACATTATTTTTATTATTATTATTTTTCAGTAAGCAAAACAAAGAGAACAGAAATATAACTAAACTGAAGGTTATGATTTGATGAAAATATGTTTAGGGATTTAACACTATGATGACAGTTTCAAAATATCTCTTCAAGAACAAATTCATCCACTATATGCCACTGGATTTTAGACATTTACCAGGCTTTAGTGAATAATATTGTCAGTTACAGAGCAGGGTATAGTTATATGTTTTTTAACATAATTTAAAAATCTCAAAATTCCTTTTCCTGTATAATAATAGTACATATTGACATATATTTTATACTCCTGAAAGAAATAAATATTAAAGAATAATAAAAATAATTTGAAAGGGGTATACAAGTCAAAAATAAGTAATTCCAAATCATTTAAAAACCAAGAGAAAGGAAATGATTTGTTAAGGTTAAAAATCAAGTGTCCACACAGCTGACACCATACTTAATGGTGAAGAACTGAAATCTTTTCCTCTAAGACTGGGAACAAAACAGGGATGTCCACCTTCACTACTTCTATTCAACATAATATTGGAATCCTAGCCAGAGAAATTAGGCAAGAAAAAGAAAAAAGAGGTATTCAAATTGGAAAGGAAGAAATAAAATTAACTGTTTGCAGATGACATTATCTTATATATAGGAAAGCCTAAAGATTCCACACTGGAAACAAAACACAGCAAAGTGAAACAAAACTTGTTAAAATAAACAACTTCAACAAAGTTGCAGGATACAAAATCAACATGCAAAAATCAGTTGCATTACTTTGCATCAACACCCTGAACAATCTAAGTAAATCAGGACAATTCCATTTACATACAATATCATCAAAAAATAGTGAAGAATAAATGTAATTATGGCTGTAAATGATTTTTTACAGTAAAATCTACAAAACGTTGAAAAAATTTAAAGAAGCCATGAAGAAACGGAAGAATAGCTCATGATCATGGTTTGGAAGACATAATATTATCAAGATGTAAATACTATCCAAAGCAACATACAGATTCAATTCAATGCCTATCAAACTCCCAATGGTATTCTTTTGCAGAAGTAGAAAAAGGTATTCTAAAATTCAAATGGAATCTTAAGCCACCTCAGATAGCCAAAGCAATCTTACAAAAGAACAAAGATAAAGGTTTCACACTTCCTGATTTCAAAATTTACGATAAGGCTACTATATAAACCACAGTGTAGTACAGGCATAGACAGACATATAGACCAATAGATTAAAATAAGAGCCCAGAAATAAACACGTATGTAGTTAAATGAGTTTCAATAAGATCTTGATACTAAGATCATTCAAGGACAGTGTTTTCCACAAATACTATCAAGGAAACGATATTCACATGCAAAAGAATGAGTTCCTTAATGTTATATACCACATATAAAATTAACTCAAAATTGATCAAATAATAATATGTTAGAGCTAAAACTATAACCTTCTTATAAGAAAACATAGGGGGAAATTTTCATGACATCATATTTGGCAATGATTTCCTGACTATGACACCAAAAGTACAGGCAGCAAAGGAAAAACAGATTAAATTTTAATCTATTAAAATTAAAATTTTGACTCAAAATTTAAAACTTAGGTGCATCCAAACAATCAACAAAGTAAAAAGACAACCTAAACAATGGAAGCAAATATTTGAAAATCATTTATGTGATAAGAAGTTAACATCCAAAATATATAAAGAATTCCCATAGCACAACAACAAAAACAAACAACTCTATTTGAAAATGCACAAAGGACTTGAATAGACATTTCTCTAAAGAAGATATTCACATAACCAATAAATGCATGAGAGGATGCTCATCTCTAATCATTAGGGAAGTACATTAAAGCTATAATGAGATATCACTTTACACCCATCAGAATGACTACTATAAGAAAAACAACACCAACAAAAAAATAAGTGTTGGATGTAGAGGATGTAGAGACACTGGAACCTTTGGGCATTGTTGGTAAGAATGTGAAATGATTCAACACTATGAACCTATTAATTAAAATTTAAATACAATGTAGCCCACCAATTCTACTTTTACATATATACCCCAAAGAATTGAAAGCACTTGACTTAATAGATCTTTTTACATCCATGTTCATAATAGCATTATTCACAATAGCTAAGGGTGGAATCAACTAAAATGTTGATTTTAAGAATTACTTTACAGGTGCCTAGGTGGCTCAGGCAGTTAAGTGTCCGACTCTTGATTTCAGCTCAGGTCATGGTCTTGAGGTTTGTGAGTTCGAGCCCAGCACTGGGCTCTGTGCTGACAGTGCAGAGCCTGTTTGGGATTCTTTCTCTACTCTTCTCTCTCTGTCCCTCCCCCACTCATGCTCTCCCATTCTCTCTCCCCCTCTCCTTCTCAATAAATAAATATAAACAAATAAATGAGAATTACTTTAAAGCTATAGTGATCAAGAAAGTATGGTATTGTTGGGGCGCCTGGGTGGCACAGTCGGTTAAGCTTCCGACTTCAGCCAGGTCACGATCTCGCGGTCCGTGAGTTCGAGCCCCGCGTCGGGCTCTGGGCTGATGGCTCAGAGCCTGGAGCCTGTTTCCGATTCTGTGTCTCCCTCTCTCTCTGCCCCTCCCCCGTTCATGCTCTGTCTCTCTCTGTCCCAAAAATAAAAATAAACGTTGAAAAAAATAAACATTTAAAAAAAAAAAAAGAAAGTATGGTATTGCAATAGGATAGGTAAAAATATTATTGAAACATAACAGATTCTGGAAAGACTGATATATAGAAAGCTGGTTTTTAAAAAGATGCCAATCTAAATAATACATTTTGGGAAAGAATGACCTTTTCAACAAATGACACTGTAACAACTGAATATCCAAATGCAAATTTATGTATGTAACAATTTCAACAAAAAACTGACCTCACCACACACTATGTACAAAAACTAATTCTAAATGTAAGATCCTAGAGTTAGGTGTTACAGCCAAATCTATAAAGCTTTTAGAAGGAAAAAAAAATGAAACAATCTTATATATCTTGGTTTAAAAACAGATTTAATTTTTTTTAATATTTATTTATTTTTGAGAGAGAGAGAGAGAGAGAGAGAGTGCGTGCATGAGTAGGGGAAGGGCAGAAAGAGAGAGAGGGACACAGAATATTAGGCAGGCTCCAGGCTCTGAGCTGTCAGCACAGGGCCCAACGTGGGACTCAAACCCATAAACCCCGAGATCATGACCTGAGCCGAAGTCGGATGCTTAACCGACTAAGCCACCCAAGTGACCCTTTTTCTTCTTTAAAGTTTATTTATTTATTTTGAGAGAGCTAGTGAGGGAGGGGCAGAGAGAGAGGAAGAGAGAGAGAATCCCAAGCAGGCTCCACACTATTAATGAATGGAGCCTGATGTGGGGCTCAAATTCAGGAACAGTGAGAGCATGACCTGAGCCAAAATCCAGCATCAGATGCTTAACGAACTGAGCCACCCAGGCACCCCTAACAATAGATCTCCTACATGAGAAAAAGTAGCATGAACTATAAAAAAATTAAATGATAAATTGAATTTTTAACTGACAGTAATTTTACAATTTATATTATACTTTAAGAAACTAAAAATCAAGCCACTGATTAGGAAAAAGTATTTGCCAAACATAAATCTGATAAATAACATGGGTACAGAATATATAAAGAGTTTTTACAGTCTAATAATAAGATGACAATCACCCTGATGAAAAACATGGACAAATGACTGAAAGATAACTCTAGAAAAATAGGTACAATGAAAAATATGCACATATACAGATGGTCAATGTCACCAGTCATTAGGAAATAAAAATTCAATCATGGTAAATTACATAATAGCAGTGTAAAATTCAAAAAAACTGGCAATACTAAATGTCTCAATTGATAGTGGAAATGAAAAATAATATATGAAAAAGACATTTTGGCAGTTTCTTATAAATTTTAATACACCACTCCCCTAAATTCAGCAATCCAATTCCTTTACCCAAGGTAAATTAAAATATTTGTCCATAAAAATACTTGTATTCAAAAATTCATAGCAGCTTTACTGCTAATAACTCATTTGGAAACAATCCAAATGCCCATCACAGGAGAATAATAAAAACAAATATGGCAAGTCCATAACATAGAAAACTGCTTTGCATAAAAAATACTACAAACACAGGTAGCAAGCTAAAAGAATCCCCAAATCGTTATGCCACGGGAAGGAAATGAGCTTCAATAATACATAGTTTTTTATTCTGTTTATATGAAATTCTAGGTACGTCAAAATTATAGAGTATAACACTGTTTTCCAGAAGCTAGTAGTTGGGGAAGGTGATTGACTGTAAAGAGGCACAGGGTACGTTTTGGCATAGTTTTGTTCTGTATCATGATTAATGTGGTTGTTGTGTGTCTAAACCCTGGATTGGTGAATTTACAGAAGCAAATTGTAAAGAAAACTAACTAAACTCATTTTCCTAAAAAATATAGACTAATTAGAAAGTCTAACTAGGAATAATAGTTTTTCTATAATATTGTTTTGAGGCATTGACATTCTCTTATATTTTGTAACTTTTCATTGCTACTACACATTTTATCCTTAAAAAATATGTTCATAAGATTACACTGATTGTAAAAACCATGTTTTACTGAGTAAATATTTGAAAAAATACTGATGAAATTAAGGATTGGGATAAACATTTTTTTAAGTGCAAAGAAGCTGAAATTCAAATAATGTTACAGATTTAAGTTGCTTAAAAAAAGGAAAAAAATAGTGTAAACATTTTAGTGTCAGTTTATGGAAATTTCAACTGAAAATAAAGATAAATAGTAAAATATGGAATTTTAAAATATTAGTTTAAGAAATAATGTCTATATTATCATAAAGTTTAAAGAACTAGTATTAACGCACTGATTTTAGTACTATATATTGCTCCCAAACACTAAAGTATTCTAATCAGGATATTAAAAAAATACAATCCAAGATCAAGAAATAATGACTTTTTTATGACCTTGTAGGTTTTCCTAATGCTCTCATCATTGAGCATCATTAGTTATAAAATATGGCATCACATATTTGAATAACTGAGATATATTTGACTAAGTGGTATTTGATTTCGATGCTACAGTTTCTAAGGAAGCTGTAAAAGTGTTTGAAAATGCTGCCTTTCCTAAAATTAAACATGTTGTGTGATTGTGTCATGAGAATTTTAATATTCCCTGCAGATGTTTCATCACTGATCTGAGCAAAACAGACCATGGTAATAACATCTCCTTACTTTCATAGCTTGCATAAATGAAGAGTCACCAACCAGGTAAGTCCCCTTTGTATTGTGCCCAACTTTTTCATTCATTCCTAATATTTATTGGTATTTTTTGAAGGAAAGATTCATTAGCATTTATATTGCTGTTACTTTATCAACATTTAAAATGACTATCTAGACCTTTTAGTAAAAGAACTATGCAACGTAAGCAGGATGAATAACACATATGTCATTCAAAAAAAATGGCTAACACAGTAAAAGATAAGGGGTGTGGTTAGAATTTCCATTACTTATGAATAAAAAGGTGAATTTAGTTTAAAAAAACCTTAAATTTACAATTTTTCTGGTTTCTTCATTCTCTAATATTGTGAGGAAAAATAGGTGAACCTTCATATAAAGTGAGAATCATCCAAAATTTGGTAATATATCCAAAAGTAAAAATGAACTATTAGGACTTCATCAAGGTAAAAAGTTTCTGCACAGCAAAGGAAACAATCAAGAAAACAAAATAGCCTAGGAAATAGGAGAAGATATTTGCAAATGACATATGTGATAAAGGGTTAGTATCCAAACCTATAAAGAACTTATCAAACATCCAAGAAACAAAAAATCCAATTAAGAAATGGACAGAAGACGTGAATAGACATTTTTTCCAAAGAAGACATACAAATGGCTAACAGACACATGTAAGAGGCTCAATATCACTCATTATCAGGGAAATGCAAATCAAAACCACAATGAGATACCACTTCACACCTGTCAAAATGGCTAAAATGAATAACACAGATGTTGTCGAGGACGTGGAGAAAGGGAAACCCTCTTACACTGTGGAAATGCAAACTGGTGCAGCCACTATGGAAAACAGTATGGAGGTTCCTCCAGATGTTAAGAATAGAACTACCTTACAACTCAGCAATTGCATTATTAGGTATTTATCCAAAGGATACAAAAATACTGATTCTAAGGAGCATGTGCACCTCAATGTTCAATGCAGCATTATCAACAATAGCCAAATTATGAAAAAACTCAAATGTCCATCAACTGATAAATGGATAAAGAAGATGTGGGTACATACACACACACACACACACACACACACACACACACACACACACTGGAATATTATTCAGCTATCAAAAAAGAATGAAATCTTGCCATGTGCAATGACATGATGGTGCTAGAATGTATTATGCTAAGCAAAATAAGTCAGTCAAAGAAAGACAAATAGCATATATTTTCACTCATCTGTGGAATTTATAAAACAGAACAGATGAACATTGGGGAAAGGAAAAAACTAAAGAGAGAGGGGGGCCAAACCATAAGAGACTCTTAACTATAGAGAACAAACTGAGGGTTGCTGGAGGGAGGTGGGTAGGAGGATGGGCTAAATGGGTGATGGGTATTAAGGAAGGCACTTGTGATAAGCACTGGGTGTTACACGTAAGTGTTGACTCACTGAATTCTACTCCTGAAACCAATATTATACTATATGTTAATGAACTATAATTTAAATTAAAACATGAAATATTTAAAAAAATAGTAAAAGTAAAAATAAAATTTAAAAAATAACAAGATACCAATTAGCATTAAACAAATCAGAGATATGAAAAAAAAATCAAACTTGGCCAATAACTGGAAGAATCTTTAAAGCTTTTGAAGTAAGAAGATAAGCAAACGAAAAATATGCCACAAGGCAGAAGTGCTACCAATTATAAGAGAAATGAGTGAGTGCAGCAGAGGTGCAGAGGAAGAGAGTAATACCCCTGATAAGGGTTAGGGAAGGGATGGGCAGAAAGAATCATAGAAAACAGTATAGATATAAACCATCTGAATCTGGCATTAAAGAAAGTGCTACATACATGGCGTGATGGAGAAGGTTAATTAACTAGAATCCTGTATATGCTGGTGCCAAGACAGAAGGGCACTTGTTGTGTGAACACAAGGAACCCAGAAACTTTTCCCTTGCTCATTTTTCTTTCATTTAGTAACCATTAAACTTTATAATAGAGCTCACTTAAATTTATCTATTACTACAGTTAGTACATTATTTATAACATTTTAATAATTTGTATTTATTGGGAAAAATCATTAAAATATTAGTTGAGACAAATTAAAGATTTACAGAAAAAAGAAAAAAAAATGTATCATCTATATTAATTCCACCAAAAGCTACTGTTACATTTGATTTATTTTCTTTTTGACTTTTTTTCTATGCATTTGTTTATACAGGTGTGATTTTTACGCTTTACTTTTTCTTTGATAGCATATCATATATATTTTCCCATGAAGAACTTGAAATAACAGGAAATATTTAGTCAAAATGAAATGACAGTCCTTCCCACTTCCTTCTACCTTTAGAATTCAAAAACAAAGCTTATTTTCTTAGACAAAAAGGAAGAAACAAAAATGAAAAAGAGGTCTTCGGGCCTTGAATTTATCAGTTTTATGATTTTAATGCACTGCCATATTTGGCCTAAGTATAGATAGAGTCATTTTGACATGAATATATATTCTAAAGAATTATTAAAAATACTTTAATAATAAAAGTGTAGTTTTACATTTTTTACCCACAGCATAATTTCCTTCATGAGAGTTGTGTAGGAATAAAAGTAACTCTATTCAACCACAAACTGATCATCATATTAGCAGTGGCTTCATCGTGATAAATAAGAGGTTTTAAATAACTACACAATTGTTTTTATACTATACTATAAAAACCATACTATAAAACCATAAAAAGTATACTATAAAACCATAAAAAGTATAGCAGAGTATTAAGACCTCAGAAGTAAGAAACTTTGAAGCCTAATTATTAATGCCTCCCAAAACCATTACCTTTCAGTGAATTGTCATACTGTAGGACTAAACAGGAACTCATTGACTATTAAGTGTTAAGTATAGATTACCTATGAAGAAGCTGAGGCCTAGAAAGCAGAATTTGTTCTAAAAAGCTAATTTTCTTTATTACCTATCCAGTTATGTTTCTATTCCACCAAAGGCAGTGGCAGAGTTTTAATGAGTTTACTGTGGGAGCAACTGCTCTGTGGAAGAGTGGGGATGCAGAGGAAGCTGGAAAACATAGTCATGGATAGTAGCTTAGACTTTTTAATATTACATTAAACAAAATATATTCATTTCCTTGAATCCCAATGATCACCATATTTATAGCAGTAACGTTAAGGGATTTTTATTTCAACACACGTTTGGACAATTAATATTGGCTGCAGGGAACATTATGTTAAAGGAGGATTCTGAAAAAGTGCCATGAATGCTTAGCCAAACTGGAACTAAGCAGAGGAGGAAATGCTATATTTCTCATATCTAGCTTAAATACAATTTTAAGATGATAAAAATAATTGCTTTTAATATTGACATATGCAATAAATCAATGTATTGTACTGATGACTAATGTCTTAGTCACTGACAAAAGTAATCATAGTGTATGTATTACAATCATTTGGGTCATACTATGTGTATATTAAATGCCAGTCCATGAGGATACCAATTAAAGTGTGGGTTTTAAATGCTTAGAGACATGAGTGCGATGAATTCAATCTGATTTCTCTGAACCAAAACACCATAGGAAACAGAACTGAGAGCTAACCACAAATTTAGGAAAGCATCATGGAGGACAATAGTGGTGCAGAGGAATACTTAGATTTACCAATTGGTCTTTAAAACTTTCCTATATGTTCAGTTTAACTTACACTTAAAGCACAAAAGTCAAGAATAGGATGGAAAACATGTTCAAATATAATTTTCCAGGTTCTCACAAGTCCTTAAAAATGAACATTTTTTTCCATATTTCAATAAATGGTTAGGTAGTCATTTGAACACGATGTAAATATTATGGGTAGGAAAGAGGTTTGGGGTAACTATATCTGAATTGGTGTTATAAATAACATGTTTAGTTTGAAGAAGTTTAGTATATATGGCTAACTAGCTACTTCCATGGTATAGGTAAGAGCCTTACATCATTTTTATATGAAATAGATGGAAAATAATGAAAGAGTCAACTATAATTTGTGTAAGTTGGTTTCTATTTCTGATAATGTATTTTTCCTAAATTAGTCACACTAATTACTTTCATTCCCTTAGGTTTAAATCTCTGTTGATTTGTCTTTATTTTATATCTAAAATAGAAAGATTTCCTCTTAAATTATAATCAGGAAAACTTATCAGGGGCACCTGGGTGGCTCAGTCAGTTCATCATTTGACTCTTCATTTCAGCTTAGGTCATCATCTCACAGTTGTGAGATCAAGTCCTATGTTGCGCTCCATGCTGGGTGTGGAGCCTGCTTAAGATTCTTTCTCTCCCTTTGTCTCTGCCCGTACTCCATTCGCACATGTACACTCTCTCTCAAAAAAAAAAAAAGGGGGGGGGGAGAGAAAAACTTATCATAAAACATCACTTTGAAAGAAACAAAAGTCACTATGGTAGTTAAACAGACTGTTCCAATAAGATTTCCTTAGTTCTAATACTTATTTTTAACCATTATATAGCTATTCTTATAGGATCTTTTCAAATTTAATTTTTAAAGCACAGCTCCTGAAGAAGAATATATCCAAACTAAATCTTTACATAATGGCCGATTTCTTTAATAGATTCTATTTGATACAGATTCCAAAAAGCTGCCTTCATTTCTTTTGGATCCTACTTCATACTAGGTGTCAACCACTGCAGTGTGCTGGTAGTTTCAGTGGTGTCCCTAATCTATTCCATATTTTCCAAAGATTCCTAAAATGTTTCCCCATGTGAACATGAAGATTAGTATAATATTAGTATTTTTGTTTTATTTCCTCAAGATGAAACAAAAGCTCTGTACCTTGCAGCTGGCTCAGCCCTCTAGATAAATGACTCTTTCTTGCCTGCCAACCTGTACATACTCATTAAGCTTAGAATGTGGGGTCAATTTAGCCCATACAAAAGAAAAAAGGTTAGTGAAGAAGAAAAAAGAGAAAAGTATGTCATGGATAGGGTACAAAAATGCTGTCTTTGGCAGGCAAAGGAGTAAATGGAGCTCAGCTGCTAGAACAAAAGGTATCATTCAAAGTGAAATTACTGTATCTTAACCCCAGGCACACTTTGATGAGGACTTTTGCTACCTAAATTGAGAAGAGGGAAAGCAAGTATTGAGAAGCAGTTACTCAAGCTCAGACTAACAAATGGTATGCATGAGCATACACTTTATCACATGGAAATGTTTCTTTAATAAATTAATTAACAGGAGAAAATGAGGAAGTGGCACCAATTCCATAGAGTATTTTGAATTTTTTGTTGTTAGTTTTGTTAATAAAAACATGTCTCTGATAATCTGAGAAGAGGAGTTTTGTTAATAAAAACATGTCTCTGATAATCTGAGAAGAGGGGAAAACACATAAAAGTTGAACCTAGTGTTTATTTTATTTAAGGTTATAGGTTTCTTTTTCCACAAGTGTGTGAGAGAGTACAAATAAGAAATGGCCAGGGGCCCCCAGCAGCCCTTGCCAATTTTAAAATCACTGATGCATAAGGAAACTTCTAGAAGTACATTTTTCTAAGTGATGTATATCATCTTCCAATCTGTTAAAATACAACATAGAAGGAGAGAAAGCAAGATAGATGATTGTCATTTAAGGGAAATATAAAAATAATACGTATCCAAAATAAACGATTCTCTTGGGTACTTGTAAAGCCACTGATTCTGGAATAATAATTAAATAAATAGCAGAAATCTAATTGTGCTTTATTCTAAGTTGACAATACAGGAAAAGAAGGAGTGGTAAATTGTGTTTCTCATGTCTTTTTACTCCAGCCACTTAAACTACTCACTAGTAAATATTTGTTTTACAGAAATGTTAGAAGTCACTAAAACTCTCTTCTGAAAGATGGTGGAGAATGGATAAGCTACTGTTCTGTAAAGGAGCGTCTGGGTTAATATAAGTAGTGCATGACAACTAGCTGAATGATAAGCTTTTACTAACAATCACCATCTAGTCCCTAAAGGTGTGAGAAATTAAACCAAATGGC
The DNA here is from genome assembly GCF_022079265.1 of Lynx rufus. Classification (NCBI taxonomy): domain Eukaryota; kingdom Metazoa; phylum Chordata; class Mammalia; order Carnivora; family Felidae; genus Lynx; species Lynx rufus. The sequence continues at coordinate 166,350,649 of NW_025814823.1, forward strand.
CATATAAAGTATACTTAGGCAACCAGTGTTCATTTTGGGAGATTACTTCCTCGCCTAAGAGAGGGTGCTTCTCTGTGAAACATTTCAAAACCTATGGCTTATTCCTGTTGCCTACATACATACACATGCCCAGATGAGGCAATATTTTGTCAGCTTTATCTGGCAGAAAATCAGGAAAATGAAATGTGAAGTGTGGGTTTCAGGATTATATAATTTGGATTACTTAGCAAGCAATCTGAACCATGCACAAAAAAAACAGGATAGAATAAAGGTTTGAGTGATTTATGGTCCAAAAGGACATACTGACTGCATTCATTCACCACCTCTCATTCAGTCTTTATTAAAATTAGAAGGTTTGAGGTCTAACTTAAATTTCTTTGTTTTAAGATTTTTAAAGTTTATTTATTTTGAGAGGGAGGAGGGAGAGAGAGCATGTGTGAATGGGGAAGGGGCAGAGAGAGAGGGAGAGAGAGAATCCCAAGCAGGCTCCATACTCAGCACAGAACCCGACACAGGGCTCGATCTCACAACCATGAGAACCTGACCTGAGTTGAAACCAAGAGTCATTTAACTGATTGAGCCACCAGGTGCCCTCTATCTTAAATTTCTATCTTAATATTTATCGGTTATACTTCTACTGCTTTAGGGCAACCCGCAGCATTCATTAACCATGTTTTATAAACTATTTCCAGTGATGGATTTCTAGGTTATCTTCAGAGCCTCACTTCTACAAAATAAACACCATAATGTAAATCTTTTTCCATATCAACTTAATTTCTGAAATTGTTGTGTGACTTGACTTCCTTTCTGTTAGCAACGTAACAGTCCACATGTTCAGTCTTTCCCCACTCCATAAGAACAACTAGTTGGCTTCCCATTCCTGAGGGAATCCTAATGGGAAACACACCAATTTGAAAAAAACAGCTGAGGAAATCCACACAAGCCACCTAGAAAAATCAATATAATTCTTCATTCTTAACTACTCTGGCAAGATCCCATATTCTTAATGGTCCAACAAGAATCACCACACTTTAGGGAAACACATATTAATGAAGGAGAAAGATTGCAAATAAGAAAAAAGCCCTGATGGTTGATGAAACAAGAGACCTTTAAGAAGAGAACTTTAAAAACACTGTGATACATAACCTCAGTGTAATTTTGAGAAGATGGAAAAGATGCTAGAAGAAAAGTCTATTTAAAGAAGAAATAGACTTTGGAAATTAGAAGTGTAATTGTTAAAATAAATTCAATAAAAATCTCTGACACATGTTAAAAACATTTAAGAACACAGATGAAATAAACAACAATATAAATGTATTATTTATGTAAAATACAGATTTTAAGTGCCTTTTCAGCAATTTTGGTTTCCAACAGAAAATGCAAAACCAAAAAATTAAAGGTCATATGTTTGGAAATAAAAAATAGAATATATGGTTTTAGAATGAATAAAATATGTAAGTTTTATATTGTAAAGGTCTACAAGATCTAGGTGAGGATTAAAGAGGAAGTCATACCCCCAGATATTTGAATTAATACTTTAAACATTCAAAATCAAAAGGAATATTCACAGGTATTTAAAAGCTTGAAGCACTTTTGTACAAAGACTGGTTTTCTTCTGTGTGACCACATCAGAAAATAAGATGCAGACCAATGTGATAAAATTTCAGTGATTCAGACTTAGCTTCCCTTGTTTCCCACTCTACATAGAAACAAAGAAGAATAAAGTCAAAGAACTTAAGTCTGATGGCTGCTAATGTGATAAAATAGTTAAGGGAAATAAACAAAGAATGGAAAGTAGCTTTGAAAAAGTGGGCATCAAAATATGATGTCTTTACTACTTAGTCCATTTAATGACTGTGTTGATACTCATACTTGACTGTATGCTCATTATTAGTATGTATGCTGTTAAAATATTAAGTAGCTTATGAAAAAAAAACATTATGGAAAGTTTTTTAAATATTGCAAATAGGGGCACCTGGGTGACTCAGTCAGTTGAGCGTCGGAACTTCAGTTCAGGTCATGATCTCACAGTTCTTGGGTTCGAGCCCCGCGTTGGGCTCTGTGCTGACAGCTCAGAGCCTGGAGCCTGCCTCTGATTCTGTGTCCCCCTCTCTCTCTGTCCCTTCCCTGCTCATGCTCTGTCTCTGTCTCTCAAAAATGAATAAACATTAAAAAAATTTTAAAATTGCAAACAGACATATTTTGTATTTTGATCACTATTTGCCAAGTACAAAAATAACAAGAATTGGGGCACCTGGGTGACTCAGTTGGTTAAGTGTCCGACTTCGGCTCAGATCATGATCTTGAAGTTCATGAGTTCGAGCCCCATGTCCGGCTCTGTGATGACAGCTCAGATCCGGGAGCCTACTTTGGATTCTGTGTCTCCCTCTCTCTCTGTTCCTCCCCCACTTGCTCTCGTTCTCTCTCTCTCAAAAGTAAAATAAAAGATTAAAAAATAACAAAGAATAACTATTACTATGATAAGAAATTTGTTTTGGGGTTCATATGTATTCTAGATAAAAATTAATGGAAATATTCTGATTTTAGAGAACACATAAGCAACTTTTTCTTGTTTTTCCTTCTGTCCTCCTGTAGCATTTTACTCTAAGATAAAGAAAACAAAATCTATGATTTCTTTTAGCAGACTTATTTTTCATACTCCAGATTATTTAATCTGTTACAGAGGCAAGAGAAGGTTTCGGTAAAAAGCATAACAGATGTGATTTCACCATAAGAAAATAAGCATTTAAACGATAAGATGTGATATATGTTGGGAAGAAAATATTAAACCAATGAAAAGAAAATCATCTGTATTTATGATAACTTAAACTAAATTCTATGAATATCATGGGAGTCAAAAAGAAACTATCTTACCTTACTTGTTGCCTGGCACTGCCTGAATCAATTGTTCAAAATCAAAATTAAAGAAGCAAAACCAGAAAGATAAAGGCTGGATTTTCTCCTTGCTTCACCAAATTATGGTCATAAATATTACATCAACAGAGAGGAATTTATGGTTTCTCAAAGAAGCCTTAAGCAACTGCATATGGCTCTCAGTCCATGAATATCTCCCAATGGTCTTACAAATAACCTCAAAAAACTTACAAATTTTTGTGAACAAAAATGCTTATCAATTAGTAAAGTTCCAACTTTTAAAGGAAAAACACACCATTGTCACCTATTATTTCCCTTTTGAATATTAGGGAAAAAAGAATAAAGGGAGTTTGACACAGGAATTCTATACATAGTTTTCTGTTTCAATTATTTGAGTGGACATTTTTATTAAATGATTACCTTTTTTTCTTTTTCTTTTCTTTTTTCTTTCTTTTTTTTTTTTAATTTTTTTCAACGTTTTTTATTTATTTTTGGGACAGAGAGAGACAGAGCATGAATGGGGGAGGGGCAGAGAGAGAGGGAGACACAGAATCGGAAACAGGCTCCAGGCTCTGAGCGGTCAGCACAGAGCCTGACGCGGGGCTCAAACTCACGGACCGCGAGATTGTGACCTGGCTGAAGTCGGACGCTTAACCGACTCCGCCACCCAGGCGCCCCGTTCTTTCTTTTTTTTTAATATGACAAACATTCCAGCTACACTTGCCGAGATGCTGGACACCTCGCTATGGTTAAATAAAAAAGATCGGAAAGCTTCTGATGATGTAGCAGTTTTGCTTATTACTTTCAGCTAATTCAATCCATCTGGGGTAAAAACATACCAGTGTGAATTTACATAGCCAATAAGTTTCCTGTTTTATATGTTGTGACAAAACAATGTTCCAGCATGCTGGTCTTCCATGTGAAAAGGAATCATCTTATCTGCCTACAGCAAATACAATCTCACAGAGCATCTTTCAAGTAAACTAAACTACGCAGATATGGAGCCTGGTCCTTCTTTTGGATTCTAAGTCTGATTTCATTTGTTATGAGTTCAAAGAATCTGAAGGAGTCTTTGTTTTCATGAATGGCTAGAGTTAATGTATTTATGTTCTGTCTTCCTTATATGAATCATCTTTGAAGCAATGTTGATTCAAACATCAGGATTTTTTCTTCCTTTTATTTTTCATCAACCATTTAAATATTATCTATCCTCTGAAGTTTTGCTTATCCCTTGTAGAGTTAGCTCATAGTTTTGTTTTTTGCTGAAACTGCTCTTTATGTCATCAGGAATAATAAGTATGCATAAATCATGTGCCATTCTTTGAGGATTCAAAATTACTTCTGCCTGTAAGGAGTTTATTATTCAGTTGCAGAGAAGGGACAGACACCAGATGATAAATATTATAAGGTAGCAAAGTCTATGAAGATTGAGGAAGTTATACCCAAAGACTGAGGCATTCAGGGAGGCTTCCACTAAAGGACAGTATTTAAGGTAGTTCTTGAAATTGGGCTGGGAAAGTAAGAAGGGCTCAAAAAAAAAAAAATCTCTAAGATGAAGATTTGCATGGTATGCTGATGAAGCCATCTAAACCAGAGGGTTTATGAAGGATCACAGAGAAGCAGACTTGAGTTAAGTGAGGCTGAAACAATTACTTCATAGAGTCTTGGGACTTGGGTGGGAAAAGCCCGAAATACAAACATATATATTTCATGATTATTTCAGAATACTTTCTCCTTTGTCCTACTTGGTTGAGCATCAAATGATATATTCAAGAAATAGCCAAGCATTTATGTCTTGTGTGTTCAATATTTTTATGTTTATTGAATAATCTCTTAATTTTATATTAATTGATTTTCTGAGTGATACTTTGATGTTTTTACATTTAATTTTAAATTTTTTTTTTCAACGTTTATTTATTTTTGGGACAGAGAGAGACAGAGCATGAACGGGGGAGGGGCAGAGAGAGAGGGAGACACAGAATCGGAAACAGGCTCCAGGCTCCAAGCCATCAGCCCAGAGCCTGATGCGGGGCTCGAACTCCCGGACCGCGAGATCGTGACCTGGCTGAAGTCGGACGCTTAACCGACTGCGCCACCCAGGCGCCCCTTTACATTTAATTTTAATAAAATGTTTTTCTACTGGAAAAATGCATTCATATCCATTATTTATTATAAATTATAAAACCTTTCTAGTTTGTTTTGAGATGAAAAGATACACCCACTTTTTATTTATTTGTCTTACTTTTCAGTTTAAAATGGAACACACTTTCATATTTTAATGTTATTTTGTTAAGAAGCTGGAAAAACTCTAATCATTCCTCTAAATTTTAAATATAATGATAGAAAATTATTTTTAAAGTATTAAATATTTGAAAACTTAAACACATAATATATCAAAAAGTCAGAAATGTATGAGCAGCTTAAAATTAAGAGTCACCAGGCATATATGTCTACTTCTTTATACTTTTTTAAGTAATATTCTTCCTAAGTAAGTTACCGTAAGATCTACATATTAATAATAATAGCTGTATTGGTTGAGATCTGATATGTAAATTTCAAAAAGGACCAAACAGTAATGTCAAGAACAAACAAACCCAGTAATGACAAAGAGGAGCTACCTATAATATGGAACCAAGAAGACTGCAGTAGTCGCAGGGAAAAGAAAAATATGCAATAAAATATCTTGCAAATTAATTTTGAGTTCAAAAGATTCTGCCAGTTAAAATGTCTTCCTAAATGAGCAAACTGAAATGCTTACAGTTCTGAGTCCTATATTCAAATTTAATTTATTAATAATGATGAAAATTGTTATGATAATGATAACGGCATTGAAGTAGTAAGGATTTGACATTCATGGAATTTTTGAAAATTTTATTGATTTACAGAAGGAAAGATTTTAATGTCCTATTCAGAAAAAGAATATCAGATAGGTGAGAGGAGGAAAATAACAATTATTGACTACCAATATATGCCATATTCATTATATAGATTATTTAACTCACTCAACAACAGTATACAGTTACTGACGCAATTCCAATCAGGGTATTTGCCGAAGTTCACACATCTGGGTAAGAGAGGAAATAAGGAATCAAAATCTGCTGCCTAACCTTAATATTCATATTGATTTTACTCAAATAAAACACTTCTATGCAGAGGCCATCTCTCAGATGTTACCTAGCTTTTGGACAGAGTAGGCTCTGAAAATGATTCAAATATAGTAATATTAATAATAAAGTTATTCTGTAAATTTGTAGCACAGACCAAGGCAAAGACTGAAATTTCCGTAACCAATATCCATTTTTTTCCTTCTCACCTACGAAAATCATCCTAATCTCATCAAGGAGAATAAGCCTGCATTTTACAATTTCCCTTGTAGATTGTAGTACTCATATTACACAATTCTAGTTAATAGGATATAAAGGGAAGTTGTTGACTGTACCTTTGGTGAAATCTCCTTAAAATGAATCAGTGAAGGAATGGAGCATGGTTGAAACCATGGTGTGTAATGTTTATTCTCTGCTCTTCTAGTCAGGAAAACTGACTTAATGGCAAGACGTGGGAAACATTCTTGGAACTACGAGTCAATTTTTCACAAGTAAGAAATAAGTGATTAAAATTTCAAAGGATCCTAGATTCCTGATGGTATTATGGAGTCCTCACCAGTTCCAGCTATGTTTTACCAAATTTTGCACAAGGAAAAAAAAAAAATACATTAAATGTTCAAGCCCATATTTTTTCAGATTTTGCAACTTATATCCTAAAACAAAACCCTAAATTACTAATCTACAATAAATCCACATGCCTGTATACACAAAATGCTATCTCTTATCATTGTGTCTATGTGTTATAAAATATCCAGACAAAAATTTAAGAAAAAAAAAAAAGGCCATTCAAGGGGCTCCTGGGTGGCTTAGTCAGTTAAGCATATGACTTTGGCTCAGGTCATGATTTCATGGTTCAAGGGTTTGGGCCCCACAT